>NC_136829.1:11491920-12691920 GCF_951394365.1 Tetrao urogallus | reverse complement strand
GTTTAATTCAAAAGGTTTGTTGACATTTCCAAAGATCCTCCTTAATGGTACCAATGAGTTAAAGAACATAATTGCATTTAAAACGGTTTTCTAATTGAGCAGAAGACATAGAGAACGTGCTCCAAAGGTTTCCATGAAAGGTTTAAAAAAGACACCTTATGTTGCTGCAAGTTCTTGTCTTGCCCGTAATAGAGAGCTACCAGATAACCAGGAGGTACAGCTCTCCCAAGGCTGAGCAGCAGTGTAGTTGTATTTCCACAGGGTTTGGACAGCTATCCATCATTACCTGCACACCTAAGATGCTCTTGGGAGCAAACCCTCTGCTGGGAACTTGGAAACTCACGTATAATCCAACCACAAAAACTTGCACATTAACCAGCGATACCTGATTAATGGTTTGGCCTGTTGTGTTCCTAATTGCACCTCCTGGGGGCTCCAGTTCTTGATCCTTGGCACACCTCACACTCACCTATGGCGTACCGTCAATTAAACACCAATTAGAGAAGCATTTCCTGGAGCTAACGACCATCCATGAGAAGTTGATAGCCCACAGCTATTCCACAGGCAGTTACCTCCAATTTATTGTTAATTCCATAGAAGCGTCACATGCCAAGGTCATTATTGATTTTATAAGCAGAATATGAAATCACAAAGGTAGGCCTGTGGATTTTGTTTCATGAGCAGTGTGATTTCCATGGCTACATGCAGCCCATTTCCACATCAGATCCCAGGTGAGCAGGGCCGTTCCTTCCTGGCTCTGTTCAGCTGATGGTCTGGGCTTTGATCACCCATCCTGTTTTATATTTGCTTTACATTTGTGCTGCCTCATAAATATACAAAAGGATCTGCCCAGCAAGAGCATTATTTGGAAGAAATAAATCCATTCAAAGTGAGAGAAAATATATGAAATGCCTACCTTCAGAAAGCAAGGGGAAGTGAATGAAAAAGCAGCTGGGAGAAAACTTGAGATTCTGAACATATACTTTTCACATATGTACTTTTGGACAATCAACACTTTAAAAAGTGAATTATAAATCCTTAAGAATAAAAAACAATCTTTCAAAACATTCCATCCACGTCCACATCTGTGGACAGTATTACTGCAAGGCACATGGGAGCATGGGAACTTCTGCATTTTTCTTCTTTTCTCAAGAAATTTAGATTTCTTTCACTGCATTTTACTATGAGACGTACCAGCACACTGCTATAAAGCTTCTTCATTTCTTCACATCTTTTTGACAGCTGGGATAGATCCCCTTCATATTTCTGAATCAAATCCTGTAATAAAGTAAAAATTCTTAATTTGGCAAAGGAGTGTAATATTAGAGCAGATATCAAATAGTGGAAATAAAAGAATTTAAGTCAAAATTTTCACATCAGAACAATTTCACGCTTCACAGAAGATAAGCACACATCAAGCACACATGTTGCCTTGCAAATATGAAGGCATCAAAGACAAAAAACCAAAACCCATTAGGTACTGCCCAGCCTTATTTTAAGCAAGGCAGCCACTCACCGGTTCTCACTGAGTGAAAAACAAAGCCTTAAGCTTCCAAAAAAATAAAACAATTTCTTAATCACTACTCCTTTGTATCACATACATTTCAGATGTATGTTTATTCAAGAAGCATACTGAGCAACCAGCACATCCTCAGCTGCTTTCTGCAGTGCTCCCCTGCCCACCTCACCCTGCCATTAGCATGGGCAGAATCATCTTAGGCCAACCTATAATCACAGGTCAGTCTAGCTCCTGGATGCTGTTTCTCCATGCTATTTTCCCTGCTGTCTGAGGGCAGAAGGAGTTGCTACAAATCCATACATGCTCTGAAATTGCTGTTATTCCAAAGCGCTTATTGCGGCTGACTGGGAAGCTATCTGCTCCTCATCCATTCCAGCCTGTGAAGCAAAAGCAAGAGATACAGAAGCTCTGAAAAGGCATTCCCATGCCTCATCAAACGCTGTCAGAGAGAAATAAAAGTCTGCTTTTCCTCAGATGCTCCCAATCCACTTGTCAGGGCAGGATTCAGCACAAACCAAGGAGGTTACTTATCTTTTATCTCCAGCCCACGATAAGGTTGGGGTAATGTTACCTTTAGTTCTCTGCAGAACTGTGACTCCTGGGGTGTTGCCTTGGTTGTCCTGGGTTTGATAAGACGCCTGCACTGAGTAACATTTTCCAATTCCTTTTTTAGAACTAACAAAGGAGGAAGAAAATAAGAAATTTCATGAACGTGCAGTTGTGTCCAAAGGAATGCAAATGTCTTATTTATAAGAGACATAAAAAGTAGGAGACTCTGGATCTATATAATATGTTCATCTAGGAATATTTAATTTCTGTTTTAAAATAGAAATCCTAAAGGAAGCATGGATTTTGTGGGAAAGAAATAGTATGTGATCACCGCACAAGCAACTGCAGAGTAATGAAGAGGTCAATAGTGTGGTTATGCAGCAACTGTAAATCTGATGTTCCTTAGGCTTTAGGAATTAGCTGTGAAAAATAACATTCTTCCAACCTACCTTTTTGTACAGAAAATTCAGGCTTCCATTAAAGATAAAGGAACAAAAATTCTCTTTATAACGAATAAGAAATCTTCTCAGATGGCAGAAAGTCCTACAGCAGATTGCCATCATGAGAGCTTTGGCTGTATGGAATGGGAGGAGAGGACACAGCTTTGGATGCAGTGACTCAGTCCTGAACTGACTCAGGCTGCTCATATACACTCTGCATGAGTCCCAGGACATGTCTTGAACAACACTGTGTGAAAGGCTGGATCAAAAGCATTTTGTCCAATCTCTTTCCCAGTCTGCTCTGGAGAACAGTACTTGGAAGATAAGAGAGTGCTCTACAGTGATCCCATCAGAAATCCAGGAGGAAAGAGGACTGTCAGTCTCCTCCAGGTCTCTTAACTCCTCTCCTTTAATAGCTCAGCTCCCAGCACCTACACCATAGCTCCCATGCCTGCTGCACTACTCAACTGTACCAACTTGGTCTCTGGAGAACACGAGTGACCGAAGGTAAACAGTGATTGTATGTACATATATCTAGCTATTTACATATTCCTATAAACTCAATTGGCATTTCTCGGAACAAAGTAAAATACTGCCTTTGATAGCCTTGAGTTAGATGCCTGTCTGCTTCCCCAAGCCCAACAAAATGGGAACAAGAGTTTTTCAAGCCAAAAGCTGAGAGTAATGGTCATTAAATTATGTTACGAGAAGCTGAAATGGGAATTACTCGTCTGTGGTGACATTTGGTCAATGTCCATGCCACATTTTCAAAAGACAGATTTTTATAAATGTTTAACACAATGTAAGTTATTTTTATCCATGCAGGCACCTTCTCTATCAGCTCTCAAAGAGCTCACTCTAAAATCCACTGGCTTTGCTGGTCACCTTACTGTGCTGTTCAAAGTTGTAAATGTCTCCCAAAATCTGTCTTACATTTGAGTGACTTTATTCTGTTCCCTCCTACTGACTTCAGTGGTGTAGGACTCCTTTCTGGAGATGGACTCCAGTTTGGTTCAAAGACATTCTTGAACTTCTCTGCTGAACCGTGCAAAGGTTCCTCCTGCTGCACTGGCTGCTCTGAGACAATCTTACTGCAGTAACTGGGACAGAGTGCTCATATTGCTAACATCTCTAGTTTAAAATAAATTCTATTTACCACGAGCAGTATATATTTTTTGTATTTCTGAACCACCTGGGCACGCTTTATTATTTCTTTTTTAAAATTCTTCATAGTAAAATGACAGGCTAAATATCACCATAGCAACACCTTACCTCAATATTTGTATATTTACCTCTCTTTACAAACTACAGAAGTACAATGAAAACCTGTTCCAAACGACTGCACAAAGTATGAAAATCTCTCTCTGAGTTTAGAAAGCACGTTTACATACCATCAACTTCAGCACTTAGGCCCTTCATGGAAGCTGGAAAGGAAGAGAGATGGAAAAACGTGCCACTAAATATCATTCGCACTTTAGGATGGAAGTTCCAACAGAAGTTGAAGGATTCCATTATTTGGTGGCTTTCTTCCCCTCCCTCCTCTTACCATCAGGAACAGCCTCAAATTCTGTCAGTTCCTGAGGAAATTTCACCAGATCAGGCTCATGTAAGGAGATCTGTTCCACAAGAGCATGAAGCAAGGTGAACGTCCTCTCCTTGCCCCGCAGCAGGGATAACTGCAAATAGAACGGAGCAGTAACTGACAGACTGAGCTGTTACACTTCTTTAAAAAATTTAGGAGCAGCAGAGATGCTGAGAGCTTCTGGATAGATCTGACAAGAATAGAAAGTGCAGTGAAATCAAATATCTCCTTATCAATCTGCAGTTTCTCAGACATTCTTGATTAAGATCAAACTTTTTGCTTTCATATTCTTTCACCTTCATTGTGTTCTTTTGTGTTTTCTTATTCACACATTCGTAATAACTTAAGGTATCCTAAGTGATTGCAACTCATTTTGGTCCTCCAAACAGAGTCATCATTCCTTTCCATGTAAAAGCAGTGTGCTGTGTTCATGAAGGCAGTAAACTTCCTTAATTGAATCTGGGAAGATGTGCTGTGGCAGAAAATGATTTCGTTGGCATTTTTCATTATGATTGATACAGCACTACAACTGTTATTAAAAAAGAAAAAAAAAGGTTGTGTCTCAGAATTGCCACTGGAGTTATAAATCACTCACTCATATATTAAAGTCTCCAGATGGAAAAAATACCTTACAAAAAAAAAATATATATATATATATATACACACACACACATATAAATAAATAAATAAACAAAATCCTTCTCTTCTACTTACAGAGCAGGCATAGATGATGACTGTTCACAGAGCATATCTCTGTCAGGAGAGACAAAAGATCACAGCAGCCACCTCCCTCCCCATCCATTCATCCAGAAGAGCACTGGTGGTGGGGTGTCCGAACCATTAAACCAGGCAAAGTTCCCTCCCTCTGCATTTGTTCATTTATTTACACTCTACTTTAGGGACTTAAAATCACATGGGCCCACTTGTTGCAGAAGAGCTTTGCATTAGAGCAGAAAGCAGCACTAAGGAATTACTCCACTGCAGAAGGAATGCTGCAGCTACAGCCTATGGATAATGAAAGTCCCTATGGCAGTGCACAGCACGAAGATGTAAAACACTCTGTAAGTCAAGGGCCTGCAGTTCAGATGTCTCTTCCAGCCAGGGGATCTCAATATCGAGGCCGTCAGCATTTTGATGTTCTCTCTCATTAGAAAAACAGCACGTCCAACACCACAGTGCCCCCCACCCGGCCAGCACCACTGTCTGAAATGGGGAAATGCATCTTGTTACAGTGCACATTACAGAATACATTATTAAACAGGAGTTTGTTTCTGGTGTAACCAAGAGCAGATGTTAAAATGTTAGCTTCTCATTAAAAATGATTGCCTTTCTCCGCACTCAGGGCAAAACCGAGGTAATGCTAATGGTTAACATACATTACAGTATGATGACTTAATGAAAAGAAAAATATTTACTCACTTTGGCCAAAGATGACAATCGAAATCCTTTTGCCTTTTCTTTTCCCGCATTTTCATTTAAATGGTTTCCAATGGCTAAAATGTACTCCAAGACAGCAATAAATTTCTGGCTGGAATGCAGCTGCTTACTTGCTTGGATTTTCTGGTTTATTAGCTGAAACACAAATATGCAAGTAGAACAATGGCGCCTGTAATTGTTCTTTGCCATGCTTCTTTGTCCCCACCCAAAGCAAGTCACATTGCTACCTTCCCATCCAGCTTCCTCTGGGAAAGGCCAGGGGCTGTCAGGTTCTGTTCCCCAGCAAGCAAAGCTGGTGCTGGCACAGCTGCCTGAGATGGAGGTCAGATCCTCCGTGGCTACCAAACTAGCCCTGCCAAAAGAACTTCAACCTCATCCTTCAAAATGCTTCAGAAGAAAAAGTGTTTTGTTGTTTGAATGCACCAGATTGCTCCAAATGCCAAGCATCGGGGGAAGCAGATAGCCCAAAGCACAGCATAAGGTTCTCCGTCCTTCACCTCTCTCTTGTTTACACCAACTGAAGATTAATCAGAATTCTTGGTACATTTTCCCTGCAATCAAATTCAGTATCAACTTTTGCTTTCGCCAGATCGTCACCTCCCTTCTGGGGCAACAGACACAGGAGGTGGATTTATTTCCATCAAAGATATGATCTATTTTTAAGAAGTCTATGATCATTATTTTTTAGCCATTTTGCTCTTTACATCTGAAAAGTATCATGAAATCAGGCTGCTTGGGTCATTACACTATTAACTGTTCACATTATGAACAGTGAAATATCTTGCTATAGTGGAAAAAAAAAGATCCCCAGTCACACGGCATTGAAAGGCACACCAAAGCTTCTAATGTTTAATTGACAGATTATGTTAACGAATGATGAAGCTGTCATTACTTACAGGCTCCAGATCTCCCATGCTCACGGGGAGTTCACGTATGGCAAGCAGGAGATCCAACCTCTGGCCTAAGTGGGGGATTTTACACATCTGCACAGAATTGAACAGAGAAGGTTTGTAGGGCCAGACACCATTAAAGTCAATGACAAGCATTTCTCATGAGCAAGAACAGTTAAATGTGTACAGTTTTACATCCAGAGATTTTGGAAACGTATTTCAGAGTAACTGGTTTTGGGGGGAGTGAAAGGCATGTTAGTAGGAGATACAAAATGGATTTTGCAGATCTCTTTGTACATTTTTACAGTCTCAATTTTTCTCTGATAAACCTTCTTATAATTATTCTTGGTAAGACTAAATTTCAGTGCCCAAGAACAGTTCTTTGTAGTGATTTATCCAGAAGAGGCTGTTAGAATAGCATGCAATGTGTTTTAACACTGTGCCTTCCTACCTCCAACATAAACTGATCAACTATGTGCAGCTCTGAGGGGCACCCCCTGAATGACTGGTACTTCTCTGCATCCTTTGGTGTTAGCATGTATCTGCAAAACAGCAAACAAAGAGCAGATGTCCTCATCCTTGAACATGCCACAATGCCAAACACTCATCCCACTCCACGTGTCAGAACTTCTTCCAATTCCTTGTATTACATATTGCACATTTGCATGTTATTATTGCACATTGCATTTATTCTTTAGCCAATTGTACTTTATTGATATTTGAGAGATGCAATAGAAACAATGGTCTGCAGCTAGATCTGCATTTCTGGAAACATTTATACATGCACAAGGCTTGACAGTAAGTCAGTAGTGTTCATCTGCAGATCTACAGACAATTTACAATGCCGTGGAAAAGGTACCTTTACCTTTTGAAGAAGGAAAAACTGTAGCAGAAAGGAATTAATGCTATACTTTCCAAAGAGGTTCGTTAATTCTGTGTGTGATACATATGTGCCTTCCTTTCATATATTGGATGAACAACCATCAGACAACCTTTCAGAAGCACCTGGTGACAATGCAGATTTTTACACAGTTTTGGCTGTGTTCAATCCAGCAATAACACTTTGGAAGAATGAGCAGGGAAGAGCAGGCTGTGTTATGGGGTGGCTTGCTCAAGGCAAGCTGTGCCCAAGCCATTGCACACAATGACATTAACTCCGTATGTTCACATCTGTTCCACTTGTTCTCATTACTAAGTGCAAACACAGTTCTGCAAACTTTAACACTACTGTACCAATGAGGATCAGGCCAGAACTGTGAGGCCAGAACTAAACTCACTCCACAAGAAGTAGGCACATCAACAGTTAAAAAATACATATTTGCTTCTTCACTTTCTTTGCCAGCATCACCTTTTTTTTCTGAGATCCCTTTCAGCAAAACACTCAATTTTCTTATTTTCACCCCATATTTTCATAACAATGCATGCAATGAAATGGCATAGCTATCGCATGCCTGGCAGGGGGACTTAAAAGTGCAATGGAAACCTCTCTGAGCTGCTCCTTTCTTGACTATTCAAACAGATACAATCCAAATTTCACATGCCTCTGAAACGGATTCCTTTCTGCATCATCATTATTTTGGCAGTGGTGGGGTTTTAAACTTCAAGTTTCCAAAATTTAATTTAATTAGTTTTAATTGTGGCTTTAAACCTGCAAGCCTCTGTCACTCGGAAGTACTGATAGTCTACAGTGAAGTTTCTGTAATACGTGTTGGGCTTCCTTCAGTGTGCAGCCCTCACATTTTATCTGTGGTCAGGATAGATCTGATGTCTCAATAGCATCTTTCCTGAATTTCCTGTTATTTGCAGAACAATTCGCTTTCTCCAAAACAAAGCATTTGTCGTAAATAAACAACTGAAACCAGAAGATTACCTTCGTAGCGTCGTAATCTGTTCATCTGTAAGTCCACCACTCTCTTCATGTATGATGTACAGCTTTTCTTTCAGCTCCTTTGGTTTTATACGGAAACTTTTAAGAAAAATGCCTTGGGAAAAAAAGATCCTCGTATTACATGGAAGAATCATAGAATCACAAGGTTGGAACGACCTGCAAGATCATCAACTCCTCAATTTCTACTCATTTCTTTAATTTTTTCCCCCAAATTACCATGTCATCTTAAGTTTAAGGTATTTTCTTATGCAAAATAAGGATTTGACATGGAAAAATGGTTCTCACACAGGGAGACAAGCACCCATCAAGTCACAGGAGCTGATGTTTTGATCCCTAAGTCAGTCTTTCACCCACAAGGTTTCAGTTTTGGATTAATGCCCACCTCCCCAAATCTTTTCCTTTGTTAAAGGCAAGGTGTTTTTCTTGTTTCTGTTTCTCGTACATTGTTCTCTGTGTGAGATAACTTAGCTTTTATTTGCTTTCTCTTCTACACCAGGTTTGAACTTAGTATGTAGATCTTTGCCCAGAACTCTAATTTTTCTTCTGAGTTTGGACATCCACTCAAATTCTGAAGAGATTTTCTCCAGCCGGCATCTTGGAGCTTCATCTTTTTAGTCATTAGTTTAAGAACTGTGGTTTGCAGCTCTTGCAGGAAGATTGATCAGAGTTCTGAGAATAGGAATAACTTTTGATCTGAGAACTGTCCACGGAAATAAGGACATGTCAAAAATCTCATTGATGGGACTTTAAGGATAAGATTAAGAAATGGACATAGAATGTCTCAGTGAAAGAAGCTGTGAGAGCAGTTGGATCAAAAGGGAGAATGGTGCTATTTGCAAACCAAATGAAAGAAATTTCCTGA
Organism: Tetrao urogallus; assembly: GCF_951394365.1. Classification (NCBI taxonomy): domain Eukaryota; kingdom Metazoa; phylum Chordata; class Aves; order Galliformes; family Phasianidae; genus Tetrao; species Tetrao urogallus. The sequence continues at coordinate 12,682,753 of NC_136829.1, read as the reverse complement.
AAGAAACTGGAATAATTTTGCAGAGAGAAGTGCTATTACTGGATTCTTTTTATCTGAAACAGGACTTTTGTATCACTCACTTCCTTTTAATCCTTCAAGTCTGTCATTGCAATAATTCCAACAAGTTACTTCCATTTACAGTTCCCAGTTAAAACTTTCCACAATCTCCAAATTCCTTCTTATCAATATTCATAAAGTTGAAATTAACATGACTTCAAAATGAACACATTTTTTACACATGTAACATTTCTTAAAACAGCACTATGTTATATAGTTTATTTTTTTGAAAGCCATCTCTGCACAAAATCGAAGCAGTCATTGAAGACCAGTTACCAAGTTCTTAGAGGCCCTTCCTGAGGCAGAGGGGACAGAACTCAATGATCCTTGGGGTCCCTTCCAATCCAAGCCATTCTATCATACTATGAGTCTGTCTTTCTACCCCTGCTTCTTTGGTATCTGTTACTTCTCATTAGAGTCACTGAAAGAACTTCACATCATGCCATCAGTAAGAGCAGAACTAGATGCTGAAGTCCCACTTCTAACAGTGATTTCACAGGTGTCATCATGGTAATAAACACCGGCCCTAAGACAGCAGCATCACAGCAGGAAGGCACACTCAGACGTTTCACACAGGAAGAGAGATGTGGTATTTCTGCTCTGCATCATGAAGGATCACATTTAGAGAACTGAACCAAGTCTGCGCTCGGAAATGAGTGGCACTGAGTCAAGCGGTGATTTCGACACAAGATTACCTCTTTTACCCACCAACTGGTAAAAATTAGGAATAGAAAATGCATACAAATGGGAGTACACAGTTCTTACTTACTGAAGTTATGTGCAACTTTTCGATCCAACATGATGGGCTGATTCACTGAAGGTTCATTGCCTGAAAACACTGCCACGTCCTGGATCTGGAACTGCTCACAGAGTCTGGATGCATCTATCTTTTTCTTGCCTGGGTCACAAGAACCCCAAATGGATTTTTGAATCTAAGAACATAGGAATGACAGGGAAAAGAAAAAGCCAGAAGAACAGGGTCACTTTGTTCTATTCCGAACGTACAAAGGGCATTCTGGCATAGCTGAATTTTAACTGTATGTATAATCCAGGCTACTACTACTACTATTATTATTATTAAGCAGTTACTGTCAGTTTCACCCTTACCTTATCACAAGGAACAACATCCCAGTGAAAGGCTTTCGTTCTCTTTGCCAAGGGAGAAAGGCTGCAGGACTGGAAGAATGCAGGTGGGGCTGGTGGCACCTCCACCTTACTTATGGGAACTGGAGTAGATGCTGATGCTGGGGCTACATCTCCCTTCGCAGGCTTTGTCTGTGAGCTTGAAGGCTTGTTCAGACTGATTTTTGCAGCACTCACATCAAAATGGAGGGCCTCCTCTTTCTGTTCATTCAGAGCTACAGTAACATTCTCATAATCAGCTTCAGAGGAGGCATCTCCTTGGGATTCCTCCTGGGACAGAAAGTCACCCTTGCACAGCTGACAGTACCCTTCTATGAGAGACACCCATTCATTCTGGAGCTTGCCAACATCCTGTGTCCTGTAATTTTGGACAGTAAAGGGTATTCGAAACCTGAAATTGAAGAATGGCTTCTGTAAACATACGGAAGTCTAAATAACATGCTGACTAATACAGCCACAGACATTTCTTAAGCAGAATGATGTTCAGCACCTTTACTTGCCAAAGGAGCCCGGTGCTACTGATTCTGACCTTTTCAGACAGAGTTAATTGCTTACATATCTGAGGTTACAGAGCTGAAGTTTTGTTATACATTGACTTTGCGATGCAGTTACCTCCTAATTCCTCTTCTCCACCTTGGGGGAAGGTGAACAGTGTGCTCAGTCTTACCAAGCTTGCTGCACAAGCTGGTCAGAACCTGCTCACACATCTGTCTAATCAATCAAGCGATGTGGTTCTCCACTGGCTCCTGACAAGATGACGAGATGAGTCTGTGGACATTGTTTCAATGCATTTTCTCAATGTAGTACTCGTGATTCCTCATTAAAATATTTATCAAACCGCTACAAGGCTATGGGAGGAGTTACCTATAAAAATCTGATGGTTCTATTTCTCCCCTGCTGTATTTTGTTCCAAGGCACTGAGGTTCTCTGTTGCCTGACATTGTTTTCAATTGTTCTGCTTTATCAAAGTATTAATTACCAACTATACTTACAAATAATTGTGTCCTTTGGTTTGGATGGAAAAGGTACCACATTCATTCTCCTTGCTGACACTCACATTACCACCTGACAAATGAATTGTGTTCATCGCAGGGCATGCATTCTTGCTCTCTGCTCCCAGACCTATGCAATATAAAGTCAGTTCTCCTTCACGTAGTTGTACCAAGTACCTGAAGGGCAGGGAATGAATATACAGTTCATTTGGTGCTGTCTACTTGTTTATACAGTCATTGTCTTTGTTAAGGCCCTTTCTATCATCAGTAAGCCTCCACATTTTTCTATCATATTCCTCCATGAGGAACTGATCCTGCTTCCCCTCATTCCCACATCTCACTGAGTAGAAAGCAGGCACAATGCTCTCCACTGAAATGTTTCCATCAGAAGTGACAGCGCCCAAGCATGGACATTACCTATTCTAATGCTAAATTATTCCCTGCAGAAGTGGCCAGACCACACACAGTTTCTATTGCAGCAGAATCTCCTGCTTCAATCTCTTCTAAGTTTCAGCTCTGCTGTTTATGGCAAAGGCCTCACTCTCAGTAAGTGTGGGGCTTTACCATATATGTATTTTATTCTTATTTCAGAATTTGCATTCTTCTTTTCCCTGAGGTTTACTGCATCTCTTTATCATTCTGGCAGTTCCATCAGGCCTTCCTTTCCCCCCACTCTCTCTAAGGTGTGGCTAGTTGGTTAAGGTTTATATGAGGAATTTAAATGAATTTCTCAGCACCAGAACAATTAAACATACAATATGAATTGCATTTACTCCCACACAAACAGTCAAAGTGATACGAACTGTTAACAGAGCTGGCCATTATGTCGACCTCTCCTTCTTGGAAACAGGGACTTAAAGTTCAAACGCGTCTCCAAATGTTTCCACCATTATTTACTTTGCCAAAAAAAAAAAAGAGAGGCTAAATACCAAGCGGAAAGCAACAAGGACTTTGCTTCACGAGATAAATAAAAATCAGTTGTTCTTTGTTAATGAACTTACTAACTGTTGAAAGGTGACAAATCCCGTGACGCACTTGGGGGCAGTGCACACAAGACGTACAGCAGTAGCCTTTTAAAAACAATTATATCATTATATGTGAACTGTGAAGTTGTTTTGTTTTTTCTTTTGTTTGTTTTGTCTTTCTGTAATAATTGCTCTGTGCAGATAATTACAAGGCCTTTTTTTTTTTAATTAGTTTTTTTTCCAGATGTGCTTTTTTTTTCTCCTCTCACTTGACAGTGTGAGCCATGTCAGAGCACGGACAAACAGAGCAACTGTATTAGAAGGTGGCTGAGAAGAAGATATGGTTCATACTTCACCCATTCAGAGGACATAAAAGTGTTCTGCTGCAAATCCAGCACTCCTTCATGCACCACATCATACTCTGTAGCTCTCTCCAAGCAGGGCTCCCCTGGCCTCCTGCATGAGTTACTCTGCATCACTCTGCTCAACAGGTACATTATCTGTAGAACAGGAGGCAGAGAGAGTATATTTTCCATATTAACTCCCTCGAATCAGACATTAGCAGGTGGGTTTTTCTATTATAAAAATGATAGACAGTGTTATAACAAGCACCCAAATAGGCAAAATTCATTTATGTAGAATAAATAGGTATTTCTATGATGCTGAGCTGCTTAACTGCAAGTCATTGTTTTGCCCTCAGCCCTATCAGTGCAAGGAGAACACATCTTGCTCTGGAGAGGCTCCTGTGAAACACAGTTTTACTTCTTGAACTTGTGTACAAAGCAATCTAAGGCAATCTAGACTGTTAAGCTCAGAGCCAGCCCAAGGGGTACCTGACTGATTTATTGTGGAATCTGGAATGAGCCCAGCAGAAAAGTGAAAGCATGCCTATGTCTGAAAGTTGCATGGATAAAAGCGAGTATGAATTTAAAGCACTCTGGTTATACAGTGCCTTATCTGAGTGCTACTGCTATGGAACAAGTGCACTTTTTAAGTCCTTCTGCTAGATTTAATCTATTTTGAAAATTAATCTGATCAACCACAAGGTGCCATTCATCTGGAATGCAAGTTCCTGCCCGTGTTGAGCTCTGAGCTTCCCAAAGGACAAATCCCTCAGCAAAAAGCTTCTTACATGTGGGTTACATCAGCAGCTTGGGCACAAACTCTTTCATGTATTGAAGAGCCCTGACCACAACCGTTCAGCCGACTTCAGTTCTTCAGCAGTGGGATGAAATGAACTCCAAGAGTTGCTCACCTCCAAGCACAGGCAACACCTGCACTTGGTGCAGAAGGCTGATGTTCATTTCACCCCTTTGTTTTCTCCAGTCTCAATTGAACTTAATTACACAAATTTCTTGGAACATTTAAAGGAGTTGAAACCTCAAAATGAAACTTCTCAGAAAACATCAATTAAAATTCAACTGTGTATGGATCAGTTCTGTTTCCTCAATTTACTGCAGTCTCAAACCCACTGCAGCCAAAGTGTTGAAAAAAATGCATCCGTTTTCATCCCGCATCCTGAGCTGGCTGTACATCTGCAGTTTCAATGGCCAAACTTTATCCTGAACTCACATTTCCTTTGTTCTATGTACCACCATCTATAGAATAAAGACATGCTACTTCTTTGATTGCACAATGCACAACACAATTCCCATTAATGTCTGGATCCTGCCAGGTGCTAGCATAATATTAGCTGTTATATATAGCAATCTATCTCTGGCAGTGTAAAAACCTTACCTTCCTTTTGTCATCAAGAGACACTGCTTCCAGCTCATAGTCTTGTCTCCCATGAAACACAATGCTGAAACGTCTTCTCTCAGCATCTTCACAGGATTTGACTTGTGAGAAAGGGAACTGCTTCTTAATAATTCCTTTTTCAATGTTAAAAATTGTCTTTGTGTTGAAATCAATCTGGAATAGAAAGTTCTCATTACTTGATTCCATTGCTTCTCTTCATTGGAAAGAGAAGAGGTCATCCCAAGTATTATCACACAAGGGCATGCAAGCCATGGACTAGCCCAGCATACATAGCTGTTTTGCCAATGATTAGGATAAAAAATGGCATTGCCTCACCGAGATAATGTAATGTATTTCTTTTATTTACAAAACAGATACTCACTGTAACTGTGTTTCCCTATTTCATTTGATGAATATACATCAATTTATCACTTTGAACTATTTATTTTTAAATTCTCCTTGCCTTATTAACCCCAGTGCAAAAGCTTCCCAACCGGTAGCAACTGAGCAGAGACTCACTTACTGACCCATTCAATGAAGTGAAGGTGCTTATTTTTGTAACAATAGCTTCTGTGTCGAGGACAATCTTTGGAGATTACCTTCTGACACAAACGTTACTGAGATCTGATCTAACAAGATTTTTGCCTGTGCTTCTGTACATACACATGCATTCAGAGTTGGAACAATATTATTAGCCAATAAAGTGGGGGTTTTTTTGCTGCCACAGCTATAACAATTAAAAATTGGTTGTTTAAATAAGATTATCATCACTCCATTGTGCAGCTTTGTTGATACAGATCCAGTATCTTTTCTGTGTGGTCATCCCTGCTGAGCAGAAATCAGCTCTGTGCATCAATAAGATGTGAACATTATCTCTGTGCTTTGCACCAGCACATCTGTCCTACAGAGGAGAAATTCGGATCTTGCCCAGGTCAGACATTTACCTGTGGTCATGAATAATTTCCAGTATCTTTCATTCACATCATGCAGACCATGCTAACCCAGTGCTAGTGCCTTGTCCTCATTTCCATTTCCATTATCATTGGAAACCTCCAAAGCAGCACCATGTTTGTTGTTATCTCTGACTTTCCAAGGCTGCTGGTTAACTAAAGGACTGCAATTAAACTACTCCAAGTTTCCAAAACAACACGCTCCATGGCTATTATAGCTTCCTCCAGTTTTCCATCAGCTTACATCTAACCAAGTCATCTTCTAGCTCTGAACATTTGTGGATATTGCAAGAAATAATATTATGCTTTCAGAGCTGAGATGTAGTAAAAAAAAACACCACCATTTAGCACATTCATGTGACGGTACATAATGTCAAAATAAACAAAAAGAAGAAGAAAGGAGCTCACAGGACAGAGCAACGAGAGATGAAATGCACAATCTGCCAAATGAAACTTTCCCTGTAAAAATGTTTTACCATGCTTCACACAGCCTCAGTGAAGCAATAAAACAGAAAGTCTGCTTGTCAGAACCGTGGAAAGATAGTCATCAACACATAAAACTAAAAATCCTGAGAGCAGAGTCAGTCAGTAAGGTATTCACCTTCCCAGGTGTGTTTGCATTTGAGCAAACAGCCAGACCAGGGAATGCAGCACTCCCCACACAGCCCAACTTGTCAGCTCTGAAAACTGCAGTCCTCTCTCCATACATCAGAGAGGTGCAGATTTAGGATCAAAACTGCATGTTTCCTTAAAAGCCCTATCAGAACCTCTAAATGCGGACCCGAAGATCCTCCTTTTGCTAGTCTTGTCACATAACCCTGCTAGAAGAGAAGGGTGTAATTTGTGAAGTACGCATACTATGCAGTCTGTGATGAGCAAATATCTAGACCAAATTAAGTGCTATTTTAAAATTAAATCCTTTACACAATGCTTTGCATCTTCAACTGGAATGGAGTTAAGTGGATGACTGCACTGAAGTCGATGAACCCTCTCCAGTTCCCACCTGCAGAGGCCCTGGTGCAGGAGCACAAGATGGATGGCATCTCTTTTGGAGATATTTCTCCAGAAGTATGAATTATTTGCATTACCTGCAAAATTCGCTTCTGCCACCGATAGTGTTTGTATTTGTAGATACTGTAGTTAAACAGCGAGCCGGTTAGCAAATCCTGTGAGTCCTGAAAAAGCAGAACAGAAATCAGCACGAGGTCCATACTCTATTATTTTTGTCCACTCAAATACAATCATGTTGTCAGGTGAAATTTCCCTCAGTGAGCATTGCTCAAAGCAGGCTTTGTAGAAGTGCTCCATGTGGAGACTGATGGAAGCATCCTCCTGGTCTGATTTCACAAACACAAATACCCACAGCTCCTGCTGAACTAATGAAGAGATCACAGATTTGGGTGAAAAATAAAAGAGAGAGCAGAGAAGAGGAAGATGAAGAAGAAAAGAGTGCATGCAGTTGCACTAGGGACATTTCCAAATACATGACTGTAAGCCATTTATTGGATGCAGTAGCAAAGAAAGGCAGTCTGTGATTTAAAGAAACTTATTTACATGCCCTCAAATGTGGTGCACTGAAATGGCAGATCTTTGTTCCTTGCCGTTGTGTGAGGGTTACCCAGTTTGCTATCTGATCTCTTGCACTAGCTGTCTGGTTTGCTTGGATGGGGACTACAATTCTAATCTTCAGGAAAACACAATGACAAGAGGGCTATGAGTCAGACACATAAAACTGCGTTTATTTCTTATAATTAATCATCACAAAAACATCAAAGCAGCAGACATAGAAAAGGAACCCTTCCTCTTCTTATCCTGAGAAGATATGCCCACATAATTCTACACCACTGAGCTTAACGTTTTTGTTGCCTTTTTGTAAAATGCAGCCACTTCTTTATCTGTATTTGGTTTTGCTCCTCTTTCTACTTCTTTCCAGCCAAGAAGTTAAAGAGCAGTTTAGAGATTTCCAAAAATTTCAAAAATCACCGAATTTATCTCAAAATCACCACTAGTTTCTACTGTGCAAAAAAATCCTAAGATTTGACTCCTTGCAGGAGATGATCCCATAGGAGGGTGGCTCAGAAACACAGGCTAGAAAAGGAAATAATGAAAAGTTCTGCAAAGAGTTCTCAGCTGACCCTTCTGTGGTGTGATGATGGAGAGAGATTGCAACCAGAGAGATGCTGGACTGAGAATAAGTAGAGAAACAGAAGGCTGATTTATCAATGCACAGAACTATAATTCAGGGGATAATAAAGCTCCTGTGGACACTTCTGGTGTAGATTCAAACTATTTCGTCCACATAATGACATGAATGCACCCACAGCACCTACAAGAGACATCCACAGGATAGAACACAGCTAACCTGACTGCAGCAGCAGATTTTAGCCAGACACATTTGGTCATAAACTGCAGTGTTTGCACAAAGGGAGACTGCAGCTTTGCAAGCAGGACAGACATGCTCCTAACATTCATCCAGGCTTTCCAGAACATGCTTGTACATCTGAATGGCTTGCAAAATAAATATAAGAGTGACCTTACCTTATCGGTGTACACTTCTTTCTGCGCCAAATGCAAAGCTCCTTCAATGCTCACTTCTTTGTTTTTCACCATGTTCATGATTTTGAGGATTTTTTCCTGGCTTAACTGGAAAAAAGTCGGTCAGATGTATTTAGAGACTGTGTTTTCATTTGGCTGTTGAGGATACAGACTGCTTGTGATAGTCACAGCTGCACCATCTGCCATAAAGTTACAATTTCGCTCATGCTTTACATCCACAACCTACCCAGTAAATATAATCTTCCTTTGAAACCTGATGAGAATCCACAAAATACCAAATACCCAGAGGTCTTTACGATTTTAGAGGATGGGTGGTAATATCTGGAGACAAAACTGCCAGGAGGAAATCTGAGTTAGAAAATGTGAGAAGAAGTGAAAACATCAATTTTTCATGCTTGCCAGTGTCTCAGTGTCCTTAGCATAAAGGACTGTACGCAATGAACATGAGAACAAAATCAGACCATTAGAAATTCTAATTAGAAATTGGAAAGATGAAAAGGGGAGAAATTGATATCTACTACCAGGTACAGCCATCACATGAGCTTATCTCAATACATTAACAAGCAGACATTATGCTTCCCCTTTCTTTTTGAAGCAAGAACAGGGAAAAGGTCTTCCCTGCCCCCCTTCTGCCAGGATGAGGAGATGACTGAAATGGAGGCAGCTCTGTGGCACACAGCCCTGCCTGTCCTACACTTTGCCACTATCTAGAGCTCCACAAGCACAGAGCTCTCTGCCCCAGCCCCAGCTCTCAGCCTTGGAGACAAACATTTTCACTGCTAATATCAAGGTAACTTATGGCATAGCTCCTGGCAGCAAATTGCAACGTGAACAGTTAGGAAAGCCAAAAAGCAGTTTAATTCCTTCGTACATGCTGAGGGACACAAGGTTTCTACAATTACCTCCACATTCTGTATCTGAATTTTAACAGGCCATCTATTTGCTCCACACCTACACTGTATATGATTAAATCTTAACAAGATGATTCCCTATTGGACAGGCTCTGTGTAAGCTAACAAGAATGTGGATATATGCGAGTTGGAAAATAGTTTCCTTAGGGCTAAATTCTGCCAGCTTCAAAGGCAAGATCCTATTTATACAGGACTGCAATTCCTGGCAGAAAAGTGAATGGTATTTTCTGCCACCATTGGACTCTTTTGTAAGATAAAGCACTCAAAGACTTTGCACCACAATGAAAACGATAACACAAAGAGAACATCATAGCCCTGCGTCAAAAAAAGACACAATCAGATTCAACTAAACAAGAGAAGAATTCACCTCCTTCACTTCAGCACACAAGTACTGTAATGGAGGAGCACAGTTTTCACCTGAATTTCACTGTGATGCTCAACAACACAACGTATTGTGTGTATCTTTGGGAATGCTTCCTAAGAAGGACAAAAACACACAGCAATTTCAGTTTCCAAGCTGTCCTCTGGCAAGCAGGCTCCATTCTGCAGTGCACTGGGCACTGGGCACTTCAAGGCCCATCTTTCTGGCAAATATTCTATCCTGGACTAAGGAACCTTGCCACAACACACCCCAAACACTGACATTCTCTCATAATGTCTCTGTTTCTGCTTTGTGTTGTTGAAAATTCTCAAAAGGTTTTTCTTATCACGTACAATTTGCCGAAATCTTTTAGCTCTACAAAATATTCATCTCTTCATTCTGCTGCCGTTCACCAAGGTCTCCTTCACACTAGGATGAAGTTCTGCTTAACATCTTTTAATTTTGTTAATAATACATGAAGATAAATGCTTGCAAAAGCGAAGCAAGTCCTTTTGCATACAGCAGATTCGGGAAGGTGGGTTATTCAGTGTGACTGCTGGCAGTTAATGCACTCCCCAGAGAGCTCACAAAGCACAGTGCTTGGTACAGGCTATTTTCAACAGGACCTTGTGGTTTCACTGTCTCTGTTAGCTCCCTCTGCACATCTGTAAGTGATGGGGGGCAGCGGGGGCGACATCAAAAGATGACAGAGGTAAAAATAAAGGAGGCACATTTCAGCTTATGAGATCAGTCAGAATTGCTTGTCAGAGATCTGCCTGGCCTGCTCAGGGTTTTGGCAGCCACGCGTTAGCGCGGTATTTTACGCGTGGAGAGACTCGAGCAACAGATCCTGACCTTTACGGCTCTGTGCCTGCAGGGCTTTTCTTTCAGCTCGTCGCAATTTTTATAATGCTCATTTTTGTGTTCATTTTCGATGTTTTTTTTTTCTGTTGCAAAGAAATAAGTTTTGTCAAATTATCCACCAAAATGCCACCAAGTCAGATCGTGTTGTATTGCCTAATAGAAGGTGACTGATGCAACCAAACAGAACGCTTTTATGCGAGGTTAGACTGAAAAAAAACAAGGCTAAGAAAAGGAAAATTACTTCTTTGTTATAAAACATTCACGTTAAGGAAATACCTGAGATTGCACTGACAATATATTCTTTTGCATGCCAGGTTAAAGAAGTTTGTTTAATATAGATTAAATTTTCATCACTCACCCAAAATTCAGTGTGACCACTCAGCTGCTTCGAAAGAAAAATCAGTGCCCACAATTGCAGGAAGAGTGTGGGGCTCCAGGAATTGTTTGCACACCCATTACTCTGCAGGGTCAAGTGTTCATATTTTTGGCCCAGATACAGTATAAAATGTGTTCAGTGGCAAGATAAGAGATTTCTGGCTTATTCTTGGGCAGCTGCCCCTGCAGTACTTAACTGACCCCTTCTGGGGCTTCCTGCCACTCCTCACCTCAGGGAGGCCCTAAGGGGAACGTGCTGCAGGTAGTCTGAATGCCACAGCATATATTTGTGTAAAGACTTGAGAAAGGTCTCCAAATCTCCCGAGCATCAGCCGAGAAAGTGAGGTTAAAGCCACGCGGTGAGGAGTCATTTACAGCTCATTGAACAGATCTGCAGAAGTCGTGCAGAGCATAGGAAACCACTCAGGCATAGGACAAGCTGATACCCTGCTGTGCACATACACACCTCCCCCAGCTGACCAGAGGGCCACTATGACTCCTGAGCAGCCAGCAGAGACCCCTGGACGCCTGTAAGTGGCAATTCAGCACATCGTAAGACCTACCTTTTTTCTCTGTTACCTATAGAGGAATGTGTGCTATGTGATTTTTGCTCAGCTTACTCTTATTCCATGGACCATACTACCTGAATCTCAATGATATGACAGTAGTAATCTAAGGAATTGCAGGAAGACTCAAACACCCATAGAGATGCGATGCTGTCAATCAGCTACATACACGTAGGACTCAGTGAGACCTTGTTGTGGGTTTACTTAGGTGGAGGTCACACCTAACATGCACTGAGCTCTATCACTTCCCGTGACAGCACAGCCAAGTCATGCAGAAATCCTGCTCTCTGTACAAACGAGGAGATGTTTCCATTCTAACCCACTGAAGCTTTTCATTGCTATTGCTTAGCAGTCATTACACTTGTCCTTATTAAACATTAACACTGTGAAACAGTCTGCTCTGGTTGTTACAAGGAGTAAGAGCCAAACCAGCTGTGGCTGCTGCTGCACTGAGGGCCCTTGTCTGCACTGCACAGAAGCAGCACTCCATCAGCACTGCCAACATCAGCCCTCCAAGAGCCAAGGGGACTCAGAACGAGGAGGGAGATCCAAGTCATGACTGTGTGTATTTCTTTACAAAGATTTCATGAATTTCTTGGCATTCATCTGACTGAAAGCCATTTGTCCACACAAGAAACATGCAGCTTCAACTCACATGCCTGATGTATTTTTGATCCAGCATAGTGATATTTTCATTCATTTTGAAGTTTAGGTTTTTAAACATAGAATTTAATAACAGATTTTGGTTTTCATCTACAAAAGCAGGTTGAAGAGGCTCAGAGGTAAAGCCTCTGAGGGCTTTCTGCTCACTTAGTGCCTTCCAGCTATAGCACACATCACTTTTGCAAACCAAATACAGTGGAGAAACTTAATAAGTGCCAGGATATGATGCAGTAATGGATCTCTTATGAAATTTCAAGTAGAAGTTTCCTTCTCTGAGATGTGATTCTAAAGAAAACAGGTTGCTTTTTTTTTTTTTTTTTCTATTTAAATCAAAGGCACTGGTTTACTTTATTGGGGACATTTTGCCTTCTTCACAATCCCAGGTAGAACACTGCCTGCATGCTGAACGTGTCACTTACATGATTGTAAAGACAGCAGACACAATCTAGGTTGCCTTAAGAGTTCCAGCTCAGACTTTCATCTCCTTACAGATTCACTTTCACCACATTCGAACTTGGCCCAAAATGTACCATGTGGTCCCACGTGTTTGCAGGGGAGTGGCTGTCTCTTGCAACTGGAACAGGCCTCTTATTGCTGGAACAGCTGCCCAGAGAGGCTGTGGATGCCCCGTCCATCCCTGGAGGTGTTCAAGGCCAGGTTGGATGGGGCAACCTGGTCTGGTATTAAATGTGGAGGTTGGTGGCTCTGCATGTAGCAGGGGGGTTGGAGATTCATGATCCTTGAGGTCCCTTCCAACCAGGGCCGTTCTGTGATTCTATGATAACTGGGGTTATCCAAAAAACCTTCACTTGTAATTTCCACGCAATATCAATAAAGATGACTGATGTGACATTTATGTGTGGCAATACCTTCTTTTGTAGCCAGTCATGGCGACAGACTAATATTATTTGTCATACAGCGCTGCTATTCATCAAATAAATTATGCATCTGTAATAATGTTTTGCATTATTTGTTCAGATCTAGAGCTGTCTGAATAATATCTGTCAACATTTATTCAAGGAAGGTATTAATCAAATAGTAGCTTGATTTCCAGACAAAAATGGAAATTCTGCCACTTTCGGTAGGTTATAAAGGAGCTCAAACATACTTTAATTCAATTTATTATATTATGCATTAGTGATTAAGTACCCTAGCAAAAAAAAATCCTAAAGAGCTAGCCTCAAAAATGTGTAGGAATCTAGAGTATGAATATATGGAGTGAAATGCATGCAGTACAGCATGCAATACAAACTAGCACATCTCAGCCTGCAGTTCTGCAGAACCTGCAAACATTTAATTCAAAACAAATGCAGAACCAAGGAAGCTGAACTGCCTTGCAAATCCTCTGCTCCAACCAACACTGCCATGGCAAGGAGCGGATTTGAAGGACCTACAAGGTCCAGAGAAAATCAGATTTCCTTTTTGTTGTCCAATAAAAATAGCCCATTCCCAAAGCTACAGGAGCATGTCCTGAGCCTGTGTACATGTCTATGAATAAATAGATCAGAAGATACAGAATCCTTATCTAAATGGAATTGATCTGTTGACAAATATATATGTATATAGCCAGTGAAAATCTGCTTTAAGCCACCTTAGAAAAGACCCGAAAAAGAAAACATCATCTAAGAGAGATGGCCCTTAATTAAAATTCTAACGCAAATTGGATGGAAAGCCATGGGGATGAAGAACTTTAAGGTGGTTGATAAAAACAAAGTGAGGAGGAAAATCTAAAGGGCTGACAACTGTTCCATGGAACTGTCAGCCCTCAGAAGACTTAGATGAACAGTCTCAGGGGAGATGTATAATCAAATTTTAAAAAGATTTCACAAAAAAAAAAAACTTCAAGATGTTTTTCTCAGGCTCAGTTCGGCTTTGCAAATATTTTGGTGAACGTAGAACCACTGTGGAGGGAAGGAAAGGAAAAAGTAGCAACACCTGGTCATGGTTTCCTGTTCTGTGATTCTCACTGATGTGAGCCCTTTCTGGTAGCAAATATTTGGCCATTTTCTGCCCTGATCTCCCCAGCAGTACCTGAAGTAAGAAACAAAAGCAATGATTTGTAAGCTGCACCTCAGACTGTGCTTAGCACATGAGTGCTAAGGGGTAAATAGTGGGTATGTAGACAGTGAGGAAAGGACTGGATCTGTGTCCTTTCAACCCCACTGTCACCAACAGCTTCTCCAGATAGACCCCAGACCCTCTGCATGTCAGTATAACAAGCAGTGCAAGACAGGACATGCAATTCTATTGCATTTCAGTTGTTATTACTTCAGGTACACTAGTATCTGTCAAGCTAGATGACTCAGTCTTTGCAGGACCCGTTGCACTGCCCTCCACAAAATCTTCCAAAGCCACGTTGATGCTGCAGGGAGGGAACCAAATGCAGAAACTTGGCCTGTGCTCTTTTTCCTCTGTGAGAGCCCCAGGAGCAATAAAAAGGCTTTGTTCTCATTTATGCCATTTATGCCCTGGGTTTTTCTCAAGCCTCATCTCGCAAATCTTTCCCTGAACATCTCACACTTCTCAGTGAAAAGTAGGATTGTGCAAACAGGACAGGATTCTCTTCAGCTTTCCCGTTCTTCTCAAAGCACACAGGAACTTGCTCAGAACCAAGCACTCCATCACCTTCAGCCTTCATGTAACACATTCCTTCCACCAATTGCTCTTTACCCCAGGGACTTTCCACCAGTATGTGCTATCAGTTTTCCCATTGAAAGGGGAACTTTCCACCACTTATTTCACCAGGTAGCAGACTTTCATACATACAAGTATTGCAACAAGCAGAATGCTACAGAGACTATAAATCATGCAGGAACACTGTGACAAATTCAGCAGTGCTGCAAGCTGATGCATTTTCAGTTCTAGCATATCAATCTTATCAAATACCAATATGATTATCAAAAACTGCTTTTACCTGCAGTGCAAAACACTTTTTTCCCGCTCTCCAATTATCTTATGGAAATTCTTAGTGCAGAGAATATACAGTATTAATGAATCCTCTCTAACTGCAGCAGAGAGACTGGTTTTCTCCCTTTGTCCCCTTTTCACATCAGAAAACCCTTGCACGTTTCACACGTGCCCAGTCCAAAAGCACACTGTTTTGTACCCACCATCCACAAACACTTTCCGAGCTATTAAACCAGCCTAAGCTCAAACCACATCACAACCAGTTACACTGAACAATCACTACAGATTTCCTACCAACAAAATACAAATCTCATCCATTATGCACAAGAGAGCACTTCCACACGAGCCATCACCGCTTCTGCCTTTACCTGTGAAAAAGCATCTTGTGTTCTGGTGTTATCCATGGCTGTGGAGATTCTCTTTGTTTCACCAGCATCCCATTGGGTTACAAACTGTTCATTAACCACACCTGCTTTTCCCCAGCACCGCTCTCCTCTGTTTTCTCTGCCTCTCTCATGAAATCTTGCAGCCCACAGTTTTTATTAAGCCTTACTTCCTTTTGTGCTGAGAACTGAAAGAAACATTACTTCCTTACGGCAGCTCTGTGAAAGGACAAAAAAGTAGAAGTTGTTTGCTTTTCTTGAACTGATATTTACGTTCCAGAGGCTTCCTGAAGTTGCTGAGCCATGAACGCCAACGTTCTGATCTACTGCTGCACGGTGCATCTCTCTGAACAACCAACACATTCCTTACCAAAGCAAATTCCACACTCAGTGTAAAAAAAGTCTGCCCAAGGAACTGCAAACACAAACCTTGATCTTCACAGCCATATCTCTGTGCACAGCAGTCACCATCAGCACACACCTTCAAACTCCAGCACAAATACATGCGTGTTGGATCCAAGCACAAACACACCTACAGGTTCTCTCACAAGATTGCTGTAAAAATCAGCAGCACTTTAACCTATGCCTTTGTGATCTGTATTGGAGGGGGAAATCTAGCAATTGGAAGAGTGAATTATCAGGAAGGCATTCCTGGCACCTTACCACACGTCCGACAGACACTGCTTAGCAGGTACAGACAAAATGCACATTGGTTTCCCCATCTCTATGTGGTGACTTCTATCCAGACACAAGAAATATGAAAATTAATTCAGAGGCTAAAAGGTCTGAGTAGATACAGCAGAGAGAGATTCACCACAGTTTGGAATTGCTTGTGCTCTAACAGCGGGCAAAAAGGAAAATGAAATATCTGTATCTATCTATATATATATAACAAATTACATGTTGAAAATTGTGCCACCAACCGAAAAAAGAAGTTTTGTTCTGATGATGGGTCTCATTTCACTTTTCTGCACTGAGCTAGAAATAACCTTACAAGCAGGAGGAGAGGAAGTTGAGATGCTCTGTTCAGAACGGGCTGCCAAGAGATTGCTTGTGAATCCAGGCTGTCCCAGCACTTGCATCACTGCATGAATTAATTAAAGAATTAATTAAAAGAAAGGTCAATATGCCGTAATAAAAACAATTTTTTAACATTTGAACTAATTAAAAAATACGTCCTACTCTCTGAAAGAACGTTAGCTTAATGAAGGGCAAAAAAAGTAGCACAGCTCAACTACATCCAGGCCTTCCAAAGAAATATTCCAAAAAGGACTGCGAGTCCTTTGATGCTTTCAGTTCTGACTGGTTTGTGCCATGCATGACAGATTGGAAATTTTCCACTAAACTGGAAAGTGAAATGATGGGAAGCACGTTTCTTTGACAGCTATCTGAGGCCATTTGGTTAAAATAAAATAGCAACTAATTCATCCAAAATGAAATTTGTAATATCAGCCTATTCCCCCTTAGAGACTTCAGTCCTTGAGGAACGACCATTTTCTTTTGAAATGAAAGAATTGAGGAATTTGTTTTATATAATGGGATGATGGCAGTGCAGAATACTTTAGAATGGGAAAATGGCAGGTTTCTTTTGGGAGGTTCTGCAGAGATACCAGGCAGTCTTGCTCTCCCTGCTCTCTGCTGAACAGCACTTTCTGTGCAGTTACAAAGTACCAGATCAGAGCCCAGTGCCACTTTCAGAGCAAACATTTTTAATTAATCTGAAGTCATTGATTACACCTTTCTTTAATAAAGGATCTGGAGTAACTTTCTCTCTTTCTTCTAAGTTAATTGATTCAAACATGCCAGGATCGTGTTTTGCAGCAAACACAGGGAACATCCTTTACTTAAACAAACCACTCTCCAGTGAGGAGGAATACAGTGCAGAAAAGGGCTTTGAACCAACAGGGATGAGCAAACCAGCCTAAAATTATCTTTTTTAAGTGGTTCTTTCTTTTTTTTTTTTTTCCTGTGGAATAGTGTTTCTCCTCTTCATTTGATGTGATGGAGAGACTGTGCCAGAAAGCACTGAATGAAACTGGAAAACCAAACCACCATTTCAGAAGGAAACCATTTTTTAAGCTTTTTTTGTCCTTTCCTCTTTCCCCAGTGAGCACCCAGCACAGAAATTGATGGCGTGACAAGTTTTAGGCATTTCTATTTGACCCAATTCTGATCCTGCTTTAAGGCAAGAAAAATATTTATGCGCACAGGTGATGCTCCCCTGATCCAAGAGATCCCCTGCGCGTTACGTGCAAGAAAATAAAGGAGGTGGGGAGATGAATGGAAGATTAAAGATTTTAAATGAAAACTGACAAGCGTGAGAGACCACAAAGCTAAATTCAACTCGAGAGTGACACCTAGGGATGCTCAGCACACAGCCCTCACACAAGTGCTGCTGCTGCAGTATTATCCCCCATCGAACCCGCAGCCGAGCCCACAATGCTGGACTGCTTCGTTTCTCCTGGGTCTGCGTACATTCCTTAAGCTGGAAGTTGAAATAACGTATTTCTGTACAGAAAAAAAAAAAAAAAAAAAAAAAAAAAAAAAAAAGCCTTGTGCTGTTCACTTCACAGCTGTGACTTGGAAACCAAGCCCAAGAAACAGGTGCTTTTTGGAGAAGTTAATTGGATTCTGAGCACAACAAGCTACACAACTTTCCTGTACTCTTCTGTGGCAGCAACCTAGGAAATGGGAGACAGGTGATGTGTTCACCACTAAACTGAAGAGGTGACACCTGGTGCCTGACTGGAGCCTTCCTGGCTTTCTAGGGGATTTTCTGTCATATTTTGTAAAGGCAAATACTCTCTTCACATTCGTCACAATTTTGCCTCTGATAGCAGACCACTGTCATCATCAAGAAAAGAAGAAGGAAGGAGGAAAAGGGAAAAAAAGAATCTGCATATTTCTGAAAACAACAGATCTTCACCTGAGGTCTCAGTAACAAGGGCTGCCCACACCTCCTTGCTTATCTAGCCTTGGTGACACTACACACATCCCCGCTGTGATGCACTTTCCAACTGCCCGCAATGTACTTTGCATTACATCCCCAGGGTCACCTTGTGCCTTGCCTTGTCGATGCTGGGGCAGCTGACAGCGACAAACCCTAAAGCTGAGCAAGTTGAAAACACTTTGGATTCCAAATTAAGAAACTTTTAGTCGACAGCTCTATGTTACTCCTCTGCGACACAAGATGGCACCAGACACTTCCCTAATCTCAGGCTGGTAAGAAAAGCGGAGCGGCAACGAAGTTTAAAACAAAAAGCCCTAAAGATGGGTTTAATTGACCCAAGACGTAAGGCATTATAGTCTGTGTGCAGAACGGCTGCAGCACAGGAGGGACAAGGGCTGAAGCTGCACATGCAGCTGACCACGGCTGTGCACACAAACCTGCTGCAGGCTTTAGACAGGGAGGTCACAAAAACCAAACATTCATTGAAGCCTACAGCTCTCTCTATGCGTGCAAGTATATTGCATATGCATGAACCCTGTTCACGCATCGCGATATACAGCTTATACTGCGAATCCCAGAGAAGGGAAATGTTCTAATCCTCTCTTCTAAATCTCATCTTGTTTTTGAAGGGCACCAGCATGATTGTGCCTGTGGTGTTGGTTAAATAAATGGGCATATAAGCTTTTAGTAGTCCAACTTACAGCTAAATCATAAGTACTAAGTAAAGGTTGTGCCACTCTGTTCTAGAAATTATTTACAAAGAGCAAAGCAGATAAAAACGCTGAAGATGGGTTTCTATTTACAGCCATACGATGGTATTGAGGTCACATCTGCTGAACACCAAAAGAACAGAATAGGAAAGACTGCACCAAATTAACAAGGCAAAAGTTAGGTTTAATTGGTAGTTCAAATTAGGGGATATGTTCTTGGTGAGACACACAGTCTGGGAGCTCCCATTCAGAGCCAGAAAGAGGAAACTACCCATGGTAGTTTCCTACTGATTTCAGGAAAGTCCCATACTCTGAAATGAGAATTTATTGAAAAACCACATACACAATTTTTTACTGCGACTGTTTTCCCCCACGTTTTCTTTTTCCTCCTTTTTTTTTTTTTTTCTTTTTTTCATTTTTTTTTTTTTTCTTCTTCTTCTTCTTCTTTTTTGTCCCTCAAGGATGTTTCCTTTGTAGTCCTGTAGATAGGCAGCCACACATGTAGACATGATGTTAAGCAGCCCACAGCTGGTACTTCAGCAGGCCTGGGAGCAGCTGAGAACAGGTCCAGCATGCAGTGCATTCCTGGGGCATAATGAGTAGCAGAAAAAAATATATATGATTTCCTGATTATTTTTTTTTCCTCCTGTCCTTATATGTGCATTTAATCTGGATGGAAGCAATGCAGGACTACAAGCACAGCAACAAATGGAGGCTCTGCTGCTACATCTGCCCACGGCACCTGACATCTCAGTAAAATCCTCATCGAGCTGTGACTGTATCCAAAGTCTTCTGGTCACCTGCAGGGTCTGGAAAGAGAGCAGCCAGCCGCTAACGTACACAGTGCTCAGCCCCAGCACAGCAGGACAAGGAGGTTTATGAACACAAAGGCTGCAATGTTTTGCAGAGAGACAACGGAAATACTCCGGGGATTCTTGGCACCAACGAAGCTGAATGCAGCTGGCTCAATCAGGTCTGCTTGTCTTTCAACCTGTACACGAGAGGACAAAACCGACGCTCAGTGTTATCAGTCTGAAGCACTTAAAGTCCATTGAACATGACAAAGCACCTGCAGGTGCTGCTAAGTGTCTTGCAATCAGGTCTGCTTTGTCTCCTTTTCTACCTGGATGAGAAAGAAAATTGCTTATAATGTCCAAAAGTTGAGTCTGGTTAAATAAACCTGCTAACTGGCTGAAATTATAAAATACTCATCTGAATGCCGCTTCACTGCAATCACTACCAGACGTCCCTTCTCCTCACTGAGCACAAAGGCCGGCAGCCAGGGCTGAATGGAAGCTGAGTGAGCCCACTCCAAAAGGATGCAAATACTCTCCTGTAGCAGCATCTCCAGAAGATGTTATTGTGGATATTAGAGCAGCCTGTCCATTTTGCACAGCAATGGACGCGATCAGTAATCATCTCTCTTCAAGAGCAGTAGAATTGGACAGCTGAGCAGAACAGCCCCCTCCTATCTACGTAGAGGGAGGCCTTAGGAGTCTCTGCGTTGTGCAAACAGCTTCTGCCAATCTTTGCAAAGACCTTGGAGTTGGTTTGAGCCTGCAATCAGATCCACCATGCTCAAGCCAACACTTTTTAGTGTTTAATGGCCAAGCTAATAGTGCCATTAATCCATTCTGATATATAACATCCAATTTCTGCTTTAAATTGCATCTCGGTGCAAATGGCAGCTTGATCCCTGCTGACAGATGGCATTCACAAAATTATGATGAAATGTATTTAATGACTTCTTATTGCCAGGTTCAGCTGAAAGATGGGGAAATCTGTAGCAGCCCTTTAAAACAGTGTGATGGGGCATTCCGGGGTTGATATTTACAGAGCAAAAACTGAAAATTAATGTTTGGCCAAGGCTGAAGCACTATGAAACAAAGAAGAGAGGCATGCCTTAGAGACCCATGTTCAGTCAATCTGGATACTCCCAGTACATCTCAGCCCTTGTGTTTGGACTCCCAGGACTGGATCTGGCTGAGCATCCTTCATTCTTCTGCAATTATGCAATACAATTCATGTATTCTCCCTCCTGCATGTATCTGAACTCCTTTTAAGCAAAAGTTCTGTTGGTTTCTTTGTGTGCTTGCTTTATTATTAAACAAGACAAAGCAGTAGGTCTTTCTAGAAAAAAGAAGTCCCTGTCAAAAATGTCTGCAAGGTTCCCCTTGAAGAAAGATTCAGCTGCAAGCTCTGCTGTTTTGGTTTGGCTTTGTTTTTTTTTTTCCTGCCCTTGAGTCATTTCTCCAGCTAATGGCTATTTATGGATCAAACCATGATGTTCAAAACAATGCATCATATATGATGATTCATACATGCTTTATACTAATCATGACTAAAATTTGGTTGTGCATTATAACTGAAGTTAAACAGCTTTACTTGATTTTGGATTTCTAACACAAGTAGTGCATTCACTGCTGTGTCCAACCAGATGGGGAAAACAGGACTCGAGTTCAAATTGCAAAGCACATCTGGGAATCGATTTACTTGTGAGTGCCTACAGCATAAGCACCCCTACATCAGCAGGTGACCCAGAGCCGAGCCCAGGAGGACTCTGCCCCAGTGATGGGTGCTTTTCACCAAAAATGGAAGCTGTGCCTCCCATCCTGCCCTCAGCCCAGGAACAACAGCCTCCAACTGCCACGGCACAAGACGCGAATTCACCTCAAGCTCAGTCCTTAGCAGTGTCCCATCCTGCTTAGCAGCAGTAGCACTGTATCTCCAAAGTGCTTTCTCCAGCCCAATCCATCAGTTCAAGAGAGTTGAGCAGAAACAACTGAGGTTCACCACACAAAATAAAAACAGCTGCTGGAGGCATAAATCTGCAACTGCTGTAATCTACAGAGGGAATATTTTCCCCCTACCACGGGATTAAGGGAGAGATTTTCTTGTTTTAAATTAGCTTCTTTGAAACATACCTCTGTGAATTTAGGGAGGGACTTTGACACATGGAAACAGAATTTCTTTCTCCGGAGCAGGAGCCCAAGGTGCAAAGAGCTGGAACATTGGAGGCAGTCCCAGAGCAGCACTGGCCCAGACCTATCCATCCCATAGCTCTGTGCTCAGCTGAACTGCCCATGAGTGTTACTAGAAGAATCTTTGTTTAAAAGGGCCTGATATCAGAGCAACCCCACATAGCCATGTACTCCGAGTTAAAAAAAGGACTTTGCAGATAGTCAGGGAATGATAACAAAGCTCAAGTGCATTGAAGTCAGAAGGCAGGAATACTCGAGGTCATTGGACATGCTTCCAGGGAAACCAGACCAACATTAAATTTCCATTCTCATGAACGGAACAATAGGTTAAAATAGACGAAAAAGAAGAGGCAATTGAACTTGAAGAACCCTGTCCTTGAACATAGGACTGCCAGAGATTGTTTGAGAAGTGAATTCAGCTACAAATTAACTGCCAGATAACTTGCTCAGAAAGCAGCTGGGGCTCCGACCCACCTGGAATAACCCTTTGCTGCCTACACAACATGCTTCCCAAGCTGAGGGGGGGGGAGGGGAAAAAAGCCCCACAGGATCAACTAGCAAGAGCCGCACATCTGCGATTTGCTTTATTTCTGAGCAAATTCAGGAAAATAAACAAACCCAAACCGTCAGGAGGCGCCTCCGCCTCCCCCGGGACGAACGGAACGCGCACCGCGGCGGCGGCTGCCAGCAGGTGGCGCTATGCGGACCGCGCCGCGCTGTCACTCAGCGAGCCGCCCGCTCGGCAGTGGCCGCTGCTCGGCGCGGAGGACCGAGTAGGAGTTGGTTTTCCTCTCACACGTGTATAAAGCCCTGCGAGTGTTTTGGTCGGTTTTTCGTTGTTTTACCTTTCTTGCCATCGAAGTCTCGAGCTGCAGCAGACCGGCCGGCAGCACAGAGGGGGCTTTCGGCTGCAGCCGCGGTGCCGGCATCGTGCTGCTGCTGGCTTCTCTCTTCAGAAAAAGCAGCTTGATGCCCGATTTTAAGCTCACTTCCTTGCAAGGCAGAGCAGCAGCCTGGGACTGACATGAGGCGCACTGTAAAGGAAGAATCTTCTTTTTAAGTTTCTACTTGCAGAAGTGACTAACGCGAACTCCTGCTTGGTTGCACCCTGCATGCATTGCAGCAACTTGGAAGGAATTATTTTTCCCTTTTGCTTTTTTCTTTCCCTTCTTCCCCTTCTTTTTCTTTTCTTCTTCTTTTAACCTTTGCTCTGTCAGCTCTGTTATCTCCTGCAAACCTGGCTGACCATGAACGGCACACACTTTGCCTTTTCATTTCAGCCTGTGCTGCTTAATGTCACCGAAGATGTCAATGACTCAATTCTCAACAACAGAAGCAGCGATGGATTTTGTGAGCAGGTCTTCATAAAAGCTGAGGTCTTCTTGGCTTTAGGGATCATCAGCCTGCTGGAAAACATCCTTGTCATTCTCGCAGTGCTGAAGAATGGAAACCTACATTCTCCCATGTACTTCTTCCTCTGTAGCTTGGCTGTGGCAGATATGTTGGTGAGCATGTCAAACGCCTTGGAGACCGTCATGATTGCAATCCTGAGCAGCGGCTATTTGATCATCGATGACCACTTCATCCAGCACATGGACAATGTTTTCGACTCAATGATATGCATTTCTTTGGTAGCGTCAATTTGCAACCTCTTGGTTATAGCCATTGACAGGTACATCACTATTTTCTATGCTCTCCGTTACCACAGTATCATGACTGTGAAGAAAGCTTTAACCCTAATTGTGCTCATCTGGATCGCCTGCATCATCTGCGGCATCATATTCATTGCCTACTCAGAAAGCAAAACTGTCATTGTCTGTCTCATCACCATGTTCTTTACCATGCTCTTCCTCATGGCCTCCCTTTACGTTCACATGTTCCTGTTTGCACGCCTGCACGTGAAGCGGATCGCAGCCCTGCCTGTGGACGGGGTGCCCTCCCAGCGGACCTGCATGAAGGGCGCCGTCACCATCACAATACTGCTGGGTGTCTTCATTGTTTGCTGGGCGCCTTTCTTCCTTCACCTCATTCTCATCATTTCTTGCCCTATGAATTCATACTGTGTCTGCTACACTTCACACTTCAACACTTATCTGGTTTTGATAATGTGCAACTCGGTAATCGATCCGCTCATTTACGCCTTCCGGAGCCTGGAGATGAGAAAGACTTTCAAAGAAATAGTATGTTGCTGCTATGGTGTGAGCGTGGGACAGTGCATGCTGTGAGCTCCCGGCTTTGTGTGGGAGCAGAGGAAGCATACAGTAGGTGTATGAACGTGTACGTAGATACATAGCAGCTTCATTTTAAGAGCACTTCTTGAAGAAAGGGCACAGGAAAAAAGCTCCTATTTAATGCCTTGATTTATGCTTTTCGAAAGGAAAGGATTCAACTAAACAATTTGAAGCTATTTAAATAGCCATAACAAAGCAAAGTCCAAAGCAGCTTGCAAAATAGATGAAACAAATGTGAAATGAGGAGAAAAGAATCCTGAGAGTGAATGTTACCCTACAGAGAATGGAATAATATTCTGTCTCTCTCCTCCATCTGCACCTGTTGCTTTATCTCTGTGCCTCTAGCAGTGAAATCAGTGTTTCCCAAAAGATTCCCTTAGGAACTTCTCTGGAAAGCTATTCACCCACAGTCAAATCAAACCACTGACAGTGACAGCTTTGCTCTGATGTCTCCACCTTTTAATAAAGGAACAGACTGACATTTGTGCTGCTTGATATAAAGCAAATCAAGAAAAGTCTTAAAAGGATGAAAGCAAACCATCCCCGGCACTGAACTATTCCTCCTGTAAAGTCAGCTCAGTGAGAATGAACAACTGTGCGAGCGACAGTGTGATTTACACAGCTGGTGGGTAGAAGTGAACTCATTTGAAGATGCCAATTACTTTCCTTATTGCGGGATAGCAGTACTGTATCCTCTGAAGTTTTTCAAAGAGTGGATTGCACTGATTAATGTATTTGGTATGTTGACAAATCGGATGTCTCGTTTTGATAATTATTATCCAGCGAGATTCGTAAATTCGTAAATGAGAATTTCGAAGACCGAGGATCTGAAGACGGAGCTGAACGTAATGAATAGCTAAGATGCCAAATCATTTAACACAAAGCTGCGTTAAATCTACACAGACTCTTCTTTCCATTTGGCTGAGTGAGGTACCTGCTAGCAGGCAGATGTGGCTCTATGCACCGATTACTGTATGTCCTGGGTCAGACTGGTTTTACTTAGAGAGCTTTAACCTGACAACAGTGGATGAACACTCCTGCACTGAAATCAAGAAAGCAACACATTCTTTGCAGTCATTTTTACGTGCAAGTCGGTGGCATATAAAGCATGTGACTTCAGCTACAGTAGTTCAGTCTTTTCCTCTGCTTCTTGTAGGAACAAACCACGTGAGAAGCCCTCAAGTAGCATCTCGTAACTAAGCAAAGGCAGACATGAGTTGTGTGTATTACAATGTATAGGCTGTATTGCTGCCATCACAGTGCCACAGTAAAAAACTCTAAGCCATGGTAAAAATCTGCTTAGCAGCCTTCTGGTATCTTGCTTCTAGTAAGGGCAGTCGCCTGAAACCCTCAGGAAAACAAAGTCTATTGCTTTCGAGCAACTAAAAGCTCTTATTTGATTTAAGTCTCTCTCTCATTTCTTCCTTTCAGTGTAATTGCTATGTTATTATTTCTGGGGCTCTCACTATCAGTCCTGTGGTAGACCAGAGCCTCCCAGTCCCTCTTGCCTCCATTTCTGCACTCACACATCATGGCATGGCTCAGCTCCCAGCTGAAGGGATTTTACTGCTGGCTCTGGAACACAGCTCTTACTGTCTGTGGGAAATATATGCCTCACTGACTCCAAACACTGGCCTAGAATGTTTCTATGAATGTGTTTTATTCTCAGCATCCTACAGCATACATAGAAGGCACGTTAGCTTTCTAATGCTGTGGAGGATTAGGTCACATTCACAGATTCAAGAACCATCTCTCCCTGTGCTCCAACCCCATTCCACTCATCAGCCAAACCAACCTCACATTCACCATTTCCCTTGCACTATCATCACACCTGAAGTTCCCTTATCAAGTTCTCATCTCCTCCCATGAACCCATTCCCTTCCACTTCCCCAACATTCCCACTGTTCCACCATTCATGTAACTTCATGAATACATTTAAAATGAAAGAATTTATTAAAAAAAAAAAAAAAAAAAAAAAAAAAAAAAAACCACCAAGGTCCTTTGGGCACATAGCAGAACAGACATAGATGGGTGGCATCTCTGCCATGGTTCAGGTAGTGACCAGAAAAAAATCCCAACACCCAGCAGTAAGCTCAAGCTGAGTGCTCTCAGCCCATACCTGCATCTCACAAACCACAGTTGGGCAGTAGTAAAATCTGTTTTGTTGGCTCTGGCTTTTGCAACAGCAGATGTGGTACATTAAGATGAACTGAAATCAGCATAGGATGTCTCATTAACAGACCTTATTTTGCTGTGCAAAACTGTACCTACTTGTAAAAATCCCTACCTGATGTCAGTGATATGTACCTTAATTCTACAGAGCATGATTTGCCACAATTCCCTGCCTCAGATTATTGTGTATTTAGCTCTTATTGTACCTTATGTCTTATTTTTCATTTTAAACACAATTTTAGGTGAGACTACAATTCATACTGTGCTGCACATTTAAGCAAAAAAATAAAAAAAAAATAAAAAAAGATCTGTTGAATAAAGCAATCTGAAGACATCGATCAGAATCGTGTTTGCTTTTCCTGGAGCACCATCCCATGTCAAACCACAGTCTGTGTGGTCTGGTTCACAAGACTAGAAATAGAGTTTAACACTGGGAAGAAAAAACCACCTCAGTGTGCATAGCAGCCACAGAGAGAGAGCAAACCCCTGCAGCACCTCTCCCACTGCTTCCAGCACCAGGCACCAAAGGTGCAGCTCTCCTCCACAAAGGTGGATTTGGGGTTAGCAGGGTGTCTGCCAGTTCCCCTTGAGAAGGGCAAGAAATAGCAGAGATAACATCCTTTTCACTTGAAGATGCCGTTAGTTGGACTTATTGATTCCACCTCTGTACACAACAATCAGTTTGCTCAAAGATTTGTAAAAAACAAAAAAACAAAAAACCCCCATACATTCAGACAAATAGCTGAATTCTCAGGAGCAGCAGTAATTCACTAAGTCAACTCTGCACAGCATGTTCTGCAAATTATAACCAACCTCACCTCTCTGATGTAGTGTTAGCACAGTGCATGCACTTTTTCTATCAATAACTGTCTAAATATTTTACAATTGAATGTATTTGCCCTAATGGATAAATAACAAAGCCCAGGCACAGAATTCTGCAGTAAGCCAAGGTCATTGCTGGTCCACTGGTACAAATATCTTGACTGTTAGAGTTAAGGCATTAAAACACGGCCCTGCTGTTTAAATTTTATAAAGCACACTAATAACCAGAAGCATGGAGCAAGGAAGATAGATTCTCTAGGCTGGAGTTATAAGTGAAGCCCTTTTTGCACAGGGTAAACTCATTACCCAAAGATTACCCAATTACAAATTACCCACAGCATCACAGCTGCACGTGTCACTGTGGTTATTGGCTGGGCTGGAAGGGAATGGGGTCACAACTCAAGTCAGACTTCAAAGGATGGATGAAAAAAAGTTGCATTGGATTTTCTCCAAAATCAATAACATAGTTTTGATGTTTAAATTCTACTTGGAAAACAATTCTTTTTAATTCTTCCTACTGGCTTAAGATGCTTCTTTTCTGGGAATTAAAAAAAGCAAGCATAGGAAAACCTGCTACAAATCTCATTGCCATAACCATCCACTGCAACTTCACAGCCATATATGTTTATTTGCAGTTTAAATTGTAATTCAAGACTGTACTTATTCATCACTCTCATAGGATACACCCAGTTTAGAGTCAGACCTGAGCAAGGTGCCAGCACAGGACATTTCTGTTGGTACCAGCACAGATTTGAGCAAAAGGTGCATTTCCATCACACTCTCTAATGCATTGATGTATAAAGTAGACCTGAATTCCCATAACGTGCAGAGGTTTGTATCTCACAAGCAGGTTATAATAAAATGGAACCCAATAGATTTGGTGTTTGTACAACACTGTATTTGTCAGTGGGGCATAATGTAAGTCCAAGTATGTATATATAATCAGGATGACTTATCACAAGGGCTTTGAAGGATTAAGGCAAATTCCTATAATATTCACAACATTCTGAAAACACTGATGACAAAAGTAGATCTACTCATTGGTTACTCAATCATACAACTTTTCTTGCACCAGAAGAGAGCACACCTCCACGTTCTGCAGTGTGACACTGAGGAAAGCACAGCAATAACAGCAGAGCAGCAAAGTCCTAGGCAGCAGCAAGTGAAGATTTGCCCAAATACAACAGCCAGAGAAATAAAGGCAAAAAAAGCTGCTTACCTTCAGAAGAATACAGGTCCATAAGGATCTCTAATAAGAACCCCATGCCTTCACCACCAACTCTCAAATGAGGGCTGGAAGGGGTGAATCTTGGCTCCAGCCCTTCCATCACTCAGATGCACTGCTCACACCTGTGCTCCCTTGGGTTGGCCCTGCCTTCCCACCAGGTGCTCCATCATTGCTTCAGGCTGTGACTCAGCATTGCTGGTGATCAAAGTTTACTAAATATCATCTGTTGTTTTAGATGTTGTTCACTGTGCCAAAGCTAGCTGTCTGCTGTAAACAGTTATGAATTTCTGAGGGTTTTTTAACTACAAAATCTAAAACAAAGGTGGAACATGTATTTCCTTTCTCTGTTTATGAAAAACAAATAGAATTTGTTTGAAAGTATTTCTTTCTCTTGTGCTTATGAATAAAGAAGACATTTGTAAAGTGAGGTTTACTCCAAAAAGCCTTCCATGGTTCTTCCATTTCAACTGTCTGTATAAATCATAAATAGTCAGTATTCATCTTCAAGCATTAACTGCTGCTATTTCTGGTTTGTTCTATACTCTTTTGTTGAGTCAATGTCAAAAATAAATATTCTAGGAAAAGTAAAATGCACTGAACAGTTCTCTTTCATTGTAATGACTATAATAAGCAGCATGATACTTTCAACCCATTACTGATGTAATTACCACAATTGTGAGGATGCACTCTGGGGGTAAGCTGCAAGAATCATAAAGCCAGAGGCCAAGCATAATGGACTTGGGGCTGCATTCAAATACTAACTTGAATTAAATGTGGGCAAATTCACATATATCATAAGGAACAAACATTTATTTAGACCTGCAGCTTCTTAAAGGCACCAAGAGCTGCAGGCAAGGCCAAACCATTGCAGACCCTCAGCCTTGTGCACCTGCTGTTACATTTTCCCATCCATGCTAACTCTCTCATCGCAGTCCCAGTCTGCACAAGCAGTTGGGCAGCAGTTTCAGTGCCTCTCTGCCTTCAAAAACTGCACTGCTGAAACAACAAACCCAAAGGGGCCCTTGCACTGTGTGAGCGAGCAGATAATCAAAGCAGTGAAAAGGTGCAGCTGGGAGCATTGTTCTGAATGGCTGTTTCCTGTGATGAGGAAAGGCAGTGAGGGTCTATTAGCACTCATTTTCTTAGGGGTTCGTGTTTTTCCTTAACAGAGTTTTGCATGAGTGTCAGCACACGTAGCTTAAAGCAGCCAGAGCGCGTGCTGAGGAAAGCATCCAAGAATGATTCAGAATAAAAGCATTAACAGAGTGCTTCTGCTGCAGTGTGTGCTCCCATCCAAGGCTTCGTTAGCTGCAATTAACTCCTGTGCTCCTTTTGTAATATTGCATGATAGTGGCTGTTTCTGAAAGCTAATGACACAAGCAAGGCGGTTATTTTCCTGTCTTCTGCACTCATTGAAGACTTCTGCACGCTTTATAGAAAATTCAAGTTAGATCACTTTCATCAGTGACTTGCGTTACAGACATGCCAGGAGCTGCTCTCCTCTTTGACTACGGAGAGAGCTGGCAGGGCCTGCTAGAATCCAGCACTGGAATGCTTTCATCTAATTGCTGGTTTTGCTGGGGTGAGTGGTTACGCTGTTCTGTGTTCAGGGACCCAAAAAAAAGCAGGGCAGAGTTTTTGGAAATAACTTGATTTTGATCTCTGCCCCAAGTAAAGTGAATCTGTATGCAACTCTGCAGATCTTGACCTTTCCAAATTAGACATTCAATAGTGAATAAAATTCTCAAGTTGTTTGTGGATTTTCTGTGGGGTTTTGTGGTTTTTTTCCCCTGAAATAGCTATGGAATGGAAAGGGTCAAGCAGAGGCAGCTCTGTCTCTTCTAGTTGTGCTATCCCCTCTGAGATCACAGAAATCTGCTTCCAGAACTGCCCAAAGAGTGGGGATCCCAGAGCTCCAGCACTGCCAGCACACAGCTGTCCTAAAGTATGTGAGCAATCCCCATTTTCATGGGAAGAAGAGATGTGAGAATGGATGTCTTTCGTGCCTATAAGCAGAGGAGAGCTATTATCTGTGAAATCCAAGCATCTGCAGTTAATTGGTGCAGACTTTGAATCATCATCGTTAACTGCTTTATTTCACAAAGCCCCAGTGCTACTCCTGTCCTCAGCTGGTAAGAGCAAAGCAGCTCTTCTCAACAGCCCTGTCTTTCATATTGTTGCAGAACGCATTTTTTGTTTGGGCAGAGTAGCAGAGCACTCCTCATAGCCTTTTATTGCTTACCTCTCCACTGCAGTCAGTTACCTGATACCTATGAACAAGGTGACTTCGGTCATCTTAAAATCACACAAGCTTGTACTTGAAGATGAGCTCTAAACCAAGGTCTCATTATTTGAAGTTCTTGAGTGGTTTATGAACAGTAAACAAAGATTTGCTATCTCTTTTTTAGATTTCCCTGTACAAAATCGGCTTAAGGAGACTTGAGAATTCAAACCTTCCGGCGAGAAAATAAAGATACATTTAGGAAGCAAGACCAAACACAAAGCATGATGTACACTTTTCCTCTTACAAAATAGTTTCATGGGTTTGCTCATAGAATATCTTACTAGTGCCATAATAAAGTGCATTGCATTGTATTTTCTGTAATATATCATGTTTTCAATCCGGAAGGCTTATCGTATACCAAAAAGTTGCTTCTCTGACATACAGAAGATACTCCAAAATGTGAAATAATATGGACCCTGTTGCTACATTTCCAGGTTTGCAGAGCAGTGTGGATGAGGATGGGGAAGCTGCTTCATTTTCCCACTTCATGACTACACAGCTTTTTATTTCCTTCTGAGCTGTGGATGTGTAATCAGTGACTGTGATCATGTGCTCCACAAAAGCTATCACAGCACTGCTGACCACCTTCATAACCCTCATTTGAGAAATCTGCAATAACAATTCCAGTAATGAAAGGCATTTGCATACAGTTAATGTAAGCCTAATGCTTAAACAAGCTCTACAGAATATTAATCGTCCTGATTTTCTGAGAGGTCATAGGAAAAAGTAAATCAAGACATGATTTAATTTATGGTGATGAGCCACTTAAATTGCATATTTGGAGAGGGGGGAGGCAAAGAGGGAAATCTGGGTAGGTTTGGAAGAAGCTTTGAAATGTCCAAACAAACATTTAAAAACAACTTAGGTAAATACAATCAGTAAGACACCAAATTGAGTTTCATGATCCAAAGAAGTTCCCACTGATCAAAATTGGACTGAAAGGAACAGACAAAAGAGAATGAGAATATGCACTGAAAACGTTACCTTTGGAAGCATGAGTATATTTGTGCACAAAGTGGCAGATGCATATTTCTATGGTAAAAAGCTTTTTGGTAAGGAACAGTTGCTCTCTTATGATAAATTCCTTTCTATGAGGAAGCATGGGCCCTTTTCTTTCTGCTAAGCAAGCTGTTGAAACTGAGAGCAAATACAAGTGGTTGACTTGTGGGAGTAATAACAATGTGAGCACTGTTTCTGTAACTGATTTGTATAATTTAGCTTTATTACGGATGACCTGGTGTTTGATTTAATAATTCTATCACACTGTTATTATCCAAAATGCATTCATTCTTTTGTTATTTGAAAAAACGTACCTGAAAGTCATAAACCAGATATGTCATGAGTTCCATTTCAAAGTTAATGATGAAAATGAAAATCTAAATTTTAAGTCAAAAATTAGGAGAAATAGAATGATACTGAAGGTAATTTCCAGAAGGTTACACGTTCTCAAGAGAAAAGTAACCATTTCTCTTGTTTTTCTCCTTTTATTTTCCTTTTCCTAAATTTCTATGGGCAGGCAGTATAGTTATAAACTCTTGTGAAATGGAATCATCCATGCATGGAATCAGTGCACGCATCTGTTGCTAAACATTGTCATTAAAAATGAATTCACCCAGTGGAAAAACACTGTTCTCACAGTTTCAATTCATTGCTTTCTTCTCTCATCTCATACAACATTCATTTGAACAGTTTCAGGTACATTTCTATTACTTCTGATTATTGTGCACCAGGACTTCACGTTGTAAAGACCTTTTTTGCATTAGGTCTTCTTTGCTGGGTGACAAAACAACTGGATGCAGCTGGAAGGCTCGTGTGCTTGCAAAGGCCATGGTTTTTGGAGAGAAGGGAAAGCACATTTGCCTGCCCCAAGTGGAAACCACTGCACTGCGTTGTGCAGACAGGGCTCCCAGCTGGCTCAGTGTGGCAGGAAGTGAAAAACCCCCAAAGCATATCTGCAAGGTGTGCCCTATAGCTTTGGCCTCTATATTTAGGTATCCTTACTTCGTGTGAGTAAGAACACTTCGTACTTGTAAGGAATGCATGAAAGTGAAGTCCGACATAAGCTTAAAACTTCAATCCTTAAGGTAATAAAGACCAAAGAAAAATATTACTTGGAGAGAAATAGCCACCAATACAAATCCTGCACGACAATGAGTGTGCAGTGGAAAGCAGTGCACTCTTAATGAAAAGGTAATCAAAAAGAAACCAATTATCTCAGATATGAAGGATTTTAAATACTACATTTTGATCTCAGTGCAGCTCCTGGAGCTGAAGAGTAGTGAAAATACTGACAGTCCCAATGTGGGAGAGATGTTCAAAGCCAGATAATTATCTGAAGAACAATCTGTGAAGAGGCAATCAGTTTTACTCAACACTTCCAGTTTGCTTTAGGAATGCAGACCAGAGGCTGAGGCGTTCTTTTCCTTCTTTTTGGCTGGCAAACCAGAAGAACTCTTAATTGGTAGCATGGGAAGAAGAATACTTCGAGTACTTCCCTGCTGTTGCCCACTCCTAGACAAACAGAATTTCTCACTTAAACACTAGTATGGACCTTAAGTTTCCATCTTTGAAGGTTCTATAAGGCTCAGGGAAAGATGGGGGGGGGAGGAAATCTGAATTAATGCGAAATAGTGAAAGTAGCAGAGCTGGCTGGGAGGATATTTTGCTCAGGAGTTGTATTTTCCAAATTCAAACAGCACAGAGACACTCAGGGAAAAGCATTTCCTAGGAAATGTGTGTGACAGCTGTGTGGTTTGTTTTCTTAAATACAGTCCCTGTGGTAGTTCTCCTTAATTAAAAATTATTCCAATACAGTGAAGTTACACTTTACTTCTAATGTGACAATTACTCCCAATTTGCCATATAATTGCTCATCAGGAAAGGCAAACAGTTCCCAAGGCATCTACACAAATATTGCTATTTAGAAAATTACTTCACTAATATCCCACCCACTGTTTCGTCTTTCTGGAATCTGGTAAGGGCTCGTGTCACCAAAAGTTATTGCATTTCTCTTCCTGAAGAGATGGGTACACTGAGAGAGCTGTGTCAACAGCCAGTGGAATCTTCTCATGATCAAAACCACCACTTCAAAGAACAGTGAGCCATCAGATTTCTGAATAAAGGAGGAGGTGGACCTGACAGAACTAAGAATGCAGCTTCCTCATTTATACAGCAGTGTATTTCGGGCCATTAATCCATCTGCATAATTAGCAGATATGTGTTTAAAAATAAAAATTCATTTCTTCAGCAGGGGGATGGAATTTGAACAAGTCTTATCTTCATGAGTCTCTGTCATTACAAAACAGGTAGTTTTTCTGAAAAATATTGTTTAGCACTGTTATCTGATCAGGGTAATATTGCAATGAGGTCATTTTCAGAAATGTTTTTGCTCATACTGTGAACCCACAGCCTTTCTGTCAGTCCCAATGAAGCCAGACCTGCACGAGATGGACACTCCCAGTGTTTCAGCAGCTGAAATCAGCTGCTTGCTGCAAGAAAAAATAAAGTACTTTGGTAGGAACTTTCCTGCCATCATGAGTTATGTGATGTGCATGTATTTACATACATGTGTGCATTCACACACACAGGTCTACAGGGCCATACATTCATTTTCCTTATGAAGACGTAGTTTGAACCACTCAGGTTCAAACTCACAATCCATAGGAAAGCAATAAGGTTTGTTCTTTGCATGTATGAAAGTGGAACTTGTTTGTGTTACTTTAGCAGGAATTCAAACATCCTCTGTTCTTCTGCCTTACGTCTGTCTAGATTGAATCAAAACGTGAAAAATTAATGAGATCCATGGATGTATAATGGTCATTTTAAGACGAAATGGAACCTGGCAAACTACAATGTACTCAGATGAACACTGCCTGGCTTTTCTGTGAAGCTCAAATTTCAATCATTCTTTTCAGGAGCCTCTGTTCATCCAACTACTGATTCCAATTTTATCATCTTATTTTGTGGAGCTACAAAATACAACTGTTCTAGTGGAGAGATCAGAATACCAAAGCAATTCCTCCTTTGATTTTTCTCCACTTGAGTTCCTCTGTGTATTTAAAGGCATACAGGGGCAAAATTTCTTCAGATTGCTGGGAACAATGAGTTCTGAAATCACTGAGTAAGTTGACCACGAGCAACACCAAACAGGCCCTGCTGAGCATCCCCAGGCAGTTTGATTGCAAACCTAACCCAGCAGGTCAGCAGTTCTGATGAGCTCAACATCTTATTTTGTAATAATAAAGAGTGAAAGGCCTTTCAAGCAGCTTGGCACAGCTCCACAGCAGAGCACAAACTTGCAGTTTGAGCTCCCAGTGCTGCTTGTGTAAGCCTGGCAAGGATGACAGCTTTCAGAATACACTGCATTTTTTGGCTTGCATGGTTTCCCAAAGCTCAGCCATGCTCAGCCACCACAGCACAGCACAGCGATGCCACAAGCAGCACAGCAGGGCCAGAGGCACTCAGCAAAATCATCACCTTGCAGATGGGCTGTGTTCAAGCAGGTCTGATCAGGCAGACTGCCTTCTCCACCTGGCCAGGAGAGCTTGGAGACAAAACCACTGTGCTAGTGTTTCCCTGTCATTCATGCTGATAAACTCTGGAAGCAAATCAGCATTAGGAAGCAAAACAACATATAATTGCCATAGACGTGTACTGTGAAACAGCCAATTTGGCTGCAATTCAAATGGAAAATTACTATTGCTTTGCCTTCATTTGCTATCTTCTGTATCAGAGCTTGTTATTAGTCATATTTCTGGTGCACAGTCCAGGAATAATGCAGTTTAATACTCAGCAGGAAATGGGTATGTTGACATAATAACAGAAGTGTGTATATTTGGGTTGAATAATTACTTCTTTTCAAGGCAGGAAGGCTATGGAGCCATCCTGAAGCTGGATGTGACAAAAAGCTCAGGTTCAGACAGAATCTACCACCAGATAGTCACTTGAGTGATTAGGATAATAATCATTGGATACCACACTGTACACTAAATGACAATTAGACAAGTTTCTTACTACAAAAAATACAGATCAATTCCCTCTTACAGACAAGCAGATGAAAATTAAGGGTTTCTTGGCACCATACTGTGAAATACTGACAGGGCTTTTTCATATGCTGTGTGAATAGAATGTAGTTCCCTTTACTACAGTGGCCAGCTTCAGACCTTCACATAACTCCCAGTAACAGTAAAAAAAACCAAGAGATCATCACTCAATCCCAAAAGAAATAATTATTAGTAGAAGTGAAAATCCTACCCATTAAAAACCCTCTCCTGAAAAGCTGTTGTGCTCAGGGCTCCTGTACCTCGCTGCCAATGGCCTCTCCATCCCACTGCCAAAAAATCTTGCTCTTCAACAACACCTTTCTGAAAATTCATTCAGAAACAAACAAAACTGTCTGATTGCCAAATACCTTAGGAGAGATGTCCATGAGGAATGGATGAGAGCAAAGACATTTTTAACGCATCAGGATGTCCTTTCTGCACAACATTTATTGTGTTGGTAGATACCAGCTGTACCTTTCCCATACTTTCTTCATGAAGCATAGATCTGCTTGTTGTTTTGTGCTCCAGCTGCTCTCATTTATAATATGCTGCCATAATTCCAGGTTCGTGCTTCTAATCCTAATGTTCTTGTTAGAAAAGGTGTTACTTTTTGACAACAGATGA
This sequence comes from Tetrao urogallus, assembly GCF_951394365.1. NCBI lineage: Eukaryota > Metazoa > Chordata > Aves > Galliformes > Phasianidae > Tetrao > Tetrao urogallus. Next base: position 12,646,279 of record NC_136829.1, on the reverse strand, counting down.
TCATCTTCTCTCCGGGACACTCCTGCAAAGCAGAGAAAAAGCAAACATGCTGCGAGGCTCACAGTGTTGTTTCTGAACAGTAGAAGGAGGTCATCCAAACTCACTCCAGTTTTCACACACTGTGCCACCCTGCTAACAGGCTTGTCTCAGAGATGCTGTCACTTAAGGTATGCTATGATGCTCTTGAAATGTTTTGTTTTGTTACGTTTTTCTCCAGATAACTAAAAGAAGACAAGGAAGATAACTGCCATGTCCATAAATGAAAGCAGCTTTCCTACAGTGTTTCCCCCATCTCCCACACTGCATGACATTTCATTAGTAAGGAGGAACAGGAGGACTTTGTGATTACTGCCACCAAACAGCAACATCTGAGAGCAGTGCAGAATGGGGAGCCCAGCAAGTGAATGTGCAGGATGTCACCTTCAGGACATTGGTAATATGAAAGAGAAATGTGTGATAAACGTCAGTATATCGTGCTGAAAGTACTGCAAGAGACCAGTTTAAGACCAGCACAATTTGATTATTCCATTTTCCAAGACTTCCAGGTAGGTCACGTCACTGTGGTGAAAGAAGACACTTTATGGCACCTTCAAGCCAAGCACTTCATCAGTAACTACAAAAAACTGCACATGGGGAAATATCTGCAGCCATTTAGTTCTGTGGCACAACTTTTTGGCTTCGCTTGCACCAACAGATGCCTTCCCTCAGCAGGAAGCAGCTTTGTGTCCCTCTCCCTTCATGGATCCCCTCCTTTGAGGAGGAGCCCTCACTCCCTCCCAGTGACAAGACCCTCCACCACTGAGTGTTACTCTCCTAAGCTGTATTTCAAGGCATGCTACTTAAAAAGTTAACCACGAAAACTGAGTTATCTCTGTTATTTTCCTCCGTGTTTTTACTCACTAATCTGCAGAGTGCTTCTGCGTAGCTTTCCAAGGTCTTTCAGAATCATTAAAGAATTCTAAGGAAAAAAAAAACAACCTCTTTTTCTATTTTGTAGCATTCAAAGATAAGCAATTTTTCATGTGAAAGCCAAGTGGTAGGCCTTCCTGATATCTTGTAGGTGAATGGAAATGTCCCAGACAATAACATTTTTGTTTCCTGTGCATGTGACGTAAGAGATGTTATGGCAGGCTGCAATCTCAGCCACTTGCAGTAACCATTTAATGCTTTAATTTGTTCCATTATATGTAATTTAGGACTCCTGGGCAGAGAAGTAAGGAGTGCATGGACAACCAACATAGCTAAAAGCTCTGCAATTAGCTGAGCGTGTAGTTCAGTGCAATTGACATTAGAATGAGTTTGGATTTGTAGTTTTTTAAGGCAGCTCTTGAAGCAGCATGTAGCAGTTCTCTTTTACAATAGTCTAAGCCTTACAACTGTCTCCAGATTCCCACTGCAATGGGGAAGCTCTGAAGCAGACTTATTTCCACCAGTATCATTGCAGTGATTGTTGCCCTGATGTTGTCAAGAAATTGTGGGGAGAAAAATGGGGATTTTGATTTTCTGTCTTTTTTTTGAAACCAAGATCATAGTGAGACCCTTTCTTTCTCTGAAATCCCCATCCCTGTGGATGACAAAGCTTCACTAGAGAAGTGACACAAAGAAGTGGTGTCATGTTAATCTTCTGACCCAATATTCTGTGCCATATACATACAGAGAAGTCTTAAGAAAAGACATTCATATGTGTCAAGGTGGAACATACGTGCACATCTGGGCACTGCAAAGGGATGGGGAACTAGAAGTAGCACACAGCTTGCATCCAAGTAGGGTGGAAGCCAGAAACAAAGACTGGCTGGAGAACAGTGCAACCCCATGCTATAGGCACAGGTCTTCCTGTGGGAAAAGAAAGCCTCTAAGCACAGAGCGCCTGGCTGTAACCAGCCACTGACAGTGCTGGGAGCAGGACTGGGCTCAAGATACTCAACCACAACCAAAAGGCTCATTGCTTATCTGAAGGGCTTTGTTTCATTTTGTTTTCACCTAGGGGAAATGCATTCATTAATCTGTTTATTGGTTCATTTAACCTGTGATTGCTGCTGGTAACAAGCCTTTAGGACAGCAGTGAACGTTGAACAAAGAAGTTAATTGCTGAACACATTTCCCTTCCCCTTTTCCTATCAGCTGTGCAAAGCTCAGAGGGGCAGTGAGCAGCCACTTCCCTGCGTTCCTTGTGGGTGCTCTGGACTTCACAGACAGAAAGAATCTTTGGCAAAGCTCAGAGGCAACAAATGTTTAAGGTATTTTGTTGGTGTTACAAGGTATGGCTATGCAGAGTAGCACCAACTCAGCACAGAATGGGTAATGTAGAGCCAGCATCCTTTAAATCCACAGTACTTTCTTGGGTAACCCATCAGCACCACCTCTGTTAACCTGCCCCAGCTACAGCACAGTATTGGAAGTATAATACAGGAGGTCCTGTACAGTCCAAACAGCAATTCAGTACACAAGCTGTCCTTTACCTGTGACAAGGTCTGCAAAGCTTCAGGTTAAGAAGCGCAGTCATAGTCCCTGCAGCCTAACTAGATGGAGGTGACTGGGTACAGTCCAAGCAAATGACGAAAGTGGGTTCTGGAGCTCAGCCTCAATTGTCATGATTCCTAATTTGTTGTGGGTTTTGTGTTGTTGTTTTTTTTTTTTTCTTTTTTTTTTTGATTGCTGAACTTTTATTATGATTTAGTTGGCAAAGTGTTAATGAGTCGTACAGATGGATCTGAAAATGAAGGGCTGAGTCACTTCCTTAGACAAGAGATGCACGCTGTGTGTCAGACTGGAGAGCCTCATGGCTCCCAGCTGCTCTCCCTGCTCCCTGCCTCCATGTGAAGCCCTGCTTACATGACTGGCAAAGGAAAAAAGAAGCTGGAGTGCCTTGTCAGCCTCCCTGCTGCTGTGTGCGAAAGGAGTCCACCCTGAGAACTGCAGGTAATTCTGAAAGATCTCGTGCAATCTTTCCCATTATTTAGGCAATGCCTAGCTGATATGTCAGGAGCCTCCTTCAGGAGACAGAGCACTCACCAACCAGCAAAGCATCAGCCTCAGGAAATGACACATATACTGCAAAATGAAAACCCTTCGGGAAAAAAAATAACTGACTTGCTGAGGACCTGCCAGAAGGTGCAGCCCATCAGAGTGATGGTTAACACAAGCAAGGTCGAGCTGCCAGTTCAACCCATCTATTGGACTTCTGGATGCCAAGCTGAACTGATTCACACTGATCTGCATTAACATAGACTTCTTAGGTAATTCCCAAATCCTCTTCAGAAGTTCAGCCCCATGGCTTAAAATATTCTCTCCTATTCCCTTCCTTCTCCCTGTTCCTCATAACTCTGCTCTCATGAAGAACAGCACTGTATCACCACTGCTCAGAGTGGGACAGTGATGCACATTTATGTTTTTTTCTGAATGAAGTCAGAATGAAGGAGATAAAGGCAGATAAATGAGAGTGAACTCAACTTAATCAAAATAATAATTTAGCCACTTTGCAGTTCTGACAGAAATAATACCCAATATGTGATGCAGTGTATAATTAGATCTGCTTTCAAATAATACTGACGTTTCTAACGACCTAGCTAACTTAAGTGCTTAGTCATTGATTTATGCAAATATAATGGTTTTATTCTTGTTAATGAATTTTGAGAGGAAATGGCAAAATATGTTAAAATTAATTACATACAAGGAAAAAAATGCATGTCAGTGACTGCACCAGCCTGAATCAGAGCAAGCACACAGACTGAAGGCAAATCAGCCAACTCTGGCACACCTCAGCCGTAGAGCTTTAGGACTCTTGCCTAATCTGGGAAAAGTTAACGGGGGGTTTGACCCCTGCTGTGCTGAGTGTGGGATCTGAACTGCCTGATCTTGGGTTAAATTCCTGCTGAGCCCTGAACGTGGCCAGGATTTCACAGCAAACACCTGTTGCTGGTTTTGCAGGCTTTACTGCTTTTGGCGAAGATGGGATTGGTTCTACAGAATATGAAGCTTAAAAGTGAGCTTGTAAAAAAAAAAAAACAGCAAAAGGAATCCGGCGTGTTTTTAAGAGCAGGAGAGAACAGAGGAGAAATGAGTTCATCAAATCTAAGATAAATATACATAAAATCAATTTCACAATCTGATCAGCACATAGGGATTATCAGCAGGGAAATAAAAATTTAGCCCATGTGCACATCAGATTCTTAATCAATCAATTTTGCCAGACTCAGCCTAGAATTGAAATGATTTCGTCTGTGTAGGACTAAAGGTTACACTTCCACCATTCAAATGGAAAAATGTATTCATAAAAAACACACCCATTAGCTTCACAATAGTAAGCACTCTATGCATCCAAAGAAGTTTCTTAAGAACAGGTAATACTGAGCCTCTTACCTGCAAACTGACAATTTTCAAAAGCAGTTACTCAATTTGCTAGCAAACATTTCTTCCTGCAGTGCCTAGGAAGGAGAGGCTGGATGGTACTTAGGCACTAACGTCGATGTTTGCTGCTCTGTATATTTTGGTCTTTTTAATTTTCTGGTAACTTTTCTGGCTATAATTTTAGGGAGCCCATTAACTCTATAACTATGTTATTTAGCACAACATTGTAAACAGTCTCCAACATGATGTACTATCATTTCATATAGAACTTTTTATTCAGCCCCAAAGCATTTCAATAAAGCTCTAACAGCACTAGCAGTGACAGTACTCTGGCTGTGCATCACCATGGTAATGGTTCAGAAAATAGCTTTCATTTGGGGTCAGAGACATCAACTGTTTTAATAGAATGAAAGTACAGAGTTCATCTTGATACAGCCTAAAACCCTCATGAGCTAACTATCGCACCCCCAGCTCCTAAGCTTTGCACAGGAGGCAATGTTTAGGCCTCCATGTAAACCTGTGTGAGATTATGATTTATTTTATCCATTTTTTCTGCACTGGTGTTTCTGTTCTCATTAGCTGTAACTTGAGGTTGGGTGATTCACTGTCTTCATTACATAGTAGTAGTAGGATCCTGTGTGAGGATATTAAGTGCTGGCAATGAGCAACGTTACTTCAGAAGGAGGCTGTGAAAAGGTGAGTTATCTTCCTTAGAAAACAACATGTTATATTTGCAATTTTTGTGCAGTGATTCAGTTTTCTAAAAAAAAAAAAAAAAAACAACCAACAAACTGGACGCATGTTTGGGCTCACAGTGAATCAAAGGATTTCTTGATAAGGAGCAGTTTTGTTTGCATGCTTTGCTTTGTATCCCCTCTCATCTCAGTCACACTGCTGAGATTCCCTGCCTGCGGGAACACCAGACTGATGTCCATTTCTGGCTGCAGTATGAGAAAGTGGTTGGATTTTTTTTTCCTTTTCAATATCCAGGATTTGCCAGAGAATAACTACACCATTATTATCAAACATTGTTTATCTTACATATTGATTGAAGGAACCACAGTGTCAAAGACTGCTGTAACTTGCAGACTGCCCTTCTTACGTATTAACTCAGTCCTGCTCCCACAGTAGCACTGCCATTATGTGGTACCACACTGTACCATTAGAAAATTGCAGTTATCCAAATGATGAAATAATATCACACCCAGCGTCTGAATCCTGTAGCAGCTCTGCTTTTCATTCTCTTCACCCACTCAGCACTCAGGATAGTCACTGGCTGTTGCCAATAGTTTCTAGCACTTCAGGTACACTTTCCAAAGCAGGATCCTGTCTGAATGCTCCTGCAATTCAGTGCTGTGGGCTCTCAGACACACACAGACCTCCCCTAAGTATTCACCTGCACAGTTAATCTCAGCTGTAGAAAGCATGACAAGAAGGTATGTGCTTAAGCAGTGGGAATTGCTTGAGAAGTTTTGTATTTTTTTTTAACTGAGATACTTTCCAAAGAGGAAAGTATAAAAAAAAAAGAAAAAAAAAGAAAGAAAAAGAAAAAATCTGCTGGTGGGGTCAGGGTCAATGGAAGAAGTCCAGAGATTATTCCTTTCCTCCTTCCTTTTCCTCTCTTAGGGTAATTTCACCCCTTGAATCAGAGGAACAGTAATCACTTAAAGCCAGTGAAGCTCCTTTGTGCCTCTCTGTCCATGGCTGTGGTCTCTATTCATGGGAAGAGTCTCTCTTCAAAACCTCCTCTGATTCTTCTCTGCCTGTCCAGGCTCCAAATCTCAATGCCCTCCAGCACCAAGAGGCTGTTGTTCTGTGCAGAAAGGCCCATAATCAAGGACTCAGGGGCATACATTTCTCTCTAGTCAGTCATGCAAGTAATTGTTAAGCTCTTTACAAATGCTGGCAACATGCTGAGGTCAGTTTTGTCATCACAGGGTGCAAAAGTGCAGGTAGCACAGGAAATGGAAGAAAAGTACAAGAAATGGATGCGGAGGAGGCAGGGAGTTATCATTTGGCAATTATATCCCACGTGTGTGTTCTTTTATTGCTACTCAAATTAAAAAAAAGAATAAAAAAAGACAAATACGTGAAGGAAGAATCCTCTGCCTCTGTTTGGTACAGGAGTAGCCACACAAAGAGCTAGTTCAAGATGTCATCAGTGGGAGAGTTAGAGATGAAGAGGAAAATGAACTGCGAGTGATATGAAGGGGAACTCTTCATTAATATTAAACTTCAGATTGAAATTGATTCAGATCCAGTATATATATATATATATATACACACACATACATATATATACACACACACATACATACATATATATATATATATAACATAGATGTCAAGTTAGTGAAAAAAAAAAAAAAGCCCACTTTGTTACAGTTATCGCTGGTTCTCCCCAAAGCATACCATGTTTCTCATCAATGTGCTCTTTTTAAGATTATGGAATTTACCTTCAGCATATGTAAAGCCAGGAAACAGAAGCCATTTTGCAGGCAATTTCCAGACTGCATTCTTATCTGGATACATGAAGTGAGACACGAAACTTCTCTTCTATTACTGGCAGCTCTGTCAGAGGGAAACATGATTTATTCAGTAATGCTCTGCAAAACTCTGACATCTTCATGGAAAACTTGGGACTAAATATGAGCTCTGCCATAAAGAGTTGAGGATCTGAAGCTCAGCTTGTTTCTTCCCTCAAGATACTGTAGATGCACAGAATAACAATGCATGAAGCACTTTTTCTCCTTACTTATTGTTGGAGGATTGGCCTTTTTTTTTTTTTTTTGATTGCTGATAGGATGAAAAAAGCTGACAAACGCATTAAACACAACATTTCTATGTAAAGACAAAAGCACTGCAAATTCTTCCTGATTTGTTTTCACAGCCCAAAGCTGACAGATTTTCATCAACAAATTTGACTTGGTGTTTTCTTAGGACAAATTCTATTCAAACTTATTTATCATGTTAGTAAGACTGGCCAAGTGAGGCAAACAAAGACAGCACCTGAGAGCATTACCTGAGAGCATATTGGAATTTTACACTATGGCTAATGAAAGAAAGAGAAGAATTCTGAATCTTTTGGAAATCATTAGCAGATCTCCTGTAGTCACACACGTGCACACAAACCCAGCCACTGCAGACTGCTGGTCTACTTTTCAAATTACCAAGGACCTTACCCTTTGAGCACAGAAATGTGCAGCCTTTAAGTCACAGAATCACACACAGAATCACAGAATCACAGAATCACCCGGGTTGGAAGGGACCTCAAGGATCATGTAGCTCCAACCCCCCTGCCTAGCAGGGCCACCAAACATACACATTTAGACCAGGTTGCCCAGGACCCCGTCCAACCTGGCCTTGAACACGTCCAAGGACGGGGCATCCACAACCTCCCTGGGCAGCCCGTTCCAGGGCCCAACCCCTCTCCTCGTAAAGAACTTCCCCCTAACGTCCAACCTAAATCTTCCCTCCTTCAACTTGGATCCATTTCCCCTAGTCCTGCTATTGTCAGCCCTTTTGAAGAGTTTAATCCCCTCCTGGCTGTAGGTTCCCTTCAGGTATTGACAGGCTGCAATGAGGTCGCCCCGCAGCCTTCTCTTCTCCAGGCTGAACAAGCCCAACTCCCTCAGCCTGTCCTCATAGGGGAGGTGCTCCAGCCCCCTGATCATCTTAGTCGCCCTCCTCTGGACCTTTTCCAAAGTCCTTTCATATTAAGAAAGATAGAGGGATGGTAATGTTACCATTTCTGTAATATCGATTAAATTTACAACTACCATTGATTTTTAGAAGAGAAAAATATTCAGTTCTGTTCCGTGGTCCTCAACAAATTCCCAGGAAGCCACAGAGTTTCTCTGAAGGACATTCTGGTGCCCTTCTGATAACAAGCAGCTCATCAAGCGGGGTGCCTGGCTGCCTACAGTAAGCAACAGCAAGTTGGACAAGGTCATTTTTTCAATTATCATCAGTCTTCCTAACAACAAAGATTTCTTCCTTCATTTGAAGCGTTTCTATCTACAAAAAAAAAAACAAGTGTACAATACGTGTCCTTATTTGTGAGCACATATGGCTGCTTCAGAAATGCTATTCAGATGTCGATAACAAGCTCAACATAACATAAGTTCCAGAGGAAATGATTTCAATTTTTACCTTCAGTCTCCTTCAGAAGATTTCATGTAGTGCTTCTAAAGTATTTTCTTTAGCTCTGGTGGCATATACGACAACACCTATTTATCTAGATGGAAATCATATTTCTAGCTAGCATTTTACATCCTTTTTAGAAAGTTATTGCCAAGCACAAATGTACAGCTTAGAATTTCATTTTGATTGGTATTGCCTGCTGCAGCACATTCTGTGAACAGATCATCTCTTCATTCCTCTATATAAAAATCCAAAAAGCCCCAAGGTTTTTGAGGCATTTCTCATAGCACATGCTGTTTGCCACAAGGTCAGGCCCTAATTGCCCTGTTTGGCAACCCACGCTGAGCTGAATGTCAGCGTGTGCCTCCAGCAGCAGGTTTCTATATTTGCTCCACAGAAATGGGGTAGGTTATGAGTGGGTGAATTCCCACTCAGCCAATTCCACCATTCCCAGTGATGGTGGGCAATGCAGAGCTGCTCAAAGCAGCCAAAGCTGCAGCTCTGCAGAGGCTTTCCTGCAAGTGCGACCTCTGCTGCCTGCTGGGAAGATCCTTTTTCCAAGGGAAAGAGCTGCAAGAGAACGGGCTGTCATAAAGGTGACTTCTTTCCAATCTCACACATGCAAAGTTTCTTGTAGGTGGCTCAGAAACTGTATCAGATAAGCTATTGATCTGGGGACTGTCAGCTCTGAAAAAAAAAAAACATCTGGCAATGGTGTGTGAGAAAATATATTTATGTATCACAGCTGGAGAACACTGTCACCAATGCTAAAAGACAGCTGACCCAGCTCTTAACGAATGCGCCTGGTTGCTACTAGTTTCATCATATTCAGCACTGATGATGATACCCCAGCACTGGGCAACAGTGACCTGATGCAAAATGACACTGACGAAGTGTTTTCAGATCTCACTGAACTCACCATTTATATTCCCCATCAGCCACCCTTCCCTGGCAGCCCGTAACAAGATTGTGGCTCTTGAAGCAGTTCTTCCCACTGTTCCCAGCCTCTTTCCCTGCCTCGCTGCTCCCAGTTTATCTGCTGTAAAAGCAGAGCTGCTGGGAAGCATTGCACAGCCTGGTTTCATTCCTGGTGTTTTATGTTGTTTTTTATTCTAGGGTGTTCATAAGTGCTGAGTGCCCCAATTTGCTACTCTGATGATAACCAGCCTCTCAGAGCTGCAAAAAGACCAAAGGTTTTATCTTCTATTTTCCTTCTAAATTCCTCACTTGATTCTAATAACAAAAAGAAGGAAATAATAGTAGAGGCTTACATTTCAATACCCTGCCTTAAAATACCTTCACCTGAGACAAGATCAGAAATTCACAGCCATCCTGGCAAAGAGATCTCACCACAGTGAAGACACGAGGGTATTTTCCCCATGAGGTTGCCTGATTCAGGAACACTTTCTGTTCCTACGTTCCCAGAGGGACTGCACAGCTGGCAGCATCTCCTCCTCTGCTGCCCCCAGGAGCAGCTCCAGGAAGAGGAGCAGACAAAGTCACTGCACAACAGCCGTTCCAGGCTCATATATATGCTCATGTTGCTAAAATATGGAGCTTGGAAATGTCAGTCATCCCAGGGGTAATCACTGAGAAGCACAGAGAATGGAAACATTTCTGCTCCCTCTGATCTAAGCTTGAGAATTAAATACCAATATTGAATACAGCTGCAAAGGGCTGCAGTGTTCATCATACAATTCATCCTCACACAGAGCGGATAGAAAGCAGAATTACAGATGTCTGTGCAACTTCTGCCTGTGCTGCTTTCCAGTCACAGGTACTTGTGAGCACTTCACCCCTAACAGAAGCAGAATTAACCACCTCTGTGCACCTTTTTGTCAGTGTGTGAAATGCTGCACATTAGCTTTTAGCATCAATTATTCTGGTATGAAGAATTCCAAAAGACATGTTTGTTTTTCTTCCATTCTTTAAATAGCTTTTATTACAATTCCCATGGAAACTGTGCTTACAACCCCATGCCTAATGTCTGTGGGCTCAAGCATTATCCAGCAACATCTCCAAACCCCAAAGGCTGCGTGGAAAGGATGAACTCACATGGACCATGATCAGCAATTGCTAAACACCAGTGTTTACTTGCTTTATGAATGAGAACAAAACAGAACTGTTTAACCCAGTGGAGTTCATAGCAAACATATATTGTTAGATCTGTTTCTCCTGTACAGTTCCTTTGCCTGCAGTCCTGTCAGAGGCAGCTGAAGGCTTCCCTATAACATAGGCAAAATTGGGTTTTGTAAGCTGAAATACGAGGACAAAGTATCTTACCTTCAGGTCAACAAAATCACACTTTGGCAGCAGAGCAGCTTCCTCAGAATCATCCTTCCCTGGTTGTTTGTGGTGCATGTAGCATCCTCTAAAGATCTGACACTTCACAAAGAGCTAAGAACAAAGCAGGCAGTGCTAGGATGCCAATTAGCAAAACGCTCCCATTTCCTACAGCCCAGTAATTCTGAACCCTCTTAAAAACAAAAGGGACTACCAATTTATGATTATTATTATCTTAAAGGTATTTCCAAAAGGCATGAACCACAGAAACCACTTAGGGTTTCAGTATGAAACTATGTAGCATCTCAGAGGGATAATGAAAAAAGCTGGAAACAGGGCAATCAAAGGCTTTTCTCCCTCTTTCTCTCTAGTGCTGAAGATATTTGGTGTGCCTTCCTTCCTCCAGTGATTCTGGAAAATGCATTTTGGCAGTTGGATGCACATCTAAAGGATGAAGAACAAACCTTCTGGAGCAGTAAGAAACAGTCTGCAATTCAGTTGATATCTGTCCATATTCCCAGCAGATACATGCATGCATCAGGCCTGAAATAATAGTGCTTTTTTCTCAGCAGAGCTCATTATTCCAGCACAGAACTGTTACATGACTTCAGGTTATTTTGGAGCTCAAACAGGTTGAGCAGTAAAACGTGCCATAGGCCTTCTCAATTGAGAGAAAAAATAAAAGCCAGCTGACTGTGTTGCCACTATGTTCACAGAATGAAGGGCAGCCAGCATTTCTGTAAGAAGAACCAGGGAGTGATGCATGAGAACTGCCTGGAGACTCAGTTACATTTCCCTTACAAGCTCCTTGACAGCCCACATCTACCCCACCTTCGGTCCAGATGAGTTAGCTGCATGGTTGCCATTGAAACAACCACTTTGTAACAGCAAGTTTTCAGACATGGTTTAAACTGAACAGTGAGTCATAAACACTGCACAAGCCCATTCCCAAAACAAGCCCAGCTGTGAAAAGCCAGCAGTGCCATCCATTGACTGAACTTTATAAAGCACGTTCTGGGCAGGGGAAAATACCTATCAATGAACTGATAACACTCCTGTATCCTGCCTCCTTGCAATTGCACACAGTTTGCCAATGTCTTTCTACATTGGTTTCTGGTTCCAAACAAGTTCTTACAATGCCTGCTCTCAAATAACAGCTGCCAGATATGTCAAACAACTTCACTCCTCCTGGCAGAATGTCTGCGTTCGCATTTGTTGGCTCCTGATAGATGGGTGTTTGTGCCAGCTAACGAGTGTCACAAGAAGAACATGACAAGTCACAGGGTGATCACATGCCCGGAGCCAAAGAACAGGCTCTTTTCTTTTCTCTTTCTGAGATCACATAACGAGCAGCACCACAATGCATGAACAGATCCAGGTACAGTAACATGGCACTGGCAGTACAGTGAGTGCTGGGCACAAGAACAGGCTCCTTCTTTTCCTTCAGGATCTGAGGGCTGACAGCTCTATACAGCATCACTCTCTTATTGTGGTCCCACTTTACAGAACAGCACTTGAAAATGTGACATACATTACGCAAATGTTTTCTAAGTGACAGGTTATAGGCTTTAAAAGGATATTCCTTGTTTTGGGGATTGTTAGACATCACAACGATGTTAACTGCGGTTTGTAACCTTTAATGCCTCTCTAGCTCCCAATGTGAGCTACTTGTATCAATTCAATGCAAATAACATTTTTATTTAAGGTTTGGGCATTAAAAATAGTTACAAACTTGGGTGTATCCCAAATTCTCTACTGCTCCCCAGTGCTGGCTCTGTAGAGCTGGCAAGACTTACTGGCCATCTTAGCCCCATTAACAATGCTTCTGAGGAAGTGTACTCTTTTCCTTCCTTATGGTCAGTCATATCAGAACCTCTTCAGCAAAAAACAGAGATTTATATTCAGGAGCAAAAAGGTAAACTCACTTGCATGTATTAGAGCACAAACTGGTTGTGCCACTCGCTTTGAAGGGCTGTGTCTCAGAGCAGCAATATATAACCAATGAAACCACATGAAAGATGTGAGGAGAATTGCCAATAACCTCATACAAACAGGGACAAATGGCTGTGTTGGGTCATTCATATCAGCCTTTCCTGAGTACACTGCAGATTGAATATTGCATTGCACTGAGTTCTTTGGCCAGAATCTCATTATGGCATTATGAAGCGAGGGGTAGAAAAGAGGGTATCTGGCCTTGACAGTTACTTGTTTCATCTAAATAAGCTGACAATTTGCTTTATAGCAATACAGGTAAGGAGCAAAGGGCAGGAAATCTGCACTTGAGAATCTGAATCATGGGCTGCAACAGCAGAATGTTATTAACTATTCATATAGCTTTTAAGCCTGAAGTGGAATAGAACAACCATTTTTTTTGTATCTGTGGAAACAATTTGATATTGCTGAACATTTAGAAAAACGAAGACAAAACACATCTCTTGCATGATCTTTCCTAAGTTAAACTATGTTAATTTGTGAGTCAAATCCAAAGGTAAACCTAAGTCTGTGCAAACCTGACCGTCTGCGGGAATCAGCAGGGCTGTAAAACAGCTTGAGGAGGAATTAGCAAAGCAATTTAGATATTCGGCTTCCAAATTTGGCCCTACAGTTTCTGACTTCACAAAATATGATTTATCTCATTATAGCAGCAGCAAACACACAAAACATCACTAAACAGTAACATTTCACATTCCTCTGTGTTACATTCAGAAATAAACGCACTGTGCTTTTCCTGGGCTAGGTGACTTCATCTGCTTTATAAGTTTGAGGGCTCCTTTCCAGAGATGTGGGTTGCATTGGTAAAATGATACAGTGACAAATTAAATGGCCACAGATACCTGATCCCAGTGCCACACCCCAGGTAGCTGAATTAATTGCTTACACCTAGCTGCAAAATAAGTACCAATCTAAGGGCAGAAGGTGGCAAGATTTCCACAGACAGTGCACTCCCCAGCAATAGAAATTTTGTGCCCATTTAGGGTCATCAAGATCAGGGATCAAGACCTGCCTCGCCTGTGAAAGTCATCTTTGTGCAGAGATTTACACAAAAGCTGCCATGTACTCAAATCAGCTTGCAGTGAGCTTTGGGCTGAAGATATGTTTTCCTTTGCCTGGATAATCAGTGCTCTGCTTTAAAGCGTCCCATGGATTTCCAGGGAACTGAAATGAAATGGGGCCACACAGCCACATTCTTCAAGGATCTGCAGAGAAATCATTCCTTCTTTGCTTGCCTGTTTGGAGATGTTCTCACCCCACGTCACCCCACTTTCCTGCCTCACAGGTAAACCTCCCTGGGCTGGCATCCTTTGCTGTAGCTGCCCCAGCAGTACAGTGTTCTCCCATTAGAATAGAAGACCACTGTCTTCAGTTTTAATGATTTTGTTTTTGAAAGATGTTGTAGCATTCGTGGCATGAGAAATATCATACTAAATGTCTCCATAAACTGTTTTCAGATTTCTCAAATAATATCCATTGTGCATATTTCACATATACACATTTTAGCCTTGATGAAACAAAATCTTGGCTGATATTACTTAAACTCACGCTTATCTTATCATCTACCTATATTACCTCATTTTCATAATCTAAGCAGCGTCGGAAGATGATGTGAAAATGCCAGTGCATTAAAGAACTGAGCCTCTTAAAACTCAACTTCACATGCCATGCCCTTCGTTTACTGAAATGAAACAAAATTTGCTTTAGCCTCTTTTCTGAATGAGGTTCGTGCTCAGTTCCCAACTTGTCTCATTATATTTATGACCCATGGCATTACTGCATCTATAATAATACTAAATTATAAGCTTCCATCATGCATTAGCAGCTGTTTCCCACTCACACAGGAACCAATTCCTACTTGCCCATTAGAAGCCATTATATTTTGGAACTACCACATTCAAAATCCCTGAATTACGAATAGATAAAAAGATCTGAAAAACATATAATAAATTTGCCTCCAAACCATATATAAAACTTAGAAGACTTCTAAGGTTTCTTCATCACCATTTGACTGATCCATCATCAAAGGTTATCTGCTACTCAACTACTAATCACATTTACCCTTACAACTGAGCTGAACTCCTGAACAAGCTGTTGCAGTGCTCCCTTAAGTGCCCATGGCATTGTTTACCTTATACTGTTGGGAAACCAAAGGTTGAGCAATGGATATTCAGCATAGATTCTTTTTTAGCATGAATTTCTAGTTACAGAAATTGCATACCACAGAGTACTTCAATTCTGCCACTGCTTCTTTCTACAGCACCATAAAAACACCAAGAAGGATTTTTGCTTCAAAAAGTTAAATTATGGGAGGGAAAGTACAAAGGTTCTTAAATAGATATCCTGATACAGGACATTCCTACATTACTTCATTATACATTTTCTGATAAAAGCATGACAACCAATTCTGAAACAAATCATGTGAGAATTACATAATGGAAAAATAAAGGCTCACTGACATTGAAATGTAACTTCTGGTGACACTTCATGTACTGCTGACTGGAAAACTCGTGTTTTAGTTCATAGCTTCACTTCTCCTCATGACAAACAATGATGATGAAATAATAATGTGAATAACACAAAGCCAGTGCACCTGCTCATCAAATCATTACAAAAGGAAAGTCATAGTAAATCTACAAAGCAAAAAGCTGAGAGAAGAAGCATGTCACAAGTTGAGGCATGTCACAAATACAGTAGATCAAGTAAGCTGTCAAATCAAGTCTAGTTTTCAGTGACAGATCCCTAAGCTATCTCGATTTGGGGTTCACATCTTGACGCTCTGTGGCCTTACTTCTCACTGCTGTGTGTTCCTGTTAGTACCTCAAAGGGACCTGCACCTCCAGGATGGTGCAAGATGTGTGCCTGTGCTGAAGTATATTCATATTCGTGAGCTGCCATTGGAAGTTCAGTTTCTCCTTTTCTTAGCTTCTCTGTGCTCATAGACTCCATTTATATTAAAATATCATAAGCTGGAGTGTTTGTTTGCTTGTTTTTCAAGGAACACGTAGGGTTTGGTTGTTTCTGGTGTTGTTGGTTCCTGCTTCTAAGAAAGTCTCCCACTGAGATTTTGGAGACAGTGCACATAAAGCTGTTAACTCATCTGCTTTTATTCCTCATTAACCGACCTATTTCTCTTTTCTGCACTTGCTCTGGGTTTCTAGACACCTAGCAGCAGCATGACACAGACACTGCAGGACAGTAACTCCATGCTCTACATCATGCAACGGCTCCAATGAATCTGCCAGACAGAGGGCAGTATCTGTGCATATACGTAGAAACAATAGGTGCACTGAGGTTATGCTAAGGAGAATTATCGTGGTGGAAAGATAATAAAAAAACACTCACCAACGTTGGTAGGCTCACAATAAGCTCCACAAGGAGTAATCTCAGTAGTAGTCAGCACTTAAATGGGATCTAGGAGAGGTGCAGCCAGGCTCCACTCCTTCTGGTAGCAGAGGAGAATTGCCTTCACTTGTGCTGCTGCAGCTGACTCATTGCTTGCCTCACGTGGTCAATCAGAGGTTCAGGCCGTGATCAACAGTTCCCATGCAATGTGCCTTGGATTGGAAGAGAGCTGAAGGACCATCTAGTTGCACCTTCCTGCTGTAGGCAGACCATCTCCACGTTGCACGCACCAGCAATTCAGAACATGTTGGACTATAACACCTGCATTTTGTAGCAACTGCCTACATATTTCTTACAGGAAAATCTCAGGTAGAAATATGGCTCTCAGAACTTTCTTCACGTGAAAAACTTGCAGCTACGACTCCAAGTTACTCAGCAGTTACTAGGTCTCTCTTGAAAGGAGCTGAGAGTTACTGACCCCAGGGGTAGTCCACACTGCGGGAACTTGAGTGGCATCTCCTTTACTGGGTGAGATTACTCAGGATTTATTATAATTAGGGGGAAAAAGTTCAAAACTGATGTGCTGTGATGACAGCACTGCTGTGCTGGTGTCATCTGTCTGCTGGGATCATGGTGAGAGGGTATAAATAGTCACAGAAAACACAGTAGCAAACAAACTGCTTTGGAACAGTAACAGAACAACATACTAAATAAACAAAATTGCACTGGGAGAAACTACTCCCCTGCAAAGCATTCAGGTTGAAACTGAATCTATGAAGAAAGAACTAAGGAAAACACAAATCCCCAGAACTGGCAGTGCTCTTTGTTATGCTCCGGACAGACTCTGTTTTAATGCATGCAAGGCTCTCTCTCTTCCTGAAAGACTCTCCTCGAAACCCATCTGTTCCGCGGTGCATCCTACTTAACAAAGCCTCCCACCATGCTGTCTCAGCATTGTACCGCTCAGCGCTGTCCTCTCCGCTTTCAGCTTGTGCTCCCCACTGCACTCTCTTCCGGAGGGAAAACCTCCTATTTATGTCTCACAGTTCTCCTATTGTACTGCCCTGTATGCTTACGCCACTGTAACAGCCTGCCTGGAGAGGAGAGGCTCAGTGAGCAGGAAAAGAAACGCACTTTATTGCCGGAGCTCAGCATCCAGACGTGCCGTCTGTGCAGTGATAGGCTCACACAACACCTGCTGTCCCCTGGCAGTGTGCAGTGCACGCAGCCGCCATTTCGCATCGCTGCTGTGAGTGTGGTTGTGAAAAGCCCTGGCTCTGTGCAGGCTAGTGCCAACCTGCAGGCACGAAACCACCTCTGTTAGCACTGACATTACATGGCTGAAACACCTCAAAAGGTCCGGAAATCACCACGGTGTGTGATGAAAATGAGCAAGGACCTTTCCTGTTAACCAAGGCCCTTCTAAATTAAAATTTAGGTTAATTAAATAAAAAAAATAAATAAAATAGGTTAAAATAGAGGACAGTGGGGTCGCTGCCAGGAACATCGCCCCCCACCAACTACAGTTCTCCATGGCACTCTCCTCTCTGCTTTGATGGTACTTTTAATTCTTATTTTTCCTGTTAGAGAAATGATGCAGAAATGAGGCTATGCATGAGACTTCAGCATTTGCTGGAAGGCCTCAGAAGGTCTCAGAGCTGCTGTGAACCCTCTGAGGCTGGAAGAGCTCTGCAGTTACGCTCTGTCCCACATGATGAGACTTGGCAAATGGCTGGGACTCATCAGCATAAAGTGAGTGATTAATTAAGTGACCTGCACTGCAAGCCCATACATCAGAACTGCAGAAGCAAGGCTTTAACCACATCCATGCCTGGATACACGCACAGACCTTGGGAGCATGGCAGCACTGTGAGGAATGACAGAAATTACCTCAGCGTACAGCCTGGTGTGCTGGTTTCAGATGGGACTGAGGTGATCTCCTTCACAGTGCATGAAATGATGCTTTGTTTTGGCTTTAGGAGAAAAGCAGCACTGATAACATACCCATGTTCTAGCTGTTGCTGAGCGGTGCTACACAAAGCCAAGGACATTTCAGTGTTCCAGCTTGTGGTACTGCCCTGCAGTTGGTGCTATGAGCGACTACTTTGTGCATGCCTTATTTTGTAAATATGTATACAAGTGCTGCTCCAAAAGTAATGCCTTGCATTTTTTGATGTTGGCTCACAATGTCAGAGACAGATGTTGGTGGTGTGGCAGTAGGGATTGAACCTTCCTGCCAATATCCTGTTACATTTTGTTGCCATGTGACAGCTGGCAGCAGATGGGCAGATTGACAGATTGGTGTCTGACATGGAAGTGCATACAAAGCAAAGGCATGGAATTGAATTCCTCCATGAGGAAAAAATAGTACCAACTGATATTAATCAACTCTTGCAGAACTCTTATGGAAACCAAGCAGTGGGTGTGAGCACAATGAGGCAGTGGTGGTGTTACAGCAGTGCTAATACAGACAGTGGTCACCTCTGCAGGAGCACAGCATGCAGGCTCCTGTTCACTGCTGGTGAAAATGCACAGCTAATGATGGTGACTGTGTTGAAAAAATAGTGTTTTGTGGCCGAGAATTTGCTTTATCAAATGGTGTTATTGTGCTCTTTGTATCTGCCATAGTTTCCATGGAAATAAATAGGAGTCATTACTTTTGGAGCAACCTACATGTATGCGTGTACGCACGTATAATCATCATAACCATTATCCTGGGGGGGAACTGCAGCCACCTGAGGCAGGGCTCTCCCTCATGACATCCCAGGTGTGGACGCAGCACCCGCAGAGACATTTTTCTCCTTCAACCCAGGCTGCCCCTGCATCTCAGCGGTGAGCGCAGTGAGTGCAGTGCCCCACACCGCCCAGCGGGGGCGCCCTCCCCCGTCACGGCGAAGGCGCCCTAGCTGGGCTGCTGTCCCTTTAAGGAGGAGGGCGCCCGCTGTCGGAGGCTGGGCTGTTCGCTCTGTCAGGTTCGTGCGCCCGCCCGCCCGCCTGCCTGTGCCGCGATGTTCCGCCTGCTGCGGCCGGGCCCGCTGCGGCCGCCGGTGCTGCCCCGCAGGTCTCTGCCCGCCGCCGTTTTCCGTCCCCCGGGCAGCGAGCAGCGCTTCGGTCGCCCTCTTCTCTCGCCAGCGCCGCCGTGCCGCGTAGCGCTGCGCGCCGCCACCGGCAGCCCCGCTAAGGTAGGGGGCTGGGCTCGCAGCAGGAGGAGCCGCCCGCCCTGGGGCGCTGCGCGGAGCGGGGCTCGGCTCGGGACGGCGGGGCTCGGCGCTGGCTGTGCGTGCTGTCCGTGCGGCTGCCCGCGGGACGGCCGGCTGCCGGTCGGTGCCGCTCCGTTCGGCAGAGAGCTGAGCTTCGGGCTTCCGCGGCAGCCGGGAATCGCCGGCACGCGAGCGCGGAGCGCCGGGTTGCGGTGTACAAACAGCGCTGTTCCTCGCATCCTTTCCTGTGATGAAACTGAAGAGTGGGAACGACTTTAGAAGTACTGCTGTATCAGGGCTGGAAATAATTGGATTGTCTGATTGTGAATGCTGGCTTTTGCTTAAAGAGCTTGCTTTAATATAAATATATATATATATATATAATGAAAATTGTTTCCTCGCTTCCTTTTTAGCATTGAATCTGGTTTAAGCAGTGAAGGGCTTAGAGGCGTTTCTGTTTTTTTCCTGCTGGACGTTTTTCAGCTTTCAGTTTCTGTTCAAACATTGCTTTGGTTCATGAGCCAAAGCCTAACAAAAGAATAATGATATTATTCCTTATGTTAGAATAAATAAGGTTGTGCTCCATAGTTCCTTAATACGTGTTTATGGATCTGTGTGACTTTTCTCGAGACGAGATAAAAAGTAATGCAAATTCCAATGAGGGGGGGGGAAGGCAAACATCATTTGTTTGCCTTGGGTAACGGGAGGGCGTGATTAAAATCGCTGGTTGAAGTGGGTTTGTTTCACCGTGAGCACTGTAAATTGCATTGTGTGTTTTGTACCCTGGTGACAATCCTGCCAAGTGCAGGGATGAACCAAAAGCAGTGGATATGGACAGAAATCTCTTTGGCACCTCAACCTCATCTCCCCAAAACTACGTGGGTGAGCTTTGGCATTCTTTTGTATCAGATAGAGTGCTGGAACCATAACAACTCCTTTTTTTTATGATGAAACTTAGGTTGTGTAAGAATATGCACCAAGATCAGTACATCTGTTTAATGTGAATAGCTGGAAAATGAGAGCTTTTATGAGCTTTGTTATGGGCCTCAGCAATCCCAATGTAAAAAAGCAGAACAGTGTTGCTCTTTCCCAAAGCTTTCCAACCATCACTACACATGCTTATTGTTTCATTCTTTCAAATCAGTTTGACTGATTGGAATATTATATGGTACTTAATGCTAATTAATACTATTGTGTTCTTTTTTAGGATGCGGGATCCCCTGAAAAGGCAGCCACAGATCTCAGTGGTGAGAACAAGAAACTCAACAAATCTCAGCAGCTGAAACAAGTTTTCAAACAGTATGGTGCTGTAGGAG
Source organism: Tetrao urogallus (assembly GCF_951394365.1). Taxonomy (NCBI): domain Eukaryota; kingdom Metazoa; phylum Chordata; class Aves; order Galliformes; family Phasianidae; genus Tetrao; species Tetrao urogallus. Next base: position 12,625,653 of record NC_136829.1, on the reverse strand, counting down.
TTTCGTTCCATGTTGGAATTTCGTTAATATCTCTAGGGATCTTCTACGTGGCTGTGTCAAGGTGTGCTTTGTACAGTGTCTGTAGACTGTAATGGTTTAGACAAGGGAAATATCTGACCATTGTGCTCGTTTCTAAGGAGGCATTCTCTAAGCTTGTTGGATTTATATACAGGAATCCTCTGCTTTTTGTGTATAAATGGACCTGTAAGTTGGTCTAATCTCCACTCAGGCATGAGTGAAGATAGATGTGGTGGGCTGATGAAAACAGAGCAGAGACTGCACCAAAGTGACTGACGAAACCAGATGAAAGAATTTACTTTTCTGCAGAGGTATCTTTTGTTCTCAAACAGGAGTGTGGCATGTAGAGATAGAGCCGTATGAAAGTGCTGGAGCTTAGAGATAAATCTGTTTTTCTGGGAGCTGAACACAGCTTAAACTGCAGAAGGCACCAGCCAAAAAAAAAGAGGATTAGACTATCCAGTATTTTCTGTTTTAACCTTACAGAAGAGGTGTAGGATATTGTGTCAGGGGGAAGGGCAGCAGCTTTAGATGCTTCTGTTTTGTGAGGAGGAACTGATGATTTCCTCCAGGAAGGTGGTGCACGGGGCTGAGCATTCTCTGTGCTGCAGTTGTGTGGCCAATAAACTAAGAAGATATTTGACTTTGTAGGGATCTTGTCAATTAAAACCAAAATTTGTATCTGAAAATAAGTGCGTGCTGTTGTCACAGAAGTAAATCGTGCTGTTAGTCCTGGAAGAATTCATTTATTATTTATCAAAACTGAATAGAAATTCCAGAGTTGGAAGTTATGCCATGTTCAATTCCCTGAGTAAATAGCACCTCATATTCTTTAGTGTGCCATTTTAAAATAAACTGACAAGTCTCGTTTTCTTTTTCCCCAGCGGTGTGGATATGACTCCAATTCTCTTCAAACTTGGCTTCAGTGAATCATCACTGCAGTCTAAGATGGCTGCTGGTACAAGCACGTTTGTGTTGGCATATGCTGTTCACAAGCTGTTTGCCCCGCTACGAATCAGCATCACTGTGGTTTCTGTGCCCTTTGTTGTCCGGTACTGCCGGAAGATTGGTTTCTTCAAACCTCCTGCTCCAAAGCCATGATAATTTCTTATTGTTTATTATTATAATTTGTTAAATGTTTAATATTCACGTCGCTCCTCAGATACTCCTTTGAATTCATGTTAATGCTGACCTTCTCTTGCATTCCTCTGGCTGATTCTTTCAGGTAGATGTGGCAGTAACAAGTGCTGTCCTCATCTTTCCCTTTATAGAAAGCTCTTGAAACAGAGTCTGGTTTCCACTTCAAGTGCTCATATAAATGCTTGACAATGTGCCGTCTCTCACAAAAACCAGAAGTACAATTCTGGGTCTTTATTTTCTGGATTTTTGGATCATTCATGTTTCTCATGCCAAAATGCAGTTGCAGTTTATTACTGCGCAGTTGGGAAATAGAGTAAGATTCCTTTCCCAGTAGTGGAGTGCTGTTTCTTCCATGGACCATGTAAACAGATCTGTTGGTAAGTAGGTGTACTGGGATCTAAGGTGCTACATGAGTGTTTCTTTTGTTGCAGAGGGCATACGTTATGATCCCACTCCTGCAATCCAACACACATGCCAAACTAACTTTAATGAGAGTACCTGTATGCTTAATTGTTGCACAGTTATAATTGTTTTAGCTGGAAGAGGCAATGCACCTCTCTGAAATTATGGCTCCTTTGTGGTGCTTCCATATCTCAAGATTTTGTTGTTTGTAACTATGTTTTTCTGACCTTTCTAAGGTCTTTTTTCTTTTCCTTTCAGTTTTAAGTGCTACAGACTCATACTGAGTCTAGTGAAATCATTATAACCAGAATTACCTCCTGTGTGAGTGAATGTGTTCCAAAGATAAAGTGAGAGGCAAAGTAACTGTGGTGTTGAGACCTAGCTTTGTTACTGGGAACATCTTGTTGGTCTGTTTTGGGGCTTTGTTTTTGTTTTTTAAGTTAGCTGTTAACATGGGGGCTCCTGTGGATGAATCTGATCCTCACCTGAAGTCCAGATGTTACAGTTTAGAACTTCTCAAAAGCAATTCTTGTGCTTGTCTGGTTGTCTGGTAGACTGTTGAGCATACCAACTCATGGTGTAATTCACTTCCTTATTTGGGCAGTATTCCTATTAAATTGTATTTGCATATAACCATTTCTCAGTTAACCTAAAAACCGGATTTCAAATCTAGGTATTCAGCTTAACATTCTGTGCTAAACCTGGGTTTCAGACTTAGGACTGTGCTTCTGTGAGATGACTGAAGCCACATCTGAGCCTTTTGGACCTGTTCTCCCTTCCTCATCAGTTCTTGTGACATTGTCTGCCTCTGTGTTTGTGCTTATCACTTACGTCATGGTGGCTTTGACACAGATCTATGAATATACAGGAATCTGAACTAAACTGGCAGAAAACTACTGTGACCATCAATGTATTTTTTTACTTTATGTTTTGCTGAGTTGTCTTTCTGAAAATAAAGACTGCTCAAGTGAAGAGGGAAGAACGAGGCATGTCTTTGTCCTGAGCAAGTTATTAACACTGCTCAGACAATGTTAAATTACATCCTCAGTTAATCAGTGCGAATATTATATTTGGTAGTGGGATGGAAGCTTATTGCTGGCTATCCAAGAGCTAAAAACCTCCAGTGTCTACACAGCAAAGGAAGGGATACAGTGCGGTAACAACACGCAGCCAGCACTTCTATTGTTTTCTGATCTACTGCAGCCTGGGGCTGGATAGAGATAATTTATGCTGCCTGCCTCTTTGACAACTGAAGTCTTACTTGGGCTCTTCTTGCTTCATTTTCCAAGAAATGTTCTTTTCTACACGTTCTCTGGCTGTTCAGGTCATTGTTCTGTTATCCAAGGGTAAGAAAAAGGATTCCATTATAATCAAATAATGACAGCCTTATTTTGTTTGATCAGTGATTTCTAGCAAGTGGGGCTTGTCGTGAAGTTGATAAAAGGAGTCAAACTTTTCCTTTCCTGTTCCTAGAATGTTTCTATAAAACAAGACTCATTTAAAGCAAATGTACCTGAAGTTATTAAGAGGTACAAGCACTATAGATTTTGTTGTGGTAATAGAAAGTCCCTTCATTTAAATTGTAACTGTAAGATAAAGATGGTTGTATGAACTACTGGCACTTTTAGATGAGTTTTTGCTAAATATTTTACAGTGATTTGAGAATATATTTTGAATCCTAGAATCCTTGCTTGTAAAAGATCTTTTTAAAATAGTTTGTAAGATAATGAGAGACCTTCCATGGCTCCTGATAATGAAAAAAATAAATTGCTTTCTCGTAGCATTTGCTTGAAGTGTTTTACTGGAAAATAATTGCTTTGCATGTTTTGTTTCTCTGATTGCCTTGTCTAATTGGAGGAATGAGAAAGCACTTAATGACAAATTACAAGCAAGTTTTATCATGTTTCTAATTATTTTTAATTAATTTAAAAAAAAAACCAAAACACTCTCCTTCTTTTCAAAAATGCAGAAAACCTTGTGATTAAAACAATGATGCTGGAACAAAGCATTTTAATACTTTGCCATTTCTGTCTATGTTTGTAACTATGGAGCCTAGGCTCTAATCTATTGATTCTGATATTTTGTAAATAGGGGGAAAAATTTAGAGCCTAGGGTATAGACACTAGAGAATTGGAAATGTGAACTGGTAAGCATGCTTTGTTTTTTTTTTCTTGTTTCTGATGTGTGTGTATATGTCTATACATGTATATATACCTATATATATCCATCTCCTGCTTGATAATGACTTTCAAGGTCTTTCTCTCTGAAGTACTTTCAAACCTTGCTTATGACTATTACACTTTAACTGCAAGGGAAGAAGCAGATTTAGTTTTTAAGTGACTGTGGAACTCTTGTAAGGTATTTATTAACACTTCTGGTACTTGCCTGAAGAGTAATAGCTATATGTACTTACACAACACCAGCACTTAGAGGAAAACTTATTTTATATCAACTTACTTTTGGACAGAACTAGTGAGCTTAGTCTGTGACCATAGATGAGCAGTCAAGATGTACTCTAGTAGTCTGACAGTAATGACAGGTGGTTGGAGGTGACCAGCACATGATATCATGTATTGTAAGGAACCTTCCAATGCTCTACAATATATAAGCAATCTTTATTTAGAAACTTGAGTGCTCACATTTAAGACAAAAACTAGAAACAAAAATGCACACACATCATTCATTTTTAGGACACAAATGCATTCACCTCAGTTTCAGATTACACCACAGGTATGATACCCTTTAGCAGCCCAGTGAGTTCATAGGCAGGTATCTCTGGGATATTGCACTGTTCAGTAAGATAGAACCACCACTGTCTCTTGTTATTGGAACAATGAGCTATAATTATGACAGACCATAACATAAAGGCCTTGAACAGACCTTGAATACTTACATCAATAGAGCTGGCCCACATGTAGTTATTTTTCAAGTACGTTAAGTATTCCACAACACCCAGCTAGAAGTCAAATAGATTTACGTTGCAATTCAAGATCAGTTCAAGATGATAACCAACCCAAAGGCTTTGTGTTCTTAATTGCCACTGGATTCCAAGACCTGCTCCTCCTTATTGTGTTACAGTAGTCACAGTACAAATCTCCTTGTTAGTCCAATGAGATTACCCTTGTTAAGACTGTATTCTGGATGGGGCAGCAACATCACTTTCTATCGTTGGGCAGCTTTGTAGAATTTGCTGTAATCCAGGGATGAACAAGAACATCCTTCAAGGGCAGCCGATGGAATGGGTTATGTTTCAGAAGCTTTGAAATTAAATCCCTTGCACCTTCTGTTACAAATAATGGATACTTGAATTCCACCTAAGAAAACAAGACAAAAGATGATGCAATATTCTTTGGCACTAATCAAAACTGGAGAGCAATAGGGTTCTGTCCCCAAGGTACAGAGAGCAAAGAAAACTATCAGCTCTGTGGGCTGTGTACCTTGTACATAGTGAGTAATTTCATCACAATCCTGAATAAAACTGAAGGTTCTCACTGCTTGCCAGAGTTCAGCCAGTGTGCTTTTCTCTGTGCTCCCAACACAAAACCACTTTGATGGAACCTCTCAAGTTTACAGAACACTTGTAATCTAGAAACATAATTTACTTTTTTCCTAATACCTTGAATGATTAATATTTTATATACCAGAAACATGAAAGTAGTGAAGGATAGTGAAGAAGAATAGCTGCTATATGAAAAGGTAGGTGTTCAGATGCAGGTAGAAACAGGAGAGAACCAAGCAGCCAGGAAAGCCATCCTACTCTTCATTGTAATTCAAATGGAGTGACTTCAGGATAGCTTTAGGGATGTAGTTTTGTGTACATCTCATTATGTCTTTCCTTCCCTCAAAAGGAATATTAACCTTCAAGACAAGAAGTGAAACCAAAATTCACCTAGTTGAAGTTACAGCACATACCCTGGAAATAGCTCTGTAGGTTTCTTGATATGTTTCTGCTTCAAAAGGTGGCTTTCCTACAAGGAATTCATAGCACAGAACCCCCAAGCTCCAAATATCCACCTTCTCATCATGTGTTCTTCCCTCAATCATTTCAGGAGGCAAGTAGTCAAGTGTCCCACAGAGAGTTGATCTCCTGAAGAAAAGCACAGAGTACAGTGTATCATTTACCCTTTATGGCAGCTAAGATCTGTTTTAACTGCTAGTATTAGCATCTGGATTCAAGTGCTCTTATCTGTATCTCAGTGTAATCTGCCCCAGATAAACTCAGTATCACTGGAATTTCATCAGTCACTTTTCTAGCTTTGCTTTAAAGTATTCTTGTCGCTACAGGCAGTCTTATCCTTCCTTTTCCTCTCTCCCACTGGTTTACAAGTCAGTGTGACTTTCTTTGTCAGGTACAAATCAGACTAAGGAAATATTCCAATTATAGTGCTAGTGTGAACTATTTGGACAGAAGTTCTGATCTTCATCTCAGGGACCACCATAACCCTAAAACAGTGTGCTAACGCTCTTGTTTCAGGTTCAGCAAGTTTTTAAACACACAGATAGAGAAGCAGGATAACACTCTCCCTATGCTACATCAGTCAACTATTAAGACCTTGACAACAGTGGTCCAATCATTGAACGCTCCCCGCCAGTATTTCAGCAAGTGGACATTTACCTCCATTCCATAACTGTAAGTTTGGCAAGAAAGCTAAAGTTTTCATTACAGAATAATTTCTGTCTAAGGTATATACTGCATTCTCACCTAGAGGATGGAGCATGCACAGACCACCCAAAGTCTGCAATTTTTAATTCTCCATTTGAGCCAAGCAGCAGGTTTTCCGGCTTGATGTCCCGGTGAATCACACTCTTTGAATGACAGTATGACAGGGCATCTGCTAGTTCTGTAATGTACTGCAATTAGAAAGAAAACAAAACTATCAGGTATGAAGACACTGACGCTCAAGCTTTACTAGCACAGTTCCCTAGGCATAATTAGCAGTTTGGAGTAGAAAAATTGTTCCTTACACTCTCAAGCAACAGGTGTTGCTTGAAGTGACCACACAAATTGCAGTGCTGGGCAATGCTGAACATTAATCCGTTAACACTGCAGTAGTTTGTCCTCCCAGCACATTCCTACATAGGCTACAAGTGCATAAGCAAGCTAGCATCTAAGGAGTTGGTTTCATGCAACTGAAAATGACTTTTTCTTGAAGAGCTAGCTTTATACTTCAGGTATGCTACACAGCAGCAAGCAGTCAGAACAACCTACAGTTGCAGTTCTTTGTTCATCAAATTTGGTAAGCTTCTGTAGTTCCTTGAAGACTTCTCCACGAGGTGCATACTCTAGAATAAGGTAGACTCTTGTAACATCATGGAAGTAGCCGTACAGTCTGAGTATGTTGGGATGCCTGCAAGAAAATTGAAATGCCTTCCTGAACAAGGTATGTGTACAACTAATTATACATATAGGGCCTGTAATTTAACATTAACGCTACACAAGACAGCACAGTTCCAATTGCCATGTCCGTTTCTATGAGAGCTTCAGAGCACACAGAGGGTATTTATCATAGAAGTATCAGACTTGCTAGTAGCAAAAACCTAGCCAAGAATTCAGCTCATTTGTATTTTCTCATACATAGCTTTCTACACACAGAATAGATCACCATTCAACACGCAAATATCTACAGTTCTCTGAACTTAAGCTTAAATACTTCAATTATTTTCTGTGAAACAATACCAGGGACAAGCCTAGACTGAGAAATTGCAGTCATCCACTTGTAAGAACTGGCCAGCTGCTTGACTTCTGTTTGGGTTCTTTTGGCCTATGGGGTGGTGGGGCAGGGGCAGAATGACAAGAAGCAGTTTCAAGTTGTCACATATTACAGAACTGCTTTTCTTCAGGTAAGATTACTTTGTTTTTTAAATTGAGCACAAACTAAGCAAAGTTTAACTGCTCACATTACCTGAGATGAGACTGTATCTCAACTTCTCTTCGTAGTTGATGTTCTACACCAGCATCCTCAAGCTGTGCTTTAAACAGCACCTTCAGTGCAAGAATAAATTTACTCTGCTTTTCACGTGCCAGGTACACATTTCCAAATTTTCCTTTCCCCAGAGGACGACCAATTTCAAAATCATCCAGAGACCACTGTCTTCTGCAAAAGGAGAGAATGTTACAGAAGCAATGCTTGGGTGTGACAGCAACGTTCCAGCTAAATACATAATTAGTGAGCTCAGCTAGATTTTAGTCTTTAAAGGCACACCACCAAGAGGACAAAACATGCATTGAGATTTCTCTAAAGGCAGTTTTGAAAGCTTCTCTCTTGCTTCTAAAGCACATGCATTGAGGTACAGCTACTTATTACAACAAAACCAAAACTGTATAACAAAGTACGTTTCAAAATACTTGACACAGATCTATTCTAGACTGTCAGAACTGTTTCAAAGCAGCCATACTACAAGTGAAACTTGATTCAAGCCTCCTGCACACATGAAGATCACTTGGAAAAATGTGTTCATCATGTGATTACAGCAGTGATTATCAGAACTCTCTCATGGGAAAAGTTGCTCCTTGTTGAGCCAAAAGCTTTTCTTCAGATTACAGTAATTTATTGTTTCTGAAGATTACCAAAGCAAAATAACCATTCCCAGAGTTTCATTAATAAATATTGTCACCATGAGGTGAGAAGGACACCGTTCTTAGCAGTCAAGAGACTAAAGACAGCAGCTTGGCTGCAACTTAGCTGTAGCATGAAGTGCTAGACACTGAAAGAATAACTAACTTAGCTATAAGTTTTATAGGCGCACAACTTACTTTTTAGTCTCTTCCTTTTTCTTTTTAGTAGATTCTTCATTTTTCTGTTTAGAGGTGCTGTCTGCTTCAGAACTCTTTGCTGTACACAAACAAGTAGAACAATTTTATAAAACAGACCAGTGAACACAACACATTCACATGAAGAACAAGTCTGGGTTGTATCTACAGCAGTTTACAGTCCACCATCCATGATATTTAAAACTTAGTGTAGTTTACCATTGGCAAAGCAGCACAACAGTTAGGGCTACTTCATCACAGTGTAACTTCAAATGGTTTTTTGAAATCAATGAAAACATTAAGAAAGCTTCCCCCCACCTCCTCATTCCTGCTCATACAGTATCCTTGTGTATCAGATTACCATAAACACTGGAAAAAAAACGTGCTGCAGGAATACCAATTCCATTTATTCAAGGTTGACTGATGTGCATCTGTAAATTTTCAAGATTGGAGAAACACTTATATGGGCTCTAAATCCCTAATCCTAGCAACAAGGACAGTGCAGTAACATCTAAGATGAAGTATGTGCTGCTTTTCTGTTTCTGGGTGCAACCAGCTATTTCTCTACAGGACTGCCCAACATAGCATGAGCTTTACATTTTCTGCACTGCACTCTTGTTTGAAGTATCCCAAGTGTCACAAACACAGAAAGATGTCATCTTCAGAATTACCAGGTACAGGAGCTTGTTGAGGTTTTTCACTGTTCTTGCTTGCAACCTGAGGCCCAGCAGTTGGTTGGACTGGGAGTTTCGGCCGGGGCTGCTGTGTTGTCTGACTGTTGGACAGTTTTTGGTTTGACAGTGAAGAAGATTTTTGTGATTGTACAGGAACTCGCTGGGCAAAATTTGAAGGACACAGAACACGCTGTGGTTGAACTCCACTGTTCAGTGGCCGGCTCTGGGCAGAATTCTGAGACACAGGGACACGTTTTGGGCCATCTACAACAGGATTTGCTACCTTCAAAAAACAGCAATTGTACATTAGTAATAGAATAGCACACTACAACCTTTATGTTCCTGTACAATAGAGTTAGGAATAGGTTGAGAAAAAAGATAGGCAGGAGAAAAAAAACAACGGAGTATATTAAAAGGAAATCTTAAAATTACTCTGATCTTATATTGTAAGAATTCAATTAACCTGTGGAAAACTGCTGTCTTGTTAACAACATGCTTATTCATAATTAGTCATGGACCCACCAAAGTCCAGATATGGGTGGAAAGTTTAGACAGGTCTTTACTACAGGAATTCTATTCACATGCACTGCTTTGAGCCACTGCTCCCTTGAATGCTGTGCATTTTAAGATGCCTTGCACTGCAACAGGAGTTCATCGGACCAAAGCAAGTTTGGTAAGGTTCCTTTATCTGCTTTTAATCCTTTTCTTTCAGTTGAAGAAGGTAGTTTAAATTTATATTTAAGCAATTCTTAGTTGTTCCAGAATACTTTGCTTAGAATTAAATTCAAACACAGTTAAGTGATGCCTTGACTCCCCTAAGAACACTTATGTTCTAGTTTTTTGATTCAATGCCTTGAAAGCAAATTTTAAACTATGCTTTGCTTCTGCTACTCTAAAATCTGATCAGGACCTGTTCATATTGAAGTTACAAGAATGAGAATATCCTTGCTTCTGTATGCAAAGATATGCAGTCTTAAACATGTGAATAACAGCATGAAAGCAGCATTTCCTTTGGAAATCACAGCCAGTTCCCGGCACGCATTTGCTATCTAATTAAGGGATTACGGATAAAAATTGCACTATTAAGACTTGCCAATTAAAAAACTGCATGCTAATAACGGCAGTAAGAAGTTCAGACTTGGACATTGTCCTCTGCAACAAAGAGGCTAAAAGGCCATATTGATAATTGCTCACTGTGCATAGAAAGCATCGCTCAGAGCTTCTTCCTCCTGTCTGCCACTTAGCAAAACCAGTCACCACCATTACACCTTGAAACTCACAGGTTTTGTACAGCCGCGAGAAATACACCCATAAACTCCGTCAGCCCCTTACCTTAGCAGCGCGAGACGGGTTTCCAGGACAGTTCTCTTTTATCTTCTTGTCCATAGCGCCTGAGAAAGGCAAGATGCGGTTTCGCCTACGGAGCGGGCAGAGGACGGGGTGAGACGCGCAGACAGCACCATTCCCCGGCTCCACTCTCCCTCTGCCCCCTACGCCATCCGCCACAGCCCCGTAACCTCCCGCACCTCCCGCCGGCCGGGCCGCCCCCGATGCAGGAAGGTCGCTCCACGCCGCAGCACCGCCCCGAACGCCACACGACCCCCCTCACCTCGGCCTCCGGCCGCTCCGACTGTTTGAATTCAAACCTCCCTCCCTTAAATACCCTTTAAACTACCGCCCCCTCGTCATTGGCCCCTCTCCCGGCGTCCGCGCCCGCCGATTGGCTGTTTTTCAGTCGACGCGCCCGCCGATTGGCTCTCCTAAAGCTCCGCTCGTCGCGAGGCCGAGACTCGTCGCCGTGAGCTGGCGGGGCGCATGCGCAACGGCAGCCTGCTGCGTACCCGCGTCGGCCCGACCCGCCCGCCCCGAGGGCGGTGTTTGCGCTACATGCGTATTTTACGTACCGTCTCTCCGCCGCTGGCTTCTTCCGTACTCCAACTGCGTGGATCGAGCCCCGCTTACACACTTTTCTCCGCAAGTCTCTGCCCGGCCGGGTCTTTCGTTACGCAAATCGCGTACGTCCAGACCACCCACCTGTGGCAACGCTACAACTACCGTTCCTTCCTCGCAGCCGCCGAGGCCTTGCAGCGCGCCGCCGGCGTCGGGGGGAAGGGCTCCAGGTTAGTCCCGCATCTCACCGGGCTCCGACCTCGTCGCTCTCAGCTACCCGCACGCCCACCCGCAGCCCGAGGCCGAGGGAGAGGCGGTGCCGCCGGCTCGCGTGAAGCCGAGCTCGAACGGGGGCTCGGGGCCATCGCGTCCTGCCGGCGAGGCAAGGTGCGACGGGTGGCAGCGCCGAGGAGCAGCGGGAGGGCTGCGGCAGGCCTCTGCCTCGCACCGGCGGCACTGTGTGGTGCTGCTCCACGTGCCCTCGGCTCTTAAGGACAAGCGCGAAGGGGACGGCCGCCCGCCTCGGCACTAGGGGACGCCCGGCCGGAGCCCGACGTCGTGTAACGGCGCTGCCGGCTCGCAGCTGTCAGCGGTACGCGGCGCCCTGAGACGGGGCTGAGCGCTCGGTGCCGCTCGTGAAGCGCGAAGGAGCGCGGGGCGCTGCGCTGTCGCGTGGCCCCGCTCGCTGCGGTGCCGGGACCTCCGCCGCTCGGTGCGACACGTGCGGCCTCTGAAGAAGTGTGATTGAAGGCAACTTGGCTCTGCGTCCTTAACAACCAGCGCGAGGGCGGTCCCGGTGTGTTGGTGTTTGACAAGCGGGACACGATAGGTAAAAAGAAGATGTCGGGTCGTCGTGTGGCTGCCGCGTGTGACCGACGCCAGCTGCCGCGGGGCATGGGGAGCATGGCGGCCCCGCTCCTCGACCCGCGTCCACTTCGGCTGCCGTTTCTGGAGGCTGACGTGAGTAGGGCAGGGCTGCGGGGAGGGCGGCGGTGGGGCAGGAGCTCAGCCTGCGGGACCTGGAAGCAGGGCGGCCGGCCGTGCCGGCGGCCCGAACCGTTCGCGAGGCCTGCGGCACCGGGCGGCGAAGCCAAGCGCTCGTTTCGCAGCCCCGCGTCGGGTGTTGCGGTGTCCCGGCGGCACCGGGCGGGCGCCCCGCGGCCCAGACACAAAGACCCTCGGCGCTCAGCCGCTGACGCTCTTAGCAGCCGGCCCCACACTCCGACGGGCGGCGCGGGGCGGCCCTACGCGCGTCCGCGGGCCGCTGTCCGCCCCGCCCGAGCCGCCGCCCCGCCGGCTGCAGCTGGGCCCGAGCCACGCCGGGAAGGGGCGGCGGACTCCCGGTAACCCCGCGGGGCGCCGCGCCCGCAGCCCGCCCCTTCCCCGCCGGGCGGGGGCTCACTTCGCGCGTCGCGCGTCACGTGACGGGGAGGGGGCTTGCCAGCGGCGCGGCGCGCACGTTAGGCGTCACTGCTCACGTGACGCCGCCGTTCTCTCCCCCAAGAGTCGCCTCCAATCGATTTGCGGGCGCTCGATGCAGCAGCCTTCGCGGAGGAGCATTCTTCGGTCTCGGCCGCCGCCGCCGCCTCCTCCCTTACCGCCGCCGCCGATCGATGCGCTCAGAGCTCCGGTCGCCATTTTAGGGGGAGAGCGAGGGAGGCAGAAGGAAGGCTCGGTAGGTACCGGGCGGCCTCGCGCCGCTCTCCGCGTTCGGCTGCGCGGCCTCGGCAGCGCCGCGCCCTCCCTAACGGCCGCTCGGCGCCGCCCGCGCTCCCCTGCCCGCCGCGCTCCCGCCGGGCGCCGTGCCCGCCCTCATTCGGCCCCGTTCCCACACGCCCCCTCCCGCTCCGGTCGTCGCTCCCCGGGCCGGGCGGGGCTGCCGCTGCCGCTCGGGCTCCGCACGTTGCTCGTGCCCCGCTCCGTCCCCCTGCTCCCCGCCCACCTGCCTGCTGCCAGTGGGGCGCGATGGGCGCTACCGACCCGATAACCCCGCTCACCGGAGCTGCTTTTTTTTTTTTTCTTCTTTATTTTATTTTATTTCATTATTTCTCCGTTGCTCCTTAATATAACTCACATTCTTTTTATTCGTCGGGTTTTCGTTTCTGCAATAAAGCTGCACCGGCTTTCTCCTGTTTTCTCTGTCTTTCGCTTCTCGGTCTCTGTCTTACCTAAACTTTCGGTGCTGTTAGCACTGATACCCGGCAGGATGCACTTCAATTAAAGGCTTTAATTGTTTTGTGCAACTCTCTTGTGTGTGACTTTTCCCATTTGTTTATTTCAGGCCCCTCCAAGGCATTCCTTGCTCACAATGTATAGGACAAAAGTCAGCTTGAAAGACCGTCAGCAACTTTATAAACTAATCATTAGTCAGCTACTGTATGACGGATACATAAATATTGCCAATGGCTTAATAAATGAGATAAAGCCACAATCAGTGTGTGCGCCATCTGAACAACTGCTGCATCTTATTAAATTAGGTAAGCTGGCATTTAAAAACAAAATAACTCCTGTAAAGTTTGTGCTCCCAAATGTTTGGATTAAACATTTGTGAATAGTGTAGTATTACTGAGAATGCATCTCTTCTGTTTTCTACGCCTTTGTAGTAAATCACAAAGCTTTTATATCTTTAGTCTGTGCAGTGACTCGCAGGATCACTGCACATTTAATAGTGTTAGATCCATTACTAAGGCACAACTCTCTCTGGTTGCTCCTGGACGTGTTGGAGGGGAGGGAATAAGTCCTTCTATTGGCCCCATTCATTGGCCTTTTTATACCACTCTCAAGAAAACAAGCTTCACGGTCTAGGATCTTGGCAAAGGTGTGTTTCCTGTTCCCTCTATGCATCTTTCTGAAAGTACATATGTGCTGCAGAAAGCCCAGAGTTCCTGGGCAGCTGTTGAAACAAGTCACCTGGATTACTGGAACAGTCCTAACCATGACAACGTGTTTTCTCTGTATTGTAACTGAACTGGTTCTGCTGCTTGAACTAGTTGATTTCTATGGGTATAAATGTGGAGCCTCATCTGTCTGAAAGAAGAATACTGGGCTTTGTAGTCTGTAGATGAAAGCAGGAAAAAACATTTCTGTGAAAGTCGCTAACTGCAAGTAGGCACTTAGCTTAAAGCTTGTGTGCCTTGGTGCAGTTTGCAGTGCTGAATTGGCTTTGTCATGTAGATGCATGTTGCAGTCAAAATGATTCTTTAAGGTGGGTTTGAATTAATAATTTTTGTGAGTAGTGTTAGGATAGGAGTTTATGTGTTGTTCTTTCAGTTCAGTTAAAAAGAGAGTAATTGGTAAATGTTTCTATTTTTTCCACTTTAAATCTCATGTAATAGCACTGAGTCTTCTTTCACCCTATTGTAACCTGATTATAGGCATGTCACTGACTTCTGTATGTGATTGTTTAGCTGTTAATAAGTAATCAGTACTTAATACCATCCTATATTTACTGGTTATCTTGCCACAGTTACACCGGTGCTGAACACTAAACAGCTTTTAGTCAAACTGCCTTTCACTGTTAATGATAGATATTGCTGTACTACAACTAAATCTGTTCTGCTAGCTTAGCTTTGTTCAACGTGGGCTGTCTCTTAAATCCTGAACTTGAGAGCTGCCAAAGAAATCTGTAGGATAGGTGTGGGCATAGCCTGCCTGTCTAAAGAGGAGGTAAGCCTGGTTTAAGAATGTCAACTTTCTCTTTTCAGGGATGGAGAATGATGACAGTGCTGTTCAGTATGCAATTGGGCGGTCAGATACAGTAGCTCCAGGCACTGGAATCGACTTGGAATTTGATGCAGATGTACAGACCATGTCTCCTGAGGCCTCTGAGTATGAGACTTGTTACGTCACGTCTCATAAGGGGCCGTGTCGTGTAGCAACATACAGCAGAGATGGACAGCTAATAGCTACAGGATCTGCTGATGCCTCAATAAAAATTCTTGACACGGAGAGAATGCTGGCCAAAAGTGCTATGCCTATTGAGGTAAAATATGACTTGAATCACAGTCACTTTGTCAGTTCTTGGGCTGCTCTCTCTGTTTCGTGCCATGTCTGTGCCTTGTGGCTGGCTCAGTGGGTTGGACTAAATATCTGTCTCGACGTATTTCCTATTCCAGCAGTGGCTCATAAAGCACCCTTGAAGAAAAGGAAGAAAAAACAGGGCGAGTATACCTGTGTAACTCCTCACAGCATTCTAGAGAGCCGAGACAAAAATTGCTTCTAATAGTTGTTGTTAATCTCTATAACCATGCAGACAGTTTGGTTATGGACCTACCTTCACATCTGACTATACAACGCATGGCTCTGCTTCAGTACTTTTTCACAGAGTTCATATTTGCTTCCTTTACTTTTTCTCTAATACACTTATCTGGCAACAGCTTAAGAGTTCTGGGTTTGTTGTTTTTTTTCCCCACTAAATGCACACCAAATTCCCAGCAGTATGCAACATGAGTGAAAGTTGCAGTTTTCCCAGTTGGTACCTGCTTCCCTTAATTAGTGTGGCAATAATGTCTTTTGATTTGGACTGTTCACAAAGGTGATGTATGTTCAGGCATCAGTTCTCTGTGGCTGACAGTAGTTTGTCCTTGAGCAGATCCAGTAACCTTTGTAAAGATACAGGGACGTTATTTCATAAGAATTTGTAACTGTGTGAAGGTATCACATCTTCAGATAATTAAGATCAGTGATAATGTGCCAAGTCGTATGTCAGAAAAGGTAGCAATACGATCACTGGTGCGAGTGAAAATGGTAAATTTCCTGTCAAAGGAGCGTTCTGCCTTCTAACAGTGACTTGTTCAATGTTCTTTGTAGGTCATGATGAACGAGACAGCACAGCAGAACATGGAAAATCACCCTGTTATTCGGACTCTGTATGATCATGTGGATGAGGTTACATGTTTAGCTTTTCATCCTACAGAACAGATCCTAGCATCTGGTTCAAGGGACTACACACTTAAATTGTTTGACTATTCAAAACCTTCTGCCAAAAGAGCCTTCAAATACATACAGGTTAGATACAATAGTTCAATTCAGAGCAACCAAATCTTGCATGTGTGATTATTGAGGTATCAGTGAGCTGAATTGCATCTGGGTATGTAAGTGTATGGAGTATGCAGCTACAAAATGTTCAGACCTGGTTATGCACTGTGAATTTGTAATGGATAGCTATAGTCATAGAATCTTGTGCCTGTTGGCTTTTTATTAATTCAGACCTAATCTAAAATGGATGACTCTGAAGTCAGCTACATTTTCTTGGTTCTGGAGGCAAAGTTTGTGATTATGTGGTGGCTGACAAAACCTCCTGCTGCTGTTGTACAGTATCCAACAAATAGGCACAGCAAGCTGCTCTAGGGGAGAAACTATGATACATTTCAGCGTGGCCTGTCACTTAAATAATACACAGGGCATTTTCTATGCTGTGAAAATAGAACAGGTTGTGCTAATTGATAATGCAGTTTTATTTTTTAGTGCCACCACGATTGACGCTTCGATTTTTGTGTTTTATTTTTAAACTTACACCAATTACGTCTTTTTTGCTCCAACAGGAAGCAGAGATGTTGCGCTCCATCTCTTTCCATCCCTCTGGAGATTTCATACTTGTGGGTACCCAGCACCCTACTTTGCGACTCTATGATATCAATACTTTCCAATGTTTTGTGTCTTGCAATCCTCAAGACCAGCACATCGATGCCATATGCTCAGTGAATTACAACGCAAGCGCAAACATGTATGTGACAGGAAGCAAGGATGGATGCATCAAACTGTGGGATGGTGTTTCAAACCGCTGCATCACTACTTTTGAGAAGGCACATGATGGAGCTGAAGTCTGTTCTGCTATTTTTTCCAAGAATTCAAAGTATATCTTGTCAAGTGGAAAAGACTCTGTAGCTAAACTGTGGGAGATATCTACTGGTCGGACGCTGGTCAAGTACACAGGTACGTGGCAGCTGACCTGCCAGGGACCACCTTTTCTGTGTGCTGACCAGTGAGCAGGTGGTGGTGTCTGTCTGAAGAGTAAGATCTGTCACTGCTGAATAGTAACTCGTAAGGGGGGACTGCTTTTGTGAGGATAAATGGCCCCAAATTTGAAAATGTAAAATACTTCCAGAAGAAAAGCTATGTCAATGTCAGCCTATTTACTCTAGCTAGAGCTTGGACACATAACTGACATCATTACACTTTTAGAGGGAAGTCATCACCAGACTAGAGAAAAAGTAAATAGGAATGTGGATCCCTTAAGGAATAGAATGCTTGTGGAGAGAATTTCATTTTCTAGTTTTTCTTGAACATTATTTTTTAAAAAAGCATAATTGCTTTTCTTGTTAATGTTCACTTTAGTTTGGGGGCTCACCAGCTTAAGCTGTATGCCTAGTCTAACCAAAAAATGGGAAAGTCAAAAATACTGTGTAATCCTTTTGGAGTTAGAGGAGTCCACTTGCCTGGATTGTTGCCCAGACTGTAGGGGAATTGAACTCGTACCACTGGTTTGGATGTGTGCAGTCTGTGTGCACTGGCTGTGTTTGCTGCCAACCAGCAGGGTGCAGCACCTCCTCAGTAAACTCTTGCAAACACCAGGTAGGATGCAGCGATGTATTCCTTGCAAAATAAATGCATGAGTGGGTAATCCATCCCCTTTGAAGGGAGGAGGAGAGGTGTGGCTAAAGTACATCGTGTGGCACATTGTGTGGCCTCCACATTAAAAGCAGAAGTTATTAATGATAACAGGAATCTGTGTTTACCAAGAACTGTGGTCTTCAGTTAGTTAGCTGTAAGCCTTGTACAAAAGATGTAAGGTTATACTGCTCTTAATGTTTGCATTCATACTGACTGGCTGAACTTCTTACAAGTGGAGTGCTTAATCCTTCTATTCCCTAACATGTTCTGCCCTATACAGTATATAATTACAAGAGGATATCTGTAGTTGCTTTACATGTATACTAACTGAGGAAATAAGGCTCGGTAATAGACTTCCCATAACTATCAATTGCTGTAGTTTACTTCTGGATCCTTGGGGAAAAAAAACCTAAAGATCTTACTTGGCTTGTATTTCACTGCATGTATTTAGGAGCTGGTTTGAGTGGACGTCAAGTGCACAGGACACAAGCAGTCTTCAACCACACAGAAGACTACGTGCTGCTGCCAGATGAAAGGACCATAAGTCTCTGCTGCTGGGATTCAAGAACTGCTGAGCGAAGAAATCTCCTTTCTCTTGGGCACAACAGCATCGTCCGCTGTATTGTCCATTCTCCCACCAACCCCGGCTTCATGACCTGCAGTGACGACTACAGGGCTAGATTTTGGTACAGGAGGTCAACGACGGACTGAGGGCGTCTTGATAAAAGAATGGTTATCCAGATTCCTTGTATCATCCTGTATTGATTGTACTGCCGACAGATGCCTAAAGGAGAGCTACGCTGTGTCTGTTTTTTGTTGTTTTGTGTTTTAATTCTGTCAGATGGCAGAAAAATATTGAGATACTGAAACTTCAGTTTTGCCCCACGCTAATTTTTTTTATTAGTGTGCGTGGCATTAATTTTTTTTTTAAGTCATCTCTGATTTTACTCGAGGAGCTGGGGTGCGGAATAAAATGATCCTTGCAGGAAGGATTAAACTTACTCTCCTGTCTTTCTGAATCCTGCGAAAGATAATGTGACTAAATCTTGCTCAAACTGGGCAGTGTGAGCCAGTTTTGCTCTGCATTGTATCTGTGCAATCCCCCTAAAGTCTGTTTAAAGAATGGATTACACGAGCAACGGTAGAACTCAGTGAATGTTTTAGTGAAGCCTTAAGCCGTCTTCAGTTCTGATTCATGCTTTGAAGCTCTTTCATATCTTTCAGTCTCCTTCCCTCAGTTGGCCAAGCGGGCCTCTGATTCTGAGTCAGTTTGGTGCCATAAGAATTTAAAACGTGGTTTTAAATTGTTCAGATGAATTGAAGAAATGATGTTCTAGTTCTGATATTAAAGTTCAGACTTGAAATCTTGTCTTCTTTACAATTTATCTTAAGTGTAATCTTAAAGTAAATTCAAGGAATATTCACACTGAAGCTATTAAATGTGGCAGTGCTGCAGCATATGAAAGTGAGAATAACCTGGCAATAGGAACTGTTTAGTAACTCCTCTGAGAAATGTCAATTTTCTTCATATATCTACATCAGAAATGTCAGTTTGCTTCATTTAGTTCACATTCTGTCAGTGTGTCACACAGCAATTGAGATTTTTTTTGAATTTAAAAACAGACTCATTGTTTCTTCTGCCTGCTGTGTCTGATAGTCTGAGTTTCCCAGATCTTACTGTATTCATTAGAAGTACAAAGCAAGAAATCTGTGGTTAAAACTTCTGTACATTTGAAAATTCACTACATGTTCTTATAGGTGAGGTTTGATATCCGGTCTTTGCAGTTTTAAGAGTGTTCATTCAGGCATTCTATCTGCAGCATAGTGGTGCAGTGCTGTTCAGATTCACTTTTGGGAATGAATTTCCCTTAGTCATAAGCTCAGCACTTGCTTTCATTAAATGTATGGTTGTTTATTAACGTTGGGTTAACTTTCTATTGCCACTGAGTGTCTTGTCAGGGGCTGATGAGGATGCAGGTTTTGTCTATATATAAATAAAGATGATCTTTTAAAAATTATTTAATATATAAAGAAGGAAATGTATTAGTTTTCTATATAGAAGATAGTAAAAGTACTGGAAGGATTTGGGATGTGTTACAGTCTGAATCGCTCTGTTGCACCGCATTCGAATCAGGCAGTTGTAGACCTGCAGTGTTGAATGTTTCAGTTTTGTTGTTCTTCTAAATTTAATATTCTTAAACAGTACAGCAGTACAGAACCAATTTATTAGACTCAGCGATTTTCTACATCAATTGTCTACAACTTTAGATGCACGGGAGGCAGGAAGTGGTGGGTTCTGCTGGCTGCTTTGGTGAAGGAACAAGGAAAGCCGGTGGGAGGGAGAAGGGAAATCATGTCACAGCTATGAACACGCTGTCCTTGCTCAGCAGTCAGCCCTCTGGTACCAGCACCAGTGGGCTAAACTGGGAGCAGTGGGAGTTCTTTATTAAATTGAAGTGTTTCTGGTAAAGCAGCTGTCTGTAAGTAACTCATTCGCTGTGCATCTTTGGGCTCTTCTATTTTCGAAGCAGTGTTTTGTATATTAAACCATTGCTGAAGTTGTTAAGTTAGCAGTGTTGTAGCTTTCACTTCAGACTTCCTTAATTCTGTACGAGGTTGGTTTCCTTGTTTTTCTCTTGAAACAGAAGTAGAGATGTAGGAGAAAACATCCTGAAATGAGCTCCTGTGCTGTTGTCTTTTAGCAGTACTGTAGTGAGAGATGATGCTCTGGCATTTGGCTGCAGGATGTTCGTATTGATTTCATTAAAATAGTTTGATTTCCATAGGTATTTACAAAAAGTGGCCTTTATTTTCCCAGTAAAAATAAGTTATTTACTAAGCTAGTTACTGTGTTTTGTTACTTAAGTAGATTACCTGAAAAATCCAAGAGCCATTGGAGTGAAGTGGCTCAGGGAGCAGCTTGGATCCAACAGTACAAAACATAAAGAAAAAGGAAAACCATTTTGGTTCAGGCTTCAGACTGAGTAAGATGTCTTCTACCTGAAGTAAAAATGTTTGTATGCAGGATATAATTATATAAAAGGGCAAGTGGCCTGAATCAAACTTGAGTTTGGGGAGCTGAACCAAGAGCAGGGAAGTAAGACCTTCAGTCTGGATCAAAAGTTTAGAGTCAGTGAGGAGGCAGTCAAGGTTAGGATAGATAATCTCTAACTGCTTCTGTTCCCCTTCCACAATCCAGGGACAGGAATGTTTTCACTCAAGTTTCAGAGCACTGAAGTTGACCAGGCAAAGTGAGCTTGGGTCTTTCAGAACCAGTCCTGCCTGCAAGCAGGCACGTTCACAAGTGTGTCCAGAGGAATGACCTTTGCAAGGATGCTGTTTGTTGTTGCCTTGGTGCTCTTAAAATTCTCTGTTAATGAAGTTGGGGAGAAAAAGAAACAACCCTGCTCCAATATTTGGAATGCTCTTAAAATGAGCTTTGTAAAGGAAAGCAGTTTTTAGCACGTTACCTACTGTTAGGTAGTACAGGGCTTTTGCTGTACTCAGCACTGCTGAGAGTAGTCAGCTCAGTGGATCACAGTTCTTGCTAGCAGCTTCAGAACAGCTCTGTTTATTTTCAGAAGGGGAAGAAAGATTACAGCCCAGTTCTGCAGCTGTCTTTGACCTTCAGGGAACCTGTTTTGAAACTGCTTTTCCCTGATACATTCAGACAAGTGTGAAGCAAGTCTCACACTTGTGGGTTAATGCAGTAGGTGTAGAGAGCATCCTTGCTGCTGATTTGTCCTTGATTACAAAATGCAAGCTTGGTAAACTTGTTAGATTGGAGAAAGCATCTGTTTCTGACTCTCTTAGCCATGCATACTCTTCCACTTTTCTACTCTTCATCTGTTTTTTCCTTGAGCTGAGTGCAAATCCATGGGGGTAGCATGAGATACAGTGGGAGGGGATGTGGGTGTTATGGGAAAGCTCTCTGTGGTGTGCTGAGTGCTGCTGGTGCTCAGGTAGCAGAGTGCTATGGCACATGGATGCCTGCCTGCTCCAGGTATGGGACATACCATGTTACCAGCACAGTCATTAGCTGACCATCCTCCTGTGGTTTTCAGATATTCTTGTGAGACTAGCAAACTTTGCTATTGCCCCGTTTTTAAGCTCTTTGTTCCTCAGAGATTAAGGGCAGCTCTTCTTTCACCTGAAAGAGGAAGCAAATGTATAAACAAGC
The DNA here is from genome assembly GCF_951394365.1 of Tetrao urogallus. Classification (NCBI taxonomy): domain Eukaryota; kingdom Metazoa; phylum Chordata; class Aves; order Galliformes; family Phasianidae; genus Tetrao; species Tetrao urogallus. The sequence continues at coordinate 12,603,986 of NC_136829.1, read as the reverse complement.
TCTTGGCAACCAGAATTCCTGCCTGAGATTGCGAGCTGCCCTGGGTTCGAGCACTTGCCAGTGAGAAAGCAGTGACCTGCTGCCTTTCCGAGGAGAAGGGATCTTTCCTTGGGCAGACAACTTCTGCTGGGGGACATTGCTGACTGATGGATGTCGATTTCTTCTCTTGCTCTTGCAGTTTGGGCAGCCCTTCATTTGACGAAGGAATGCTTTATTCTCATCTGTAGCTCTCAGTAACTATGTCCTGCCATGCTCTTCCACTCAGACCCAGCACTGGTTGTATCTCTGCAGGAGAGCCTCCATCCCCTGCTGAAGGTCAGTTGTATCCACCCGGCAGATCACCCCTCCTGCCCCTTCTGTCTGTCATGGACAAGTGCTGAGGTTGTACCACTGCACTCCTGAAAGCAGAGCAGCTTTAGAGGCAAGCCACAGTTGTGGATTTGTACCTTTGGGGCTTTAGCACTGCTTGGGGTGCTGACTTGGCAACCAGCAGCTGACACACGGCTCTGGGGATGGCCTCTCCCACAGGGATGCTGCTGGAAATCTGCTGGTTTGCCACTCATTGATGCTTCCCACTTAAAAGAGGGTGATGGCCTGGGACGAGTGTTTCTCCTGCATGCTGTCTTTCTGCTAGAAGTACCCTATGAATTCCAGTAAAACTGGGTAAGCTTGGGGTGAACTATAGCTCAGGGTGGGAGGTTGTGTATGTGACTGAAAAATATCCTCCAGTGCTGCCACAGAACAACTCTGCTCTGCCCAGCACAGTGCAGGACAGGATGCTGTTTGAATGCACCAGGCTCTGGGCAGTGAGGAAGAGTCATTGCCATAGAATTCACCCTCACGTAGGGTAATGCTTAAGGTTCTCTCAAAGCCACTTTTATATGACAACAAAAATTATAATGGGGTGCTTTAAATGCTGAGACAGCCTTGAAAAGCGTGAAAACATTGGCTTAGGAATCCTGAACTGGTATGATTGTGGCAGCCTTCCTTCTATCACAGGCTGTGCAGCCTCTTGTGGCGTGAAGTATTCTTGTGTTTGTTACACTTCTAAACAAAGAAATACGGGAACAGGCAGCAGAAAAGGAGGGTGACACTTCTGGCTGTGGTTAATTGATGCAAGCTGGTGACAGTTCAAGGAAAATTCCGCTTGCAGACAGACTTTCTCTCAGTTCCTGGTGCTGGTCAACTTTTCCTGCTTTGTTTAGTTTTCTTTTCCACCTTATCTGCTGTCACAGAAACTGTATTTCATGAGAACTGCCTACACACATCATTGCTGGGTGCTGTAAGGGCAGGGCGGTCAGAGCTGCAGGTCCCACACGCAGGGACTGCGCAGCGCCGGGGCTCCTCTGCACCGTGCTGAGAGCTGCTGCTGGGTGACAGCACCGGTGTGAGCATGAGAAGCAGCCGAACTGCAAAGGTACGTTGCTTTGGGTTGTCTGAGCAAGGAATAGAAGTGAAAAGATAGGTTCTAGTGCAAGGTTTGATGTTTGGTCTCAGCGTGAGGGTTGGTGATGTTGGAGGTGTTTGATGCTCTCATCTTGGGCAGAGCGCGTTGGGATGTGTTGTGCTGGGTGTCTGTGCTTTCACTGTGTGACAAAAGCATTAATGGGAAAAAGGTTGTCATGGGGAGAGCTCCAAAAGAAGCAAGATTCCCAGTAACGACTGCCTGTGAATAAACTGTGGAACAATAGATTCCCCTGCTTTGCTGCTCTGTGATAAGTTGTGTACACTGTATGTTGTCACAGCTGTATGGGGAGCTCCAGACATCCTATTGCAGACAATTTCCCTATGTTACAACAAAACAGAAAAAGATTTGAAGTGCTCTCTTTGGGTTTGGTTTTTCGACAGAAACAATCTGCAAGGTTTTTCACGTGTCTCTGTGTATTCATGTTGTCCTAATATGCTTTTAATAGACATGGATAAAAGTTTGCTGCTGTAAGCTCAGAGTACTGAAGTCTTAATTCCTTATTTGGTGCTTTGATTGTCTGACGAGCGGTGTAACAGAAGGATCTTTCAACCCTGACGATGGTCCCAGTGTTGACTCTAAATAAACTGCAGCCTGGTACAGAGAATAGCAAGGGAAAGGAGTTGGCGAGCAGCTCAGTGAGCCATGGGCTGCCCATTTCCACTCAGACATGCAGCGGTGGCAGAACAATTTCTTACGTGAAGTCACCAGAGACTGTTGCATGACATCTATTCCAAGAGCATTTATTTCTGGGTGAGTTATTTCGAGGTTTCCTACATGGCCTGTTGAAATCAATGTGATGGCAGCACAATGATTTCCAGTGCTGTTCAAGCTCCTTGGACACAACCACAGCATACCCAGCCAAATCCAGGGGAAATAACAACTAGAAGAAGTCAGATTTCTTTCTGCTGTATCATTTATATACTATTTATAAGGGAGCATCAGGCAGAACTGTTCATTATAATATCTGAATGCCATTCTGAGTACAGAAGTGGTGTTTTTCCCACTCTCTAGACTTGCTGAAGCACCAGCAGTAGTGTTCCTTTGCCCGGCAGCGCTCCATGCTTGCTCTGTGCCCCGGCTCTTCCACCTTCACGTAGATAATCATTCCTGAAGATGGATTCAGGGTAGGATCACACCCAGAGGAATGTGGGATTTCTCTCTCGTTGCACCTGCAGCATCGTCCGCACAGGAAATATTGCACATCTTGGTGCAACTTACAACGCAGTTAGCATGGTAGGCTGTGCTTGGGAAATAGCTCTCTCACTGCTCGGCAACATTTTCTGTGCTTTTGCCAAAAGAAAACCAGGGGCATTTCTTAAACACGCATGAGGTTAATCTGAAATCTGCCCCTCCATCTGAAATGCTCAGCTCGTGTCTTCCTGTGTCATCCACAACCAGGTGCACGGAGATTGGGTTCTGGGAGCTCTGCCACGCGGGAATACAAAAACCCACAGCCACACATCCCCATTTCAAACCTGGGAGACCACCAGGCTCTGCTCGTTGTCCTGGGGCTGCACTGGGCTCACCCATGGTCCCACTCCTGGGAGTGCCATGCTGACACCATTGGGATGTACCTGGCATTGGCTCCAGGCAATGTTCAGTTCTGTTTAATATTTTGTGGCTGCAAGTTGCAGCACTGCTCTGTGTATTTCTGGGAGCCCCTTCTAGAACCCCAGGGCAGTAAACGAGCAGCTGCTCTTTATTGCCTGCACCAAGTATTCAGAGGAGGTACAGATGAGTTACTTTGTGTCAGGATTCCCTCTCCTTGGGATAACTGCAGCAACTGCTGCTCTGTTCCAAGCCCTGTCCAAAAGTGTAGATTTTGTTGATAAGGCATTTTCAATTCAACTTTTTCTATTTGAGATGTGTGGCTTTTCTAGTGAAGTGATTGTGGCTGCAGGAGTGCCTGACTTTATCTTGAAGCTGCTGTGGAAGGAGGAAGGAGAACTGCAGCCAAAGAAAAGCAGTGATGTGAATGAACCCGCAGCAGTGAAACCTGTGTGTTTGCTTGGGCACAACTTGCTGAGTGAACGGCGGTGATGGATGATTCTAAACAACACTCCTGTTTGATAGCATTGAACAGCTTTTAATAATTAAAGAAGCATGCCCTTTCACCCGCAGTTAATGGTTAGCTTTAATGGTTAGTTTTGCTCCTCGCCTTTTCTGCTTCTAAAGAAGCAGGTGATTATTTTGCAGCCGTTTCCCCAGTTGTAGAGGAGATCTCAGGTTTTGAGGAACACAAACTTGAAAATTACAAAGTAGATGGAGACATTTGGAAGTACACAAGAACAGGAGGAAAAGATGACACTACAAAAACACCATGAAATCAAACAAATCCGTTTCTGGTTCATCCCCACTGCCCCCGTCGGCCAGCCAAGATTCAGCTGTAAGACAGAAAGGCATTTCCCAGGGGATGAGGGACATCTGCGTGCCCTGTGCCAGGCCCCATTACAGCAGCAGCTGCAGGCCAATAGCACATGCAGATAATTGTGCTACGTAATTAGCTCCCTCCACTCCCAGCAGTGCTGTGCTCGGGGCTCCCAGTGGTGCAGAAGGAACAGAGCTGCTCCTGGGCTCAGCAGTTTCAGTCCTGCTTAGGGGATGGAGTAGTGGAGGTGCCAAAATGAAGGTCAATGTAAGTACTGGATTATCGCATTTCTGGGGCATTTAATTTAACTGTGTGGTTTATTGTATTGGTGGTGGAAGTGCGTTTATCTGAAACCTGCATCTGGCAGAGCTGCTTCTCAGTGTGTGCTGCTGCTCCTGTTTCCAGGTTACTGTCAAAGTGTGTGGTTTGAACTCTTGAAACACAGTGTGAGTTGCCTGGTGCAGTGGTTGGCAATCCTGCTTGGGGCGGGGGTTGGAACCAAATGACCTTTGAGGTCCCTTTCAACCCAACCATTCTATGATTCCATGAGTTCAGCTGAAGAAATGCCTCTGACCAGCAGTAAGGCTGATAAGAGTGAGGTTCTGTACCACGAATACTGGGCAGTAATGTGCCTTGCTGAAAGGTTACATGAGTAGGGGCTAGAGGGCTGTAGGGATGCCCTTTGCCCTCGTTGTTTCCTTGGAAATAATTAGCATGGGGAACTAAAAGTTGAGTATTACTTCAACAGAAGGAGGATGCTGCAATTCCTATGGTGATTAGACCCTGATCACGAGGGTTCAGGTAAAGGAAATGCTTTAGCAGCTTGAGTCACTCTGCTGAAGCAGTGTCAGCAGGGCTATCTATGCTCTCTAGGATAGGGACTGACCACGTCCTACACTGCTTCTGCAAAGAGAGCTGAAGCTCCAAAGCAGAAAGGAGCGCTGGTGCTGTTTGCTTTTAAGAAATACTGCTCTGCTTTGAAACAGTGAATATTTGAAATATTTGGATGAATGCACCTACACACCGGGTTTCACGTCAGTGTTTTGCCCCAGTGCATGAGCAGACATGGCGTAGGAGCTTGCTTTGTGCTAAGCAAGGGCTGTCTGGCTGTGCACAGCAGTGAATCTCTGCATCCAACTGCACAGCTGAGCTCCAGCAGCTGCGGCTCCAGGCAGAAGCTGCAGTCACTGAGTGCCCCATGTTAAAAAGCACACAGTGCAGCACGTGGTGGGTGTTGGGGCGGGTGGGAGCAACATCTCTTTCATTTCCTAGAGAATATTTTAATTTTCAGTTGAGATCTTGTCCAAAATCTTATCTTACCACGTAATCCTAGTAATATTTTTGAGCAGACAACTGCAGTGAGGGAGATGGAGGAAGCTGTGGTGCTGCTGTTCATTCATTATGAATCAGAGAGAGCAGCCTCCCCTGGGCCTCTGCCATCCTCACAGCATCAATAAGAGCTCTGCTGCAAGGTGTGGGTGATGGACTGTCCACTTGTGCACCCGAGTGGAGAACAGGCAGCAGTTGCTGCTTGTGGCTATCCGTCCCACTGCGACCAGTGATTGGTGGTTGCTCCAGGCAGCTGCTCCCATAGGGACTTCTGTCCGTGCCCTAAACAGCTACTTTAGGTCCATGTGTGGAAATAAGTGCTGTGCTAAATTACTATTAACATGCTAAAAGATTTAGAAAAGGCTCAAAAATATAAATGAATCGGAACATACAGGCAAATCCTTTAGACAGCAGCAGGAACCAAAGGCCAGAAATACATACATTCCTTCTTGAAATGTCAGGAAATGGCAGTTTATTTTTCCTTCAACTTGGCTTGGGAGTGTTATGCATGGGAATGAAATCCTGTCTGTGCATAGACGAGGGGGAGATGTGTGCTGGCTAAGATGTAGCCAGGCTTTGGTCAACAGCTAACATGGAGAAAAGAGGGCTCGGGGAGAATGAGCAGTGCTGCCTGTAATCCCCATCACTACACTGAGGTTGTGGGGCTTTTGGTGCGTTGTGTTTTTTTTGTGTTGGGAGCAGAGCTGGGTAACCAACTATAAAGATGGGAATTACAGAGAGTGACTGCCTTGTATTAGACCAATTGGTTTAAAATTCAGTACAAGTGGGTACACAAGAAATTTGTTCACACCTAACTTAATTGAAGCTGTGCTTCCGGAGACCTTACAGTATAAAGCTGCTGGATATGGTTGATTGTGTATGACCAACTAACACTGCAGTGACGAGGTCACAGACTCCCATATGAGGGAGAGCAGCACCTTAGAAACAGGTTGTTGAGGATGCAGCCTCTGCCCTCCAGGTCTGTGCTCCGTCATTGCTTCACTAAGTGAGCAGAGGGAGGGGGTAACAGCAGCATCCTCCAAAGTGCTTTCCCATGGGGTGATGAACAGCCCTTTAAGATGTGCTTCATCTCAGGATAGTTTTATAGGGCTGCTGATAGGGAAAAAGCAACAAATGCCAAAGAAAAACACTTTGATCTCATTTGCTTTGCTTTAGTGCTCGTTACGTGTTGGTCACTGTAAGGACACATTAATGAGGTGACACAAAAAAACAAAGAGCAATGCACAGCATTCTGCAGATGATGGTGTCAGTCTGCTTCTGCTCCTCTGGTGATAAAGGAAACATTCAGATCCCAGTGGCCCCAAAGCGCAGCTTCTTCCCAGTGAAGCATCCCATAAAGTCTCTGCAACCCTGGGAATGCAAAGCTTGTTTAAGGTTAATGGAAGGTCAGGGATGCTTCTGCTTACAGGATGGGAAGGGGCTGCCACAGTAATTCTTTACGTATGTCCTGGGCAGCTGAAAGCAGAGCTAGGGCCTGATGTGTGGCACACAGCCTGGTTAGGTGAGCTGAGCCGCACTGCAGGTGACCTTGAGCCGCAGAGGAGAAAAGCAGCTAGCCCACAGAAAGCTCTTTGCTAACAGAAATACAGCACTTGCCAGTGCCAAAACTAGCTGGTTCAGTGCCTTGTATTTCCCATAAGATGAATTCATCAGTGCCTGTGATGTTAGGCACTGCTGTGAGTTTGCTGCATTTTCTTTTACTGATATTAGGCTGATCTTTAACAGCGGTTTCATTATCCTGAGCTCGTACACATTGAAGCCATAGCTGGTGCTCCTGGAAACCAACAGAACTTACGCTGTTTCCTTGCTGCCTTTGGTAGTAGCAATGCATAAAAGAAATGCTGCATGGGTCTGTCTTACAACAGAGGAGCAAAGAGAACACAGAACAAGATCCATTTGATCTTTCTTTCTTTCTATTTTTTTTTTTTTTACATGTTGTGAAAATGTTCCTTCTTCCGTGTTCTTAGAGATTTCAGCAGAAATTCAGAAATAATTTCAGCGGTGTGCCAGCACTTGGGTTGGTTTTGCAGTGAGTTGCTGCAAATTTCTGCCTGGTTTTGGGCACTGAAAATGAACTGAAGAGAGTCCCTGTGAGGATAGAAATTGATGGTTGTGTGTCTTGTGGTTTGGTTTTCTTGTTTTAGTTTCTGTGGTGTGATATAAGGATGCAAAAAGAGGATTGAGTTCAAGAGTTTTGCCTCAGACCTTCCTGTAGTTCAGTGGTTACAAATTAGGGATCTGTTATCTTACCTGTTTCTGCCTTCTGTAAAACTCTTCCCAGGATTAGTTTCAAGGAGAAAGGATAAGAAAGCTTCAGCAAAATACTTTCCTGAGTTTCCTGCCCTCCTTCAAATATGCTGAAGAATGCCACAAAGGGACAACACGGCCTTAAATTCAATCTTTCCCTGCCAGTAAGGTCGCTGCAGCAGCAAAATGGGGTCAGATGGAATAAATCCTCTCACCAATACCTGCTGAGGACACGTTTGGGTGATGCTGAGTAGCACTGAGGGTCATTCCGTAACTGAGGCCAGATGTGCTGTGATGTGTGCACGTCAGATTCTGACCTGGTGAAAATCAGCACATTTACTCAATAACAAGTGCAATTTGCTATTAGACTTCTGTGATTTTATAACTTTTATACGCTAGCTTGGGAAATGCTGGCACTGAAACACCCTTTACAACCCAAAGTTTCCTCCTCCTCCTTTTGCTGGAGTTAGAAAGAAAGTTTTGTTGTTCAGTGCAGCAGAGAAGGGCTCCGTTCCCAAGATCAGCTCTCCTGCATGAGCTCGGATAAGGCTCTGTAGCTCAGCTGCCTGTTTGCATGGTGAGGATGGTTCCTCTGTGTGCCCATCCCTTTGGAGTCTTATGAGGAGGGTCTATCTTTCAGTGTGTAGAGTGCTCAGCAAAAAGGGAGCAAATGCCAAGAGAGTTGTAGAAATGTCTGTAACTAACAGCAGGAAAAGTTGGGTGAGGTGTTGGGGTTTTGGTTTAGTTGTCCATTTGAGATTTTGGGGGGTTGGTTGGCATTTGTTTTGTTTTTCCTCTTAGCTGTAACAATGTGTGAAGTGCAGGCACAGCCTGTGCTGCTCTCTGGTGAGATTCGTGGCGGGCTGACTTCAGCACAGGTGGATCAGAGAGAGCATTTGGCAGTGCCCAAAGAGAAAGCGGGCTGCCGTGTCCAAGGCAAGAAGGCTGCTTTAATCAGAGCATGCCATAAGGTAAATGGGACTGTTGTTGTCTGTCTCTGACAGCTGCTGATGGACAAGTCCATGCATCATAACAAGGCCATTGTTCACGGCCATTCTCCTGAAGGAGGGTGTGCTGCTAACAGCAGGCTGCTTCCATCAGCTGAGCTGACAAATGGGTTTGCTGCTGCTTCAAACCAGCTGTCACTTTGCAGCAAATGCTCTGCACAAAAATACAAGGCATCATGTTTCCTATTTGGGTGCTATCTCTATGGACGTTACTTGCACTTTCTGCTAAGAAACTGATGCTGGAACATCCAGTGGGAAGCAGTCAGTCACATTTTAAGCTGAAAGCAAATGGTATAAGTGGAAGTACTGCAGCTACAATTCTTTTCATCCTTTGCAGAAATGCTTCATATGAATGAAGCTACCTGCTGCAGCTGCTTTTCATTCTTTCGCCCCATATGGAGTAAGCAAATATCCAAAATCAATATGCTAAAAAGTGTTATCACTCAAGATTGCCAGGTTGTATATAAGCTCAGCTGAGGCAGGTAGAGCAACCCTGTGGTGTAGAAGCTTGGAAAGTATGAATATTTGCTTTCCTACGGATTTCCTGTGATCTGTCAACTATTCTTCACTGACTTTCTGTATGTATGTATATATATATCTTTATATATATATATATATTTAAAGAGAGAGAGGGGAGGTGATAAGAGCACTGTTGGAGTTGCTGAGAGATACTGAATGCTTCAGTGCACGCTGATGTCTGTGTCATGGAGAGGAACAAGGGCACTGTTCCAGTTGCTCTCACCTGAAGCTCAGTTCCTGGGTGCGCTGCCCAGCCAGCAGAAAGAGCAATGCATGCGGTGTCACTGTGCACAAGGCTGGGGGTTTCTCCCCAAGCTAAATGACACACATCGCTGGCCTGGGATCTGTGATACAATAGGAGGCAGCTCTCCAGCCTGATGGAGGGCTGAGGTGGGCACCACTGGAGCTGCTGCCTTCAGTGCTGCTGCCCCAGCACCACCAAGAGACTGAGCTCCTTGGTACTGCTGCTGGGTTTGCCTTCATAAGGCCTGGGGAGAGAAGGAGTGTTTAAGGGAAAATAAGTAGTGTGTTTATTTCTTTTTCTAATAAGAAACAATTAATTACTAATGTGCAGCTGAAGCCCTCAGATAAACGAGGCGGCAGTCAGGGAGGACGAGGCGAGGTTTATTTTTGGCTGGGTGACACATTTCCTCTTGCTTCTGACAAACAATTCACAGAATGCTCATGGGGAAAACCACCGATTTTTCATAGAACGATGCTCATGAAGTCCAGGTAATGAATGCCAAGAACCTCAGTGGGAGAGCAATGCAGAAACATACAGTAGAGTTATTACTTCTGTACAACATAGCAGACAAATGTTAGAGGCAGTTGATGCTCTGAATCCAGTGCTCCGAGATAGGGTCTTTAATTCAAGCCCATTTTGTATCAAATTGAGATGGCAGTGGAGGTGAGCGCCATGCCGGTGCCTTGCTCTGCTGTCGGTGTGATGGTGCTGTGTTCTCTCCTTCAGAACGCGCTGGCGAAGGCTCTGTATGACAACAAGGCAGAGTGCTCAGACGAGCTGGCCTTCCGTCGAGGGGACATCCTGACAGTGCTGGAGCAGCACGTCGTCGGCAGCGAGGGCTGGTGGAGGTGCTCACTGCATGGACGGCAAGGCTTGGCTCCTGCCAACCGCCTGCAGCTCCTGGCGGGCCCACAAGCCCTGCCGCCTCCTGCCATCCCCAGCGATGCTCCAGAGCCACCCGCGGCCCCGCAGAACATCTACCAGGTGCCATCTGTGCCCAAGGGCACTGCGTCATCCTCTACCTATGAGAAGATGGAGGGGTGGGTGATGTCGCCGGCTCGGGCTGCCACCCTGCCTGCTCAGGAGGTCTACCAGGTGCCGGCCTTGGCTGCACAGCTGCTCAGTGAGAGGACACGGAGCTCCAAGCAGCAGGTAGGGTGTGAGCAGCACGGGACCAAGTGCTGCCATTGAACTGGGGGGCGGGGGGATCCAAACGGCTGCTGGGTGGAAAATTCCAGTGGAATTTGCAGCAAAGTCGACCAAATAAAGAGTGTTTAGGGAATGAGTTCCATCACAGCACGATGAGAGAAAGGCTGATCTGGGCAATGTATGATACTCCGTGTTCTGTAGTGTTTCACATTTTTTGACAGTTTACGAAGTCTGTAAAGCATGGCAGGAAGTATAGAATAAACCATTTGTTTGCAGAAATCTCTAAATGATTCGCAAACCCACCCCGAAGTCAAAATAAGAAGAGACAGCACCTTCCTGCTGCTCACCAGCATGCTTTTATTCAGAGCCTCCTGGTGCACCCTGGGGGTCTTTGCAGACAACCGCACAGGAAGAAGATCTCTGACAAACAAAAGTTATCTTTTGCCAGGGCTGTCGTTCAGCTTTCTCGGAGAGCCATTGCCTTGTAGGCTGTCACTACGCTTGCATGAAGCAGCAGCTCTTCTTCAGGCGTGTGGGAGGACGTGGGGCTGTTCAGCTGTGAGCATGGCCTCAGCCAGATCCTTTCCAGATCTGTTCTTGCTGCTGCTCCTGAGACAGTCAGCAGAGTACGTGGAATGAGAGCAGTCACCAGTCTCCTTAGTGCTGTGGGATTACAAGCCCTGTTTCGCAGGACTTCATTACAACTGCTGATGTGGTCTTTTCTTTCTCCCTGTTCCTTCCATTCGGGTGAAACATCTGAGTGGGCAATGTATAATTTGATGAAATGTCACAGTGAGTGTCATCAAAACCTTGTGCTTTCTTCAGCACGAGATTAATGAGGAATCTTTTATTATAAAAGATAAACAGAGCAGGTGTGGAGGCAGTTCCAAGTGCAAGCTTTCGTTCAGTCCCAGGAGCTCTTCAGCTCTGGGTAGCTCTTTATTCTGCGTGCGAAAATCACATTCAAAATGTTAATTGGCATAGGAAAGAAGTCTAACCCCAAACCATACAGCCCTTTAGTCTGAATTAATGAGCATTTGATCTACAGGACGCAGCTGGCCGGCTTTCCTCCCGCTGTGCTACAGAATGAGGAGCTGGTTCCTCCTGTGCAGCAAATAGGTGCTGGAAAACAGACACGTTTGGTGAATTTCTGGTGACTGCAAACTGTATTTTCAGCACTTCGGCTGCACTCCCAGACCTCATGTACTGTGTCCATAATGGCAAACTCAAACTGGGCAGTAGCTGCCAAAGACCCTTGTGCACTTGCTGTGATCTGGTTTCTCCGCATTCTTAACCACAAGGAGGGCAAGGCACTTGCAAACTCAAGTGAGATCAGCGCAATTTTCCACGTTGTGACAACGGATCAGGCCCTGGAAATGTCATTTATTTCTTCATTTGTGTGAGTGGCCCAACATTAGAGCTCATTGGCTTTTCCTGTCTCTGTAATTTCGTGAGTCTATGCCTTGCTTACTCTGCCAGAGAAAGGGGGAAGGAAGAAAAAAAGAGGAAAAAACAGAAGTCCTAGCTGCTTTTACTACTTCAACGTTCAGCTTTGCCTGAGCTGGCTCTTGCACAACGTCCCAGCTGTTGCCACAACAACTGCATTGTGGTGGTCACGGGCTGCACACAGAGGCAATCAGGGCTGCCCTGCGTAGATCCTACCAGACAACTGGCAAAGCTGCCAACGCACTCAGCTGTTCCCCAAGCAGCTGAGTAAAGCCACTGGAAGTCTTTGAGGGAGATGACTGAAAGCAGTAAATCAAAGCCAGCCTGCTTTCACCCTGTATACAAACGTTGTCGCTTCGCTTGTCGCCCAGGCTGTGCGCTGAATGAACAAAAGTCAGTATTTTCAAGGTTGATGAAAGGCCTTTCCCAACGTTCATCTTGGTGCCTTAACTACTGGTGCCACATCTCTGATCTCAGCTCTTAAAACAATGTTTTATGCATATAGAATTAGTCTGTAATTAGCCTAAATACTGTAATTCCCATATAGGCTTCTCTGTTTTAAGCAGCTGGATAGGACATTGAGGTAATTGTGTTTATTTCTTCCAAATGAGTAAATGCATCACGACTACAGAGTAACACATCTCAGCCTGTATCCTTTTGCTGCTGTTATTACCAAGAAGCATGGCTTGACCTGATGGCTCTGTGAGAGAGAAGTAGAAAATCCCCTGCTTTCTTTTTTTAACAGTTCTGCTTTGGAGAGGTCAAAAGATTGAAGTGATAATAGAAGCTGATCTTTTCCCTCCCTGGTTAATAACACTGATTCCCTTTGATTCGTATGCGCCTGTTCTTATCTGAAATAAAGCAGAAATGGTGGCAAAGGAGAAAATACCAAATTTATCACCATCAGTGAAAAAACTAAAGGTTGTGAATCACTGCAGAGTTCCTCCTCTAGCAGTGACCCGTTCAACAAGCTGAGTTTTCAAAGATGTCCTGAGCTTGTTGCCCACTGCGGTTTTCTCATTATTGTTTTGCTTTGTTTTCCCTTCTCCTCTAAGCACCTCTTTACTCTCCCGAGGGCATGCCGGGCTTCAGTGCCAAACATCACCAGTGAGGTGTACGATGTCCCGTCCATGCAGAGCCGGGAGTCCCTGCTCACACAGGTACGTCTTCCCTCAGTCCCTCAGATACCACTGGGCCCCCAGCCCATCTCCCTCCCATAGAGCCTCAGGATACAGCTTAAGGTTTAGGGTTTTAATTCTAGCGTTTTCCTGATTTTGTTTTTTTGTTTTGTTTTTAATTTGGCAGAAAAACACGTATTTTTGGGGAAGTTCAAAACAAAGTAGTTCTGTTTTGAATTGGTTAGAAATTCAAAGAAATGTCATTTAAATCTGCTTATGTTTCTTACAAACACATTCAGTTTAACTACCACGGTCCTGACCTAGACTGTGGAAATCAGGAGCTATGTGCAGTATGCGACCTGAACATCTCTGAATACTAAGGGAGTCTTCAGAGGGCTCTAAAGTGGGTTGAAACCTGATTCTTTTCCCTTTGGCCAGAGTGGTGCCACTCCACCTGCAGCACGAAAGGGCTCTGTGCTGGTCAGATCACCCAAGTGCTTCCAGGAAGAGCAGCAGCTGTACAGCATCCCATCCAGCTCAGAGAAGGCTGGAGCTGTTATCCAGGATTCAGCAGTGGGCAATGTGAGTAAGACTTTTTGGTCGTGAGAGACTAATCTCCCACTAGTGCTCTGATGTTAGGCACCTGTGCTGAACACTCTCCGAGTGCATTTGCAAGCAAGGATCACAGGGACAGCATCAGCACATCTTCAGTGCAGCACTTTGTGCTTCGTGCTAAAAAGAAAACTGCCTGTGAATGTCTGCTTGTTTGCAGTATTCAAGCAGACAGAAGCAAACACTTCCCACTGCGTGCAGGCTACTCCTGCCACTCTTTGGGAGTACAGCACACCTGACTTTGGGGGCAGTGCTGAGGGGTGAGGTGGGCTTCCCCACCTTCCAAAGATCATCCTTGGAGAAAGGGCTGATCTCAAACTTCACAATAAAGAACATACCTCAATGGAGACTCTTCATTAGTCGAGCACCAAGCATCTCAAGTTTCCTGAACAGTTTATGGTCCAAGAGAACTTTGACATGGTTTAGTCACCTGTGCCCAAAATATTTTAGCCTTCACATCTGCAGGTTGTGCGTTGTAGAAAGGTAATAAAAATTGCGGACTAAGCTTTTTGTGGCATCATTCTGTTCTTATTGTTGCATACATGTGCACAATGAGAATTTAGTTTTGTTTCTTACTTCTTTTTTAAAAACACTGCTTCTAAATCCTATGTGCTCTGATGCAGTTGTATGATGTCCCTCCGAAAAGAGAAACTGATGCCTCAGAGAAGAAATCTCAGAAGAAGTTCTGGGGTCACTGTAACACCTTGCCAAATCCTCGGAAGTCAGAATGGATTTATGATATTCCAATATCACCTGAAAAAACAGGATTAAAACAAAACTCTTCTGTCCATTCCGTGGAGAACCAGGTGCTATATGATATACCCCCAGCCAGGTACAAGGCACTAACAACAAATGCTGAAGCCAACGTTGTAAATCCAGAGTTGTATGATATTCCACCAACACAACGCAAATTAACATTTCCAGATGTCCCTCTTTATGACGTTCCATCCTCAAAGGATGTTCTCTTGCAGCAGAATGGTAGCTGTGATGTACCCCCAAGTCTCCTGGCTCCAAATGCTGAGAATCAGATTTCTGGAGGAAACGTCTATGATATCCCAAAATGTTTGCCCGCTGCTACACAGTCCATGAAAGAGATGGAAAAAAACAGCAACTGTTCTGGAAACCAGGCATACCATGTTCCCCCACAGCTCTCGAGAGACACCAAACCAGAACACGACAGATTATCTGTTTCTAGTGTGGACAGCAGAAACAGCAGCCTTTCTACGTCCTCAAACTCTTCTTCTGAGTCTTCTTCTGTGTCATCATCAGAAGAGCCTGCCAAAGAAATTAAGCTGGACCTCGAGGTGGCCATAGAGACGCTGACTAGATTGCAGCACAGTGTATCTAGCTCAGTTGCAAGTTTAATGATCTTTGTGAGCAGTAAGTGGAGATTACAAGAGCACCTTGAGAAAAACATTGAAGAAATCCATAGGGCCATTGATCACATAAAAGTGTCACTTGGAGAATTCTTGGCCTTTGCTCGAGCCTTAAAGGTAAATGCATCCTACCTCACTGATAATAACCTTCAGATCAGAATTAAAAAACAGCTAGAAATTCTGATGAACTCATTCCAAATCCTGACAGAAACAAGAGAAGCTCTGAACAACTGCAATTGGTCCTTAGAGGTTTTGGTCCTCAAGAAACCCTACAACAACCCAGATGACCTCGATCGCTTTGTTATGGTTGCCCGCACGATTCCAGATGATCTCAAGAGATTTGTATCCATCATCATTGCCAACGGAAAGCTTCTCTTCAGAAAGAATGAGAAGGAGCAAGAACTGAAGCAACAAAGAGTGAGCCCAGAATATAAAATGCCAAAACAAATCACGGCACCAAGAAGAACAGAAATAGATTCGCTTCCAGTAAATGCTCCTGATAAACCCAACTCAAGTCAAGGCAGTAATGAGACAACAAAAGAAAATGTCACTGAGGACTGTGAATACGTTCAGCTACAGGTTAGTAAAGTGGGATTCTATCATTATATTTGCAGGTATTTGCATTATTTGCAGATTTTGTCATTTTCCTTGTTCTATCTTTGTATCGATGCCAACTTCAGTTTGCACTGCTATCTATTTTCCAGACCTTATGTGAACTTAGAATTTCGATCACGAAGGTACAGTGATCAATAATTGCAAGTAACAAAGAGAACTTGTGTTAGAGAGTTTGTCCACGCAGCCAGCCGAAACCGAGGAAGATTTGCAGCTTGCCCTTTTAAATTCATTTGAGAGACAGTTTTTGTCTGTAGGTTGGCTTTTTTTCTTAGCTTAGTAGATCTCTCCTTGCCCATACGTTTCACTTGTTAACTCTGACATCATAATATGCATAATACTGATTTTCTGCTTTAAGATACACTGTGCTTCTGTAGATTTTTTTTTAATAACAGATTAAACTCTTACTGTGAATTTTAAATTTATTTGCTAGAATACCTTTGGAGTTTTGGTAGAATTATCATTTTTTTCTTATGATTACTGTAATGTCTGCTAAGAGCTCATTCTCTTTGGCCTCGCAAAGGAATGTTGGATGTCCTTAAGATTTAGGAAATGTTGTATTTTGTTGATGTTTATTTCAGTCGTAGCTCTTACAGGATTGCACAAAAGTTTAAGTAGAAAAAAAGTACAATTTATTTCAATACATGCATCGATGTGATCTGTAATGCAACCCAGACAGCAAGCACTTCCCTTGAAAGAAGTGCAAAGCACACTTATGTTTAAATATTTTATGTAAACCACTTCAATTTTGCTTTCATTTTGATTTTTAACAGGCACAGAAAATAATTTCTGGCAAAGAAGTGTCAAAGAAGAGCACAGATTCAAAACCAAAGGTATTTCTGATTTTGAAAACTATGGCATACAAGGAGTCCCAGTCCTTTATTTCTGTGCCTGCTAAAATTCAAAATAATTTCTGTGTTTGAAAACCCACCTCTACACATGGAGTTGTATTTGTTTTCTCTGTTCATTTTCCCACAGCTGGAGGTTTTTTAGCTAGTGCTGTAGAGCTGTGCAAGAGATTTATTTCCCTAAATGTAATTAACCACTCTAAAGTCCTGTGGTTCTTCATCTTTTTGCTTTTGTGTCTCGTTTGGGGAAGGCTGTGACAGGTAATATTTCAAAGCAATGCACTGCTATAAGGACTGAATCTCATTATTGTGTAGTTTTAATTATTCATGCCCCTCGTGAAGTCATTACCATTAAAATCAAATCTAAATGCTTTCTGCTATCCAAAAGCTTGGAGCCCAGACTCCATAAAGGATTGATGTTTAACTACAGAACGTTGTCTGCTATCCATTATGACAATGGTGTTCAGTGAAGTTTTCTCAGGGAAAAGGTAAGTGAGCGAAAACACTGTTTTGAAGCCCAGTACTTTGTGGAAAGTAAATGATGGCAAAAAAAAAACCATGCTGGGCTGTCTGGCACAGCTTGGCATCTGTTAATCAATAAAACTCCCTGTAAGTGAGGAAACATGGTAAGAATGGAAGAATGTGCTGTAGAGCAAGTAGGAACAAACCCAGCATGCCAGAACCTGAATCCATTCTTTTGAACCCTCCTTCTAGGTGTTGCCATCTACAAAAAAGAATGCAGTTCGAAGCCAGCAAGATTCTGCCAAAAAAATTGTAGTTCCAGAGCAGTGCAGGCTGTGTTTCGGTGCCCTTCACAAAGCCATTGCTGTGTTTAATAACAGCCTGAGCAGTAACCAGCCGCCTGAAGTCTTCATATCCCACAGCAAATTGATCATTATGGTGGGGCAGAAGATAGTGGATTCTCTCTGCCAGGAAACACAACTGAGAGAGGCTCGGAGCGACATCCTCCACAGCAGCAGCCGGTTTTGCAGCCTCCTGAAGAACCTGGCTCTCGCCACCAAAAATGCTGCAATCCAATATCCCAGTGCAGACGCAATGAGGGAACTTCAGAACAAAAATGATGAGCTGTATAAATACACACAGCAGTTCAGAGCAATGTTAGAATGAGGGTGACTTCGCTTCTTATAACTACTGTTAGTATTCTGAACAATGGTCAAAACTTGAATTTCTGTGTTGTTACAGTTCTTTCTTCACTCCCTTGGCAGCCAAAGGGCACCAGCAGCTCAGTGGTGCCGACCCTCAGCCCTCCCAAGCACCCCTGCCAAGCAGTTTCCCTTGGGCACTTCTGCACCTCCAGCAGGTTAAGACCCACACAACAGCAGATGCAGGAGGGATGTGTAGAATTAAATGTGTGCTTCCTTTCCTGCCGTTCAGACCTTGTCTAGAAATGTTGTCCTCTTCCTGTTCGGGTGGGATTTTTTTGCTGAGTATTTCAGCAAATGTTATTAACTGTTTTTTATTATTATTATTTTAAATTTCTACACAAGTCAAAAATATATTTTTTCCTGTTTTTTTTTTTACTGAGCATGTAAAGCCTTTCTTTATCTGCACACCGTTCTGTAAGCTGCGATATATTACTGTGTGTGCCATCATCAGCAGATCCTGGAGCACTCGACTCGAACCTGTTTTTGACTTTTTTTCCCAAGAGCCTTACCTTTGCAGCTGTTCGATGTTCAAACGTGATGAACACATCACAGGACAAACCGCGTCTCACTGCTGTTAATCAGAAATGCTCCGGCTGCTGTGTGAGCACGGATAGAAGGCGTGCAGAGTTCTGCTTCTCCATTCCCACAGCTCTGGGGATCGCAGCTTCATCACTGCCCGAAGCCTCCAATGTATCCCACCGTCTCTCTAATGACTGTCATCATCTGTCACCTCCCCTGTCCCCAGACCTGCTGCTCTGAAGCAGCGGTGATGTGAGCCCCGTGAGCATCCATACGCGCTGTTCCTATTTCCTGTGCTGCTTGTATTTATCTTGACTAATTTATTTAAAAGTTTTATCTGAATTTTTAAAGTCTGGCCTTTCTTGGTAGCTGTGTACCTGTGTACCTGTATTTTCACCCTGACGTGGGCTGGGTAGATTTGTATTTGCTGCTGTCATTTGTGTCTGTGCAAAGAACAGCTCCATCGCTGTCACGCTGCAGTCGTGTTTTGTACGGTTATTTAAATGCCGGTACAGAAACGTAGAAGAGCTTGGGTTGGAGGGGGCACGTCTGGCATGGCCGCGAATTCCCCGAAATGTGCGCTCTGCCCAGATTTCTTCACGTAAATAAATAAACCAACGCGCAGCTCAATGAAGGAAAGCGGCTTCGGGCACGAAGGGGGGCCGAGGGCGCCCCCTGCTGGGCGCGGCGCTGCACTCTGCGGGCGGCCCGCTGTGAGTCCCGCCCTCTGCTGCTGATTGGTGAGCGGCCGCTGTGACGCTTTCGGGGTAGACCGGAAGTCCTCAACCGGAAGTCAAAAACCGGAAGTCAAAAACCGGAAGTTTGTGGCCCATCGGGAAGAGAACACGGAAGCGTAGCGAGATGGGTTGCGATGGCGGCACCATCCCCAAGCGGCACGAGCTGGTCAAGGGGCCTCGCAAAGCCGTCAAGGTTGGGGGGTGCCGCGCGAGGGCGGCGGGGATGTTGGCGGGCGGCTGCCGGTCCGGTTTTGTAAGGCTGGGCCCTGAGCTCGGGCCCGCGGCCTGTGGGAGGCAGGGCTGGTTGGCACCTGGGAGTCGGGTCTGGTGCTGGGAGCGGGGCGGGAGCGCCTTTCTGTACCTGGGGCGATAGTGGGGGCTGTGGTGAAAGCCGCTTTATACTCTGGGAGGGATTACAGGCATGCGTAGCCTTTTAATAGCGCGGGGTTGGAGCGTGCTTCGTTAGGGATGCGGTATTTGCTGCGACGCATCTGGGGTGCCGTGTGTAGTGGCACCAGGCAGCCGGTGTGGCTCGATTTCATTCCATCTGATTGCATTTTTGCAGCGTTGGACACGGCGCTGTCACAGGGATTAAAGTTAGGAAAAACATCACAGCAAACATCAGAGCAGTTGTACAGATAACCTTTAATAACATAAGTAAATAAATAGCATTTCTGCTCCATGTCAGACTGTGGCCATACTGCTATGTTATGTGAACTGAAGTAGCTTCAAATCTCAGCCTTTCTCTGTGGTCAAATATTTAATAAATTTTTGTTTTAAAACTGAACTTTCAGCTATCATATCAATATCCCTAGATTTGTTTTTCTTGTTACTTTTGCTCCTTATGGGGACTGAAATTTGGATCAAGTGGGTCTGAAATGTGGTGCTGTGGAGATGCATCATAGACAACATGAAGTGTAAAAAACAGTAAATGAGGGAAGTGTAGAGATGGAGGTGTCAGAAAGTGAGAAAACTGACTTAGAGTTAGCAAGCTGGCCCCAAGATGCAGAAACATTTTCAACAGCTCAAAACTGATCACGAGTTTTTGCTAATACTTCATGGAGCAACAAAGGGAGTAGTTTTGGTGATGCCTGGGGATTTGATTAACGCTTCAAGTGTTGTTTGAGTTTAATGTAAATAACTTGCAAATAGAATAGCTGTTTTAAAATTATTATTACTTTTTTTTCTTTAGGTTGACAAAACTGCTGAATTGGTGGCAAGGTGGTATTACTGCACTCTGAGTCAGGAGAAGTTATGTCGCCCCATAGTGGCCTGTGAGCTAGGCAGGTATGATGTTCTCCGTGTTAAAAGGTGCTGATTTGTGAATAAAAGAATGTTATGGGCATTAAATAGGATTACTAAAAATTTTATTTTGTAGGTTGTATAATAAAGATGCTGTCATTGAGTTTTTGTTGGACAAGTCAGCTGATAAAACTCCCATGGAAGCCGCATCACATATCAAGAGCATTAAGGTAAGAAGGTTTAACACTAAGGAGTGCCACAAAATTCGAAGTCCTGTGAGACCTCAATTGGCTTCTCATCTCACTGCCAACAGAATTGCTAAAGAAAAAAATTGCAGTGGAAAAAATCTCTGGGAATCTGGTCATACCTGAAAAATCATCAGTAAAGCAGCTAAAGTCTTATTTGCTTTTTATCTTTCAGAATGTAACAGAACTAAACCTTGCAGATAATCCAGCTTGGAGTGGTGATAAAGAAAGTAAAAAAGGTGACACGTATGATGACATGCAGTCTGCACGCTTTATATGCCCTGTGGTGGGGTTGGAAATGAATGGAAGGCACAGGTCAGTATTACATTTCTGAATGTAGGTTATAAAAGTGGCTGCAATGTAAAGTGGAATCTGTAGCAAGTAAAGAAGTGTAAATGATGTAGGTCGTGTATGTCTTTATGGGGAATAGATGTCCTGCATTCTTTTCATCTTTTCCCCTTTAAGGATGTAAAGTTATCCCTTTCTGGAGTCAAAGTATGTGTATGATAGAAGAGTTAAGAGTAATGTTTACAGTGAATGAGAGACTTCAAGGTTTGAGGGCTAAACCGTGGGTGACTGACATGGATAAGGGGAGAAAGGTTGAGTGAGACCCCCCCCTCCCTTATAGTAGAGCAAATTGTATTCAAATGCTAGTATCAATGTTTTTATTATTATTATTTGGCTGAAGAAAGGCTTTCCTTTGCATTCAGTTTGGGCACACTTGGAATTTCTTTTTCTGTGCGTTTTAACTCTGATAGATGAGAGGGGTTGGGTTCACAGCTTAACAGCTGCAAAGTGTTTCTTCCTTAAGTGAATAATTACAGTTGTTCAGATGGAATTAAAGAGAGAACCTGAAAAGTAAACCCGTTTTCCTCCGGGCCACCACAGGGCAGTTTTTCTTCGTGTGAGGATGATGGAGAGGATTAAGAGTAGCTCTCCCTAAAGAATTTGAGATGAAAAGGATGACATTGTGAGCTTGCAGATACGTATTTTAGACACACAGTTTATTAAAAATGATCTGTTGCCTTTTCTTTAAAGGTTTTGCTTCCTGAGGAACTGTGGCTGTGTGTTCTCTGAACGTGCTCTCAAAGAAATTAAAACAGAAGTTTGTCACAAGGTGGGTTTTTCTTAGCTTTAATAGCAATGGGGTTACAGTGACCCTCAGAGACAGATGGACGTGTGTATGTACATATGTATTTATATGTATGCATGCAGAACTGTGTTCTTGTCTACTATTTTAAAGTGTTCTGGTTTTTTTCATTTCAATATGCAGATTAGTAGCTGCCAGTTTGTGTATATGTAGCCCTAATTACCTGAATTTCCCCAGCACATTCTGTCTTTATATGGCAATGCAGTGAAGTGAACTGGAAAAAAATCACAGAGGAAAAGTAGTGTTGTGTATTGTGTTAATGCTAGGATTAGAAATTGCTTCTTAACAAAGAAGTGTTGCTGTCAGGTAGGTGTTCTTTCAAAATGCAAAAACTCTCTGAGGTGCAGGGTTTGAATATTGTGGTTGCTGGATGCAATGTTTCTCCTGCTGGCTTAAGAACGTTTAGTTTGGAACCAGAATGGATCCTGTGGGATCCATGTGGGCCACGGTGAGTCAGATGTGTGATTTGATGAGTGCTTCAGGAAGAGCAATCCTGTCTTTGTCTCTGCACTCCTAGCACCCAGGCTTTCTTTACATATGTTAGAATCTGATCTAGCTTCATCTCGAGCTGAGATTTGTGGTATAAATGCAAACTGGGAAATCCAGATGGATAGCAGCTCTTTTTTCTACTGCTGTGAAACTCAGGAAAGCACTTTCAAAACAATCTATTCTTGTGCATTAATCTCACCTACAAGCCTGCAGACCAGGTTTGAAAGCCTGCTAACATGTAAACAACTGTTTCCTAGAGGACTTTGCGAAGAGATGCATCAATGATGCAGGAAAAACATTGCTGAACATCTCTTCTTCAGCGAGTGCCAGCAGGCAGTCTGCAGTCCGGTGTTCTGTCAGCAAGGTCACAAAGCTCATATATTCGTGTGCTACAAGGTGTCAGAAAATGCTGTGCTTTGTGGAACCGTGGGGAATTATTTTCCTTTGCTCAGAGCAGAGGGTTCCTTCCTTTCTGGATCTCCTGGCTTGGCTCATCAGAACCCAGAAAGTGATAAACCACTTTTCACTGGGAGGTCCCACAGTCAGCTTCTCTCTGCTCAGTTCTCCATTATTTTTTTTATTTCTGTGGCAGCTCATAGATACAATGACACAGCAACGTGCTTATTGTGAAACAAGTGTTTGGAAGCAGGCCCTGCCTAACCCAAGGAACTAGAAAAACACCAGATTAAGAATTCAGTCTCCTTTGGTTTATCTTGGCAGTGTTTGATGCTGTCCTGGATTTGGAAGGCTTTATAGAGCTTAGGTGCACGGGGGATGAAGCGGTCTTTTCATTTCAGTGATCAATAAAAATTCATTTCAAAATAAAAGTAATTCCTCAGTAGGAGCTTTACACAGAGTAGTTGTACTGATGGTTTTACACAGACATGCATCTTTTCTGAGGCATTTTTTTCAAGTTTTATAAAGCAAAGGAAGGAGGTTGTAAATAGCAATGGGAAGATGGGTGCTGAAATGTACAGGATGTGACTGTTAAAAGAAAGGAAGAGCAGCAACTTTGCTTCGTGATGAAGGCACTTGGTGCTGATGAGTACCATGCAGCAGGAAGCCCTGACTCAGCAGCTTTCTGCTCTGTCTGCTTCCTGCCTGCTGTTCTTCAGGAAGGACTGAATGTGACATAAAAAATATCAGGTTAAAATCTGCACTTTTAAGCGAGAGCTTTTCACTTGCTGAGTGTTTTGATTCTCCATCACACTACTAAAATTAAATCAAAAGAACAACCATACTTGAAAATCGTTTTTGCTATTTGAAGGTGTCTTGAACAAGGCTCTCAGTGCTAATCTGTGGCAGTCTGTTTGTTGGCAGAATAATGATTATTGAACCTGTGCTGAAACTTCCAGACTTCTGATCAATCTGTGTAACACAGGGATTATACAGATGAGATGATACAGCTGTTCCAGATGCCTTATCAAGGGAATCAGTGAATGTGTGGCATGTAGTAGGGCAGCTTGAGGAGGGAGAAGGGCTGGCAGCATGCAGTGGAGCCACCAAACATCTGTTTTACCATGTTCTGAACAGGCTCTCTGTGACATTTGTGATGGGGCTGCTCTGATTCTGCTTCCTCTGTGCAGATTCCTGTCATTAAGATTGCACGTTGCTGCCAGTGGTGTCCCTGAATGATTGAAGTAAAGGGTGGAATTGTACAGGAGCTCTGTGTTCACTCAGTGCTGAAAATGCCGTGGTTCTGGCGTAATCAGAAGGGACGTCCAGCTTCTGAGATTGATGAAACCCACTGCACAGAGGGGCCAGAAGGCAGTGAGAAGTACAGATGAATTGTTATAATGTTCCTTGTACTTTGTTTAATTAGTTCCTTGCTTATGACCATTGTACAAACCTCTTTTTTAACCAGGTTTTTCAAGTGTAGCCTCTTGCTTCTCTTTACAGCTTCTTTTGGAAGCGTTTCTACATTTAACAGGCTTTCATACATGCCAGAAGTATATCTTAACTACTAAAGTCTGTGCCACGTTAAACAATCAAATGTTTACCTTAGATATAGAGCTATTGAAAGCATTCCACAGGCTTTCTGAAATAGAAATTGTGCATTCATCTCTCAGATGTGTGTTAATGTGTGTGCAGTGTGTTACAGAGCCCAGGGTCTCCTTGGAGCACAGCACGCTGCCACTCTGTGCTTAGAGCAGCAGTTACCAAAAATTAGTGAACATCAGGAGCTGTGTGAGAGCAGATTGATCATGTGAATGGTTTTGTAAGGCATGTTAAATGCTTTCAGCTTTCACTGGTTTATTACTTGATTTTTTTTTTCTAAGCTGTTGATAGAACTAAAAACAAACCAAAAAAGCAACACTATGAGAAATTGATGATGTTGTGATTACTCAGCAATGGCTAAAATGATGTTTCTTAATGATTAAGAATGGGTGCATTAATCAGGGCTTTTATATGTATATAATTTTGTGATTTAAACAATAAAATCCTTTAGGGAAGGAGGTTTGCTCACCTGTACCTTTGTTCAGCTGATGTTGGTGAAGTTGTAATTTTTGTTTTCAAGAAGAAAGCTGCTTGTTTTTTGTTTTTTGTTTTTTCCTCAGTTTAATCAGTTCCTGCAAGCTGAGCCAATCTGAAAGTAGTTCCTACTTTCCTCATTCAATTCAGAGGTGAAACACAATTGTTCTGCATGGCATGATGAACAGTGAAAGCTAGGTACTGCATTCTCTACAGAGACGGCAATGAGGAATGTGACATTTGTGCTTTTAAAGCCAGCATGGAGTGGAGAAAGAAATGCTGGGAGCACCTTGCTGTGTTGTTTGGAGAGGAGTTACTGTGCATTTTGTTCCCTCTAATATATGCAGAGAGCCAGCAGTGTCAGAGTTGGATTCAGAAGGCCGTTCAGCGTGCCGACTGACTTGTTCCTTTCCTTCCATCCATAAAGGAATGTCTTCAGCAATAGTCAGCTGTGGGGTTGGCTGTGAGTAGGCTGAGTCCAGGCCTTTGGGTTGAATTTGTAAGTTTCTGTAAATAAATAGGGACCAGATGGTCCTTCTTTAGGTTAAAGTTCATTGAAAAGCATTGTTTCCAAGAAACTTGTGTGGGAAAATGAGCATTACAGTTCCAGGAAATGTGTTTGTTCTGCTCTGGGGCATTTGTTAATTCAGTTTTGTGGGTTTTGTTTTTTTTTTTTTTTAAATACTTAATATTTAAGTTTTCCTGCAAAATGAGTAATATTTGGGGTGTATATTGAAGTTTACATCTGAATTGCTCACAGACATTTCTTTACAGTTTGTAGTTTCTAATCAAGTGAACTTACAAATAACAGGATGTTTTTTACTCGCTTCCATCAGAGTTAATACAAAAAATTGAAGCTTGTTTGGATTTAATGGAATGAACTTTTTGGCTGCATTTTTGCAAAAAATAAAAAACCTTTTAAAGGAGGAAAACCTGAGATGACTTCTCAGGATTCACCACCAACTCTGCTCTGTCCCCTATCTATCTCCAGTCTCTTCTGTGGCACAGTTGAGAGGATTTATTTAAGAGTCCTTAAGGGGAAGGGGAGGAGCAGCTCCCACCTGGAGGAGGGCTGCATCCTCAATCTCTTTATATTCCTATTCCCTGTTTTGGCTTCGGTTGATATGAAAAGCCACTTTCTTTGTGCAGGCTGATTAGAACTGCAGTTGGTTGCAAAGGATCTGGGAAATGAGATCCTTATCCTGGATGCTTCTGGGTGTTGTCTCCAGTTGTCATGATTCAGGGAAGCTGTGGGGATTGAAAAACAGCTTTTCACTCTGCCTTTGTTCCCTGGCCTCCCATTTCCTATGTCTCCTAGCCCTAAACGCCTGCAGAGGATGAAAAACAAGGACTTGAAGTAAACACAGTGTTGCAGGACACCTACTACTGTTACTGATACAGACACCCTTGTTAGTAAGAGCAAAACATGAACAGTGCATGAGTGGTGTTGCCATGCTACACAATGAAATTAGAAGTGCAGCTGGGTGGTGAGATGGGCTGTGTGTGAAACTGGCTGTCATCTGCTTCTCTGCAAGCTCTGCAGCTTTAGTGACACGTTTGCCACTCAGAGCAATCTGCTTCATAAAGCATACAGCAGACATGACTTTAGTTAGCTTGTACTCTCCATATTTCACCTTTGTTCAGTCATTACTTCCATTTTGTTACTCTTATACCACTGAGTCCTCTTTTTTTTTTTTCAGCTACAGACATGGGGAATGTGTATTTTCCAGTTAAATGAGTCACTTAGAAGATTATGAATTTCCCCCTTCTTACAGACATCATTTTCTGTAGGAATTAATCCTTTAGCAGCCGTTGCTCTTTCTGTTACTGTAGTAACACTAACTGCCTATTTCACTGGTCAAACAGTAGTACAGCATCACAGCACGGGGGTAAGCAGTGCACCAAGTGAATGAAGTCTATGGGTGAAAACACTGATGGGTTCTCAGTATTCTGGGTGTACGTTTACATTTCAGTTAATCTCAAACATCCAGCTTCATGTTGAAAGAGTTCTCTTCCTGAAAACGCCAATCATCTTCAATTGGGACCTCTGCCTGGTGCAGCACTTTCAGCCTGTGGCGTCTCTCTAGGCAGTCCATCACCAGTGGATACGTTGCAGGCTCAAATTTGTTGGCAAACAAGTGAGGCGATTCGATAATCCACTGTAAATCCCCCAGTCCATAGACACAGATGTCTCTGATGTAATGACCTGCAAAGACAAATTGAAGTGTCTGAAAGCAGAGGAAAGCTGCAGGGAATCCTGAAAGAATATCTTCATGCTGTGGGGTTACTAACACCTGTTACCTCTTGACTTCACACACTGAAATGGATCCAGAGGTTAGCCTGGGTCTAAAATTTCCAGGCTGTTCTGGTTTTGTGTTTTACATAAATGGATACGTGTTGTCTCCACCTGCTCCTCTGACGGTGCTTATCTCGTGGTGGGACAGCTGACGTTCTCCTACCTCATTTGGATCCATTTTTAAGAAGGCAGCGCTTTCCTGGTTGAGTTTGCAGTTATGTGTATTTAACTATCTTTTGCCTTTTATTCCACGTGTCAGCGCTGTCCTGCTTCCGTAAATCGGATCGAGGAGATTTCATTCAGTTCTGCTGTATCTGACAAATGTGTTGCTCAGTAACCCCCTCACTTCTCACTAAAACTGAAAGTGTAACGAGGGCGTTGGTGAATGCAAACAGAGGAAGGTAATTGAGTACAAAGAAACTTGCAAAATAAGAAAATATGCACACGTGCAGTTCTGTTGTTGGCCCATTGAATTGTGGAGCTGTTGCAAGTGGGGGGTTGGGAGAAGGGCGGTCAGCAGGTGGATACTGTGATGGTCTTTGCAACAGTGTGTCAGAAGGTATTTGGGTTGGATACAGCAGAGCAGGATGGGCGGTTGTTTTATATGATAATTTCACAAAAGAAAGTGTTCCCACTGGGGCTAGTTCAATGCATGATACATAACTAGCAGTGAATGCAATTGTAGCTCACTATAAAATCTCACGTTACCTTTGCAGCCTTTGTGTACGGTTCCTTCTTGATCTTTCCATTTAATGGCTCGTATGTTTCCTTCCCAGTCTGCGTGTGGTGTAGCACCTGGGGCATCTTTACAAGAGTAAAGTTCTGATGAGATTCCTTTCTACTTATTTGGGGGATAATTTTGAGAGCATGAGCTTTATCACAGTAAAAATTTACTTTTTTAATTAACTCTTCTTTAACTGATAGCTAATGGTCTGTACCATAAGTAGGACTTCTCTAGAATCAAGCTCCATTTCTCAGCCATCATAAGATAGGGTTTAAAGGAGCAGCATCAAGACTGAAAGAATGACCACATCCATGCAGTGTAACTCAGGGTGTTGTTAAGCTCTAGAACAGAACTCAGCTCTGTCCCATGCCCCAGTGCTGTTGGTGCAGAGGTTACTCTTAATAGAAATAACATAAGTCTTACCCTGCAGACGGTTCAGTGTGACCCAGTAGTGTTCATCCGGACTGTACGTGTCTCTTGACCATTCAAGCAAGTCTTTTGCACGTGCGTCAGTCAGTGTAAACTCTACAAATTCTTTAGTTAATATGTAATAGGCACTACCAAAATATATGGTCAAGTTGTATGGAGGTTTAGCTTTTGCATTCTTTGTGGGATACACGTACGACACTCCAGAATGCACGTATTCTCTGTAACTAACCTGTGTCCTGTGTTTCATGTGAAGTGGTTGGACTACCCCGGGAGTCATATTTTTACCATTCCATTTACTTTTGATATATTTTATAATGTCTTTGTTTGTTTTAATAGGATAATCTTGGCCACACAGATTAATAACATAATTCCATTGGATTTTGGAATGAACCAGATCTCTCATGCAGTTAATATCAGCTTGTAGCCTTGAAAATCCTGCATAAACAACACTCTCCCTTTTTGAGGAAATAAAAATATTTTCGAAGCAATTTACAATGTTCTGTACAGCAGCTTTATAATCTGTTGGTGACTTCTCATCAACGTGTATGCAGTAAATATTCTGAGGTGTATAAATAGCTCTTAGCAGCTTTACAAACATTTCCAGCTCCTTGTGGATTGTGATAATGTACGCCAGTGAGAAATTTCCTTCTTCATCCGACAGTGGTCTCGTTATAAAGTGCAGAGCCTTGAGAACTGTGGAGCAGTTGCATGAGGTCCGAACACAGCTGAGTGCTGCAGGTCTGTAGGTGTTCTGACAAATGCTTCCAATTTTAAGGGCCGCAGTTTTCCCCACAAAAAGAGCTGGACAAAGTTCATCTGGGTAAAATCCACACTCTGCTCTGTTTGTGCTAAATTTCTGTTGCTCTTGCTCTGCAGAAAGCGTGTCCTTCAGGTAGATGAAAGTGTAGATGAACATGCAGACAGCAATGCACAGTAAAAATCCTGATTTTGTTGCATCGAGTGGGTTCATCTTCTATTATCCAGATACTGTCTTCTGATCATAGCTTAATTAGGCATGCAGATTATCTGAAAGGAAGATTGAGATAGAGAGGGAGACAACCCTATTGACTCTCTTTTAATTGATGACATAGTAATAGTGCTTTTGTTAAGGCTGAGGTTACTCTTTCCAGTTACTAGGAAGGACTGTTTGTGTGCCCGTGCTCATGCTGCAGTGCACTGGAAACAGTACTTACAGACCACGAGGTGCTCTTCCTATGACAAACAAAATTAGGCAAAGAATCCCAAATGGCTTTGTACACTAATTACCAAATGGCCAATAATATAGAAGTTAATTGTACAACCAGTGCAGGTTGGTTGGGGTTCAGCCCTCAGAGCTGGGGAGACTGTGAGCACTGCAGCTAAGGGGCACTCATTGCTGGGATTTACTTGAGGCCTGGCAACCTCACGTTCTGCTGTGGAGGACCAGGGTTCAGTAAATCAGGTCAGCAACAATTGTATGAAATAACCAAAAGGGGAACACTGAAATGCAATCCACAGTATGCACTGTTCTTTATCCTACAAAGTGAGCAGGCATTTCTAACTTGTTGGAGACTTTTTCCCCCTTCTCTTGACAACTTTGTTGAAGTGCTTTGGAAAGCACCTCATTTTTCCATTGTGATTTTTTTTCCCTGCATGCATCTTTCTTGCTGAAACATCACAAGTGCAGCAGTCCTGAGTCCTCCAGCTGCTACAGGAGATCTGTATCCCTTTCCTAGAGAAAATTCCCTGCAGCAGAGGAAGGGTCATCAGCTGTCATTAAGCTTAATAATCAAGAAATACTTCATTTGTTTTTTAAAGAGAATTCATCTCCTGTTGAATTCTACCTTATTTAGTGAACTTGTTTTTAACAAATTTTATAATTCAACCTATAAATATCCCATACATTGCATCATAACATATTTGTCATTATGTAAGAATGGAGAACAAGCATCTTCTTGTGAATGTAGTTTTTTATCTGAATGCTGTTGTACTTCAAAGACTCTGGGTTTTTATTAGATAAAAGTGGGAAATAATTTTTAAAAAGAAAACATGGCTTAGGACTGTTTTAGAAGCTTGAAAATAAAGAGGGCATTATAGAGAAAGTTTAAAAAAAAAAAAAAAAGAGAGAGACTAAGAATTTTAAAAGCATTAAAAATACAGAATTCGTACCAAGAGAACAGATACTGTATAGTAGTAATATCTTAAGATCCATTAGGTTGTCATGAAGAAATGTACTTATTTTGTTGTCCTTACCAGTATGCACTGCGTTTCATGCTGGGTGAATGCCTCTTTTCCACTGAGCATTCTGGAAAGTGGATTTGTGTGTTAGGTGGAGGATTCATCCATTTTGATTCTGTGTTCTGTCAGTGGAGCTCTTCGGTCTGCACTGAACGCAAAGGCCAAAGAAAAACAGGAGGAAATCAAGGCCCAGGGGAATATATTTTTTTTTTCCCTCAGCTGCTCCCAAGGGATAAATTTACTGTGTAAACAACCTTGGTTGTCTTTCAGCCATTTGCATGGAAAAAAAAAAAAACTTTAGCAACTCGAGTCCACTCCAATCTTTCAATATCACACAGAGAGGAAGGGAAAAGGAATGGCAGTGTAAGGTGGAAGTAAGGATTTCTGCAGTGGAAAGGACGAGGGTGGTGCTGCAGGCTGCTACCAGCTGACTGCCAGAGCCAAGCAGGGATTTGCATAAGGGCCATTAGCAAAAGCAGAAGTTGGGGAGGGAGTGTTACAGAAACATTGAACCTTTTTGGAGCCGAAGCTAGAAAAAACAGTTTGTTCTTAGTGAATAATTAAAGGAGAGACGTTACAGTTACTTTGAAATAGTGAATGTGATGAGATCTCTGTGGAACTTCACATTCTGGACATAAAAATTTCACTGAAGGTACTGCGCAGTTACAGAAATGTTTGGGACTTGCTTGGAAAACAGCATCTGTCTGTACAGCATGAGCATTCTGTCAGCTTTTCTGCTTTTCCATTGTTTATTACATGTTGGATTTTTGGTTTTGTTTTTTTTTTTTTTTAGTTCATTACAGCTCTGCACAGTTTGTGAAGGTTAGCTCTCTGCAGATCCAAGCTGTAACCTGTTTGTTCCATCCCTGAAATTCTTACTGCCCATCACATCATAGCTTCCAGGGGTGTTTCAGATTAAGTATTTACTGTGGATTTTTTCCTACTGAACTGTGTAGCATCTAGAAGCTGTGTTTTATATAGCAGCATAAGGGCATACAAACACTGCTGTCAGCCAAGAGGAAATAATTCCTTCCCCAATGCTTAAATGATTCTGGGGAATGACTTAATGATGAAGCCTTTCCAACAAGAGCAAAACTTGACATCTTTCAACCTCAGTATATATTACAGAATGCACAAACTAACTTTCTGCTTGTGTGTTAATGGTTCTGGGGCTGGAATTGTCTCTGTTAGTCTTGTTCTGAATGCAGTCTAGGAGACTTACAAGAGTCTCCTAGCCCCAGCTCTGTGACCTGCTGTGAAGAGCTGTGCTACCATATCCTTCCTGCCCTTGAAGAGCAAGATCATTTCTTACCATTAAGAACATCCACACTCCAGGACTAACCAAGGCTGCCATGTCTTTCAGTTTTCTTATGCTGGAATGCAACTGTAGGTATTGAAACTCAGCCTGTTCTGTACTATGGGTAGGTTTGCTAAACTCAGAGCATGAAGTTGTCTTTAATTTTTAGAAGTGCTGAGAGTGGCATTCTTCAGAGAACAGCCCATTGTAGGGATGGTCACGCATCCTTGGGCTGCTGTCCTAGTGGACAGTTACCTAATGGAGAGTTACTGTCTTAATCCAACTCCATTAAAAGGTAAACTCTGGAGAAAAATTCAATTATACCTGAAAATAGGCCTGTGAAATATCACCTCAGTTTATAAAAGCCCCATTAACTGTATGTGTTGCAGTGCATTTCAGAGTTAGGATGGGATCATTTCACAGCTCACTGTTTCTTCCTGCTGTAGGGTTTCAGAGTGCAGCGTTGCCTCTCTGAACCTCCTGCTCTGCCTGTACCCTTTGAACTGGTTAATGTTAATGTAGGCTTAGGAATGCTTCATCTTCTAATAATTACATGGTGAAAAGGCTGTAGCTCTTGTATTTCCAAATATTTTTACATCTGTCTGTCATCTGAAAGATGTTTACACTAAGGCCTGCATAAGCAAGTGAATACTAATTTAGTCCTCAATAAACTCATTTATAAAATTGGTGTTTTTAACTGCTTTTTACTTAGCTTTTTCAGACAGCCTGGGTGAGTATGCTGATTCTGCCTCTGCGTTGTGACACGTATCAAGTAAATGAAAATGTTCTTCAATCCCAAATTGTACCACCTTATACATTTTAGAGCATTCTTATTTGAATATTACATCAATATTTACCCATAAATACAAACAGATTTTTGGAGACTTACCTTCCTATCTATGATTTTGTTGTTGGATGGTGTACTTGACCTCATTGCAATTTCAGTCAAATACTACAGGAGCTGCTTCAACCCCTGAGATACATGCTTGTGAGATGCTAAGCTGTTTGGAACAGAAGTAAACCACATATTTGTAAGCGTTGAGACTTTTGATGTAAACAGTGCTTGTAGTAATGGCCAACCTGTCCTGCACATCAATGACAGAGTGAAAACAAACAGACCCCGACTGCAGGCTCGAGTATTCTAAAGTGAAATGGCCTTTCTGAAGTGAAATTTTTTTCATAAAAATTAGACTATTTTGTGCTTTATTTAAGAGAGTGAAAAACCTGAAGTCCAAGAATGTAATTTATTTCATCTTACCTTGTCCGGAGTCAGCCAGGAGAAGGCAGCATAATAAAAAATAGGGTCCCGTTGTCCTTCAGCAACACTCAGGCAGCGTTCTTCATTCTGTTGCTTGTGTGGAAATTTCATAGAACCGAAAGGGGTTAAACATTAACACGACTTGATCTGGTTCCCTGCGATGCTTAGCATATTTATTCTGCAGCAGTGCTGTTCAGCTTCAGAAGAAATGTCCTCTGCTTCACAATAATAAGAGAAAATGTGAGCTTCTCCAAATTTTTGGTGCCGTTGTTCAGAGACAGTCTTTAAAAGGCCTGAAATCAGACTTTCAGATACGTAGAGTGCATTGCTGATGATTGTAAATAGTTGTGGTTTACCTCCAAGGCTTTAACCCCAGTGCTGCTAGCAGAGTGTGCTGGATGATGAGAATGGGAGGGAAAGCTGCCCTTTCTCCTCCTCTTCCTCCTCCCTCTTCCTTCTTAACTGTTTGCCTGCTGAAACTTTCCAGATTGCAGCATAGGAAAGAAGCATAGGAAGGAAATGCCTCTGGTCGTTTCCACTGATGTCTGGCACTGAAGGGACAATGCATGAAATGTCATCCTCCTGAACTGTTCACTGTTTGTGCTTTTATTAGGACTCTTGGGGGTTTTAATAAGTGAAAAATTAACAGTTCAGGTTTACTGGATTTGCAAAGCTGTTGCAGTAAGTGGGGTGGGAAGGCTGGCATATTTTGGATACTTACAGATAAAAATAGAATATTGCTCGGAAATAAAGAGAAAACCTCAAAGTAAATTAGGGCACAGCTGCAGGCACAGCAGATAGAAAACTCACTGACTTGAAGGGAAGCTGTATGAATAGAGGCTGCAGCTCGGGCAGTCTGCTGTAGTGGATGCTGTGTAACTCCTGAGAGAAAGGGCTCTGCACAGACGTGCAGTGTGTGGAGGAGACTTTCCCACTCATCCCAGGTTATCCATCAGTCTTTGTGCCATTGCTGCTCAGACACAGTGCAAGAAGTGCTGCTCACAGCTCCTGCAGTGCTGCCCTTCCAGTGAAGGAACTTCTGGAAAACTCTCTCATGTTTATAGTTAACGATTACTGTCTCTTGTAGCTGTTAATTCGGCAAGCTTGTGTGGCTGGTAAATGAATGCTGGCTTGGTCCTTGGCTGAATAGCATGTCTGCTCAGTGCCATCTCTGCATGTTGCCCTGTCTAAAAAGGAATGGATGGGCCGTGGGGATGCACATCCCCTGTTCTGGAGAGAAGTGGTTTTGGAAAAGTATCGACTCCTGCCTTGTTCATAATGGTCACATTTGGGAGGACTGCAGGAGTTAATTTGGTGTTCGTAGTTCAGGAAATGACTTTCAGGTTTCTGTAGGGCATTAGATTTTAATGCTGATGTAAATACTTAGATAATGGGAATGTATTTGCCTGTTATCTAATTGTATTATGAGGCTGCAGTAGTCATGGATGCAACTAATCTGAAACACTGAACAAAATAATGGCTGTCAGAAGTAATGAACAGCAAGGAATTGGGTACAAATGTTGTCTTCTAAGTTTTGGCCACAAAAGATGATTTTGTTATTACTGAAAACGAACAAACAAACAAAAAAACCCAGCACCTTTGTTCTCTAATGAAGACAACTATCCCACCCTATTAAAATAACCTTATTGTCCACGTGATTTTAAGTCTTCAGGGTGTAAAGTTGATGGTGGGTGGATGTGTTCATGTGTGTTATAGAATCATAGGCTGTTTGTAGGATATACAGTTTACATATAAACATATAATATCAGCTTTTGAAGACGTCTTAATTGTATGTGCACAGCCTTTAAATAATTCCCTGATGTATGTTAGGCCATTTTGGTGTCACAAATGTACTTTTATGCTTTTGTGATTGGATCCTGAAAGGACATCTGGGCAAAACCTACACAGCCCATCCAGCACGTCCTTCAGTGTAAATCCCTTCAGCTTACAGCTCTTCAGTTACCCTGAGTCTCACCCACAGCTCTGCAAGCTGCTGTTCTGATGCCTTTGTCCATTTCAGAATAGTGTTCAAGTTCATTGGAGTGTCTTCTGTTCAGAGTGCTGCAATAGCATCAAGGAACTGTGGCAAATACCTTCATACGTATTTAAAGTCCCAGTACAAACAAGGTACAGCAAGGAGACCTTGTGATATTGTCAGACAAACATCTGCCAGAGAACACCTTGACCAGAAGGAATAACCTTCCTGAATTTGCAAAGCTGAAATTCCTTTGTTTTTTACACAAACGTTTCAAGTACTTGAATTATTTTTTTTTTCATGAAGAAACAGTGTTTGCTTCTAAAAAAAAAAAAGCAACCAGAATTAATACTACTATCTACTGTAAATAGGGAAATTGGAGAAGGTGGAGTCAGTGCAATTTCACTTTAGAAGAGTTCTAACTGTGTTTTCCAGATGAGAGCCCGGAATTTCTTTCCTTTTTAAAAACATTTATGAAGGTTAGAGTGCTTTCACGTGAACTTTCACTGCAGGAAGCAACCTTGTGGTTTCATATGCTTGATAGGATGTGATTTTAAAAACTACTTCCTAAGTCATTAGTCTGTAGGTGGCTGTGTGCAGTTCCTGCTGCATTCAGAAGAACATCAACGAGAAGTGAGCATGGAGGGCTTCTTTGGAATCAGAACTGTTCCAGTCGTTCTGTCCTCAGGATAAAGACTGTGGTCTGTCCTGACTGGGAGACTTCTCACTCCCAAATGCCTGAGGACTGAGCTGCTATTTCCAACAGTAGCTCATTGAGCAGCGATGGAAAAACAGGCTGCTCTCCCACTTCTGACCCACTGCTCTGCCCAATGCACTGAATATTCATCTCTGCAACCCTTACTTCTCTGCCACAGTGCCCCATTCATTTTTCAAACTGTTCATCACTTGGGTTACCTGTGTTTGTTGTAATTGAACAAGTGAAAGGTACGTATGGTACCTTAATGCCTGCTACCAGTGCATGAGTAACCTTTACAAACCTCAATGCAGAAAACAGAGGAGTGGTAACAGAGAGGAACATGAACCAATCCTGCAGATTTGCAGAAAGCCTCTGGATTTACCAAAATTAAAAAGAAATGTAAATGTAAAAAACTAATGAGATCTTAAAATGGAAAATGCCATAGTGGATGTGCTGGCTGTTTTCCAGATGATTAAAAATTGTGCAGACATCTGTGTACTCAATCAGGAAGCAAGTTACATGAAGCAGATTACTTATATAATCCAGATTAATTAATAAATGCTCTTTGAAAATGTAAAACTTGGTCGTGTTTAATAAATCAGGTGAAGTACAGTGAGATAACAGGGCTGGGTTAATGAATAATGCCATTTTCGGGGCTCCTTTGTTTAAATGAATTGCTGCTCTCAGGCATTGTTTTTTATATGACTGTCAGTGAGTGGAAAAATGCAGTGCTGTACTGCTTAGGTTTTAATCAAATGCATTCACAAGTGAAAAAAACCAATATTGCCATAGCTCTGAAATTCTTTTAGAATGTGCTGTGCAGACTGGTGTGGGAGCTGCTGTTAGATGTGGTTGTCAGAAGTTCATGATTCACTACAAAGCTGAATGCTTTTCTTTCTGTGAGAACGTGGTACCAACGGTCAGTGCTTTTCTGCTCAGTAGTAGAACCTGCCATGATTTTCCCTTTGGTGTTACAAGTGCTGTATGAAACAATGAGAAGAGAAAAAATATTGGAAAAGACAAGCAGCAAAGGGAAAGATTAGAGAACTCCTTAGAGAGAAGAGGGTAATGAGAGGGGTTAGTTCCAGCAAAGGTGCACTGGGATGAAGATCCTGACAAAGTAGTGATTTTTTTCCTCTTGCCTTGAAGTGTGGTGCTCCCTTTCAAGAGGAAGATGTGATTATCCTTAATGGTAATAAAGAAGATGTGGAAGTACTGAAGAAAAGAATGGAGGACAGAAGACTCAAAAGTAAATTAGAAAAGGTAATCTTATTGTATATTGAGTTATTTTGTGTGATGCAATCTTCTGTCAGATCACATAACTTTTCCTGCTGCTCTTTATACCCGCTGGAAGATGGACTTGGTGTGCTGTGTTGTACTTCAGTGCACTTCTAAAAGCAGAGCTTGTGAGATGCTGTGTCCATATTCCACTCACAGTATGCTCACCTTGTATCTGCTGGAATCTGTCTTGTGACTAGCAGGCACGGTGCTCTGAAAATCATGGAATTCAGTGATACAGGTATAATGAAGCCAAGAAGTGTGGTCGTGTTCTGCAGTTCTTACCAGTCCTGATTAATGACAGTGATCATTCTCACTGTCTTGGCATATTTTTTTTTTTAATTTAAACAGGCAGAATGCCATCAAAATATCCCTACTGTGCACTCTCATGTATACTGCTGTTCTGTCAAGTAGCAGTTGCTGCATGGCACAGAATTGTCAAATGACAGCAGTGCAGTGAGCTGCCTGTCTTCCTACCCATAAGACAGAGCATAAGGAAGAAGGAGCTAACTCTCTTCTCTAGCAATCTTTTCAAGTTCTAATTTCTCATATGTGCCCATGATGAAATATACATATATGCTCACCTACATTCATGTGTACTATACATAATGTTGCCAGATAATGGGAGGTAGCTTTTCTTTCTAAACTTGTCAGTAATAACAAAGACGAAAGCGCCCTGAAAATAAGGGTGGGTTTGTTTTGTGCATTTACAGTGAAGAGCTCCGGGAAAGCCTGGCCTGCTGTCAGCATTGTGCTGCTCTACCACCACCTTCTGGCCGTGCTCTGCAGCAACTTGTGGTGTGGCATCTTTTTCCCAAAGCGTTAACTATGTTCTTCACAGCATGGGTTCTCTTAATTCTCATAAAATATTTCAATAATTTATTTTCATTGTGTTTGTCTGACATCGTTGAGTTATGTGCTCCATTCTGAGTGTATGCAGTCTGCTTTTATGATAATGACACCAATGGCTGTTCTAATACATCTTTCTTTTTCACTTTGGCATTTTATGTAACCCAAGCCAGTAATGGGATACTTGTTGTTGCTGCTGTTTATGGGGTTTTTTTTGTTTGTTCTCTTTTTTTCATCTGGACAATCACAAATTAACTTGGAAAATCTGGTCCACAGATGCTTTTAAAATTTTTCAATTACTCACACCTTTTCTTCCCGAGGAATTTGCAATAAAGGACCCAATTAATGCAGGTTACCCAGAAGGGATTTTTCACTTAATGAAATGAAAAGATGCGATATAAGATGTGGGATTATTCTGAATTTCTTAATGAAAAATATCTTTATCAATTACAGTTACTGTGTCCTGTTGGAAGTCCTTCCATTTCCTGTCCCACAAGTGGGTCCAGAGCATGAGATTACATTGGTGATTATCCCTCCTGCTGCCCCACTGCAAAGTGCACAAACCAAAATAGCCAAGCTGGATGGTTTAGTTTTGGCCTGTATGGTTTTCTTCAGGATTCCTTTAAGGTTTCTGAGATTATTATTTTTGCCTTATATAAATAATGTAAAAGTATGGAGCGATATTGTGGAAGGAACAGTTTCAATGTGTGAGACATAAAAATATGGCAAGCTGTGTGTCTATCAGATGCAAACTGGGAATCAGTACATCATCAGATTTCTGCTTGTGTTGTTTCAGAAGTCAAAGAAATGTAAGTCAGCAGAATCAGCTGCCCTGCAAGTCACCACTGAAGGTAATTTCACAGCTGTGCATCAGCTGCACTCTTGGAAGCCATGAAACAGAAAGACAGTTCCACTTTTTTATTTCATAGATTCTGCAGGTCCCTCTAAAGTTAAGAACAGAAAGGACTGCATCGCTTCCAGCTCTGGGGAGAAGAGACACATCGTCTTCACCAAAAGCTCAGGTTGGTGGATGTGCTTTCATCTAAGTGTGAAAGAAGCACACTAGTAGATATGCTTGGAAAAATATTGTGATCCATGTCTGACAGTTTTGTACTGGAGTTTCCAGAAGCTGCCCTGTTACTTCGTTTATTTTTGAGTCTTTTTTTTAAAGACACACTTAGGTTAAAGTCTGTCACTTTTCTCACCTCACCAGTCCTTGTGTCTTTGCTGCTTCATACTTTTTTATATTTTCAGTTCCCCCCGTTCTGACTTTTGAACTTCTTCACAGCCTACCTAATGTATTATTTTTCTCAGTAATAAGAGGTCAGTTCCTGTCTCCATGTGAGCCATGATTTCGTGGCTTGCTATTTCAAAGAATCCACTCTTTTCAAAGCATGTCCTAAAGGCTGTCATTTCAGGCTGGAGTAGGAGGCTGCCTCGTGAGCTGGCACAAAGCTCCTTGCTCAATAGGAACTGTACTCAGCTTTTTCTTAAAACAGAGTTTTGCAATACTGTCTGCAAAAAGTGTACACAACTACAGAACTGACTCTGCTGAAACTCTGTCAGTTCTTCCTCATTCTGCCCAGTTTGTCTCATCTACTTCCATCATGTAGTGAATTTTGGTAAATATCAGTATAGTGGGAATTGGCTTCTTATTATGGTTTCATAATACCTAAAACTACAGACTCTGCACATGCTTGTGAGTGGTGAGTGTTGTGGTGAGAACTAAGCAAGTAATAAACACTCTTGGCCAAATTGCATTTTTTTCAATGGGACATGGCAGACCTGCTTATGTCATTTCAATGCTGCTAAGCTTTGAGTTGGTGGAAATCAACGTGAACAAATGAAATCAGAAATTCTTACTCACACAGCTGTATAGACAAGGGTTTGGTGCATCTGTTTTATTGTTTTCCCAGAGTGCAAGTGGTCAAAAAAAAATCTTCCATGACAGCTCAGTTCAGTGAAGTGTATTAAAACATCCTGAGCTGATGGCTTGACTTGTAGTCATTCATTTCAGCTGTTGGTTTGCTGTGTGCCTCTGGTAGCACTGGAATAGAACGTTAGGATGTATTGATGTATCTGCAATTGCCATGAAACTACAAATAAATTTGCCTCTCTGTTAATCTAAAGGATAGTGGATTCTCTGTAGGAAACACATACTGTGTTTTTTGACAT
Source organism: Tetrao urogallus (assembly GCF_951394365.1). Classification (NCBI taxonomy): domain Eukaryota; kingdom Metazoa; phylum Chordata; class Aves; order Galliformes; family Phasianidae; genus Tetrao; species Tetrao urogallus. Next base: position 12,564,407 of record NC_136829.1, on the reverse strand, counting down.
CTTCAATTAATACTGATGTCTTCGTACAGAAATTCAGGTGTGTTTTTCAAGCCAGTCTGAGGTTTCAAAGTGAAGAGTTCAAGTACTGCAGCCACAGGAAAAGACAGTATAACCTGTTTAAAGAATCTAATAATAATTTATCTACAGTTTTATTTCTCTGTTTGAGAAATGGAATTTCTCAAAAAATTCCATTGGAAATGCTTCACCTGCCATTCACTGCTTTCACAAAGGTTAAACTTTTGAAAGCATTTAATTTGAGATCTGTTAAATTGCTCTAGGACGTTTAGGAACCTAGTGGTTCTAATGATGTTTGATGTCTTTTTCTTTTCCAATAATGCAAAGGAGAAAGACATGTCTTTTGAAATGTCAGGTTGCTGGTTTGTTTCTGACAGCAGTTGTACTGACCAGAAAGGGAATAGAAGGAGAGAGAGAAAATAAAGAAAAATCCGTGGAGTGAGGAATGCCAGTCGCATAGGAATTAATTTGTGAACAAGGCACCCCAAGGTTTCTGGACTTGCAGCATACACATCCATTTTTTCAAATCCATTGTTTGGTAATTCTTTCCAGACAACTATTAGTGCCATTAAAAGCAGCATTCTCCAAATACATGAAAAGGATCTGATCAGTCATGTTTCAGAATTGCATATAGAATTCTTGTGACTGCATGCTGAAATCAGATAAGTGCATTTTCAGGCTCCCCACCAGTTATTTATACACAGTTGTGCCTAGGATGCACGAGATGCATGGAGTTTCTGCAGGCTGCAATGTAGTAATTTCTTTGTGCAAGAGGTTTGTTACATGCTTTTTGAAACACTGTCTTCCTGCAGCAGAGAGAGATACGCAGTCATTTAGAAAGAGCAAGTTTCTTTTAGCTGGGTTTTGTTTGGTTGGTTCTCTAGTGGTAGATACAATACACTGAGATAGATGGTATCAAAACCAGAGGGATGGGTGTTTTTCCTAACCCCCCCAAAAAAAGAATGTGGACAATTGTTGTAAATGACTTTGCAAAGAATAAAGGGAGAGGATTGATTCCCTGGGGACAGTATTTCACAAGTTTAGCTGTGGTCATTTGATAGCTGATTTTCAGACAATACTTCAGAGTAATGGAGGACTTTAATGTTTCTTTCTTAAAACTCAAGTTCTGAGCCGTTTTTTCACTGGGAGGAATAAATGTTGTCAGTACTGAGTTACAGCACAAGGGGGTTACATGAGTAGGAGAGAATTACTCTCCAGGATTTGTAAATGCATTTTCAGCATGAATTCTATGAGCCAGGAACGCGTTATGGTTGAGTTCAGTTACATTTTCTGTGTGTGTGGAGAAAGTGCACGTGCTCCTTGTCTGTTCCTACAGTATTTAAAATAATTTGACCAGTATTCATGTAAAAACCTCTTTGTGTTGGTTTTTTGTTTTTTTAATTGTGAGCTGTCACGTATGTGTGATTCTATTCCTTTTTTTCTAGCAGATGACAGAAGTTCATCTGTCCCTGGAAAAGTCACGAAGGCTTCTACTGCCGCTAAGAGATCCATTGCAGACAGCGAGGAGAAATCTGAGGCGTACAAGTCTATTTTTACAACACACAGCTCAGCAAAACGCCCAAAGGAAGAGTGTTCCAATTGGGTTACTCACACAGCCTACTGCTTCTGAAACAGCGATGAGCCTGATTGTAACCTTCAGCACTGCTTTCCTTCCCTGAGGCTTCCTTGTACGACTCCAATGCAGAAAGTAACTGATGTGATCTGGAATTCAGTTTGCAAGTTGTTTGTAAGCTAACAGATAGCTAATGAATTTGTGTTAGTTGCAGCTTCTGTTCAATAAAAAATAGGTAACCAGAATCCGTGTTGTATCAGAGTGCTGAGATGATGGATTGTTGGCCCTGTGTGTCTTTTGTTGTTTCTCCAGTTGCTACAGTAACTAGTCTCAGAAGGAGAACGAGAACAGGAGCCTGCTCTCCTGTTGATGTTTGCTGCAACTGTATTTGAAGTTTCCATTATATCAGCACAGAAATTCATCTTGGTTCAAGATTCTTTAGGCATTTTCAATGACACACATTTCGATGGAGCATATCAGAGCTGTGACCCTTTGTGTTCAGTTGCACAGACATATAAACTCTTATTTTGTTAGTGTTAGAACAGAATAACTTTCCATCATAGTGCATTATCATGGGGTTTCCTTTAGCCCTTTTATTCTTAGCTTTCCTTCACATCCAGGAGGCCTATTAAAAAGTTGCTATTCCATAGCAAAGATTTAGTAGCTGAATATTTGAATTCTGTAATACCTGCAGTGAGCAGGAAGAGGCATGGAGGCTTTTCACCTTTCCTTCTTCCTTATTAAAAATTAAAATCTGCTTTAGTGATCTTCTCAAACCAACCAGAATAGGAGTGCAGAAGGAAGGTGGCTTTTACAACCCCTGTGCATTACATCACAGCGTTACTTTTGTGTGTGAAAATGGTTAATTAATCCTCATCATTGCTTTTGAAAAGTGTCCCCATTTATAATTGGCAATGGTTAATATTGTGCTTATATTAGTGTAGGTGATCTTCATGGTTCAGGCGTGTTGAAGGAAACTGCTGGGATTTTGTTTTTATTTTGATAGGTGTAATTAAACACTGGCTCTCTGTAGAGTTCATATGCATTCTTGTTGGTGGATCTACATATCACAGCAAAATTTGGGGCTTGCTTGAGCTTCCAGGAGGTGAGCAGCCACACTTTGTAAGCATGTCTCGTTATCAGCTTTCTTCTTTCTGCTTTGTGTTTGTTTGTTGTTTGTTACTTACAGATAGTGAAGTTTCTGCACAAGACCACAGCAGTCCCTTTACTCACAATCTGATTCTGTTTTGACAATAAGGGTTAAGGTCTTATTCATAGGATTGCATTTTTCTTTCATTTCAATCAGCTCTAAGGAGAATTACCTTCGTTCTTTTGATTTAGCTGTTACTTTGCTGAAGAATGTGAGAAAAGGCCATGTGCTGTACTGCTTCCCTTTTCCTGATAGCACGTTATGCAGAGGCCTACCTGCTGACTTGGTAATGAACCTTCCTGCTCATTGAGGCATTACAGAGGTTATTTCTTTTCCATCTGGCCTGCTCAGCTATTAAAATAAGTGTATGATTACCATGATTTGGTTAATATACTCATGCTTTGTATACACTCGGGTTTATTTTCTGGAATTGATCGTTTGTGCTGCTCCCTTTCATCAGAAGGAATTCTGTTTTGGTAGTTTACCATCCTGACTTTGTGGATGGAGTTCTTAAAGTTTTGTTTATGGCCTATGGAAGCATTGTCAGTGACTGATGAGGTCTTTTCCTTCCCTTTACAAAAAACAGCTGTGAAGGAATGTGATATATTGCTGGCGTGTGATGCAATTCATGGCCACAATTGACTTTTGTTAATGTAAAAAAGAGGAGGAAAAAACGGACACTTCTGTTGCTGGCAGGCTGGGGTAGGCAGTTGAGACTGGAACGTTGACTTGGCAAGTTTTAATAGATTCAAGCAAATACTTTGCTGGAGGATGTTTGCTTTGTTGTGGTTTTCTTTTTGTGGGGGAGGGCAATTTAATTTTCTTTTAATGTAGGTGAATTTGAATGTTGGTGAAAGTTGAAGACTGCAGAAGTTTGAAGCCTCCTCTATTTCTGAGGTGCCATGTAAGTCCCCGCAGCATTGCATCCGTGTGCCTCTGTTCTGAGGAGTTCTGTTTCCATGAAGTTCGAGTCTTGGTCTTTCTTTTGAAGAGCCTAAAAAGGCTCCAGTTAGTGTCAGCTGTATTACAGAGGAATACTTTGTATGTGTAGTGGAACCTGCCACCAAGAACTGGACTGAGATCAAACAGCTTCCTTCACGTAGTCCAGGAATCATAGGCTGGTCGTGAAACCTGGCCCAGATTTGCACCACTGGGCAGGGGCTGTAAGGCTTTCTGTCCTGTTGTGCAGCCCTGTGAGCTCTCTGCCTTTCTGCACACTGGCACAATATCAGTACTTTCAATATTTGTACCTCTAAAACTGAAAATCTGAGGCTGTCCATACATCTGAACTCCCTGGAGATCAGCCTGCTATCAGTTTCAGTGCCGTAGCTCTATTCCCTACCAAATCAGATGTGGCATTTCACGCAGCCCCACGGCAGATCCTGTGAACTACCTGCTCCCCTTGTCCCCAGAGACGAGCAGCATCAGGCCTCATGATGCAGCCCAACATGCAATACAGCAGCTGATGAACCAACCTGAGATGAGAAGAGGCCCAGAGGTGCTGGCACTGTGGCTTTGTCCCTTGGAGGACCATGAGCTTGGAGCTACAGAGGTGAGTTTGGGCTGGCTTTCTCCCCTGCCATGTGCACATTGCAATGAAAGGTGACTTTTGTTTCCAAAGAGTTCCTTACACATCTCCTGACCTGAATGTGCTCCCAGTGCCATTCCACTCTAACTGGCAGTCAGGCAGGAGGCCTCTGCAAGTGTGTTCTTTGGAGGTTTTGCCTCTCCAACCATCCTTTCATCAGGACTTCTTAAAGCTGCGTGTCTTCAGGGCTATTACATCTCTCTGAAGCTGAGCTCGGGTTCAATAATGCTTTATAACCTTGCTGGGACAAGTGAGAGTGCAGCAGCTTAAAATCTAGAAAATGGACTGATGTCTCTCAGAGAAGAAGCACACATGGATACGACCCCAACAGCCACAGGAGGACAGAACTGGAAAAGAAATGAGTGGATGTGCTGGAGGTGGTGGAATTTAGTGGCATCCTGCTGATAAAACTGGTCAGTGAGTAATGAGCTTCAGTGGACACCGCTCATTTTGTGAGAGTATTTTAAAATTTTATTTCAGTGCTTTTTCTAGAAGTAAAAGCAGAGTTATCCTCAATCCAGTGGGAATACAGGGCTGTATGGTGGGAAAATGCGTGCTGTTTGCTAAGGCAGGTTTACTGCAGCCTCCAAACTTCTCTGCTTCAGTCTCCAGCTTCCACAGCATGAGATCATCACATGCCTATCAAATTGGCCAAGAAAAAGCTTTCAGTGTTCTTCCCTTTAAAACGATGTTTGTTAGATTAAAATATTTCTTATTAATGTCCTATTATTAGCTAAGCTGAACGAACACAATTGTCTTTAAGTGTCCCATCTCATTTGCTTTGCAGCCCAGACGCCAGTTGCAGTTGGTATATTTTGTTCAAGATTTAAACTGTGGTGACCCTGCCAAGCAGATTCATAGCTGCGTTTAAAAATAAAAGGGCTGTGATTATATTACAATCCACAGAGGGTCTGAAATCAGGACGTCCGAAGATGAATACAAACCATAAACAAGAAGTGTTTTGTTGGAAGGCTTCACAAATATGGAGCTGATTACTGCTAGACAGCACAGATCTCCTTCTGTAAGACGGGACTGATAGAATTCCTTCCTGACAGCTAGAAATTACAATTGGGCTGGGCGTTTTTTTTTTTTTTCTGTGTTCTAAACTTTACCAGCCTTCAAAATGAAGAAGAAAGATGGAATCCTGATCCAACTGCAGTCAATGGGATTTCTGCCTGCGAGCCAGGATTTCAATCCAATATCCACCCAGCTGCCCAGGACTGGAGGTGCTGCTAACAGCTTCGTAGCTGTGGTTTTGTCAAGCATTTGACTCCACGCGGATTGAAGTATCTCGCACAGGTCAGTGACAGCATTCAATTTGCACACTGACCACAGAGCTTATCTGGGGGAAAGAACTGATTTCACTGTGACACTGTGAAAATGGCATTCTCTCTCTGTATCCAAGTGCTGCCCTATCAGCTCTCTGTGCCGCACCCAGCAGCCACTCAGCCCTTGTGCAGTGCTTGTCAGCATCACTTCCCTAAGAGCTTTCATTAAAAGTTAAGGGTGCACTTAGTGAAAAATGTCGCCTTTCTCTTGCAGAGGCATTCATCTGTCAGACTGCACCAGCATTCCTCCATCCAGTTTTCCTTCTTTTCTTCTGCTGACAGAAATCAGTGCAGCGTTTTGTGTAACAGCCATTGGTGGAGCAGGGAATGGTGGCATGGAAGGCTGTGTGTCCCTGTTTGCTCGTTGGGGCTGATTTGTGTTCGTTATGTGCCTGTCCCATTGGCAGAACCTTCTGCACCCTCCAGGCCACGTCGTGACCCGGGCAGCAGCTGGAGGCATTACCCCAGGCTACAGCTCATCACCTCATAGGTTTGCCTTGGGACCTGGCAGGTGGTTTGTGAAGAGTGAGGTCCTGTTTGCAGCACAGAACACAGTGCTTGGTCTGGCTTTGTCCCGTCCCATTGCCCTCTGCCTTCTCCGGCACCAGACAGACGTCCATCCGCTCTCTTTATTCCCCTCTGTGTGAAGATGCCTTAATGATGACACGTGGGGCACCAGGTGTCCGTGCTGCTGTGCGGCGTCATTTGTGAGCGAGGAAGGAATGCGTTCTGTGGGCTGAGCTGACTGGGGAAAGAAATTGGGCGTTGGATGAAAATAGCATCAATCTGGCATTCTGTGTTTCCCAAACAGTTATCAGCGTCACATTTTTATTCCATGAGTTTCCACCCCCACCCCCCTTTTTTTTTTTAAATTAAAAGTAATTCCGTGGAGCCACTTAATATCCACTTTGCAGCAGTGAGTGCTTTCTGCCACGTTAGCTTTGAAAGGGCCGCATTGAACAGATGGGTGGAGCTGCCTCCAACTTGCCTACAAAGCTGCAGAAATGCAAAGCAGCTTATTGCTCAATTGTGCTGACTTTAGCAAACTCGGTGGGACAAATTAAAAAAAAAAAAAAGAAAAAGGGAATATCTAGTCTCAACCTGGAGATTTAATGGGTCCCAAAATGTGCTGAACTCTTTAGTCTAAATGGGCTCTTTAGTGTGGTGTCAAATAAGTTAAAAAGCGAGGGAGCTTTATAAAGCGTGCTTCATTGTTTAAACTTGTTTAACTCATGTTAAGGCTAATGTACGTTTATTCACACTGACAAAGTGCTGAATTTACACAACGGGGATAGTAATAATTAGGTCAGATACTTTTTAAATGGCAACGGGGGGGAAGTGGGGGAGAAATACTTGGGCACTTCCATGCTTGCGAATGGAAATGCCGATGAGCACCGGCTGAGGCCGAGCGCTCCTCAGCCCCGAGGAGCTCAGCAGCGGAGCGTCCCTTGTGGAGCTGCTCGTGCTGCTCCCTGCTGAGACCGATAAGTGACGAAATCTCAGTCGTTAAGACAGCGTTGTCTGTTCAAGCCAGGGAAGTTCAACTTGAATCGTTGCAGGTGTCCGTTTCGCTCTCTAGGAACGGCGCGGTGCGGGACGGGGCTGCTCCGCACAGCAGGGCTGCCTTCGTGGTAACGCGTTCGGCTCTTGTGTGTCTCGGTTTTCCTGGCGAGCCCTGCTGTTTTAACTCAGCGACCCACCACCTGCTTGCCTTACAGCTGTGGCCAGCAGCGGGCACGCCGGGCTGCTTGGATCTCTTTAGCTGTAGCCATTTATTTCCCCATTTAAGCTCCTCGTAGCTCACTCTGTTCGCGTGTTTCCATTCTGGCAGCAATCCCCGTGCCGTCGGACCGGCTGCAGCAGGGCCACAGCAGAGCGTCCGCAGAGGGGAGCTGGAATTCGGCTGAATGGCCGAAAATTGGAGAAGGAGTGAACGCGTACCGCCGTGCTGTGAATGTATACGAAGGTTCCCCGGGCATCCCCGGCTGGGAGATGCGGAGCTGCAGCATGCATCTGCTTCAAAGCCAGCAGCAGCCTCGCTGTGTATGGGCACTACAGTGCAGCTGCTCCCTCAGTGCGTACATTATCTTTCTCTCTGCGGCTTCGCTCCGAAGCCCGGCAGCGACGGAGCCCGAGCTGCGCTTGGCTGCGCTGCCCATGCGGTGGCAGCAGAGGCCGCGGCTCGGGCTGCGCTGCCCGGGGCTGGGAGCTGCGGCCGGGTGACGAGCCGAGCTGCAAAAGCTGAGCTCCTTCCGACCCTGCCGGTTTGCTTGCACCGAAAGTCCCTCATTGGGCTGCAAGTCATCCCATCCCAGGTGGAGTTTACACTTTTCAAGTGTAATAATCGGCTCCGGGTTTCCTTTCTGTCGCCTCCAAAAGCGTGCGCTAATTACCTGTAACTCCAAGCGCCGCTCGGGAGATGGCATCGCACGGGGGCGCGGAGAAGCCTGCCCAAGTGTCTGCCCTGGAGAGTCTGTGATCACGGGATAAATTGCTGGCTCTGGTGTCCTTTCCTTCTTTCTCCTCATTTGTTTTCATATGAATGCGGTTTTTAAGCCCTTAATTTCAGGCAACGCATCTTCATTATGAGTGGAGAAATACCGACAGTAATAAGGAGATGGACTGCAAGAACAGGGAAACATCTCTAGAGGGAGAAGGCAGTGGGGAAACCGTGCCTGCCTTTTAATAGGACGACTGGGGTGAAAGCAGCAGGATTGATTTGGCTGCTCAGCGTGCTGATTTTTCGAAGAGTCAGAAAATTGAGTATTTGCTCCACTGAAAATTCCAGTGCTGTGGAGATTGCTTCCATTCCAAATCAGAATGAGAAGCACAAACACCCCGAAGTAATGTGCTGTACAACACTGACTTGGGATAAAGCAGCTCAGTCCGTTCCTTGTGTTGTTCCAGCTATCCTCAGTTATTTTTCTCTCTTAAAAACAGGCTGCTCACAGAATTCGCATTCATTTATCTTAGGGGTGAAATGCAATAAAATATTCGGCTCTCTCATCCCCTCAAAACACTGCAAACAGTGCTGTGTTCAGGATTTCAATCCTATCATCTGCCATCTTTATTGCATTGCTCCCTCTGCAATGCCTGGTGCTTCACAACTGCTTTGGAGACATCCCCCAGTCAAGTTGCTCTAGCTGAAGTTTTGAAAACAAAAGAGGGAAAGAAAAACCCGTCTTCTATTTTAGGGTCTCGCAGTACTGGAAATGCAAACTCTGCACAGTGAATATTTAACAAGTGCATGAGAATCTAAAAAAAGCGTGAAGCAAATGCAATGCAGCAGGTCTATTTGCCTTGTTCAACTAGAGCAGCATTAAGACATTAAAAATAGATTTACAGATTTCATAATGTGATTGCAACATTCACACAGGTTGGGATTTTTAATTTAACTTTGAACTGGATAGTGCAGATTGCATGGGGACCAGAATGGACTATATTCTAATGGGAGAATTTGCCTTACGCAGAATTACCATATCAAAGGCAGAGAATGACTTTTTGAGAAGATGGCACAATGATCTGTCTTGCTTGCAGGGTTGACATCCATACTGCAGCTGTTGGCTCTGCAGCCTGGTTCCAGGCAGTGGGGCAGTAGGAAGGCACTTGGTCTGCTTTCACAGTGTTCCTCGGTGCCAACCCCGTGGTAGCAGCAATGGTGACAGCACGGCAGACTGGTCATGGAGCTGGAAGAGCGGTGTGCTCGTGCAGTGCCTGCAGTCAGCAGGCTGTCCTTGTGCCACGACTGCCTGTGCCTCTTACAGATCCGCTTCCCTGCACATCACTGCCACCTGGTTTGCGTTCACTCAAACTAAAGGCGTTTGCATCTGCAAGCAGTGCTTGACGTGAACTCTCTCGCAGTGCAGTGTGCGTTAGCCAGCCTGCTTTGGGAATGGGGCTGACTGTATCAGCGTGCATCAGTGTGTATCTGAGTGCTTACTGATCAGTGCCGTGCTGCTCTGGCCGTGCTGCTGGCTCACAGCAGGTGCCATCCCAGCTCTGCGGGGACTGCGAAGCACTGCCACTGCTCCAGGCACAGGTACAGGACCAGGAATGTGGGAGTTTGTAGAGTTTGCTGTGAGCAGGAGAAGCTGCGCTGTGTCTGAGAGGTTCCAGCTCCCAACATGGGGTTACTTTGAGGAAAAATGATATTCAGAAAGTAAGACAAGTCAGTGTTTTTGCGCTGTCATCCTTTCGTGTTTCTTCCCTGAGAGCTGCCGTCGTGCTCTGACAGAGGTGTAGCTGATGGAGTTGGTATCACTGCTAGTCAAATAGTATCTAGGAAAGGAATTGGAGGCCAGGATGTCTTAGGGGATCTGTCTATTGCTGACAAGCACTGATAGAAAGCAGCAGCAAGGACAGCAGTGGGTCCATAGGTTGCTGTGACAGCCCACACTGCTGCCCACCCAGTGCCTCTGTGCTGGGTGCTCCCTCAGGGACACCTGTGGCAGTGCTGGCAGTGGGCTCCTTCCACACAGCCCAACAACTGGGAAAATGGAACCCTGTGCTGTTTCACTTTGGAAAGATCAGTCTCACACCATCCAAATTTCAAGAGGCAAGCCCCATCCACATGCGAATGTGCAGTTTTGAAGATGCTCTGTCTGCCCTCACTACTTTGCAACTCTCACACAATGTCATCAGATACGACTGCCACCAGCTCGTGGCAGCATACTCACTGACCAGCCCCTATCCACGTGGAGCTGTGTCTTACTGTGAACATCCCTGAGTCTCTGCAATAAAAGGTTCTCCATCATGCCTGAGCTCTCGGGATCACATTGTATAGCTGTTTTCTCTTAGAAGTGGAAGCAACATGTTTGGAAATGTCAGCAGCCTTATGTCCCTCAGCACAAACACATGGCAACCCTTTGCTGCTGTGGCAAGCTCTGCTTTTCTAGGATGTTGGCGTTTTGTGATCACAAAGATTGCCCTCGTTCTTCAGCAGTGCCACAGAATGGTCCATATGAGAACTGGGTGACTGTATGAACAAAAGCAATGATGAAAACTATATAATTTGGTCGGAGAACTCAGATGCCTTCTGGGAAGTAACACATAATACCCAGCATGAAATACCCCATCAAACACAGACAGCACAGCAGCGTTGGGCAAGAAGTTTGACCGGAGAACTGATTATTGATTTCAAAACATCCCAGTGCAACGTGGCCACAACAATCCCAGGCAAAACCGGAGTCCTTGAGAGAGAATCCGAGTGGTGCAGACGTGCTGCTCGCAGGACTGCTGCTGTAGATCACTTCATGCAGATATGCAGCAGCTGCACCAAGTTTCATGCGGAAACATGCCTTTATGTTTCATGTAAGTGCGGGCATTGGCACTCACAGGGGAAGGAAGGAATGCTGTCTGAGAGCAATATGGAACCTTCTGCATCTGGAGCAAGAATTCCTACTGACTTGCATTGAAAGCGAAGGAGCGCAGAGCAGCCTAAGAGGTGCTTTTGTTGCAGTGACTTAGGGAGCAACCGCAGAAGTTGAGGATTAGCTGTGAGTTGGGCTACATCCTTACATCTCCAGGGATGGAAAAGGAGGTTGTTTGTGAGCTTGTACTGCTGCTGTCTGCAAGGTAGTTGTCCTGAGGATAAGGATGCAGTGATTTGCCAGAGCACAAATTAAATTGTTCCTTTTACACCTGGCCTTTTTAAAAATCTCCACTGCTGCTTTCCAGCCAGCTGCAGGAGCCTCGGGGGCTTTGTGGGTGATTTCCCAATGCAAAGAAAAAAACACGTTCACTACAGAGTGATCCAGGCATCCTCTGGAAGATGTCTGGAGATCACCAAAACTAAGTATGCTGAGAACTGACCTCCATTCATAGTCAGATACACCAAAACCAAAAACATTGGCTGCCCCGTCTCAATGAGATGCGAATGGCTGTTGCTCGAAGATCAGTGTCGGATTGTGATGGCACAACAAAAAAATAAAGCCATGGATTTTGGCACGGGAGACGCCTGAAATGTCACTTTGAAAACGGTGCTGTTCCCATAAGGAGCCGGGCCTCATTTCTGCCTGCACAGCAGCCCTCTGGCTGAGCTGCCCACCCACCGCTGGGGAGAGCCCTCCCTGCAGCATTCACTGCCCAGAGCTGCTCCTCTTTTCAAGTTACATGCACTCATTGAGAGGTCTTCTGAAACCGGGCTTTTAATCTATCTGAAACAAAGCAGCGAGTGTTTGGGAAATAGGTTAATTCCTTTCCATTTGCTCGGGATTCGAGATGTCGAGATTGTTGGGCTCTTTTTGCTAGTTCAGCTCGGAGCGTTCTGCGGTGTTTTCATCTCTGAGATTTCCTTTCATCAACGGGAGCCCGCGATGACTTTCTGCTTTTGGGCAAAAACTAAACAGAAATTTGTAAGGCGATTGCATTACTATTTAAGAAGTGCTGGAAAAACGAATCAATGTTGCTGTGATCTCACCTGCCTCGAGACTGCAGGCAAATCACGCCTCGCTGGCGTAGTTAAATTTCCCAAAGCAAGCCTGGATGATACACGGAGCTCCCATGTATTGTTATTAAGCTTCTCTGAAACGATTTTCAAAGGACAAAAACCTCAGCCTGCTGGGGAGCTTAATGGAGCCAAACTCTCACCTATAGACTTTAAGAACGTGCTGCAACCCCTTTGCTAAACCATCTGCCCTGCTGTTACCAAGTTTTACCCAATATTCAAATGAAACTTATTCCTTTTCAACCTTTGCCAAGCTGAGGTTATTAAGAAAGAGATACAAATTAAAAGGATTAAAAATGCAGCTCTAATTAAACACATATGAGCAGTTAAGAGTCAGCTCTGCCCTGGTTATCTGCGCACAGAAGTATCGCACACAGCTTAAAGCAGCCATGGACTCCATCAAGCTGAAGGCACCACCAAAGGCTGTAATAACAGCTGTGTGCTTCTCTACAGCTTTTCCTGTATAGCACACTGCTGCTGCTGCCATCCCCGGAGCCGTGGTGATGGTGTGGGGCTGCACAGCCCCATAGAGCCCTCCAGAACACAAAGTGTGACAGGAATGCATTGAGCCACTGTGCCTTCCTGTGACAGAAGTGAGTCAGAATCTCCTCGTATGTATCTGAACAAGCCTGGAAGAGCCATGATCACAAGCAGCGTGTGGGATCACAGCTGGGTATTTTAAGGGATTAGGGGGGGATTACGGCGTTTGTAAATTCCTCACCAACCTTTTGCAGAGACAGGATGGAATAGTGTGTTTTTTTTTCCAAGAATTCACAAGCAGGAACTGTCTGCTAAAAGCCTTTATTCCCCTCTGATTTGTGCTGGGTGTGGATCGCTTTGTGATTCTTCGTTAAAAGGCGGCATACCTCAGCTCATCAATCCGGGCTGCACATAAACCCTCCTCTGTACAATTTCTGATGTGTTTCAAGGGCTTTATGCTCCTCACCAGGAATGGGAAAGCTCCCTGGCGACGGAGCATAACAGGTCCTTTCATTGCCCTGCTGGTGCTGCTGCTTTAACACACCCACCCGGGGGAATGGTATCACCTGGGGGAAAAAGGAGTGAATTCCGGTCCTCGAGGAGTGTTCAAGAAAAGTCACTCATGTTCCAGTATTTCTGGGGCACACATCATGACTGGCTTCAGAAATCACAGCGAAGAACCAAGGCTCAGCAGACAGGCTAACAGGACTTACCTGCTTGTTGTGGGAATGAGATGAAGCTGGACAGGACAGGAGAGGAGAGGAGCAGCCCGCCTCGTGCCTGCACCCAGCTGCACCCATCTGACAGAACATTTGGATACAGTGCGTGTTAAACAGCACAGCTCAGAGCATCCCTCGCACATAGACAAATAGGAAACACTATGTAAAAAAAAACACCTTGCTTGAATGGCTCCATTTTTCAATATTCTATCTGGCTACCAGTTGAACTTTGTAGGGAGAATTGTCCCACGGGTAGGGAGCTGCTGCAGCACCCTGTGCCAACCTGCTTGCTTTGTGATGAAGGTGAGACTTCCTCTGCGCTCATCTCTCTTTCTTTGTCCAAGATCATCACCTGGTTTGTGAGCACGGATCCAGCTCAGGATGCTGCAGGTGGTGCTCGAGGCCGAAGCTGACGCTGTAGGATCTGGGGGTGTCATCCTCTCCTTACAGTGCTGGCAGGGCTGTTCTCATCTGCCTGCAGCCCTGCCAGGGATGGGCAACCAAAGGCTGTGGGCAGCAGCCTGTGGTTAATGATTTCTCCTAGAAGAAGGGACATCCAAAGCTCTGAGCCTAACAATTTCCTCTCTGTGTATCTCATCACCATTTCTTTAGCCAAAAGCGTGAACATTACTTGGGGTTAATGTGAACTTAAAACACCCAGGACCTGGGTGTTACCAGCCTGTGCGTGACCACTTACTGCACTGTGACTTCTGGGTTTGCCTGGAAAAACTCGAAGAAACGTATCTGGAGGAGGGAGGGAGTGGCTCTGGGTCAGCAGCTGTAGTGCTGGGCCTCCAGGCTGCTGGGGCTGTGACTCAGTGGCAGTAAAAGTGGCAGTGCCACCATGCAGCCCAGGAGCCCCACGGGGCAGGCAGCTTCTTCGCTCCCTTCTGGCTCTTTGTTCCTTCTTAAAGTACATTCGGAGTCGTGTTTATTTGCCAAACTCCACGAGGATAAGTAGGGCACAGCAATGGTAATTTTTGCTCCCTGTTTGTCCTCTGGATGTGGCCTGTGAGCTGCAGCCCAAGGCAGGCATGGGGAGGATGTCGGGCTGGAGCCGGGGACAGCCGTCACCCCTTGGGAAATAGAGCAACTCATCTGTGTTTAATTAACCCGGGGAAGGCTTGGAGTGACACAACCACCTGTAAGGGTGAGCAGGGCAAGCGAATGGGAGAAGGGTCCCAGATTTAAGAGTCCTCCCTTCAGAAGCAGGGAGCAGTGGCTGCTTACGAGCCCGGCAGCAGCTCAGCTCATTGCTAACCCGCAATTACGCGCGTCCACATTTTTGCCGCGTAATAGAAAATATGTAATCCTGAATATGTGGTGGACTGCTTCTTCGTGATAGCAGCGACGAATTGGGAAACGGAAGCCATTGGGGGCGGGGGGTGATCTCCAAAGAGGCGACGTCGGCTCTTCTCGGGCTGCTCCTCTCCGCCGTGTTTTAATAAATCCTGGGTGACTGAAACTGACCTTGAGGTCAGGAGCCTCCGATTAACAGCCAGGAAATGCCCTTCCCATTGGTCATTATTGCCTAATTAACAACTTGAAATATTTCACAATAAATCTCAACGACACAAGATGGCCATTTCGAGGGTGGGGGCTGCAGAGCACTTGGCGACATTTGCATTTAAAAGCCCCCAGTGAGATGCAGAGGGCCGCTGCATGCCTCAGCTCTTGCTCACGTCTCCATCCCCGTCTGGGCTCCAGACTCCCCGGCCCTCAAAAGGGTTTGGCGGAGACAATGGCGAGAAATGGCCGGCTGTAAGGCCAGGTATTAGCGGCCATCGCCACGATGTCGGAAAAGGCTTACGAAAGTAAGCTGCGAATGGCAAAGCAGGCTCAGGTCGGCCCATCCCTGCCTCAGACAGTGAATCCTTGCCTCGAATCCACACCTCGGGCTGGGTGAGCGCTCCGGGTGGCCCTGAGACAGATGGAGCGATTCCTGCTCCCTGGATCGCCTCCAGCCAGCAGCCAGCACAGTGCCCAGCTGTAGGGGTCCCTAAATATCACGCTGAGCTTTCACAAGGCTCGCAGCCCACGGCGCTGGTGGCACAGGGAGAGGTCCGCTGGAAGAGCAGTAGCCTCACTGATCTGAATGGCAGAGGGCACTGTGACCAGCGCAGCCCTTTGGGGGAGGATGATGATGTGAGCCGATGTTCCCCCATGTTAAGCTGCCAGATTGAATGGGTCAAGCCAAACGCAAACGCAGCTGAAAGAGCATTTGCAGCTGCGACTAACTAACGCTGAAACGCATACAGATGCAAGACAGGTGAATACCATTTTAACGCAGTATGTGATCTTATTTTGTTCTTGTGCATACTTGGGCAGCAGTCAATGTTTCCTTTGGTTTCCTTTGGGTAACGAGTGCACTTTTATTTGTATTAACCACTCATCTGCAACGAGGACAAAAATCAGAGAAACAAAAGCAGCCTGTGACTGTGGCATGGCGAGGGGCAGGAAGAGCAGTGCAAAGCCACTGAAGTTTTTCTGCTGAGAGCATCATTTCAAAAGGGCACAGAGCGATGGGTGAGGAATAGACCTTGGGCATCCTGCACCCCCTGCTCTGCCCTGTCCATCCCTGTGCTCTGCCCTGAACAAAAACTCCTGGGTATTCCTGGGTCATGTTTGCTTTTTGCTCAGACTAGTTTCCCAGCTAATGCTTTTTGAAACAGGTTTGGAATTAAGATTTCCATATTTATGTTCCCATTAACATAGATATATTATAAAACCTAATGAGCTTATGTAACAAATTGCTACATTACCTTGTTAACAATTCAAGAGAGGATCTGTACTTAGGTAGATAAGAATGGCATTTGCAATGGCACCAGCTCCAGTAAAATTACAAGGAGCATCAATTGCATGCTTCAGGTCAGAGACTGGAGCCAGGAGGTCTCCGGCAAGGCCCGATCCTGCCGACAGGTGTGTGTGTGTGCTGTGTGCCACACCAGAGCTTCAGCAGGGCCATGCAGCCTGCACCTCAGCATCGCCATGCTGGGGCCATGCAGCTGGCAGCCCATGGCCAGGCCTTGCTGATGGATCCAAGGTGAAGCGGTGGTGGCAGACCCAGCATCACCTCTGTGCCGTCACAGACTTCCTGTGTTGAGCAAGACCCTTTGGGCATGTCTGCAGAGAGCAGAGCTTTCTCTGTTCCTGCTCTGAGCTGGATGGATGTGTCAGAGGGCTTGGGAGGCTGCCAGCCATCGCTCTGCTGGAGCCGGTCAGCCTGCTCCAGTTGGGAATCGGTGTTCTGGGCACTGCAAGGGCTCCTGGGGCTCCCAGATCCCATCTGGCCAGCTCGGGGCAGGGGCAGGGCGAGCTGGAGGTGTTCATAGCTTGTAGATATGCTTTACATTTCCGTGTTTCCTGCTGCCTGGCTATAAACAAGGAAATACTGCATCCCCAAACTTTGGGGACAGGCACATCATGCTGCTTACATGCACAGGTAGTGCAGATCTAGCAAAGGCCACAGAGCATGGCTGATGTTCAGAGCCTGCACCAGGACACTCGTGTTCTCTGCTTGCTGCAGACATCCCCACTGCTGACCAGGCTTGTGGGCACAATACATGCTCCAGAGAAGATGGGAATGGCTTTTAGAAAGGGAAGGCTCAAGAGTCTGAAGTGGCTCCTCAGCCCCTTCCTCCCCTAGTCAGCGCAAACATTTTGGTACAGACAAACTCCTGCACTGCTGCCCTTCTGCCTGGTCTGCAGGCAGCTGTGCAGCAGAGGGGAACTCACCGCTCCCTGCCATGCTCTGCAAGGACTTCCTGTCACCATTTACAGGCCACCATAGCAGGGCCAGCTTTGGGTTCCAGAAGGCAGTGCAGGGCTGGCCGTGTTTTGCTGGCCACCATAGTGGCTCTGCTGGCATTATGGGCTGGCTGGGAAAGGGCAGATGACACCTGCCGTGCAAGAACGACACTGTCTTGGAAACCTAGGAGCAAACTTGAACTGCTGCAGAGATCTGCACTGCTTGTGATATTGCTCCGAGCTGCTCTTAACCACACTACAATAGATTTACAGTCTGGCTGAAACACAAGCAAGGATTCCTTTGGCAAAACTGTGCTGGGATAAGCTATGCTGACAGAAGAGCACTTAGCTGGTGTATTCTGTGTTTACACAAGAGGAGTGCTTTATCGGTCTAGCTATACTGGCAAATCTCCCCTCGGGCTAACTTGTCTTCTCTCTGCAGCTCTGCTGTGGAGCTGCACGGGCAGAGTCCCTGAGGAGGGGTGGGTTGCTGGGGGGCTGTGGGATCCTGGCGGTGCCTGGCAGGCACTTTGCCAGCCCTGACACACGGGCTGCAGCCCAGCCAGCCCAGCACCCCTCTCTGCAGACACGACGCGCTGCGGGGGAAGCCATCATTTGCGTGGGTGCAGCTTGACATGGTTGGAGCCCATGTCTGCCACTGGATTTGCATCCATTCAGCTGAGCTGGTTTTGTTTTCCAGCCATGATTGTTTTCAATTCTAATGCAGCCGAGCACAAGGAAGTGGCAGCCCTGCTCTTCTCTCAGCACTGGAGCTGGCTTTGCAGGGCGACCTGCCGTGCTGCAGCAATGCGACCTGCGACTGCAAGAACTCTTCCCCAGTGTCAAAGTTTTCTCCCATTCCTCAACAGGCTCTTGGCCCACAGCTCCACAGAGCAAAATTCCCAGTGCCCAGAGGGAGGGAGCAGCTCTCCTCACATCCCTTCCTCACCTTCCTGTGGCTGCAGTCCAAGGCTGTGCTCCTTAGGGCTGTTATCTCAGTGCTGGACCACCACGTCATCCCACGGGACAGATTTGATCTGGACAGACGTGGGTCCAGCTCTGCCTTCCTGCTGTGTTAGTCAATGCACGTGCTTATGGGCAGCTTTGGTGCTGCTGCTTTTCTGAGTTGGCTTTGGTGACAGTGTGATGGACCACATCTGAATGCAGTGATGTGGGCAAAAGGCATCTCATGCGGCATAAAGCTGCTGGTACCAAGTTAACATCAACCGCTTTTTTTAATTGTACTGGTAGAGCAAATGTGTACTGTCTCAGTGCTTTCCAGTGGCAGATTTTTGTACTAGTGGTAAAAGATTTCAAGCTGGTTGAACTATTGCTCAGAGGCATCTGGACACTGGTTCCTATATCATTTGGGACAGGAACGTGCAGCTCTTCCCTGAGACAGTTATGGCACAGATTGGAAATCCAGCAAACACTTTTCTTACAGCATTTAAGCTTGTGAGGACTGATCTGTGCCAGGCACTTTTCTCTGCTCCAGCAAGCAGAAATTGAGAACAGGCAGAGAGAGCTGGGAATCAGGCATGAGAGCCACAGCTGCCTGACCACAGTGGTGCTCCTGTGCATAACTGTAATGACAGCAGGCACACAAAGTCTTGGACAGTGGCTGCAGCTAGAGGGAAAAGGGACGATGGCAGAAAAAAAATTGCATTTCCAAATGTCCAAAGATGCCTGAAATGCTGCCTGAATTCAGACTTGAACAGACGAACCTGTGTCGTATGGGCTCCATTTTATTACTGAATAGTGAAGGGTTTTAATGCAAATGCAGGCATTCAGGCAGCCCAAGTCTGTCCTTCTGTAATCATACCTGTATTCAGTTAGGGGAACACAATTAAATGGTCTGATAAATGTTGTGAATTCTTACACCTGGGAGTATCTCCCTCGTGTCTCTGCAGCAATAGTGCTGCATGAAGTTTTGCAAATCATTTTGCATAGAAAAAAAATCAAGTTATTAAAAAAAAAAAGAAAGAAACAAATCATGCCTTGCAAAGGTTTCCTGCAGTGACTGTAACGTCATCACAGAGCCCTGTCTGTGCAAATACACCAGCAACATCAGGTCCTACATTCCAACACCAGGAATGCAGCTTGGAGTGGGCTTGGAAGAATTTGGAGCTCATTTGCTGGCAGCCCCTCACTGCTGCATTATTGGTGTGACTACAGATGATGGAGTGCAATAGGGGTAAAGTTTTTATCAGCAGATCAATGCTTTCTGCCCAGAGCTCTGCTCCTCTCACCACATGGCAGTGCTGCAGCTCACCCAGCCCTGCCAGCACACCACCAAGGAGGAAATGTGGTGCCAGCAAAACCTCTGCATTTCCGATACACTGCAATTAAGAAAACACCTGTGGTAATCTCCGAGCAGGGATGAGTACTGGAAAAGAGTGGCCTTTGTGTCTTCTTTGCTCCTCAGTGGTAAAAAAGAGCGAAAGGCTCTGGGGGTTTGGATTTGTCTCCAAATGATTTTTGCGTTGCATTTCTCCTGTATGGCATATCAGATATGTGTGTGATATCAGTGCATGCGAGTTCAGATTTCCTCTGCCCCAGTGCTGGGTGGAAGGCTCAGATGAAGACTATGGGGAGGGATTGCAGGTTTTCAAGAATCTGGACTACAGGAGTAAAAGAGAAAGCAAATTTGTTTTCTTCTTTAAATTGCCCACAGGGAAAATCTTCAGCTTCAGCACACGTGACCCAATTTCTCCACATGGAGGTCATTCTGATTTCATCATCCCTTTGGGATGACTGAAGAGAGGCAGGTAAGTGGAAAAAAAGGTGAATAGTTCTGTAAATTCCGTTTGTACCATACAGGTACTGCCTGCATCTCTTCTAAACTCCCTAGGCATGTGTTTTGAAGCATCTTTGAAAGTAGAAGTTTAATAAATGTGTCTATCTGGATTTCTAACCTCACGTGTGTATACATACATACATGGAGAAGTGGGTATGTGGTGAATGCCCTGAAGGAGCACAGCCTGCGGGACCCCAGGGCTGGGGATGAGAGCCCTTATGTCCCATCTCACTGTCAGAGGAGGGACTGTTCCCAAACCATCCCCATTCTGCCTCAGCTGTTGCCTTCTGAAAGCGTGCTGCATCATTTAAGGCATCAGACTGTCTGCATATGCCCTGAAAGCAGAGGAAAGGATAAGGAGAGCATCTAGTGCCATGTTTTACAGTGTAAGTACAGCGCAGTGGCAGTGCCCGCTCCTTTTTCTGACAGGGCAAAAGGAATGGAAGGTTCACATTTTCACACTGAAGGATTTGTATCAGCTGCAGCCTGAACTGTGCTGAGCAATGGTTTTTCAGCTCATTTCTATGCCTGCATTTGAAATATTTGTTTTCTGCTGTTTTGGCCTATTGGAATCCTCCTTTTTGTGGCACTGATGCTTTTATTCCTATTGTAGTATAGGCAATTAGCTGTAGGAATGCGTGATCCATCGAGGCTTTATTTTTTAAAGTATGAATTACACATATCATGCCAAAAGCTGTTTCTCTTTTTGCTTTCAGAAGGGAGCTAGATGTGTGTATTCCGATTTCTCATTTAGCACTGTGGTGGTCTGAACTTCACTTTTTTGGTGTGGAGCCTTCTTGCAGCACTGACACACACAGCCTGCTGCTTCCTTTGGAGCAGCGCCGGCTCACAGCACCAAAGCTGATGCCATTGCTGCTCCTGCTGGACATAAAACAGAGGGAATAAAAAGGAAAAACGAGATCATCTCTCCAGCATGGACAGACACAGGCAAAATGTCACAGCCCTGAGGAGGAGCATCATGGGGTAGTCATGCAGGGATCTTGGGGAGCATAACCCCTTTCTCCCTCATTCCCACCTGCCGGAGCCCAGCACTGCAAATGTTGCTTTCACTGAAAGGATGAGATGGAAGTAAATGCAGCTGCAGTGACATTCATGGTCATCGCCTGCCTCCGAGGCACGGCCAGGCTGAGAGCTGGGCTCTTGCTCGCCCTCCCCGTGCTGTGGCTCAGCCCCATCTCCTGCCGTGCACAAAACTTTGTGCGTGCAGCTCCGTGCAGGAGCCCCGGGCAGCCGTGCCCCGCTGCTAAGCCTCTGCCACATGCCATGCCACATCTAACCTAGGGCCCCGAAGTGCCGGGTGTCAAAGTCTGTCACTTCTGCCCATGCATTGCTAAGCACAGCCTCCTGGCGGGCAGCACGCTATGGCCGGGGGACTCTGCTGCTCTGGAAGGGAGCGGGGAGGAAGCAGAGCTGAATTCGCGTTTATTAAGCAAATTAATAGGTTGGGAAAAAGCAGCTGCGATGCGGGCACGCTTTCCCCTCGCCTCCTGCATTAGTGAGGGCTGGCAGAGAGGCAGGCAAAGGGCACCGACCGCACGTTCCCAGCCCACAGCTATGAGCTGGGGGCAAAGGATGCTCGCAGTTCCCTGTCCCGCCGCACCTCCGGCGCCGCTGTGGTTCTGATGGCCGGGGGTAAAACCCGCTGCCACCTCGCGGGGTGCGGGAGGGATCCCGGAGCGCCGCTGGCGCCGGAGCCAAAGCTCCCGGGCCGCCGCGCGCGTAGAGAGACTCCCGCCGGTCAGGGATGCTCCCGATGCCGGCAGCCACGGGGAAATCCCCCCCTGCGCCTCCAGGGCGGGCGTTTTTGTTTGGTTGGTATTTCGGGGGGGCTGCGCAGGCGCGCTGCTCTGCGCCCAGGTGCTCGTGACTCCTTCCCCCCGTAGACCTGCAGGACGGGTCCGAGCGGCAACGATGTGCTCTGAGCTTAGCCGGATCCCCGCCAAAGGAAGCCCCCCATAGAGCCTGGCCGGGCTGAAGTTCTGCTCTCCCAGCGCTCCCCACACGCGCCGTGGAGTCACACGGAACGACTCCGGGGCCATGGAAGTCTTTATGCTGCTCTGCAGGAGCCGAAGCGAAAAGCCGGGCAGGTTTCTGCGGCGTTAAGGACGGAGATATGTGCGCGTTTAAATAATTTTTTGAGGAAGGAGTATGTAACCAATTAGCATCCCCACGCTCTCCTATAATTGCTGCCAAATAGGAAAACTACCGAGTGGGACAGCGGGCTCTCCTCTGCTCCCCGAGAGCGCGCACACCTGGGGGTGCTTTACGGCCCCTCGGGAAGGTGCAGCCTCGTAAAAAGAGAGCGGTGAGGGGGAGCTGAGCCTGCAAGCAGCCGGCAGCCCGCCCTCCTTGCAAATAGGCGACGTCCGCAAATAAGGGCACTGGGTTTTTTTTTTTTTTTTCCTTTTTTTCCCCCCCTTTTAATAAGTCAGGAAAGCTGCCACCTGCCAGCAGCCGCCTCTCCTCCCAGCTGCTCCATCGCCTCCCGCCCAGCCCGCTTCTCTCCGGGTTAGGTGTGAACGTGGGGGGGCTGCAGAAAGCCACGTTTCGCAGCGTTCCCTTCCCCCTCCCAACCTTGGGAAGAGGCCCGAGGTGCCCCGAGCATCCCTCGATAGCAGCACCGGGGCCGGGCCGGGCTCGGCAGCGCCGCTGGGGGGTCCGGGGATCCCTACGGGAGGGGCGGCTCGAGGGCTGCGCTCCACACCCCGTGCTCAGCCTCCTCTGCTCTCTTGGTTTTCTAGGAAGCCAAGGCGTCCTTTTGTTTTGGTAATTTCTTCTAAATCCCTCTTTCACGCCTCTACTTCTCTATATTATACATATAGGTATACGTAATCAAATAGTGAGCCGAATTCGTCTGCGTTCTTTGGTCCGCTGAAGTAAACAAAACGAAGGTGTTCAGATCTTGAAAACACCAAAAAAGAGAAAAACTGCGTCGCCCCTCAGTGTGACGTTTGCGAGCAGAAGGGAAACTGGTAAAAACGCCCACGTTGTTGCACCGCAGGATGCCTTCGGGAGAAAGGAGGGCGATCTTCCCAAACCTGGGGAGCTCGACGGTTCCCCTCCTCGTTTCTCTTTAAATCCATCTTGTCCCTTTAATACAAATGAACTTTAAGCTCCCCCTGTCTTTTATTATTTAGATTCCTAGTCTTAATGACGCCAGGAGCCGCGCGAGCACACTCGCTAATAATCGTCGTGAACTGCATTTCAAAGAAACATCCCTGGAAGAAAAACACCGTCGTTAAAAAAATAAATAGAGACTCCACCAAAAATGATAATGCGGAGTCGCTGCTGCTGCTGCTGGGCTCAGCGCAACGCTGCAAATCAGCACCTGCGTGCCAGGTCGGGCTGATAACACCGCCAACGGTTACCTGCAGCAGCACCGTCCGCCTCGGATTTATTTTTGGATCGTTCATTTAATCAGGGAGAGGTGCTGAGGGTGTTTGGTTTTCATTGTTATTGGTGGTTTTATTATTATTATTATTATTATTATTATTATTATTATTATTTCTTCCCCGATCTTCAGGAAAAAAAAGTGGCGGAGGTTCGGTCAGGTCGGGATCCCGGCGTGGTTCCGCCCGCAGCCCTTCGGAGCAGCTGCCGGGCACGAGAGCTGCTCACTGACCGGACTCGGCTTTGTCCCGAGCACAGCAAACCCGCAGCCGCCGCTCTCGCGTAAACGAGCGGTGATCCGGACCTTCGAACACTGCGAGATGTCGCTGCTTTTGAGCACGACGTTCATTTTGTCCGAGGCGCAGCGCCGCAGGGATGGGGCTGTTGCGGGGGCAGCGCTCTGTGCCGTCGGATGGAAGCGCGCTGCGTGAAAGCCGCGGCACCGCCCGCACCGCCGCGCATCGGGGACGCTCCATCAGCGCTGTTTTACCTAGGAGGGATTGAGCCCGGCTGCAATAACCTTGTCGGATAATTAAGCAAATTATACCTTAACCATCGGTAGCTTACAAGTTGTAATCAGTAATTCAAACTCCCGACAATTATGCAAATCGAGTTCGGGCTGCGCTCGGACTTTTTCTCGCTTTCGCGGCGAGGGTTTTGCCGGCGTTCCGAGCAGCAGCCGCCGGAGCCGCGTGGGTTGGGAGTCCGGGCGCACTTCCACGCGGGGGGGCTGCCGAACAAACAGCACGCCTCCCACCAAGAATAAACCACAGCCACGGAGAAGGAACGCGGCGGCACTTCAGGGGCTGCCCTCCTCGCAGCGCTCCCGCAGGCGGTGCCCACGCGTACCCCTTCCCGCGGGCCGGGGCCGCTCCGAAGGTGGGGGGGGGAGTCCGGCTCCGCGCAGCCTCCGCGGGCGCGCAAGGAGTGGCTTAGGGCCACGCCGCCTCCTGAGTGGCTGCCGGCCGCGGCTCCCGAGCCATCCCTGGGGAGGAGTTATGATAATCCTATTGCCATTAAGGGCGTCTGGGCAGGGAAAAAAACCCGAGTGACCATTAGCGCGGGGGTTTAGTCCGCCAGCAGCCTTCATGCCTGCCAACTGAGCTCCGTCCGGGGGGCAGCTCCTCTTCCCCAGCGCCGACGTGGATTTACCGCCCGTGGGGGGGGGCTGAGCTCTCGTCTGCTTTCGGTACCGCACACCTGGGTTGGACGCTGGACGCCATGTTGTGGAAACTGGCAGATAACGTCAAGTATGAGGAGGACTGCGAGGTGAGAGGCGCGGGGAGGGGGTGGCGGGGGTCGGGTTGGCGGTGCGGGGCAGCGCCGCGTTGTGTGGCCGCGGGGCTCTGCCCGCTCGGTGGCGGCCGTACGCGTCCCTCCGCCACACGGAGTCCCTCCGTTCCCCGAGCCTTTTCCTTTTGCTTTTTACTTCGTTTAGGATTTCTAATTTTTTTTATTTTTATTTTTTTTTTCCTCCACCAAAACTTCTGGACGTTAAAATAAAAAGGGGCATCCCCGTTTGTAAGGAGCCGGAGGCAGCGCCTTACGGCACGGGGTTTTGCCCCGTACAGTGAATCGGAGCAGTAAAAGTGGGGAGGACGGAGCGCGCAGCCCCGAGCACCGCAGCTGTCGGACCGCTCCAGGGGAACTGCCGTAAAGAAAGCCGCCCTGCGCCCTTCCCGCAGCCCTGCGGGGCGATCCCGGGCTGCGGTCTTAGTCTGCCCGGTTCTGCCGGTCATCATCTGCCTGCCCGGTTGCAGCAGATTATCTGTAGCCCTCGCTTCACGCACCATTGGGACCCTATTCACCTCCTATTAATTAGCGCTGTTATTTTAACGACCGTGAAGCCTGAAACTGCTAAATCTCGCGATCAGCTTCGTGTAGACTTTTAAGCTTTGACTGCTGAGATTTTGAAGTCGGGGTTGGGGGGGAAAAGCGCGTCCAGTTCCGACCGAGCGCTGTGAGGCCGTCGGGGAGCGCCGTGCTGTGCTGGGAATGCAGCCCTTCCGCGGGCGCGGAGCCGCCTGTGCTGCGGGTCTGGGTGGAAGCGGGCCGGTGCCTTTTATTGTTTATTTTTATTTTTAATGGTGGTTGTAAGATGTTGATAGGTTCTTGGAAGTGCAGGGGTTACTGCGGTGTATTTGTGATGAAACTGGTGGGAGTTGGTTCTTAACCTCTTCCCTACAAGTTGCGTTGATTTCCTACGAAATGCCCGAAAATAGAGAAGGGCGGCTTTTGCCTCCCCCTCACCTCACCCCCCGCTCCCTCCCAAGTTGTTCCCTGTTGTCGTGCCTCGAGCGCCCGGCGCCTGCCGCCAGCGGCCCGGCAGCCCCTGACCGCCGCCTCCCTTCTCCTCCCTCCCCCTTCCGTGTGATTTCCAGGACCGCCACGATGGGAGCAGCAACGGCAACCCGCGGCTCCCGCACCTCTCGGCGGTCAGCCAGCACCTGTACAGCCCGGCCCCGCCGCTCTCCCACTCCGGAGCCTCCGACTTCCAGCCTCCTTACTTCCCCCCCCCTTACCAGCCGCTGCCTTACTCCCAATCCAGCGACCCCTACTCGCACCTCGGGGACCCGTTCTCCATCAACCCGCTGCACCAGCCGCCGCCGCCGCCCCCCAGCCAGCAGCAGAGCGCTTGGCCCAACCGCCAGAGCCAGGAGCCCGCCGGCCTCCCGCCGCACGGCCGGCCCGGCCTCGTCCCGCACCTCTCGGCGCTGGAGAGCGGCTCGGCCGGCGGCCGTCGGGAAACGTTCCGGCGCTCCGACCTCTTGTTGCCCCACGGTCACGGCCTGGATGCCTCGGCGCTGGCCGACAACCTGGGGCTCCACGACATGGCCCATCAGATAGAGGATGTACAGGTAACCACCCCTCACCCCACAGCCTGCAGATGCCCGAGCGCTCAGCCCAGCTTCGCCGCCCCACCTTCGGAGTGAAAGTCGCTTTTTCTCTCGCCCTGAATGGGGCGGGTGGGCTTCGCGACCCCCCTCAATTCATTCCTCCTCACGTCTCAAGATGCAAAACTTTCTCCCGTTTCTCTTTGCAGAACGTGGAAGACCAACACTTACTAATGCACGACCAGACAGTCATTAGAAAAGGTGAGTACGGCGGCACGCCGCTCGCTTTCCCTTCTCAGTGCTCACGTTGGGTGACGCAGCGGCGCACGGATGCTCCATCATCTCCTAAAGCGGAGTTGGGGGTGGTTCTGTGTGCGCTGCCTCCGGAGCGGAGCTGGAGACAGGGGCAGCTCGTCCCCGCCTGCCGGTGGTCGTGCCTCGGCCGTGCCCCCCCCCCGTGTGCGCGGCGGGGCTGAGCGTGGTGCTGCAGCTGTTACCAGGGAGCTCAGCTCGGTAGCAGCCTTTTTTCTTTTCTTTTTCTTTTAATCCCCCCCGTTTCCCTTATTTGCCATCAGCTCGGTGCGGTGAGCCTGCTCAGCTTTACCTTAATCGAAGCGGTTTTGTAGCCGGGGAGCGAGAGCAGCAGTGACTCAGTGCAGGAGTTTGGTTGTAGGGCTTTGGGGAGTAGTTTTTTTTTCTTTTTTTTTTTTTTCCTCCTTTTGTTTTTAAACAAATTCGTGCTCAAAAAAAAAAAAAATATATATATATATATATATATATCGGTGGAGGTTTTGCTTTGAAGACTTCAAACGAACACCAAACTGAGGAAAAGCAGAAGTGCCGGGCAGGGCGCTGATTGCTGCCTTCAGCTCATGGGAGAGCGATTTCGCTGTCAGATGGAGCACGGCCGAATCCCTCCCGTCCGGAACTGCAGCCCTTTAACCCATTCGGAGCCGTGGGTCAGCGGGGAGTGCTGATCTGTGCTGCATTGGCCCCGTTCAGCCACGCACAGCCGTGTTTTGCTTTCAGTTCTCCTTTGGGTTTAATCCCCCCAGTACTCCCTGCTATGAATTTGCTGGGGTTCCAGAGGCGTTCTCTAGTGTGTCTGGGGTGGAGGATGAGCCCGGTGGAGCCTTTCCCCTGTCCTGGCTGAAGGATGCTGGCACAGCCTACAGCTAGTTCAGCTTCTTAGAAGAAGGGATTTGCTAACTCGCGCACTGCTTCGTAGCTTTTTGGGATAGGGATGTTGTGAAGGTTATGTGCCTTTTATTTATTGTTTGTAAGCCGTGTTCTCTCGGCAGCTCCTTGCACTGTGGCAGAGCACTGCTCTGTTCAGCAGTTCAGTGCAGAACGAAATCGCTCTCCCGCCCTCCCCCTGCACAAAGCAAACCCGCTTGCCGCTTCTCGCTTTTCTCTCCGGTTCTAAAATACCCGCTGCCCTCCTCTTCCCACAGGTCCCATTTCCTTAACGAAGAACAGCGCTCTGAGCCTCCCGTGCCAGAAGGACGGACTGATCGGAGTGGTCATAAACCCCAACGAAGTGTTCTGCTCCGTGCCGGGGCGGCTGTCCCTCCTCAGCTCCACATCGAAGTACAAAGTGACGGTGGCGGAGGTGCAGAGGCGGCTCTCCCCCCCGGAGTGCCTCAATGCCTCTCTGCTGGGAGGTGTGCTCCGAAGGTACGCTGCAGCCCGGCCAATATTTGTCACCTGTATGACAGTATTATTATTTTCCCCCCCATGTGCGTGTTGTGTGATTGCAGCCAGATGAGGACAATGAGGAGCTCAGAGCCCTTTACCAAACTCCAGCTTTTTAAGAAGCCCAGCAGCGCTGAATCCTAATGGGCTTTGGAAATCTGCTTTGCTCTTGTGCCTCGTATGGGGAGCAGTGCCGCTCACAGCCCTGACAGCAGCGCTCCTTCTCTGTGTAACAGTGGATTTTGTCTCTAAAACTGCTGCTGGTGGAGCTTTCCAGTTCCTGTAACAAACCATCTCCTGTGGAACGATTTTTGGATTAAATCTCACGATCTCGTTTTGCCTTTACAAAGATGCTCTGTATGTCTGGGATTCTTTTTTGTTTTGTTTTTTAACACAATTTGGCTCCTGATTGTTCTACAGCTGCTGGTTTCAGCAGTGCAGTTTGACACGTTTTGATTTTGACCTCTGCTGTGTTTCATCCTGGCTGGTTTGTAGCAAAGCGTTTAAAAGTAGGTCATTGGGAAAGAGCCTGCTTTTTATCTTACCCCCAGTAGAACCCTATTGAATGTCAGTAACTGGAATTTCTCATCTTTATTTAAAAAAAAAAAGTATCTTGAAGATAAATAAGACTTTTTTTTTTTTCCTAATTACAGAGCCAAATCTAAAAATGGTGGCAGATCATTAAGGGAAAAGCTGGATAAGATTGGTTTGAACCTTCCAGCTGGTAGAAGGAAAGCTGCAAATGTGACACTGTTGACATCTTTGGTGGAAGGTCAGTCCTGAACATGTCTTAAAAATAAACATTCTTTCCCTCGTGCGCAGCTTTTTATCCTCCTAAACAAAGCACGGGAAGGCCAACTAGTCAGTGGGCTGCTGGGGGGGTTATTTTGAAGTGAGTGCAACGGGGGGGCACCGCAGCAACTGCTGTGCTGCCTTGGGCTGTGCTCCCCTCTGCCCCCAGCCCACCCGCCTGCACGGGGCTGTGTGCCCCCACCATAGGGCAGGGTGCTGCAGGGAGATGCCATTCCTCCCGTGTGCGTGCCAGGCTCTGCAGAACACCCCGTCTGTCCAGTCTGTGCTCCCTGTTTGGGGTTTTGTCTGAGGGTGTGTGCAGGGAGGGCAAAAGGGATGAAACTGGGTTTGGTTCCCCACTGGGAAACTGGAGAGATGTGGGGCAGCTGCTCCGGTGCCCGGCCCTCCCTCAGCAGCGTCCTCAGAAGCTTTGCTAATAAATGTAGGCGTATAAAGTGAGATTTATAGCTTCTGGCTTCCTGATGGGAAACTGGAGCCCCTTTAATCTGCAGCATGTTATGTGGACCCTCTTGGTTAAGTGGAGTTGAAGGGTGTGTGTATATATGGATGTGTGTGGCTGTGGGTTGTGTTTGTTGAAAGCAGCTCCTGGTAGTGGTAAAACTTAAGGGGAGTGGAAGCAGTGACTGAAACATGAAGAATGGTCCAGCATTGCCTCACTGCTATTTCATTGCTGCACAAACTGGAGTAATATAGCAGCTTCCATGAAAAGCACTTGGAATTTGGATTTGAGAGCTTCTGTATGTACACACACACACACACACACACACACACACACACACACAGCATTACATGGAGCACCACTTTGTGCCAATCCATTTTCCTTAAGCCTGATGAAATTACCCTAATAAAAAAAAAAAAGCTGACTTATTCGCCTTTCAAAGGTGGTTATTATAAAACAGAGCTAGAAATGCATTAAAGGGAAAAATTTATTACGTTGGTGGAATTTAGTTGCGTGTTTTCTTATGTATCAGTGGGAAATTAGTTGTAGAATAAATTCCAGTCTTTGCTCTGTAGTGAATCTGCATAGAGACAAAACCAAAGCTTTTCTTTCCAGTAAGACGACAAGGGAGTTCTATTTTGTAGCTGTCATCACGTCGGTTTTTCTTTCTTGATGGAAATTTACAAAGAAACACTGATAATTGCTGATCAGAGGATGGTGATGGATGGTATGGTGAAAAAAACAGCAGCGTCCCTTTCCAAAGGAGAATAACACTTCCAGCTCGCCCTGCTTTAATTTTCCTGATCTCCCAACAATAAATAGGCAGTAACACATCTGTAACAAGCTCTCCCTTCTGCCTGCCGCAGGTGAAGCTGTGCACCTTGCTCGTGACTTCGGCTACGTGTGTGAGACGGAGTTCCCCTCCAAGGCTGTGGCTGAGTACCTGACCGGCCGCACATGGGCCGCAATGAGATGGCCAACAGGAAGAACATGCTGCTGGCTGCCAAGTGAGTGGGGGCTGGGGGTGTTGCAGGAAAACGTACCCTAAGGTGTGACAGAACTGAGTGCCTGGGGGCAGGTGTGGCTGGGAAAGCTGGGAGCGGAGGGCAGACCTGCCTGTGTGTGTATGTGCAGCTGCACGGAGCTGCTGGTGGGCACAGGGGAGCAAGGGCAGCTCAGACACGGGTCCTGGCTGCTGTCAGCAGTAACAGCGGGCAGGTGTCCATCGCAGGACTCCAGGAACCAGAAGCTGTGGATGGTCCCATTTCACTGTTGGAGATGAAGATCTTCAGTGAAAAAGGCAGCCTTTAGCAGATGGGAAGAGTCCCTGTTCTTTACTAAATTCATAGAAATCTCGGGGAGGGGAAAGGTGAAGGAGATGTTCTGTTAGAGCTCCTCTGCAGGACACCTGTATCCAAATTACCCACGTGCTGAGCAGGGCCGTGGCTGGCAGCATCTGTTACTCCTGTTATAAACCAGTGCTCGATGTCCCCTGCTATGCTGAGGTTTAATCAAGCCCTCTGTCCTGGTCTGAGATGTTTTCTGGGTAGGGTTGGTGCAATTTCTTGCTTTTGAAAGCAGCGGTTCCATGCAGAGGATCTGAGAAAATCCTGTGTAACTGATGAGAAGAGTTGCCCTAGTTGTGTGCTCAGGTTAAGCAAGCAAAATCCTGTGCAGAGGTTCTACACTCCACCTGTTCTTGATTTAATCTGGCTTTCCCTGAGAAAGAGACTGCTTTTACAAGACTGTATTTCTTAGAAATAGATTATCTCTTTCCTATAGCTTGAACTTTATGCTTTCTATTGAACACTAATCCTTTGGCTCCTCATTATTATTATTGGCATTGCTATTAACACCAGTAACAGTCATCTTTTGGGAGATGTTTGTGATTGAGAAATTCTGATAAAGTGATGATTCTGTGAAGATTGCTCATCTCATGTGAAATCACATCAAGGGGACAGATTTACAAGCAGCAAACAACATATGTTGGAGCGTTATTAACCATTCATGTTTTGCCAGGCATATGTGTTCGTGTTTGCAGGATCAGGGCCCGGGTCCTTATTAAACAGAGCATATACACATAATGTGCACAACTAGATTGAGTCTCCTGTTCAGCTGCTTCAGTCGTCTTAAATCACTGGGCTGCAGCTGCAGAAGTTCTCATAGAATCTGGCCCTAAACCTGTGCTCTGCCTTAAATCCAGAGCAAAGGCTGCAGAGCTCAGCCAGCAGCGGTGGGGTGCTGCTCTGCAGAATGGATACGTGTTGGTGTGACCCAGATCAAACAGCAGGCTTGTCAGGAACTGATCCTAAGGAATAAGCCTTAAGTTTAGCTTGTGAAGAACACCCCTATCTTGTTGTAATGAGTTTCTGAAACTCCGTTCCTACGTATGCCAAATAGTTGGCGGGGACTTGGTGGTTTTATTTGCTTTTGCACAAATTTGCACCGTGGTGTAAAGCACGCTCGCTTTGTGTCTTGCAGGCAGATCTGTAAGGAATTCACAGACCTCCTCACTCAGGACAGAACTCCGCTGGGAAACACGAGGCCCAGTCCCATCCTGGACCCTGGCATCCAGGGCTGTTTGACTCATTTTAGCCTGATCACACATGGCTTTGGGAGCGCTGCCATCTGTGCTGCCATGACATCCGTCCAGAACTACCTAAATGAAGCATTAAAAATAGCAGACAAAACATACATGAACACTGGCGACCAGAGCCCCGCAGAAACCAACAAAACCATGGATAAAATGGACAAGCACAGGAAGTAAAGGAGAAAAAACAGACTTTAGACTCTTCCTCCTTAACGCAGGCTGGGATCTTCTTGCCGGGGGGAACGTAGCAATTTGGGTACTTTTTTTTTTCTTCTTTATTAAGAAAGGAGGGAAAAGGAAACAAGAACAACAAAATCATTCAGGATCTTCGCTCCTCCTGGATCCGGGAGACAAGTCTTTCCAAAAGCTGCAGTGTCCCTTGTCTGTGGAAGCAGTGACCTGAAGATAAGTACTTGGTACCCGTGTGTTGCCATCCTTTGCTGTAAAAGTGGTGCTATAAGGGTTTCTGTTGGAAATAGACAAAGAGATGAAATACATAAGATTGCTTTCCCACATCTCGGTACCTGGTGGCAACCAGCTTTGTGTGTAGTTCTTAAGAGGCAGATTTTACATGGGAGGTTATTTGTTATCAGATAAATGTTCAGGGTTTTATTCTCTCTTCATGCAACAGCAGCAGTAAAGCAGTATTAAACAGTGCTATATAGATTGATGTACATTAAAAATTTTTTACAAACACCTGAAAATAGTAAGATTTTTCTCTTTTTTTCCTTTTTCCCTTTATTTTCAGATTACCATAAGAGAGTGCTAAAATCCTGGTGGATAAAGTTATCTGATGGCATTGGTCATGCTTATTTTTATGGAAATGTTCAGGCTTTTAAACACTGCAGTAATGTTGGCTGCAGTGGAAATTATCTCGGTATTTTTTTAACGAGGATCAGTACAAAATGAAAACTCTTAGAAAATTCACTTTCTGTGTTTGAGGATATTGCAGCTTTATTCACCTATTTATATTGTCTTTTTGTTTTTTAATTGAGGGGGGGAACTTGGAAAAATAGGCACATAACTTTTTTTTTTTTGAACTTTTTTTTTTTTTGCCTTGTAAGGCCAAAAAAATAATTTCCAGGGAGGCTTTATGTGTATTAAGGGAAGCAGTGTGTTGAATGTAAATAGTAATTTATGTGTAATTTAATCGGATTTGTAAATAATGGTGAACTTTTTAATACTTTTTTTTTTATAAATGGGTTTTCAGATTTTAATTTTGGTAAGTATTTCAAAGGTAATGGGTAAGCTAAACATATCTTTAGGTTTATGCACAGGTATGTTATACAGGGTATTTAAGACTTGTTTTTTTTAATATTGCGATTCTTGCCACTGAAAATGGAATCTAATCTGAGGTGTGTGTTCACAAAGCAGCAACTTTGTGCATCATCCACCCGGCAACTGAGCAGACATGCAAAATGAGTGTGTGAGTTCGTGTGTATGTGAATAATGGAGGTTCTGAGCTATCTTTACATATTTGTAAATGTTCCCGCTATAATGCTGATGTATATGATAACCATATAATAAAAAGTATTCTGGATAGAAGCATGGGATGTTTTGTTAACTGAGAACAGTTTTGGTTTTCTTTCTATACTTGGGGAATGTGGGGCGAATAGCACTAGAGGACATTATGTATTGAGTCATAATTGCAGCACTTTGTTCAGATTAACAGAACAGAAATACGGAGCTGTTTGCCAGTAAAACTAATGGTTTCAATTAAACATGCTATGTATCTCCAAGAATCCTTTTTCTTTTTTTTTTCCCCCCCCTTCCTAAGCTGTCATGATCATGCTAGCTGCCTATTTAAATAGAACACAAACTGAAATCTAAACACAAACTGCAAGGCTTCCTCTAAATAAAAATCAATCTCCGCCAGCTTTGCCTTCCAGTGAATCTGCCTTTATTGGAATAATTTGTCTCTCTAATGATAAATATTTGCAGAATCCTGGCATGTGAAATGTGATAGATGTGCCATCTGGTTTCAGTGCTGTAAGGAATTTTGCAGAAAGTCCTCAAAGTGGTGAGGCTGCATCTGAGGCACTCGCCGTCGCAGATGCAACGCAGCCAAATAAAGCTTCCTGAAGGGGGACTTGCATGGCAGAGCTTCCTAAAGCAGGAGTGATGCCAGCTCTGCCTTTATGCTGCCCCTGAAATTACAGCACCTGATGGATGCAGCTGTTGTGGGGCTGGGGCAAACGTTGCAAATGATGGCAGTGGACAAAACAGCAAGAGAATGCAATTCCAACTGCAGCAGTGCGGTGTGTTTTTGCACAGTTCTGGATAATAAACAACAGATGCAACATTCAAAGTTTAAATTCTTATTCTCACTATTCTTCCTCTGAAATGTAAAGGCAAATTTCTGAAGGTGTACAGGGAGAAGGAAGGAGGGGGAAGCTCAAAGAAAGAAACAAACTTGCTGCTGGCAGTGGACTGGGGCAAAGCCTGTGTTGTAGTTTGAGTTGCAACTCAGCTCCCTGCTTGAGAGAGCTGTGGAATTCCTGTTCGTGTTGCTTGGGCCCATTGTAACACTGGAAGAATGAGCATTTTGGTCATCTGTAAACAAATGTACATTGACTTATATCTGTGTATTTTACCAGTTCTCTGTATTGTATATCTACCCACAGAAATATGCTAGGTATGGTGAGAGCTAAAGGACAATTGCTCATCTGAGAATGTGATGCCAGGTTGATATTTTTTTTTCCCCTTTTTGCACTGTTCACTTATACAGTATATACAGTAAGATTTTAGCTGCCAGACAATGGAATCTTGCTTTTTATTAGTGCACAAAACCAGGCTCTGAAAATAATTGCCCCTTGGGATAGGAAATAAGGATCTTTCCATTTATTCTTGCATGCATTCAAACAAAGCCAGTCAATTGTCTAATGTACTGGCTCGGGTTCTATTTATATGTTTGGAACACTAGAAACGTTGAGTTTCCATTACCTTAATGCTTTTCCTCTACTGTATGTTTTAGACGGTACATTATGTTGAGGCTCAGCTTCCTCATCTGCTCTGCAGGCACATGGAAGCACAGTGTCTTCTGCTCCGTTCGCTGGGGAGAACAGTTAAACTGACCTGAACTTGTCTGTCAGCTGAACCGATTTTGGGAACATGCTTAGGTCAGTAACTTCTGGGGGAGGCTGAGAAGTAGTTACCCGAACAGGGGGGTTGGTTTGTTTCTTTACCCCTCTTCAAACTTTCACACTCAGTACTGCTTTTACACTATAGGGCTCTTCTGAGGTAGGAAGTCAAAACGGACCATTTTAAGTACTTGCATTGCCAGCGTAGGTGCTAATGTCAGCCTCTGCTCCTGAATCATTTGACCTGATGGCTGCCTCACTTTCAGTTGAAGATTTTTTTCATGGCCTCAGAGAGAAATAGTGATGAAAAGCTGCTAATATGTAAGAAGAAAAGGAAGCGTGGGTCTTACTTGCTGCAGTATCCTGCTGTGTAGATTAGTTGCAATCTTTTTCCCCCCTGCATGTGATGTTAATGCATGTTGCAGATGGAACCATGCAAATGAGAATTTACTCCTAACCCCTGGCTGCAGCCAGCTGCATGGAGCCTTTGCAAACTGTGCAATATCTAAACCAGTTGTGGTCTCGTAACATTTCTGTGACACATGGCTATTGCTGCTTTTCCCTGTCACGTTATCTGCAGAGCTGCATGGATGACTGGAACCATTTGCTGCGTTCTCTTTCATTTTCACTTTCACAGACTTATATAAACAAGATTTCTCATGCCATTTTTATTGGACGTCGTTGCTCGTCTCAATGTGGGTATCCTTACTTGTTTCCATGGGCCATTATTGTGTAAGGTCTGCCCACAATAGCCTATTTTTCTTCTCCGATGGCTGAGCAACCCTCTTTAACCCTCTGCTGAAGCCCTGGCTCCCACGCTGCAACTGGTGCATGGCGCATTCTCCGAATATTCCCCTTGATTTATATTTTTACCCATGATTTTTAATTCAAACTATGTACAAACTCTCGCTTTCTATGCTGTGAAACTCAAAATTCCTGCTTTCTAATAGTGCGGAAAGTTCAGAGATGTACAATATACAAAACAATAGAATTAATATTTTATTTGAACTTCAGAGTTTATATTTCCAGGTCAAACCACCGCCAACTAAGGAAAAATAGCAGCGTAAAATGTCTTCATACAGTCTGTCACTGAACGGTGGAGTTCTTCAGCTGATCACTGCAATACAAAACTGTCTCCTAGTTAGTTGAAAGAGTTTATCAGTAGAAACAGAAAGCAGTTTAAAATGATGCTGCACCCCTGTTACAGGCAGGGTTGCTAAACAAAGAAGGGATAGGTTCCTACCATCCTCAAGGAAAAAGAAAAGAAAGACAAAAACCATGAGCCATGCAAGGCTTTGAGGCATACTGAGTGCAGTGCATTACTTTGCCCCTTGTAAGGCACTAAGATGCTGTTTCTTTAGTGTCAGGCTGTTGCACCTCTGCTTGTGGCTGAGAGACCTGAGACAGCCTAAAGGGGTGAAGGAAAAGACCTGCACCCACCAGCCTTGCTGCCAGGGCTGCAGCTGTGGGCTAGCCTTCAGCCTCTGCTCCCTTCTCTGCTGGAGGACAGTGGGACAAAGGCTGAGCGAAGCCTTGGTGCAGCCTGGCAGCTGGGTGCTGCTGCGACTGAGCTGCGTGCTGGACGGGGAGCTGGAGCAGCTGGGATGGAGGCGCGCGTGGTTTTGGCTATGCAAGAGAAACGGTAATTAACCTCCAGCACAGGGGCAGGGCAGGTAGCTGGGGCCAGTAATTTTCTCCAGCCTGTGCTGCAAAATTTACCTGAGCTCATTTGTCAAGCTTTGAATCCTTAAATCTATAACTCTAATTAATTAGGAATCTCTAATTACCCCAAAATGGCACTCTGTATTTAAGGCTAAGGTGTGGTGAAATCCAGAGAAAGAAAACATGAGAGAAGCTGGAGGATATTTAGAGCTGGAGATGCCTGAAAATGTGCGTTTTTGGAGCTCAAGGTGCACGTAGGTGCAAAGGAAGCCCTGTGGCTCTATGTGTCAGTGGGACTGGGAGCAGGTCCTGAGCTGCTAGAAGCCATTGTCTGATATTTGGACATCTATCCTGGGGTGTCTTACAAGTTCCCTTTTTTCATAAGGTAATGACCACCAAACCTCCCAGCAGAAAGTTCCTGCATCACAGATACATAACCAAGTAACCTTTAGGGCTTAAGCCCAACTGTATTTTCTGTTCCAGAAACACACTGGATGAGGCTCTAGATCTTTACTACTTTGAACCCAGAAACCCCAGTGGGGATATTATTGAAAACACCAGTGCAGACAGGTTCTGGCCATAAGAGGAAAAAGCCCTTTCACAGTTGAGGTCTTATTATATTAAGTTGAAAATTTATAGTTTTTAACTAGGCTGTAACCAGTTGATGTGACTCAGGGAAGGCTGTAATGTGGATAGAGGCTTTACCACTTCGCCTCACTGCAGAGGTTACTGTTTTTCCAGACCTCACATGTGAGGTGCCCAGTGAAAGCAGGTTTAGCAATTAGGCTGTGAGGTCACCTGATTAACTGAGGGGCATCAGCTGGGTTTGGGGCTGATTGACTTTAGCAGAGCTGCAGCTAACAGCCTGAAACATTTCTTCCCCAGCATTTGTGCTGGGCTGGGCTCCTCTTGGACTTACCTGCACCAGCATTTCAGCAAAGGTAATGCTTCTCCTCAGTCTGCTGTGTGTGTGTGTGTCTGGTGACAGGGTGCACATCTGTGTGTGTATGCGGCTGTTGTGATGACGTTAAAGGAGGAGAAAAATTATGCATGTTTGCATACAAATGGGAGGGTCTCCTGTTCAGAGCCTCAAGTCTTATTTTCTAGCTCCAATAGCATGACATGTTCGTGTTGCCTTGGCAAATAAAAGCTGTAGTTAGTGGCTTTGTCTGGTGGGAGATAGAAGTGGATAAGATTCAGGTAAGGCTGTGTTGAGGTGTTCCACTGTAGAGAGTTTCCAGGGATTTGTTGCAGAAAAACT
The DNA here is from genome assembly GCF_951394365.1 of Tetrao urogallus. Lineage (NCBI taxonomy): Eukaryota > Metazoa > Chordata > Aves > Galliformes > Phasianidae > Tetrao > Tetrao urogallus. Next base: position 12,526,780 of record NC_136829.1, on the reverse strand, counting down.
GCTCGTCCAGAGGAGAAAACTACTATAACCATTAACAAAGATGACCGTAAAGTTAATCTGTACTTAAGACTTCTGAGGACTTGAATGCTTGATGCTGGCATTAAGGAGCAATGCAGCTAAAATGCTGTTTGTTGGAAAGGTATGGGGTAATCAATTGCACCTGGAGGGCAAAGATGAGAATGAGTTGCTGGGCGCTGGTTAAAAGGAGAGTTTGAGTGTGGCAGAAACATATTAAATCAATTATGAGGCTTCCTTTTCATTCATTTATCTTATGTAACACAAGTTGTGAGAGGAGGAAAAAGAAAAAAAAGAAAGAAAGAAAGAAAAGACAACCATCACCAGCTATTGGGATTGCTTCAGATAGTACTGTTTGCCTGGGCTACGGAGGGTATGGCAAACACCTTTCGGAAGTGCCTTGCTCCTGCCTCATGGTATGCAGGGATGCTGCAAACCTCCATGGGGACCTGAGCTTTAGCTTGTGCTCATGGCCAGGCCGAACTCGTGCACCCATGGGTGCTGACTCACGATGGCGGGGCCACCTACCGGAGCACACCGGGCAGCACCTGGCTCACTCTGGAGGTCTCACAGCCAGTGCTGAGCAGGCCCTGGCCTGTTTGGGCTGGGAGATCTGACGAGATCACAGCCGGGGCCGGGGGTGATATGGCCACAGGCCATCATCTTACATAAAACCATAAATTTGCATAATGTGTTTTACAAGATTAAAACTGAGGAAACTTTTTTTTTTTTTTTTTTTTTTTTCCTTTTTGCATAAAAGGGAAGAAAATAGGTGAAAGAGCTCTACAGAATGGGATATCGGAAGCCCGGGGCTCTCAAAATGACAGTGTCAGTATCTGGGCTTGAAATGATTTCAGGGGGGACAGTCTAAAGGAGGAATCTGTTGCGGAACGTGTCCTTGGACGAAAGAAAAACCCAGAGGGAGAGGGGTGCTCCCAAAGTAAGAATCAGACCTGTGACCTGGGAACACATCCCTCAGGATGAGCGCTTTCTCCCATCTGTTGGCTGCTGCATGCTGGAGGAAACCCTCCTTCTGCAGCAGGGCTGTTGCATGGGGAGGGCTGCTGAAGCTTGTCAAGTCACAAACCCGAGGTATTCTTGCTTTGCCTAATTACTGTGAGTGACTCGGGTGCTAATGCAGAGGTCAGTAAATGGTGTATGTTCCCCAGAAATGCACCTTACTTGCAGGCTCAGCCGGTGCTGGCTTGGTGTGTATGAGTGGATTTCGGGCAAAGGCTGCCCCATGCAGCAGGCTGCTGAGGGCTTGCTGCAGGGCTGACTGCCCCTCCTGCACGTTAGGGGCTAATCCTGCAAGGGTTCTTTAGTGGAAAAATATATGGAGGTGAAGAGGAAAATTCCATGGGAAACTAGAAATCTTGATGCATTAGGAAATGTTAGCTTGTGTTTGTGAAAAGTATGATATATATCCCTGAGTGTAGCTATGGCCATGCACATTGTTAGCCATAACTGCAGCATTCGAAGGGAGTGCAGCAGGCAAATCTGTGCTTCAAAATGCCCCTCTTGGATGGCAGCACACCTGCTTCCCTACAAATGTGGTGAAGCATGGGTGGGCAAGCTCCTGGGCGATGCTGGGGCAGGTGTCCAGCTCCCTTGCTGGGAACGGGGATGGCCAGCAGATAAAGTTGGAAGTTATTTTTCAGTTGTTGCTTATTTGAAAGCCAACCAAACAGCTTCCAGTACAGCCCTGTACTTGTAAGTGATGAAGAGACTTGAATGAGAAGCAGTATTGAGTTTCCTGCGATGTTTGTTTCAGCAGGGCTGGGTTAACTAATCCCTCACTCAAACACTGTGCAGGACTCACAGAGTTGTGGTCTTCTGCTTTTCTCTAGGACTTAGCAGTGCTGTCCATGGCTATGTCCATGTACAAGAGCATGTCCATCTGTTTGTACAGCAACAAAAGCAGGGCCAGCTGCTTGCTCTGGATACAAGAGGTGTAAATTTGTGACTTGTCACAGTGAGTTACATCCCAAGTTATCTCTTGTCCCCTCAGGCATATACTTAGGCCCCTAAGAATCACCTAAATAAATAGCAGCTAATTATTTGCGCACATTATTTGATCTGCAGGTCGAAAGGGTGTATTTATTTCTGTCTTAAGCATATATATCTAAACAGGTGCGTGGCTTCTCACCATAGCAAAGCTGTGAGGGGTGTGATGATCCTGGGGTGCAAAGTGCCATGGATAGGGAATCCACACTGTGAGCCTAGCATGCCCAGTATAAAGTGGTTGTGTAAGGAACTGGGCTTAGGTCTGGTGAGAAAATATAATACAAATACAGAACGTTTTATCTTTTCTCCTTCTCCCTTTCCATTCCTTCACATCTCTTATAAAATAAACCCCATAGTTTGTGGATGTGGGGGAAATCTGTTGCTTTGTACTAGTGTGCAAACCTCGAAATGGGGGGGGGAAATGCACAAACACACTGAAAGAGGCCTGAACGCTCCATATCTGTGCTAGATATGGGTTACTTAATTTGCAAAAGAATGTGCTTTCTTCTCCAGGGTTTATATCCCTGTCTTTTAAAGTGTGCACAGATCCAGAATGAGTTGTATCATCATGCTGCCATTTTCAGAAGGACACAAGAAAAGCTGAATCCTCTTGTGGTTCCTACACTTCCCTCAACCCTAAATACAGCCTGGATTGGTGTGTGTTTAGGGGTTGTCAAGAAGCTCTCTCCTTTGGAGGAAACATGGAAATGCTTATGTGATGTGCTGGTGCCAGGATGTTGTGGAATACTGTCTCAGGACTTTAATAAGCCACATTACAATAACCAGTCAAGCAAACCAGTCTGTGCTGCTGCTGCTGGGTGTGAGAGCTGAGTCCTGCAGCTGGTGACTTGATGTCTGGCTGCTGAAAATCTCTCAGGTGACTCTTGTGTTCTGCAATTATTTTTTGAGACTTGAAAGACCATCAAATGCAGGCAGCTTTGGGATGGTGTTTAAAGTAATTTGTATACAGCAAAATTTTTGATTTCCAGTTTATCCAAAAGAGCAGTTTGAAGAGAAGGAGGTAACTGTGTTTAAGGAAGAAACCTAAAAACAAATGAAGCCTGAACTGGGTGGCTAATGGAAAGAACTGAACCCTTCTCTCTTTCAAAGGAACATGTTCACTTGGCATGTGTTAGTTGACCTTATTACAAGGAAAGGGTGTCAAAGAATGTACATCCTCACAACAACAGAACAGAAAAAGGAGGGGTGGGGGAGGGAAGCAACCATGTAACCCCCAGGCTCCTTCCATCGGGGCTAAAATCTACAGTTACTAGGGCAGGTAGGAAACTGCATCTATGGGGAGGGAAGATGATAGTAAAATGCACAACTGCTCTTGGCTGCGCCAACCTGCAGTGTGGCCCCAGAGGGGCTGCTGAAAGACTCTCTGAGGGGAGCCTTCCATGGTGTTTCCAGCATGTGAGGAGCATGTGAGCAGTTATGGTGAGTCACTGCTGAGCTAAAACAGTGCCTAGCGATGCTGCTGGGTTGAACCATTTTGTAAGCCTCTATAGTACAGATGTTATTCTTCCTGCTACTTCTCCTGGCAGCGCTAACATGTTGTGACAGTGATGTTGCTGGCTCCTGCTATTAATCCAGCCTTCTCGGAGATGTAAAAATCACACTGTATCTGGGGCGAGATGGGCAGCCAGATTAGTCCTTGTGTTGTAGTTAGCTTTTCTGAGTCATGTCATAATACGATAGCTCTTGTCTGCAAGGGTTACAAACTGGGTGTGATGTGACTGGGAGCTCCTTTTCCATCTCAGTCCAGTGCTGGACCACATCACCTTCGTATACAAGAGGGTCATTTGTCTCAGTACACCTCTGATATTTTCCATGCAGTCATGCATTTCTGATCCATGCTTCAACTTCCTGCCTCATCAATGCAGCCCTTATCCTACCCTGAGCATCTCTGCAGTTCCTAAAGCACAGCTGCTCATCCTGAGAGATGTACGCTGGGTGAAATGCTGGCTGTCTTGGGGCACATGTGCTAAAGGGTGGAAGGACCCAGCTGGGAGCTCTGCCTCATTCTTTCTCCCCAGGACTGATGGAGCCAGGACACCTGCTCTCTCAGCCACGCTGTCCTGAGCTCAATTTAATTCCCCACCTTTGCTGGGAGGAAGTGGCCATATGTGAAGCAGGCAGGTGTCTTGCCTCCTCTTCTTGAGGCTGCAATGAAGCTTCTCATGTGCCACAACTGCAAGCTCATTAACAAAGGCCCCCCATGAGATCTGCAGATGAGGGGTGTGGGCTGCCTTGCACAGATTGCTCCGCATACGATTGCTTCCCACCCCTCCGTCAGAACAGTCATGCTATCTGAGTGAGCTCTTCTTCCAGTGCTGAGATCAGAGGCATGAAGGGGGGCTTTGCTGCAGTCCTATGTGTGTGTACCTGTGTGTGTGCACCCCGACCGTCGCAGAGGAAAGAGGTGGCTATAATAGGTTTCAGCTGCCCATATACCAATGCTTCTCTTTCAGTTTGAGAGATTCCTTCAACGGAGAGGCCCTAGCTTCGTTTGTGACTTCTCAAAATCTGTCTTTTGCTCACATAATTGGCAGGCTGCAGCTCACCTCAGGGCACTGCGGGTCTGTCAGCAGCATTGGGGGTGCCTCGCAGGGACAGTGAGCCCAAATGTGATGTAAAAAGCCAACAGAAACAGCTCTACAGGTGCCAGGGTCAGAGGGGAGGAGGTGCTGTGGGTGCTGCAGGAGGTATTGCTTGCCCTGTGGGCACCGTGCAGGAGTGCGTGGGCATGAGAGGAGCCCCTGCCCTCCTGTGCCCCTTGGGTGGTGGTTGGAGGTCGAGGAGTTGAGGATTAAGCAGTGGAGTCTGGCTTGACCCCTGAGCTTTTTCAGGCCATAGGAAAAGGGAGGTTGGAGTGTGGCTGTGGGGCTGCAGCCTGGGTCAGCTTGCACACCTCTCCTGGTGCAGCTCTCGCCCATCCCTCATGCCTTGGTTCTTTTCATCACAATCTTCTGTTCCACCACAAAGCTGGTCTCAGGTTCAGCAGGACCTCACCAGCTCCATTCATGTCAGTCAGCTGAGAGCACTGCAGCTGCAGTGGGTCTGGTTTGGGGCTCTGCACTCTCTGGGCCGCAAGACCTACAAGAGCTGTGTAACTACAGATTTCTATTTATACTGTAAGCGATGTACTTGAACATTTTTTGGTAGTGAAAATGGTATGCTTAAAAATATTAATGTTATGTAGGAGCCATGTGCGAGCTTCTGATGGCTTTGTATGCAGCTGCAAAATCTGCGTACAGCTGATGCATACTGCACCCCCAGCTCTGTGTGCACCGGTCTGAATACTTGGATACATGGTTAAGATGTGCATAAAACTCCTTCCCCAGTGCCAGAGCAGCTTGACTCAAGCAGTTGTGAGAGGCATTTCAGAAATCTAATGCTTAATATTTCACTGTGGATTTTTGGCTTCAGAGTGATTTTGTTACGTCCCTAGAGCCTGGTTAAATCCTTAGTTATAATGACTGCACACTGAAGGGTGCTGTTACATAGAAATGCTGTCCCATAATGGCTTCGTTGCTGTGGAAAATCCGATGTTATTTGGTCATTCGCTACGAGTTCCCTAAGCCATCAAGACATTTGCCTCAAGGCTACAAACACAAAGCTACAGGCAAAACCCTCTGGACATAATGAGTGGGCATTTATGCAGAACTAAAAACTGGAACAGCTGAGCAGTAGATCTATGAATAGCAAGCATGCCTCGAAGCACAAAAGACATCATTCTGGAATAAAGGGGTTTAAAATGGTTCTGACATCTTGTATGTCAAGATCATCCTACGTTGTTGTAACTTTTTTTTATGTTTGTTTGTTTGAACCATCTTCCTTAAGTAAGGTTTGAGTAATTAAAGGGTGTGAAGGAAACCCTGCAGCTTTACTAAGAATAAAAATTGGGCAACTGACACTTCTGGCAAGATCCATCATTTTGATCATGCTTGCTAGGGAACAAGCTTATTGCTCCTGTGCTTTTTGCATCCCTGGTTCCACCCTTCAGGACTTCTTAGAATTTTTATTAAGTAGCTCTAAAAGACTTGATTCTAATATTAGCTGAGAAGTGTCTTCTGATGGAAACGGAAGGGTTGGGCTAACTGTAAACTATAGGGTCAGGTCAGGGAGTCAGGTGATACAAAGGAGGGTAATAAAATTCAGAGTGATTGGGATCAACAGGGTGCTGGAGGAGCTTAATGTTGGGAAACGTACTGCAGTGAGGTTGCAAGCGTTTGCAATCATTTATATGCACTTCTAACTACATGGCAAGAACAAGATGGAAAGGGATGTATGACAGTTACACCAGAAGCATGAAGAAAACCCACAGTAGAAATTAGTGCGGGAGCTGGAACGTGAAATTAGTTTAGAGGGAAAAAGACGGGGGGAAAAGAATGTAAGAACATACAAAGGTGATAAATTCAAGTTCTGTGTGTCTGTATCCATATCTGTCTGATCAATTTCTGAGAAATTATTGACTTCCAGGGCAGGTTCCATATTTATTTATTTTCGCCATGTTTTCAGCCCTCTTGCCAACATGTTAGACTGGGGGAAGGATGAGCACTGGGAGAACTTACAAGTTCAAACAAGTTTTGCAATCCTTGCAAAGGAGCTTGGACCTTGCAAAACCATAGGTTGTAGAGATGAGCGAAGCCCAGATACTGTGAAGTTCCTACAGGGAAACATGGCCAAGGGATTAGGGGCTAATCTCTGACCTGAGAAGATGTGATGAATGTCTACAGTGCAGACAGTACTGCAGCACAGAGATACCTGAGCTGGTTGTGACTGGTTTATTTGGCAGAATAACCTGGCTCTACTTTCTGTGGCATGGGAAGCAAGTGTCTCTTCCAGCAGTGGAGTAAGTTAACCCATGCAGAGATCAGTGCTAGAGAGTCCAGAAAGCAGAATGTATTTTAGCAAAAAATGACAGACTGTGATGTAGCTTCATGCTTCGCTTCCTTGTGTCCAAACTTCTTGGCCACGAGCACATTGTCCTTTTGACAAGTACACTTAGCAGCTGAAAGCGTGGTATCATGCCCTCTTTGCATGCTTACCCAAAGAGAGGCACTACAGGATGTTCAGATACAGAAGGATATTGCTTAGGTGGCTTAGAAAGGCAAAGGGATTAATTCAGTTATCTCTCCATCTTCTTCCTCACAGCTATGAGTGGCAGCTCTTACTGCCTGGGAACAGACTCACACGGCCTAGTCAAGAGGATGACAGCTCTACACCACTGGTAAGTGACAGCTCTGCAGCCACTCTTGAGAGACTAATTGATAGAGCAGTATGGAAGCACAGGGGTGGAACTGTTCCCTTCGTAACGAGCTAAACTGAAGACAAGGATTTATTCTGGTTGAAGTGCTACCTGCCGCTGTTGTACATGGTGTCAGAAATGCATCCCTGTAACCCATTGCACTGCATTCCTGCTGCAACAAGTATGTCACTGCAATCATGGAGTTGAATGTTGTTTTGCTGTCTGTGTACCAACTGTATTTTAAGTAAAGTTTTCTTTTTGTTGTTTTTTTCCCCTCTCCCCAAGCATCTTTTTCTACTGCATATGTTACCAGTATTTCTCATTCTCTCTTCCTCCCCCTGCCTTCAGTAATAGTTCTGCCTACTTTTCTTTCTGCAGTGCTAGAACAGCACCTGTGATGGTGTGTGGCTCTCTGTGTTGCATTTCACTCCTCTTTGGGAAGGAGTCTGGCTTGGACAGAGTTCAGGAGCTTTGTGTGTGTGGTGGATTTTTTTTATTTTATTGAGTGAGGAATTTATGACTGAGGGTTTGGTGGAGAAGATGCGTTCTGGCAAAGGGGGGTCGTGGCTGATGGGAGACTGAAGTCTACTCTGGTTATTCGAATCTTCCATCTTTTTGTTTAACTGGAGATGTAGATTTAACAGCCAAGAATATATGTTTGGCTTCAAAGGGGAAAACAAAAAGAGCATTAAAATACCTGTATTTTTGTGTACCGGGAAGTAAAAGCTAAAAAAGGACACAGCAGAGGCAGAACCAGAAAGACTGAGGTTCACGTGTGCCAGGGGCTCTTCCTCTTTGCCCATTGATCTCTTAGCACAGAGAAGAGAGTGAGGCTGGAAGGCATCTCATGCTCCATCACTGGAGGCCTCTTAGGAGCGACTGAGGAAAATACCAGAGGATGAGGAAATCCTTTTGTGTTTGTGTATGGAGAAGGGAGACTGTGGTCTGGTCTCCAGTCCCACATTTATTCCTGGTTTATCTTGACTTCCTGAGACCTGACCCTGCTCTTGCTCCTTCATGCGAGTTTGCCTTAAGTGCCCTTACAAGTTGCTGTCTTTATTTCTTGGAAAGGTAGGATTGCTGCCGCTTTCTAGCGAAAGGAAACTCTTCCAAGTAGTCAAAGATTACTCCTGCTCACAAAACAATTCCCTTATCAACTCTCTCGTGTACAAACTGCATAATAACAACACAGCCTGCACAGCGCTGCAAGCTTATTTGCTTTGTGATTTGTGGTCGGATCATTGCATTTCAGCATTTACTGATGAAAGGAAATTACTAACAAGACACTGGTATTTACATTAATTGTGGCTTTGGGGAGATAGTCCAAAGAAAATTATGTTAAAGCCAGTTATTATGTGTCTCCTTAACAATTAGAACGGAACCCAAAGTTTATAAAACAGAAGTTGATTTCAATTGGATTTTAGCTGCTACTTGATATTTTCCCTTTCTAGGGGCTACAGGGGAAAAAGTGTTTTCAGTGGCAACCCCTTGTGTTGTTTTTTTAATCCATCTTCAAAAACAACATAAAGCACTTAGCTTGAAGGAGCGTGTATGCTAGTACAACAAAAACTCCTTATTTCCTTCCACTGAGCAGGATCAATCTCTGCTTCCATGGAGGCCTTGTGGAGCAGGTCAGCTTTCAGAAAACACATAGGAAATGGCAGGGTTTCCTCTGTTAAAGACAGAAGTTTTCATTGTTTTTGTTTCACCTCCGTGCAGCCTTGTGCAGCTCTGCAGGTTAAACAGATTTGGCACCCAAAACTCAAAAGTATACCAACCACTTTTCATGCGTGTCCCACTGGACAGTCTTGTGAGAGTCCTGAGAGCAAACTTCCACTTCAGTTTGAACTCTTTCTGGACACAGATTCAATGCCTTTTATAATGTTTGATGTATGATGAAAAGTAATTTAAGGTTTCTTAAGATGACTCATGTGCCAGCATAGTAGATCCAAGAAACAAACACAGATGTGAGATTCAAATTCTCCTTTGGCATAAAATGCTGCCAGGACTCTTCATGCTATAAACCACAAACTATACCCAGTGCAGACTAGACACACTTTTGTTTTCTAAAGTGTCGTCTGATTGGGTATCTTCAGACTCACAGATGACTGGGGGTATAAATATAAACACACCTTTTCTTTCACCAGATGTTGGTGTTGATTGTATGTCCCCTCTAGTGGAGATTTTTAATGAGACAAATCCCACCGTGTCCACTCAGGCTTCTTGTAGAGGTTCCCTTCATAGGGGAGAAATTCAGGCACTTCTGAAGTACGATTGGTCTGACCTCCTGTCAGCATCTATGTTAGGAATCTGTGTGAAGTGAGGCAGAATTAAATCCTTCCCCCAAAATTCTTCTGTAAGCAGGGGGATTTTGAATGCTGTGGGGAAGAGTTTTCAACTCTCTTTCCTTGGATGAACCCATTACCAGACATTACCTTTACGTCACAGCACGAGTCATGAGCGGATCCAGGCACAGGAATGTGTGTTCTGGCACGAGGCAGCACGGGGCAGGCATGTAGCTGTGCTCATGTTGGTCTTGCTTTGGGGTTATTCTGCTCACTCCTCTACTCGTCCAAGTCAAAGTGGACAGCACTGTTTGATATGTCTGACCATCAAAAGGCTGCAAGACTAAGAGTGTAACTGGTTTTAATTATTAAGGTGTAATTTAAATCTTCATGTTTATAGGATAATTGTTTCTTTTTTAATATAATTTAAATTTTGCAATACAAGAAACAGGCCTGAACCTGTGGATGGAGTGTTGGAAACCGTCTAAGAAGATTAAGGTCTCTTAATTGATTTCACATAAACAGGTGTGACTGAATTCATCAGAAGAAAGTTAAGACTAAACATATTCTTCTAATTATGCAAAAATTGCTAGAGTGGGTGCTCAGTTGAGCAATTGCCTTCCCTTTCCAACTGGGATCAGTTCTCAACTGTACATCAAATGGGAAAATTGTCATTTCCGAAGCAAATGAACCGACCTGTCTCATGCTTTTATTTTGACAGTCTTGCTTTGCTCGTAGATACATTTGCAGTTGTTGATTTGGAAAGAGCACATGGGAATGTCCCTTGTGAGCTGCGCTGTGTCTAATGGTGTGGGAGGACAGGTGTCAAGGCAGGGCTGTGTCATTTTCTAAGCTTCAGGAATCGGCACTTATGGAAATCTCGTTTGAAGAGCTGAAGGACTAACTCTGAAACACTTGCCATTTGCTCTTAATGTTTTCTTATATGACCTAAGTTGTTATTTTCTTGTTTAAACTTAACTGTAGGTTTGGAGATGCATAACACGGTTACAGAACGTCCTTTGTGTTGTGTTTCAAAATAGCAAGTGGAGTATATAACTCTTCATGCAGCCAACAAACATGCTTATTTGTTCTGCTTACGCTGCACTCTTTACCTCTTGTCTTTCCTAATCTTACATCTCGAGAGAATGAGAAAGAATTGATGTGTTGACCATAGTTGTAGACAGGCTAAAAGCTCTGTTTTCTGAGATGTTCATCTCAAAGACCACCTGGGTGTGACAGTAAATTGCGTGAGAAGACGCAAGTATCACAGTGCATCGTGGTGGAGGCCCTGCAATTACTCAGTGGTGCTCCTAACAAAACCATTTGCTGATGAAACAGTTCTTTGAGCCTCTAAATTGAAGGATGACTAGTACTTAAGGTGTGTTTTCAGAGACAAATTTGCACATAGATGGTGATCTAAAATTAGTTTAGTTACTTAAACCACTGTTTTGTAAGAGCGAAGATACTGTCTGTAGCACTGCAGATTAATTTAGAAAATCATACCCCATTTGTAATACGTTTTCTTTAAGTTTGAGAGCTAAATGTGGACTTGTATCAGCCAGCAGTGATCGGTGGTGACTTAGCATCATGTGTTTTACTCAAGTTAAAGTGAACAACAACAGAGTAGTGGGGAACGTGATGTTAATAGCTGTGCTATATTTAAAACAAAACGAAAACCTAACTGAATTTCTACAGAACGCCTGGAAATAATCTTCAGAGTGCAGATATGCAGTTTTACATTTACTAGTAAATTTATCCACTGTCCATCCAGATTTTAAGTTCAATTTTTGAAGACCAAATTCTCCAAAATATGAGTCTTATTCTTAAAGGATCCTAGAAAGAAAATCTGTCTGTGTCAGAGTTCTGAAAAGATGTGATGGCTGCACTGGCTCACCTGTTGAAGGAGAATTGATGTTACGCTGTTGCCAAGAGAAAAAGCTGAAGAAGTTGATAAACACTGGTCTCGAATTAGGAAGAAAAGAGTGCTTTTTGTCTTAATAACTGCTGCAAGTACTCCTACACTGTGAGTTGGAATAAATAATCTTAAATGTAAAGGATTGTTGCTTCAGCTGCCGAAAAATCATTCATTATTCCAAGCACTCCTGTTGGCTTAGTTCTCCTGTCCTGAATCCCAGGCTTTCCTTTTAAAGAAGCACTTTCCTTTAAATGAAATACTGTCCAAAATTTCTTCATCAGTAGCCTGTCAACTTACCAGAAAAATGCCTGTTGGTGAAGTAAAATCATGGAACAGAACATTGTGTTCAGGAGGGAAGGAGGGCTTAAATCATAATAAAAAATCTTCAACTATACTGATATAGGAAAGAATGATTCCTTCCTTAAAAAAATACAAAAACAAACAACAACAACACCACCACCAATAAAATAAAGCCAACAACAAAGAAACCCACAAAAACAAACAACCTGGCCATCTCTGTTTCAAACATCTCCTTCAGGCTGATTTCTGGCTGTTCTTCAGAGGAGCTGCCATCTCCATCCATCCAGGCTTCATTACATCTCTGGAGGATACAAATGCCCCGATTCCTTTGCTGCTTTGAAATCCCAAGCTATGCATTAATCGAGACAGTCAAAGACTGCCTGAAAAAGCATTGGAACTGATAGGATTTAAGCATGTGCTTTCAAATATTTAGATAGCATATATTTAGATAAATTAAGTACTTCATATTTATCTGCTGCCTCGCATGAAACTCGTTTGATTTGATCAAAACAAGATCACATCGGTTCCCAACTCCCTGCTTTTATGTTGACAATTAGCAAAACACTAAAATTAGAAGCTGCTATTTGATAGATTTAAGCAGGAAAACTGCTGTATGAAGCTTTAACTGGTAGGCATCTTTTGTTGAATTCAAGCATGCTGCTGCATGGCCTGTATATGCAAAAGGAATATGTCCTTACTCATTTAAATGCAAACCAGTTGTAGGGAAAACATCTTCAGGGCATGGCTAAAAAGGGGGAAATGATTGATTGAAATTGGATTAGATAAATCACTTGGAAACTGATGTTATTTTCCACATCCTCTTCGATTGATTAAAAAGCAACGCAATAAAAACTGAAATCATTTTGGTCTGAAAGGCGTGAGGTTACACAGGAATTAGTGGTACTTTTCAGTGCTTGGAAATGCTGAGCTCCTGGCCCCCTGCCCCGTGATGCAGCCCAGGCTGCTACAAGCAGTTCTGTATAATTTTACTTCAGGTATAATTTTACTTCACTTGTTTTAATGATTAGGAGTCCCATAGTTCTGAAGTGATCTGTGGTGTACAATTATGTGTGTTTGGGTGGAAATACTTTTTTTTTTAATTAGTTTCATTCTCATGACGCTAGCTAGACTGTTGTGTTAGTAAGCAAGAGCATTGCGTTGCATTCTTTCATCAGGCTGCTTAGCTTTCAAAATCCAACTTTGCTTCTGTGAAGAAACTGAATCAGAAATCATACAAAAACAAAGTTCCTCAACTTAGGAGAAACTAGATCCATAACCAGTGGCTGGATAAATGTTTTCAAATGTGGTTTTTTTTTTTGTTTTTTTTTTTTTTTGTTTTGTTTTGTTTTTAAACCAAAAGAGTGGATGTCTGAATCCAAATTCTGTGTCTCCCTGTTTGTGTTGTGCCAGTGTGGCAGTGGCAAATGAAACTATCATCTCTTTTCCCCCTGCGTGTGGCAGATGAGACTAGAAATAATAGCTTACAATTTGAGGTGAGATTGGATATTCAAGTCACCTTAAAAAGGACAAGCAACAAAAATCACAGAAACAACAACACCACCACACACAAAAAGCTCCGCTTTGATCAATTTCAAGGAGCCCAGGAGAGTGGGATAAACCAGGCTGTGTTCTGAAACTTTAGGATCGGAAATACTACTCCAGACTCTTCCTTTTTGTTGGAAGGAATAGGAAAACTATTGAGGTGATGTTGGTTTTTTTGTTTACTTTGGTGTGTTTTTTTGGAGGGGGAGTGGAGGGGAGCTTGTCTAACAGCAGGAATTCCAGGGTTGAGTACATGTAAGTTGTTCCGTGGGAATGTTGCTGGCTGGCTCTGGAACTGCAGATTGAGATATTATTGTGTAAATGAAACATCAGGTATTTATTTTCCACGCAGGAGATGCAGTAATTACTGCACTCACACAGCAGATGACAGCTGTTATCATTCTGATGAAAAGAGTCCTAAATTAAAACCCTGTCCTTTTGCATAGATTCCTGTCAGAAACAAATGTTAATTTCCTTGGTTGGTCAGCCTCCTTCCTTGGGTCCTCTGATAGGTACAAATAAGGACCAGACTTTTGTTCCTGTCTTTATTAACGTTTCCTGGCACACCAAGAGCTTTGCAGTGGAGGGGAACAGATGCAAAGCGAATTCCTGCAGGCTGTGTGAATGCCCCTGGTGTTTGGGCTTCGGCTGACAGCAGGGTGTTCTGTGGGTGTTTGGAGGAGCCCTACTGATAGCCAAAACCGACCTAGATTTCATTTGTTTGCATAACGTGGTGCTCTTGGAAGAGGAAAAAATAATTAGATGAAGAGGATCCACTTGTAGCACAGATGTCCGCTGCCCAGCTGATCTGCCCAGACAACTTTGCCCTCCTTTCTGGCTGGAGGATGGTGTGGCTCCCACAGATTAACGTGGTGACATCTGTTTGGGTAACGCACGGACGAGATGGGGAGATGCAATCCATACACCTCTGTTTTCTTTGGAAACCTTTCCCAACGATAGGAGATTAAAACCTTTAACGTGTCATTATTTTGGGCTGGATGTCGACTGCCAAGCACAGCCATGCTCTTCAGATTACGAGTCAAGAAAAGAATGAGTTTGTTAAAATGGCACGCTTGCCATGCGGAGTAACTGCTGCCTCTTAGCCTTATGCACGAAGGTTTTCAGGTCTATGGCAAAGCCAAGTGTTGGTCTCTGTAAAGGGGAAAGCAGGGCTGGAAGGAAGCCCTGACAATCTGTGCTGCAGGGAGTCAAGAAGCCAAACCCAGCACTTCTCTGCTGCTGTAACAAGGATAGGTGAACCTCCTACCCATGCCTGAGACCCCAGAGTGCCCTTTAACTCAGTGCTTGGAAACTTTTCTCGTAATATCCTAGCAGTCACTCTTGATTTCTGTTACAATTAATAACCCAGTGATATGACTGAGAGCATAAGCTGCCTCTTTCTGTTACTTTTACTTGGAATAATCTCTTTTTAAAGAACCAAAGATCTATGTCCAAGAGCACTATTCTGCAGACTACTATTAAACAACATATTGTAGTCACTGCTGAGTGCTGAGTTCCATCAAAAGATATAGGATAAAAAGAATTTGAAGGGAGAAGAAAATATAGATGAAGCTCTGGGATCTGAGGGCTCTTATTCTATGCAAACTAAGTAGAACACAGCTTGAAGGTCAGAAGAGAGGGCTGAGGGGCTTCCTGGAGAAAATTTGGATCTGCTTTGGGTTCAGAGCTTCATTCTTATACTGGAAATTGTCCCTAAAGCAGACAAAAAAAAAAATAAAAAATCACTGAATTATCCCCAGAAACAAAGCAATCAAATCAAGTTAAGAACAATATTGAAGGCAATGATAAATCATTTATTTACTAAAACACAACACATGTCCTAAAGCAGAACAGCAACAATAAAAACTCTCTTGAGCAAATATTGCAAAAGAAACTTTGAATGTAGCCAAGCCCTCTATCTGTGTAAGATGCTCTGCTGCAAACGTTAACTTTCCAGCAGTCTCCTAGCAGTAGGTGAACCCGACCTCTGGTTTTCTGAGGCACAGAAAGTTCTCCCTCAAATTTTACATTTGAGAATGTTTCGGTGCTTAACGTCGTTCTGATTTTTTTTCCCATCTGATTAAAACACAAGGGTGGTGTGAATTTTGGCTGTGGGTGTCCTTATTATGAGCTCTGGGAACCTCATGCATCTCTCCAGAGAGGGAGACGCGATGGCGTGCTGCTGTGCCAGTGCCCTTCAGCTCGGGTCCGAAGCTAACTTAGGTTTCCAAGACTGAAAATTGCCAGGAGCCCTTTTTTTGGAGGAGGTGTTGGGGGGTGTGGGTTGTTCTCCTTTGAGTGTGTGAAACGTGTCAGGGCTGCAGTGGGAGCTGGTGCAGGGAGGCAGGATGCGCTGCTGCGGCTCCCTGTGCTGAGGTGCCTCGGGCCCTGGTGTAAGCAGCTGCAATTTTGGGTTTGGGGAATATTCTGACTTCACAATTTCCTGACTATTCCTACCGTTTATTTATTCCTGCCTTTTATTTACGTTAGTAGAAGTGCAGGCAGTTGCAGAATTGAGGCTTAAAAAAAAAGTTCAAGCCAATACTTGCAGTTTTTTTTTTTTTCCTGAGATATTTTCACAGCTTTAATATTCAAACACTGCTTTTGCTAATTACGTTTTCTTAATTATATGATTTGCAAGATTAAAAGGCCACTGCCAATACAAACCGCATATTGCCCCTAAACTGTTAGATTATTAAATTGCATTTTTTAAATTAATTTTTACTTGCCATGATTTGTATTCTGTTTGTTCTGTGCTATTTTAGGCTTGGTTAATAAATATCATGTCAGTCTCATATTCGTTTGTGGACAATTCCAAGTTTTCAGTGCTACAGGGTAAGGGTTTGAAAGGCAACTGCACCATTTTTTGTTTTGTTTCACAGAATTGTTTTCTTAATTCTATTCATTTTATGCTTTACAGAAGACTTTTATTTTTAAACAAAATAGAAAACTGTGCTAAATATAATTTGACAGCATCTCTTGAAATGATATTCTTGTTTATGACAGTGTAGAGCAGAGGCACAAAAAGTCAGAGGTCACTTTTTATATGCAGTAGGTTCTCATATATTCAAGAATGTCTGGACGTGTAAAGTGTCTGCACAAGACTGAGTCATCTCTTCTATGATGGGATTTCTCAGGGCTATTGCTGTAAGAACTGCTTGTGATAAGAACCTCTCTCTGGTACTGTGTTCTGCCACCCCTCACCTCCTATCTGAACCACGCAGCTACCTGGCAGTGGCCGTGCCCATCACAGGGACTGCAGCTGGGTGAGTGAACACAGCAAATGAGCAAAAGTAAGAGCCAAGCCACCACTGAGGGTTAGTGTGGGAGCGGAATCCTAGCAGTGTGGGAGCTGCATCCTCGTGGCTCATCCTACTGCTGGGGATCCCTGCGCTGGGTGAGGACTGGGTGCTCTGTGGAACACGTGAATGGAAGCGATGAGATTATAACCACAGGTGTCTGACAGTGCAGAAGACAGTTTGGTAATTCTGATTCAGAGGGCTGGCTCTTAGGTACAGAAGATTATACCCCTTCTTCCAGTGCAAGAGGTTCGGGATCCTGTTGTACTCGAGGATCCATTCACAGGGAGTGATCAGCCCCATAGGTGGCTTGTTGGTGTGGTTTGTGATGGCTGGGAGTGCTCACATCCCGGGGATCCCAGGATCCCAGGAGTTGTGAAGGGCTGGGATGGCCCTGCAGGAGATGGAGTGGCTCAGGCCTGCCATCCCTGCTCAGAATGGCAGCACCCTGTTGGTGTGACAGGGAAAGGAGAGCCTCAGTGGGCTGCTAAAGCAGGGGGAAAGCCAAGCGTGATCCTGATATCCAGCCATTTCACAGATAATAATAAATCCTTGTCAAAAGCATTGGCAATCAGTACTGGGAGCTCAGCCTTTTAGGTGAGGAGCACAAGGAATTAACAGCATTTCAGTTTTGGCTCCTCTGCGCTTGCTGTCTTAGGCAAACGGTAAGCAGCACACGGTGCTTCGCAGTGAGCAGGAGCTTGCATAACTGCTTGCTGTCAGTTTGTTGTGTAATGGAGGAAGGCTGAAACTGTGCAGCAAAGTTCCTTATTATATTTTTTTGTTTAAAATGAAGCTGCGTTTTTAGGAGAGAGGAGGACTGGGGAGTGTTTAAGCAGTTTTTCTGTGGGGAAAAAGAGAGCAATTCCTAGTAGCATTTGATTTGGGGGGTGAGAGGGAGTGAGGCATGGCCACACAGCTATTTTTTTGAATGATGCAGTGTCGATTCTTCTTCTGTACAGAGTAAAACCGAATGTTTCAAAAAGAATGTGTTGAGCATATGAATGTGGTCTTAAATATTAGGAAGGAAGATCTTTCCTTGAAATAAAATGGTCAATTGTTTTGGCATCTGACAGAAACATGATGTATTTAACAAAGCATGAGATAGTGGGTTTGGGGGGCATGGAGAGAAGCTTTGTGTCAGTTCATGACTTCCTGAAAAATCACATTGAAAACACACACCATGTGTGAGCACATGCAGAGGGATGATGGTGCAGACATGCCATTGGCTTTAGACACTGTCTTGATAAGGACTTTTCTCAGAGCCAAGACTGAGCCCCTTTCAGAAGACTGCCTTCGTTATGCTGCTGTCCCAGTTTATGAGGGTTTTTTTTTTCCACTGCAAAAGATCTTGGATTGAGGGATTGTCCTGATGATCTGTTCAGTGTTCCAAAGGGGCTGATTAATCTGAAAAACCCAACAAGACAGCTGAAACCACTGCCAAAAACTGTCATCCGTTCTGCTTCCTCAACTGCCAGCTTTCTGTGCTTTTGCTGCAGAGACAGGTCAGCTCTTAAAGATGCAGCCTGACATCTAATGCAGAAACAACAGGATAGCTGATGGGAGAGTGATTAAGGGGTATCTTTTTTTTTTAACCCTCTTTTCTGTCACTTCTGAGTAGTGATGTGTATCTCCCAAGATAGCACAAAGCTCAGAACTACTACTAATCCTTGAATGTTGAATGCAATTAATGCAGCTACAGAGAGGATGGAAACCTTGAGGAAGGGATGATGGCCCTCAAAGGTCAACATGATGGAGTTTTGCATGGCTTGTTGTCCGTGCATCACTGGTTCCTGGCAATAACAAAGGTGAATTACTCCTGAACTGGGTTTTCCATATGCACGTTTCCTTAAGGCAGTGAACAATTTATTTTTTTATTACTGGGAGTACATGGGAGTGAGAACGCTGATGCTAAGCAAGAGACGAAGAGGCTCCTTGGCCTTTTAAGGGAGAGATTTTTGGAGTTCTGGAAAGAACAGCGTGACCTTGCCAGACCCAGAGGATTTTTCTGTAGGCAGGGTAAGCCTCTGTCCCCCTCTTGTGGCTGGTGCATAGGGATCAAGGGGCAGGGGGGTGGCTGCCAGCCCTACAGTGGCGGTGGGCACCTTGGCACGCAAAGCCTGGGCTTGGGGCTTTTCTGGGGGCCGACCTGAGTGCCTGGCTGTCACTCCCTAAGGATACTCTTCAGCTATTGTGGGGGCTTGGGGGGGAGAAAACTGGATAACTGCAATCGAAAGCTTGAGGGAGTGTTTAATGGGGCCGTTAATAAATGACTCTGGCAGCCAATGGGGCATAGCCTTTGGTCTCATGCCTTGCAATACTCCAGAGGCACACTGTAATGAACCCATAAAACCTGCCCCATCAAGTCGTAGCACTTTAGCACGAAACACTCCTGAATTTAATGCGTGGTGGATGGCCAAGTGGTGCCTAGGTAAACGCCTAGGATGGACGGTGCTGAGTAAACCTTATTCATTTCTTTAATAGGGAAGCCTTCAACTATTTTTAGAATGTTAAAGAATACCAATGTATTCTGTGTAAAGAAGAGGAACAACCTTCTGAACTTCAATTTGCTGGGAAACCTCTGTGTTAACCCCAAACACATGCCAATGGTGAAAGGTGTAAATGTCTCCAAGAGCATTTTGCTGCGTTAGCAATACATTTTGATCCTGAAAGCAGCTAGGGAAAACAGCACATTAGAATAGCAATCTTCTCTGTTCTAGATCCTCAGATAGTATAGTGCAGGGTGCTAAAGAAGCCCCTAAATAAAGATAAAGTTTGATTAAATTCACTCCCAGCAAACTGGCTCAGTTGTGCCAATTAACTTGGAAATGCAGCAGTGTTTTATTGCTTTAGGAATGAATGGTACTTATTGGCTTCTTATATAACAGTTTGACTTCCTCATCCAGTCAGAAAATTGAGCATCTGTCAGACCATCAACCCATAAATGTCTTCATTAGATCTGATAAACAGACCATGGCAAGCCTGAAAGTTGGAAGGTACCACCCTTCTGCCTGGGGAGCTGGACTCACTTAACAAGCTGAAAACGAGGGATGTAAAACAGGGAGAGTGCTCAGGGTGAGCGATTCAGAAGGGCTGCTCTGAGACGTGCCAAGGTGCAGCACTGAAATAACTGCTTGTAAGGCCGGAAGGGATTCTGCCCCATCCCTGTTACAAACAAAACCTTGGCAAGTGACAGATTCAGGAAGCTGTCCCCAGACAAGAGTTGTTGGATGTCATCCCAGTGTGATTGGGCTTGAGTCTGCTGGCAACTGAGACCTCAGGTTGTCTTGGATTTGAAGGAGCACTGTGACCCAAAGAACGATTTGTGTCTCTGCCTGAGTGGTGTTTGCTGGAGATCTCAGTTTCTGAGCTCTCCTGTTGCCTTGCCTCAGCATGCTGCTCCTGCCTTTGGGACGGCACAAGGGATTTGTAAGACAAGCCAAAAGCATCGTCCACAGAAGGCTGCTGCTTCTGGCTGAGTTTTCAGGCTGTATCAGAGCAGCCCGCACGCGGAGCGGTGGTGTAGTTCTTCCACCTGACCTCAGTGCAATTAAGTCCACTGGCAGCAGACGTGTCGACAGTACTGCAGTAGAAGATGGAAGTCCTTATTCAGGAATGCATGGATGTTTTATTATTTTCACCGATGAGCTTTTACGTGCTGCACTACTGAGTCTTCCTTCAAAGTGAGAAATTCCTTTTCATCTTCCAAAAATTCCTGACTCTGGTTTCTGATAAATCTTTTCCCTTAAATGAAGTTACTGCTGTTGCACAACCTTTGGTCTTGCAAAATGCAAAGCCATCTGTTACAACCTCAATTACAGGTTAGAGGAGACAGAAACTTATTTGATGGTGTGTAACAGCAGGCTTTACCTTAGCTGTATGTCTGAGTGAAAAGAGCCAGCCTTTATGACAGAGGCCAGATGAAGGATGAAGGATTTTGTCTATTAATGAAAATTGAAGAGTAGGAAAATCCTAAAAGACATAAAAACATATATGTGTGTGTGTATGTGTAAGTTTGTTCGTTTTTAACCACCAATGTCTGCAAATTCTTGAGTGCTGCTCTGCATCTTAAGAATCCATGCTGTTGTGGAGTAAAACTTCAGTGGTTACAGCCTCTCCAGTGGCTGCATGTGTGTTGCCATTGAGACAAAATCATTTAGAGTCTGTTGAGTCTATTTTTTGCAAACACAACGTAGGCAAAATGTCTGCGTTGCGTGAGATGGAATCAATAGCTTGTCAGCTGCTTTGACTTTTACTGGGAGATTGATATTGGTAGACTTTCCCCTTTACAGATGGAATTATATTATTATTAAGTTTTAATTAAATTCCTAAATGCATGAATAAAATGAACCAAGCAGAGAGAAAAAAGACTCTTAAGCAACCTCCAAATGTAGCTTAAAATATGCTGGTATTTTATTTTGCTACGGACAGTCCAGGGGACCTTCAGAATGCACAACCAAGATTAGTTTTGACACTGGAGCTGGCATTAGTGAGGCAGTCATGCTGCCAGTTAAATAGGTTGATTAGCTGCAGATATATATATATATATTTAAATATTTTTGTTTTAGATCTCTTACTAGCAGTTTCCCTGGGGAGATGGTACCTGTGCTGGCTGTTGTGCAGGTGAGCACTTGGCTCTGAGGCCTCTTGCTTGCTGGGCTCTCTTGGGAATCCTATGGCTATGTGTCCTAGCTGGAGCAGTGCAACCGTGGCTAGGATTCTCTCCCTATCAAAGTGAGGTGAAAACCCCAGGCCAGATCGCTAGTAGCATATATATCCCTTTCCCCATCCTGTCCAGCAGCCTCATACAGGTTTGTTTTCTTGCTGCCCAAGTCTTTAAGAACAGAGCAAAGTTATTGCTCTGCACGCAGAAAAAAATCCCTGACAAACGTGAATGTGCTCAGGTTGTTTTTCTTCATCCATTTTAATACATAAAGCATGAAGGAGAGCAGTAAATACGGTAACGATGCCAATCTCGCCCAGTCCACTCTTCTGTTACATTCTTGTTATACAATAGTAAGAGGCACTGCAGTGAGTGCTGTTGAAAGATGGGGGATTTAAGAGAGAGCTGTGATGGTTGGGTTGGATTGCTGCCTATATTTGGACTGTATTTATTATTCTACTTCTATTAAGGTGCTTAAGTTATTCAGAGTTGGGTTTAGACAAGAAATAAATATCTAGCCAGTTGTGAGTACATGTCTGTTAGTTATTAGTCATCACTACAACTCTAAAGAGTTGGATTTAGCAGCAAATTGTTAAAATTCCCACAAATGGAGGATGGCATAGTAAAAAAGTCGAGTTTTATTTTGTTGCTTTTGGCTGGCAGTGTAACCTGAAGCTTTTCAACAGGCCAGGAGAGGAGAAATGCTCGTGTGACATATGGGAATGAGCTGTTTAGGACTCTTCTATCTTGCGGGTGCTATTTCCTGTAGCTCACCTGTCAGGATCCAGGGAAAAATGCACAGATAATAATGGAGAAAGAATACATCAGTGGTATTTGTTAGAAAGAGAAAACAGAGCTGCTGAAGTCTTAGGAGGGGGGATTCCAGCGGCACTGCAGGCACTGGGTCTAATTGTTGAGCATGTTTGGGGTTTGGCTGGCTGTCTGGAGAGGCGAGGAAGGATACAACACTGATTTCAGCTTCAGGCAAATACTGCAAAGGAGTCTTATCTGTATGTACGGATTTATTTTTTTTCTCCAAACATTAACAGAGAATCTCAGTTCTTTGTGTGTTTCTGACCAATGCAGTATATTACACTGCAAATGCAACTTCTGTCACTCTCCTCGACTTTTTTTTTTTTAAAGCACAAAACAACTGTTTTTTCCCCTCTTCAAAAGCATTCTAAAGAATGTTTACACAGCTACAGAGGAAAAGATACCTGCTTTTTGTCCCCAAAAGTTTCAGTACGAAACACAATAAAACTGTTAGAATCTCTTCTGCTCACCCTCATTGAAGAGGATTATTTTTCTGCTTAAATCCTGCAGCATCTTTTTTTCTTTTTGCTCTTGCTCAGGCTGGGGAAGGGAGAAAACGCTGTAGCAAACTGATTCTTTATGTGCCAGCTCGTGGGGTGAAGAAAGCCTCCTCCCCAAGCACTTGAGCCAGGGAAGGCCCATCCAGTGAATAGATGCTAATTGTGAGTATGGGGAAATCTAGGTTCCCTGCCCTGCCACACACACTCCAGGTAACCTGGGGCATTCTGCTTGCAGACGGGGCTCCTGGAGGCCTGTCCCTCCAATATCAAGGCTGGGGGCTATCAATCCTGTGCCGCTGTTGCTCCAGTGTCACTAAAGTTAGATGCCTGGAGGTCCTAATGGAGCTTTCCCTTCCCATTTCTCCTCCTCAGGCTCTCTTGTGCTGCATTTTCAGGAGTGTTTGAATACATCGCATGTAAAGTCCCTGGTGGTTTTGTATAAGGCTTTAAAATTGATGTGGGTAACATCCAGGTGTTTGTGTGACTGGTACTTACTGCGCAATGAGAAGTTGTTCTTCTTTGGGAGAGTCTGCCCTTGTTAGAAATGCAGGGCCTGTTAGCCTGGAGGATTAGAGACTGGGTGACATATCTGTAAGGTGCTTTTCTTGCTCCAGTTATTGTGCTGTTTCTAATGATGCTGTGTGAAGGTTAGGAAACAATACAGCTGAAAACCCCATGGCCGTAATTTTGGCAGGTTTGAACTGATGGGATGAATTTCCTGTTACTGCACTTCTGGATTAACCCATAAGCGTGTTTCCAACCTTCTGACTGCTTCACTTGAGGCTCTTGGTTTCTCATTTGGGAATTGTTGTGTAGCCACAGCTCTGAGTGCAGCCTGGAGAACTGCTCACTGGATGAACTATAGGGCATGTAATTCCTGAATGTTCTTCTAAGTAAACTAATTAGGTTTTAGGTATTTCAAGTGGGGCAACCAAAAGTTGCTTATCATTGAGAATTTAAGTCTTTCTTTGTACTCCAGCTATTTAAACAAACAACCCCCCCATCTATCCTGTATGGACAAACAAACAAAACAACCCATCTGATCAAGGTCTTGTTAAGATAAAATCATTGAGGTCTAGGAGCTGGTCTGGTAGAACAATATTAAGGGCCATTTTAAAAGCTTAGGAAGAAACAACTCCATTTTGCCACTTTTCTAAATATGACAGGCATTAAATTAGTCTTGGGACATGCTAGGCATGGGGAGGATTCCTGTTCCACCTGCACTGGGCAGTGAGGGCCCATGGGGATAAAATAACAATAATTAAGTGGACATGGGTGAATTTCATCACTCAAGCTTCTTAAAATTAAAAAGCATGATAATTCAGGCATCTCCAAGCTTCTGGAGTCCTGATTATGCAACTGCAGAACATCGTTTTCTTCCTCTTTTGGTGAGTAACTAAATATTTGCACTGTGGTAGTACTGAGGAGGCACAGGCGTTCCAAAGGCAAAGCAAGGAGCAGTTCCTGCCCTGACTTGTAGGAGTTTTTCTGATGAAATCCTTTGCTAACGATAAGACTTGTGTATTCACTTGGTTATTTTCGTTCTTATGATCCTTCTTAATATAACTCCTGTAATTAGTAAAAGAAAAAGTATATTTGAACCTTTGCGATGGGGCATTTCACCAGCCCAGGGACAAGCCCCTGGTTTACCTGTGTGCTTCCCCCAGTGCTGAGCAAGGTGCAGATGAATTCACTGCCCTCACAGCAAACCAGCCCAGCCTTTCCGCAGGGAAAAATACGGCCAGACTGCATTTACTCTCACCTGAGCTGGTATGTCCTGGAATACTGAATGAATGTGGCTCATGACCAACCTCTCCAAAGGCAGAAAATGATGCTCGAGTTGGAAGTACCATCTCTAAATACCTTGTATTCCTTTAGGAGTTGCTTCACTGGTTGAAATGCACTTTCTCCAGCCCGCACAATGGGATGTCCCACGTTTGTTTGTTTTCCTTTGCTGCCATGCTTGGAGTTAACTGGGTGCAGCATGAGTGGCTGTGGGTAAACTGCAGCCCTGTGATACTGCTTGAGGTGCAACACACACTGACACAGCAGTGACTTGTGCAGCTTGCCCTGCATCTTGATGAGTTCTTCTAAACTAAGCAATGCCGTACCTTGAAAACTTGTGCAATCCTTCTCCTAATCCATGCATGAAGACGTCCTTGGTGTTTACATAACATTTACTGCACAGCACGGAGAAGGCATGGTTCAGTTCCTGCTGTCATACAGATGAGTCACCTTTGAGTGACAGCCTTGCTTAGATGTGCAGTTTGATTCCAGCTGAGAAAACTCAACACAGGAGATCTCCATAGTTGATTGCATCTCCAGGTCTCTGTTTTCTCCCTTCTCCTGCTCTGGTCTAAACTAAGTTTCGTAGGACAGACACCAGCAAAGGACTCTTTCGGTATGAAACACCCTTCTTTCAGCTTTACAGACCTGAAAATGAGGTGGTAGATTCAGATGACTCTTACTGACTGTGAATCTTTCCATCGATACTTTCAAGGACCTGTAATAAGCTCTGACTGTTGGAATATTTGCTTCCCTGCAGAAATGCTCTGCTGGAGCTGGAAAAATGCTCATAAACTCAGCCCCTACCAAAGCCCTGAAACTGAGCCTGTCCCAGCACACCGTGCATGGCATGAACTGCAAATACAATGGTTCTCCAAGGAAGCGGCCAAATCACCATTGAGCTGTCTTTGTACAGTCCTGTTTTGGGCTTAGTAGGCTATTTTTCCTTTTTTTTTTTTGTAAAAACAACAACAACAACAACAAAGATATGATATGGTTGTTTTGCATCTTAGTACTTCAACAGATTCTCAACTCTGAAGTATGAAGAGTAAGAAATTTCCAATTTCTTCCTTGCTTAATACTGTGTGAAATAGCTTCCTGACAACGTGGTGCAAAACTGAATGAGCAGGCAAGGGCTCCCTGACCAGATGTTCTGATACATGGGTGTTATTTCTGGCTGTGCAACTTTTTCTTTTGTATCTTTTTATGGTGATTTGGCATATAAAATTTTAGCAAGTTCAGTAATTTTGGTAGCTAGCAACCTCTGACTCTGTGGATGTTCACTATTGGAACAGGCCTTTTCATTTGCCTTACTCGTTCACAAGACGTAGGAAGTCAGTAGTGATGGCAGGAGCTGACTGCTAAATACATGTGAAATAAGCCTTGTGAGATCATAAGGAAAACTTTGTGCAAGCCAGAGGATTGCCAATATTCATTGATCCTGAAGTCTATAGTGGTCCTCTGGATAATGTAAGCATTCAAATTTGCTACACTGAAAATTAAGGGAAAAAAGAGAACCTCCCTCTAACAAGGGATTTGTGGAGGGATGTAGGTCTTCCTGCTTCAGGACAGAAGTAATGCTCTCCTTAAATGAAGAATGAGAGAGATTTTTATTTTTCCTTCCATTGTGGAGAAGTAATTATATGGTGTAATACTGTGCGGTGTCTTTCTGCACGTGGCCAGAGTTGGGCTTTGTAGGAGTCAGGATGCAGGACTATTGTCAGCTGACCTTGTCCAGCAGTCTCTGTGTTGGCCAAGTTTTGCAGTGAAATCACTAAACACTGAGAAGGGAAAATTCTGTCTGATTTTTTTATTTTATTTTATTTTTTAAGTCTCACCAGTTAAATACAGAGCTTAGTAGTGCATGAGTTCTCATGCTCAAATTAAGACTGAAGTCTTGCAAGCAAAAATATTTTTCCAGCATCCTCTATAAAGCAAATGAACTTTCACAAGGCTGCATGACTTCAGGCTATGCAGAAGGTATACATACAGCCCTGAGAATGGAATTTGAGAACGTTGTGGCAAACGGATGAAAAATCTGATGGACGTTGGGCATCACATAGGATTGTGGCGAAGCAATGGCAGAGTGGTTGGGGTTGACAACTAACAATATTACAAAGCTTTGACAGAACAAGACCTTACATGAGGTGTCAATCATCCTTCCCATGCCACTTCCAATTTGTCTTCCTCTTGGAGGACATCCGTCCCTGCTGGCATCTGCAATGCAGCTATCAATGTCACTGAGCCAAGGGCAGACGGCACCAAAGGAGCAGAGCGTGGTGGTGCACGCAGTTGTTCTGACGGTGCCTGTGGAAGGTGCAAGGATGAAACGGGGGAGAAGTGCTCCAAGATGTCCTCTGATCTGAAGGAAAACATTCAGAGAAGTGGACTGAGGTTCAGAGCAGTAGGTGGGGATATGGCTGGAGCTGTGGCTTTCTTGGATTGGATATGCCAGACCTTTTGGCTGGCATATTTTCCTGACAACTTCTAATCCAAGGGCTCTTCTAAAGTGTTGTGGGCCCTGATTTCTTGGTCATGCTAAACTAATTAACAAATTATGGGCAATTTGATTTCTTGGATTACACGTGCAGAGTTTGTGAGGGAGACCTGACGTCCTGTTTAGGAGGGAGGAAAATGATGTCGCCAAACCTGCCTGAGATACCAGCAAAACTCAAGAGCTCAACTCCCCAGTCTGAGGCTGCTGTGACTGTGTTCCCTCCAGCTGCAGTGAGTCCATGATTGTTTGCACAACTGTCCTCAGCGTATGCAAAGTCCTACCTTGTAAGGCTTCAGGAATGGCAGTGGTGAGTTGGGTGCTTGTGCTGTCTGCACGTATGTGCTCTCAAGCAGCACCTGACTGAAAAGGCTGCAGGTGGAAGGGAAGGAGGGAACGCTATTTTTTGCAAGTCTGCTTAGGTTATATTTAATTTCATCAATTTTAATTATCTTAAGAAGCAAATATGCCAATATCTGACTGCCACTGCAGTCCAGACTGATTCTCTGCCCTCTTCCTTTGCTCCACAATCTGCTCCTGTGGGTGTTGTTCACCACATTTGTACTGGGGGGAACGCAAGTTGTTCTGCATCCGTCAGAGGTATGAAAGCAACACTATCTGTGCCCTGGAGCAATGTCTGAGTGTGTGTAGCAGTGACAACTGGCAGTGGAAAAAGTGGCTGTGCCTGTGCACGTGAGGCTGGCATGTCATGATGCAGGAGGCTGAGCTCCTGCATGGCTCTCACAAGTGCAGCAGGTGATCAGAGAAATGAGGGAGGAATGCGCAGGCCAGATCTGTAAGTAAATTCAGTATAGTTTTGGAGCACTGTGAGAGAAAGACCCTGGCATGCACACGTGCTAATCCATCCCCCCCTCTCTTAATAAAGAGAAAAATCTATTATAAATTCAGTGCTTACTTATGATCCTGTTCTGCTGAATGAATTAGAAGAGGACATCTAGGGTGCCAGCACATACAAAGCTGCAGCTTTATTTTACATGCTCTTAATGTCAAGTTACTTGAGAGGCAGATTGGTGGGTGCAAACTGTGTGAGACAGCCAAGTGCGTGTCCCAGTGAATCTCCTGAGTCAGCTGCTTGTTGCTGTGCCCTCACTTACGCTCTGCAAACAGCAATAGTAAGAATGTGTGCAAGCTGTGTCATCCTCAAGCATGTATGTGCACAACTGCAAATACGCACCTGTGTAGGTTCGATATTTTGGTTCTTTTTACTTTGTTTTGAATACTTAGTGATGCAACCAAAGCCCTCTTGTTGCACAGGCAAAGCTCCAAAGAGTGATTGTCTAGCTCACTGTTTTTATTTGGAGTTTTACAAACTATAATAAAAGAGCTCCCAGACAATGCTCTGGGCACTGTGGATGATCTTACTTAAAAAAATACACCAGTAAACAAATGTCTTCATCAACTACCTCAGATCAGATCAAGCTATATTTACCGCTGTTGCTAAGTTAAGAGCCATCTGTTGGTATCTATTAACAGACTATTTACATATATACAGATCCTGAGTACTCCTGTACCAGGAATTGTCTCTGTCAGAATCCCTCATTGTTCAGGAGCTTTTTACACTCCAGATCCACACAGTGAAATGTGGAAAGAAGCTCTGAGGTGAGCTAGGAGTGCTAAACCCCAGGCTGTGTTGACTCGATGGACAGATATTCTAGAGGTTGAAGCTCTAAGGGAGTTTGTTATGAAAGTATGGTTTCCAGGGAGAGAGCCATGTGCTGGGCCAGAGTAGACTGTGTTAAATCCATGGAAATAACAAACTGCTTTTTGGTTTTGTTTACGGAACAGTAGAGTGAAAAGCTGTATGAAGAATAGGCACAAGAGCTGTAATTGTTCTTCTGAGATTTCTTAGGAAATTAAAGCTGCCTAAGAAACAGCATTCAACCGCAGTGTTAAACCTGGTCACCCAGAGATGCACCAAACCTGTGTGTGCAACTCCAGCTTTCTCTCTTGTTGCTCTCTGTCAGTAGGTATGCTGTCATGTCTGGCATCTGTCTTATGCAGAGAATTTCTGGGAGACTCAACTTTTCAAACTGGAAAGTGCTAAGATAAAATGGACTAAAATAAGTCACAAGTGGGGTGCAGTTCATCTCCGCTGCAGTGCTGACAAACGTCAGATGTCTGCTTTGCAGTAGTTTAATAACGCTGGGGGAACCTAATGTATTCAGCTACAAGTTAAAAAATTGAGAACAAAAACCAATATCTGGAGTGATCCCTTATAAAATCTTTTTCCAGACACGGACATGGTAAATAGAGGGTAAGGGTGATTTGCCTTTAAATCTGGTTCCTGCTTTTACATCATCTGCTCCTAAGCATCTAGCTTAGTATTTTGCTTAAATGATGAGATTTTGCAGACTGAAGGTTCAGTATTAAAATGATCATATATATTAAAGGGGGAAAATAATGCGAAATACACTTTTAAAACTGAATTATGGAAGAGGGTATGAAGACTTCCAAGGAGTACGCTTGCATGCTGTGGAATACACAACTGTTCTTAGGCCATGATTTCCATCCAGTTAGCTGGGACAGTAGTAACTTCTCATTGCATTAAGAAGCTAGAGAACTGTTGGGATCTGCTTGGCCAGAATGTCACTGCAGTCTTTTGCTCACACAGGTAAAGCAGAGCCTGGATATACAGCTAGTGCTGCTTCCAGTCCCAGAAGGCGCATTGCTTTGCAGGGTCCCGGCCTCTGAGCAGGTGTGTGAGCACAGAGCTGCACCCTGACAGGTTACAGTAGCTGCCGTTGCTTTCATTCTTTTTTTCTAAAGTGTTTGCAAAATGTGGAAAAATGCAGTAGGTCCAGAAAAACTGGAACAGTGCAGTGCAGTTATTCAGAGCACCCGCTTAGCACAGCAAAACCTACCATAGTAAAGCCTCTGCCTAGGAAGTGCTGCAAATTGAGCAACAGAATCGTAAGAGACATTGAGCATTTTCATCACTGTCATCCACTTCTAAGATGGTTTTAAGAAACCAGAGCTCAAATGTAAGTCCTGTTTAAAACAAATGTAGCACACAGTTTGCAAAAACTGGAGACCTGTAGAGAACATCATTCTATGGAATGCAGAGAAAGCAGGAGATGATCTAAGCAAGGTGCTCCCTCTGAATCACCTGTGTTGTCTGGAAGAATTCTAATCATGCCCTGTAAAGCAGACGTAGATGTCTGTGTTCTTACAGTTCAGCTCAGGGCAGTGCAGCACAATTTTGTACAACAGACCAAGTGTACAATGCTCCATTCTCAAACCTTCTACAAAATCTTGACTGGTGCAGTTACCAACTTCTCAGTTACTTTTGGTTTGGTGACTTGTGTGTGCCTTCCATGTGTAACACAATGGGCTGATATTCAAATAACTGGTCAGGCAATAGTCCATACACCAGAAAGATGCACAGGTACTGCTGCTGTGGTGGAAGAGCACTGATACCACATGAAAATCTGCTATTTGCATGTGTAGATGATCAGACAGAAGCACAAGTGCCTCCTGCACTTGGAAACCACTTTGTTTGACTTTCTGCAAATTCAGAATTTCCTGTCTCCTCCTTGGCTGGACAAAGTGCCTCAATGCCATGTGCAGTATTGGGGGAACCAGCTATAATCTGTCAGCCTATCGTAGAAAATTGTGTGCATGTGTGTGCACACTTTATTAACAATCATCATAATGTCTTTCAAGGTTCTTCTTAGCAAGGGCAACTGCCTCTGGCGTTTTGGCTCTCCTTCAAACCAGTCTTGTCAGCAAGAAAAACCATATGAACTTGGAGATTGAAATCAGTTGCCCCAGGGTACCGGGTCCGGTTTCGTTTTAACAATAAAAGAATCTGATGCCTTTTAGCAGGCAGGTAGTTATTGCCTAGATGAAGGAAGAGTTGTAATAGTAAATCTAGAATTGCATTCATATGTGACATCAGCTGATACACAAATACTTTGTGTCTTGCCATATCCACCTACTCTTTCTATATGCAGGGAAATCTGAACCAAGGGAAAAGCCAAATGCTGGGCTGGCTCCCCCAACTCCACAATTATGTGCTGGTAATCCTGAATTTCCTCTACATTTGCAGGTAGCTAGAGGGGCCTGAATCCTAATGCTGTGCTCAATTTCATACACTGTTTACGTTAATCTACAAAAGCTTGTGTGCGCCTGTGTTTCCAGTCACAGAAGACTTGAGGACAAAATAAATATTTGAAAGTTCCTGGGAAATTACTGTGGCAGCAATGCTGTCCTTTGTAGGCTGCGTTGCAGTTCTGCCCTGATCTCCCATGGTCAAAGCGTTCATTCAGCCAGCTGGTTCCTGCTGAAGCTGAGATGGGAGGTGGAACTAAGTACTGATGAATGGGTGTGCATTACCTTCCACTTCTGTGCATACAGCGTAAGCTAACTTTGTCCCCAGCCCATGATTGAATCGTGGATTATTTAGTATGTGAACATCTTATTACGTGTCAGTTATACCACCACCAGTGTAATGACTTTGTGACTTTTATCCAGATAGCTCCTTAATGTTGTCACCACGGATAGCTGTATGTGAACCAACACGGGACGCATGAAAGCAGTTCTTTGTGAAATACGTGTTGTTTGGGCTTGCTGCAAGTTATCTTTGTGGCTGTGAAAATGAACCTGTCCAGCGCTGTTTTCTGAGCGTGCTCATAGTGCATTAGTCTGGAAGAGAGCTGTTAGAGGTGTGTTAATTGCGATCCCAAAGCCATTTCAGAGCCCCGGCAGGATGGAAGCTTCTCAATGGTACGGGAGCAGCTGTTGATGGTGACTGTAATTGCTGCCCTGTGCTCTTGATTAGAGCTGGGGGGGTGGGGAGGGGGAAGCCCTGCTGGGCTACAGCTTAACAGCTCCCCATACGAATAATCTTCCCAAAGGTGCCGCTCATTCTTCTGGTTGAGCACAGTGGAATTATTCTCACCCGTGCAGGTTAATCAGCAAGAAGTGCATTTGGCATATTGTCTGGGAGAAAGCTGCTCTCTGCCGCTGAGTGCTGGCTGAGGTGTAAATGCCGAGATAAATAAGCTGTTAGGTTTGTAGACTTGGACATCTCACTGGTTTGCTGTTTGTGTCCAGGATTTAATGCCCAAAAGCACTGGAGTTCTTTCTTACTTGGTCCTCACCACCTTCAACGATGGGAAGTTCCATTTTTCAACCAAGTAGGCTGGCTGAAAACTCTGGGCACCAACTTTGTGGCTGAGATGCTGCACCTGAACCCATGGGAAGGCTTTCTGCTTTCTGGGTAGTTTTTTTTAGAGGTGCACATGGCCCTCCTCAGTGGGCACAGAGTTAAGATGTGATGCTTGTGCCTGCCTGCACCATCTGTGCATTTAGTGCGGGCTGTGCAGGAGAACTAAATTAGGTTCTGGGGTTTTGTTGTTTTTGTTTGTTTGTTTGTTTTCAATTGGAGGAAAAGTGGGCAGTCATTCTGATAGAATTGAAAATGTTTCAATTTAAACTGTTGCAAACTCCATCCTTTAAGAAACTTCAGACACAAAATCTGTTAGAAAACAAAAAGCTGTAAAAGTTTGGGTCTGGGAACTGCAAACGGTGCACTTTAATATGGAAATGTTTTCACTGGGATGAAAAGTTGTCCGAATAAACTCTGAGATTTCATTATATAGGCAATTTACCTCTTTGGTGGAATAGTGTTATCAATATATCTCGAAACAGTTTCGCCATTTATCTCTTATCTACGAGAGTTAATTTTTCGTGATGAAACGGCTTTGTCTGTCTTGTGTCTTCAAATTGATAGCGAGTTTCTCCTTTATTCAGCCTACTCCCTTTTGATCTGCTGTTCCATTTGTCTCAGTCATAGAAAATGTTGCTCAACAGGATGTCAGTCCCTTTGACCTTCTCCTGGGATCCACAGTCCCATGCGATGCGATACCACACGTGCCCTTAAAGTAGGAGTTTGCAGTTGTGCGGATTGAGCAAGGTAGAACCGTGCTGCTTTAATCTTTGTACAGCTTTAAGCAATCTAGAGATGACATTACTTCAGCACTGTGTTGCGTGTGCTTGCTTCATTGTGGTTGGTAGGATCAATTAAAAAATGGCAAGTATTTGTTCAGTGGAAAATCTTCGCATGGAAAAATCAGTCTTAAACAGAGCGTTTTCTTCATGACATGAGAACCTTCGCTTTGTATCCAAATAAGAAAAAATAAATCCTCTTGCATTTTCCGATAGAAAAATAGGTAAAAGGAAGAGTGAGGACAGAACCAAAATGGGACAACTCTCTCTCTCTATATATATTTTTAACTCATCTATTTTGACATGCATGATTTTGACTGCTTGCTCAGCTAGTTTTCATTTCCTTTGGGAATTTTCTTCTGAACAGGGTGTGAAAGTTTTGTTCCGTTTGCTTGAGGAATCAGGAAAATGCCCAGCCTGAAGTTTGCTGAGGATTGGAGCCACCAGACCTTGCTGATTTATGACAGGCTCCTGGAATGAAACAGAGCCCCAAAACTGGTAGGGAAGGAACAGTTTGTCCACATCTCAGTGTGACAGGAATTTCATGTGGTCAAGACTTTTCATTTCTACGATAACCAAGCATTCAGCAATGTTTTCAACTTTTGTCACATGGTTTAAGTGAAGCCGTTGCCTCTTCAACTGATGTTAAACTGCATTGACAGGCAGGATCTTCCAGTCTGACCAATGGTGTGCTGAAATCTGGACTCAAAACGTATTAAATTCAGTGTGTGACACTGCCTTTGGAGGCTTTGAGGGCACTTTTTTTAGAGGCACTTCAAATTTTCCCCTCAGTACAGTTTCAGCTGTAGGCTGCAGGAAGTAATTTAGTACTGGATACTAGAAGTCCAGGCTGAGAACCCAGCTGAATGTACCTGACGGTTTTTTTTCCTTTAACTCGTTTATCAACCTAAAAGCTAAAGCAAATACGGATGCAACCTGTAAAGTTGTTGAATAATTTTAGTGAGCTTAACCACATGTTTAGCCTCAGGAAGAAAAAGTAGTTAATTTTATATCTTTTTTTTTTTTTTTTTTTGCATCCAAATCAAAGGACCCTCCTTTTTCCTGAAGGCAATTTCAAGCTGTTATCCAAGAATGAAAATTGATAATTGTTATAGCTGTACTCAGTTGATCTTAATTTTAGAGAAGCTTCAGGCTAGCAAATATGAAAATATCATCTTCCTGGCTGATAAACTGGTTAAATGCATTGGTGCAGGATTTTGATGAAGTAGCAATAGTTAATATTTTTTGCCTAGTAAAGAGTGGTTATAATCATAGCTTTGGAACTAACCCAAATAGGGAGGGAGAGAAGAGTCATTCAGCAGCAGCATGAAGTGTTTTTATATACACAGACATTCGCAAATGTTGTTAGACAGCATAAAATGTTCCCTTTCCAAACTGTTTGCTCTTCCTGCTGATCAGATGAACACAAGGAGATTTCAGCACTTGTGCCCTGTTTAAGCGCTGGGTGATAGACTTTCCCACTCAGTAGACTTTTTAGCACGTCAATACAATGCTTGCAGAAATTTGTGTAGAAAGTACCTTTTTCTCACCTGTACCAAGAGCACGTAGCTATATGGAAAAATTGTCAATATGGATGAGTTGCCCTCTTCTTGAAACAAATACTTGCTGCCTTGAGGTCTGTGCCTAGTAGAGGTTGTGGGGAAAAAAAGCTCCATCTATAAAATCAAGGTCATGTTGCCTACCTGCACCCCACAGTTTTACAGGTCTCTAGTTACGTTTGTAAAAGTTGGTGTATTCTTCCCCCTGGATGTAGCTGTAACAATGCAGGTTGTGGGACCAGTTTGGACAACTGATTTCTCCCAGTCCAAGTATTAAAGCTTATTTTTTGATTGTTGGTGTCTCGTTTTCAGAAAGGTACTTCTCTTTCTCGTGTTTTCTATGGACAGAATGACGTTATCTGGGATATCTCAGGCAGCACTGGGTTTCAATCATGTTTCAATCAAAGAATCTGGGCTTTGGACTTCCAAAAGACACCTTCCTGATTTTCATTAGTTGTCATTTCTGGTACCCAGTGCCATCTGCACTCCACTGGTTGGGGTAAATAGAGCAAGGAGTTGGACACTGCTGGGAAGTTGGAGGCTGCTGTAGGAGGCTTAGTTCAGGAGAAGATACATAACTGGGCTGCATCTTCCTATTTCTGATTATAAAGTTCTGGTACAGCTTTATATTTTCCTGTAGTGTTGGGTTTTGCTGCATGTAAAGTTAGAGCAGCTAGTAATATGCAGATCCAACCAAATAGATGCTGTCTTGTTGGACTGGAAAGGCATCACAGATCGTTGCGCTCAATCCTCTGATCTTGAACACGATATGACATGTGGGTCTTCCCTGGAAAATGTCACTTTAAAATGAATTAGGGCTTTTTTCCCCCTCCACATGACTCACTGCTACTTCCATCAGAAATGTTGAGAAGATATCAGCAATTCTGCTTCATCACAGGATTGGCCAAATGGAGGCTGAGGTTTTCAATTAATATCCTGAAATTTAATCAAGCAGAGTAAGGGTTCCTTTGCCAGGAGCCTTTAACCTTAAAAGTTATTTCTCCAGTATTTCTGCTTCTGATATATCCTTGATATATAGATAGATCAACTTGAATACTGCTATGATGGAAGAAACAAGTTATGATGGATTCATTCTGGGGCATGAAGATATTTAAGAAGTAATGCATGTTTTAAAACATCTGCCGTGCAGGCTATACATGCAAGTTTTATTTGAATGAATTATAACACTATTGCTAACAAAGATTGCAATCAAAAGTGAACATTGAAATTCAGCACAAGGTTCTCCAGAACATTCAGATAGTAAGCAGAGAGAGATCCACTTATAACACATACAGTCCACAGCTCAGCCTCCAGGAAGCAAAAGAAGAAAATTAAGGACATGTTGAGATAAAATGGTGATGACTGGATAGAGAGGCAAAGGTGCCAGTTCAGCAGAATCACACTTTGATTGCAATTATGCATAATTATGCAAGCTCATGGGACTGGAAGACATACTCATAGAAGAGGAGCAGGTGAGAAGATAAAATAAGGCCCTTAGAGGCAAAGCAATACAGGTTTCTTCTGATGACATTGCGATACAGGAACAAAATCAAATGCTAGAAGCAAGAGCTGATCCTTCATTCATTTAATGTCAATCCAAGCTTTATCATTCCATTCCTCAGTCTTCTTTCTTCTAAACTGTAAACCAGAGATGCTTTTACTATGCTTAGCGCTGGTCCCTATTTAACTTCTAAAAGTGTCTCATTATTATATCTCTTTCCTTAATGTTTTTAAGTACTCAGAGAGACAGGAAAGATAAGGAACTTGCCAAAGGCCAAACAGAACACCTGAGGTGGAGTCAGGCACAGCACCCTGCTCTCCAGCCTCCTTTGCTTAACTGGTTTTCCTATTTTCCACCTCCTTTCTGTTCCCTGTCAATCTCTCTAGTCTTGTTTGAAGTGC
The DNA here is from genome assembly GCF_951394365.1 of Tetrao urogallus. Classification (NCBI taxonomy): domain Eukaryota; kingdom Metazoa; phylum Chordata; class Aves; order Galliformes; family Phasianidae; genus Tetrao; species Tetrao urogallus. The sequence goes on along the minus strand of NC_136829.1, from coordinate 12,490,477 downwards.
AGGGGTCTTTATAACCCTGTATTTCTTGCAACTGTTTGAAAGCTCTACAAGAGTGCAGCACTCGGGATTGTTTTTGTTCAAAGATGGGGGCGTTTCGAGACGTGTCATATCTGAGAAGTGAGTGACTTTTGGCATGTAGTCCTTAGTTTTTAGACACGGGGGGCACACGCAAGGAATATAAAACACTGCTGAAGCCAAACTGCGCGTCTCTAAGCACACAATGTTTCATTCTGTACCAAAGGCCTAAAATGGGGTTTTTCTTTGCCCATGTAGACAAGGGAGCCTCCTTTTAGGTATTATCTGCTATACAAATATTGGCCTACTCCTTAAAGCTAGTTTCATAGAAAGTTGAAGACAGTCTAAGAAGGAGAACATATCCTTTTATAAGCGTTGGATAAGGTAAATGATATCAAATAAAATGAAGGATTAAGGCATGCTTGAGCTTGAGTTAATAGATATAAAAAGGACAGGAATTACTGTTTACTTACATTTTTCAGCTGGGTGTGTGCAGTCACTTTTGCTGGGGATTTATGTATCTCACTGGTTAATTTACAGACTGTGCCAACTCCCATAACATGCTCTGCACCAACAGCCTCCACCATGAGCCACCCTGCAGCCACGTGCCTGTCCAGGATCCTGCCCACCTCATGCCACCTTCTCTCTGTACGCATTTCTTCTTACACTCTTCCCATCCCATCCCCCTGTGTCCCCTTCCTCCCTCTCACCGTCCACCATTTCCCCTGATTACCCTAATTGATCTCTATGATCTCCCATATTCAGTAAGGAATGCAACCCTTGGAGAGGGTCAGTTTTCTGCCACATGAAAACCTATAGAGTGTACCCCACAGTGCTGCAGCTCTAGGCATGGATCAGCCCTGCTTTGCAGTTAATGTCCACCTGGATACACTTTCTTTGTTTTTTTGTTTTTTTGTTTTATTTAGAAGCTTTATTTTCCATTTATTGTGATGTCTCAAAGCATAACAGTGCTAAGGTCTCTTCTAGAAATCACATGGAAAGAGCTAAGCTGAACTGTGGTTTACATCCTTAGTGAAAACTCAAGTACAGATTGCAGTGATTTAATACACACAACACATTTTATACTCCACATTGCTTATGAGCAGCACAGCAGGATCAAGAACAGTCTTAGCAGTATAACAACAAAAGAAATGGCAAAAAATTAGGAGGGGTTAAGGACAGTTATAATTTTTTATGTATGTATTAAAAAAAAAAGCAAAAAAAAAATCCAACCAACCCTAACACATAGAGCTTACCCAAAACATTAGAGGAGCAGTAGAACACTGATAGCAACAGTTGGAAATGCACATGTATTTACAACAGTTTAACCACAAATATTTGAAGCTATGTAAGAATTTCTATAAAGAGTTTAAGCAAACAGGAAAGATTTCGATTTATACTTGCACTCTGCTATGATGTAAGCTGATTCAACAATAGAGTTGTTCACCTGCAATAAATCAAACCATTGCGAAGTGATTTCTGTACAACAGTTTATTTCTAGTGGCCTATAGACAGGAATAACTACCAGGTCAGATTTTTCTCTTTTATCAGTGAAGTCAGTAGTCACGTTTGGCTCTTTGTGTTTTGTATGTGATGGTTGGAAACTTTAGGTTAGTTGCTGACATAACGGGGATGACATTCAGGTTTCCATAGAGAAATCAGACCTCAGTGCTTTGTTTTTCAGACTCCTTTTCAATTCTGACAGCAGCTGCTGAGCAGAGGTTGGGCTGGGGTAGGATTAAGGGTACGGCTGGGGTGCAGGCAAGGGTCCAGATCAACCAGGCCAGAGAATGGAGATCTCTGGGAATATTTGCCTGGTCTCAGTATGGATTTGCTTGCCATTAGCTAATAGTAGTAGTATGGCAGCCTGAGCATGCAGAGGCTAATGAGCAATTATTAACACTAGAATTGAGGCTTTCTGAGACATCACAATACCGGTTTTTGCTTTTGAAATCGTTTCTGGTGTTCCCTAGAGTATCGACTGGCCTTACAAAAAATAAGCATCCTTGTTTTACATTGATGTTCCTAGAACAGCAAGCCCGGCTCACGACAGCCAGCAAGTACCTGCAGATGAGTTCATGGAACCTTCGTACTGCCAATGCAAGCAGCTGGCACGCTCCTCCTGTCCCACACTGGGGCAGTGCCTGGTGGCTGCAGCACTTGGTGGTGGAGCTTGGCCCTGCCAGAACAGCCACAGCATAATGTCCCGAAGCAAAGGCATGCTCCAAGCATTCATTTTGCTTTGTTTCACAAACACCATTCTTCCTCTGAACGAGATCAAACTTTAACAAGCATTATGTGGAGGGCTGATGCACAGAAAAATTCTTTCAGAGCGACAAATCTATTTGCTGGTAGGAAGAGGGTAACGTAGCAACTCTTGTGTACTTTGGTTTAAAAAAGAGAAAAGCGATGTATTAAAAAGCTGACTCTCTTTATGTTTCTCTGGGTGATTCAGGCTGGCTGGGTGTGGCAGCTAGGGAAATGTGATCCACCAACTATTTACATAAACCAAAAAGTGTTTGTCTAAGCACTGGGAAACTAAAGGCCCGGTTGGATAAAGTGCTGCAAAGAATTCTTTTCGCAGAACGATCCCCAGTTGCCATTGGGAAGGCAGCTGCACAGTTACATAGCAGGATGTGCATTTGAGAGGGCTGGTTAAAGCCCTTTAGCTGTAGCGTGGTCTTTCCATCTTCCTCTGCTCCCTGGTTGCTGTGCGATGGCTGGATAGAAGGAGGAGGCACAGTGCCCACCGTCCATGGCCCTGTTAGGTGCTCCAAAAAGAGAAAGTACCAATATGCGACAAGGTAAAAAGAGAAATGACTTGTAAACGTGGCTTCCCTTTCTGTAGAGTGTTTACAAGAGCAACTGCAGAAATTTCATAATCACATAATTAACTATTCTGCCTGTCAAATGGGCCTAGTCTCAGCTAATACTAGCCATAGAAAGCTCTAATATGTAAATGAACTGACAGAAAGGTATTCAGAATTTAACAGTAGGTGCTGATTTCAGTACTGATAAATTGCTTTGATCCATTGAGTCATGCCTAGTTGTCTTTCCAAATGAATGTGAGTACCTCGTGAATGTGAGTCACCCCACGAGATGGGGCCAGCCTGGCCTCGCTCTTGTCCATGTGCAGGATGAACAGGCACATCCATGACTGCCATGCTGGGGTGGTCTGCCACTTGTGAGTTACTGAGTCCCATGGTACTGCCGTGTGGTGAAGTACTCTTGGTTCCACTTTATAGTAGCAGAGCTGAGGCTTACACAGCTTCAGCCCGACATTTTGAAATGTGAAACAGCAAAGTCTTGAAATTAATGGGAGCTGGGATGCCCGTCTTACACGGATTTCATCCAGAGTTCGATGTCCAAGATCATAAAGAAAGACTTGGATGGAGAGCAGAGCTCATCCCAGATTTGTAACACTTCTTGCTTTAGATGGAATTGAGTTCTCTTTTGTTATTTTAAAATTTTATGTTCTAATGGACATGTATTTATATTATTGAGTTTATGCTTGCTGCAAATGAATTTAGTGCATTTGCAAGGAGTTCAATGTAGAAGTTTATTTCTGAAGTTCCTGGTACAGGAAAGAAAACCTGGCAGCAAGTGTAACAATCTTTTCATGTTCCCCTTGCACATGGAAATCAGCTTCTCTTGAGCGCTCACCTGCTCTTTGACTGGTACTTTTGGGTGGGTGGGAACAAGACTAAGGATGATTATTCACAGTGAAAACAGGTTATTTTTAGCAAGGGAGGATCCACCTCTGCAAGGCAGAGTAGTGATGTCGGTGCTTCAGGTCTGTAATGGTAGATCTTAGGCTGTAGTGTCTCACAGAATGGCTCGTATCTTAGTTTGTGCTTGTCCTCCAGAACAGGCACAGGGCAAAGGCACATCTCACCATGCAGCTTGGCTGCGAGAGGCTTCTCATTAAAGGCTTATTATGTTGAAATGTCTAGAAGAAATACTTAAAAAGCGGTGATGGAGCAGAGGTCTGCCTGTGAGGGGCTTGGCGTGAAAGGTCAGTGCGCTCAGTGCAGCCATACGTGGCTTCCCACAGGTGAGTCTGGGAAAGGATAGAGCACATTTTCCCTAGGACAGCTCCATGCATTTTCTATTCCTGATCAAGATCTATTCATTGGGCAAGTGCTGTTTAATCAAGCAGCAGGAAAAGGGTGTGTGCTGTCTTCAGAAGTACAAAGAAATCTCATTCAAAGACGGTCCCGTTTTTAAAAGGCTGGTGTTTAAATTAGACCTGCCCAGACAGGTCTGGCATGTTTCGTGTGACCCCCTTTTACTGTGGATGTTCCGGTTATAACTATCTTACTGCTTCCATTTAAAATCAAAACATGCTGCCGTAGAAAACAGATCAAACCGAGCTCCAAACAGTTGTCAGCCCCTGTTGTGAGCAATGTTTCACGATAAGCCACTTCTGCTGAAATGTAGCTACAACCAAAAATATTAGGAAAGTACATGCAAGATCAAAATTCAGCAGAGAAATCAAATTTAAGAGATTGTGTACTAATTACCAAGGGCAGCATGGGGAAAAAATGACAGCTTTTTGTATTTTGCCAGTATTTGGACATTGTTATTTTTGATGCAGTTTGCACCTGAATGTGCAAAGATACCGTGACTCTTTGGCCCTACAAACCGATTGGAGCGTGTCTTTTTCAGCTGTAGTGAAACGTAGTTTTAATAGGGGAAGCGGTGCCCCGTCTTTGATGGTCAGAGGAGTTGGGTCCTCGGCTTCGCAGGATGTGCAGCCTTTCATTTTAGTATAAGGGCAGACCTCCGTGATAGCTAGTAGCACCTGTACGGTTTGTTTGTTTGTTTTTAATTCCCTGGAAAAAGTGTTGGTGGGTTACAGTCTGCGTGTCTTCTTGAATCTACAGACAGAGGCAGCTGATGCTTAGCACGGGTCCTGCCGTGAGTCATCTGTGGATAATGAGCGATCCATGTGTGCACAGATGGATGCATGCCGGGAGAGGTGAGCTCACACTGAGGCTCCCCAGAAGCCACTCCCAGGCTGTGTAAGGTCCAGTTCTCGAGGATTTGCCAGTACAGTTCTCCCCAGTTTTACCTTCACTATTCCACTCCAGTGCTGCAGTGAAAAAGTGTTCATGGCATGGTGATACTGCCGGGGTTCCCTTCTGGAGGAAGCCTTGCAAAGGTTAAGACTTCTCTTTTGGTTGAGGAAGTCAAGGAAGATGTAATATACACAAACGCACCTTACCTGTACTTACAAAGCATCGGAGAAAAGGTGAATTTTCTTTTGATTTTGTGTGTGAGGAGGGATAGGGCAGAAATACATGTGTAACATGCTTTCCAGTGAAGCACTGTTGGCCAACATAGTAAAATAGGAGGCATTACTTTCAGAGCAGCTCTCATAGATTTTTTTTCAGGAGAAATCAGGGACTGCTCCAAAATAGTAATCTCTCACAGGCAGGAAATGATTGATCCTGCTTTACTGTTCAAGAAAGTAGGAAGCTTCTCTTCAGCTGCCGAGGGGAAAAGAAAAAAACCACTCTGCTGTATGTGGGATACTGCACAGTGCAGGTAAAATCCTGTATTTATAAAGGGTAGTCTGGGTTTACATCTAGAGACTTCAGAACCACGGTGGAGGAGGTTGTAGATTTATCTTTCCTTACTTACGTGAACTTGATGTTGAAATCCTTTGCCAAGCGTAGAAATCGCTGCCTCGTGGTTAGATCTTTCTAGATTGATGCACTGCATTTGCATTATGGGCCATATACATGTGTCTGAGGACACCTGATTGCTGGGGAATGTCTTTGTAATAATTTTTAATTTGTGGCTGTCTCTGCCAGCTTTGAGAGCAAGGAAGGAGATGGGAAATCTGCATGACAGGTGGAGCTTTTTGGAGTTCTGTTGGTTACAGCAGGAACACCAAAAGAAACCTCTTAGGAAGAATTGCTTAGTCTACAGTAATTTGAAGTTTTGCCACTGTAACTCCTTCCATTGAATCCTCTTCAAAAGCTGTATTTGAAGTAGATCAGGCCCAAGACCAGGCAGTTTCTGTGTCTCTATGTCTTCCTTGCTGTTAAAAGTAGTGCATGTAGTACTTTGGTATGCATAAAAATGTTGTGTCCGTTTGACATCCTCAGCTAGCAAAAGCTTGTACCATATACATCACATTACACAGAGGACCATGCTGATTTTGAATGGATTTTGGCAAGCTGATACATAGCATTTCTTCTCTCAAGCACATGTGATTGGAGTTGAGGTCTCGCAGTCAGTTCTCAGTCAGATCAGAGTCTTCTGAAGCCAGCTGTGGTGCTGCTCAGAGATCAAACTTGACTCTAAGAACTAAGTTACACCTCGGTACAATTCCTTAATGGCTGCAATTTGTGTGCGTGTAAATGTAGATTTTTACTTAGACATCTTTTTTGATTTGTAAAAGATGGAAAGGGATTGCCACATAGCACAGCTTGGGGAGGGGAGGAGGGGGTTGTTTGTTTGCTACGTGAGAGTCCCAGCTGTGAAGTGCGGCAGTGCCTCCTCCTTACTCAGACAGCTGAGGCCATTCGTGTCTTTCCACTGTGGTACTGCTGTTAGCAGCAGAGGTTGTGGGTCTTCCAGAGCAAAGTTGTGAAAAGAGCTGATAATAGCTGTGTGGGGAATCTAAGACCTTGCATAAATATTATATGACTTCAAGCCTTTGCAAAGCATGAATAACTTCCTTGATACAGAGGAATGGCTAGTAGTTGTTTTTGTGTCGCCTAAAAATGTGTTAAGAATGTTTCTTGATGCTAAGACTTGTTCATTTCTGAAGGAGCTGTAAAGCAGATACATTTACAAGTATGAGTAATGGAAAACAGCAAATTTCCGCACAATGCAGACAATCCTTTCATGTTACATCATTCAAAGCAGTGTATTCACATGGGGATGTATTCACGCAAAACTCTGCGGCCAGAAGACCAGGCTCCTCCACTTGGCTCTGCTTTTAAAGTAGGAAACTTTTGGTTAAGATCTGTGGGTATCTTTCATACAATGCATCAAAGAGCTGAAAAGTTGAGGATAATCATTCCCACACTTGAATCTACGTGGGCTAAACTGCAAGCCCTTCTGCAACTGCAGTTTAAGCATTATCCCGTTTGCCTTGAGCCAATGTAGGCAGTTCAGCAGAGACTGCTCTGAGATTACTGAGCCATCAAGCCAAGGGAGAGCTCTGACATCCTACAATTTGTCAAATGAAATGTAGTAGAGAAGTGTGTTAGGCACAAAGTTTATTTCCACTAGATGAATCCTCAACCACTGAAGTGAAAACATTCCTTTGTAACAGATTTCCAGTAGCCACCGATGTGGCCATCTAGCTTTGCTGTTTGCACGTAGAAGTGAAACCCAGTGACTGATCACTGAACTACATGTCATGAAGAGAAGGAAGTCAGACTTTGTCATGATAAATCTTTAATTGGAGATGGAAGGAAGAAAAACATAAATTTCAAGACTCCTTACTCCATTGGTTTTTATTTGGCAGTTGTTGTGCAGTTTTCAGTCAGGTGTCTTGTTCTGAAATGTTACTGAGTCTCTTTGATGAGTGAAGTCCCAACTCCAGTGATTATAGTTTTTAGATACCCGCAGCACCATGTGAATATACAAAAATCTGGCACCACAAAGGAATGCATAAATAGACACAAGGCTTAGTTCTTCATGCAAACACCTAGGTGTAGACCCAGCTTGTGCACGGTGTGTAGGCAGAGGTGAACGTGACTGAAAACTCAGCCCTGTACCTATCTCTGCCCTGTTTGCTTGCAAGGTGTCTCCATCCTGACGTGCAGCAATCTCTGCATTCCTGTCCGACCTGAAGCGGGAGAGAATTTAATTAGGAAAACTTTATGCTAATGCTAAACTATCCCGCCTCAACACTTGTGTGCTGAGAGTGAGCTTCAGCTTTACTGGATCCTAGGCAGAGAACAGCAAGATTACAGAAAGCACGCTTGGCGAAAAGCTGATCTCTTTCCTATTCCATTGAGAATGAAAGGGTTAGTGACAAGCAGAGGCTTTTTGGTGCTAAGCAGGGACAGACTGACCCACCAGACCTGCAGCAGCTCAGCAGAGCTGGCCAGAATGAGCCACAGACCCCACTGAGTGCCAGGCGAGGAGCTAGCAATGCAACCAGATGCCTCTGCTGGCAAGGGCGAGGATAAAAAAGCATCCAGACTTTTGGCACTTGGGCCTTGCATCTGCCAGGCTTTTCCCCCGTAGATGGCCCTGCACATCACCCCAGATAAGGGAATGTGTAAAGGAAGCAGCCAAGGGGAAGGAGGCCCGTATGGCCAGGAAAGGGGGGCTGCATGGGGCACCTGAAGCAGCCCTCACTTGTTGGGTTTCCTTTCCAACCCTGCCAGAGTTCAGGGGTTCCTGGTTTTACACTCCTTTAGTTTCATTTTTGAAAGCATAATTGTTTGGGGAAATTAAGCATTTCAGTGATATGATTTTGAATTGTTCACTGCTTCCCTGACATCTGGGTCCCATCTTGCTTAAATGTTCCCAGCCATCTGGGGCAGTCAGTCCCTACTTGCCAATGCCGACTGATAGGGCAGCCCATCCCCTAACAGGAACGTTGTGCCAATCCAGTTGGCAATCCATTTCTTAGCAAACAGTTAATGTTTATGTATTTTTTCAGAGGTGCTGATGGTTTCCAGGGATGGAGAGTGTGGCTGAAATTCCTTTTCTCAGTGAGCTTAATGTGAGCTACATCTAAATACACCTAATCCTCATGACAGAAAGTGAATTGCCAGCATTCGGTTTCATGCGTGTAGCTGTGAACAAATGCTCCTTTGCAACAATACAAAGGAGCAGATCACCTGAATTTTGAGCAACTACCGAAGGCTAATAGTAGGCCATGTATTTTAATTTGAATTTTCAGGCGTTGGCCCAACATAAAGCAGAATCACAATATTGTCTTTGCCTTGCTGGACCAAAGCCCATGCCAACCTTTTGAAATAATAGATGCTTGTCCAGACTTTTAGGGACAGGTACTGGTGCATAGGAGATATGTACCCTACACTTCCCTTGTATTTCAATCTGTCTTTACCATATTTGTAAATCTATATATAAATGAATTACCATATTTGTATATCTACCTGCTGTAGATAGCAGGTGATTCACTTGCAGAGGAGCTTTGCAGTAGTGTGTCTTCCATCCTGTGCAGAAATGGTGGGGCATTATCAATTATTTCCTTTCTCTATTCTTTGCAGAAGTTTTATGAGTAAAAATATCAAGAATATTAATTCTATGCTGAAAACATATTGGAGGAATCTAATGGAAAAAATGGGATGCCAGAACTCTAACAAAGGCCTTTTTTCTCCCCTCTGTCTGTTTAATCAGGTATTTGAGCATAGAAGGTGTTTTAACAAAAGGTTGTGCAGATGGTGGGGAAAATGCTCAGCTGTTTGACTGAAAATCACTTTCTCTCTCAAAGAGGGAAGACTTTCACAGGTCTCATTAGTTCAGTTGTTGTAACTTCCAGGAGGTGCATGGGGTGCAGAGTGCCTTAGTTCACAGTGGAAAAAATTAAAAGCAAGATAAAAGAAGTGAATGCCTAAATAGCTTTAGTTTTAGTGTATGTCTCCAAAGGAATTACACACCTGTTTTCCTTAATAGAAATCATGTATTCCCCTATTTGCCCCACCATATTAACTCCAGCATTGTTTTGCTACCTCTCTTGAGCAAATGGGATGCTATCTGCAGTGAGTGTTGTGGCAGTGCAGGGAGCAATCACTGGGTTCCAGAGCTGTGACCTGCTGCTGGCTATGGGCTGCCCCGTCATCACGTTATTTCCCCGTGGTGGGATCAGCTCTGCGGTGGGACCCGGCGCTGTGCAAGACAGTCTCAGCCTGCAGCTTCAGTCTCTGTCTCCCACCAAGCTGTAACGTCTGTCTGATTTTGCTGAGTGAGTCGCAAGGTTTTGTTTTGCCGTATCCAGATGACACCTCCTGCTCTTATTGAAAACATGCTGGAATCGCCTGGCAGCGTAACCAAACAACAAAAGAGTGCTGCTGACAGCTGACAGATCTGACAGGTGCTTTTTAAACTGGATTCAGTTTTGTCATCACGCATATAAAGGAGCACTGACAGTGGAAAAATGAGTAGATTTCCTTAAAGGTGATTTTGTAACTTTGCCAAACACAGCTTGGTTAAGAACTCCAAACACTGCGATCTTCCAGAGTGATTCAAATACAGATCTGTTTGCTCTGCAACGGCACTTAAATGTTTAATTCTGGGCAGAGTTTGCCCAGAACTTATCATGGCTGGTGGGCAAGCGTTGCCCATTCTGGTTTGAGGAGAGCTGCATGGCTCTGTGCTTCTTCAGCTCCTTGAGCACTTCTGTCCCATGCCTGGAGTTTCTCACCAGAAGCTGCTCTGGCTGGTTCAGTGATCTTTGTCTCCGTGCAGGTCAGTGCTGCTCAGCTGTAATCCAGAGCAGGACGCTCCTGTTGAGGCTTCGTGTTTGTGCTTTGGAAGGAAAACAGGAAACTCAGAGCCTAGCTAAAAGCAAATCTTAGGTGCCGTTTGTTCTATTTTGTTCCTTTTGTCATAGCCTCTGTGTTCAAAGGCAGCAGGGCAAGCACAGCTGGTCGGTCACACCAGGGAAATGCCTCAGCTGTAAAGGATTCGGATGTTTTGTGTCCAGGATCTCTTTTCAGCAGTCAGGAAAGATTTGGTTTGTGAGGAAATCTTACAAGAACTTTAAGGTCTCTCGATTGACCAAGACACAGCACACTGAGAGACCATCTTTAAAACATGCATGTGGAAAAAAGCACGAGTGGAAGAAGGCTGACAGAGGGATTTCATTCATAGTTTGGAGAGGTGGGTACATCTAGAACACACAGTGACTACGGAATGGTCTGGCTGCTGAATGCCTGATACACTGAGGAAACATCACGTTTTTGACACTAATGTTATCATATTAGCTTGACAATTACTTGATTGACTTTTATTCCTCCTGCAATCACATGTACAAGTCCAGGACCAGTAAGGTAGCTGGATCCCAAATTTCCTGCTGCTGCTATCTTTGTATTAAGGGCAGTAGCATCAATGCGTAGCTTTGATTATCATTGTAGGGTGATGTTTTGAAGGGCGCTTCTCTCCTCCTTGAAGTTACAGCCTTCCATGTTCTGGATGTGGAACAGGATTTTATACAGATACAGAAATAAGAAATATATGTGTAATGTTCCCCCCTTTCTTTTTTTCTCCCCTATGTGCGAGTATCTTCTGAGCATGCAAACTACTGAGTTAGGTTCTTGAGGCAGGGACCATATTTTTGTTTAGAAAATTACCCCTAGTCGTTTGTAACACTGGCTTCATGTTTAAAGAAGTCTGTGTATATTTTTACATGCACAATTCACATCTGCAGACAGGCCTAACTAGCGTTTGGACTTGACTTTCTTCTTGAAAAAATCTGACTCTCAAATGCATTCTTTTCTTGTGAGGCTTAGGAATATTGATTTTATAAAACGACTTGCGTGTCAGACCACCCTTCACTTCCAGTACTGAAATGATGTGACAGTCCGTGGATGGCTGTGGAATAAGTGATGTCTTGGTCACGGCCCAACACAGATTTCAGGCGCAGCACTTCTGCCTCCCTTGCCAACCTCTGAGGCTAAAAGTCTGCCTCTGTCCCAGCATCTCATCTGCTTTCTCACTTGGACTCCAACAAAGGTCAAGTCTCGACTTTACAGGTCAGTGCAATGAGTGGCAACAAACTGAAGACTGATGGTGAAAGTGTCAAAAGAAGAAAGCTTTGATATTTGTGTCTTCTGGTCAATACCCAGAAGAGAGTTTCAGGTTTGTTCTTGGTGCTCTCAGCACAGCATCTCTTTTCCTCCTTGCTTTTTGCCTGAGGAGGAGCCAGGCACCTTTTGCACCCATGGACTTCTCTGGAGCTGACCTCCAGCAGCTCGCCCATTATTTCCTTGCCAAAAATCCCACTCTGTGGAGCAACAGAGACCTGTGTGACGGGGCTGCAGGTAAAGAAGTTCACTGCAAAATGGGATGTGGTATTTTATGACCCAGGCATCAGCTTCACAGCTTGCTTTACAAAAGCTGTGTGGCGTTGTTTTACAGTGATCTCCATTTGCTTGAAATCCTCCTACTTAGATCTCCAAACACATACATACCTGTGTACTTTCTAAAAACAATTATACATACTCTGTCAACATATGAAATTCTCATGTCTGTATTTTTAAACTCAGTAAAATATAAAAACAGCTTAAAACTGAACACAGACAAACACTTCATCTGAGCCTGAAAGCGCTTGCAGACACTGTTACACCCTTCATTCTGCTTTCCTAGAGCTCAGGAAACTGAGGCACAGCCGTGCTGAGTGCAGGCTGAAAGTTCCATGAAAGTGCCCTGAAAGTTTTGTGTGACAGAACCGTCTTTGGTGTTTTAAACTGAAGAAGATCTTTTGAAAAACAAAACAAAACAGGACCAAAAACCAACCAACCAAACAAAAAGCCTACCTCAAACCAGCAAAGATACAGGGGAACAAACCCAACGTTTAAAGCGTGTTATGCAAAGGCACATTACGAGTTATGTATAAGAAAGCATAGTGTGTTTCTGGTATTTGTCTGGGGAGTAATTCTGAAGCTTTTGTGCTTCTTTCAGGCTTTGCATGTTTGGAAGCTTGGCACTGTCAAGTAAGTAGAAAGGAAAAAGATCAAATGTGGGGTGAGATGTAAGGAAATAGCAAAGATGGCAGAGCTTTGGCAGATTCTTCTAGCCTGAAGATTATTTCTCCCAAAAATAAGAGGAAGAGAGAAGCAGGTGTTATAAAGCACCGTCTGATGGCTGTTGTATTTGGACAAGCAACTAATGGAGACTTGTGAGCGGTTTGCTGTTACACAACCTTGGCATTAGAGATCAGTCATGCCCGGCGTTTAGCGTCAGCAGAGAAGGGCTGTTCCCCATGGCCTGCTGCAGCCACGTGGCTGCTGGGAGCAGGGCTCAGAGCCTGCCCTGTGTAGGGACAGCACTTGGAGTGGCACTGGTGAGGCAGCGCTCGCGGGAGTCTGGATACTGCCCCAAATGCTGGGGGGAAAAATGCATCACAAATCTCGGTCCTCCATTTGTGTCTGTTTGTCTGCTGGTTGTGCGCCTGAGCTCTCAGCACAGTTATAAGGAAAATGGGAGTTATGAGAGGAGTTTCCCCTATGATAGGTGAAAAACTTTGAGAGAAATAGAAGTTCGGGTGGCAAGCAGAAGGGAAGGACATCAGGAGTTAGGTTTGTCACATTATAATTAAGCCAATTTCAATCGTGTCGTGGCCTGATACCAGAAACCAGCGGTGTCCTAATTTCCCAGGAGTTAATTCATATTTTGGTGGAGTTCAAGAGGACTTGTAGGACTAGCAAAGCAGCTCTTTGTTAAGCTTATGAAAAATCAGACTTATGCTGTGTTTTGAGTCACAACATCTCTACACTGGATCCAAATTTCAGACACACCATCAAAACTCATAAAATCTAGCAGTAAGGCAGACTGCAGTGACCTCCTAGCGACCAGCACAGGGCAGGATGTTTCAGAAATTCTTTATCCACACTTGTAGTTCTGGAAAAGGAACTGGATGTGTAATGAAACTTTTTTTTTTTCTCTAGTAAAATGTCTACGTACTGAAATTTGAAGGGAATCCAAAATCAGCACAAATGAATGTATGCTTGGCAGATGTGTCCTCCAAATTAGGAGAGGGATTTGCAGAGCACTGAAATGTTTTCTTGTTTTTAAAGTAATTGATTTGCAAAGTGACAATTTCCTTTGCTCAATAATTGGCATAAATCAAAGAAATATTTCCTTCTGGGTAAAAAGGATTTGGTTTGAATCAGTTATACCTCTGTGTACACATTTGTTCTGTCACTGAACCAAAAACTGCAGTAGTTAGAGAGCTCTGTCCAAGAGGCTGTTGGTCTTAAAAGATAAATAACAACATTTTGACTTCTTCATGCTGTTTAAAACCCAGTAACAGGGAAAATAATTTTCTGGGGGAAAAAAAGGAAGCAGCTCATGAGAAAGTAGTGGAGTTGGTTTTTTTAGTACTGGAAGAAAAGCATCCTAGGCAGACGTGCAGGTGTTCCTCCAGCTCTTTTTTTGGGAGTGAGCTCTTGTTGCTCCAAATATCTCCCAAATGAGTAAGCTGTAGGATTTTTTTTTTCCCTTTTGTGTAAATTACCTATGAGCACGTAATTACCTCTCACAGCAATTACTTTCTTTCTGCATGGAGGTAGCAACTATATGCAAATGAAGCACCGAAATACCTGAATATTTTGGTATTTGTTTCATGTGCATGAAAATGTGTCACAATTTCTATGTAAAGGTACCTGATGATCATCTCATTTCTAGTGAAATGCAAACGAGTTCTGAATGGCGTATCTCAAGATCTAAATTCAATTAGACTCGTGTAATGATCTGTCAAGAGGGTATTAGAAGCAAGGTTTTCTTGATATCAAGTCCTTTGTATCTTGTATCAAATGCTTGAACAAAAAATTTGTGAATTAGGAGTATTAAATTAAGTAAAGCCTGTCTCAGAGCTGTGGGATTTCCTCTCAAGGGTGCTCCCACAGTTACTACAAAAGAATATTTATCATCCTACCAGTGATTCCTTCCCTGCCTAAGGATTAAACAAGGACAGGCTTCAAATACACCCCGGGCAAGCGTCCGTGCTTGAATGGTGTTCTCACTGATCTGGGTTACTTCGGTGCTCAGTGCTGAACAGTCAGGTCAACCTTCTGCTGCATTTTTAGAGCAGTTTCCTTCTCACCTCTTATGCCCCAGACACTGCAGAAAGCCACAGCGATTCGGAAGCTCTGCAAGTCTTGGAATACTTTGTGCCATTTGGTCCAGGTTAAACGGGACAAAGAGGCCTCAGCCCTAACTGGTGTCCCTGGAAGTGGTTAGCTGCTAAGGGTTATTCCTTTTATCCTGAAAGTGATGAAATCTCCCCAGAACGAAGACGTGGCATCAATATTGGAGAGATTATGCACGTCAGATTCAGTCAAGATTGTTTATCTTTTAAACACCATTAACCACAAATTAGCTGGTTCTTCTACAGCCAGAAATTAATAGATTCCATTAGTGAGCTGTCAATTACAGGATGATTATTTTCCCCCTGTTTGTGTTTGTGGTGTTTGTCTCATGTCTGCAGGGCTGAGGTGTGGGCAGCCGGGCAGTGTGGCTGTGCTGATCCCAGCCGGGGCAGCTGCCTGCATCTCTGTCCATGTGAGAGCATTTGATGAAATCAGCCAGGTCCCCATCCTTGCATTTATTGGTTTCTGTGGTTATTCTGTTGTTTCCTCTGTGTGTTTTCTTGTAAACGCATCTTGTGCAGTCACCTGTTTAAAATACCAAGCCCCACAAGCCTCTGTACTGGCACATAGAGGTCTCCATCTCTGCTGAGACCTCTGTGTTCTGTGCAAACAAGGCTTCTCTCAGTGCCTGCCATCTCCTGGGCTGGTGCTGGGCCCAGCAGCAGAGCCCTCTGCTTCCACCGCTGCCTTCCTCGGTTCATCACCCCACAGCATGGCACCATGCACCTCTCTTTAGATCTCCAGATAGCAGACTATGGCAGAACCGTCCAGTTCTTCCTGCAGGACAGTTCTCTCATGGTGCTTTTCCTACCTACCTCTGTCTTGTCCAGGCTCAGAGCTCACTGTGTTGCAAAGCCCTTAGGCAAAGAAGCTGTGGCTGTTAGGAAGCCTGGGCAGGATGCTTTTGCCAAGTGCATTGCTCTGACCACAGCAGCTCTTTTTAGGCTCCACTGCTTTCCTTTGTAAGGTATCCCTTACCAATCCCTTACCTGCCACTGTTTCAATTTATTGCTTCTTATGATGCATACTTTTTAGAGGAAAGAGTACGTTTTTTTACCCCTGCAATTGTACGGCATCCAATCCACCGAGGAGTAGATCGTGAAATTGGATTCCCAAATGATCTCTGGAAGTACAGATAGTAATAGGGAGAATTAAATTCATTCTGGATTTGCAAATTAAAGTTTTCCTTACACTGCATAGCATATGAGATATATCAGCACGAAATTGCTGTGTAATTAGATATAGAGAATATTTTGTCTATTATGAAGTGTCCTAGACAGGAACAGGAAGTATTAGTCTGTTCCCCTAAACCAAAGTTATTGCAGTCCTTTAATCCCTCCTTAATGATTTCCTAAATGAAATTCATAAAAGCTGTGGGAGGGGAAAAAAAAAAAAAGGCATTGATTTTATTCCTTTCTTTTTTTTTTTTTCCTCATTCTTTGAAAGGTCTGCTATTGAACATATAAATGAAAAGACAGTAGAAAATCTTCTCATATAGATGAAAAGCTAGGTAGCAGATAGATTGTTAGATATAAGAAGCTGTGCTTTGGGTCTTCTTGCAGTAGCTCAGCATTGCTCGATAGCTGAATGGTGCTGCGTTGGCCCAAAGGTGCCCTGGGAACCTTTATGGGAGCAATGCAAAACTGGGGGCAATGCAGGTGAGGGAAGAGTTTCTTGCAGGCTCCCAGCCTCACTCCCCATTGCAAACTGGTCCAACGGGAGGAATGGATGCTTCAAAACACCCCGTTTCTGGGAGGACTCGTCCCCTAGAGCACCTGCTCTTAGCAGTGCCTTTGAAGAATGCTTTGCAAGCTTTGAGCACAATCTTATTTCTGTTCAAACTGCAGATTAGACTGAGAACCAGATTGGTTGTTTGGTGGCACTCTTTGAAAGAAATGATTTATAAACACAAACTGTAACTAAATTTTGAAGGAAACTGGATCTCCAGACATCAATGGCACGATGAGAAGCACTGTGGGGAGTGCATGCATAAAGCTTCTTTTAATTCTCTGCTTTTCAAGCATTTAATAGCTTGACAGCAACATTTTAATAACAGCCGACTAGGCCCAGTTTTGGCATGCAGAGCATACGGAAGCAGCTCCTGGAAGCTGTCCACAGAGCAGTGAATTCCGTTTCCTTGGGCTAAGCTCACGCGGAGATAGAGCTGTGAGATACAGCCCTCGGAGTTCGGGACGCCCTTCCAGCGCTCGGCGCTTGGGAACGCTGCGTGTGCTTCGTGCAGTGCTGGCCCTCAGCAGGGGGTTGTGCTGCATTAATTTTTCAGTGCACGGCTTTTTACAAAGCTGACTTCACCGAGCAGTGCTGAGAAGGCTGTCTTTGAGCAATGGAGTTTCAGTTCTGGAATTGTATGTGGCATTCCCTGGGCCTCCGTCAGTGACAGGGCGGAATAGGGACCGTGGACGGAGAGCCTTTGAATAGAGCTCCTGAACGCTGGAGCTCCTAAAGTATTACTGCTTTTATTTTATTTTATTAAAAATGTGACCTTTCTGAACCTTCGCTTCAAACTTTTAGAAGGTTTCTTTAAAAATAACTTCAGCCAAGTTATATTGAAAAAGGCAACAAAAGATCATGGCTCCTGCTAATCGCACATCTGTGATGCTCTGTTGTGTTGTCTTGTACCTGCAGTAGAAAAGTATGAATATGCTTATGGCTATACTGATTGCTGGCTGAAACAGTATGTACCACAAAATAGTTTATTCAAGGAAGTGGAAAATTAGGGATGCTTAGACTATTAAAATTGTACTGCTGCTTAGGACCTGGCTGACAATTAGAATTAATCTTTCATCTGAATTGAGATGTGGGTTGAGACCAAACTGAGCGTCCTCACAACACTTTGCTCCTTCCTTTGGTGGTTGTTCATCTTTGCCATTTCTCTGTAAGACACTGCTTTTTCCTGGAATAGAAAATAGTGGAAACTGACTCTTACATATATTTTTCTAGTGGATATTTTTTTTTTAAAGAAATGTCCAGGGCTTTTTTGCTTTTATGAGTTCAGAATTTGGATGAAATTTGATTTGCTGCATCCTTTTTAAAGAGGAGGACAAAAGGCGAAGGAGTGACAAAGTCACTACAATGAGGGTTGGATTTGTAACCTCTTTCCCAGCATTACAACTTTTTTTTTTCTATTGTAAAATAGAAAAGCAATAAACTCCTCTCATTCATTGTTTATGTCATAGCAGAAATTGCAAACAACTTTCTCAAATTTATCTGCTGACCTTGTTAAATATGTGTGGGCTCTTGCAGGGAAGTGCCCTAAATATAGAAGTGGATTGCACATGTTGTTTGACCAAATGGTCTGACCAATGGTTGGCTGGGAAATCGTGCTCTTGCAGGATGCACACACATGCTGGAAAACAAATTAATTTACCTGTCATTTGGGCATTTTAGCTCCTAATGTGAAGCAATACATGCAAGCAGAAGTACCCAGAGATGTTTCTTAATTAATTCAAGTTTAGTCTGACCTATTCCATGGCGGCAGTTGTGTACTTTAATTTTGGTGTGTACGGGTTTCTCCTTTTGGCTCCTTTCCTGCTGCCTGAGCCCTGGCTGCAGCTCATCTGCTTCCCAGTGCTGCTCTGGCTCAGGGCAGCAGCAGCTGCTGCAGGCGATGTCGCACCCTGGCAGCGATTGGGCTCCAGCTCCAGGGACTCGCATGGCATTCCCTCAGCAAGCTCAGTCACCAGGTCAGGCATCTTGAAAACATAATAATAATAATAAAAAAATATCAGAGCAGCTACAGACAGAATGACACCATCCCTGTGACCTCGCGGTGCTTCTCAAAGCAGGCAAAGCAAATTGTTCGGTAAACTTGAAAAATGATGGACACTGTGAATGGCTGTACGATAATCTGGCAGGGGAAGGAAGAGGCTCCTTTATTGAGGTTAGATGTTTTCTGAACTGAATTTTAAGTTTCCCCTTTGGGTCCTGTATTTCTGGATAATAGAGGGTACACATCCTCTGAACCCCTGTGCAAGTAAGCAGCCATATTATTTTCAATACCAACAAATTTGAAAGGTGCAGTCATTTATGTATGTGCTTATTTTTAAACGTGAATAATGTCATTGCCATCAAATACAGATTTGCATTGGAGATTTATGTCTGGATGTAGAAGTCTATTAGAAGCATATGCTTTGGTAGAAGAGGTGATGCTGAGAATGAGGCAGATGTGGAGGAAGCACATGTTTTACCCTAAGTAAGACATCAGAAACACTCATCTATGAGAACCTAGCTTATGTCTCATGGCATTTTGGCCAAAATAAGCCATAAAACAAAAAAATGTATTGAAACTTAAATCAGTTGAATTAAAGATTTCAAAACTTTGGCCTCAAAACTCATGTGCAAAGAGCTGCATCATTACATCAGGTGATGCTCTTGCAAATGAGCTATGGTTTTGCTCTTAATATCAGCATCACTCTCAGGATCAACTGTAAACCCAATTGCTCTTCTGCATGCACAGGACACCCCCAGCATTGGTGGATGGGCAGTTCTGCTCCTCAGAGGAGCAGTTGGAGATGCAGAAAGGTCCAGAGCCACTGTCACTGTTGAGCAGGCGCCCAGGGGAGCAGCCATGCTGTGCTCCTTGACCCATCAGTGGTGTTGGGCCCTATGACCATGGCCTGCTGCTCAGCCATGGTCTTCCTCTGTCAGGTGACAACACTGAATGGGAATTGCCCAAGAGTATTCAGAAGGTGCTAAGTATTTATCTTCTTTAAATACTAGGTTTGGAAAGGCTTCTTTAATTTATATCAGGTAAAGGGATATTAATGTCTTTTCAAGGAACGCTTGCATTGCAGTGACAACAGCACATTTAAATGTATAGCTAGGTTTAAAGAAAACAAATTCAAACTCTTCTATTTTGATTTCTCCTGTGAGTAAATGCATTAAATTGCTACTCTGATGACTGCAAAATTTAGATTAGCGATCTTGGTAGCGATCTTTGAGACAAAAACATGTATGAAAGCAGCTTTTAGCTTTGTGCTTCATTCCTTTGAAGGCAGTGAAAACCCTCATTTCAGTGTAATGGTGTTTCCTGCAAAAAAGCCCCAACGAAACAAAACAAAACCAACACGTATGATTTGAACAAAACCCATCACTCAACAGCATCTATATGACCCACAGTCTTTAATCTCTGTTCCTAGCAGATCTTCCCTGAGTTCAGTGGCATCCTGTTTATTTTACTTCCCTAGAAAAAGCACATGATGGGAAGAGGTATGTTGATAATAATGCGCTGTGAATAGCATGAAGGCATTCAGTGCACAGCGTATCATATCATCTATCATTAAGTTTTTCTTCTTTTGCTTTTGCTAATGGCAGTGAATCAAATATTTAAATGTGTTTGCTAGTCCTACGTGCAGCTATAGGAGCGTGTTGAACAGGAAAGAAACAGATTGTGTAGTACAAAATTGGGTTATAAAGTGTATTTTAAGCTGGAGATTTAGTAATGGACACAGAGCAAATGAACTCCAAAAATTAACATTGGAATTTGCACTTAAAATGCTCCCTAATTGGCACCTCTTGGGATATGTTTTGAACTCACCCAACGTGATTTTTTCATTTTACTGAAAACAGTCAGTTTGGGCTGACAGCACCTGGGTCATAGTGAATGAGAGATGATGATGTATTTGGCAGCTCTTCTAGTTGAGCACTGACAAGTCTTGTTCTCTCAAGAAAAAAATCAAAACGTATCAATCCACATGCTCACTGTACTGAGGAACTTCGTTGTCATATCTTTCAAATTGTTTTAATGTTTCAGCACTGCAGAATTGAATGCATAACAGAAGGAGACAACTATATGCAGTTTCACTTTGTTGAAAGAACTACATAAGGAAAGCAGAACATAACTAGCAGAGTCCTGATAAGGTCATGTCAGACAAATTAATAGGAGGTAGAAAAGAAAAGCTGAAAAATCATTCTTTTATGATACTCGTCCTGTTGGCTTGGAGAGCTCGTTGAGCCAGTCAATCCAGTCCTTCACTGACTTACAGCCTTCTGTGTCCCCAGGATCCTGAGTTCCTTTGCTAATCCCTTTCTGGGGTGTTTTTGTGTGTGCTGACCTGGTCTGCTATCCAGACCTCATTAGAGCTGTTTACTGACTGATCCAAAAAGCCACTTCCTGCCCCTTCTTCCAGATGGGAGAAAGACAGGAAAAGGAAAATGTTGTATTGGCTTAAAATTATGTTTGAATGCGAAATCCCTGTGCTTCCAGTGTGAGCTCTGGGTGTGCACCATTTCCAGAGGCTCTGCATAGGCTTTAACAACTGGAAACCTGCCTCATCTCTGGCTGGATGTGCTGAGACATCAGACGACCTCAGGCTGATTCCTGGTAGTGGTTTTTGCATCACAGTGCTGTGATACTGCTTAGCTGTTCATCACCACAGCCTGGAATGGGCTTTGTGTGATGCTGTCACAGGGTGACTCAAACCTGTGAGTAGAAGACTGAGGATACACAGAAGGGAATCTTGCCCTTCCTGCTGGGAGCCTACTTAAGAAATACATGCTGACAACACGTAATGATGTTTTATTTTATTTCTCAGGGAACTGCAAGGCCGCTTGTGCTTTCACTGCTGGTCTGTCTGCAATGACAGCCTGGAGTACCTGCTAGAACCCCCCCCCCCACTGAAATGTGGGACTGATCTGAGCAGTTCTGCTTTTCATTCTGGTTTCTAGATTGGATCACCCAGTAACTATACAGGAATTTTGTATTTTTTGTACAGCAGAACTTACAATTACTTTTTGTGAATATTTTAACTCTGTTAGAGTGAAGGAAAATAGTTTTGAACACAAATATGTGGCGTTGTTCTCACTGTTTCAATTACAGAGCTCCAAATCTTCCACTGCAAGAGGCATTCATTAATACAGTTGAGCTTTATAGAAAGACTTCATTAAATAAAGAACAAAAACTTTGGCTGACTTTTATCACTGATGTCTATTGTAAGTCAAGTAAATTGAGAATCAAGAGGAAAAAGAGGATGCATGAGTAAATGTGAGTCTGTCCTGACATAAGGACTTGTTATCTTGAGTCCTTTCATTCAATTAGATCACCCAAGGATTACTCAGAAGTATATGAGCATTTTTAGAAACTGAACATTTCTTTTCTGCACTGAAAATCAACTAGTCAATAAATTTGTGTTTAGATTTAGCCTTGTTTGCTCCCTGTAACCTGCTGCTTAGTTGTGCAGAATGCCCTGAGGCAAAGTCTTCTCATCCTTTTGTAAGTGGAGTCTACTTAATTATTCACCTTAGAGCAAAGATGTTACAATTATAGCCTTGCCTTTGTGTAAGTAACCATGCATCTCTTTGACTGTTATTTAACTGTTTAAGAATTAAAATATCTGCGTGTAAATCTGACACCTTTATTCATCTGAATTCATGGGGTTGCATTGCTTAGCTGAGAAGCGGTGATTTTATCTGATAACTGCTGTTTTAAAGATCACATAGGGTGAATCTAAAATTCTGATTAAAGGAGTGTGGGAAAGCATCTACGCATTTGTTTTTTCAAAGGATTTCTGCAGGCTTGAGATCTGGAGCTCTCATTTTCTTCCATAATGATTTGCAATGATCTCCCTTCTATTCTTAACCATCTGTGCGAACAGAGGAGCTGCTTCTAACAGTTCCTGGCCCTGAAAGTTTCCTGCAGGTTTCTCTGCGTTTCCCAGGCCTTTCCCTTCCAGCAGAGAAGGAACTGGAGTGTGTTTCCCGTTGGTTGTGGCATATGTTTGTTCACGCAGGGAGGGGACACGGCAGAGATCGTGCTGAGTGCTGTAAGCAGCCCCCATGGAGTGAATTACTGATAGAAATCATCGCTGCTTTTCTATCGGTCTGAGCTTTTGGCAGTCAGTGATTTCGAGTGTGTGTGGGAATGAATGGACGAAAACAAAGTTTTGAGCTTTTTCTGTAAAAGATGAACAAGTGTGATAAAGCATTTGAAATCGGGAACTCTCGCAGTAAGTGTTCTTTAAGTGGCGGAAGATTGTAAACGCCTCATTTTCTGATTTTAATTGGGACAACAGCTTTCAGGCACTACAAACTACAGCCTGAGACTGCAGGAAATGAGGAGTCAGCACCTTGGGAGGACTGGTCCCTGATCAAACAGTGCTGGCTTCATTGAAATCATTCTCTGTGCTCATGACATCATGCCATGCTTTTCAATCTCAAGATTGTTTTTCCTACTTAGCATAAAGGTCATGTTAGGATTAAAAACAATGAGCAGCTCACAGTGTGTCTAGTGAGCCTGTGAGAGAAATGGTAGCGCATCTCACAGAAAAATATACTTGTGCTAAGTGAAGTGCTGCGTCCAAGAAGTGGAATTTTCTAATTACGTAGTCATTTTGAGAAGGAATGCGCCTGTTAGAAGCAGACCAGGTGTGCACTTGTGATGGGAGTTTGAAATGCTGTGTAATTACACACCTTGCATAATATAAAGTTTACAATAGCCATACAATTGATGCAGCAAGACGTAAATACAACAAGTTGGTGTCTGAAAGGACACCTGTAATCTAGCCTGCAGCTGTTACGATTATCTTGGAAACACTGTCTTGCATTAAGATTTATTACTGTGTTAAAATTGCCACTATACTGAAACAGACAAATATTAGAAATGCTTTGAACAATGATCTCAATCACGTGTTATCAATGAGAAATGAAAGTTACTTGAGGAGCCTTGCGTAGTTCCCTGAGGGGAGAAGTCACAGTAAAAGCACCTCTAAGTATTATTCAATTCAGTAATTATGTGCAAGCTTTCAGTAAATTGGCTTTATGCTTTCACATCTGAAAGAACTTGCGTAGTGTGTGTCTGCCCAAAAGATCACCCGAGCTTTCCCACATCACAAAAACAAAAACCATCAGCATAGATGTAAAAAGAGGAGAAGGAAGAGAAGATTTCTGCCAGATCCCCTGCGTAAGCGGACGCTGTTTTCCAAGCACTTTGCTCTCAGGGTGTGGAGACTTCTGTTGACAGATGACCAAGACGGCTTCTCCGGTTCCTTAGAAAGGTGCCGTTCTCACCTTGCTGTTCACAGCCATTCCTGTCACAAGAGAACTGTGCTGAGCTCTACTATGATGCAGAAGGGTACATGACCTCCGGTTCTGCTGTCACCCCTTGCCTGATTCTCCCGGGCTGTGCATCATCTGTGTGATGTCGCTGGGCACCCAGCAAAGATACATGGCCTCCCTGCAGCTGAGCCTCGCTCTGCAAAGCCACCCCCAAGGCAGACATGGCCCCAGGAGCCAGGGAGCTCCAGGGTGCCTGCAGGTGTAGGGGCCTGCAGGGTGCAGCGCTCCGTGACTCAGAGCTGGGCAGTGTGCTGGATGTGCCGGGACCTGTGTGGGCACTGCCTGCTGGGTGCCCTGCTGAGGGGCTGTGCTGGGCAAGTGCTGGCAGAGGGGCTGGGACAGCCTCAGCCTTGCCCAGGCAGGTCAGCTGCTGCTCTGGGCCACTCCACACCCACAAGTTGAGTGTAAGTGCATGCAGGTGTGTGCACAGCAACAAGGGCTCTCTGCGAGGGCAAGTGCTGTCCTGGCTCCTAGGGCAGCTTTACTCTACAGCCCTGGTTCTGCATTAAGCTGTCTTTCTGTCCGTTCACTTCTGGTCCTTTTCCCTCATCGTGCTGAGTTCACTGTGAGCTCTCTTCATTTTGGTCCTCTTATTGTTTGAGCATATTACAGAATCACAGAACTGCAGGGTTTGGAATGGAACTTTGGAGATGAGTCCAACCCCCTGCTAAAGCAGTTCCGTATGGTAGATTGCACAGGAAAGCATCCAGGTGTGTTGTAGCTCCAGAGGAGGAAACTCCACAATCTCTGGGCAGCTGTTTTGGTGCTTTTTCATGTTGCTGTGTTTCAGTTTGTGCCCATTGCCCCTTGCCCTGTCACTGCACACCGTGGAAGGAGCCTGGTCCTATCCCTTGACACCTGTCCTTTAGATACTGATAGGCACTGATAAGATCCCTGTCAGCCTTCTCTCCTCCAGGCTGAACAGCCCCAGGGCTTGAAGCCTTTTCTCCTAAGGGAGATGCTCCAGGCCCCAGTCATTTTGCTGGCCCTCTGCTGAACTCTCTTCAGCAGTTCCCTGTTCTTCTTAAGCTGGGAGATCCAGAACTGGACACAGTACTCCAGATGTGTCTTCACCAGGGCAGAGTAGAGGATCACCTCCCTCGACCTGCTGGCCATACTCTTTTTAAAACACCCCAGGGTACAATTGGCCACTGTGGCCACCAGGACACACTGCTGGCTCTTGGCCAACCTTTTTTTCCCACCAGAACACCCAGGTCCTTCTCTGCAGAGCTCTTCTCCAGCAGGTTAGCCCCTAACCTGTACTGATGTGTGCGGTTATTCAATCCAAACCTGTCCCCCTCAGTCATAAATTAGGATATGCTAACCATACTAAAAGAGAAGACAAATTTATTTGTCTGACTGAGGTGGGAGGTTATTGTTTAGTTTTCCTGATTTATTTGCTGTTGCTCTGTGAATAATAGAACAAGCCTTCAGGACAGGAACTTAGATCAAGCACTGCTCATAGCATTATTTCCTTCCCTGGCTCTTTAAACCACCCACCACCTTTCCATGCCTTGAGGTAGGAAAAAGGAGCATGCTGCTGGTGACCGACGTTCCTCACGCTGCCGTTGCAAACATGCAATTGCTGGTGATGATATAAAGTGCTCATGAAGAAGGCACATGCCAGAGGGGTGAAGTAATACAAATAAATGCTCTGTATGTTAAAGGCAGTGCTGACAGGTAACAGGTGGTGTGTAGAAGAAGAAAAGGCACGTATCCTTGCATAGCCCTCTCTCTGAAATACAACGTAGAGCGACGGTAGCCGGTACCAGGTGTCTTCTGTTCTCAGAGATACAACCAGGATCAATGAGTGACCAGCATTTATTGCTGAACTGTTCAGTTCCCTCAGGCACTGCTGGATGATTTAGCAGCAGCAGCAGGCAGTGTGGTGAGCAGCACAGAGCTGGGAAGGCTGGGATACCACCCAACGGGCTGGGAAACCAGGTGCCATAAGCTACTGACTGGGGATGTTTTGAACCTCCAGCCGATGCTGCTCAGAGCTGGAGATGGGAACTTCACTGTGTTGTCTGGCGGTGATTCATATCCATCAGAGGGGAAAAATGGCACACAAAGAGTTCTTTTTTATTTATGATTTCGAAGGAAGACTGAAATCTGGTGTGACAGGGTTAGTAAAATAAAGGCACTCAATAATGTTTGCATGCATCCCATAAAAAGAAACAGCTCTTCTTGACCCTTACCACTTGCCTTGTAAATTTAGAAGGAAAAAACCCCACAGTCTATTCTTTGAATCTTCCCTTGTCCAGTTTTTAATCTATCAATGCAAGATAGGAGTGATGACTTTATACTGGAAATGCAGAGACCTGTTTGAGAAGTGGATAGGAAAATGGCGTGGTGGGAACTCTGCTCATTTGATCTGCACTAAACGCTGCTCCACAACAGCCGTCATCATTTTGGCTCATTACAAATCTGTGATTGAAAATCGAAGCTGAGGGACTGGCACCATGTGACAATTGCTTTGCTTGGACTGGGAGATGGTGCCCTGCCACAAACTGAGCCCGTGCTGAAAATCGTGGCTGCTTTTGTCTGAACTTCTTTGCCTGCAGGGGAAGCATCTTAGTTGTGTTTTGGTGTGGATATAAGAAAAGAAAAGTGAAATCTTTTTGGAGAAGAAGAAAAAAGCTCACAAGTATTACTGTTTCTTTGAGGAGAACATTCCTCACTGTGAAAGCTATGGAGGTCAATCTGTTAACATTTTCAAAAACAGAGGTGACCTGATTGCAATGTAAAAGTGCCTCTAAGGATGAGGGACTGAATATATGTTTCTAATCTAGCCAAGAAAGGCCGGAAGAACCAAAGACTGGAAATGAAGTCAGACAAGTTCACCCCAGAAGTAAAGCATTAAGTAAAAAGACATTTAGCCTCAAAGAAAAAAAATTACTCAGTGAAATGATTGCTTCTCATCTTGGTCGAGAGAATGTCATTCTACAAGGAGCCTTTTACTCAAACACAACTGATTGGACTTAAAACAGATTTCAACAGATAAGAGGAATATCTGAAAGCCCAAAGGCAGCCCAATGGTTCAGTGTAGTTATCTGTGGCTTTCCTAAATTGTGTATGGTCTTAAATAAATTATACGGACATGCCAAATTGGAATTGCAGACCTCAGACCCTCTGTCTTTGTCTGCTTTGACTCATGCATCCTCTGAAAAGTCATCTACATTTTGGGGACGTGCCTTTAGTTTACCAAACATGTCTCACCAAATGTTACACTTTCCCGTATATTGTAAGAATTCTAAATCTAGCATTTGTGGCCAGATTCCAGTCCCTTTACATCACTTAGGAGATAATTTGTTCCACTAAATGTTTTTCTTGTCAGCTGTACTCTCTTTGAAGCCTTTAGCTACTGGATTGGGAAGGTAAATTACGGCCTTTCTCATCCCTGAATTGTTTTGATTTTGGAAATCATATAATTGATTAATTGCAGGATAGCCTGCGTTCACCTGGTGAAATAGCTGGAACTCCTTTTCACAGGAGCTGCTGCCTGAAAAATGTTACTATAATTGAGCATGATCTTTTGGTGCTTCTTTTCTTGGGACTGCAGGAGAAGCAATGTTTTCTCTGTGACAAGAAGTGCAAAAATGGTAATTGCTCAGTTTTTAACTGAGTCACCTGCAGTCACTGTCTTGGTGCTGCTTCTTTGGTGCATATTGGATTCTAAGGCTTTTTGTTTCCTTATACAGATATATGTACAGGGCTGTGCTCAGACAGAATTTGGCCCTCAGTGCTTGGTTTGGAGTAATAGCAATCTGCCTGCATCAGGGAAATAACCTTGTTACATCCAGACTGGCAGTGTGCGACTTTTTTTAGCTGGACTTTTGGACTCTGTTTTGTTTGTTTCATAACGCACACAGTCAGATCTCACCTATTTCTGAAGCATCTGGAATCTTGCAAAGGTAAGTGGTTGGCTCCTAGAGGAGGGATATGATGGGGATTTTCATTCCTGTGAACTGCGTGGTTTAAGTACACAGTTAACCCTTATTTGTTGCCACTGGCCAGTTGTAGTTTTGGAATATGGTGTGGCAAAGCTTTTCATCCATCAGACACCTCTGAGGTACCCATAGAAATGCAGGGATGAGAGCTGATCTTTCTGATATTTTAAGAGAGGAAGAACAGGAAGTGAGCTGGAGGGATAAAACCCTCTTGGGCTTTCCCGTAAAAGAAAGTATTTTATACAGGTCACCCTTGCATGAACACTGGGAACTGCAAAGTTTTTCTCATCTCCTCAGTGTGAAAGTCTGTTTCCTGCTAATTAATCTCTATTTGTGATAGACACTTGCAAACCTGGATTTTGTATTCTGCAGTATCCTTCTATCCACGTACATTTCTAATGAGCTGCTATGGGCAGATTTATGCTATTCATGCATTTTGTATCATGCACTTATTTAGATTCTTCTGTCCTAAACATAAACATATTTAGAAGAAATAAACATGCAAATGAATTACTGGTTTGTGTTTGGTTAGCAAACAGAGCAGGAAGTGTGGATGTGCAAATGCCCAGCAGGCTCTGGGGTTAAACCTCCTCCCTATAATTTTTACAATGGGTTCTCAACATCTAGTATAAACAAAACTCAGCAAATTACTCCTTGTGCTGTGCTCAGTTGTCCAATCAGCCCTCCTTGTTATATACATATTGTTTGAACAGTAATTTAGGCAACTGGGAAAGTGCCATGTGAGATGCAGAGGAAGTCTTAACCACCAGGAATTAACTTAAAATGTAAAGCTCTATGGTATACGAGTCACATAACCAGCAGGTTATTATTTTAATTATTTTTAATCAATTCAATGAACTGGCCAAGACCTGTAGAGGATGGCTAATTTAAGAGTTGTAAGAGAAGCTTCTCAAAACGATTACTGGGAGAGAAATGAAAGTAATAATGAAGAATTTAATCTGTAGTGGAATTTGGTTTGTTCAAATTGCCAGTGTACTCCTGAGTATTGATCGTATCCTGACAGCTCCTGCACATCTGAAGGGAAATGAATACCTGCTAAGCAAGCTACCCATGAAAGACTGTCTCTGTGGGAAGAGTTTGCTGGCAAAATGCTGTGCTGAGTTTTCAGAAGAGACCAAAGTGCTGCTGTTGCTCAGTGGAGATGCTCTTTCCTTTTCACTCGTACCCAGATCTCTGAACATAACAGTTCCCAAACTATCCGTGATAGGATTTAGGGCACAGCAGGAATCAGTTTAATATATATTTATTTATTTTAATAAGAGGTTTTTAAGAGAAAAAAAAAACACACCAAACATCTGAGATACCTTCTCTACCATTTTGATGCACCCTCTGCTTGCTTCTGAAGTTGATATTACCATTTTAAGTTTAGATGTTGTTATCCATGTCTGAGGTCAGGCGCATCTCACAGAGCCTTGAGGGAAGTGTGATGGGCATCAAAATAGGTCTTGGAGGACCTCGTGCAACCCTAGGGTGACTCATTGTGCATCCATGCTTTAACAGGAAGCTTTCTTTGTTCTGAAATTTACATTTTGTTTTCCACATCAGGATTTATTTCTGCTTGAAGAATTCTTCTCCTGATGGTTAAAAAGTCTCTTCCTGCTTGCTGCTGGCTGTGCAGTGCCCACTCAATGAGTTTTGATAATTTCTGTTAGGATTAATTAATTAATTGCAAATGTCTTCAGGCTAAATTGCGTGTTTGCATGTCAGGATGCTGTTCAGAATCAACAAAATCACTTAAGGGCTTGACATTATGGATGTTATGGAGGTTGTGAGAGGAGTCCATTCAATCTGTATTAGTCAAAACTTTCTTTTCATTATTTATAAACTTGTTCCTATTTTACGAATTCTCCATTATAAACAAAGGGTCAGACGAAAAGTGAGGAGATGAGAACAGAAGCAGGAAGGTAATTCCACTAATCAAGCCTTATTGGTGAAATTATGTAGTATTTGAATAAGATGACTCCAAAATGTAATTGGGAAGTAAGAATGTGGAGGAAATAAAGAACCATAGTGATGTTTTATATTGGGCGGAACACTGCTGTCCCAAATGAATGAGCACTAATGAGGCGTTGTGTGAAATTCCAGAGGCTGGCGGCCAGCAAAGTGAGGGATGCACAATACATTAGTAAAGGCACAGGAAGACTTTTAATCTGGGTGCTGTTGTCACCAACTGACTCATGAGAAGAAACTGTGAGGTACATAAAAAACGAATGTTTTCATTCATAAACCTGAAAGTTGGCTTCTGATTCTAGATTACTGTTGTGTTTTTTTAAACTGACATGTTCCATCTCATAAGAAGCTCAGAAACCTCATGCCCCAGCAGAGGTGATGCAAACTCTGCTACACAAAAACATTCTGGTCTGTAAGACAAGAGGCAGGCTTTCTGGATGTCTTACATTACATTTTGAATCATCTGTTTCGATTCCCTTTGCAGTGAAACTGTTTCAGATTCTGCTGAAATCACTCCTTAAAGAACTCTCATCTTGTTGCTTCAAGTAAATGCATGTGATTTTGATCTGTAGTACCTTGCCATCTCTATTTGTGAATGCCACACACTGGGGCTATTACTTGCACAACAGACATAGACCCAGTGAGTCTCCAGTCAGCCGCCAGTTCTTTCTTGGTAGCTCCTGGGAGGAATACCCAGCAAGCTGGCTGCCTTTCCTAAGGAACAAAACCATGTTTATAGTGTTTTTATTTCCCAAGAAAATAATCTGAATCAAAAGCAAAAGAGAGGAAATTTGCAAGAGAGACACTTGTGCGTGTTGCAGTCTCTGCAATTTGTCACTAGAGCTGCTAAATTGCAAAATAGAGTTCTTGTGTAGACTGCTCAAACACCCCCTTACCTTCCACTGCAGATCACGAGAATCTTCATTGCACGATGATTTATTTAAGAGCTCATCAAAACAGATTAATAACTTACCCTTTTCATGCTCAACGACATGGTTTAAATGACATTCAGGCTGGATATTTTGGTTGCACAACCTGGTGCACATGGAAATCTGATGTGCAGCAAAAAGGTATCAACATGTGTGAAAATACAACATATGGCTATTGAGATTGAAGAGGTTATCTCTGTTAATATTTAAGACTTCTGATAATGTTGTCACAATAACAGCAAAACCAAAGTTTACGTGATTGCTGTAGTATCTGTAGCCCTGTAAACAGCCTTATCTTGTTTTTTGATAATTGTGTTTTGTTACAAAGGATGTGAATTAGCACTGCAGTAGTGTTCTTTTGTTCAGTCTGTGAAGGTTCTCTTGTTCCAAGCACTTGATATAGGCTTTCATGAGCATTATAGAAAGAAACTAGGTGGAAAAAATGCAGCTGTCATAGAAACTGCTTGTATGTCACTGACTAGAATTGAGAGGTTGTGCCTGCAGTTATTTGATTTATATGCATATTTTTCTTTTATATATGTGGAATTATGGAATGTTGGAACATATACTTCACTAAATGAAAAGTATGTAAATAGATGCCATAGTAAAGTTTGCTATTAAAATTCAGGGCTGTGACGGTATTCCTAGATGTTCTCCAGAGATAGGAGAGCTCTGGTATGCAGCATCAGGGCTTGACCTCCCTCCCGGCTCTCTAAAACTTGTTTTCCAACTGTCAGGGCTCAGACAGGCAGTAATGGGAGGAACGACCTGCTTCTTTACTGACGTGGCGTTAAAGGGCTGGGGTGGTATAAAGGACTCAGCAAGAGGAGGATGCTTGCAGCACAAGTGTGGCAGAAGATAGGCAATAAACCTGCATCGAGTTGGCTTGTGTTACACACCCACACATGTTAAATAGGGACATAGGCACAAGGCTGATGTGACAGATAGGTCTTAGCAGAGGTGAAGTGCAGCTGATGGCCATACTGATGCAGGGGCTGATGGGCTTGGCCAGTGCGAAGAGGTGTGAAAGCTCTGCTGGTACTGCAGCTGTCCAAAACCACAGGACAGAAGTGCTAGCCGAGACAGCTTTTGCCCACCCTGTGTCACTGTGGGCTCTATTCTCTGTCAATAGTGCACAAAATTTTCTCAACAGGGCTCGTTTTGTGAGGACACAGTGGGAGAGGGAGCGTCCTTTGAGCATCCCTTGAACAACTTCTGAAATCAGTCATCTGGAGGAACACTGATCTCTTATTAGAATTTTGGGAGCACAGTGTTTTGCTTTTCCGGATTCTTTCACTTTTTTACTGTTGCCCACAGTAACTTGGGCTCCTCCTCCATGCTGGAGGAGTGGAAAGGTGATCTTTCAGTCTGAACTTGATTCACAGTTAGGCTTTCACTCTTCAATCAGACCCCATTTGCAAAATCCCATCTTTCACAGGGTTTCTTGTTTATTTTGGCCTTTTTAAAATCCTTTCTTCTTCTTCTTTCTCTTCTTTTTTTTTTTAATTGTTGGACTTCATCTGGTACAGAGGTTTAAACTACAGAAGTAATT
Organism: Tetrao urogallus; assembly: GCF_951394365.1. Taxonomy (NCBI): domain Eukaryota; kingdom Metazoa; phylum Chordata; class Aves; order Galliformes; family Phasianidae; genus Tetrao; species Tetrao urogallus. Next base: position 12,458,175 of record NC_136829.1, on the reverse strand, counting down.
TAAAATATTGTGGCATTTCCTTTCTTAATTAATCCCAACTGTTTTCCTTGGTAGTACAGAAAGTATCAGTATTTGATGAGGACATTATGCCTTCATCACTGGGGCAGTGGATTCTTCCTGCCGAGTCTGTAAACAGCAGACAAGCCGCAGAGTTCAGCTTCATGTTCTGGTTTTCATTAAGCCCAGACTAGAGGAGCACCCAGCTGTGTCTTCCTGTAAGGTCTGTCAGTCTTCCAAAGCTTGTTAACATGCTAATATAAAAGGAAATAGGGCTGACTTCAAGGAATTTACAACTAGTCTTAAACTTCAAAGACTGGAGCTACATCTCTTCAATTCAACAGCAACAACAAAAATCCTATAATAAAAGTGCCCTACAAGAAGCGTTCAATGCATACAGATCTGTTAAGCCATAATGCATGATGTGACATTTTTTTTGTTGCAAGTTGCAACACAAAGCCTCCTGCAGTTGTGAAACTTGGTTCATAGCTGGTAGGTTTGATCAGAGACAAGATAAATTGTCGTCCGGCCCACAAACAGAATATCAGGAATGATGCTGTCAATCTCTCCTTCCCTAAACCTGTTTTCTACGCAGATGTTTGCAGCAGGAAGGTGAATCAGATTTGAACAGTAGGCAGCATTCTCAGGTGCTGGAAATTGGATGAACTCTGATGACTTCAAGGGAGTTACTCCTGTTTGTAACATCTGAGGATCTGGGCCATCTGCAGCGTGCTTACCTCGTCATCTGTAGGTATTCAAACCAGGATGGACACATTTGGTTGCTTTTCGTGGAAAAAGAGAGTGCTTGTTTGAAGCAGGGTGAGACATCTTTTCCATCTGAAGAGTGACTCACCATCCTCATTGGGTACGGACAAGTGGAAGCGCAGGAAGGTTTATATAAACATATAGTGGCACTTCCCCAGGCTCCAGTGATTTGAGGATCAGGGGCTTCCTAAATCAGAACTGCCATTGTTTTTGTAGTAGAATCCCCATCTCCATACTGGAGCTGTTCTGTAGCTAAAGGGCTGGCATAGACAGTAATTGCAAATGCTTCTTTCGCTCCTTGTGAGTGCTCTCTGCTCCTGTCGGAGCCTAAAGGAGCCTGCAGGTCTTGCAGGAGCACAGCAGGATGAGGTCACAGCCCCAGATTCCCAGAGAGGAAGGTGCCATTTTTACCGTGTGTGGATTGAATCTCTGGTAAAGGAAAAACCCCTCTGAGATCCAATAACATACCATTATTTCGATGCTAGAAAATATTCCCATTGCAATTATTCTGGAGAATATGAAGAATTGAAATGCTTAGAAGTAAAGGTTGTTGCATAACTGAGATAATTACATCTTGAGTTGTTCCAGTAGGGAACCTGGGCAATAAATGTGTCGGATGACACAGCCCTCTGTCATGGGAGATCTTTTCATGGCCTTATTTTTTATGGAGACCAAACTCTGTGTCAGAGATGTGTGAGAGCTGCTCGGTTGACCTCAAAATCAGTCTTTTTGGTCACCCAAAAATATTCAAAGGAACTCAGTGCAAATAATGAAGAAATGAGACAAAGTAGCGTATTAAACTCAGCTGTTATTCACACTGTTCCCTCTCTGACAGCTTGTTAAAAATGTTGGTAGAATAGGTGCTACTGTTAGACTTTTGTTATTCGGTGCTAATTAGAACAAACTTACGCAGAATCAAAAGCGGTTTCTAAAGGGAGCTGATTGTTTTCATGGGAATTAATTGAAAATCCGGAGCGCAGCAGAGAGGAAGGGCCACAGGGAGCAATGGCACACGTTTAGATTCGCTTACCAGCAGTGCTATGGAGGCTGCAGGGTGAGCAGAGGGCAGCACAGGGATGGCTGGGCTGGTGCCAGCAGCGAGCGGGCAGCTGTGGCAGGGCTGCGTTTCCCACTGCAGTTGTCCTTGGGAGAGAGAAAACAGGCCTGAAAGCTAACCGGTTGTGTATCTCCTCTGCTGCTCCTTCTAGAAATCTCGTGTCTGCAAAGTGGCAGCAAGTGGCCGGATATCCGACATCGTGCCCTTTGCTGGCTGCTTCCTCTGTGCCACACAAGACTGCAGTTTCTATCGCCTGCTTAATTGGCTGAGTCCTCCCACGCGTAGGAGTTTCTGTTCTTTCTACTGGCTTGTGTTGATCTAATTTAGGGCGCTGGGAAACTGAAAACCCCAAAAAGCAAATGCAGAAGTTCCTAACTAAATAAATTGCCTCATCGAGGATATACTGGAGAGTAAAGCAAGGCTTTCATGACTGTATTCTCGACAGTAAAGCTGTGGGCATTTAGGCAGTGATGTGCCATTTTTTCCCATGTTGTTGAAATTCTCGTTTTAAGAGGAAAAATGACAGGAAAGGCTGCATCAGTCTTGTTAAATTTCTAGGAATAGAGCTAAATATGATATGGTGTGTATCTATTGCCTTCTGCCAAAAACACCTCAATTTTGTCAGAGAAAAATAGTAGGAGACACTGTGCTATGAGCTGATAAGGTCATATTAAATCAGCTGTCTATTGAGTCTCACATATTTTATATATAGTCATCCCCTGAGGGGCTGTGTGTATTCAGACCCTTGGACAACTAATAGCACATAGGTGATGGCTGACAAGCACAGCAAATCAGCTAGAAAGAAACTGTGTTTTTTATTTAAAAAAAAAAAGTGCCAAATCTGAAAAAATGCAGGAAGACAGCTTTGAAGGGCCGTTTAATTGCTGCACTTATTTTCTATGTTAAGACTAGCTTTTAATATTTTATCAACGGTATGAGTTAATGCCCTGTCTCAACCAGCGTCAGAGCGCATTTGAGAAGCTCAGTCTGTGCACCTCACAAGTATCATTACCTCTAAAGATTACAGGGGAGTTCTGCTGGTGTAGCACGTGGAGTGCATTGTCCGTTTGTTTGTGGGCTTTGGAGTCAGAAGGCACAAACCAGGTGTGGGATCACTGCAGTGCAGTGCTGTGTGGTTAACCTGCAGAACTCCCAGGTGCTCGAGGCATCCCAGCACTTACAGAACATGCACAGCACAAGTGTGATGGATCATATGTATCCTTAAGATGTCTGATCATCTCACTCAGTGTATGTTTTATACAGGCTGCTCTTGAGCTGTTGTTCAGGAAGGACTGAGATCATCACCCAAAAGTCCCAGGAAAAAATGCTCCCCTGTCCAGGCAGATAAAGAAGATATCAACAAAGAAATCCAAACCTGTGACTGATTATCTCGAGTAAAACAAAGCAATTGGACACCATTCAGAAGAAAACAATGAACATTGGGGTTACGATTGTGAGTGTTTGTAAGAGGGGAGAACTTTGGACCAAAGCCTTTGAGGTTAGGAGTCCATATCCAACACTGGAGAACTGACGCTACTTTGGGAACAGCCCCTCTGCCTGCAGGAGTAGTGATGAGGAACAGCAGGAAAATAGGAAATGAGCGTTAAAAGGGAAATCAAGTTCCATGGTAAACTTATTCAAATGATTGTAGAATTTGCTTTGGAAAAAAAAAAAAAAAAAAGTTGCTTAATATAGCCTTAAGAATCTGGCACATTCTTGATGATGTTAATCCATCTGCTGACATTTCATCTTACTCTTATTGGTTTTGCTTCCAGTTTTTTGATACCTCAAGCATTTTAGATGTTATGTTATTGAAGTCATGGGTCTTGTAGAAAACAAATTACTCCATAGAGTTAATTGCACCCATCTCACGTGTTATCTTGTTGAGGTGAACTTCTTATCTGTGTTTCATTGTGAAAGAAAAAAATCTTTTATAAGAAAGAAACAAACATACAAAACAGGAGCAGAAGTTGATCACCTCTTGCTGTTTTCCCAAGAGCAAAATTAACAAGATAAGCCATTATTACTTGCCAAGTATTATTTGAACCCCAAATAAACTATGACCTGGATAGACCTGAGGAAATCTGTGGAAAAGTTTATAAAAATTTGCTTAGCTGTATCATTTATGGTAGGGTGCTGCTTGAGAGTCCTTTAGCCTGGCAGCCACCCAAAGGAAGATGATATTAGAACAATCATGGCATGTTTGTCATGCTGAAATGCAGAGCTGGTGAAGGAGGACACCTCATCAAGTCATCTCAGGTTCTGGACTCACTTTGAAAGTTTGACTGAAAACGCCTCAGTTTCCCAGTTGTTGTTTTTTTTTCTTTTCTTTTTTGTCAGTAATCTCTGTGCTAGAAGTTGTGTAGGATTTCCTGATTTATTGTTCTGTCACAATGCTTTACATGGTTGGAGTTCTGTTGTTGTTGTTTGTTTGCTTGTTTCCCTCTTTATTTTTTTTTATTTTAATGTAATTGCTGCATTGTTGTGGACAGAGTAATTCCAGGAACCAGAAGATTAACGGAGTGTGCTGTATGCATTTCTCAAGGTGGATCAGATCCCCTCCTTAAAACAAGCATATGCTTGCGTGCAGTTACACTCATGGAGCTTTGTGGTTAACGTCTTTATGTTATTTCACTTGATTGTGAATGTATAGATTCACTGTTGGAATTAGTGGAGTGTGTGGATTGGGGAAGTCAATGCAGTAGGGGAATCTGTGGGGAAAACCCAATTGACTGGCTTACATGAGACTTCTGAAGACTTTTTCCTCAATTTCTTTGTGTTTTCTCTTTTGCTTCAAGGTTTTTCTTTGTTTGTACGTGTTTAATTAATATCTCAAAAACATATGCAAACTAGCTGTCTGGCTAACGATTTTGAAGCGCACGGGAGTGGATGAAAGTGGTTGAAGAATACAAAGGAGCAGCTACAGGGAAAACGTGCTTTTGCCTCCTGTCCCTCGGTTGCCAACAAGACAAACCAGAAGTCTGGGTCTGTTGAAGCCAAGTGCAAAACTTCTCTCACTCTCACTGTGGCCAGGATTGCACCTCAGGTGAAAATGTGCATCTGCAAAGGCTGGCTCCTCTGTTGGCTTTAGGGGCGTCCTGCATGGATTGCTGGGCTGCGTGGTGGGACGCAGCCATAGCCTGGGTTATGATCTGCATTGGTTTTCAGCAGTAGGGTGGCCAAGAGGCATTGCTAAATCTGGGCCAAAGAAAGACTGACCCTTTGCATGTTTCACATGGGTTTTCCTTCTCCCTTACTGTCAGAAAACGCTAAATTAGAATGCTATTCAAAGATCCAGCTTTGTTAGAGAAACGTATTCAGATAAGGAGGAATTCAGTGATTTATTCACCGGATGATAGTGAATGAATGGTGTCTGTTTTCTGTGCATGAATCATAATTGACTTTATTATGATGTTCTCAATGTATTCGTTATTTGAACTGATTTCCTGATTCATTCTTTGTCAGTAGATGGGTTGCCAGCAGTTCATTGTGGGTTTCTAGTGTTTAAAGTTTAAGCCCTTTGTAATAGATACCCAGGTCTCGTGATGTGCTGCTTTTTCCTGACTGGTAAAGTGGATGGGGGAAGGGTTGGTGCAAGTGAAGGTTGGTGTAAATACACATCTGGAGTTAAAGTTCACTCTTTTCATACTTGGAGACGCTTATTTCAAATACATTCTTTCTAAGCAAAATTCACCCTTGTGCGACTATCTCAAACCTGTGCCCTTCCCATGTCCTGATGAAGCAACATACCAAAGTCTTACGTGACAGAGGTTTTTGCTCTGGTATTTGCAGAGATTGATGTTTAGGAACTCACCTGAAGAATCAGGTTGGAAAACAACTTGAATGCAATGAAACAGAACATTCACAGGCTTATTTACAGCTTTCTCTCGGCTCTAATAATAAGTGTAAGTGTGGATCACTTGAGCTGTTCGCTCTGTTTTCAGCTCTCTGCAAATTCTTCAGGGTTTTATTTCTTTCTCTGTAGGGCTGTGTATTGGAAAACAGGACACTATCAGGCTAAACTCACCTTGCACATGTACAGTGTTGATCTCGTACCATGTAATTAAGTTGTGACTCAAGAGACTAGCTGCAACCTACGCACCAGTTATTTGACCCTCTGGAATTTTTCCTTCCTCTGAACACAGTTATGTGGGCTGACAACATGCTAGGTGTTTCTAGGATATTCTCTTTGGCTCGGGTTTCTGTTCTGTTTACCATATAGATGGATGCATGGGTAGGATTTTTAGAGCACAGGCTATTTCATATGACTGTGATATATAATGTGATCCTTTTTTGAGATCCTGAGCTTCAGCTTTGCTTTTCTGTGATGCACCACGTTCATGCTTTAGGCTTTACTTATTCACATTAATTCTGGGATCTCACATACCCACTGGTAATTAGTGGAAAGTCAGCATGTCCTATGAGGCACGGATTAACGCTATGCTTAGGTAAAGTAATGACTAAATATAGCCAAGTTGTTGTGCATGCATTTTGCAAGGGGTTAGCCACTGTCATTAACAGTCAAAACTTTTATTAACAGTGTTAAGCAAGTTTTGATTAGAAAAATTGTTACAGGATAAAAAAGAATAAGTTAAAAAAGCAATTAAGAATATATGTTCAAGAGGGTGTTCCCTTGGCAAGTTGGAACAATCATTGCTATTTTTGTCTTGGGATCCAAGAAGCTGCAAAGGAAGGGAAGAGGTGGGGAGGATGGAGCCACTAACGGGGGCACCCAGCAGCGTGGAGCAGCAGAGTGTACCCCATCCTTAGACATGCTGCCTCAGTGCTGGTTCTGGAAGGACTGGGGATGCTGTTAGACAGAGCCAGGCTCCAGTAATTGCAATATCCTAATCATAAGATTCCACCACGACTGGTATAATTGGAATGTATTTATTCCATATACAGAATGACCGTGATCCACACCTCAGTCAGAGCATCCCAGGTACAGGATTTCCACAGTTGGGTATTTTCTTCTCGTCCTATTGTAACTGATCCTTTTTGTCTTTGCTTACATCTTAACCTGAACTTTTTATACAAATGAAGGAAAGAAACCCATGTCGAAGCTCTCAGTGCTCTTTTTAATAACAGCACGGTTAGCTATCTTTAAAATCTGCTGAATACTTAAAGGCGTTCACAGAAGCAGCGAAGGCATTCATCCAGCCCTGTAGTTACCTGCAGCAGTGCTTTATGTGCTAACCCTGCTCCCCAGGGTGGGCTCCACCTGGGTCAATAGGATGAAGTCCTACAGGTAACCACGTTCTGCTGTCATGGCCTTCTAAGCAATTTCAGAGAGCAGACCGCTTGTTAAAATAGCTTGTGAACTGGCTTTCAAATAGGAGGAAATCTCTTCATTTGTTAGGTGAAGCAAGGACTAATTCTCTGCAGATGGAGAAACTGAGGCACGAGAGAGGCAGCAGCACCAGGCTGAGCTGCTGGCAGTGCAGGAGCCCCATGTGCCATCATCATCTGCAGCAGTGCTTCAGCTGGGAAGAGTCGGTTTTGTGACCACCTTCTATAATACTTAGAGAAAAGGTGTATATTTATGCGTACAACTTTAAAGCAGGTGAATTTTTTTTTTTCATGTTAAATTTGCAGGTAATTTACATAACTAATTTGTAAGCCAAAGTGTAAATGACGTTCAGCTGAAGTGACCGTTCTGACAAGCAAGTGCAAACATTGTCAGAACATTGGCAGATCTGCTTTGGACAAGACTGAGTTTGACAGCTTTTTCTGTGTGCATCTGGGTTTTCTTGGGGGGAGCAGCAAGGGGAATTGTTTTTCTTTTTTTATGAGCTGCTTAAGTAAATTGCATTATAATAATGTGATTTTTAAATTATCTATTTGGCTCCGTAGTTGAAGATGCTAAAAAGCCAGCATGCTAACCAGAAAGCCATCTTTTTTGTTCCTGTTGTGCCCAACACCATTCAAACAAATGCAAAGCTGTTATGAAATATGCAGTGCTCTCAATGACCTCACACCATAATTCAGCTTGAGTTAAAGGTGGTGACTTAAGGGAAGGTTGCAAGATGCCTCCCACCAGCCTTAGGTACGGATTGGGAGTGAACAATTTAAAATTAAAGGAATATGCAAGGTCATTTTTATTTCACCTTTGAATACTAAAATACAGCATTTATGTGGGTTGATTTTTGGAGATTTCAAATGCCCACAACTTGGAATAAAACCTATAGTCCTTCATTTTAATGTTTTTCTAGGCCTGTGTATCCTTTCCTTTGCTTCCATCCTTCCCACATCACTTGGACAGAATCTGTTCAGCCTTGGGTGGGCTCTTGTGGAGCCCAGTGCTCCTGGGGGCAGTGGGAATCTCTCCTGTAGCTGTTAAGTGAACTCTGGGAAGCTGGAATTTCAGAGTATGAATTCCAACACACATCAGCTTGTACTGATGTATAAAGAAGCCTCAGAGAAATATTACTTTATGTTTCTAAAGACAGAGAGATCATTTTAAAATCAAATCCAACTCAGGATGGGACATTTAATGGTAACAGTTGGGGTAACAGAAGGTCAGAAAAACACAATTTTCCCATTCTGGCACTGCATGATCTGTGTGATGTCCCCAGATCTGGAGGCTTTCAGACCAAAATGCACAAAATGGGTGCAGGAGCAGATTTTCTACAGACTTCTGTAGTAATTTTGCCTGTGGACCATTATTTATCATGACTTGTCTTGATGATCTGCATCTGCTTTAATAAAGAGAACACTGAAGAAACTGTAGGGAAAGCTAACCCAATTCTCCTTTAATGCATTATGTAATTAAATCTGATTGAGATTTGAGAGCCGTGCAACCACAGAAGAATTAAAAACAAAAACACGAGGGATCATATCTTTGTATCTTGAAGCATATTTGGGATAAATGTGCATGCAGGAAGAAATGAGTTCAGGTACAGAAAGCATGGCTGTCCCCAAGGCCTGTCCTGCAAATATTAACAGGTGGATAGGATTACAGAAGTGAATAGTTCCCTTACATACAATAAGATTGCTTTGCTGCAGAGTTTAGACACACACACCTGCAGCATTAAAGCCCCAACATTCCGACTTTCCTTTAGCCTCAGTAAGAATGAGAACAGAAAAAGAATGGAGCTAAATTTTGTTTGGATAACCTGGTACTCTTTCAGGGCATGAAATATAGAGTGGATGTGACCTGACTGATTGGATGAGCTTTTCCTAACTTATTTCTTAATGACGTGTTTTGGGGGCAGCTGTGCTGTGGTTCAGGAGTTCATGTGACAGGAGAGTGTGAGCAGCCCCAGCCCACAGCACAACTGGGACTCTGCAGCTCCAACTGCCTCTGCCCCAGTGCTGCAGTTTCTGCCCCACAGACATCTCAGAGGTGGGTCAGGCTCAGAATGAGTGGCTTTCATATCCTGATGCTGGGTTTTACTGGCACACAGATATGAATGTGCCCTGTTGGCTGGTGCGCACTTAGAGACAGGTGGCATCTCACCACCAGCACTGTTTATTTGCACCAAGCTGTGAGGACTGTCCTTCTTCTTCATTCAAAATAAGGTATCCAGAACTGAAAAAGACTGACTGGTCAGTTGTCTCACAGAGCTGATTCCTAAGAGATGGTTTACGTAATAGATCTGTGTTTCAGTACGTGGAGACAATGTTTGAATTTTCAGTAATGATTTTTTCCATGTGTGGAATACGGAGAAGAACAGTTTTCCTCTTCCTGAGAATTCATTGAGAAATGAGGGGAACCCCCACCATCCTGAACACAAGTTATCTTGTATTTTTGCTAAGGTATATAATTACTGCTGTGGGTGTTCCCACATCTTAGAATGGAAAAAGTGCTTGCCAAGATTGAAAAAACGTAGTAAGCAATATAAATGATTTCTCTCACACACCAGCATTTCTTGCTGAGACAAGTGAACTGGAACTGCATTTGAAACCGTATAATTATACTTCTATATATCATTTATGAAATCAGATTCCCCCACCCTCTCTTTTTTCAGGTTGCTTCTGAAAATGCTTTTCTTCCAAGAGACCTTCTCGTGGGGTCCTCTCCTTTTAAGAAATCTTTCCAAACAGTGAAAGCAAACGAAAATCTGAGCAGCACATCCAGACTCGTGTGATGTGTCCCTGCACCATCAGTGCGCTTTGCTTTCCTTTGCCCCAGATCCACTTCCCGTGGCATCTCCTCGTCCAGCCCAGAGCTCTCACCTGCCCAGCTCTGCCCCAGGCACCCAAGGGCTGCACAGTGATGTTCTCCTTCAGCCTGGCTTTCTCCATCACTTAGGCCAGATAATTTCAACTTGCTGTTCCTCAGTCGGGGTCAGAACTGCCAGTTCATGTAGTCTGCGTGCTGTAGAAAGATGTTTGTGGATTTCCTTATTTCACACTCATTTCTATACTGTTTAAAACATAAAGAAGCTGACCCAGGGTTTTCACACCCGTGAAATAGAAGGGCTAATGAACAATTTTCCAAAGCACACAGACTGTATATGCAAAGGTCCAGTATGCAAATCCTGACTTGTTTATGCCTTGGGTTGTGCATACAGAAAGCTGTTTAACTGTGAGCCAATATATCTTTCTTTCCAGCACCCACACCTCACTCAACCCACCTCCTCCAAAAAAGCCCAGGGAAAAGGCTCCTTGCTGTGCTCAGAAGGGCTGGGGAGGACAGCAGTGTTGGACAAAGGGACTGTCTGAATATGCAGTGTTGGCTGCAATGAAATCCCCTTGCAATCATAATCAGAGTGGAGGTTCCAGCTGTTGGCTTACTGGGTGAATCCTGCTCACATGCAGCTTGTAGTTGGTGCAAGAGTGTGAGGACTGGGACGGCTGCTGTTGCAGTTGTGGTGGAGGTGGGATTGTTCGTGTTCTTAACCAGCTTTCCCCAGTTCATCTTAAGCTGAGGTGGCATCTGTCAGGAATTCCACTGTGTAGTTTGAAAGTCTAAGGACGTCTGAGGCTTGTTCTTACCTTGCCAAACACAGGGCTGTGTTCTGGGACCCACAGCTGACCATGGAGGGCAGACAGGTTTTTGGGAGGGTTGAAATACTAATTCACGTGAGCAAAATTTGCTGCTTTTTTCTCTTAGAGTTGTTTTTATTTCGGCCATTGTTAGTAACTGTCACTGAGAAAGGAAAACTGTATATTGAAGGCTCAGTATATAAAGGGAAAAAATTCCTTTACAACTCACCGATATCCCCATGATAAAGATGCTTTAGATTTCAGTCTAATTCTCCCATGTGCTTTTTGTTGTTGTTGTTGTTGTTGCTTTATCTGCTCTTCAATCCATTTTGCTGCTGGTTTTTGACACCCTTTTCTTTCACTCCTTTTCTGTTCAATATTTCCAAAGTGTTGTCCAGCAGTGTTCTTGTTCTAGTCAAACTCTCCAATCCTGTATTGTAATAGAGCCCCATCAGTTCTCATGTGCTGCTGCTGCATCCAAGATGCCTAGCTTCTAACACAAGCATTTAAGAAGATGTATTTTATAATGGTTTCCTTGGGATTGAATGAAATTTCTTAATGATTCTTTTTTCTTCTGGCCAAGTTACCATGTGTTTTAAGAACATGCAGTATGAAATAGAACAAAAACCCATTATTTGAAAGATGCTGAGAAATACGGGAGTTATTTATGCTTGTTGTTGGTTAGCAAATACATGGATGCTTGAACACTGTCACGTTCAGGTCTATCCTTTGTAAGAAACTCTTCATTCTCAGGAAAAGGTACGAGCCACGCAAAATAGAAAGAAAACAAACCCAGCTATAAGAAAAACAAACATGCTACGTACTGGAATCAGAAATCTACTGAATTTACAGCGGTGTCTGTCATAGGAGAAGTTATAACATATTGTTCTTTTATTGTGTTTTATGCCTTTTATTAGCTCGCAAATCTAATTAGGAAACCAACTGGCACACAGTATGCAATGACGGAAGCAGTACCACCTATTCTTGTGGCAGCTTTGGTTTTGCTTTATGGGTGGTCTTTGTTCTTCAAGACTCATATGAATACCACATATTAGCTGAGCTGGTTCTCCCTTGATGTCTGTGTTGTATTGTACACATGTTGTCACTGTTTGACACTTAAACAATCCAGATTCTTACCCAGCCCATATTTAGTGCCATAATAAACTTCTGAGCATATGTTTTTGAGAGCAACAGTAACATTCATCACTGCAATGTGACATATAAATAAGCACTACTGGAGAGCCGGCGTGCCTTCAGAGGGCAGAGCTGGACTGGAAGGTGAAGGGATGTGGTCATCATCTGTGCTGCTCTTACTGGGCTCTTTTCTTCCTCGCCTCGTCTCAGTAAATCAAAGCAGTTGTTGAAGTGACCTACAAAATTCACTCCGTACATGTGAAAAACACACACTGTTACAAAACTTTTTTAGTGAAACATTTCCTGTTTGGGGCTTTGGCTTGACAAACCAGGGATGCATAAACCATCGCTCCTCTCTTCATCTCTCTCATTCTCTCTTTCAGCAGGGCGTTCCTCTGGGGCCCAGTCCGAAGCACCGGTCTGGCAGCTGCGACGTACCAATGCTTCCCGCTCCCGTGAGTCTCCTTCTGTTGTTTTTGCAAAATTCCTGTGCTTGAATGGCTTTGTTTTGGCAGAGGATTTTTTCTGTTTTCTTTTTTTTGTTGTTGCTTTTTTTTTTTTTCTTTTTTTGAGGTGGCTTTGGGAGAAATGAAGAGGGAATTGCAGATGAAGGGCTTCAGGATTTGACTTGTCCCTTGTTCTCTCTGAGCAAGACCAGAGGCTTACAAAGACTAAGGGTAGTACAACAGATTTAAAGTGTAGTCATATCCTGTCTTAGTTGGGTAAACACATTCTGATTCAACGAGAGCTTTGTCTGAACAAGGACAGAAAAGTTGGGTCCTGAACAAGGAAATAATTTATATAAGTCTTAGCGAATATTTAATATGGAGCATTAATTAAAAAGAGTGTGTTTTGATGTCCTGCCTTGGAGTGACAGATCACTGGGTGACTTCTTGGCCTGAGGAGAGCCACCACCTGGTGACTGCTCATGTCTGGCAGTCCAGTGAGAGCATCCTATGGTAGCAGTACCCCTTTAAAGAAACAGCTATAGATGGAAAAGAGATGTGTTTGAGGCGAATTATTGCTTTGGTTAATACTTGGATTTTCTATTTATCAACATTGCCGAGCCATAGGAAAAGATAGATACTAAGTAAACAGAGCAGTAAGTAGAGGTTTCCAAGTGTTTGTCATATAAACACAACTGTTAAGATAATATAACTACATGTAAATGCAAAAATGTTGAACATTTCTAGCACTGGAGTGACATTCATTTGAGGGGAAGTGGTTTTGCTGAGGTGCTGCTCTAAGTCCTCCACCCTCCTGCGCCGTTCCCATCTCCCATACGGGGCCAACAGAGCAGCTGTGCAGTGCAGGGGCAGCACATGCAGCGTGTTCCAGCCTCAAAAACGTCTCATTCTATGAACTGACACAGAAACAAAGGTTCCTGGGTGCTGTCATAATACCAGCAATGAATATGTTTTAAACTGACTTTTCTTGTAGCAAAATACACATGCGCTTCAGCACTGGGTACTGCAAGATTCATTCATATCTGACTTGGGTTTGAGTTTTACCCACTGTCCTCACTAGGAAAACGAAGTTTGGTGCCATCCACCCTCCTGTCATCCCCAAAGCATGCACATTTTGAAACTCCATCTAGATCTGGACTGCCTGCCCTGAATTTGTGCTCTGCGTGTGTGTACAGCGTGTGAGAGAGCAGCGAAAGCATTTGAGAATGAACCACATCAGCTTTCAAGGAGAGTTTTTAAAGTTTTAATATTATGGTTGTCTAGTTTGATCTAGTATCTGGTCACTGAATTGTATCATTGCAAGAAACATGAGAACAGCAGCATGACCATGAGGTATATTACATTACAGAATGAGGTTACATAGCACCAAAGCACCACCATATTTCAGTAACAAATGCAGCTTCTGGGGCGTTTTGTTATCATTGCATAAGCTTCACTGCTCCCTAGAAGATGACACTGATTCAGACAGAAAACACTAATTCAGTTCTTGCCAGCAGAGCCAATTGTCTCTTTGATTACATTAGACTGACAACTGGTTTTCAATGTCATTGTCAGCCGCGACTTCTCCTACGTGGTGCAGTGGAGCATGAACTGGCCTCCCTTTATTTAATTATTTCTGCCTATTTCTGTGCTTGTAAATAAGACAAATGTGAATCTCCCATCCAACAGATAAAAAAAATGTCAGGTATTTAGATTAAAAAACTCAGGCTTCAGCTGGCATCCTCTTTTAAGGCAGATCCTGAACGTTTGCGTCACCCCAGAGAACTTGACACTATCGTTTGGTTTGTCAGTCAGTCAGGAGTAGAAGTGACACAGGGTTCTCTTAATTAAATGTTTGTTACACTGAGTTATTTGCTGATTTTCTGTACTTGTTGTTGGAAATAAGCTGCCCACTGCAGGTGTTTGGTGGGACGGCGCTGCAGAGCACGCGATGCGGGTGCTGTCACAGGAAGGCAGGCATGGTGCAGGTTTTGTTTTACAGTTTTCTTACCTGCGTGGTTCTAAATTTTTATTTATTTATTTACTTTTGTAAATTACAGCTGGATTTTTTTCACCAGACATTGTTTCTCGAGGAGCTGTGGGCAATAAAATCAAGAGATATATCAGCAGTGGGGGTTGTTCTGTCAAGTAATGTGGTGTCAAAATTGTATTTTTGCATAAGTTTTATGATACGCAGGTTAGAAATACCTCAGAAGTCTTAGAAAAGAAGAGATGGTGGTCAAGGAAGGAGCTCCAGAAGCTCACAGCAGCTTTCTGAAATGTAGCCCCATGAAAAGGTTTCTGCCAAATCTGTGTGATTCTTCCATGCCTGCAGTAGAGGAGATTTATGTTCTTCATAAACATGTATCCTTCTGATCCTGGATCCTCTTCTACTGCTCCCATTGCCCAAAAGCCAAACAAAGCTAACCTCCTCCAGGTCCCAGAGTGAAAAAATGCAAACACACTGCATTTAAAAGTAGATTTAGCAACTCTAAAGTGGGCGATTTGGTTCCACCCATCAAACCTGAGTTCTCTGATCTAAAGTCAGATGGGTGCTACTCCTAGCGAGATGTGTGCCAAATCTAATTAAGCTTTGCATAATGTGCATCTTGGGTGATTTGATTTATTAGCTTTGTTTGAAGAAAGTAATAATAAAAAAAAAAGAAAATGGCTTTGCTAATAAGCTGTTTGAATTCCCTGTGCAAGTAGGCACAGTCCCTCCTGGATCTCCCTGCAGTGTTGTTGTGTTACCCGTCAGCAGCCTGACAAAGGCTGGGGTCCTGCCTTCTTTACTCTCCTGGCTTTTGCCTTGCTGTGGGTATTTAGACAGTCTTCTCTGCACCCAATGGCTTCCATTCTTGGAGCCACTGTACAGAGCAGGAAAAGATCATGTACACTTGTTTGTACCAGAGGAACGAGTGCAGAGAGGAATTAGAGATGGATATAGCGTGGTGCAGCACAAATACCTGCATGAGCATGAAATGCAGAGATCTGCAGCTGGCAAAGTAGTACCACACTGTGCTAGTGCAGAAAGGCTGCTTTGGATCCCTAACCTAGCTCGTAGGTATCTCTTCATTAGGTTGAGGTGCACTGTGCAGGCATGTCCTGTGGCTTAGATTCTCAACACCTCCAGTCCTATTGATTCTGATGCGCCAAGTTACAGTGGTTGGCCCTGGCACTCTCTCATATCCTGTAGCATTCCTGAAGCTGGCTTTCAGTTGCTGTCCTAACAGTGGCCTGTCTTTCTTGTCTTTGATGTCTTGTGCTCCGTGGGTTGCAGGGGAGAATTTCCTGCAGGGCTCCTGATAGGGCTGGCAAAGAGAGGCTTGAGGAGACCTTCCAGTCCCTTTGCTTCCTTCATCCCCCAAAGCATCAACTTGTGGGTTTATTGCAGCATGACCTGCCATGAGTCTGTTTGTACACACCAGCATTGCAGTGCTAGTGTTAATTGCATGACACGGAAAGATTGACTGGAAAGGAGCACGCACTGCAAATAGAAGATACTATTTGACTATCTGCAGTAACTGCCCTGGCATCAGATGGAAAAGCATTTGCATTCAGATCAGACAGGGATATTTTAGCACAGATCTTTCAGTAATCTGGATGTGAATAAGGGGCAAGGAGGTCTGGGCATCTGAATAGTAGAACTTCTTACTCCTTAGCTGCAGCAGGGACAAGAACATGACTGAGCTGTGAGTGTCTGCAGTTTGTATTTAGTGGCTATGAATCATTTTTGGGGAAGATGTATGAAATTTTAATTTTGCCCTGACAGTGCAAATGAGCTTCAAGGACCAGTAGCTCACAGTGCAGTTGTGTTATCTGGGGTAGAACAATGAACTTAAGACATCCTGTTCTAGAGACGTTCCAATTACGCCATGAAGGGAAGGATTGTCTGTTCATCTTCAGCAGTTCATGATGAGCTCTTCCAAAACCTTACAGGATTATTACTGTTTACAACCTGGGGAGTGGGAATTTGATGTAAGGCTAGATGTGATCTTAGCTGGTCACAGAATCTCCTGCTACTTGACGTGGACATTGGAGGTTGCTGGGATAATTCAACTTGCGCTTAAGTGCCACTGCATTTTTCAGCACTATTTCATGCTACTGAAGTGTGGCAGGTGGCAAAAACACAGCTGTGTGATTTGAGGAAATATCACTTTTTTTTCCATTTGTTAAATGAATTTGACAAATCATTTTGGAAAACGTTCATAGAGTAGAACCAATTGAATGCAAATTCCTTTTGTAGTTCTGTTAGAAAAAATCAGACGTTCTGAAAAATCAAGCTGTGAAATGTTTTTACCAGCTTTAATGAGAACATTCTCTTTTCTTTTACTTCCTAAAAAAACCCAATTTCTTCCCAGTAGAATAATAAAGTGAATGAAATGCATGGATTAACACCCATTTTTTGGACACAGTTTGAGTTCCCCCAAGGTGCTCCCCAGATTTTTAATCGTGATATTTGCCTTGTGAGCTGTTTCATGCTTTTACTTTTACTCTGAGCCTTGCTGTAGAAACTTTCACATGAAATACTGATATTCAGTAAATATTGCTAATAACATTGACGTTCCCAGCAGGTTATACTGCTGGGTGTAATTCTCAGCAGGTTTTACACTGTTATAATTATAATATTATTATAATCAACGTGGCTCAGATTTTACATACATGTTCAAAATGTACTTAAAGACTGCTATTACCACCAGCATGGATCTGGCAATTAATTTTGAAACATTGCAGCTGGTGAAGGGGCAGAGAGGAATTGGCAGAGGGTTATTAGTTACCAGTAATTTTTTGACAGGAGATGCAGAATGGATCGAAGCGACGTTTCATTACAAAAAGTTCCCATTTCCATGCAGTTAGACCCGAAGTGGAAATGTGACAAATGGAATTAATGCTCTGTGTCTGCAGTGGCGCTGGCATATGGGAGAGGTGGGCTCTAGGGGAGTGAGAAAGTTTCCTGTGGTTGTGATGAGCAGAAGGGCGTCCCGACAGCTATCTCTGCAGCTATGAGTTCTGCTCTGTCCTTAGAAAGCACAGCGACAAGGTGAAAGCTCCTGTCCTCAGCTCCTCAATTTAACCCCAAAACAGAGGCTGGGAATTCCAGAGGCACCTGAGAGCGTGAGCGCCTCACTCCCATTGAATGTTAATGGGTTTTGAATGCTCACCTCCTTCAGGCTTCTCCAAAAACCTCGGCTTTGGTTCATCTGCCTGCTTTGGGGCTGGACTAACGCGGTTACAGAATCACAGAATCACAAGGTTGGAAATGACCTGCAAGATCATCCAGTCCAACCACCCTCCCATTTCTATCAGTGCCACAAGCTACTAAACCATCTTTGACACAAGGGGCCAAAGCGCTTTCGTGCAGCTCAGGTGCTCTCTCCCAAAACACTCGTGCAGTGTCCTCAGTGCTCGTGCATGTGCACAGGGGCCTATGGAGGGGCTGAGGGAAGAGGAGTTTGTTTTTAAACTGGTTTTACTGAATTACAGACACAGTGCAGCACGCTGCCTCTGCTGACTCTGCAGACTTCCTGTGCTGGGCTCTGACAGTGACTCAGAGGCAGCAAGAGAGCGATTACGGCTCCTGGCTCTAACACTGAGTCTGCTGGGAGGAGGAGAATTCATTAATTTATTTGGGACACTGGATGTTTTCCTCACTGTCTGCAACAACTGGGTGTAAGCAACCCCAGCTCCAGCTGCTGGCAGACAGGTTTAGCAGAAGCCAGCGCTCCCTCCCAGCACCATCAGCAGTCAGCATCCGCCGAGCCAGCACGGCAGCCCAGGAGAGCCTGGGATTGGTGGTGGTTGTGTTCTGCAGGGAGATGGCTCTCAAAGCCTGCTGGGGGAGTTGTCGCTTCTTGGCAGTGTCTTTAGGTAGGGCAGGGGCTGGTTTGGGAGCAGGGAGGCAAACGGTGCTAATGTTACGCCTGGACTTTCCCAGCCTTATAGCAAGTTGGTTCTATTGAAGCCAATGTGTATGTGCCTGAGACTTATGGATTAATTGATGAGTCAAGTGCTCTCTGCAAATTGTAGGCCTGCTTTTCTTCTGCTAGTGCAAATCAGGAGCAGCTCTGTTGAAGAACACGCTGTGGGATTATTGCAGAGTGGTGCTTACTGTTATTTTTCCAATTAGTAAGATTTCCCTGAGTGCCAAGTGCAACCAATTACTAAAAATGTTTCAAAGAATCCATTTCTGGTAATTGCATCTCAAAAAGCTGAGCCTCCACCCTGCCCGTGGTTTAATCTTTGCACACTGTGAGGGGGCTGCACGGCCGTGAAGGCAGTGCCACAGGGGAAGGGCTGCCCTGCAGTTCTGTGTCTGCAACTGCAGGAGCAGCATTACTTCCTGCTCTATGAGCTGCAATTACCATTAATTGAAATCTACCTGTGCATTATTTAAAGGCGAACGTCACAGGGTCGCTATCCTGACAGGGGATTTTGCATGCTGCCATAAAAAAAACATGGAGTAGTAACAACAGTAATAACAAATTACTCTTCTGTTTGGTTTCTGTTTGCTCTAATAAAACACAAAAACAAAACCTGTAAAATCGTTCCTCTGAGGTAAAAGGACAGAATATGAAATATGCACTCCAAATGTGGTGTGCTTAAGTTAGCAAATGATGCTTTGCTTGAGTATTAGGAGATGTATTTTCAAAAATAGCTACAGTTCATTTTGCCATCAGTCTTAATCTCTGTGGGATGTGATAAAGAACAGTTTTGGCAGTTTAATGCTTCCAAAGAAATTTTTTTTGCAAAATCTATTACAAATAGACAAGTTCTTCAGGTATTTCATTTACCATCCTTTCAAACGTGGCCAATGTTTTTTACAACACAGACTTTCCAAAGCACTCTGCAGCCCCAGCTCAGAGCGGCAGTTTGGGTCACACGTTAATATTTGGGGTGTGATTGTAACACTGCAGCCTTGTGTGACAGCAGGGAAACCAGCCGCCAGAAGCTGCAGATCCAGAGATATTTGTTGGCTCCAAAGTCCATTTCTTAAACTCGATTTCAAGTACTGAATGGAAAAATTCTTCAGGGCTATGTACTTTCAGTGTTTGGCTACCAAGTAGGAATTTTTAAAAGCATCCAATTAACTTCTGAGTGTAACCCCCCTTACTTTTAGATGGGTTCGGTCCTGAGAATTTTGGAGAAACAGATTTCAAACAACTTTTGCTGATCAAATTAACTTTCTCATATCTTACGGAGTAAGACATTTGACGTTAATGAGCTAGCATGATGGATTGATGGTAATTACTCCCGTTAAGTGGAAGATTTCAGCATCCAAGCAAAGAATTGGATTCTGTTAGCCCATCACTGAGTGGGATTTACTTGTGGAACAAGCTCCTAATGAAGGTGGGTTCAAGACCTGTCTATTAGTTGTGAATCACCTTGAATGGAGCTTGGGAGAGGCACTGTGGCTAATGCAGGTGGCTGCAGCCCCGAGGCCGCCTCTCATCCACAACTGCATCCTTGGAAGTTTCACCAGCTTATCCCACAGCTGATTTTTGGGTTTGCAGTGTGAAAACAGGAATGCAACCCAGTGCCTTATCGTGACTTGTCTCGGACAGAAATGGTATAATTGCACTATTTGCTTGGAGAAACTGTTTTGAAATGATAATGGTTTTCTTGAAGAGACACTGTGAAGATATGCATCAGATGCTTATTTCCTTAAAAAACAATCCATCCTCAGCCATGAGATGAGTGCCACCTTCATTTATTAATACTGAAAGTGTCTCAGTAATATGATTGACTAATGAGCTCTATGACCCTGCAAAGGAAATATGGCAGCTACTCCCCAACTACTCTGTAATTACAGTCTGGGATGAGGGATTTGATCTTGTACTCATGCAAAGGGAATTTTATTGTGTGTCATCAAGATGGAGCTAAAGCTAGGATGATTTGTCAGCTGTAGGATGACATTTTGTCTCTTTTAAGCTATAAACTGGCAATTAACGTATCTGACTGCAGATACAAACCTGTAAATGGATTTAGATTCTGGTTCCTGACTGTGGGTTTCCAACAATTTTCCAGTGATTTTTCAAGAACGAGAGGCCTTTTGTTCTAGATCAGTTTACATCATTCACACATTAATCGTGGCACTTGTTCTTATCTCAGAAAACCAGCATATTTCACAAGTGTGAAGGACCGTGGTGTCCCTCCACCCTGCACTGCCAGTGGCCCTGCCTTCTCCATCCCCTGACGGCTCGTTACTTTATTCTGCTTTAGCTACTCTCTGAAATCTGACTTTGTGATGCAGTCTGTCCTCAGAGGGTGACAGTGAGAGATCCATGTATCTAACAATTAATCACAAGTGAAGTTTTGACTACAAGCATGCCTAAATAATTTGTGCATTGCTGTCTTCAGATACATGCCTACCATTCATGGCTGTTAAGGAGGAGTTCTGAGCTCCACTCTAAAAACATAAAGATCTCCCACAGATTTGAACGACCAGTGGTGGGGACAGCTTCTCTGCAGAGCTTTATAGTCCTGCATGCTGTATGTGAGCCTGTCCTTTCAGCATCCACCTATCCAGGGATGGCAGCAGTATGCAAACTGCAGTGGCTCCAAGCTAGCTCTCACGTCCTTGGCACTGGGGGTTGGAGGAAGCATCGTATTTCACTTTTCTGTTCCATAGCAAGAGAGCTCTTTTCATTTCCAAAGATCTGTATCAGGAAAATTGTCTTCTGAGGAGCACTGCTCATTACTGCAGCCACTTGGAAGATGTGCCCCATTTCAGGTAAAGCCACGGCTCAGCAAAAGCTAAAGAAAACACAACAATTATTTCTTAAGTTGAATTTATAATGATACTCAAATCGGGGTTTCATTTTGTTTTGTTTTTTTCATCCATTGCACAGTCTGGGACCATCAGCTGCCTTGTGGCCATCGCTGGTTTCATTACTGCCAGACAGTTTTGTGTTTAGCAAAACAATTAGACCTGGTAAATTCGGAACATTTCTGCAAGGTTTTTATCAGCTGAAAAGGTATGCAGAAGTTGGAAGAACCATTTGGTTTGAACCGAAGTGAAACAGTTTATTTTTGAACATTTAAGATATGCGTATATGAAACTGTGGGAAATACGAGCACGAGCAACTGCTTAGAAACAGAAATCAGTGATTTCTGCAAAAGCTGAAATGAGCAATTCTGGTTTTCAGGGAAGCACTTCTGTTTGCTTTGGTCTCTGAAGGGAACTTTTGGCTGAAACTGGGGCAGAGATGAGGAGGGATTGAGGATCACTAAAATGGCCGTTTTGGGCTGAGCGCTGGGTTGGATCTCAGTTGCTACAGCAGAGCTGTGGAAAGCCCAGGAGAACTTTCATGTATGTTCATGCAAACACCTTACCACTTTATTTTTGCTTGTCCCCTCAGATAGAATACTTTCACTCCTTTACCAAACCAAATCGTTTACACATCAAAACAATAATTCATTTTCAGCTTCAGCCCTTCGTTAAAAAGATAAGTAGCGCTTAATTGGTATTTAGTGCCTGAGCAGCTACTCTGTGCTAGAGAGGAGTTAAGTGGGGTTTCTCAGACAAGGGCCTTGGGCAAGCCCTCTGTCTGGGATGAATTTCTCCCCAATTAAACTCATTTGTTTTCATATTCACATAATGGCACCTGAGATACGGAACGTCTCAACCACTTCCTTCAGCTTTTCTGAGGGTGGGGAATTGTTTAAATCTGAGCTGCAAACTCATTACTGCTGAATATATCGTGCAAATAAATGTCCAATGTGCTGGAGGATTATCTGATTAAAGAGGTTAAATTATCCTCTTATTACTTTAATAGTTTATCTTTTCTGAGGTTCAGGTAGAATGATGTTTTATTGAAGATGTGCCAAGAGGTGGAGTTTTGCCCTGGATTACGTTTGGGATAGAAGCTGAGTTTGAAGCTGAATCAGAGGTGCCAGATCTTATGACCTGTTCATGCCAGAGTAGGATTTAGGGTGGTGGGAACTGGGAAGGGTTTGCCATCTCAGATGGCTGTGAGGAATGCTCCCTTTGCAGAGAGCTCAGCTGCATCTGATCTGCAGATGGTCTGACCCCAAAAAAAGCCCATGAGCATGGCTGAGGTTCTGTAACAGAACTACAAAGAAATCTCACCACATTGCCCAGAAACAAGCAAAAAGCATCTCTGTCATCTTATGTGGAATTTTAACCATCATCTTTTCCGTATTTTGGATTCCTGTAGTTAAAAAGGAAAGGAGGAGAAACTGAGCTATCTCCATCACAACAGTTATGAGTTCTCTGTTTCATCAGTGGACACTTGGGGCCACGTTTTTACAGGCACGAGTGTTGCAAACAGATGCCCACAGGTGTCATCATCCTGTTGGAAGCACAGTAGTTCTGGAAATCCCAGGGAGAGGTTGGGTGGAAATCAAACATCTTTTCAAGTTCTTTATTCTGCACTTCCTTTACAGCCAGCTGCCTCCTGGCTGAGCTGAGCAGGGCCACTCAGTAGAGGACGGCAGTTCCTGACCTCCCTCTGTTACCCATGAAGTCCACCTTCATGGTTGGGCGATCCTGTGGGTCTTTTCCAACCTTGGTGAATCTGTGATTCAGCAGTTGCCTGAGCAGACTGGGGCAAGTCTGGAGCATGGCAAGAGGAGAGGAGACCCCTCCCCTGCTACTCACTTCTTGTGGGGCATCCGGGTGCCAGGACAGCACCCAGGTCCTTCTCATGTCTGCTTGGTTTTCTTTCATAGCCAAAACAAAAAGGGTCAGAGTCATGCTCGCGTTGTCCTTTGAGGCTTCTGTCTGGAAAAGATGGAAGGATTTATATTATTGATCTCATAAATAAATACATTCCTGGGACTCAGGATCTTCTTTCCCTCTTCTCTTGAAAGCGTGCACATCAGGAAGCTTCATGCAAAGCCTCTGTGCCACTGGGACACAGCTATCCAGATGGAACCAGAGGAATGACTAGATGTACTTCAGTACTGTCAAGAAGTTCATCTTTCTTCCAGCTTGGCATTCCTCTGCATGTTAATAACCACAAGAATCAGAGATGGAAAGATCTAATGTTGCAAGAGCAGAAACATGGAGAGCTGTGGAAAATTGCCTCTGTCTGGCACTGGTGAGAAGCAAAGAGGGCACAGCACAGCAGAGACTGAGCTTGCAGCTTTGGTGAGCAGAGCCGATAACCGGTGCGTTTTCTGCGTGCCTTTGAAACACTCTGGTTGTGCAGAGAACAGTGTGTGTTTAAAGCAACTGCTGGACTCGTGTGGTCTAAATCTGTGATCCAGCAAACTGAATTAGGAGTGGTGTCTTCTCTGTGGCGTTGCATCTCCAATGGCTGCAACTTAATGTCTTATAACAAACTGCACCTTAAAAAAATATATGAAAAAGAGCAACCATGCAGGCAAGAAGAAGCATCTGCATTTGCTTTGCTGGATCTTTTTGTCAGGCATTGTGATCAGGCTGACAGTTAGCCCTGAGGAAAGTTATAAATTCTGCGCTGAATTGCGGTACAATCTTTCACCATGGCATTTCTGCCCTCTGGCCACGCTCTGGTTATCCATAATTGTGGCAGATAATGGTTTTTTATGGCTGGAAACATTCTTTGCAGGCACAGGGACAATAACCAGGGCTGAAAATGTAATTAAAGTGAATGGATGAACTTTCTTAAAGAAACAGTGTAGATTATTACTGGAGCTTAACACCCAAAAAGCCCGGGGCAAAATGGCAGCATCTGAAAAAACTTGTATAAATTTTAAATGTAGGCCAAGCTTGATGGTGAATATTAGATTACAGAAGGAAAACTGAGACATTTGATGTAACAGATAACTAAAGGCTTAGATCATCTCCAGAAATATAAACTAATGCAGCACATCTTTCTCTGTCAGTTGGAATGCGTTGTTTGCGTTCAGCGCTTGGTTCTCTCACATCTATGGAGCTTCGCTGCAGATTTTGACTTGTGCAACTGCGGGAGAATCTTCCCTAAAGAAAAAAGTGTAGGATAAAGATGTGGTATCGCTTCTAGTCGTAATTCCTACTTCATGTGATAGAGTGCACCAGGTTTGTTTTGCATAGCACCATTAAGGATCGGGAAGTCTACTTTTTATTGAATGGTTCCAAAAAGCCACAAATGAATAGGTAACAGCACACCTCTGTTTGTTACAACACTTCTGCAACTCTAAAAGCCAAATAAATCTTAACAGCACATTATCTATTTCTCTTTTAGCCTCCTGGAGCTATGTCAGTTACCTACAGGTAATCCCTTTACCCTTAGTGAATGGAGACATTTCCTCATGAGGTTGAAAGCTTCCCAGCTTCTTCAAAAAATCATTGTCCTATATCTGCTGATGGACAAAATGAGACATGTGTTAACTCATTAACAAGGTGTTAATATTTCTGATAGTACTAATCTAACCACTAATGAGCTGATACTTAATGCACAACCCAAATACATCCGAGAGGCTGCTCCTACCTGTGCCTGCTCTGCCCGCAGCAGGGACTTGCTGCTTCGCCTCTCTGCATGCACAGAAATTAGCTGCAAAACTTAGGAGCACCCTGGTTTTTGTATCCTCTTCTGGTTACAGCACCCAACTTTATTCCCACGGAAGAGTCCCCCCAGACACAGCAGGGCTGAGGAGCACAAGCAGAGCGTGGCTGCTCGTGGCACAGGTTGAGCAGCCAACTTCCCCACAGCTGCAAACAAGGGCAGCTTGCTGTGTGGGATAAAATGAGAACTGGCAGAGCTGCTCCGTGTGTTCTAAATAAGCTTCATGGTTAAGGATAAGTTATGTTAATCTAGAACCACAAGCAGTGCAGGCATCTGAACCCTGCATGCTTTATAGCTGGTGAGCGAGCTTCCTCTTAGAGTGATGGTCCATGGGATGTAGCTGGATTTTGGAGCCATGAGCATGGGTTTGGCTTTTCTCAGTACATTATTTTCTGCTTGTTTGAGTTCACTGCGAAAAGCTCATCTTGTGAAATGCATCATGGACCAAAGGGGGATGGTCTCATCAGGAGTCATCAGGTCTCTGTGGATGGTCTCATCAGAACAAGTGAAAACTGTAGTGTGGTGGAAGTGGCATAGGAAGGAGACTGTGTTTGTTTGAAGCTCTGCTAGAATGTGTTCGTGGCAGTCATATTTCCTCTGCCAGTCATATTTCCTACCTTCCAACAGGACAGACCGGCATCACGAGGTGCATTTTCTAAAGAACAAAAAGTGACTTCTGCATGACAACTGAGAAATGGATGTTTTGTAGCACAGTCTTGGTGGGCCTTTTTCCTTCTTACAGTGCCGCCCCTCTTAGCAAATAGCGGCCAGATGCCATGCAGATTACAGCTTTGGGGTGATATTAGTGCATGTATGCTGAGGTCTGTGTCTGAGCCCTTTAGCAGAGAGAGGGGATGGGAGTGGAAGCAGAGTTTGGTCCTGAGCTTTTCCTCAGGCACAGCACCGTTGGTGCTGCCCAGGCAGCTTCCCTTTGCTCCCAGTGTGTGCGTTGGGCTGTGAGGAGGCTTGTTGCTTGTCCAGGACTCTGTGAAAGAACCCGTGTGTTTTCATGTTATTTTTCCTAGTCTCCAGGTGAAGGATGATATTGGTGATGTTCCTCTTGCTCTGTTCCAGTGATAAAATAAAGAAGTAACATTAGTCAGAGAGATTTGCACAAACTGAGGTCTGAAATTTGTAGAAGAAAAACAGTTGAGCCCAAAGAAAATAGTGGGAAAGCTCACTTTCATTTTCATCTAATGGCTTTCCTGTTATTGGTGCTCTGATCCACCCACACAAAATACAGGATCAGGAATTTGGGCTTGGTTGAAGATTCTCAGGGATTTAGCTACTGCTTGTACCTCACAAAACTTTCTTCTTTAAAAGAACGTAAGAAAAGGGGAAAGTCAGCTTAAGGTACTGCCAAAAAAAACTGGTGTTCTTTTTCTGTATGAATGTACCCAATTTATATATGGCTGACTCATGTGATGGCATAAATCACTGACGTGATCCCACCTGACAAGATCGTGTGATACGCCAAATTAAACTTAACGAAATAAATCTTTTAGATCAGATGTCCTCCATCAATATCAATTTCAGAGCAGTATAGCTTAAAGAACGCGTCGTCTGAAAGAAATCCTGGTGTCTGCTGAGAGTAGACAGCTTCATGTGTGGTAGCTGTTGCTCAGGCTGGGGATCAGAAAATTCATTACAAAATGTGCAACTTTTCAGTAAGGGATTTCAATAAGCGTGGGGTTTTTTGTTCCATTTTTTCATACTAACTGCAAACCAATGCAACAGGCACACCAGAACAAGCAAAGCGCTGAGCAGGACGTTTCTCTCAATTAACCAGCCTGTTTATCTACATGGATAGCATGTTGCTGCATGTTTTTGATTAATACAAACACACAGTGCTTAGTATGAATTTCTGTGCCGAATGTACTGTATAAGTCTGTGCTGAAGGTACTGCATAAATCCTCTTAGCTCAGGAGAAAAAAAATGGGCTTCAAAATCAAGAAGATGGGAAAATTATATACTGCCCATCTAACAATTCTGAGGCTAGAGAATATGAGTGGGTATGCTTTTGTCTTGCACAGTATGCAGAAAGAAGATGGGAACGGTCAGCTGTACATGGTAGTGCATTGCAAACAACAGCTCTTCCCTTGTCTGTTATCAGAAATGGGAGGGAAAGCTAGAAACAGTCTAATAGTCTTCAGGAGATGGAAAAACCTTGGCTTAGAGGAGTGGATACATGTGGAAACCACTAATACTTTCCTGGATAGAGAGATTTGATGTATTTTTGAGGGTGCTCACTGGATTCTTTTCCTTGTGCGTGTCCTTGATTAGTTACACCAGGCTTTGAATATAAAGAAATGAGTCCTATTTGCTGATGAGAAAAAAGGACTCCTAAATACGAACTTAGAGGAAATATATTGTTTGGTATTCTTTTAATATTTCTTCATATACACTAAAGGTAAATTTGCCCTTTATTTAGAAGTTTCTTTGCTTCTTGGCCACCGTTCCTAAGGACAGCATGCAGATGCTGCCCTGGCTGCTCTGTCCCAGCTCTCCATGTTATACCCATCTCTGGGACTGGGTTTCTTTGCAAGAGCAGAACTTTTGACTGCAAAGTTCTTTCTGACTGCAAAATTTTCTCTTTAAAAATGGTGTCTTTGAGTGCTAATGAACTCTTTTCCGCATGAAAGAGTTAAAAAACAAAACAAAACAAAACAATCTCGCTAGATTTCTTTTTGTTTGTGCTCTGACAATTCATTTGCAGTCAGTGAATTAACCCCTGTGTTGCATACATATGTCTTAAAAATTACATAACAGATACTAACCCACAAGTTCATCTCTACAAAAGTCTGGATTCAGCCCATGTGTTCCGTAGCCGTGCTGCTGGGAAATGTGTGCAGCTGGCGTTTCCCACTGCAGTGGGAGCAGTGTGATCTTTGCCCCCATGACACCAATACCTACAGAACAAACATGGAGGTGTGAAAAACTCCAACACGGCAAGGAAGAGCCCACACCAGACTGCTGAAACCACTGAAATGAAGTGTTGCCTGCCGCTCCTGTCTGCTTTTCCATCTTTCTCAAAGCTGCTCCTGCAGCTGGAACAGTCTGCTGGGAGAGGCAGGGGAGCAAAGAGTGACTTGTGTGAGGGAGTTTGGGGCAGCACAGGGGTCCTGGTGTGAATGCTGCTGCAGGAATGCTGTGTAGGTTGGTGGAGGGGACCTGCCACCTGCAGCCTTGCTGTGCCTCAGTGCCGTATGAGGAGCTGGGACACCCTCGCTGCCGAGGCTGCTGCTCTGCCTTTCCAGCCTGAGGAAATGCACTGCACAGCTGCTGAAATTGAGAGTGACAGATGAAAGGGGGAAAAGGGGATAATAGTGAAATTAATGGAAGGGAAAAGAATCCCAACAGGTACAGCGTAAGCACGTCTGAGAACCAAGTTATCGATGGGTTCTGGGCCGTGCTGCTGGAGAGGCAGCGATCCACAATACGATAGAGACACTTAAAAAGATACATGATTATCAACATTGGCATTAACCACAAGCGAAATATAAACCCTTCATTTAGCTTGGGGGTAAAGAAAGAAACAAAGCTGTTTCTTGATGTCATGTCACAAGTGATCACGTCCAAGTCTGATGTGCTACAAAAGAAATTTTGCATGTGATAGAGCCCACAGTTCCTCCATGTCCTTCATGCCTTTTAGGCACAGAGGAGGCCAGACAGCTGAATTTAGTATATTGCCATGATGATGCTAGACATGTAGGGAGAGAGGGGAAAGTTCTTTTGCTCTGGGCAGCTAGAAAGAAAACTCAACTTTGTACAGATTGGGTTCACGTTTGTGCTGTGGTTGGCAGCTGGATGATTGTTCAGACGAGCATTATTTGCACAAAAAGCCCAGGAGTTTGGTTCAGGGCTCTTGGCAGACCACGGATGAAACCACACTTTTCAAGAGAAAGAAAATAGCATGTGTAGAAGTTCAGAAAGCAAAATCTGTAAGCCTGTATATTTGTAGATGAAATGGGAGTGGAAATTGGACTTGCTACTCAACAACAGCAATGAGAATATCTTCTGTCTCTATCTTTTGCACTAGTTGTTTTTGAAACCATCACTGAACAAGGTTTTGTTCACTTGTTCGCTCTCCAGGTGTACTGTCTGTGGCTTCACTCCCCTCTCCGTGGTTTAGAGGACAGTAACAACTTACTGCCCCAGAAAGATGCTGCAAAATGGACTTTGGGAAGTGCAGGGGTTTGTGTTTTGAAGGTGCTGAATAGGTAACAAAAATTTGCCGTGCATTTATCTGACCACGTTTCTATCTCCTCTGGCATTTCCTCTAGAGAGTGAAAGCTCACAACCAAAAGAGTTAAATGTTGAAAGTAAGATGTACTTCAGCTTTGCATGCCTTAATTTCACCACTGAAAGTTTCTTTGATCTTTTATTTCAGTTTAGCATTAGTAGTAAAAACTTGTGCTTAACGACAACGTTGAAGCACAGCCAAGTCTCCAGGTAATTTGTTCAGAGTAGGAAAGCAATGAGCAAGTGTGTACAAATAACCAATAGGATTTGATCCAAAGCATATTGACATCATGGAAAAGTTTCTATTTGTTTAAATTGATTTGGGGTTGGAGAAATATCAGCTTCAGCAGAATCTTCCCAGAAACGTGCAGTCTGTGGGTATTTCAGCTGTAGGAAGTGCCGAATTTGTGGATAAAGTATATCTGATTTCATACAAAATATGAGTGAATGATTTTAATAGCAGCAATCATGAGTGAATGGTCACGACAAAAGTTATTTTGAACCAGGCTTATTTCAATCAGCCATCCATTAGAAGAATGTTTGCATTTATCATTTCAGCTAGCTGTGCAATCCTTACAGTAATTTCTAGGGAAAAAAAACCCAAAACTTTAATATTTGTTTTTAATGATACTTAATAGTCCTTATTTCGATTGACTTAATTGTTGCATTTGATAGATGAAGAATTGGTTCAAGCAATATTTGTGGTACGAAACCACTTCTTCCTGATACAAATTCAAGACATTCCCAAGGAAGGGAGAACTGTGCATGTCAGTACTTCAGCTCATCATTGTTTTGATTCGTCGACTTTTGGGGAAAGTTATAGGGCAAAAGAGGAGAGAATAAGTAAAAGGAAGCTGTCAGAAGCATTCCTAGAAGTTTTGTATATCATTAGAAAAATTAACTGTCGCTTTCCTACATTTGGAGTCGGGCATCCAGATGCCGGCACTCAGCGCTGGGAGAGCCGAAGTAACAAGGCTGATGCATGCTGACATCCAGCAGATCTCATTCCCTCACTTCCACAAAATCAAAGGAAAAAGCTGAGAAGTCCACAGGGGATTATCAGCGAGCACGAAGCGTGGAAGTAAGGCAAGAAACATCCTGTATGGGGTACTGTGATTTTGGATACTTAGGTCAAATTTACATCTCAGTTAATGCAAAAATATTAGTCACCGGTGTGCAAGCTTTATGAGCGCCGGGCACTTGCAAAACTGCTAAATTAAACAGTTGGGTAATTTCAGTGCTGTATTTCTTGGCTGAGAGGAGAAGTGCTGTGTGCCTGCTGTCTGAGGGTATCCTCTGAGCAGCTGCTACAGGGCTGAAACAGCGTGTGAGGGAGGAGGAGCTCTGGCAGGTGATGTTCTGTGGTACCCCTGCTGCTTCAGATTGCACCCAGAGCACCTACAGTGAGTGCGGAGCAGGAAATGGTGCTTTCAGGCTACCTTATATCACTGGTAGGAAGCCAGTGTATGACACAAATGAAAGCCTCAATTCCACTGGGTTTGAAGGGCCTGTACCTTTTTCAAATAAAAACTGAGCATGAAGAATCAATATCTAAAACAATCCAGTATTTTCCAGTGCTACATCTACCAAAAAGGAGGCTTTTGAGATAAAGATGTTTGACTGTGAAAAAAGGCAGAAAGGAAAATTTTACAGCAGCCTTCCCTCTTCTTCCAAACAGCACGGGAAAAGAAAAAATGTGCGACAGTATTAATAAAAATAAAAACAAAAGTTAAAAAAGGTCTCCAAAACAAAAGCAAGAATTTGGATGCAGATCAATTCTCCTGGAGTTATGACAATGAATGCTACAGAATTGAGGTGAATTAAAAGATTTGTAAACCTCTTTGCCATCCTTTATATATTGGATATTGGAGGTGAGTTCATTCCTGGTTTCCTGTTCCAGTCCTCTCACGTGTCAAAGTACAAAGTAGAGTTGAAGTCTGGATGCTAGGCAAGGTGGGCTGATGATTCATTCACTCCTGCTTAGCAATTCCTGCTTGTCTATGGCAAAGAAGCATCTGAAACCAAACATAACCTCCAGACTGGTGTCTCAGTGCTCCACAGTCCACTAAAGAACTTCCAGTATTGTTAAAATCTCAACTCTTTTACTCTATAAAGCATATAAGTAGCAGTACAGTTAAACAGAATTCAATAAAGGCTGAGAACGTCATATGAAAGTGCCTATAACCAAAACCAAAACAGTCATGTTCCCTCTTATAATTGAACACTGCTCCTGAAGTATTGGAGAAAATCAGCAATGGCACTGCCGTAGTTTCCAAATGGTGTGTGAAATTCAACTATTGCTCCATGCAAATTGCATACAATTGTGATTTGACTAATTAGTTGAACTGTGCAATTTCCCATTTTTAATAGAAAGAGCCTACAAAGCAATCATGAAAAAGGGTACAAGCAGAAAGGAGAAGGCAAAAAACAGCAGCTGAAAGAAAAGTCTTTAAGTTCTATGTGATTTTAAAAGCCCTTAATTGGATTCTATTAAGGGAAAAGCCTCGAGACTGAAATATTTCATTGTTATAATGGTAACAGCAGGAATTGAAAGCAGTAAGTGAGAACCCTGTGTCTCAGTCCCACTCCTTGTAAGATTTGCTTTTTTACACGTTTGCTACCATCAAATGACCTGCTCCATTTTTACACTTGCTGGAGAATTACATCTCAGTGTGACCTGGTCTCTGTTAGTTAGACTTTCTGTGTGCTACAGAAAGGAAAGTTTTGTTGACTTTGCACTTGGATATCTGCAGTATTTAGGTGAAACCTTCACATATTCATAGCAGTAGGTGGAATAGAAATGATTTCTGAACTCGAGAAAAAAGACAAGGGGGAAAATGGGTTCTGAAATAGTTTTTCTTTTCTCCTTTCCTTCTCATTTCCTTTACTTTGCAATGCTTTTCCTATTGAAACAAAACGAGAAAGCCCAGAAGATAGAACAGGAAAAAGAAAAAAAAAGAAAAGCCAGTACAAACAGTATGTTGCAATGAATGAAAAACCTTGTTTAGCCTAAATGAAAGGCTTTGCTACATGAATCTTAATTAAAGTTTTTTAATTTGGCTTAATTTCAAGATGAAACATCATTTGGAAAAGTCAAAACATTTCAAAACTCAAAGCAAAATGTTTCACTTGATAGAAACTGTTGTATTTTTTCCTTGACAACTTGTAGCTGTATTTTTTTCCAGCAATAAGCTGACAGAAAATGTAGGTC
This sequence comes from Tetrao urogallus, assembly GCF_951394365.1. NCBI lineage: Eukaryota > Metazoa > Chordata > Aves > Galliformes > Phasianidae > Tetrao > Tetrao urogallus. The sequence goes on along the minus strand of NC_136829.1, from coordinate 12,425,901 downwards.
TTCCTAAAAGCAAATCTCATATTCTACCATGAAGGTCTTTGTGGAAATAGAATGAGTAAAATCAGATTAACGGTGAAAAAATATGGAAGATACCATGTTAGAGGTGCTTTGTGTCAAGTGGGGATTAAATCTGCAGTATGTTTGATTGACTGCAGGGCACCAATAAACCAGCTGAAGGAATCCACCGAATAGTTTGCTGAAAAGTACCAGTTACATCAGTTACTAACTGAATTGCAGACATTTTGACCCAGATGTCCAGGTACTGCAGAGAAGATGTAATTGCCCACACATCACTGTGAGAAGTGCAGGGCTGCTCTGGCACTGCGGGGCAGTAGAGCTGCTCTTCCCAGAGAGCCCTGGAGATGGATTTTGGCAGCATCTGCCCAGGGTGGCTCGGAGCAATGCCTCCAGCCCCTCAGAGCCCAGCTCGCAGAACAGACCTTGCACTTCTTACATTGTTTTTCAAGCAGGTTTCTGTTGTTCCCACCTAAAATAGAAAAGCAGAGCAGCTTCCCATGGTGGCTGCAGTGCTGCCCTTGCTATTTCCACAGGCACTGCCAACGAGGACCAAGACCTCTGTGGACAGACAGGCCTGCCATGTTCTCTGCTTTGCAGGTCCGTGTGCCCTGTCACTACTCGGCTTACACCAAATGTATGTCCTGCAAGGTGCTGGTGCCCTCCACTGCCACTGATTTCTCTGATAACCAGAGGAGTCCAGGCATTGTAAAATGGTCATTGAATATCAAAGGCCCCACAGCACTGCTCAGTCAATTAGGAATTGTGTCTACAAGCCTGGCAGGTAAAAAGATGTCTGGATTAAATCTTAATTCTCTCTAACCAGACTCAGCGGGGGCTGGATTTTGCTGGTGGAGACAAATGAAGAGGATTACACTGAAGCAATGCTGCGAGCTCAAAGTGTTCCCTCCCCCAGCAAAATTAAAAGTCTCTAGAAAGGTTTCTAGGCACTGAACAGAAAACTGTCGGTAGTTTCAAGCAAATAAGCCTTCACCTGTAGTACCCAAATACTGCACAGCGCAGCTGCTGTCTGAGAACTGGAAAGAATTAGAAAGGACTCTGGTAAAGCAAAGAGCTGCTTTTCTTGTTAGACTGGAAGAGACCTAAAAGCGCAGAGGGAAAAAATTAAAAGGAGATTACTTTTGCTTATGATTACCTAAAGTGTTCTTTTTCTCAGGGAATCCAACATCTCGTTAGCAATGTCTCCCTAATGACGGCGATGGCAGCTCTCCCCCTGGGCAGGTGGTGGGCGCGGGCAGGGAGCGGGCAGCTCCGGTGTTTGGGAGCTGCTGCCTTTCACTCCCTGCCAGTTTAATGGAAAATAGTGGTTATACTTATTGTCTAAGGTGTGGCTTCGAGGATTTCTGCTTTCAGGCTCTTTATAGAAATCCACTGAACCGTGCTGTCTTGTCTTTCACTTATGGTTTTTATTATGCTTGCAATACGAGGTCTTGTCATAAAGCGTAGTTGCCAGGAGGCAAGTTGTATATGAAAAATGCTCTGGTTATTTTATTTGAATAGCAGAGTGTGTGTAGGATTCTAGAATTTGATAGGCTGCTTAGCCATATTTAAGTAAGTTTTGAGTGTTTAAGTGATCTGGGGAGGGAGCTGTGCTGCTGAATGTACAGCAGAGCTTGTGCAGCAGGGTCCTGTGCTGTGACTGGAGCTATGAAATAGCGCTGAGATGCAAAACCCAGCTGACTGCTTGGGATTTAAGGTCCAGAAGGCATGAACAGGTTTGGTGGATCAACATCCAGCTCATTTGATTTTATGCAAGGGGTAATTCAGGCACAAATTTTGCCTGTGCAAAACCTGTGAGTAAAACCTGTGGATAGGGACTACCCCAAACCATCAGCTCCTTCCTTGCCTGGGCACATCTCTGAGATGGAGTCTTCCTGGTATTTACCTTATCTGCTAAAAGTGGGTTTTCATTTGCAGAAAGAAAACAGTGAATTGATCTGATGCCCATCACCTTCCCTAGAGGAAGGCTGGGAGGTTGTGGAATAAATGGTATGCCCTCCTCTCCTCTGTTGAAAATCTGCTTCTACTCGAGGTGGATCCAGCGCTAGGTATTATCTCAGTGCTGCTCCTGATCCTGCCATGAACTACAAGTGTCCCCGAGTCTTTATTTTCTTTCTCAGTGTTGTCACCCAGTTACATGTAAACCTCTTGATGATGCCAGCTCTATTTACTCACAGAACTGGGTAGTGGGTGCTTTCAGTCTAAGAGTTGGGTGAATAGCCCAAGTTTATTATATGCAGACATTAATTCTCACCTGCGTTCTGAGTGTGTAAACACCAGCATGTAACAGTCTGATTCAAGCTCCTGGCCCAGGTCTATCTTTGTTAGAACTTCTGATTATAAAGACCTTTGTGATATCCATGCAGTTCAGAGCTATTGGAAGCCTTGACCCCACTACCAGCTTCAAGAAAACCCATTCCTTTAAGAGCCAGTTTTTTGGAAATATATTTGAGGGAATAGGGAAGAGAATAATACAATTCTCTCTGAATGAAGTGAGGAACTCTGTAGTACATAAAGAAACTGGCAGAGTTCCATGAAAATTAACATGAGAGATAAAAGGAATCTAACCATTGCTATGCTGGGAGAGTACAGCAAAACCCTGATGTTAGGCTTTTGGCAGGTCTAGGCATAAGACCAATGCTTATTGATGCACAGTACAGGCAGACCTGGCATCATCTCCACTGGAGCTGCCCTGCCAACTGCCTCAGCCATAAATGGGATCCCACAGACATGTACAGTCAAGGATGAACAATGAAAAAGATGAAATATGTTAGAAGGGTTATGGAAGAAGAGTAAGATTGGGAAGCCTTACTTTTAATCTCTTTTTGGTACTGGCCCTTCTGTGTTAGGTCTACAATGCAGTGGAGATGAGTAAGGAAGATATCCTGAGGGAAATGAGAGATGCTACATGTTGGCCATGCTATCGGCAGATAACCAGATAACCTCTGCTCAAACTGTGCTCCCCGCTTAGCAGTGCTGATCTCAGACTATCTGCCAGCAGATGAGGAGATCCAGCCCACAGCAGACAGCAGATGAGAACGTAGAAAGGTTCTCTGCACAACAGCTCTGGGGGACACGGGCTCCTGGGGCAGTGCAGTATGCGGGGTGCATGGCTTGGTCTTGAGGGCATATCTGGATTTGCTCCTGTAGTGCACACACTGACGTAGATAGACTGATGTGTGACAATGGGCAAGTGTGCAGTAATTAATCTGTAATACCTCCAGGAACACTTTAGACATGAAAAGTGTCACCTCAGATTTATTGTAAAATAAGGTGACAAATCACTTGAGCAAATGTTGGGTACCTGTCATAAGACATCCTCTCATAAGAGCAAAAGTCTTCTAATAATCATTAGCAGCTTATTTGCATGAATTTTTCCTGCATTTGATGTGAAATCTTGTTTGGCTAGATGCAAGGAAGGCTAAGTATGTGCTGAAAGCCAGTAATTTGATTATCTACACTCTCTCTGTCTAGTTATATGATCCTTGCAAAGTTCTTTGGTAAAACCCATTTAGAAAGAGTTGCTAAACCTTGGTGGAATGCCAACCACGCTAATACAATCTGACCAGTGAAGAAGGGTAGATATTTATTGAAAAGAAAACGTTAATCTTGTTAGGACTGGATACAAAGGGAAATGGTAATAAGCGGGTTGTGCTGAAACTGCTGCTCAGACAATGAAGGTGGCACCTCCATTGTGGTGTGGACACACCTGTCCTTTTTCATACTGGAAAATTCTTCTTTCATGTAGGCTAATCCTAAGGTATAGGATTCCAAAAGAGCTTTTCACAGGTCATAATTATCCTCCATGACAGCAGTTCCTGAATGGGCTTCTTGGTCACTTCATTTGCATGCTCTGTGACAACCACTTGTTGTTCCAAGGGGAGCGATCTCTTCCAGGTAAGTTTGGTGTAGCAGTTTCTGTGTATCACTCCCTTTTGAACATCGGTGGATACTGCAGAAACTCACAGATAGTGATAACTGAATCAGGATGTGCTCCTGGCATTTTGTCTCCATGTGTTAGAGTACAATTGATGAGACCTCGTAATTAGAAGATGTTTGAAGAAGTGGAGCAGGTGTATGGCACAGCACATTGCAAAGGGTTCCCTGTAGGGAACTTTCAATCCCAGAAGTAAAAATTGTGTGTGCGGTCGTGTATCTCCAGAACTGGACCGCATTCCTTTTAGGGCTGTATGGTATTTACAGAAACACTCAAAATCCACATAAAAATAGCCGGAAAGAGATTTGCTGAAAACTAGAGTTGGTTCAGGAAAAGCTTTAGTTAGGGTGATGAATCTGGGCCAAGTAATTGCATGACAATGCTGAGAAAAAAGTTGGAGATTTGTTATTCTTCTTCAAGATTTATTTAAAGACTGAGTCAGGGCAAACAGCACAGCTTGAAGTGGTACATGCAAGAGGGAGGCAGGAAAAGCAAGCACTGCACCTGCATGAATCCCACTAGAACAGCACGCTGAGTTTGCACAGTTACGCTTTCAGTTATTTCCCTAACGCAGCCCTGAGAGGTGTTTTCCCCTGGTGTTTACAGTATCACTGCCTGAACCGACTGGGGAGCTGGACGGACTCGTTTCCCAGTGGTAAAGCTGTCTGACATGGGATCACACACCGGTAGGGGCCTGAGGTGCCTTATTCCACATTATCACTGTGGCTTCCGTCAGTCTTAACATTCGTGGACTTTGTACTGTTTTAGATAAGACCAAGACCATATTGATGTCCTGGCTGTGCTTTCTGGGGCCATGTGTACTGCCAGTGTCTCTCCATTGCAGGTTCTGGTGACCATGTGAGTTGCTATGGCTCTGCCTTTGCTCTTCCAAGAATGAGTACCTAAAATCTATGGTTAGGTCCTGTTTGAATATGGGCTGTTATATTTATATTAGACATCAGTAAAACTACAGACTCTTGTTCAGCAGCAAAGATGGGCTTTTTCTGTGCAATGGGGAAATGCTTACAGTTGTCTATAAATACCTTGAAGTAGTAGAAGATTTGATAGAAACCTAATCGTTGAGGAATTAAACTCCTCCAGTGCGTTTTCTGGCATAGTTTTACAGTTATGTGCATTGACATCTGTTATATCTGTTATTGTTAATTACTCCTTCAAACTTCGTCAATGATCTCTTGCACTTCCTGTAAGAAACGCTGAAAGCTTTTAACAGACAAATTAATTATGTATAGTGTTTGATGCAAATTAGCCCAATTAGTTGTAGCATTGATACCTCCTTCATGTAAAAAAGAAGTAGAGAAAGAAATATCATATACATATTTATGAGTACCTTTTTGACAGATGATGGTAGGTCATGATGAGGAATTCATTTAGGTTTATAGAATGACTTTGAAAATGACAAACAGAAGTAAAATTTTTGTGAGATATTGTGTTTACTTCATCACAAAATCCTTGAATATTTAAAGGCAGTGCTTTTGGGGAAAATTGCTACTCTTGCTACCTGACTTTTTTTTTTCTAATGCACTTCCAAATTAGGGGATTCCCAAGCTGAATGTATTGCTGTAACCTGAACGATTCATAGCCTGAACAGTTCAGAAATCCCTACCTGCAAGCTCAGCTGCTCTTTCCTATTGTCTGATGAACAGTAAATCATCCCCTATGATCTGCTCTTCAGGAGCAGAAAAACTCATGCAAAGAGGATGGACATACATTGTTCGGAGGTTAGAATCAATGGCAGCGCAGGCACTTCGTAGGGACCAGCTCCTCTGCCTTTGTACTGTACTGAATCCTTCAAATCCTATCTCAGACCTTATCTTTCCTCTCTAAGAAGTTCCCTCTCCTAATAAAACAATTAAAATGTCCTCTGAGGCTCAAGGTTCTCATGCTCAATCATTTCCCCGAAACTTTGCATTTCAACATCCTTCAGTGCAGCACATCTGCATGCACTATCGCAGCAATCTTCAAGCAACATACCTGACTTGTAGTGTCACACATAGGAGAATCAGTGTAATGATTGTTATTCTTTGGCCTAAATGGCACCCAGAACAAAATAGTAGTGAATTGTGCCATGCTAACCTGTAAGGAATGTTATGGAATGAGTGTTCTTTTTTCAGAATTTCATCCAAAATGTATGTTTTTCATTCTACAATAGACTTAAATTGTTGACTAACAAAAGCTGTGACTGTAGAAGTAGAGGAGAGGTTTGCTTAATCCCCGAAAATATTTAAGTTTATAATCTTAACATTCTTAAAGAAACACTGTTCTTGTAGTTCTCCGAGTGCAGTTTGGTTTGGATGGTGCTCTTCAGTGGACAAATTAATTGCAAATTGAGATTACAGACCAAATCCAAAATATATCACTTGTGCTTTGCTATGAAGGAACTTAATGGAGATGTTTCAGACTCTGCTACTTCACAATGGGATGAAAACTGCTTGCAGGACTGCGTAGTCAACCTGTGAGATTTTACCAAACCTGATACCTGGCTGTGATTCTTACGCCTAGCTCAAAGCCTGACTTCTAAAACTAAGCACAGCTGCTCTGAGCTGCCATTAACCACTGATGGGCACCAAGAGAAGCAGGATGAAAGGCAAAAACCTGAGGTTTTGTGATCACTTGCATTACAGCCCTGCTCCTGTAATGCTCCAGCATCCATCCCACACCATTTCACACTGAAGGTCTCATGAGTGAGCTATGCTGGATTGATTTTCAGACAGTTTGTGGCATTTCAGACACCAAACTGCCTGGCTTCTCAGCAGATTCACTTTGTGTCCATGGACATTCAGCTTCATCTTCTGCTAGGAAGAGTATTTGTTGTGCAGTCAATATAGGTTTGAGTTGGATTGCTCCATTATAGCTTTCCCCTCTGAACACATGCAACTTATTGACTGGCGCCTATTCCTTTTTTTTATTGTTGTTGGTCTTGTTTTGTTTTCTTTGTTGTTTTGTTGTTGTTGCATGAGATGAAATGGGAATGACAAATTTTCTGTGGTTGTTTTTCGAGAGCAAGCAATTGTCAAGAAAAAGGGTGCAGTGATTGTCACTGCTGGTATGTGCTGGGGACTTAATTCCTCTGCTGACTACCATACCCAGGTATTTCATTAATTCTTACTAGTGCAGATTGTGGAGAGTTACAAAATTGGGACTGCAATATTTGGGCAATGGTAATTCCAGGAATTAGCTGCATTTTTTCCAATTGGCAGCTTCCAGAATGACAGCACTGACCAAGTAGGAGAGAGGTAAACTTTCAGAATATTTCATTTCAGAGATGAGGTTAGAGAATGATTGATTACTTGTCTGCTGTAGAGCTGTTTGAAGCCTGCCATCTTTTCTTTGAATACATCAAAAGGAAATAAGAATGCTGTTCCTTATGAAGTGAGGGCATTGCGAATGTTCCTCTTTAGAAATAACAAAAACTCAACTCATGAGGAATATCGATATTTGCTTTTTCACAGCACTGAGATATTATGAAATGTTGTAAACTTCACTTTTGTAGCCATCAAAACTTGGCTGCAATAAACTGAAGTCTACTTACTGTCAAGTATTAGAGGAAGTACTAATTTTAAAAAGAGTTTATGAAGAGAGAGATATGAATTTAAGATATTGTTCTGCATTTTATTAGATCATCAAGCCTAATAAAATAAAGTAAACCTAACTGAGTGTGCCATTGGTTTCTGGTAAGCCCCAGTAATGTATGCTTGCGTACCCGCTGGGTCTGTGTGAAGCATCTTGGTACACAGTGTGTTGGGTTTTTGTTTTTTTATAAATTGGACAGATTGTGGCTCTAATGTTCCCAGTGCTTACACAGCTCTCGCAGGGCCTGTGCAGGGATCTTCCTTTACAGCACCTTTTGCTAACCCTGGGAGTGTGAGTGACACAAGCCTGTCACCAGAGCAAGCTTCAGCCTCTGACTTGTGGCTTGTCCTTGCCCAGGCTCTCCTTTTATTCTCTGCTGCTGCAAGTAAGTGAGTGGGCATCCAGGACCTTGCAGTTTGGGACTAGGCTCAGATTCCTGTCTGGAAGCAGCTGTTTCTATGTAAGCTTGCAGGAGCATCACACCTTTTGCTGAGCAGATTTCTCAGCACTGAACCTTTAGATGAGAGCTGTACTCCAGGGCAGTCCTATAGCAATTACCAGTGATACAGGAACTGCAGCTAAAAGGGCCAGACAGAGCCAGCTGGAGGGAACAGGGCACAGCAGGGAGGAAATGGGGCTTCAGGCTCAAGAGGACTTGACCATGGCTGCCTCAGGTAACAAAAGAGACCTCGAAGTCCTCAAGTCCTAACTGCACAACCCATGGCTTTTTCTCCCCAGTTGGATTGTTTTTTCTTGGAGTTATGCCTGATGTTTTCCTAATTATTCCAGTCAACCCAGTAGTTATGTGAGGAAGCCGATTGCAGTGATTTAAACACTTCTACAAGAGACAGATTAGCAGATCAGTAGTTCTTCTGGAAAATACGCTGCTGTGCTTGAAAATGAATCCTGCTCTTAATGTAGAGACAAATGCAAAAACAAGCAGGTCTGTTATTAGTATTTCCTATTTAAAATAGACTTCAATTTCTGATATTAAAATTGCAAATGCTATAAAAATATGGTGAAGTATGTGTTCTAAAGAAACCTCTTGGGGTTTCCTGTAACTAATTATTTACAGTATGAAGATCTGGCATAACAGGTATAGGCATCCTGGCGATTATGTATGAACATAATCATGGCCTGTCAGATGTTTTTAATTAAGCTTTCTCTAGTCTGAGTGCTCTGAATGGTGATGAGCATTAACATCCTTCAGCTGAGCAGTGCACATCCTATGTGCAGACTGTGGTCATGTGCAGTGTTCAGTTTTAGGCTTCGAAGTACAGACTTAGCTTGAACCTGGGTGAGGGGGGGTCTTATATTTGTGCTTTAGTGATTTCTTCTCCCAACTGCTCTGTGTGCAGCTAAAGAGATCTTTGAGTCTCATTCTTTGGCGTAGACTAAGCTAGGTATAAGGAGCTTTTCTGCAGCCTGCAGCTCATGATCTCATGGAGGGATCTAAAGGGCAGCCTGGATACTTTCCCAAAGTACACTCCAATATCAGGTTCTGCAAGGTCAACTATACTGCTGAGTCCTATCCCTTGTTCTCAGGACAGCTGCACAAGTATGACTAACACGTTACCTGATGTCCGTGTAATTGGACAGTAATACTGGAAAGCTGGGAATTTGGCCTGATGAGTACTCCAGGTTGAGGGAAGTGATTTTTGTCCTCTATCCGTCTGTGGTATGGACATCTGGAGTTCTGTGTCCCGTGCAGAGCTCCCCAGGGCAAGGAAGAGGTAAACCCCAGAGCAGTATGACGGATTGGCCTCAGGCTGGTCAGGCTCAGGACATCCAGGGAACCCCTGAGCCTACTGGGGCTGAGCAGCCTCAAGCAGAGAAGGATAAAGGCAGGGAGGAGGACACAGTCTTTGGGTTCCTGATGGATGGTTATAGAGAAAGCAGAGCCTAACCGTTTCCCAGAAGGGCTGAAGAAGTAAGAGAGGAAATGGGGACATGCTGCAACAGGGGAGATTCTAGCCAGATTGAAGGGAAAAAAATGTGGAGAGAGTGGAGAGAGATCAACCAGAGCACCAGAGCAGTGGTGAGATCCCATCCCTGGAGATGTTCAGAGCTCCCCTGGAAAAGGCCCTGAGCAACAAGAAGCAGAGGTCAGCCCTGATCTGAGCAGCAGGTGAGATGAGATGGAATCCAGAGATCCCTTCCAGCCTCATCTGTTCCATGGCACTATCAAATCTCACAAGAGTGACACGCTTCCAGTATAGTCCTGGTTTTTACAGTGCTTAGAGCTAAGATAGTCTACCAAATTGTTTGGATTTTGCTGTCCCCTCAAGCAATGTATTCGTGTCTGTTCGTGGGAGGAAATATGTGTTTTGGGGGACAGCATCCACACACCTGCACATAGCTACATGGAAATGTCTTGGGTCTGCTTAGGGAGAAAGAGTAAATATTTGTAATTTAACTTACAATCAATTGGACTTCACTTCCTATATTATCAAAAATTCTGTCCTAGGAAAGCAAAAGAATTTTGGGAAGGGACTCCAACATCTAGCTAAAAAATCAGTATGTTTAAGAAAAAAGTTTAATACCTTCAGAAAATATAAACTTATTAGAGTGGAACTGCTTGCTAAAGGATGTAGTGGAAAGGCTATTTCATCTCCACAACAATCTACAGGCAGCTGATCACCTCATTTTTGGTGTAAGGAGAGACACTAAGCAAAAGTGCTCACTGGGGCTAACAGGGTAAGCCAAGGGACTTGTTTTCCCCAGTAGAATTTCCCATTACTCCCAGAGGGTCCACTGATCAAAACTGTCGCAGTGTTTTAAGATTTATACAAAGGAGCTCATTCTGCATGGAGGATGCCCAGCTGATTTGCAGTAGAGAGCTTTTAACTTCTTTGAATCTTCTATGGGATCTAAATAGATCCAGATTCACTAAGCTGTACAAATCAGCACAACGAGCTGGAGCTGCACAAGCTGTCCTGCACCCAGTCCAATGTGTTCTCTTTGTTTTCATTTTCTCTCTCTTTTTTTTTCTATCTTTTTCTTTTTTGGGGTGGGGAAAAGAGGGGAGAGGGGGTGTTGGAGGAGGTAGTGGCAGTCCTGCTTTATAAAGAGGGAAACTGCCGGCCATCTGCATGTAAAACAGGTTGTTGCTTGCATGAATACCTATGCGCAGTCCTTTAGGAGTGCTCATGCATTCCCCAGTTTTGTGTACAAAACTGTGTGAATTGCATGCAATTTAGGGAAACGAGTGTGATCATAAGGAATTACTATGCAAAGTATAGTGGCTCAGCTTTTGTCAAAAAGTAAGCTATGTAAATAAAGCTAATGCCGCTGAAGATGATGAAATTAAGATTAGCAAGTAATGAGTAAAATGATTTACTTGACTACAAAGAGAAAGCTATGAGAATCTTATCTGGAAAACAAACGTGAACGCTCAGATTCCATTGAAGATGCACCGACTGGTGGCAGCTCCAGATCCTTTATATATCCATTATATATAGATCCATTATATATCCACACGAGCCCTGAGAGGGCCGCGTTAGCAGGGGGAGCCGTGCAGGCTGCTTACAGCACGTCCTCACGGTTACAATGAAAATGCTCCTCTTACTCAGCCGCTTCCTGCAATCATCGTCCATGACTGTAACAGCTTGAAATCAGTTGAACAGGATCCTCTTTCTGTTCATTTGCTTATGATTGTAATTGAGGTAAAGCCATCGTTTTTAAAAATTAGTTAGCTTTTAAGTTCAGACCCTAGGCTTTCTATTACTCAAATGAAAGAGGAGAGATAAAGCGGTTTGTGTTTTAATCAGTATCAACTTCTTAAGTGTCCTCTTTTTTCTTTTAACAAATGCTTGGAAACATAAGCCATGCAAATTTGTGATGATGTGCATAGCGATTTGTAACATCAGTTTTTTGGAAAATGATTATTTGCATTCATGATAAAGTAAATGCTGTCTGTTATTATACATAGCTGCTATATGGAAATCACAGCGCCTAAACAAACTGCATTATGAAAAACATGTGTTTTAAGAACCTGTTCTCTAAAGATATTTAATTTCCATTTAGAATACCAGTTTTAAAATTAATGACTCTGCTTCAAAACGAAAATTCCCCTTCTCTGAACTTCATCGACTCCTGAAATTTCGCTACTTTGTCCCAAGAAAGAGCTGTCTTTTTAAATCTCTGCTCTAATTCCTCTTTGATTTTGCATCAACACCTTAATGGGGAAAAAATTTGCCACAAATCAGCATCTGATTAGCCCAAATCATCCCTCCTAATCCCCCTCCAAAAAAACACAATTTGCAAAATACTGCTCTGTGCCCATGTAACATCTCTGTACATTTAAAACCCCAGGTGTATTGATGAAAATAAATAGAACATTTTAATTAAAACTCATAAAATTGTTGGACATCTGCTCCAAATTGTTCGACATTTTAGTGGTTAACAGATTTTGTGCACCTAGATAATGAATTACTCGTTATTATTGGCATAAATAGTAGCTGAGGGGCTTTTTATAGCAAGATCAGAAGCCTCTTTGTGAAAGCTCTGGCTTACTTTATAGTCTTTTGGCAGATGCCTATTAGAACCAATAAGTTTAGCTAAAAAAAGGGAGGCAGAGTTAAACACAGGAAACAAGAGTTGAATGTCCGCCAATAAAAATGATCACAAATCAGGGCTGCTGATGTCATAACCCTTGGGGTCAGAGGTTGGGCACGGAATAAATGGCTCTGAAAGGGGCAGCCTGTCTGCGGGGCTGAGCTGTTGTTGGCAGGCGGGCCCGGCCATGAGTAAATGGGAGGCACAATGCCGCCAGTAGGGCTCATTAGCGGCCGGCCGGGCGAGGAGAAGTGTTTGATGAGTCCTACACGTCCCACTGTGGCCCTGTGTGATGTAAATGGAATAATTACTATGATCTAATGGGCGTCTCTTTTGCATGCGGGCCCCCGGTGAATGGAGCCCCTCTTTTATGGCATTCAGCCTGGGTTGTGTAAACTGTGGGGTGCCGTTGGGGATGGGAGCCCGCGAAGCCGGCGGCAGGTCCGCGCCGAGCCGCTCGCATTCAGCGCCGACAGAAAGAGGAGGCCGAGTAATTTGCTTCCCTGCCTTTCACCGCGAGCGCGGCAGATTGAAGGTCACACTCCGCTTGGCAGCGCTTGAGTTGCGCCCGCTGCTGACGCCGGGTCGGACAGATGCGGCGTCCATTTGCGGGGCTGCCGAGGCCGGCCGTGTAATGGCCCCGCGCGCTGCCAGCCCGGGCGGGCGCCGGCCGTCTGCCCTTCTGTTCTGCGCTCCTTCGTCGGAGCTCCGCTGTCCGCGTGCACCCGGCTCTGCTCTGCTCGAACCCCGATCCAGACGTAACAAACTGCCCGTTGTGGGCTTCATATAGAGCGTTAGAAGCTTGAATTACAGTAATTGCGTTTGTGCAGACGTACCACTTCTTCAAGCTGAAAAGATGCGATTTTGTCTCTATATACACACTGTTAGGAATGTCCCGTTAATAACATTATATTGATTGTGTAATACTATCTTCCTCGTTTGGATCCAGGCTAATGCAATCCTGACATAACGAGATTTCGTTGTGGCTGATTTCAGATGCCCGTATTAACAATCAGCGTTATTTCCTTATTAATTACATGCTTTGTGCATCCATATGGTTTAAATTAAATCTCTCAGACTTAATTTTTTTTTTCGACTGGTACAATATTCTTCACAAACTTGCTCCAAAATGTTTTGTGCATTTTTTTGCTCAGTGTTCCCCGTGGGCACGCTCTTTAGGGAACTCTAGAATGACTTTTATTTTTGATGTTTGTTTTTATGATACGCTCAGTGCGTGGGTAATTAGGGCCAAACCATGGGCATGTAGAAGTCAATGGAAAAACTCTCTGTGAGTTCAGCAGGACCAGGATTAAAGTGTGTGGTCTACATGAAGTTTGATGGAATCCAGTCTGCTGGAAAATATTTTTCCACGGGATATTTTATAAGGTCATTTTAATTATGACCTGTACAGTATTTTGTTGTTTGTGGTCACACGGAATCCGTGTTCATCTTTTGTGAAGACAACAAGATCTTTCCTTTAGGGAACTTTTTTTTTTTTTTTTTTTTAATTTTTAAAGAAGGAATAGATTGTGGATACTTGGGAAGGTCAGATCTAGGTCAGCATCAGTGCTCTAAGCAGTACTCTAAACACATGTTTACATCATTTGGAACCCATTATTCATGGTTTTATATTCCTTATTGTGAAATAATGCATCAACAGTTTTGTTTTGTTTTGTATTTAACTGGCAATATTTGAGCGTTAAACTTCACATCAGCGGAGTGTGGGAGAAACAAACACGTGAAATTACTAGACAAAATAGATTGGAAGTTGATGATCTTCTGTTGCCTGTGGATTCATGGATGCAGTGATGTGGTTTTCTTGGCTACTTCAAAGGAATCCACAAAAAAAGCACCTAATAAAAGCAAAAGCTATTGTCAAAGTGTAGATTCTTTATACTGGGGTCATTCTGTTATGTCTTTCTAACAATTTAGAAAATTGTTGGAAGTCCACAACTTGAAAAAGGCTTGAAACCCCTGATGATCTGTCTTTCAATGTGTTGTTAGTTACTTGCCATGATTCCTTGGTTCCTTTGCTTTGCTTCTGACTGCTCTGGACACCAAATTTGGCTAAAATCAGATAAACCTGGCAGAAAACATCCAAATCTGCCCAGGGCTTGGACACTGAACCAACAGACAGCAACTATGTGCTTTTCTTTGCCAAGTGTCTTAAATTGTTTGGTTTCACAAGCACATTTTCCAGATGCAAATGAAGCCAGTGGAGATGAGCTTACTGCCCAGGGAAGCGGAGCAGGCTCAGCATTTCACACCGCCCCAGTTGCAAGTTCAGAGCACTCGAAGGGCCAGATCTCCCTGATTTCACTTCTGCTTCACAGAACCCTTTGGTCTGCTGTTGACAACCCTGCAGAGTCAACTGGTGTTTTTTCCTTGGCAGACAGACCCCTAGGAGGGTCAAATAGGACTTTCTGACCCCTGCTAAACGCAAAGGAATGGGATACAGCTCAGTGTGACGTGCTGGTGAGTGCAGGTTTTCAAGACCCTTCCTTGTCCCTGGGTGAGGACATGCCACATCCTGTTGTCTCTTGAGCTGTCTGGGTCCAGCTTCGCTTTCTGTTGCTCTGTGAATCGGAGCAGGCAGGCAGCAGGCTGAGCCCTTCCCAAACCTCCCCTGCTTTTCTACTGCCCCGTGTGTACGGCTGTTGCCTGTGGGCAGCACCGTGCAAGGCAGCAGGCGTTGGTGTGAGGCAGCCCTTGGTGTGGCTGGAGCTGGCAGCTCCCGGTGCCCTGGGCACGGCGAGCAGGATTTGTGCCAGGGAGTTCAAAGAGCACCAGAAATGAAAGACACTTTCAAACTAGATTTCCCAAATTGCTCCGCACTCAGCAGTTCCCTTGCTGAGTCTGCACCTGAATAAGTGACTCGATTTCTCAGAGGTGTTCACCAGCCTGTAACTCTTGCTGTTCCTTATGATAAATAAGGTTTCAGTGGGAGCTGCTGGCCATTAAATACCTGGGAAACCTTCCCCAGTATAGATACTATTATTAACATTATTATTCCTTTATTTGTTGGAGCTGTTGCTTGTTCCTGTAAATATTCTGTGGTGAACTAATCCCTCATCAGGCGGTGCAGTGGGTTGACTCTGTCATTTACTGCACTTGAGGGTAAACATTACTGATAGAAATCTGTCAGAGGATGTAAACCACGAAAGCCAGTTCAGAGTTTCAAGCACATTTCTGTCCATACTTAATTCTCCTGAAACTGTTTTTCGAGACAAAACCGAATAACTGCAAGTCCTGTCCGCTGCCAGCCGCTCTGGAAAAGGGTTAAATTTAAATAATAATTTCGTGAGCTGTTCCTGTTGTAGGTGGGGTTTGGAATGCAGAGCACAACAGACCCTCACATTTTTCACTGATTATCTTTAATTACTTGTGAGGGCTGAGCAGCTCGCGTTACCCCCAGGCACCGCAGACTGACAAGGAATCTTCTTTCAAACCATTTATAGTGCATCGCATTATCGAGTAACGAACAGAGCAAAACCGACACGAAAAAAAAAGTTAATTATTACTTTCATTATTGTCATTATTTACTTCTGAAGCTACTTTTAAACACCCATTCTGTTCTGCAAGTGTTGCCAGCGTGGGGCTTCTCCGCTGCCCCTCTCAAACAGAATCGGTTGCTCTTAGGGACCGACTGCACCTGCGGGTTGAAGGCTGGGGGTATTTATTTTGCCAGGCCTTAACGTGGCATAGGGAGAATGGAGAATCATCTGTGCTAGAAGGCTTTACCCTACCGTCCTTCTTTCCTTTATTTTTTCCTTCCCATTCCATGCATTTTTCAGGGAGATGCAGCTGAGTGACTTGAAGCTCAGTGGTGAGAGCTTTGCTGCTGCTGTCACAGCACCTTGTGGGAAGGCTGCAGGACTGGGGGCATCCCAAGATGACAGATTTCTGCCCAAGTGTCAGCTTTGGATACTCGACATTTCAGGATCTTTGTTATGAACCTCATTTGATGAGGATAAGGCAGAACAGAATAATGTCTTACAGGGCAGCGGGAAGGCACAGAGGTTTAGTGTGCAAAAAAGTATGACATAGCTCCTCACTTCTAGGAACCTCCTGGGAATCACGAAACATCCCAACGTAGCACACAGGGGCAGTGAGGAGCTGGGGCAGGGAGGTTGGCAAGAATTGGGCCTGTGGGAGTGCAGGCTGAGCGAGGGACTGACTGTCCTGAATCGGGGCAGTGCTGAGCACAGCTCGCGGGCTGAGACAGCAGTGTGGAGATCAGCAGCCGGAATGGCGCTGATAGCAGAGCCGTGACACCACGTGCCTGCTGTGCCCAACCTGTGGCTCAGCACACAGGGTTACTGGCGGGTGCCACCACTGGCAAAAATCTAATCTCAGTGTGTTCTCTTGGATGATGGAAGTTTGAACCAGTGTTTCTCACTTTGCTTCATTCATTCGTGCAAGTTGTAAAATACATCTGCAGTTCACAGCATGTAATTCATACAGTTGAATTAGTCTGAGAAAATGTGGCTTGAGAAACATTTGATAACCAGGCACTGGGATACCCACAAAGTTCTGAATTTTAACCCCTCCGTGCTTTACAGATGTAATTTAAATTACTAGCAAAATATCTAGTGGCCAGAAGTGCAGACATTGCTGCTGTACAAGTAATTGCTTATTAATCTGGGCATGTGCTTGTCTCGCTGTAGCAGTGCCAGATTCCATATGTAATTTGTTTGACCTATTTCCTTTTAAAACTGGATATTTTTACTACATCTGTGGGAATGCTAATCGAGCCCTAATAGGCAAATGGAAGTATTTGCAAACCATCTTATTTGTCTTATTTTCAGTACTGTGGTTTATCAAGTAGTTCGTGAGCAAATTGAAAGCCAATGTGTGTATGCAGATCCTTCGAATCGCAATGCTGCTGAACGCATCAGGCAGTGGGATCATGTGTTACATCAGTGCCTTGGATTGTCTGATGGCTGTGTTTGCAGGCGAGAAGAGTGTAAGCATGTCCAGATATACAGTAGGTAAAATCTGACTGTGCTTATGCCCATGCTATAATGTCGGCAGTAGCGCCAGCCTCAGCACTCTTTTGGGTGAGTCATTTCTCCTCTGTGTGTCATAAATTCATGGGTAGTGGTGGTTGTTTTGTTTTGTTTTGTTTTTTTTTCCTCTCTGCAAAGAGAAGATCCAGGTAACTAGCAGTCAGGTGGAGCCGTGGACTTTGTGGATCATTTTCTGGCAAACTCACTTAAAAATAGAGATTTGAAATAGTTATTAAATTTCTGTCTCTCACAATATTTCTACCAATTGTTACCTCCATGTTTATGGCAATCTAAAAGTCACAGCAACTTCTGCAGCTCTCCTGTTTGAGACCAGTTTGATCCACAAAGTTCTTCTTGTGCTCTTGTGAATTTTGTTATTGATTTGATGCCAGAAAGCTAAAATCCTTCAAGTCCCACTGACGGGGGTGAAGGAGCACGATTGTAGTCTAAATGAACAAGCTATATCACAGCTACTCTGGGGAAGGCAGGATACATTATGCAGGTTGAAGGTGCATCTTATATTACAATGATCTTGAAATGCCAATATAAATAAATTAAGCGGGGCTGCCAAAAGACAATTTTCTCCTTTATTATTCTAGCTTTTCAATTCTAATTAACTTTTTTTTTAAATAAGGCTAATGGCCTATAGCTATGGGAGGGGAAGATAGAGCAGAGATAATGGGAACATCATCACAAAAAGAAAAACGCTGTGTAAAAGAGTAAGATAGCAAAGGTGAAGCACATTTAGCACAGGTACTTTACAGTACCCACTAGCTTCGAGCTAGTGAGATGGGTCTTGACTGGTTCTCCCAGAAGCTTTGGCAACTTTCTTCTTTTCTGTTTGGAGAGAAACTAGAGCCTGTACTGAGTGAGCTGGGCTGGGCTGGGTTGCAAGCAGCAGTTAGCCACAACCACACTGCAGTGAGGGCTGGCTGTCAGGACATGGTGGCCCCGGTGACATCTCAGACAGTACAGGAATTTCTGTACAGGTCAGGTCAAACTGCATGTGCAGTAGGAGCCTAGGAACCTCCGGGCTGTGCTGCCCACCTCTGATGATTGCTGGCTGCTGAGAGTTGCTCCAAAGGGAGCAGGTTTCATCCCAGCACAGCTGGGCAGCTTGGGAATATCCCCAAGAGCTGTAAACAAGTTAAACTGCATGCTCCAAGTGCTCATCATAGGCATCAGGGCACTCCTAGCGGGTTCATTCACCTTTTGAAACTACACGACGGCCGTGCACAGCTCCAAACTGTGAGACTACATTGCCTCCACTTACCGGCCTGTCCTTGAGCACTTAAAAGCCACCTGACATCAAAACTGTTAATAACTATGGGGACCAAAGAAAGCTTTGACTCCTTCTTAAGCCTGTTTTACTTCTCCATCAGCTGCCAGGAGGGCATCCTTTGAGTAGCGAGAACACATGTAGCTCAACTCCCTCACTTTCTGAAATCCTCGTTCCGTGGTCTCTCCTCAGGAAGTTGCAGATAATGCTGGGCAGAGAAGAAACACTTATTAGTCCCTCTGTGAAGGACAGGACAAATCTAGAGGTGGCTATGTCCCCATGCTGCAGAATGCTTTGTTCTGCCTGGAGCCTTCGCTTGCCTGCCCTGCCCTCTGCGCCCAGCTCTGCCTGCAGCGACAGCGGTGCACTCCAACCTTGCTCAAGCTGAGCTTTAAACCAGTTTGTTTTCTGTCCCAGGGCTGCCAACATGAAATGCTGGCTCTGTTTGCAAGATTCTGCCTGCAGAAATTCCCTTCTGAGAGGGCTACTCCCAGATAAGGCCAAGAGGAAACCTTTGGTTAGGTTGCACCTGGCTGAACGTGGACACAGTGCTGGTGGTGCTGGAGGATAACATCTGTTTCTTCATTTCATGAGGGATCTTGCCCATACCTGAGGTACCTGGACACTTCTCTGGTGATTTGGCACATTTGAGAAATACAAAACGAACAAACAAGGTTTGTGTAACAGAAGCAAACAGCTGGTGGCGTGTGTGATTGCTCGAGAGTGTGCAGTTAAAAAAAAGGAACCTAAATAACTGTTACATTCCCAACAGCGTAGTCTTGTGAATAACCAGAAGGACCTATTCATTATTTGCCTCCAAATATATCTCCACTCAAATGATTCTTCTGTTTGGGGGAATCTCTATTAATAGAGACCGAGGAAAATAATGTCATCTTTGTCTCTTCCTAAGACATGTCCTTATTTTGTTTTGGACAATGGGGTCATTTATGATGATGAGGTAACTTGTTCTGAATCCTGAAAATGTAATTTCAGATGAACTGTGAGTAGTTTTACTAGCTGTTGAAACGTCTTTGCGACCTCATTTCCAGTTTACAATAGGCAGCATTCTAACACTGGTGTAAACAGCGGCTTGGGCATCTGCATGCTGCCTTGAATGAAAAGAGAAAAAAAAAAAGGAATTTAAAACAACACGGCAGGTCTGTGAATATTGCTCTCTTTCCTACCTTCCTGCCATGTGCTCATCACAGAGGCACTGCCCACCATCCTGGCCCAGCACGGGGGCTCACAGGGCGCTGAGCTGCAGCAGTGCAGCCTGCACTGGTGGTACAGAGCAGCCAACAGCTGCTCCACATACAGCAAGCAGCAGCTGAAATGCAGCCCTTTGCCTTTTCCTTGTCTTCCAGCAGCTGCTCATCATGCACGGCGAGCTGCTGATTCTGATCTGAGCACAGGGGAGCATCTCTGCCCTTCCAGTTTCTCTTATTTTGGAAAAGTCAAAGATCAGGATTTACAACAGAAGCCATTACAGAGGGCTCGTAAACCTCTCAGCCCGCAGATTGTAAGCAGGTAGTTAAAGTTAAGCACCTGCTGCAGTGTTTCGCTGACACGCAGCGCTGTGCCCATGCAGTCTGGGGGATGCAGCATTGTGGGATGGGGCCCGTGTCCCTTCCAGAAGTGCACTGCCCCGTCCCCTCTGCCTGGGCAGAGGGCAGTGATGCTCTGCAGTGAGGCACTGCGACTTCATGGCATCTGCCACACGTTACATTTGTGACTGATCCTTGCACAGATGCAAAACCCTTTGATTTATTGAATGAGTTTCATCTGAGGGAAGCAGAGCAAGTCAGTGGTGTAGTTTCTTTCTTGTTCAGACCATACAGGGGCAGATTCTGCAGTAACATCCTCAGTACTTATATTCGAATGTCAGAGCAGATAAGGGAAAAAAGATTCAGTTTCAGATGGTGTCCAAGTATCCTGGCTTGTTTATGTCACAAAGTACCTGTATTTAGCAGATGTTACTTACATTTTTACAACAGGGCTAGAAAAACTGAGGAGATGAAGAGAGGCGGGTGCAAGAATTTGCCAGCGTAGATACTGCTGTGGTTTCAGACTCCATTTAAACTAAGCTCATGTAAGCTGTTGTGCTGATACAAGAAGTATGGGGAATGCTGCTGCCACAATTTATGGTTGCATTGTAAATTAACCAGGGCAGCTCAGCTGCTGTAAACTAGTTCAAGTTTATTTCAAGAGTATTTTCACATAAAGCGGTATTGCTTTAATTATCTATTTTAAAACCACATCATTTTGTTAATCCACTGTAACTTTTTATATGCAAAGTAGCTTTCAGAAAATTGATGAGGTGCCAAATTCTGCACTGCCTGTGTTTCTGCTTCACTGAAGGTTTGGACTTCAGTTACATTTAAGGACAGAACTCAACCTCTTCTCCCCTGTTAGAGTATGGAGGGAACAACTCTTGATCTCATTAATTTGTGTGATTGCAACGGGTCATGTGAAGTATGAGAAATGCTTTCTTATCTGGCCAATAAAACAGACATCATCTTCCAAGGAAAAACATCTTGGCTTTTTCTTATCAGTCTGCTTAGCAAAACAACAACCAAAACCAACAGAAAACCACACGCTAACTTCCATACTATGCTAAGATTAAAAGCTTTGAGCAGAGAGGGTTTCACCCAAGCACAATAAAGGCGTTAAGCTGTTCTTTTTGTACTCTTTGCTCTGTGAATGAAGTTCAGTTCCTCGTGCCTTCTTTACCCTGTGATTTATTTTCCCTCCCTTCTCTACCCAGATAACCATGGTCAAGAGCATCTCTAAGAGCAGCTGCTGTAGCAAAAACTCCAGTCTGGAGGACAGCTGGGAGTTTCACAGAGGACAGTTCCTGGCTGCAGAAAACACACCTAAAATTGCTCAGAGCTGCTGACTGCTACCCCACTGTGCCCCAGTGGCAAACAGTGCAGATCCTTGCAGCCATGCTGGGCATCTGCAGGTGAAAGCCTCTTCAGTGTGACTGGGAGTGCTTGGGAAGTGGCTCAGCAGGTGGGCTGCTTCTTTAGCCGGTGCAGAGGAGGGTATTTCCAGCAGTGCATTGGAGTGGCAGTGACTTTGTACTGCTTTGAGGCCTGGCCCGTTGGAGTCTCATATCAGCTTTAGCTAAGCAGTGCTGGATGGCTGTCTTCGTACTATTACGCTATTTACAAAATGATTGTAATTAACTAGATGATGACTTAATAAACGTGTAAGATAAATTCTTGGCTGGAGAGCAAAAATGGTTGGCAGCTTCTGCTTTCTTAAATTAAAACAAGAAGTTGCTTCGACATTACATTTCCAAACAGGCAATAACTTGCATTGCCATTTGCAGTGGTAAAACAAAACGATGACAGTAGTGTTGTTCAAGTGGGTTGTGCTGGAAATTGTTTGACTTCAAAACTCTCATTTATTTGTGCACAAAACCCGTTGCTTTCTTTCCAGCTCACGAAGGGTAACACAGCTATCTATACATGATTATTTACTGTACTAACTCAGAATATTTGCTTTTCCTGTGATGTGTACTTACGTGAATTTAGATTAATTGAGTGAATGCTTCCTCCCTAATTCTCCCTTTCGCTAACTGCTAGTGTTGCTGCATTTGCATGCATGCCAATTGGGTCTCTTTAAAAGAAGCAATAATGTGGTTTAAAAAAGCGACACAATTATTTTAAGCATTTTCTTTCTGAAGTTTTCATCCAGCTGTAGTTAATTTCGGTGTGATTAGCCTGACCTTTCACCCGTTAAGGAAGTAGTTTAGCAAAAGGCATAAATGTGGTCACTGCATATGTGTGTGTGTGTTTTGTGTGTATATATGTAATCATAATCTTTCTGTTGGTTTATGTTCAGCATGGAGAAATTTGAATACAAATAGTTGTGCACACTTTTATCTGTGCTGAACGTGGACATTGAAATTATGCATTTTTCCCCTTACAGAAGATTTTGATGAATGCAGTATTGCAAGAAAAGCCCTGGTTTGTTTTTCTTAAGTCTTACTGGACTGAGTCGAACCACATTAAACACTGTTTGACTTTCCTTCTGAGTTCCTGCATGCATTTTAAGTACATCCATTTACTGGTCAGAGATTCAGGACTCTAAAACGTTGCTTGTGTTTATTAAAAGGGTACAAATTTGCATGGAATAAGTTCAAACTACAGCATGGATTTGCAGTGCAGGCACAAGGGAGAATGAGAGCTGAGAGAGAAAACAACTGGGTATCTGGGTATCTATCAGCAGGCAGAGGGCCTGATCTTGGTTTTTCTCTCTCAAGCATAGGTTCCTGCCTCTGTTAGCCCTTGTGGAGGGGAAGCTCTTGTGGATTCATGTGTTACATGAAAAGGATTCATTAATTGTATTGTTGCCTTTTCCTCCTGTTTGAGCCTGCAGTGATTTGAGAATAACTCGCCTAGGGATCTGCCTCTGGGTCTCTGCCGAACATTTTACATGCTTGCGTTTGAAAGCTTGGGGCATTTATCCTTGTCCTGCTCCAGAGAGGCTGCCCAGGGGTTGCTGCACGCTTGGATCCAGAGCTGAGCTCCCATCATTTGTGGGTCATAAGAACCAGTGCTAAGGCAGCAACTCAGATTAAATTTGGAGCTGCTTTTCAAATGTCACACGTTACAGGAAATGACTGATGGAGAGATGACTCAGATCTTTGTTTCCTCTTAGTCTGATTTGAGGTGTGCGGTGCTACAAACTCAGCAAGAACAATTTTTGAGGGATTTATAACTGCAAAATTCTTTGGGGATTTAATCCAGTATTGCTGCGATGCCCTTATGGCACTCCCAGCTGTAACTGATGAGCCTTAAACAGCATCTTTTAGGTGCTGTGTCTTGACACTAGGTCAGGCATTTGAAAAATAAATCCAGTCTGTGATTCTCAAAGCCCTGATGCAAGGGTGGCTCAGAAGGCCAGTGCTCAGCTCCCAGCCCAGTGCTGCTGCCTGCTGAGCCCTGCCACTGCCAGCGGTTGCCTGTGTGACAGTCCAGGTAGACTCTTAAAATCTCTCCCTTTCCTTTGTTTCTTTAAAATGTGTATTTTTCTCAGCCTGGTTTCATTGGCTGGGGAGTTTTATTTCTTAGGAGCCTTGCACAGTGTGTTTTCCTGCTCAGCTAGCAGGAATAATAGTGATGTAATGCTATAGATGTATGGCTGTTGTCATTTGTTGCTAATAACGAGTAAAGCTAAGTTACCTGAATGTCCTTTATTCCTCAAATGGCCCTTTTCAGTTAAATGCCTCAAATCTGGATGTGTTCCATGCCTTGAGATATGCCCTGTGGCAGCGCTGCCTTACAGACAGAAGAGTAGCCGATCTGAACTTCCACCAGAGTGACTTCTGATTACGATCTCCCATCTTTTAATTTTGCAGTGACCTTTTCATTTGGGAAGCAGCTTTCCCTGTCTGCGTGCTGCCAGTCTGGAGACGAGCCCTGTACCTGTGCTGTGTGCACGTTGGCGCGTGGCTGTCACCGCGGGAGGATGATGCATTGTGAGAATGTTGCCTAAAGCACAGCAGCAAAGTTCGCGTTCGCAATGCGCTGAAATTAAAGCAGAGCTTGGCACGCTCAGCAACAGTTCAAAATCCGATCTTGTGTTGTCACAAATTTTCTGTCATTTGCTTAATGATAGCTTGAATTGTGTACGCTATCAGCTTTCCCTTCCTTACTGTAGAGAAATTTGTGTTCCCATTACATCGAGAGCTCTGGAGTTGAAAGCTGCTAGCAGTAGTGCTGCTATGCTCCTGATTTGCCAGAACGGAAAGAGCTGCTCACCAAATAGTCTAATTTCAGCATCTGTCAAAGAAATGAGTCCGATCAACAGTAGAGTTCATTTGATTGCTTTGAAAAAAATTAAGTGCTGCCTTATGACACACAAGGCATAAATTAAATCATAACTAGATCAAGATTACTGACAAGAAGTGATGACAGGTGTTGTGAATAAGATGACACGGGGCTGCTGCCCTGTGCAACACCTGTCAGTCATCGGCCAGTTCTGAGGTTCTGTGGAGAATGGGGAGCAGTTCTTAGAAATGCGTAGGAACTGTTATTAACAATCACATCATCAAAAAAATAATTTATGGTACAAACATTTGCTTCTCGAGCAGCTGCAGACACATCTCATACAGCAGCATTCGTCACAGCCAGGGGTGTGATACTGCAGGCAGATTTGGTAGAGAGGTTAGGACAAAGTCTAATGAGGATACTGGACGGGGGAGGCTGGGCTCGCTCTCTGGCACAGCCCTCTCTGTGACCCATGGTGAAGCACATCATGTGAGCACAGCAAGCACTGTGCTCTGTGCCTGGCCCATGTGGCTGCTGGCTGCCAGGTGAACCCCTGGATCCTCTGCACACCCAACTTTCAGTCATGAAACGTCATGAAAATACAGCAGCAGGGAGGAAGGCTCGGCCTTTGCTCCGGAGAATTACACACAGTAACAACAGTGACTGCTGCTGGGATTGCAGTGGTCCTCCACGTGTAGCCAGATCACCCCCACATGCTGTTATTTAATAGATGCAGACTGAGCACAAATATGTAGATGAAATTATATCATCTCTGTTGACACGTTTGACACTTACATTCCCCTAGTTAGAGTCTGCAGTCTCTGCTGCAGTTCAGAATGAGTAAAAGGAGAGGATCTTTGTGGACAGAGAAATGGATGGGTGGGAAATGTCTGATAGACAGGCCCTGTGCATCAGCATCCTTCTTCAGAGAAATGCATCGTTATGTCTGAACTGTGCTGTTTATGAAGTATCATTAGCATTATTCAGTTACTGACTTCAGATGTCTTCTTCTCTGGTCAGAGCAATCATTATAGGTTTATCCAAGAGGAGCTGTGACAGATGTCATGGTTTGTTACAGTCACTGTATGCCAGATTTAGCCTCCAGTTATGTACTGCTTGAGTACTTTCTCTAAAAGCATCTTGTGAGTACCCTGCAGTAGAAACAAGTGACAAGGACTTCAGATATATTTGTGACATTGAATGGACGCATTTTTAGGATGAGATTATGATGTGGTAAGCAGGCAAACAAAGAAGCAGGAGATCCTTTGCACAAAGCCAGCTCCCTGCCTTTTCTTAACTCTGTCCTTTCATTTAGATGACATACTAATAGTAGTCAAGTGAACTAAATTGTCCTGCAAATCTGAGGCTATGTTTTTTTTTTTGTCCTCCTGTTGCAAAACTATTACGCTTGTTTAATATGACCTGTATTTTTCTTAAAGCTCAAACTACTGTATTAAGTGTTGTGGCAAATTTTTAAGAAGATGAAAAAGGAGGGAGTAAATGAGTGTGGCTTCTTGTGACACAGGGATGTGGGTCCAGGCTCGGTGATTGACTGGGATTGGTCTTCAGCTCCAAAATGCACAAAATGCTGTTGTTTGGGCCAGCATGTACGTAGAGGCAATAAGTTGTAGCTCTGTCTGGCTGACTGTGAAGACAGGATCCAGTGCCGTCATGTGCGCTTGAACGCAGACTTTGTGTGTCATTAGAGACAAGTTACAGCCTTCTGCATCAGGGGCCTTCTGCCCTCCCTGTGCGTGTTGGGGTTGAGCTCTGGCTTTGTAGGCTGGGTGAGGAACTGCGTTTTAAACTGACACGGTACCGCTTGTTCCATATGTACGTGGGGAGTTACAAGCTGGCAGCAGGCACTGAGTGCTGTGTTCCAGGTCAGCTATCAAGTGCTCGTGAAGAGGACGTGTAAATACCATATGTTAAGTTTGACTGATGAAAACAAATACACAAAACCCTGGAGAACTCACTGGTGTCATCATAACCCTCAGAAATTCTTTCCTGCCCGCTAGAGAGAGAAGTGAGAAAATGAGTGGCAGAGCATGGATTACCAATCACAGCTGATGCTTCAGTATTTAATTGATGCTCCAAAAGTTGAGAGTAAGGATGTAACAATGTCCTCTGTAACAGTCTGTAAAAAAGAAGATTGTTGTGAAGGTTTCTATCAGAAGTAGTGCTTCTGTCTCTAAGGAGGAATCGGGCTCTGTACCCATCTCACCAAACGATCAATAGGATGCTTCCAGAATAACCGCATTCTTCTGCACAGGCTGCTTGTCCCATTGATGCTTTCTAAGGGACACTGCTGCCATTTGCTCCTTAATTAGGAGATTAGGAGAATTCTTTGACTGAAAATTAAGAATCACTACGGCTTATTTTTATCACTAAAAGATCGCTCCAGCAACTTCCTCCAGGAAATTGCAAAGGGAAGTCATTATGAGAGGGGGGCTGGGGAGGCAAACGCCAGCTAGATTGTGCATATGAACCCCAGATGAAATGCATCCCCTGTCTGTGAGGGGGGCAGAAGTGGTGTTTACTAGGTCATTTACCATGTTCTTGTTTTTAAAGTTTCCTTTTCCACGATTACTTGTTGACCTTAATTGTTTCCATGCCCATGAGATAAGTCTTTGTACTTCCTATGGAGGCTTAACAGAGAGGTCTGGGGATTGCTTTTGCTAATTGCCCTGTATTCCTTCATTTCCCCTGAGTATCTGTGGCAAGTCTATTCCCACATATGCTACCAAAATCCATTTTAATAGAAGGGGCAGCAATGCACAGCTGACGACATATGTTTAGCTGCATTCAATGCTCGCTGAAGCATGCCTATCATGTTACATAAAAGGAGAAGGTCAGTACAAAACAAACAGCTTTTTACAAGCTACGGCTTAAGGATCCCGTCCTAAAGAACGCTTACGTTTCAGAGAGAGGCAAATAAGCTTGTCCTTGAGCTCTGTTCTGTGTCATGGCTTTTTTTTTTTCTTCTTTTGCATAGATTAGAAATGCTGCTCGTCTCCCAGGACAACCTGTGTTAAAACATTCTCTTCTTGCAGAAATAAAGCTGTCCTGGACCCGATCCTCAGCTCCCCCCAACCACCCCAGCAGGAGCTGCCTGCCCCCACCCCACACACCTGCTGCTGCTCCTGCATTACCTGGTGCTGGGCTGTGGGATGGGTTGGCTCTGCGTGGGGCAGAACAGGCATGGAACAAGATACTCAAGGAAAACTTGGCCTGATGTCAGTGGAACTATTTATTTCCTTTCAATTTTTTTTTTCCCCCCCCATAAACTGACCTGGTACAAGGTATGAGGTGACTCAGAAGGGATTTCTTAATGAAAATCCCTTTACCTTTAATGGGAGTGGTGCACACCAGTCCCTTCTGTGCCCATGCTTACCTCTGGCATAAGACAAGGTCTCTTCACTGGGGGCTGGAGGAGAGAGTTGAAAACGTGCTCCATGCCTGGGCCAACAGCCTCTCCTGTTGCAGATGGGCACGGCTTTGGGCTGAGGAATCCATGTCTGCTGGGTGTGCTGGGGCTCACAAGCCCAAGGCAGGTTGGGGGAGAGGGCTGTGGCCTGCAAATCCACTGAGACAGAAAGATGTTGCTTCCCGAGCTCAGTCCTCATGCGATGTCGCTTGAAGCAGCTGAGTGGCACTATCTGTAAGGGCATCCTCCTGTTCAGCCTTTCCGCATTTTTCGGAGCCTTTGCAAAATGCACCTCCCCTGGGAAGCGCTGCTGATTCAGCAGATTCCTGCAGACAAGGACTGTTTGTGGCACTGATTCATTCACTTCTGTTATTTATACCACTGCGTTAGGTGCTGTGTGAAGCAAGAGCAAAGCGCTGCTCGTGCCCCTGGGGCGTCTGAAGTCAAGAAAAAGGCAGAATATAGGAGCATGTCATGTCACTCATGAGAGGGTTGAAGGAGCAGCACTCCTTCAGATGTAGTCAGATGGGTGAAGAAGAATTGTGCTTCATACCTGAACAAAATCTTAGCTCCTCCACTTCATTTCTTTCTTTCTTACATGAGGATGCACTGCTCCAGGTGTCTGTGCTGAGCTGCAGCCTTCCAGCCCGCTGGGTGCACTCTGTTCTGCTGCAGCAGGAGGGCTGCAGGACCCTGCGCCCAGCTCACTGCAGGCAGGGACTGCTGCCCATTGCTATTGCTGGGATGTTGTTTGTTACAGATAGCCAGATATCTGCAGCTAGCAGGACCTGATGCATCTCAGGAAGCATGTTTCTTCCCCACTCGCACAAATGTTTCTTCTGTTGTTAAATGATGTCTCACATAAGCAGTATCTCATCTAAGAGGATCATGATTTCTTCCAGACTTCCAAGTGAATATGTAAGTGTCCAGGTCTGCCAGCTGTGGGCTTTGTGCTCATCTCAGGGTGCTTTTGTGATCTTACAAACTGTCAGGGTACAGCAGGAGCAAATATGCTGCCAACATGGGTGCAGGTGCAGATTTGCCAGGGGGAAAGTAAACTTCTTTCAGTTATTTGATTTTGCAGTGGGTTTCCCTCCTATTCTTATTTTCTTTTTCTTTACTGTAGGCATTAAAATGATGCAAATGGTTTCAGCGTTCTTTGGGGGAGAAGTTTACAGATCAGTTCTTGGTGTGGGCTGCTGAAATCCCAGTGCTTGGCTGTGCAATCTGGGGGTGCAGGCTCTGGGGCAGCTGCTGCTGCTTCAGGCTTGGTGGGACGCTGGGGGATGGGGCATCCATTGATCCAGTTTGTCTCCCTTGTGCTTCCCAGTGTTAATGCATTCCACGAGTACTAAATTCGCACTTGTTTGCAGAGTGAGGAAACCAATCAGAGACAAAAGTTCATTTATAGGGGATACGCTGCTGCCTGTTTGTAGCTGAGGACCAAAGTTCCTGTATTTAAGCAGTTATTTCAGGCCATAAACACATCTGACACTGCTGACAGCAAATGCACCTGCCCAAATTGACACGACTAATTGCTGCCAAGTATATTAAGCAAAACCCCATCTCCGAGGGGGATTTCCAGCATGTTCAGCCATGTCCAGGGCTTGGACAACAACCCCAAGTTTTTTCAAGCCTAAGGATGCCCTCAGCCTCTGTGCAGAGCACGATGCGATCGCAGCCCTTGTGTATGGCACAGCTCCTGCAGCCCTGCTGGCTTCTCCACCCTGAGTTTGCTGATTTGATGGCACAGGTCACATCTTTACAGCCCAGCACATGCTCTGGGAGCTGCCCAGGAGCCCACATGCTCCCACCATAGCAGAGGTGGCGGGGTTCCCTCGTGGAGCTGCGTCTGTTGGCGATGGGGCAGCAGCACTCACTTCTCAGCAGGTGCAGAAGTCCTGCAGTAGGAATGTGTGCAGCCTCGTAGCAAAATAGACATCAGTTAATCTCTCATGCCTAGATGATTTTACCGTGACGTTCTGCCAAGCAGCCTGAGGCTGTGAAAAATAAACTGCTAGCATTATAGTATCATTATGTTTCTGATTCTCCAAAGAAGCCAATATTTGTTTGCTTTTCTCTGAAGTGTTTCATGTCACCATGTAGACACTCTCCCCTTCTTTTCAGGGGTAGGAAGAAAAGCCTGGCAATGACTGCACAGCCTGGGTCCTGTCCTGCTGGGTGCTGGAGATGGTTTGCTTCTCCTCTCCCTCTCCTTCCCTCTCCCTTTCCTTCTCTCTCTCCTCATTTTTTTCTTCTTTTTGCTTTATCCTTGGGATAGCACTGATTTTGGAAGCAGCTGTAGGGTGGCTCTCCTCACAGATGTGACTTGAAGTGCATTTCCAGAAATCAGGCTTTTTCTCAGCACAAAGCACAAGATGTGAGCAACCCATGCAAAGCACCTCATTTTCTCTCTTCTTTGATATCTTTGCCGTTGATTTCGGTTGATAAACATCCTTATGCTAATTGAGTGACTGCTGCAGAGATCATAAAAGCTCTCAACAAGTAAAGTTTATAAACGAGTCATTGAACCGATGGTCTCACCTAGAGATGGCTCTCCCCTGTTGTTCAGAAGGTAAAAAGTTAACTTGCTTTTCTTTGAAGACTTTCATAGATACATTTACGATGAGAATCAGCAAATTACAGTGACCTGGCATCCTGGAATCCAGCGTTCCTGCTGGGCATCTCATTGAAAGCTGCCTTTCACTATTGCAGATGGCAGAAAAATGTGAAGGAAATAATTATATTGTTGGTTTTTTGCTCTGTTTAACAGCAAGTGCTGAATCTTTGTGAGATGTTAAAACGTGCAGCATTTCAGCTGTGCTCAGAATTTGTGTGAAAGCTGAAAAGAATCAGGGAATGATGGCCACCTGTTTCCATTAGAACTGTGCCAGGGAAGAAGCCTTAGCTGCAGTGCTAACCTGTGATACACAGCCTTAACATTTTTTGATTATCAAAACCTAAAATGTGAAAAATTACTTCCTCTGAATCTTACAGTACAGAACAGGATTTCAGTCACAAATGTCAGAGGTACAACGATAAGGAAACAAAAGATGTAATTAAAAAAAAACCAAAACACCTTGAAAATTGTCCAGCTGTGTTTCAGCACAACTTTTTTCTGTATTTCCTACATCAACTTTTGCCTGCAGGGGAGGGAAGGAAAGCGATGACAGGGCAATGTTACAACAGGAGAAAGACGATTAAGGATGGCATTTAAAAACAGAAGTAATAGTGAATGGTGTTGTGAATAGCAGTGCTGATTTGTAGGGGGCTGTAATTCCATAATTTAAAGGTTACGTGGACTGGCTGTTATTTATAGGATTTCTTATAAACATTAGAAAAGCATTTCAGAACCAGTACTCTTCATTTCTGAGGAGAAATTACATGTCTGTATGGCAAATGGCAAATACTGAACAACGAGAATCGGGATGCAGTGCATACCAAGACATCTTCTCAAACTGTTTGTTAAACCCAAAGAGACAGAATGAGCATGCATTGCAAGTCCTTGAGTGGGCTGTTCTCTCCAGAAGAGAGAATTTCTGCTTAAGACTTATTGAATTTTTACATAGCACTTTTTGCTATAGACTTTGATTTTTTGGGTGAAGTGATTCACATCTGTCATCCTTTTTTGCTTTTCATGTTTGCAGAGAGAATCAGTGTCCAAGCCTTCAAAGTATTTTACAAAAAAAAAAAAAAACCATTTAAAATTGGCACAGAAATGAGGGGATTGATTTCCTCAGGATTTACACCAGGGCAGGATCTGGCTCCTGTGCTGGCACACAGAATGCAGAGCACTGAGCGATTCCCATGTGCTGAACTGTGAGTCATTGCCTCACGTTTGGAAAGGAGATTTCTTAGCCCCACTGGAAATGTTGGGTTAGCAGCACTTTGCCTGCTTGGCTCTGGCAGTTGTCTTTCATTTTCTTTTTTGGAACACAAAATATATGGCAAGGAAGAGCTGTCAGGATTCCCCAGATCCTTCTTTCCTTCAGAGACATCTCCAGCATCTTTCTGTAGTAATACAAGTTTCCCTAGGCCTCTTGTTTTTCTTGGCTAAAGGAGGACCCGCTGCCTGCTTTCTGCAGTAAAATAGGACCCTGCACTTAGGGGAAAATTAGGGAGGAAAAAAAGGAAAAAGGAAAAAGAAAAGCAATTTTTGGGGAGGAAAACCAAATCATTATCCCCCACTTTGTAGCTGTTACAGCCTTTCTGAGTATTGGGACCATCGCGTTCCTAATGCTGATCAGCTCTATTTCAGACTGTCTCAGAAACGTGGGGTGTCCTTGGAAGGAGCTGGGCTGCACTCACCTTCCCGAGAGCCGTTGGGATGTGGGGCCACAGCCTGGCTCCTGCTGCTCATCCTGCTGCTCATCTGCTCCTCATCCTGCTCCTCATCCTGCTCCTCATCCTGCTCCTCATCCTGCTCTTGCTCCTGGCTCCATGCAGCCCTAGGATCACAGTGCCACCAAACCCTGCTGGGATGGCCCAGCTGTGGGGAGCCCTGGGCTGGGGTTCCCAGTGTGCCTCAGCTGGCACGGGGTGTGGGAACACGGCTACTAATGTGGGTGCTTTATTACTGCTCACGGGGAAAGCAGCAGAACTACAAGGACGTGCTTGTAATATTCTGCTGCTTGTCTGTCTGTAACCCTGTATTCAGAGTAATGCTAGTTAATGCCACGTGTATGTGAAGGGAAAGGGTGAATACTACTGAGGCAGAGGTTGTCATCACCAGGCCCTTCTGCCAGAGTTACACAGTAGGCGAAAATGAACTAAAATTGCATCAGGAATGAGTTTGGCTTGTAGGATAGCTCCTGACTGAAGGCTACTTTTTGGTCCACTTTGATGTGTTGAAGAACAAGAACTTCCAGTACCAATTCTGCTTGTGTGCATAAATCGTGGGGGTTGGAGAGAGAGAAAAGTGACTTAATGGTTCTTTTCCTTTATTAACCCAGGCTGTAGTCCACTGCAATGCCTATAAAGCGTGACAGATAACAAATGCTCGGCTCTGTCTAAGCATACAGTCCAGCAGTGCCTGCAGTGTTTATACCCCCGTGGTTGAATAGCTGGGTAGTGAATGACAAACCTTTCTCTTGCATTCATGTTTTTCTTTTCCCATCTCTGAGCCTCCTGCCCTTTGCATTGTTTATACCTTGTCAAACCTGTTTTGAATAAAGCTCTGCTGCTTTCTTGCTCTTGTCAGGGAAATTGCTGCCCTCTTCTGGCTCACAGCAGTTTTCCACCATCGGAAGGCATCTCCAAATGCCAGTTTCAACGCGATAATACAACCCAATATGAAATTAATTAAGGCTAAACAATAGTTTCTTTAAGACTAAATCAGAAACAAGGGCAAGCAGCCCTATCTAGGACAATAGGATTGGATCCAAATGCAGTTCTAAAGACGTGTCCCGCCTCCCCTGATCAGAGTGCATTTAATGAGATTCATGCAATTTCTTTCCGAAAACAATAGCTTTAACCATTGGTTGCATAACCCAGGATATCCAGCTGAGGCCCCCCAAGTACAGACTGTTCCACAAAAAGGAATGAGAAAAACTCTTCTAGCTCAACTTAAGTAATTAAAACAAGATCTGGAGAAATAGCCGGCCCGGTGAGATGTGTTCCTGGGGGTCAGGGAGTAGAGAAGGCGAGATAAAACTCCTGAGGGCCGAGTTACATTTGCCCACGGCTATCCTCTCTTCTTTCTACTGAAATAGGACTGAGCGGCTCCAAACGTTCGTTGAGCCCCTGAGTGCCCCCGGCCCCCTCTGCCCTTCGAGGCTTTCAGCACCTTGCCAGGATCAGGCCCTGCTGCTGTAATTTGGAAATGCTATCTATTGTCTGCATGCTGAGTGGCTCTGGAGCATAAGCAGGCTGAGATGAATTTGAATGTGAACTGTGATTTGTGGCTGTCATTTTATATGGAATTTAAAGAGTTTCTTGGTTGCTGGAGCTACTGCCCTGAACTGAAGGATCTTATGCCATGCAAGTGGATGGGAACAAGACGTGGCAATGCAGACAGTGCTATAGACAATGCTTATTTAGGATTGTGGAAGCATTACAAACAAAGGAAAAAATTCCTCTTTCCCCTCCAGCTACAATAGCTTCATGAAGCATTCAGAGCAACAAATGTCATTTTCTAAGAAGTTAGCACCAGCAGTCTGAGGAGAGCATAACCCTAACAGGGCTGTGTGGAGAGCTAATAGCCATGGCCTCTAATAGGCCATGTTAATGGCAGGCACTATTGCAGAAACTAAGCACTTCATGCATAGCAAAACGCTTCAGTTAGCTTCCAACCAGCCCTCTTTTAAGACTAAATCTGTTTAAGCCGTGCTTTGAAGATCTAGCTTTTGAATCCCATTCTGATAGCATACAGCAATCTTGTTTGTCAGGTGATTTTGAAAGCCATGTAGCAAATACAGTCTCCTGTTCCTAAGGCAGGAGTGAAGGCAAATGAGAGGTGCTTCTCTGATGTCTGTGTAGAACTTGCAGGCACGATGTGTGTGCATGAAGCTGAAACAGGACTTTTATCTGGATATTTTAAAGGCTGCATTTCCTCTGAGGCTGAGGCAGGACACAATTAAAGCTGCATTACTGGTGCCTTTCACATAATTACTTATGATAAGGCCAAGTGTGGCCATTGTTCACAATTAAACATTTGAGCATCCAACAGATGTGCTTTGATTTGGCAGAGTTCTCCAGCATCCAGCCTTTTATCGGCATTTGTAGCAGCATTTATTTCTATATAACTGTTTAAATAAGTAAGATAAAAGATCGACTATGAATGATCATAGAATCAAAGAACGGCCTGGGTTGCAAAGGAGCACAATGCTTGTCTGGTTCCAACCCCCTGCTGTGTGCAGGTCGCCAACCAGCAGCCCAGGCTGCCCAGAGCCACATCCAGCCTGGCCTTGAATGCCTGCAGGGATGGGGCATCCACAGCCTCCTTGGGCAACCTGTGCCAGTGCCTCACCACCCTCTGGGTGAAAAACTTCCTCCTGATATCCAACCTAAACCTCCCCTGTCTCAGTTTCAAACCATTCCTCCTCATCCTATGACTATCCACTCTCATAAACAGCCTCCTGTTCATACGCTCCCTTCAAGTACTGGAAAGCCACAATGAGGTCTCCCCGGAGCCTCCTCTAAGCTAAACAAGCCCAGTTCTCTCCACCTTTCTTCATAAAATGATAGCACAAGGATTTCTTTATTTTTACAATCATTATCCTACACCCAAATTTGTTCTGGTCTGTTTACGTTGTGGTCTGGATGAAAGTGCTCCCAAAACCTGTGCTTTAAAGCAAAACAAGGAGAAGAACCAGGCTGGGGTGGTCAGTATGGGACATCCCAATTGCTGCTTCCACCTCAGGATGAAACCCAGTGGGGGTTTGCCACCTTTTGGAGGTGTTCCTCGTTCAGCTCTGTCCGGCAGGGATAAATACAGTTGAGTTTGTTTCTCACGAGTTTGCTGCAAGTCTGATTCCAGCTCTGTGGTCACATTAAGGGTTGAACAAATCCACTTGCTGCCCACATAGGCTTCTGTAAATACTGTTTATCTGTGATGGAGTTGTCTGCTTGCAGAAACCCAGAGGAGAATCACTGTGAGCACTCCCTGTATGTTTTTCTCTAAAGGTATGCAAGCACACCCAAAGCTAGTTCCGTGTGTGCTGCACTGAAGGAGAATTCACATGGCCACAGGGCTTGAAGCAGGTCCGTATGGGAGCTCAGCTCCTTTCTGGGACCGGAGAACAGAGCTGGGGCCACTCTGCAGGAAACTTCCTCTATCTCGTTGTGGTTGGGCTGGTCATGCCATGGGACCGTTCCCATGCCACTCTGTCACTGCTGCTTCCAACCCCAAGACAGATTTTCTGTTCAAACAGAAGGGTTGGGACAAGCCTTTCAACAGCTCCTTATGGTGTTGGGGATATTTCAAGTTGAGCTGTGTAAAATGCTTTCCGGTCCTTAAAAATGATCTGAAATTTGGGTGAAAACCCAACCCAGCTGTTGTTCTGTGGGCTGGCACATGCTGCTATTATCAGCTGTCCCCACCTGGGATATATTTATGTCTGACTCAACGTTTGTTAATATTTGAAACAAGGTATGAAAAAAACAAACAAATAATAATAAAAAAAACAACCAACAGAGCAAAACCCAACGACAGCATGGCTCTGCATGTTACCAGATGCCACTGTGGTGATTTCGAGCATAAGCTGTAGATTTTTATCTTTTAAATGGAGCCATCCCTTGGGCACAGCCACTGCCCCTGTCCACAGCTATCCTTGTCACCCGGCCGGCCGCCGCGCTTGGCGCTGCGAGGCTCACACCATCCAGCTGTGAGGGCTGTGTGAGGAGTATCGCAGCGGACAAGGGCAGGGATCGAGGTCTGTGGTCCTGGGGACATTGTGGTTTAAAGGGACTGGCGTCTGGGTGTGTGCAATCATCCTTCAGAAGGGCGAGACCACGATGGAAAGCAGCTAGGGCTCAAGGCCTCTGTATGCTTTTATTTGCATTTATTGCTTGCGATGGGAGACATTCATCCTCAGATATTTCTAGAATTAGGAGGAAATGAGAAAAGACAACAAAAGAGTCTAACGCTAACAGCAGGAGGCTGGGAATAGTGCATGGTGCTGCAGGACACGAACCAGCTCCAGCGCCCTGTTCTGCTCCAGTGGTTGCAGCTCTGGAGAGTCCCAGTGCCGGTGCTCCACACCTCAGCCTTCACAGCATGGCCTGAGCGAGGCTCAGCCTGTGAGCCCAGGGGAAGCTCTTAGTCTGTTGTTCCTCATCCCTCATTTTGGTACGGCCTTAGCTGGTATTGTGAACTCACATGGTTTTGGTGCCCATCTGGATTTGCCATTTCTCCTCGCACCAGCCGTGAGGCAGAGCCACCTCCATTAGTGCAGTGGATGTAAAAAGGAATGTCCCCTTTTGGGGAGTCTGCTCCCTATCCCACATTAGCTTTGTCTTCCCCCCACACTCTCTGTTCTTGTGCAAGACAATTCTCATCTGCAGATGTTTTCCTGGAGCAGCCCAGTTCTCCTGCATCCCCTTTCTGTCTGACAAGGACAGAAAAATTCATCCTCAAGTTTGTATTTTAATAAATGTTTGTTTGGTAGAAAGTGATGGGCGTTAGCTAAATGAGTAATCTGCAGTGTTTAATTCTGTAACTCTTTAAATCTGTCTTTAAAACTTTATGGGATGTTGCCTGCAAGAAAAATAGTAATAGCTCTATTTTGTACTTCAGTCACAAGTGGTTGCAAAAAGAACAAGAGAACAAGGCAGATTCATAGAAAACCAGATAATGTGAGTACAAAGTCACCACAGCATCTGTGAAGGACTCTCCAATATACACCTTTCCAGGGATTTCTAGCATGGCTTTCGAGCAGCTTGTATGCCTTCGTAAGGCAGAGCAGCTCCAGCTGTGACCACGCACAGCCCCAAATGTTCTGAGCTTTAACATTTATCAAATGACAGTCCTAAAGTTGACAAAAGCAGAATCCTCGTGGGAGGTGACATCCCTGCACATTGCCAGGTGCTCAGCTTAGCTGGGGACACAGGGCTGGGGGCTCAGAGAGGTGACCAAGTTGTAAGGGAGGGCTAAACTGAGTTCCAGGGCCTTGCTTTCACAACAAACTTGCTGCTGTTTTACAAATCAGTATGAAGGTAGAGAAGTTAATACTGCAAACTGTAGCAAACCTTTCAAAATTTCCTGCGCAGGTGGGTGTACACCAGGCAACTTTGGCAGCATTGGCTGTAGCCACATCTAAGTGATGCAATCTTATGTAGAAGAAAGTTGTAAGAGTGCCATATTTCTTCATTTTAAGGTAAACTTTTGAAACTTCTTTGCTCAGCTTCTTCTGCTTGGCACTGCACAGCACTGCACAGCACCAGCAATGTCTCTGCTGGCTGACAGGGGCTCAGGAGTCTCTGTCTTTTAGAAATGTGCAGTCTCATGCAAGGAGATGTAAAAGTTTACTTGGAAAGACTGCTTACAGCTATCAATTTATTTCAGAATAAAGAAGGAAAATTATGATAATTGTTTCATCTCAAAAATAGATTACAAAAAAACCCAAGACCCAATAGTGATGCTAATGCAAGTTTCCATTTTTCGGTCCCATTTTGCTAAATAAGTTTTATGAAAAACAATTTGCAAACTCTGAAAGGTGCGAATTGGGCATTTCTGAGATTTGAAAATATTGGAGGAGTACGTGCAAATGAACCAAGGTTGGTCAAAATTTGGGTCAGCTCAGCCTGAAGTAAGCACTGTGAGCTGGGATGATGGTACACGAGGGCTGCGCTGTGCACGATCATCCTCAGGGCATGGGGTGGATTAGGTGACCTCTGCAGAGTCATTCCAGCCCAGTGATTCTTTGAGAAGGCAAACACACTGGAAGATGCAAATCTTATCTGAAAAGTGTAATGTGAGGCCCGCTGGTGGGATCCCACAAATAATCTGGATTTTGTATGGCTGTGGGAGGAGGTTCAGTGAGTAACTGCTGATTGTTGGTGTTTAGCAGATGGGAAGGAAAGGCAAAGGAATGGTGTGCACGGGGTGTCTGCTAAGTCAGGAGGTTGCATTTCAGTATTGTCCACCTGAGCTGCACGGCGCTCTGAAAAATGGGCAGCTCTTTCAGTTGCTGCCATCTCAGAGAGAATAAAACCCTGCTTGGATGTCTCTTATAAAGAAATCCTTCTGGACATGGCTGTGCAAAACATTGGAGGAGATTAAAGCATAGCATTCCAGTGACTTGTTTAAACATATCTCGTTCTATCTCTTTGCAGCAATCCTTAAGCCCCAACCACCAAAGACTATCTCCTCACAGCAGTGACAAATTCCAATCCCAAACAAACCACCTGGGGCACGCTGAATTGCTAAACACAAATGTCAGGGGTCTATATTATTTCCAATATTCTTTGACATTGCTCATGATGTGGCTTCTGGCACATTCCCAGCAGAAGAAAGTTCAGTTATATTTCTTTCAATTAAAGAATCCGATTCAGTCAACTAATCATGTCAAAAAATGTCTGGAGGAGGGGAAGGGAAAGGAAGAGGAGAGCGTGAGCGTGCGGCGGTGTATGGGATGGGCTGGCTCATGCTGCCTGCAGGAGGCACGCTCACTGTGGGCTCTGGCTGGCAAAAGGGCTGACGAACAGAAAAGTGCCACATGTGGCAAAAAGTTTATTGGTTTGATAAAATCATAGAAGTCCTGCTATTGCACGGGCTGCTGCTGTGAAAGCTGTGTTCCTAGGTCTCAGTTTTCCAGAGAATGGTAGGAAAGTGAGGATCAGGGTAGCAGTAAGATGGTGGCCCGGAACAGCTGGGGCTGCTTCACCTGTTTCAATGTGCTGCTGGTCTTTGGTGGAAAAAAAGCAAAGGTTCCCAAACCTCAAAAAAAGTCCAGGATTTTAAGAGTATTTGCATTTGGAATGTTTTGCCAGGTTACACAACAGGATGCAATCCTTGGGATATTTCTGCCTAGGCTTTCCAAACCTCCCTTCTCTGATGTCCTCATGATAGCACTGCTGAAATGGAAGCAGATGGACCTCTGCACCCTATCACCTTGGCAAGTCTCAGAGGTTTTTCGGGCTGGGGTCTCTTTAGGCACTGTGAGGCAGCAGTCAGATTTCCAAATGCAGAGCAGCTGTGGCATTTCTCATTTCTTCTGTACACCCGTGTGGCAATATGTCCTAAAACCCACCCCAAGCTGATGCTTCTCTTGGGTGCATGCAGCGAGATGCAGCACAGATGTGCAGCCTGCTCCTCTCTTGCACCACTGCATGGTCTTATGACTAGAGACATTTGTGAAAATATTCCAGCACATTTCAGTTACCAAGTCAAGCAGTGTTGATCTGAGGGATCTACATGGCCATATGAGCGTGTATGTTTTTGGAACATCAGTTTTAAAATCAGGAAAGCATTGCATTTTTCTCAACACCAAATGCATCCTCACTGCTGGAGAGAAGCACCGCGTGCCTGCCGTGCCTAGACCTCAAGGTATGCTCTGGTCAGGGATCAGCACTGCTGGTAACCTCACACTGCAAAAACTGACATCCCCGGGGAGGGAAATATTGAGGACAGATGTATGAGCTATCGGACCCTGCCCGTTTGTTGCAAATTCTGTGTCATGCTGCACATCTTACATACATTAAGGAGCAAATGGGCTCATTCCCGTGGCAGCAAATATCACAGATCAGAACAGAAATTATTTATGGTGACAGGCAGGTGGTACTGCAGACAGAGATTTCTCTTAACCTCGTGGAAATATGGTCACAGTGGACCCACGGAGGCTGATTTTTTTTCTTCCTGCTGGCTTCAGAGAAATGCTCTGGTTTCAGTCAGTAGTATTTTAAAATAGTGATGTCTCAGGCATGTGGACTTCGTACAATCCTTGTTTCTTTTCACCCAAAGCAGTACGGATAACACCTCAAGTTCATAGCATAAATCATGTTTTTATCAGAAAAGAAATTTACCTATGTGTGTTTTCCATCACACCTCTTAGGCTGGGATAAGGAGACACAATCCAAATCCCCACATCCTGTGGAATGGGAGATAAATCTGTGCAGGGAAGATGCTGAAAGGCCGTGTTTAACATCTCTACAGCTGCAGCTCAGGGCTGGGAGCTGTGTGCAGCGGCTGCTGCCCAGCTGAGGCTGCGGGTGGAGGCAGAGCCTGGCTGGGTCCTGGCTGTGAGCTGTGGGGAGTGGTGGGTGGGCAGCTTGCACCTCTTTTACCTTTTGCTCTGTGATGTG
Organism: Tetrao urogallus; assembly: GCF_951394365.1. NCBI lineage: Eukaryota > Metazoa > Chordata > Aves > Galliformes > Phasianidae > Tetrao > Tetrao urogallus. Next base: position 12,385,544 of record NC_136829.1, on the reverse strand, counting down.
GAGGAGATAAGTTTAGAGTGGATCAGGGATACTCATAGGATGCGAGAGCTCTTCTTCCACCAGAAGGAACTGAAGAGCTCGGTGTTTCTTATAGCACTGCAAGAAGGGAGATGGGTTTGTTCTTTCTGTATGACTAGGGAATGTGAAAGGAGGAGGGAAGATGAACTGAACAGCAAACGTTGGTGCAGGAACTACTGAGCAAGAGATGCCCCTGAACACTTCTGTGCTGCAAATGAAGAGATGTAACAGCCATCCTGGCGGTGAGGCTTACTTAGAATCATAGAGTTCTCCCAGTTGGAAAACTCCCCTGTGGATCATTGAGCCCAACTCCTGGATCCACACAGGACCACCTAAAAATCAGGGTCACGTTAGGGGACGTTATGGAACTGAGACAGGAGCAGCAGGCCAGTGTCAGGACGTCCTTAGTACCACGGGAAGGAATAGAAATGTGTTCTAATACATTCGGTGCCATTCTCATGTGTGGCAGTGTCCTGGGAACAGATGCAGAAATCCCCCTTTGGAAGGAGTGCACTGCTCAGCACTGCAGTGCCTGCTGTGGGCACTGTGCAGTCACTGCTGTCCATGCAGCAGCACTGGGCTCAGAAACCTATGCCAGCACTGCTTTGCTCCTCCAAGTCATGGTGCTTTTATGGCACTGTTTGAGGGGGCGCTTTGTGTAAATATGGAATGGCACTGGGGTCAGAGATAAAACAAAAAACAAGAAAACAAATGGAGAGTTTAGGGGTGATGATGTGCATTTACAGATTATTTTTGCTTAGTGGCCAAAATATCCTCAAACCAGGGGTGCTGCAGGGGAGGGGGAGTCCATAAAGTGTTGTGGAATGAATACACTGCTGAACTAATGAATAGAAACAAGATGTTGGAACCACCACCTAGAGAGGCTGCTGAGTGGCCATAATCAGAGCTCCCTAGGAGGTGGCCAAAATGTCTCCTTGCTATTCATGAGGTCAGAATAGCTTTCGTTTTATAATGTGATCTTTCTTCCTGACCTCCTCTCTGCTCTTAAATGACCTCAGGACTATAAATTCCCTCCTAGAAATAGAATTATTTACTTAACTGTCCTCTGTTTGTTTTAGTCAGTTGTGATCGTTCTTTCGGAGATGTCATTTTGAATCTAAATGGAATTTAGTGGCAGCAGACTCTGGTGTCACTGAGTTTTTGTACTAAAACATGCCTTATATGCACTCACTAAGGTTAATTTGCTTGTAGAATGTACCTGCCTCCTATAACCTCCCTATGAGAAATGTTTTGGATGTATTAAAGCTGATCCTACCAATATTTCAGGACTAATTTGCTGCTGCTTTAAATATCAAGGATAGATTTCTGATGGATCCCTAAGGCTTAAAACATTTGTGTATGGACAGTAGTTCATATATACTTATGCTTGAGCTGAAGTGCTGTATATACAGCTTGCTGGAGAACGTGTGTACTTTTTGTATGGCAGATTGCTCTCTAAAGACCATTATGAGAGCATAAAACTCTATTATTTTCCATTGAGTTCCAGCAGCACATTTGTCTGCATGATCATTCTAATCATTTATGGTAATTCTGCCAAAAAGAAAAAACATCTTTTTGAAGCAGGAGGATGGCTTAAGTAAGCAATATTTATAGCTTTGGAAATGGTGTGTTCTGGATGTTAATAATTAGATTGAAGGTTCAAAACCAAAGCAGTGGCATAAAGTTACTGAACTTGAGATCAGTTTTGTTATTTTGATGCAAGGGTAGCGAATGAGTGAATGAATGAATAAATAAATAAAAGAACTAGGTCAACCTGCAAACCAACAGAAATTTGATGTTTTATTTTGTTCTTTGTTTATGGGGTTCACAAAAGTTCAGTTTATGTTGTACCGAGTCTGAGCCTCACATGCTTCCAACTTCAGGGCCAGATGTGGAAAGTACCTCAGTGCTGTAAAAAGCAGTTTAAAAGATTGTCTGAGTCAGATGGAGCTCGGAAACCACAGAGATCTCAGAGAGGCTCTTGGGAAACCTCCAGCCGAGATTCCCAGATAAACTGTGATTGACTTTGAGTTGGTGTGATCCAGAAGGAGGACACTCGGACTCGAAAGGTCTCCAACAAAAGGTCCAAAGCTCTTAGAAGTGCTCCCAAGGTTAAGTGTGGGGGAAGAGGATTTGTGATTGTCAAATAAATTGTCGAAAGTAATGCTTTGTTTGTAGCTTGTGAGTTCAACAAGCATGTCCGCTTTGAAGGTCGGTGCTGCTCTGTCAAATCACTTAAGGTTTGGTTCGGAGCCCGTTTGTATTAATGGAGCAGCTCCCTCTGCCTCAGTGAACTGAGTGCTTGCTATCAGTTCATAGGAGCTCACCAGCCTTCTGCTGCTGCTGGGATAGCCGGGGGCACTCAGTTGGTGCCAGCACTCTCACACAGACGTGGTCCATGTGTTGCAGGAGCCGTTGCTAAACTACACCTGCCCTGGTCAGCTGAACGGCTGCTGGACGTCACTGGCTGAGTTAGGAGTGTGCACAACCACAGTCTGCTCCCCTCTCAGCATGAAAGCTCCCCTGGCCCCACTTGCTACTCCAGGTGCCATGCCTGGGGTCTGCTAATGTCTGCTGGGGCCTCAGCGTCTTTTCATACCATGGGTATGAAACCCTCTCTAACAGCTCAGGAATTAGGTGTTTTCCTATCTCTGCTTCCAGGGAGGTATTTGGGAGCATTTTCCAGCACAAAACACGCTGACTAAAAAATGCAGCTTCATTCTCCTCAGCACAAGCAGAGGAGTCAGTGGTGACGCAACAGCAGGGTGAGGCCAGCAGATCAGTTAAGGCCAGATTTTGAAAGCTAAGTAGTCAGCCAGCAAGAACTGCGGAAATATGTAAGCAGTGTGTAACCAGATTCTGTCTGATTACAGCAAACTGGGTGCTTGCTTACATGTGAAACTGTCCTTTAATCACTCTGAACCTGAATCTGAGAGTTGCCCTCCCTGCTCTCACCGTGTTGTACTTCGATGCTTACACACCTCTTCCAGCATTACTTTGCCTCTCCTGTCCTCCAAATTAGTGCATTTCTTTTATCTGTTTTCTAATTTAAGGTTTTTTTTAAATGAAAGTGACAGAAAGGATGGCAATCAGAATTACTTGGCAGAGCACAATTGATGATAACCACTTAACCAAAAGTGTCTCTGGCAGATAGATTTAGTTTACCTAAGAGTTAATGGAAAGCAGTGTCCAATTCCAAGTGTTGACATGATTTGTCAAGTTTGCCATTGTATATGTTTGAAGTTTCCTTTGAGGGGAACTGACCCAAAATTGTAACACTAAATAAACACACTCTTCAAATAACGAATGGCAGTTTCCTAAATTGCCAATCAAATCCATAAATAACGACACAAACTCTGAGTGTATTGAAGTCCTGTTTAACAGAACAGAACTCAACAATAACATTCCTATTAAAATGTATTTTCATTCCAAAGCAGTCTCCCCATGAACATTCAAAATGTAAACAGCCCTAAAAGATTTGTAAATTATCTTTGCCCCTTGGGTGGGTGAAGGGAATGAATCTGAAGCTGCATTAGAAACCCTAAAGTTGGATATGAAAGTCGCAGAGACACAATACTGCATATTGTCATAATTAGCACTTCTTGCTTAAAGAAATGAAAGCAAAGCCCAGTTGTCTTGGGTTATGAGGGCTCCAGAGTCTAAGCAGCATTTAAAGCAGTCTTATTTTGTGAAAGAAGGGGAAATGTCTTTGCATTCTGTTCCCAGCAAATGCCATATCACTGTGGCAGTATTCACCCCAGTTCCACACAGATGCCCAGGACTGGCACCTATCTCTCCCAAGTCCTTTGGTGAAATCAAAGGAAAGAGAAATTCTGCTACAAATTACTCTCTAGAGTCAGGAGTAAGAGGAAAAGAGAGTGTGAAAGCAAGCTGGAGAGGGAACGGAGTTCAGCTCATTTTGGCTTCAAGTTCTGCCTTTTTGCTCTGTCCACCCAACTGGGCTTCCATCACCCAGCTTGGCAACTCTGTTCCTTCTCTGCTGTGTGGCATGAACCTGCCTCCTCCCTGCTTTGATGGTGTTGTGCAATTTGTATGTTTCCTTGTTTAAGGGCACTGCGGAAAAAGGAGAAATCTGTCAAGGAAGCCATCTGCTTCTGAAATCCCCTTCTCCTCCAGTTGGGTTCAGTACTTTCCTGGGATGCCCAGCGTTGTAGCTCCTTTCACACAGGATGATTCGAGGCCCACTGAAGTCAGCAGACTCTAACAGACCACAGTGAGCTGTGGGTTGAGATCTTATCTTGCACAGACATTTCATTTTTTTCTCATTCAGTCTGTATTCAGATGACTGCTGGAAGCTGTTGGGAATCCTGGCAAATCAGCATCCCCTAGAAGGGGTGTTCCTGTGCCAAAAGGGTGCCCTGAGCTGCACTCATCATTCCTGGTAAGGACAGCAGGGCTGAGCAATGGGGGCCACCTCTCCAGAAAGGACAGTGTGGGTACATGTTGTAGAAATATTGAAGAACATCCTGGAGGATAAATAAAGTGGTGTGAGGTGCAGATATCACTGCAAGCAGGAGAGCCGACTGCAGGTTGTGGCACTGTGCAAATGAGTCTCTGAGCACCCTGTACATCGGTGCCTGCTCTTCCTGTGCCCCCATTTTACCACAGCTGCTATAAATTTGGATGGGCATTGCCAAAAATTCAGTGCCAGGAACAGCCATGCAAAAGGTGAGCTTGTTTGCTGAGAAGGCTGACATTTTGGAACTGCTGTGATCAGCCCTGTCTTGGCCCATCTCTGAACTGACCCCTGGCTCCATTCTCACTATAGCTAGTTGGGCACATTTTGGTGGTTGAAATAAAAGGAGGTTAAGAGCCAGGAGAAATCCATCTTGTATTGCAGTACTCTTATATAGCCCCCAAAGATAATTAAGTGTGGCAGTAACGGAACCGAAGGTGCTGGTTTAGCGTAAGTTCTGCCCATGACCTTCATTAATATCCTTTCTTAATTTTAGACCCACATGGAGTTTTTTGCCCCAGTTCCCAAAGCCGAGGGGATTAGTGTCAGCAGGCTGGAGGAGATGTCAGCCTGGAGTTCAGAGAGTTAATTTCCCCTTTGCGTGAATCAATAGCTCTCATCACATGAAACCTCGAATCTGTGCCAAAGTGCTCTGCATTACACACACCTCTGTTTTGCCCCCGGGTGCAATACGCAGTTCAGTGAGAGCAAAGATGCCAGTTTCTGTGCAGGTATTTCGCATTATCACTTAGATTTGCCCCAGGGTGAAAAGGAGGAGGGAATCCTCAGTTTCAAAAGGATATTTTAGTCTATGGGGCCACTGGGAATGTGTTTTGCTAAGTGCTATCTACTAGCAGCAAGAGACAAAAGGCTCAAGAAAGACTCAAGCCGCTCTTTGTCACACACAGAGAGCATCACAAAGAGCACATTTATTTTTAGTCTGGTATTAAACCACAATATTCAAACAACATTTAAGCAGTTAAATAACATAAAGCTCACTTTTTTCAAAGTGCCTCACACAGCCATTTGCGGGGATGGTGAAAACGGTATCTGGGGAAAAGCTGCCTTTTGGTATTCCTTCAGAAGGAACTGGGGGCTGAGAATTTCTGCTGCATTTCGGGTTCAGGCAGGGCCAATTTGTGACAGTCAGAATTCCCTGGGAAGTACAGTTCTGCATCCCCCATGGCTCCGAAAGCTCAGAAGTTGGCCATGATGGGAAGACTGTGAGGAGTCAGCAGTGAGGAGAGAAGGTGGGGAGATGAGAACTTTGTATTTTCACCTTGCTTTGCCTAATGAGCATTCCTTGCAATTGCAAAGCAGTATAAACTTTGGTGCTTGGGCACGTGAGCTATTGAAGATGGCCAAAGCAAGGACAGATGGACAAGGGCAGGGCATCCCCACATTTCCTGCTGTTACCATGGGGCAGGAGCAGGCATGTGGGCACTACTGCAGAGCAGCTGTGGTGCTAAGAGAACCCCTTTTGAACCAGTAGGAAAATCCTGGTGGCTGGTTACAACCAACATCAAATTTGAACTAGAGTGAAGATTTTCAAGGAGATCTTTCAAGGAGAGATCTTCTTCCAGGGTGATCTTTTGTGTAGATTGAAAGGAAACTTCTGACAGCTGAGAAAGAAGAGTTGGCAGAAAATTATGTATCACAGCAGTAAATCTTCTAAAATGTATTTTTCTAGTACCTTTTATCTGATACCTAAACTCTGCGAGGCAGAAAAATGACATTATTCCACAAGAGCTCCCAGAGGAGAAATGATTAACCACAAATCACACTGATTCTAATTTTATACTCAGAGTTGTAAATCTGGAGACGTGTCTTTCAAGTAGAGAAGACCTCGAATTTAAACCAGGTCAGCATCTGGCCAGTGTCCTAAATGGAGCCGGGGCCCTCCTTCCCTGTTTGGCTTTGGACAGCATTCTCTGTCCACAAGAAAAACATCACAGCGATGACATGCTTAGAAGCAAATTCTTGCTTTTGTGAGTGGTGCCACTTGGTTTTGCAGTTCTTATGGGGAGTTGAATTCTGGCTAAGAGAAGCAGTCTGGGCGCGAGGTTTGGGGAGCCACGTGCTGATACAGAACTTCTCCATCATCTGATAGATTTGGCTCCAGGTTTTGGTCTGACATCCTCACTAATGCCTTCACCAAGAGCAGAGTAGTTCAGCTATTTGAAAAGTATGGTTCAGCTGGTGGAAGTTGGATCTCTAATTCAGCCTTCCCATTTAGGGAGATGTCTGAAGTTCTGTTTCCTTCCTCCCTTCCTTCCCAGTGCTGCTCCAAAGATCTCTGTCTGGTCACTCCAGTTCCTACATATTCTGTGTCTTTGTGTGGAAAATGGCATGAAAGATATTGATGCAATTCCATGGGAAACTGGGAATTTCTTTGTTTGTGTTTTGGTTTGGAAAAGGCTACAAAGTCTGCCTGATTCCCAGGCAGGACTGGGGGCTGCTTGTCAATTACATCGTTTTGTAGATAGTTTCACTAAGTTTGTACTGGGTGTCAAAGAGGTAACGAGAAGCTTGAATATTGCAGAAATAATAAATCATCATGTGAAATTCAATAGGAATTGTTTCTTTACCTGTGTGATATGTGAAAACTGTGCTGGAGGCTACATCTCTCAGAGCTGCCCATTACCTACATTCCCTTCAGCTCAAATGTAAATCCTTTAAAGAGGCTGAGGGTGCTTTGAAGTTGAAGTGAGTAGCTCCCAATGACAAACTTATATTTTTTCTAGATGTTGTTGGCCCCAGACTGGTGTTTCTTCCTCTCAGGTTCTGTAAGGCACAGCTTAACTGTCATGCAGAAGCCTGCAGTTACTGACCTTTTAGAAACTGCCCACTCCTGGTCTCTGCTGAGGTTGTGCTGGTTGTTGTTGTCCTTACTTTGTGTTTCTGATGTTATTTCATCTGGCTGGCAGAATCTGTTTGCAGCTATTGATGACTTCTTCTAAAAGCTGACTTCCATGATTTTTCTTCATTAAAAAAAAAAAGAAAAAAGTGTTCATGGGGAAATTAAAATAATTGTAAAGGTTTAATTGAGTTTTTGGATGAAAAATATTGACTGTGTTACCGAATGATTTGATGGAGTAGATGTTTTAGAGGGAAAGAATCCAAAGGAGAGCAGTTTTGAAACCACCGCTGTGAGATTCCTCAAAACACATAAACACAAACAGCCCCGTGTGAGAAAATGTGGACAAACAGTTCCCACTTGATGATGAATAGGAGCTGTTTGTCTGAAACTTGGGCATTTTTAGCTGTATGGAGACAGACTTCTGGAGGACAACAGCACTCAGACAGCAGAGGAGCTGCAGCAAAGCGTGAGGGCGCAATCACAGACGTGTCAGCAAGCAGCATTCATGTTGCTGCATTAATTTTGCAAGTGGAGACGCTTATCTGAATGAGATTTTGATCAGAAAAGAGTAGCACTATTTCCCTATGTTTTTTTCTTTACGGTCTTTAGGTAGCTTTGCTTTCTCTCCTTGCAGCTGCCATGAGGTTCTGGTTCCACTGGGAATTAGGGGTGAAGCTCTCCAGGAGAGGAGAGCTGTGGTGTCAGGGATGGGGTAACACTGCTGTGCTGTGTGCTGCTGCCCGGGGTGCCACCAGGGGCTGCAACCTTCAGGTCTGAAGTTTGCCTCAGTTCAGGGCTTTGGGTCTTTTGCTGATTGTTTCCTTCTCAAAAGCCAACCTGATCAGACCCATGCTGAGCTTAATGAGGTTCAGGACCTCAGTTCATGCAAATCACAAAGTCAGTAGTGCTTGGACACCCTTCTGTCTTAAAGGGGGATTTAAAAATGCCGGGTAATTTTTCTTTCGGGAGATGAGTTGCTAAAAACAGAAAATACAGAGTTTAGGATGGATTTTCTTGTTGTTTTCTTTTTCCTTCCTGGGGCTGGAGGTCACCATGACTAACCAAAAAGGTATTCCCAGGTCTCGATTCTGTTTTGCAAACTGTTCTATATTAAATATCATCCCTCTACTGAAAGCTGTCAAAACACTTTCATTTCACCGTCAGCAGTAGAGAAATCTCAGTGATGCCACGTAACAAGCATTATACAAATAGCTGTCAGGGTTCATTACATCTTCTTTGAAAAAAATATTTTCTCTGGTGCTTTGAGTGCTTTAGTTTTTTAAGGTGTCATTCCCAAGCACTCACGTGCTGACTTGCTCCTTGAACTTTTGGAACTCCTTATCATTATGTTTAATGGAAACTCTGAACTGTGGAATACTGGAGAGAGAGTTTCTGTGCCTTGGTGGCAGGTCAGTGACATGGAAAGGGCCAGCTGCTGTTCCGGGTGGAGGACAGGAGTGGTAGGAGCTGCACATGGGCTGTGGGCAGCCCCAGTTACTGGAGGTGGTGACAGTGGAGCTGTGTGACCGCAGCCCGGCTCAGGGATGCTATGGCCCATGTGAGGGTCAAGATTCTATATGAATTAATCTGGATCACTTGATTACAAATCTTTGAGAAGTGAGAACAGCACATGCAGCCCAATGGCTGTCCTGACCCAGGGGCAGGTTCCAGACGTCAGGCAAATGAAGGCAGAAAATTGCTAGGAAAAAATGAGGCCCTGTTGATCTGCAGCATCAACAGGTGGCAGTTCCTTCTTTTCTGTCATATTTTCTCTAAGGGTAGAACTAAGCAGTTTCACACACATTCACACAGCTCAGTATGGAAACTATGTAGAGGAAAACCTTCTGCTATCCGCTCAAGTCTTGTCCAGGTGCTGAGCAAGCAGGTGTGATTACAGCTCCGGTGACCAGCAGGGTGGGCAGTGCCTGCAGTGCAGGCTGGGGATGCTGGTGCTGGTTTGCTGGGCTCTGAGTGCACACATCTGTGAGACCAGATTAGAAAATGACACAGACAGTTCCCAGAGATCTGAAAGCAGAAACATGTGTTGGAATATGAGCACAGGCTTTTTCTTCTTAACTAAATTGAGCGGTAGGAGATAGGAGTTGGGGTGACCCTTCCTCTCAGTGGGTGTTATGCAGACGCAGGCTTTAAGCACTTCCTTACGGACTGTCAAGAGTCAGATATGATTCAGTCAAACAGGCAGCGCAAGTAACAATGTCAAGGGAAGGATCTGATGTTTCAATTTAAGTGAATCCATTTGTTTTCTTTTTAATGGGAACGGCACTGCAAGTCTGTAAGAGCTAGAAATGAGCTCAGCGGCTGGAAACTACAAAGCAGAAGCCCTCCTGCTCCCTGAGCTCTGCACAGTGTTATTTGGGTGACCGAGGGCAGGCTGTGCTCAGCCCTGCCTTGCCATCCTTGTTCCTGCACAGATCGTTTTGAATCCATCACCCAAGTATTGCCTATCCTTAAGGAAATGTGATGCTGCTTGCCTTCATCTCTGAGATTACTTGAAATGTGGCCTCTGCAGCTGAAGCCAAGCAGGCTCACCGCCCCTCCACCTCTCCTGGCAGGAATTTGCAGACTTGCTGTGAGCCAATGAGTAGCTTTAGTAGCTGCATATTTCCACCTTGAAACTCTACAGCAACCCTCAAGGGTAAAGGGATCTCCACTGACAAAGGGTCTCCAACATGCCAGGTTTCATACGGAGCAATGCAGGGAGCCCTGGTTTCGTGTGATATGTTTGTGTCATTAATTTTTCCTCTTTTCATCTCTGTGAATTTCTAGAGTTTTGCCTTTTAGAAAAAGTGCTCCTCCTTTTATTCTAAGACATATATAGTTTCATTGTTTTCCTCTTCAGTCTCTGTATCCTGTGGTGGCAAATCTTGGAGAGCCAGCTAACCAAGCTGGGAGAACTTTCCAGAGTACTGTCGGCCAGATTATTTATGTCCATTATAAAAATAACTGGGTTTTCTAAGTAACTATCTTGTGGGGCACTCAGTGTAACATTTTCATCACGAATTACCAATTAAAACACTCATCCTTGCAAAGCTGTGTTGAAATGCCCGTTTGGGGAAACTGCAGGCAGTAGCACGGAAGTGGAGCTGTTGGCAAAATGCACCCCCCCAAAAAACCCACTTTTTAATATATTTCAGAAAGTCCTATATTTTTATGCATTCTAAGTTGCACTGCTTATTATCTAGACCCGTTCCAGTTTTTGATTTACCTTCAAATTCTTAGCAGAGGTGCCAGTGCAAATGTTACCCCACGTTCGTCTTGGCTGTCTCATATAAAACTGTCCAGGGCTGGGGCCCCAGATGTGTCTCCATTGCCACATGAGGACAGAACAGTCTGACCTTTCTCAAGGCCCTCGCTGCAAATCTGTGGGACAGGAAGGTCCCTCCCCATGGGAATGAAGGGATGGGATTTGACACCTGCCCGCTGCTGTACGGGTTTGTGCAGACTGGTGAAGAGCACTTCCCGTTTGTGCTGAAGGGGTGAAGGCACTTCAGCTGCCCAACACCTATAAAAGTCAGGCTGTTTCTTTTGCTTCTCTGTGCTGGAATCGATGTAGGCTTTTAAGGTCACGAAACAGCATGGATTTCAATGAGGAAGATTTATTTCCCTTAAAAGTCATATGGGTTTGAACTTAGGATTTAATTCAAAGACTGTAAATACAAGACATGGGACCAGTTTCTCTTTTAACAGATGTTTGGCCCTTTCTGATCCCTCTGCCCACCCTGTGCACTGAAGAGGTGCACCAGTGGGAATGGGGGATGCTGAGCCCTGGCTCAGCACGGGGGTCAGCCCCTTCCACAGCACCTCCTGGTGCTGCTCCACAAAGAGTCCTTTGGGGGAGGTCTTGCTTCCAAAGAGCCCTGAAGAGCCTCTTTTCTGAGTAATTCCTGTTATTGAGAGACTCAGGAGTTTAAATAAAGCTCAGAATCACATGGGGTGTTCCAGTCAACACATTTTTGTTTTCCCTTTTTAATACTAGTCTTAAAAGCGCTCTGTATTCAGCTGTGCAGCAGCCAGCAGCCATTGCTTCCTTCCACATCAGAACATTTAGGAGCATCTATTTTAGTTGGGAGAAAACAAAAAAATCCCACTAATTTGATTTTCCCTTTGATCCCTTATATTTCCTACATGCTTTCCTCTCTGTTTATAGCATCTGACATAATTCCTTTGGTCAGATTTTATGCCTGAAGTCATTTAGGCCAGTTTTAGCTTTGGTTTTTTTTTGCTTTTTTTTGTTGGTTTTTTTTTTTTCAGGGCTTTGACATCTCAAGCAACTTAATCTAGGTCAGTAAAGTACCTGCTGTTGAAAGGAATTTTCTTGAGTAATGTTTTGATGTCAGAAGGGCCGTCCTCGGTATGCACGTGTCAGAGGTCACCAAGCCGTTACTGTACAGAAAGGGCAAGCCACTGTGTGTTAAATATTGGTCATAACACCCGTCTGCAGTGATCTAGATACAGACTTCAAATCCTTTCAAACGTGGGGCTTTGTGATTTTTCACTGGCTGAAGTGTTGTTTTGTACAAATCCCACCAAGGTTTTCTTTGAGGAAGATGGTGCTGTGAGGCTGTTGGGCTCAGGATCACAGGAGCAGCGATTGCCCTGGTTTCACAGAACTCCCAGACCAAGTTTAATTGCCCAGTTTACCACTGTGTGAACCCAGTGAGCTCATTCATGGGAACAACCACAGGATCTGGCCGCGTGGATTACCATGAACTGATGGCAGCTCACAGCAGGAGCAAACCTGGTGGAGCTAACATCCGCACTGCCAACATTTGCATCAAGTTCATGGTTTCCAGTTCCTGCTTGTAGACTGTTCAATGGTGTGTGTTTGAGAACCCTTATCATAACTACCAAAAGCTGGACCATTCCTGCCCAGCAAAGGCTGTAATGCAGTCCTTCATTCTGGTGTCTCACAGCTCTGCCTCTTGCAAATGAGGCCACGTAACGAGCTCTGCAGCCAAGGTAGAAATAGCAGTTCCTCTGACAGGGAGAAAATCAGGGATAAAACTGTGTTGTGTGTGCACCAGAACTGGCAAAGATTCTTTTCTAAGTTCATATCTCGTGATCGATTCAGTTTTGTGTCTCAGAAAGGGAAGCTCCAGATGAAGCTTTTCCTGTCACTGCCTTCAGGCATTTGCAGGGACTCTCCTGTTCCTACCACCTGTCTTCACAAACGCTGCAGGGGTGTAAATGACCGCTTCTGTCCTTCTGGCAGATTTCAGTAGGAAGGATTCAGACAGAAGTAAGTCACAGGTTTGGAGGCAAAAACTCTGCAAAATGTGTAATGGCAGTTCCCTTCCAAATAACCATAAATGGATTTTGCCCAACCTTTTCCCTAAAGTTCTAGAAAAAACTAATGAGAATACATTTCTCTATTTGTTCAGTCATTTCAAAAGAGGAAGTGCCAGCCAGCATTTCAGCACTGGTTTAGGATATCCACAAAATACCTAATTTGAATGACATTACTGGAAACTGAAGTGGTTATGTATGTGCTCCTTTAGCTCATCACTGAGCAGTCTATCAGTGGTATACTGACACGTCGTGGTATTTTTGCCCTTTTAAATTAACTTGCCTTAATTTGTTACATTTGGTTAGCTGGTTTCTAGTGGATTAAAGTATGACACAATGGTTCTCAAATTGTGCTCTTCAGAGCATATTTTGATGGGCTCGCTATAACCCATGGTCATGAGATGCTGTTTTTCCTCATTTCCAGTTGAGAAGTTGTATTATGAGACTCTAAAAATACATTCACATGTTTTCATTAAACTGTTTCTCCGTGGTAGCAATTGTTATAGCTGCTGTGCTCGGGTCTTTGATCGCTACTGGGAGAAGGGGTGGCTTTTGGGATTGGAAATGGATGGAGAAAGAGCTGATCCAAATACATGTCTGCATGGGGGATGTATTTTTTGCAGGGCAGAAAAATGGAGAGCACAGCTCACAAGTGGTTTTTGCCTTTTCTTCCTTCCGTGAACTTTGGAAGTAGAAACATTGCCTTTAATGTGTCAGTCGTAAAACTTACGAAGTGAAAGGTGTGTGATTCACTTCTTGGAAATTCTTACAGATATGCACAAAATGTGACAGGCAAAGAGTAACTTTTCAGTTGTGACCATTGTGTTTTAGCAAAGAGCTCTTTTATTCAGACATTACTTTGGGCAGCTGAGTTTTGTTGGAGGTTGCCAGAAGGCAGTTGTGAATGCCTTGACTCAAACAGCCTTTCTCCTGCTTGCTCAGCCTTCATCTTCTTAGAAGTGAGCTATGAGAGGTGACTATGCAGTGAGATTCTCAGTTACCATTGTCTAGATGGAAATAAAAAATCTAATACACAAATGTAAGGAAAATGCACATTAAATTGGTCACCCGAGCCCAAGTCTTCCCAAGCAAAGAAAAAGCAGTGTTCTCTCAGACTTATTTATTAGCATTGTTCTTTTCCAGAGGTTAAAACTGAACATTCCTCCTCCTTGCAGCTCTAAACATTACAGTCCACTCCATCTGTTTGAAAGTGGCTGAATAGAGTCAAGAAGGTAAATTAGAATCATCTGCTTTCCAAAGCCTTTCTTGTCTCCATAAAACAATGCCCTCTCCTGCCTCCCAGGCTGTGACTAATTCTCCAGCAGCCCTTTCGTTCCAAGTAAAACTTTCATGTAGGCTGACCGTGTTTTAATGAACAAATGCACCAAACGACTTTGCGGGATTCATTTTTCCCCTCTTTATTTCAGTGGCATTAAATGTGCGAAGGACACAGAGCGGAGAATAACACTCCAAATGTGGGTGCTAAAAGGACGGTCAGGTTTGTTTTTTTTGCTGCTGTGTGATTTTGACGTAGCTGAAGGTCATGGCATGCGTACAGTTAATTGGGGCTCATGATGAGGATTGCTTAGTACCAACATATCCATCAGGGGCCTCCACAAGGATGTTCCTTAGGAAACCACCATGGCCCTGCTTTGGGGACAGGAAGATGCTGGCTGTGGGGACAGGTTGTGGGAGGTAGCAGGCAGAGCAGCACGGTGCCCAGGGACACGGAACTGACATGGGTGGGAGCAGAAAGGCAGAGGCTGCCCTGAGCAGCTCAGGACCAGACAGATTGCTACCTGGCTGCAACAGCCAGAGGAAAGGGTTAAAGTGAGGAGAGTGTGGTCAAACCCGCAAAGAATTGATGTGGTTTAAATCCTTACTATGAAAATCATGATGTCTTTGCATAGCTTAATGGAGAGCTTTACTTTGATGTGAGAAGATGCTGGTCTGCCCTTGGAAATGCCCATCAGACACTGACAGGCCCTTCTTCCAGACCGTTTTCAGATGGAAACCAGCTCTTGTGGCACTTCAACCTCTTGCTGAGAGGGAAGTAACGTTTAGTTGAAAGAGCAAGGCATGTTGGCCACTTCGAAGCTCACACATTTGACATCTGTTCAAGCTGATTTAACCCTAAGGAACTGAACGTGCTTCCCTTGTACCTCTGCTTCCAGCCCTGGGCTCTGTGCTTCAATCTGCCTTCCTGATAATCAGGGAGCCCCACCAATCATGCATGGTGGTGAAGATGTGTCTTCCCTCTGACTGGCATCATTTACCACTAAAACCCTTAAGCCAGTTGTAAGTTGAGCAACAGGAATACATCTGGAAGAACTCCTTGGATTTCAGCAGTCACCTAAAATTCTGTAAGAATGAGAAGGAGCAAAAAATGCCACCTTTTTTTTTTTTAATAAACCTTCTTACTGAGGTTTAAATTTGAGACCTTTCTGGTCAATTCTTGTGCTAAAGCATTGTGCACCGCCTTCTAGCCTGATCTGGGGGCACCTGACAGTAACTAGCAGGAAAACCCAAGTCTGTGCTCCTGCCACTTTCCTTGTTTGGATCCAGTGCATTTGGTGTCTGCCTTTTAGGGATGCTTTTTTTTCAGGTTTTTTTTCTTGTTCCCAGCAGCTGGTGACTCAGGCAGATAAAATACTGCTTGAAAATGGCGAACAATTAACTTTGAAAAAAATAGTTAATTGAAAGTAATGTCATATTTTTACATTCTACAGTTGTCTCTCTAGAGGCAGTAATTACTGTTTATTGTAGTGGTTAATATCTGTGTTTACAGCGATTTTTTTCACATTACAAGTAGGACACCGCTTACACCAAAGTTGCTTGTCTTACTTTTCAGACAAATAAAACTCCCACAGATGAAAGCTTGTCTCACGTAAAAGAACTGCTGAAAAACTGTTTCTATGGACATAAAATCTGACACGATGATAATCTGAAACTGCTCACTCCCCAAGGATGACAAAACTCCAGAAACTTCAAAGCAAAGAAGGAATTGCCAGAGGGGAAATTGTGATTAAAATTAGATAACCTGTATGAAAAGCATCCAATTTGTAGTCTATAAAGGCATTTTAGAACCACAGTTCTTCAGCCCCAGGACCGTAGCTGTAATAATTATCTCAGGACTTTCACAGTGGAATCAAAACATATTAATTTGTTAATGAGTCAGTTTGTAGCAGTAAGGAAAAGATTCTAAGCAGGGAATACAAACATTAACACTGCATTTCTATTTTTAACCAAATGAACTGTTAAAGTCAAAGCTTTGGTTCCTGTGAAAGTGGCTGGAATGGAACTAAAGATTATATGGAGTGCTTCTGGTTTGAGTGTCTGTGAGATGTCAAAAGACAAAGAGAAACCTTGAACCCAGATGAGAATTTCTTCTTGTTTCCACACTTCCCAGCAGAGTTTTTTCATCCACCCCCTGGTTTGCAGCAGCTCATCCATAGAGCTGGCGCTCCTCCAGCCCGACTGCTCCGCTGGCGGCTGCCATCCCAGCAAGGCAGAGATGGAGGCTTCCCTGTGACTGTGCCAATACAGACAGCAAATATGTTATTTCCAGCTAATTATTGTATGCTTTGGATTAGGAGAGGATTAAGGACTTCTTTGAGAGTTTGGGTTATTGTGGGGTTGGAGTGTAGAAGTGTGATGGCAGTGGAAAGGAAAGTGCAAAAAGAAATACGAAAAGGAAGGAGAAAAGGAGCAAGGAGGATGGATGGTGGAGAGGAGGAAGCAAGGAAGGGAAAAATAGTATGTGAAGCAGGGGAGTGAAGAAATCAGAACACTTACGGAATTGAAATGGATTGGAGCTTCTTAATACAAAAGAACTTCAGGCTCAGATCAAATAAAACTTATTTCTTGACTCCTCCGCTGCACTATGGCAGTCGTCTTTAAAGTAAGAGGAATTTAAAGCCTGATGATATTAATACTATCAGGTAGGGCAGGTCTCAGGGAAGTTCTAAGGCCAGGAATGCCCTTCCTATCCCTCAGCTGCTCAGCGCCCTATCGCTAGATCTGGAACAACTGGCAGCATTTCCAGGAGAATGTCTCCTCAGCTGGTGTATAACCTACAGCTTTGTAGCCCCAAGGAGACCCTGCGCTGTGATGGTGGCATGGCTTAGCTGGAAATGAGGGGCTCAGGGAGAACAACCTCATTTATCAATGCCCAAAAGCATTAGAGTCCCTTTCATGCTATTTGTTTTCATGTCTTCTCTCTTTGCTGTGGTCAGTAAAATCTGAGATCCAGCGGTGTATCCCAAACTACCTGCATCTCCCTCATCTTTACTCTTTCAAAGTATGTTGTTCAAATGTATGGTCAGATTCCATTTGGTGCCCTGCCCTCATTCATCGATTTTGTAAAGGCAGCCACTCAATCACCTCCCTTTGCTAAGGAGCCAATGGACAAGAAAGGGAAAGAGAAGGCATAGGGCTGTAGGGAAAAATAAGATTAACAGGAGAGTAAGAAGTTATCTTCTGGGCCTGAATCTCATAATTAGCCATGGAAGAGTCCTCTTTGTTTTGGGATTCGGGAGAAAAAAAGGAAAAAAGAAACAGAAGAATAATTTACTAGGTTACTCTGAGCGAGCTGTTTCATTGCCTTTAGTAACTTTACAGTATGTTAACAGCCAGGAGGAATAGATTCGATCTTTTCCAGATAAGAAATCAGGGAAGAGGTTGATGTTTTCTCTGTGCCTGCCTCCACGTGACATGGTAATCCAGTGTGTTGTACCTGACAGTGGGGAAAAGCTGCACGTCTTCCTATGCTCTTACAGACGGCCTATGCTTGCAAACACCTATAATGATAAAATAGTCATTATATCATTTTTGCCTAGGGCAAAAATATTCTGATGATCTGATTTACGTGTGCGGAGTTATCTCATGCTGGTCTCTATTTATGGGAGCAGTGACTGCAGGTCCTGCTATTATTAGCTCTGTTATGAGTGCTACTTGTGTTTTGTTGCAACATTTTCCATTTTATCTAATGTCCCAAGGCATTTTCATATCAGTAGTGCCAGACGTAAGTAAACATTCCTCCAGCCAGGGCTTTACCATCGCCTGGGAGCTGCAGGCTGCTGGCTATCGGGATCAGATCTGGAGCCCATTTGTAGTTGTAGCATAAAAACTTTCTCTGTTGGATCAAAGGTTGTCCAGTG
The DNA here is from genome assembly GCF_951394365.1 of Tetrao urogallus. Taxonomy (NCBI): domain Eukaryota; kingdom Metazoa; phylum Chordata; class Aves; order Galliformes; family Phasianidae; genus Tetrao; species Tetrao urogallus. Next base: position 12,367,723 of record NC_136829.1, on the reverse strand, counting down.
GTTAAAACCACGGGAGAACAGGGAGCTGGTGAAGCAAAGGAGTTAACTGCCAGGTTCTTTTCCCTTCTGAATCTTTTTGTATGAGTTTCCATGTGTCCTGCTTTCCAAACAAAGGAATTACAGACATGCTGGCCAAGTGGGAGGTCAGGGCACAGGATCTGGTGCATTTTAGATGGAGACAACAGCATCATGTGTGTGCATCTGTTTGTTATTGATATACCCACGCAGTATTATAGGATATAGAAGTAAGGACACCGCATGCTGGAAGATTTCCATCTGTCAGACTCCCTCTTAAGAATGCATGTTGGTTTTGTGAGTTTGATTCACAAGGAAAAGGCCATGCAGTACCACTGTCAGTGCATAAATTGCCGAGGAGCCATGAGAACAGAGGCCATCGAGTGAGTCTCACACGTAGTAAATGCCATAGATAAGTATAATCAATTTTAACACTATGTGCTGGAAGCTTAACCATCTCGGTGAGGACTTTCAATCAGGAAGCAGGGGCAGCAATGCATACCTGCTTTAAAGAGGGAGATTTTAATTATGCCTAACTAGGGACGAATGTGCTTCTTTCATCTGTTATTTGCCATTCTAGTCTGGCTGGGGAAGAGCAACTCCACTGGGTTTCATTATTAGCCTTTCTGCTACTAGACATAAAATGTGGAGGGTCGTACCAATCCCCTGAATCATCCTCTCGGCAATATTGTTTGGGTTTGGTTTAGGATGTTTCTCAAATTCAAGTTGAGGCTGGTTTGATGTTTCGCTCTTCAAAGTTATTCAACACCCAGCCCTTTTGTGGCTCCATTGAGTTCAGAAGTTGGCAGTAGAGCCATGTGCTGTATCTGTGCTTTCACAATAGCTGCCAAACAAATTAATCTTTTCCAAAGATGCAACATGGAAGACTATTGCATCTTCTATTTTTATGGCCATGATTTTGCTTTATTTCATACTCAGACTCTTAAGTTTAATTTGGCCTTGAGTACTGAGTAACTGCTTATGCACCGGAGATATAATGTGATGCTTCCCACTTCTACTCCTACAAACCAGGGCAATATGCCAATTAAATATTTCCAGTGAACAAATCTGAACTGACCTACAGCCCCGGCAGCATTCTTGTTTCATGGTACCTTTCATTTGAAGGTCAGAGCACAGGTTACCAACCTTTTCATTAAGAGAATGGAAATAGAAGCATGGAGCTATCTCATATCCCAGACTGTTGGCATCAGCTGATCTGTGTTACACAACACAAACCATTGGACTGTCAGAATTACAATGCTGATAAATAACATCGAGCTCACTTATGGTATTGTCCATTTGAGAACGCTCATTAAGCATGCTCAATTTCCAAGTCAAATTAAAAGTTAAATGACGTTAATACCTTCTTTAAACCCCTGCTCTTGGCCTGGACAACGTGGAGCACCACCAGCAGGAGGTCTGGCTCTTCATCTTATGTGAATCCTCCGTGCAGCAGGGATGTGTGCAGGAGGAGGTGGTGTAAGGCCAGGGAAGGTCGGGTTGGGCCAGGATCCTCACAGCTTCCACCGTGGCACTGGAGGTGCCTGGCCCTGCTGCTCCCACCGCCCAGCACAGCCACTCCTGGTGACTCCAGCAAGGCAAATAGCAAGGGAATCTCGCCCCTCATGAATCACTCAAAATGGAAAATAAGCATCTTAAATTAAAGATACGATCTGTCTGCAACCAGCAAGACTTTGTCAGCACAAGAATAAGACGTTCTCCATAATCCCATTCTTGCTGAAAGAAGTTTATTCAAGTATTTATCTAACCTTGTATTTAACCAGGAAATCCAGCTCAGCTAATCACTTTGTGCCAAAGAAGTATTTGGGTGCACATCTGCCATGACATTTTTGTGTTTTTGTACACCCTGGCCATTCTTTTAATGGTTTAATCACACCCAGAAAGAGCTATGCATTTTTCAATGAAGTTTCCCTCAAAAATCAAAGAGTGTCGTCTTAAGACTTAAGAAAATGTTTTCATTATTTGTAGAGGTGACGCCTTGGGATGAGCAAGGCCGAGGGGTTCTGCCTCACGTGCTTTGTCTGGTCCCTTTCTTCCTCCATCAAACTTCATGCAATTCCATCCTGTGCTTTGTGTCTGTACTCTGCACCAATGCTCTCTCCTTCTGAGATTCCAAACAAGAGGCTCATTTTTTTTCCATAATCCCTAACAGTCTGGTAGCTCAGTTACCTCTAGCAATATCTCACCTCAGTAACAATATTGCAGTGTTCTTTGCTGTCTGTCTTCTCATAAAGTGCAAGAGATGCCCTGTACACAGATGCAGACGTGTACAGCTTATGATGAATTTCTAGGTAGAAAGGCATAGGAGAGAATTCCGAAGTTGTACTTTATATGCAGTTAATGTGGATACTGTATGGAAATTGTATGCTAACAGCCATCCTGGGAACAGTAGATTTGCAGCACTCTGGGCAGAGCCTCACACAGAGTCCCAAGGAAAGTGGCTTGGGGAACTGCACACCCCTGTCCCTATCACCATTCTGGGCATCGCGTGCCTCAGTTTCCCTGCAGGAACAGTGGTGGTGATTGGCCTGACCTGATGCAAGGCGTTCAGATCAGCAGTGCTATGTGCATCTGCTGAGTGCTGTGTCCCCTGCCTGGCTTTTGCAACGAGAGTGTGAGTGGAAGACCATCCCCAAGCAGCATTGGATGTCACTGCCTCATCTCACCTCTGTCCATGCAAGACTCATGTGTGAGCATCATCAAAAAAGCAAAAAGAATTTAAAAAGGAAAAAGTCAGGCTCTAAAGGCTCATCTCCCTCCTTGTCCTTTGAAAACAATATCCAACAATAATGATTGTCAAATAATTAGCTGCCGCCACTCCTCCATTGTCCCTGTGCTGAGTCAGGCTGTGCACTCGGGGTGCCCCATCGCCTGGGGAGCTCAGCGAGGGGCTGGGAGCGGTCCGAGCCCCCCACCACCCACGTGGGGACACACAGCAGCCTCAGGATCCCCTTTGCCACCAGCGGGATGCAGTGACGTGCGGTGAAGCACCTCATGGGGTCGGACCACCAGGCAAACAGGGAGCTGCTGAGCGCTGCAGCTGGGCACGTTGTCCTCAGCTGGGCCTGGGAGAATTAAAACCTCGCGTGTGATCTGAGCCCACCGACACGACCCCCGTGTGAGATCCGAGGGAGCTCTCCCCTGAGCAGGGAGCGCAGGATCGGACTGTTAGCGTTTTATAAAGTGTGGCCAGTGTTTTAATAAAGTGTGGCCAGTATATTATCCAACATGCTTTTACAATTACTGCAGGAACAAGGACAGGAACTTCATTAACACTTTGCAGGGGAAAGAAAGCTGTGCTACGGGCAAGTGATATATTGCTATTGTGACTGTAGGTGTCCTGCATTTAAGAAAACAAGGAAAAATCCTGGGGAAGGGAGCAATTACACTGTCAGCAAATGTGTTTGGTTAGCGAGGAGCAATTCCCTTCCAAGCCCTGCAGCTGCCGGCAGCCTGCGTCGCAGCGCGGCCAATTTCTGGGACAGAAGGTGACTCCATAAACGCAGCGAGAGCTGTAATGGGGGAGACAAAACTCCTGAAGGGGCGAAAGCAACACATGCAGAACCGTTTACAGTGTGTTTTCCAGCAGCTGCGGCAACCGCTGGCAGGCTGAGGCTGTGAGGGCCTTTAAAGCAGAGGTGAAGGGCTTTGATAGAGCGGGTGAGGTGCATCTCCTGGGCTGCGTGTCAGGCAGGATTAGCTGCTTGGCAAATTATCAAAGCCGACTGATAGTGAAACAAGTTGGGACTCTCCTACAGTGGCAGTTTAAAACTAGGTGTAACTTCACCCAAAACAAATGATTCCAGCGGGGGTGTGAGGGGACTAACCTAACTAATTAACCCTTCATTAACTCCCCGGGTGATGACAGTGTTGTGTAGAATTCAGGGTGGTCTCAAGACAGTCAAAGAGCGGTGGGTGACTGAGAGCACACATCTGGGTGAGTCATTCCCATGCAGTGTGGGGATGCAGCCCAAGGTGGGGAGTGGTGTGCTGGGGCTTCCAATGGGTTCCCAATGCCATGTGTTCCCCTATGGAACATCTGGGTTCCCAGGAGCAGCACACAGTCACACACATGGTGTTCCTCCAAGCGTGGTGAGGCAGCTCTGCGCTTTGGGAAACGCCTCCAAGTATGTGCTGAGATGGAAAACCACCTGAAGTGCAGATTTTTATGCTGCTTTAAATTAAAGGAGACGAGCAGGAGAAATCTGCATCTTAATTCCTCCAAACGGTGCAGCGGGTATCTGTGAGGTCTGTAACTGCACAGAGAGTCATGCAAACGCTCAGCTGTCTTCAAACAACTGATTTTGCATTTTTGTCCCTCTGTACCAGGAAATACCAAGTATTTCATATGCTCGCAGTGAACACACGTCTTCATTTGGCATCCCCGGCTCCCCAACAAGATCCTGCAGTTCATGGAAACTCAGAGAGCAACCCGTTTTGTAGCATATGGAAAGAGCAGGCGTGCAAATGGGCTGCTGGGCCACAACTGTGGTGTGCTGGGGGTAACGAGAGAGACGGGAGGCAATTAAATGAGGGAAAAGTGACAATCTGACAACAGGCCCAATTAATGTAATCAGATCTCATGTTCGCTGTGTGGATGTAGTAAATCAAAGCATAAGTGGGAATGATATGAACTTTTTAATATTAAAACTATTCCCATAGTATGCAAAGTCAGGGAATACCAGTAAATTTCTGCCTGTCTGTTGCCAATCAGTAACTGATTTAGAATAGACTTTGTTGAGTAATTACGTTTAATAAGAGCTTGTCCATACAAGCTGCTATCAGATGTCATTTTATACAGTTTCAATCCAGATATAATGGCTGAGCTGCACGCATTAACTTTCTGTAATACTGCACTGCCTTTTTATGGGAGGGGGGTGGGAAAATTCAAAAATGATCATTGTGTGGCTTCCTCTCAGACAGCTATATTTGATCTAATGTGATTTATTGCTGCACATCTTGAATGAGCAGAAATGTCTTGAGGGGAAACGAGAGACTTGTTGCAGTAACTGTTGCGTTGATGTATTTTCACCTGCTTGCTTGGTGGGCTCCACAGTTGGCTGCATTCATTGCTGTTTGGGAGCCTTCTGTATTCAAAAGCAACTCTATATCTGTGTGCTCTCTCTTGTAAGGATGTAATAGCTTCCCACACCCTCAACAAGAGGCGATTGTGTAACTAATCCATGCTGGCACAACAAAGTCTTCACCTAGATCACTGATATTGCTAAACATAAATGCAGGACAAAGGCAGACCTTTCATATTTTGAGCAAAGCACAGGGAAGTTTTCCAGATAGTCCTAGAGGATAGAAGTAAAAGAGAAGTGAATATGGAGGGCAGAGGCTCCGCTTCATTTTAGAGAAGTTTGGGTGCTAGTGTTGCTCGCAGACACAAAACCACAAGCAGTTTTCCTGGTTGCTTAAGGGCTTCTGGGTCCCCACATAACGCAGCTCCTTCTTTAATGCATTGCCACTGTTTGTCATCAGCAAAAAGATGTGGGGAGAAGAACCAGAGGCTTTTCTATCATACTCTTTCTAAGAAAGGCACCAGACATGATGAGGACGCAAGGCTCTTCTGCAGTTTAAATACAGAATGAGAAATTTGGAATGTGGTCAGAGTTTTGTCACCAATGTTTTGCATGACGGTTGGGAAGAGCCATATCTTTATAGATTGCTCCATCAATGGTTCACTTCAGGAATTTATAATTTCTTGGCATTTGCACTCCCCAGGCCTGGCTGCAGTCAGTCAGGCCCACACAGAGCAGCAGCCCTGAGCAGGTGAGCTGCCTGCTGGGCAGGATGGTGCACACTGCTTCCACAAGGGCTTGCACTGCTTCTGTGCTGCATGCTGGTGGCTGCTGCTTTGTCTTCCCTTGGGAGATGGCCTTGCTGATGGCTCTGAGGACGTCATGTATTGGCCAGGAGGTAATTTGTTCTGCTGACACTGATTTGGATCTTTTTGTTGTATTCCTATTGACTGTGAATTCTTCATGAGCAAAAAAGTAGAATTTCCACAAAATGATAAGAATAAGCATTTATTTCAAGATAAATCTTATTCATTTGGCCTGTTTGCTAAGGTTTCTGTTAAAACGTCTAACACTGCAGCAGAACTTTGCACTGAATTTTGAGATGCCCTGGGTGTATCTCTAGAACGGTCTGAACCAGAACACATCTATGGGAACTTCAGTTTTCAATCTCCATCTAGATGTGAGGTTTAATTTTCTTAACTCTATTTACATTCTGAGATATACAGACAAACTGGTGCCATTTGCATCCTCATCTCCAGCGACTGCACGCCCAGCTGGGCCATGCCCAGCATGGTGACAGCTTCGCAAATCACGTATCCCGCGGAGCAGTGCTGCCTTTTCTCACATGCATGCTCGTTAGGGAATTTCTCTTATTACCTGGGCTGTAATCCCTGCCTGGGGGGTGCCTTGTGCACTGAATTAATTTTATTTGGCCGCAGAAACTCCCTGTACCTTTGGCGTGTAAATCTTTGTATGTAGAGGAGAAACTCCTAAAGCAAAGCGACTTTGCTTTGCCCGACTGAAGGCCCAATTGAAAACCCGTCACCAGGTCGGATTGGGATCAGCCTTACTGGCTGAGATGAGTGGTGTGCAGAAAGGATGGGCTGTATGGGTTGGAGGTGGGCTGAGGCAGACCAGCACCTGGTATTGACTCTGTGATGTACCCAGCAGCTCCTGCCAAGTGAAAGCTTTCCATATTTCATGAGTTTTTAGTATTTCCTTCCTTTCCTTTCTCTCTTCCTCTCGTCTGCCTTTGTCCCCTTCAGAAAGGTAATTATTTCCATCCTTGGCAGAGGTAAATGCTGTTCCTGCAACTTCAACGGTTCTGCAGGAAGCACCGTGGTTATTTTTCACAGCAGAAGTGAAAATTAAAACGATTCGGCTGAAAATACAAATAAGATTGGGCCCAAAAGCTCCTGAGCTTTCAGTGTGACTGCAGATCTCTGAGTGGTTGAAATTCCTGCAGAGGTTGGAGGGAAAAAGCAAACATTTCCACCATTTCCAGATGCAGATGAAATCATTTTCATCAATGATAACAGAAAAACGTTGTGTGGGTTTTCTTTTTAATGAGAGCACTTTGGAGGAGAGCAGGAAACAAACCAAAAGCTGTACTCGAGCATTTCTTAACTGGAGTGTGGATTCATGCGCTTCACATTTCATCAGCATGCTTAATGAGCTTGAGGTGCCTCTAGTAAATCTCAGCCTGTTTAATGAATTCTTTATAGCTCTTAACTGCTTCAGATAGAGGCTGACGAGTGTAACCGGTAGCGCAAAATCTTGGCGTGCAATAAGACGAACAGCCCCATCCTTTCCCTCTGGCATCCCATCTGAATTTCTGCAGCAGAGATAACCAAGAATCTGTCACTGCTATGAAGTTTGAAATTTAATTAGGAAACTAATAAAACAGCTCTCATATAGTACTGCCGTTACCGTGGAGATGTTGTGCGTTGCTTAAGAGCTTCTACCAATGGAGAGGGATTGCATGTGTCAGAGATCTCTTGTTTGAGTGAAGGGAGTTTAAGATTGACTGCTTCTCTTTAGTAAATAATTTCCTAGCAGAGTTAATAATTTACTAGGAAGACATATTACTACTCCTTGAAAGAGCCATTTACACAGCTCTGAGGAGCAGAGGCTAGGTAGGATATTAGGTTCAAACACCATTCTCATTGGAAAAATAATTCGGGCTTTCTTTTTTCCCTTACAGTTTCCATTCTTGGTCAGATTCTCAGTGAAAGAGACAGCTTTTTTATTTCTAACTCCAGTGCTCTAAGAATAAGCCTGGCACATCGAGAACTCCCTTCTGTGGGTGTTTTTAGAGCCAAAACCTGGGACAAGTGGTCTCAGCTGGAGCAGCCACAGGTGGTTGTGAGAGGGTCAGATAAGATTCTTCAGGATGGATCTTGCTGCAAGATCTGCTCCTGAGTGGATGCTCAGTGTGGTGTATCCAGAGCAGCCCTTCTTGACCCAGTGGAAGTCCTGGCACTAATTTCAAGCAAGTTTCGGTTAAGGCAAGTCATTTAATGCATATCATAGTGAGTAGATAATATTTTATTTTGTTGGTGTGCTGTATAAAACAGTCCTGTTCGCTAATCTGTAAGTATGCCAATAGTATTAGAATTCACCAGAAACTGGTTTAATCCTACCTTTAAGACCTTTTAAGATTTCAAATATTTTTCCCATACCACATCAGAAAACAGCTGTACTTTGCGTTCTGGATTTTTTTTTTTATTTTTATTTTTTATTTTTTTTTTGAGATAAGCCAGCTTACATTTCAAAACAAAGAGCTACTTCAAATCAAAAACATTTTTTTGGTTCTCAAAATGCCAAAGAAATCTTCTTTGACCATTTCAAAACCATTGTTTTTGGAAGACGAATTGAAATGAAAAAAAATCGACTGAAGCCGTCCCACCCCTCCAAACTGTATCTGTTTGGGCAAAGCAGCATAAGCCCGCAATAAAAGGAAACCACATTAAAAAGTATTGACCAAGCCTATTTAATATTTATTGCTCTTTGATAACTGAAGAGAATAGGAAAATCTTCTCAGCAGGGCGCCAAGCAGGAGTTTCTTGGAGAGCAGTTTTACTGAGAACATCGTGGCTCCATTATGATTTTCTCAGCTGAAGACCTGGCCTTTTGGCGTGTCAGTAAATGAACATTAAGGATTCTTTTTGCACTTCCTGGAAGGCCGTGGTAAGGGAACGTCATTGTTTGAGGCTGTGGACAGCACACCAAGCTGCAATGGAGGCAGTTGTTTTCCCAAAGCACTGGGATTGCAGTAGGCTGCAGAGAGGGTGGTATATGGGTTTGTGCAATAGCATGATTGCTGGAGCCTTCCAGTGACAGATGTACTTAAACTGATTTATTATCAACATAAAGGATGCTCAATAATAATAAAACAATGATGAATCCTCACTTTCTGCTGAAAGACAGCAGCTCATGGCCTGTGGCAGGCGAATGACTGAGTTTGTAAGATGAATTCTACAGATCTCAGCTCAACAAAGTCAAGATGTTTATCCTTTAAAAATAAAAGAGCTCTTTAGCGTACTTCTAGTCCTCCAGAATAAAATACTCCGAAGTGAATTGTACTTTCACAACAGCTCACAGCCTTGTCTCAGTGATGGATAACAAGCTGCTCAGCTGTAGCACGTCTTCATCCAGCTGCAGCTCAGGGTAGGACTCAGCTCTGTTGGTAGAACTCCTGTTGTCTTTGCAGAAGTGTCAAGCAAGTCATTTTTACCTCAAACAGCAGTGAGCTCCGTGGGGTTCTGTGAGCAGTGTGACTAATGAAGGTGGCACTGAGCCCCTTCTGCAGGGCAGCGAGGACCCCTGAGCCAAGAAGCTGGTGGGACTGTGCTCATGGGCACTGCAGACTTTGTGCTGAATGGATGATGGTGTCCAACCAGCAACACCTAAAGACTTTATCGTGGTCAGGATTGAACTGCATGGACTGAAACGATTTTCCTGCAAGCTGAAAGTCTCTTGGGAATGTTACTGGATTAAGGATCTTGCTGCATCTCAGTTATGGGTTCAAATCCAACCTTATTAAGGTGTTGTAAAATTACTTCCCTGAGTTACAACTCATCCCTTTTGAAGGGTCTGTGCTCCAAAAGGGATTTCATGACATGACTGAAAGTCATCCTTCTGTAAGGAGTGTGGGATGCAGCCATTTAGAAGACAGGATGAATATGAGTATGCCACAGGCATTACCTAGAAGGGGAACGAGAATGAACGAGGATCTTGGAGCAAGGATGGGGTTAAACTTCCATCTCCATGCTATAATTACTGGGAGAAGTGGGCTGTTTGTAATTATCATGATATTAAACCTAATAATTTTGTTGGGCCAGAATTTTTCCTCGTTTATACTGCTATGAATCAGGAGACTGTGAGAGGAGATCTTGGCCAAGGGGAGTTCTTCAGATAAGCTTCAGGCTGAAAGAGATTGAAATCTTCCACTCCCATCATACCCCTCCAAACAACTCTTTCCTTCTTCTGTTAGAGGCCAGGTATACTTGTGGTGCAGACCATATAAGGATCACCACTGTGAATTAACCGTGCTCTGAAGTTCACAATCTCATCCTTTTCAGGGGCACTAAAATACTTTACATACCAGAACAATAGTGTTGACAAAGTTTCCATCTGTTTTCCATCTTTTCCAAGAAATCTTTAGATGTTGGCTTTGCTCCCAGGAGATCATCTCCCCGAGGAAGCATCTCCTGACCAACGTGCCTTCTCAGACGGCGCTAATTGAGGCGCTTCTATGTGAGTCACAGGGACTTTCCTCTTTCAGCAGATATGAATGATGCTCTTTGAAGTAAAAAAAAAATAAAATCCAAACTGTGTTACCATTGTGGAGGAAGCATGATTTTGGTTGATACAGACAGGACTGTGTAAGGGCTAGACTGTCAGATGATGTAAATAGCATAACTTCATTGACTTGCTGATGAGCTGTCCTTAAAAATTCTAGGTATAAAGTCAGCATCTGACATCAGTAGATCTGGTATAGCGACATGGCTTTGGATGCAAACCATACCCAACACTGAGCAGATCCAAAATGAAAAGATATTTATGAAAGAATTACAAGCAAAATGTAAATAAAAATGCGTTTATTTGCAATGCATAATTTCAGCAGTTTTATTTATAACAATTCCTCAGTTCTGTTACAGATAAAAGGTGTTATGCACTACGTTACCTCAGTGGTTATCTAGCAATCAGTCTTGATTTTATTTGCATAAAAACTTGCAAGTTTTCTTAGGACGCAGAGCTACAAAGTGATGAGAAAATTCTGAATGCCAAATGAAATTTCTCTCAGCCATTGCTCTCATAGCAGAAGTTCCAAAGAAGAAAGGCAAATGGGAAAAGAAAGGCAGCAGCCTTGTGTCCCATGCTTGGGATGCTGCACGCCTCTGCAGCGTGGCAGGACAAAGGCCTGCTGAGTCCCAGCAATGTGCAGCTCAAGCTTCCCACCATAAGCTGCTATCAACTTTTGTTTTGGTTTGTTTTGGGTTTCTTTTTGCAATTAGGAAGCAATTGCTGCCTGGGAAGCAGTGATGTATGTAGGAACAGCAGAAACAGGAGGGGTCTGCATGCATATTCTGCTCTCTTCACTTCAGCCAGTTTTATACTACTGGGTGCAAAAATAGAGCTGCATGTGACAAGGCAGGAACCCATTCCATCACGTGTAAGAATGGTTTGGTTTGGTTGACTCTGTTTGATCTCTGTTGGATCTGATAGGACATGGAGAAACGGTTTCAGACTAAAAAAGAGGAGATTTAGATTGGATACAAGGAAAAAGTCTTTTACATTAAGGGAGGTGAAGCTCTGCACAGGTTGCCCAGAGAAGTGGTGCCCATCCCAGAGACACTCGAGGTCAGGGAATGGGGCTCTGAGCACCGATGGAGCTGTGGGTGTCCCTGTGCACTGCAGGGCAGTGGGAGCAGATGGCCCAGCACTGCAGGCACTGAAGGCCCTGGGCAATGGCGTGTCCCCATCCTTCACCTGAGCTGAGGTGAGCAGACAGGACAGTGCCAGGAGGGAGAGGGCTCCATCTCTGCCTCCACCCGAGCTGGCAGCCCGCGTCGCCCCGCTCTGTTCACACAAAGGGTATTTGGTAATTCTGTACTCTGCAACAATGAGCCTGGTATTTCCGTAGTGATGCATATTGTTATAATCTCTCTCTGCTTTGTTTCCTCGACATATTTTTTTATTAAAAAGCCTTCCTAGCCTTAAATAAGTGCAGAATAAGTGTGGTCATTCTGGGAACATGAGAGGCCTGATATCTGACCATCAAAGCCTGTGCTGTAAACAGGATACTAGTAAACAGGAACCGAGCCCCATATGGAGAGCTTGTGGTTTTCTTCAGCCTCTGTTTGTTATGTCTTACATCCTGTTAATTATAGAAAAAGAGCTGGAAAGTTGGAAATAATCTTTTCTCCAGATTATTTCCAGCTTCCCTCAGATAGAAGAGAATGCAGGGCAGCACTGTCTTACCTTGCTTCCTTCAGATGTAAAGCATTAAGACAATTCATTCCAAGGGGATCGTTTTTCAAGGGGATTACAAGTAGATTTTTTTTTTTTAATTGCAGAATGAAAATTAAAATCTTAAAACATCTTTTTCAGGGAATCCTTTTAGTTTTAACTCAGCTTTCTTTCTGTAGGGTTTGGAATATGTCTGACATCTTTTGCAACCTTTTGAAAGACAATTTATATGATGGGTGCAATTCGTCTCTGGGTAGGTGTGTTCTTACAGCAAAGCTTTTGTTGCACAAAAGCAAATGTTGGAATTTACTTATAGCTGTAGTTTTCAAGTTATCTTTGCCATTAGGTTTTGCTGACGGTGCACCTTTCCCAGCCTGCTCCCATTACTTGCTCATGGCAGTGGGTTGGGTTGTCCAAAACCCAGAGAGGTGACTCTAGAGGTGGCCACAGCAGTGGCAGGAGAGGGCACTGAGCTTCTGTCCCCACTGCTCATTCTTTACCTTCGCTTTGGATGAACAATTTCTCACCTTTTCAGCTCGATTCAGTCCCAATCTCCAACACTAACAAACTGATTCAGAAGCTTTATGCCTGAAGTTCTGCACTTGGTACGTTCCCCTTTCTCCTTAACAACTTGCTGTGGAGTTCTGATGCCCCAGGGCAGCACAAGGCCATGCTTTGTTTAGACCTGCTCTTATCCGATTAGGTTTTGGTTTTGCAAAACAAAAAGCCAAACTCTGTTTGGTTCAAGGTTCCTGTTATCTGGGATGAGCTGACAGTACCAACCACTGCTGATGTTTCTTAGACAGCCCTGAACCAGAGACCACAAATAAATCTCCCATTATGTTATTTTTCAGCTCTCTGCTCTCCACACAGTTTCCTCAAACAGCTCTCTGATGCTAACCATCTGCCCCACGTTGCTACGTGACTCCTGAGCTCCATAAGCCCAAATCTCACGCACTGCACCCCACGTGAGGCTCAGCACCCATGGGCTGGGAGGAAGATGGGGAGATCTCTCCTGCCCACATCCATGAGCTGAAGGTTTGAGATCCTCCAGTCCTGGGGCTGCTGCTGGAGCAAGAAAATAATTTCAGGTTTATGGGGTCACCAGAAAGAAATGGTGTGAGAATTATACTCCTGCAAACCATATCAGTGGGATGCTGAGAAAAACGCTCAGTTCTCACCTAGCTCTGCTCCCACTAAACTCAAGGAATGAAACTCCTACCAGCTTTACCAGGAGCAGTGTGGCTAGCAAGAGCTTTTGAAAATCCCATTGTATAGCTGCAGTCACTTCAGTATCCATTTTAATGACATGATTAATAAAATACTGATGGAGCTCCAAACAGTTCTGTGTTCGTTTTCCAAAGCAGTTTGACTCATCCGTAACCATAACCAGGCTTCCAATTACACTGGATTTTAATTGTTCTCCTTTCAAGATAATTACCAGTACTCTGAAAAAAATCACTCTGAGGAGCTGGTGATGAGTAGGAATCGGCATCCTAGCTCCTCTGCGTCTGTTGTGCCATTTGAGTTATGAGGAATGTAATCGGATATGTGACACCCAGACAGAGAGTGGTTTCCAGGATCTGTGAGTGCTCTGTTTCAGTTAATGTGTTAATTTGGGCTCCATCTTCTCATTTGTTCTGCTTTGATCTATCATTTCATAAAGCCAAGGCACCACATTATTAAGTGTGCTTGTTTGATTAATGTGCAAGACTGCATTTGCATGCACATTAATATTTTTAAAGTTTTGGTCCAAATTTCTGCAAGCCATAGTATGGAGTAATGTGAGCTGCAATTTCACACTGTGTGGCAACAACTGGTGGGAATGAAATTGTCCTGCAATTTGGCCATATTCACATACCAGCAGCTATTTTCCATTTGAGAGTTCTGAATATTACCAATAGAAATGTGTTTGTAAGCAAGCTGCCAAGTGAGGCATGGCATGAGCTGAAGGGCGTGGAACAGCAGGCTGAAAATCTCATGCCCAACGTATCTCGAAATTAAAGAACTGGGATTAAAACCTCAGCAAGGAGCTCTTATTCTTTTTGCCTGAGAAGTAAATAGAAGCAAAGGAACTTCATCACACAGAATGCTGTCAACATGAGTGCACAGAAAGAAAAAGAGAACAGCTAGCACTGGATTTTTGGATGTGCTGCCCAAGAGGTTGGATTTGCTGCTGTTCGCAGCACAGGGCTGGCTTTGGCATGGCTGTGTTTATACTCACCTCGTTAAAATGGAAGCTGCCATTCAACCATAAGCACAGATAATACGTGTGCCATTCTGACAAGCTGCAGCTTTCAACTTTCAGGGCTCTGGAAAGTTAAAGGTTTTTTTTCTCTGCCACTGAGCCCAAGGGGTTGGTAGAGCTGCTAAGAAACCCCTGTAATAATTTCTTTTTATAATTCACGTAGGATCCTTTGAGACATAAAGTAATGCCATAATGTGAATATAATCATATAATCCTTTTAATTTTATTATAGTAATTATTGGAATTACTAGAGTATTGTTTTAATAATACTGTTTTTCTTCAAAGTACTCCACAAGCTCCATATTATAATTTATTTTATTTTAAGAAAAAGGCTTCCAGTGGGAAATGCTGATTCTCAGAAATGTGTGTTTTTGCTTGGAAAATATCAATTCCAATGATATTTCCACTCATCAGGGTGAAATTTAGGAAAGTTCCAGGACAGCCCTTAGCCATTCCAGCTGCGGGGGGCTCTGGGGCCAGGGCCATTCCATCCAGATAAGCTGAACTTCCCCTTCTCCCATTGGAGATGTTTGATTTTGTTCTTTGCTAGAACTTAAAGCTCTGCTTGGGTCAGTTTGTTTTCTGCTGGACTGGCTGACTTCAAAGGTGCTGGTTTGTGTTTTCTGAGGGGGTTCTCTGCCCCGTCACCGCTGTGGCTTTGCATGTTGCAGTGGGGAGATTTGTGGGGTGTCAAGATTTGTGCATTTCCTAGGGGTGGTTGGTAGCTGGCTTTGCCTGCTGATGTCTAAGGTTGGATTCAGTGGGGAGATCATCTTAAACACCACAGCAGCATCCCCTGCCATCTCATCTGCCATGGAGCGGTGCGGCTGCCCTGCTGCTCCGTAGCCTGGCTCAGCAGGGAGCTTGAAACTGCAAGCTGTGTGGCAGTGCCATCCTTATCAGATCTGGACTGGAATCCGGAGGCAGACGGGCTTGCGAATCATAGAACCATAGAATGGCCTGGGTTGAAAAGGACCGCAAAGATCATTGAGTTTCAACCCCCCTGCTATGTGCAGAGTCACCAACCACCAGACCAGGCTGCCCAGAGCCACATCCAGCCTGGCTTTGAATGCCTCCAGGGTTGGGGCATCAGTTAGAAGACCTTGCTTTCCTTCCACTTCGTTTTTGCTTCGTAAATGTGTAGCAAAATGTTGTCTCCTTTTAGCTTGTCAGACTAATCGAATCCAGACATTCCTGATTTAAATTACAGCCTTTTCCAACTAACAAACTTTCAGAACTGGCTTTCCTTTTAATCCCTTCTTATTTATTTATTTTTATGTATCTCGTCTTGACAAATTACGTTGCTTCATGTCATCTCAAACGATGTGGTGTAAAACTAAAAGAAAAGCCACTTTGTAATGTATCAAAATGTTATTAAAAAACCCCCCAAATGTTTGTCATTTATTTTGCTCACAAGCAGTCCCAAGCGGCAGCGCACTGTGAGGTTTTCTGTGAATGCATTTACAATAGGAGCCAACCACACATTTCACTGAATCAACAGGCTTGTCTCGAGATATTTATGACATGAATGTTGAAACTTCTGTTTAGTCAGCCATCCCCAGGAAAGACAGTGCCTGAAGGAACCCGGCACACGTTGTCAAAAGGGACTTTGAGGCACCTGAAAACCCACTGAAATACAGCCCAGCCATTGAGGTCTTGCAAACACTGTACCAAGCACCTAATTCCCACTGCAACGAGCGTGGGTGAGGGATGTGTAACACAGCTCCTTCAACACCAGAGCAGCAGCAATCTCTGTCCATCACAGGATCTGAAGCGCAGCTGCTTGCTCTGGATGTGCCACCTACCAAAGCAGCCTTGTCTGGCTGCACGGAATGACTTTGTGTCAGTCCCAGGGTGGGTGCTGCCCTTCTCTTCACCACGTTCCTGCTGGCAGGACGCCGGCTCCCTCCTGGTGTGGGGCTGCTGGGCGCCAAGGATCCCATAGCTCTGCACAGTGCTCACTGCCTGAGGAACTCCAGAACAAACAGCATTTTCCTGCATGTGGTGCTCTGTCCATAAGATCCCAAAGGACCTCTGGCAGCAGATCCAATCCATGCCCCAGGGATGAAGGCAGAGGCAGGGCAGGGGACTCTTGGCCCCAGCCTCTCACCACAGCCCCTTGCAGTGCCATCTGAGCTGTTTTTCCAACTCGAGCCAGGCTGCCTCATCATGTCCTCGGTATGAAAAAATTTGAGAAGGGGGGCAACGTTTGATCCCTAAGAGCTTTCAGAAGTGTTAATTCCATGTCTGGAATATTGTCACGAAGCGGCCGAATTCCAGCACGTAGAAATGCACAGGCTGCACCCAGGGGGTGAATGCAGCCAGCTCAAAGCTCTGCCATGTGGAGAAGGGCATTGCTTGCTAGGCTTTGTGTTCGGGCTTTTATGATGCTTTTAAAATGAGAGGCTCTTATCGTGGTTCATTTGCTTCCATGCTTGTGGTTTTGCCACTTGGGGGCAATTATAGGATCCTGTGATTCATGCAGAAGTTTAGATGGTGAATTACGTGGCTACTTTTTGGTGGACTTGTGTTGGCATTGAGCTGGAAGATGTAAATGCACTCTGGTCCAACCATGCTGAGGATTTTCGTATGTATGGCCACACGATGTAATTTGTTGGCGAGACTCCTTGACTGTTTGAAAACGCTGATAGAAGTTTAAACACAAGCTGTTCATGATTTTGCTTTCTATAATAAAGGAAAGCTCTTAATTAAGATCCACTCTGTTGTTGTTGTTGTTTTTCAGTGCATTTTTAATGTATTATTTGCTTTGAGTTTCCAGAATGTCTATGCTGTAGCCGTTTCATTTTGTTTCTTTTTTTGTCCCACCAGCATTGATGTCACTTGAAGATTTGACTGTCAACATCACAAAACCAGCACCAGGAAAAGCCACAAGATACTGCATAAAGCCCAGAACGGCTGAAAATTGGAAGACTTCTTTTCAGGAGATACATTTTTCACTGGTGAGTAGGTGGAGCCATTTTATTTTTGCTGATGATTGTCTGGAACAGGCCGAGTTGCTGGGATTGGTGTTCCGGTGTCGTTGATATCTTGCCAGGACAGGATAGCAGCAGCAGTGTTTCTCCCCAGTCTTGTCTTTGTAAGTTCTGTATGTCCCATACTCCATTATTAAGAACAGTTTTCCTCCATTTAAACAATGTTATTTCTTGAGATGGCCAAAGGATTTCTTTGGCTGCTTATCCTTCGTCAGATTAGCAGTAGGAATGGTTTGCATCTGTTTGCATCTGGTTTCCAAACAAACAAGAGGGAGCACTGCAGGCTGATCTGTCTGCAACTGCTGTTTAAAAAAAAAATAAATAGGGATAAACTGTCCACAGTGAAAGATACAAGAGATGATGGCCACTCCAAGTCCGGGGCTGTGAAGGGAGAGAAGACAAGCAGTGTAGTGAGAGCTCACGTGTGGAAGAAGGTAATCTTTATTTTATATGCTTTCTAAAGGACGAAGTGAAGTCTGTTGTAGATACCTGACACCCTGCCACCAAAGCAGAGACATCTGATTGCCACCAAAGGAGTTCAGATATTCAGAGGGTTTCAGCTGCAGATTTCATGCCTGCACTTTCTCCAGGCCCTTATCCTCTTCATCAGCTTTGATTTAGTCTTTGCCTGTCTTAGCTTCTTCCAGGTATTTTTGTCAGACAGGCTTTAGAAGAGCAGAGCAGAAAGGCTGTTGTTTCCATTTAGCACCTCACAGCTTTTTTTCCCAGGTATCCTCTTTATGCATGTCCTAAAACTGTAGCAAACATTCTGTCAGTTACAGGATATATACAAATAAAATATACACAAGGGGTTTAATAGGATGAAATCCAGATGGCAGGTTGTTTTCCCAACAGAAAACACGGGCCAAACCCTAATGTGCTGCAGACTGGCACGGCTGCCTGAGGACAGTGCCAGTTCGCTCTTGGAGAGCCCAGACATTTTCCTACACATTTTCCTATGCAGGCTTCCCTCCCGTTGCTTGAGCACAGCATACGTGGGCTCCATTTCTCCTTTGCAATTACCTGCCGTGGCTGCAGCGAGCTCATGGCGATGTGGTTTTATCCACCAGAATGCAATTGGGGCTGGGGTTGGGGCAGCCGCAGGAACAGAACTTGTGTTTACCCCCTGGGCTGTGAGTCCAGCAGCTGCTCCTATTAGGAAGATTTACATATGACCTTGGCACAGTTTTAAGTGAATCAACTGTTCTTCATGGGTGGGGACAGAAAATCTGTCTCATTTGGACTTGCAGTCGTTGCTGGAACATGAAGCCCACGTTCGGGGTGCAGGGAAAAAAAAAAAAAATTGATTAAAGAAATAATAATCTTTCAAAATTAGAGTTTTTAAAGTAATTAAAAACAGAAAATAAGTGGTGTGAGAAGATGAAGATGAGGAAAGAGTACCTGTATGTATTCATTGTCATCTAAATATAAAACTCCTTTGTTTTTGTATGTTAATCTCGGCCTCCCTCCATCCTTCCACATTCCAACAGGGCAGCACAGCACACCTTGCAGGTGTCCATCATTCCCATCACACAACCTGCACAACTCCTGGCTGCTTCTACAGCCCCTCCTTCTGTGCAGGGCTCTTTGGTCACAGTGGGAAGGGGAGGAGTGACAGGTGTGCTGTGGGATGGCAAAACCTTTTGAGTCATTTCCATGAGGATTTTAGGTTTGGTTTGAAACTTTGGTTTCGGTGGCAGCTTGGCACATATGTAGCAATCAGGTATGTAAATACTACAGTGTGTCTGGATGGTCTGTTTTGAGAAGAAAGAATTGGAAAGGGGTAGAGGTCTCCAAAGCCTGGGTGGCTTGCAGAAGGTGGGCAGGAAATGACTCTTCCAACAAAGCAGGAACTTAAATGAAGCGACCAGAAGGCAGATTCAGAGTAGGGAAAAGGAAATTCTTTTTAACATACTCCACATTTAAACTGCATTCTTCCTGCTAGGCGATGTTACAAATGCTGAAAGTTTAGGTAGGTTCTTAATTCAGGGAAGGAAAATGCATGCAGTGCTATTTCAGCCAGCAGTGCCTGGGGGTGTCCTGGCAGCACACACTGTGGGGCTGAGTGCGGCCTGGGGACTCTGCTGTGCTCTGGATGGACCAGGATGGCTGTGGCCCTCCCTGATGCTCTTAAGGAGCCTACACAGATATTTCACAAGGCAGCTTTGAAATGTGATTAATGTGGACAAATCACTTTGAAATTTTTGGATGAAAGGGGCTGCATCACTGCTAGTCCAGCCCCAAACTCGCTTTGTGCGATGTGAAAGCGATAACCAAGTTGACAAAACTCATTAAATGCAGCGCCTTTATCATACGGTATAATCTGTAAAATGTTGCAACACCAAATGTTGGCAAGCTACCAGCACATCGTCATCCTCCTTCAGTTACAGAGCAGTGACACGGTGATAAGCTCCTACTTGTTCAGCACCGGGCGCTCCTGGATGATGTGCTGGGAAATTCCCCCCCCCCCCGGTACCTCGTGGTTCTCTTCTGCCTCGACAGCCTCGTGCTGGATGGGAGAGCAGAGGAGCAAAGTGGAGGGCAGAGGCAAGCAGCCATAGACGTGGGCAGCAGTTGCAAAAAGCTGCTTTGAAAATGGCTATCCAGATTTCACAATTAGGACACACGTCAGTCTGTTGGCGGTTAAGACGAGCTCGGTCCTTCTCCAGCAGCTGATCTCCCCTTGAAGGACATGGTGTTGTTCTGGTTTTGTCCTTACAGGCAGAGACAATGAAGGTTTTATCATGGGGGCAAAGAGAAGGAAGAAGTTTTTGGCATGGTGACAGTGTTTCAGAAACACTTTGAGAGAGCCCAGACTTTGGCTGCTGCCTAGAACAGATAAAAACTAGCTAAGTGCCATAGGGTGTTCCCCTATATTTTCTTACAGTAAAAGAAATTTTCAGTAAAATAAATCCAGTGTTTTAGCAGAAGGCTGAGCTTGGTCTATTGTTGAGTTCATAGGGAAATGTAACAATATTTTCAAGTGGTTTTGTATTCCAGTGAGACTATTTCACAAGCTTGTTCTTAGCTTTTATGGAACCCTTTATATTTTTGGAGCTCCTGAAAACAACAAGCCTGCTAAAAAAATACGGGCACTATTTTTAGTGCTGTCGTGTCTACAATAACAGCACATGGACAGGAACTCCATCAGTGCTAGCAGGGTGCTGCGGTGCCGGGCGCTCTGTGCTCAGGCTGCAGTTCCAGGGATGGGCTCGGTGTGCTGTGCTGGAGCAGGGTGGGAAAGCTGCCTTTCCCCTGCAGCCCCCCCTGTGATAACAGCCAGCCCCTCCTGGCTGCTGCCAGAGAGCTGCAGCTCCTGCTTTTGGAATCCTGAATGGGGGAGAAGTGGGTTTTTTACCTGGAGCACCTCTCCCTTTTTTTTTTTTAACTGATTTTTTGACCCCGTCTTTGATTTCCCACTGAAATACCACAGCTATTATTTCTCCCATCCTGGAATTCCTTTCCCAGCGTTTATAACAGATAGAGATAGCAGAGGCTCTCTCCAAGCACTGAGCCCCGACTCTGGCACAAAGACATCTGCGTGAGGAGTAGCACCGAGGTGCTGGCCCCTTCTCACTGTAACCCTGTTGCTTCTCCCAAAATGTAATATGAATCCAAGAGCAGCTTTGTTGAACTATAATCTGGGTCAGCGGTGTTTGGTGGGTTGAAAGGTCACACTGAAACCCCATCTGTTTTAGCTCTCCATTGGAACCATGAAAGTACTTTAAACTTGAGATGTTCTGTAGCATTCCTAAATTATCAGTAATGTGTAGTGACACCAAGAACTGTGGTCTAGAAATGCCATGTTTCTCTCTTTTATTTTTTGATCTAACTGGGCGAAGCATCAGATTTAGGAAGTAAATTCAAGTCAGCTGGACATAGGTCAGTGGCTGTGTGTGGAAGGGGACGGTACGGTAGGTGCCTCTGGCCCATAAAAAGCCTGTCCTACTGAGATCTGGCTCCAGGGCTTATTAAATACCAGCCATTTTTGACTAGTAAAAGACCAAACAAACCATGCTTTTTCTCCTTTGATGATTAAATTCAGCCTGAAGTGAGTGGTATCATTTATATAAACACTTGTGTGCTGTCCTAAGAGATTAGCACATTTGCTCGCATGCTTACTTTTAAGGCTGTTTTGCTTTCAGGTGATAGCAAATGTGACCCACAGACTGAGGGAAGACCCAAAGCATCAGGAAGGGCAGAGCACAAGTGCCTTTCTTCTGCTGTTGGGATCCATTCAGGTCCTTCCCAAATCTGCCCTGGAAGAGCTCAGCACCACCAGTACTCATTGCTGCAGAGCTCTCCTGAACCAATTCCAATTAATTCATTGCCATTCATTGCTGTGTGCACCAGGGACCCCCTTGTTCAGAGTGCTTAATTCTGGAACGCAAAGCAACAAACTCAGGTGGAGGAGGTCAGGAGTGCTGCCACACTGCAGTTATTTCACTCCAGGGACGAGCACAGAGGTCTGAGTATCTCTGATCAGCCTGTTTGTTTTATCCATTTCACATCACTGTGTGAAAGCAATGGGGGCAGAGTGATGCAGGGCTGCACTTGATCTGTCCATACTGTAACAGGGGAGAGGCTGGGACAGCAGCTGCAGGAATTGGTTTTGCTGTTAACATGGAGGAATCAATTGGTTTTAAGTTCAGCAACACTACAACTGTGCCTCAACCTCCCTGCCAGAGAGCAGCACACCCTCTGAGGGATTCTGACTGCCCCAGCCTGGCACTCTGTCAGGTCCATGTCTCTCCTGTAGGAGTCCATATCCAGATGAAGCACTCCAGGTGAGGCTCTATCCTTTCATCCCCCAGCTTGTATTGATAGCAGGAGTTGTCACCAAACCCTCGGATCTTTTGGACCTCACGAGGTTCAGGGGTGGTTCCTTCACAGTGCTGCATCCTTGTGATGCTCTCTGCCTGCTCAGTGCTGCAGGGCAGCTTTCTGTGCACGTATTCCCACTGACAGCTCCTGATACGGAGCGGGTTTCAGGCTGCACTGAAGACCACACTGCTTTCTATTATTCATGGCTGACTTGGAGACAGTGACACCACCAGCAGCCTCCCCCAGCCACCTTTAACCTTTCTGCTCTGTCCGCTGCCTCACTTTCCCCCTGTAACACAGAGACGAGAACCAAGCTCCCTGCTCCGGATTGCAGTGTGATTATTGAGCAGAGTCACGCTAGCTACACACAGGCAAATCTGCAACTGATTATGAGGTTTTTTTTTCTCAATTAATTGTCAGAAGCAAAGGGACGTTTGATGTTTAATGTCTTTTTCTTCTTGTTAAATGCATTCTCTTTGCCACCCGTTCTCAGACACTGGGAATAGACAGAACTGCACAATGCAAAGGCTGCCGAGTTGTCACTGCATTCATGCATAATCCATCTCAGGCATTTGTCTGTTGTTTGGATGTTACACACAGGTCTGCAGGGGACTTTGCTTTTAGATCTGTTGACAAAGTGACACTGACATCTTATTGAGAGGCACAGGATGAATCCTGCACCCGAGCTCAGGGCGTGAGGCTCAGATGCTGTGTATGTCCTTGGGACCTGGTGCGAAGGTGCACCTCTTCTGTTCTCCATGGGCACAGTCTGCGGCTGTCAGCATTATGGTTTGCCTGGGCTGTCCTCACACGTCTGTTTTGGACCAGGGAAGACACTTCCTCTGTCTTAAAAAGTCTTCCTTGGAGCTTCCTTGGAGGTGTTTCTTCACGTGGTCTGAGCCAGGAGCAGCCTGTGTCTGTGGGGAAAAGTCAGGGAAGGGGGTTAGAAAGGGCTGTGAGGAGGAGAGGAAGGTGTGCTCTGTGCAACCAAACAGCAGAGATAAATTTGAAGTGAAAACTTGGGACTGGAGGGTCAGTTCTTCCGTGAGACTTTCTGCTTTTGTACTTAACCCATAAGCACATCAACAGTTTGTGGACACTGCATTTTATAAAATAACAAACTCTCCCAGTACTTCATAAATTCAGAAGCCTTGTGCAGGTGCAAGGAGAATCCATTCACTTCTGAGTTGGGAAAACAGGGCTCAGCATTCCATGGTATCTCTGTGCTGCTGAGGCCATTTAGGGAGCAGAACACCTCCTACCCGGGGGTGACATCTTCATCCCGATCAGTGCAAAATTTGTGTTCATTCCAATGGGGCTCCATTTCATCCTGATCTTCCATAAGGTTGCTCCATTCTGTTGGTGCTGAAAGTGAAGCACAAGTTGGAAGACTTGAACTGATTGTAATTGAGAGAGTTACTGGCAGAGCTCTGATGAAAACGTTGAGAATTCCTGGCTCCATCCTCTGCTCTGACCGCAGGCAGAGCTGAGCTGATTGCAGAGCATCTTTGGGAACCTCCTTGTTGTAGACCCGAATGATGAACTTTCAGGAAGACCTGATGTAGATTGGAATGTAATAAACAGCTCTGTATCAAAACTGTACTTTTGTAACTCAGAAATTGCCAGAGAAAGCAAATAAATCATTCTGAACTATGTTGTTGGTTTCTTTTTAAGTTACCAATTGCACCAATGACTTAAGATAAATCTCTTCTTTTTTTTTTTTTTTTTAAAGAAACAACATGGATGTGATATTCGACTGAAAAAAAAAAAAGAACAAAAACCACCTTTGAGATGTTATACATCCCATTTCGGATTTTATGGTGAATATCAAACTCTTTCCACCACCAATAGTTGATGTTCATGTTTTGCAGAGCTTCTCTGCTCAGGCATTTTGGGGAACTGCCAGGACGTGGCTCTGGGTTGGCTTTTTGGGCATCACCCCTCGTGCTGGCTGCAGAGGTATCTGCTCTGCTCATCGTCGCACACATGTGCCCTCAGTTCAACTCCTGAGGGCAAAAGGGAGGCTGACATGTGGTTTGTTGGGATCCTTGTGTTATTTCTTGGGCTGTGCAGGGTGCCTTAGGCTAGATGCTGAGGGTCTTCCAAAACTAAGCCTCAAATCAAACATAGTAAATTAAGCTATGGCATATGCAACACATCACGGCTGTATTTATGTTTGCAGCCTCCAGCTCCAGTATCAAAAAGCCTCAGAGATGAATGCAATCAATAGCCAGTTCACAGGGGAGTTGGCAAGATTTATTATGTTTATGATTCTGCACCAATATTGTTGACAGATTTGTTCTGATGCACAGATAGCTTCCACAGCTCAGCTCAGCTCAGATCAGCAAGCACAGCTAGACCTGAGGGAGCCAGACCCCAGCTGAGGTTCACATCATAGGTGCCTCTAATTTCTTGCGTGCTGCATTTTAAACGCTGCCATATAAAGGGACTTTACTCACACAGTGATGGTGTGCTGCCCTTCTTCGGTGGTAGCAGCAGTGCTATCTCTTTGGGGGTGTTGTATCACTGCCATTAAGTTATAATCATTATTGGCTAACTCAGCACAGCCCTAAATGTCTGTGATGCACTGCAGTAACTGAAGCACGTGGAACGCATCCCATTAAGTGTGTAGTCTGAGGCTTTGGTACAAATGCCATGGGATAAATGGGAAGTTTTCCTTGATTTCAGTAGGAGCTGGATCTTGCCCAAATAGCACAAAGAGCCTCCCACACTCCAGAACAAATACAAAGAGACATATGGTTACTGTCAGGGGAACAGGTGGATGTTCATATGGTTTGTAAAGGAGCTGGAGACAGCTTGTTGCATTTTGGTGAGAAGGTTATTCCAGGCAACCGGAATGGTGTGAAAGCAGGGAAAAGTACAGCGTGGCGGTGGAGGCACAGGTGAGACTGGGATATGAGGGAGAGGGGAACTGTTACGAAGAGGTTTGGAAATGGGGAGGGAAAGCTTGACTTGATATGTGAAAGAGGTGCAGGGAAAGCTGGACGTATCTGAGGAAAGGGCTCTGTGGTGGCTCTCGCTGAGGTTGGAGGCAGTTGTGGAGGATGGAGGGCACAGAACAGCCCTGGGATTGCTGCAGCTGCTGCTGAGATCTGGTCCTTTTTGCTCCTTGCCAGGCGTGTGGTTACAGGAGAAGCATCACTCGGGATGTGGTGCTGAGCAGGGCAGGGGTGGCTGGGCTGTCCCTCCCACCTAAGGCAGCTCAGTCATCCCATCATCTGCACCTCTGGAGAGCAGTAAACCACCGGCCCAGGGGAGCTGCCTTGCTGCTCACAGGATCCCCTTTCAGCCACTGTCATTTAGCACAGCAGGAAACCAGAAGCTTCTGATAGCAGAGATGAGATGCAACTTCCAAAGAGCAGAATGGGGCCCAGGGACTCATGCTGTTCACGTGCCCCCACTGCGATGCTGCGGTCCTGCGAGCACGGCCAGCATGGCTCACACTGGTGCGCATTCAGCTCTTTCCTCTGCCCCAGGCTTGGAATAATCTTTGTGTGCTAGGACCTGGTGGAGCACTAGCCTTGATTTGGGATGGAAAAGTGAGATAGTCTTGAGAAATGAGCAAGTGAAGACATTTTTGTGCAGAAAACCTACATACGGGCTAGGCAGTAGTGGTGACATACTGCAAATGTGTGAAACAGCAAGGATCTCCCAGCGTTGGCATGTGGCACATCAGAGATCTGCCAGAGAGCTCACAGAGACTGCCACACACCGTTCTGCGTAGGGAACTACAGCACAGAACTTCATAATGGGAGCCTTTGTATTTTTGGCGTTTACAAAATGAAGGCAATAAAATGTAATTAAAAAAAAAAAAAAAAAAAAAAAAAGATGAATTCTGGGTGTTTGTGAGAATTTTGTAACTGGAATTCCTTGTTTATACTTGCTCTGCAATTAAGCTTCTGCACTGCTAAAATAGGAATGTTAATATTTTGGAAATGCTAAATCAGCACCATCGCAGCTGTTGTAAAGGATGTGTTTGGAAAGGTACCGAGTGAGATAACCGAGCCTTGCGCTGTTACAACTTGGGAATGGCTTGTAGGGATCCTCTGGAACCTTCTGGCATATCTGCCAGCCCCAGGAACGAGTTCTGAGCAAACACAACTGTGTGTGTGTCAGGAAGAGCGCTCCCCAACCACCTCTATTAAAGCAAGGGAGCAGGAAAACGTGCAGAGCCCTTGGTAATGGCTGAGATGTCAGAGGGGCAGCGTTAGAGTGAAGGTGTTTGCACTCGAGGAATGGTTCACGTTGCTCGTTGCTGAAATCAAATACAGAAGCAGGGGAGGCCGTGGAGTTTCAGCCCGTCGGAGCCCTCTCTCATCTCTTCAGGAGCGATGCTCACAGCAAAGGAGCCGGCAGGTCCTGCTGCCACCAGCATTCATCCCCTCCGTGTGGGACACACCTGAAGGGAGCTCAGGCTCACGTGGGCCCAGTTGTTGCTCCCAAAGTAATTGCGGCGAAGAAGAACACAGCGCGTCATTTGGTTCGGCACGTCCTGCCCTGTGCCGAGCTCTGCTCGCTCGCCGCGTTCTCTGAGCCTTTTGTAGGCAGTGCTGCGTGTGCCGCACAACAGATCGCGTGACTTCTGTCGCAGAGACGGACGGAACGGCGAAAAGGTGCAGCTGCAGACGGAGCGGAGGGCCGCGATGAGCGCAGCGTGAGCTCCCCCTGCCCGCCGCTGCGGGACGAGCTGCGGTTCCCCTTCTCGGCCCTTTCCCCATTTCCATCTCGCCCCCTACAGCTTGTGAACGAAACGCACAACCTATTTCACTCCAGTAATGAAAGAACCGCTTGAAAATGATTTCATAGGATCACGGAATCATAGCGTGGTTGGGTCGGAAGGGATTTGATGCTCCTCTCTCCCCTCCCGCCGAAGTCTGGCTGCCCCCCGAGCTCAGGCTGCCCGGTATCCATCCACAGCCTCGGGCACGCGCAGGGTTGGGGCATCACAGCTCTGGGCAGTGCCTCACCGCCCTCACATCTAACCTAAACCTCCCCTCTTTCAGTTTAAAGCCATTCCCCCTTGTCCCATCATGTAAAAAGTCGCTCCCTCTCCTGCTTATAAGCTCCCTTTAGGTGCTGGAAGGCGCAATGAGTTCTGCCCTGAGGGCGTCAGATGTCAGATATTGCATCAGTTGGATGGCAAAGGTTAGAAAGAGAGATAAAGCGGTGTTGTTCACAGCACAGAAGCGTCACAGAAGTTGCCTCGGGTTGCTAAAGTGGGGTGGATGCAAAAATCTTGTAGAGGAGCCGCCTGCGGTGCTGCCCTGGCGCTGTCAGGGGCAGCGGTTCCCCGCTCTGCTGCCGGCAGAGGTCAGCAGCGCCGTCCCAGCGGCTGCGGGAGCGCGAATCGCGTCCAGAGCAGCGGGAGGTGACCGCGATGGGAGCGCCTGGAGCATTGCTGGCGGTGGGCTTGGAGGGGAAGCTCTGCGGCTTCTCTGCTTCTGACCAGGCTTTCCCCGGGAGGGAGCAGGGTGTCGGGTTCGTCCTTTATGGACGGGAATGCTTCTTGCTGTGGCAGAGGAGCTGAGGTACCTGCTGGCCCCTCTCTGTGACAAGTTGCACTTGGTGGCCAGAGAGACACAGAGGCTGGCAGGACAGACCCCTGTGGAACGAGTCCCACTGAGCTCAGGGTGCTGTCAGGCAGCATTTCTGTGCAGCAAGCACAAATAACCCAAACTCTTGCAACCTCACTTTGTCAGCAGGGTGAGGTCATTCCACTTCACGTCTTCACGAAGTAAGAACCGTTCGGCTTAATTCAATTTGTTAAGACGTTTGATAAATGATTCCTCATCACCAAAGAGTGAAACATTCGTTCTGATGCTCCAGAAGTGCTGCCTCTGATATTAGGTTTAGCTCCAGCAATGAGAAAAGGCACCTGTGGTTTTGAAAGTTCAAACGATCTTAAGATTTGCACCACAGGGGAGGTGTGGTGATCACAACAACGTGAGATTGAAACATTTCTTCCTGCTTCTGTAACACAATGATGTAAGGAGGAGCAGCAGTGGGAGCTGTGTGAGGAGTTTGGTCCTCCTGTCCTGCTCAGCCCTTCAGGACCTGCTTACAGTTCTCTTGGTAATAACAAATAACAGCATTGCTTGGTTCTCCTCCAGGAATTCTGAAGCGACTGCCCCAGCAGTTTGGCAAAGTCCTCCCCTCTTCCTGCATTAACCTACAGCAGCAGGCTTTACAGCTGAGGGCAGGGCTTTATGAAGGTTTAATTAGCATGATCTGGTCCCCATCAGAAGCAACCTTGCTCTGAGCTGCTCAGCCCTGAAACGCTGTACCATGGTGCTAGAAATCATCTCTGGTCCTCACAAATCCTTCCTGTTCAGAGATGTATATGAGGTGCCTGAAGGTGTGTGCTGGTGCTTGTATGGAGGTAAGGGTGCTCCCACCAGGGATGCTAAAGGTACTCTGAAAGAGCAGGGATTCCCTCAGCACAGGGCTACTGATCTCCACCCTCTGAAGGGTGCTGAGGTGTGCTGCTGTGATTGTGAATAAGGCTTTAAGGGTATTGACTGAATAGCACACAATCTGCAGGTTCTGCTACAGAGATTTTAATCTTGGGCTTGCTTATTGATTTGATATATTGACATAAATATTGTAAGAACACACTTGGTATTTATTCTCTTCTCACTAGAACATTTGGAAGTGCTTTATTCAAGTCTAGTGACTGCAGAGACCGGTGTGTTGTATATTAGTATTCTTAATTCTTCCACACTGAGTGAACTGATTGTAAGGCAGGGAGTCTATTTTTGTCTTGTAATTTGGGTACTTTTCATTGCAAGGTACCAACGAGGAACACTATCAAAAAATAATATCGTTCAAAACAGTTTGGCTACTTAAGAAACGCCACAAGAGATTAGCAAAGTGTACGCAGACACAAACCATATGCAGCCAAGTAAGGAACAGGACAAAGCAAAACAGTTTTAGCAGGTAAGTACCCACACAGCAGCATGTGTTGTATATCAAAGAGGCACAGACTGTAAACAAACGTCCTGCAGTTTGCAGTGAGTAGAAAGGCTCCCAATAAAACCTTGGTCGTCCCTCTTCTTTGGTTTCACAAGCTGTCCTGGGTAGTGGTTGGGAAATTGACTCCTAACTATCACTGGGGGACTGGAGTTGTCCCAGAGCAGGTCCATAAGATTCTATGGGATCCAGGAGACTGGGACTATTGAGTGCTTGGCAAACATGGGATCCTTGCCTTGTTGGGAAGCATCTCTGCAGCCTGTGCACATATAGAGCTCATCTATACCCTGAGAGGCCCAAGTGCTCTCCTCTCAGCATCCATAATGTGGGTAATTACTAACTGATTGAAAACCAATGGGAAAATCTGTAAGATTCATTCTGTCCGTATGTATGCAAGTTGTAGTAATGTGATAGGAGATACAAGTGTTGTCCATGTATGTATCTGACTTCCATCTGTTTTGACTTGTTTTCTGCACCTTCAACATTTAAGTTTCCTGGAGTGGGTGGGCAGCAGTGCTGTGAGGCAGCGCCATGCAGCCAGGAGGAATGCACTGCACTCCTTTATGGAGATACTCCTTGTTTGATGTGTTTCCCAAATTGAAATGAAGGCCTCTGACTTCACGTGGGCAGTGTGGTTTCTGTTTAGGGATACTCTCAGTATCCCCAGTGCATTTCTTTTGTTACTTTGTGATGTGCAGACATGGGTCGAGAGATTAAGGTTGAAGTGAACCCTGTGCCTCCTGCCCCCAGTGCGTGGGGCAGAACTCAGCTGAGGGCAGCTCTCCATTCAGCAAAGACACAGCTGGGTTGCAGCAGGTGCTCCAGTCTGCACCCAGTGAAGGGCAGAGCAGAGACCCACACCTTCAGGTGCATCAGTCTGAAAAAGAGTTGGATCTGAGCCTGAGTAAGTGAAGGTCAGCACAGCTGGTAAGTCTGCAGCGCTGAGCGTTGTGCAGGGATATCTGGCACAGTTGGGACTGTTGGGATAAATGCAGACCCAGCACATTGCCAGGTACAGCAGGCACTCCTGAAGTGACTTGGGTTACATGCTGGCTTTGCTGTGTGATTATGAGCATTACCTGAGCAGTATCCAACCTGGATGTCTCTGCTGCCAAGGCAGGTAATCCATCCATGTCAGCAGTGAAAGCAGGGCTCGCCGCCACACTTCATGTTTGCAATTTCTCTGGTCTGCTGAATTATCTGCCTTGATGAATACGTGGAGTGGAACGGGCCAGGACAAAGGAGGAGATGTTTAATTCGGCCCTTAACCGGGGCTGGAGAATACTAGGGAAAATTAGCCAAAAATATTTATGTTTCCTGCCAGTTCCTCTCAGTGATTGCTTTCTTTTTCTTTTCTTCCCTCCAAGTTTCACACAAAGCTCTGTCTTTGGGATTAGCTGTCTACAGGCAGCTCTTTGTTTTCAACCGAATTTAAGATTATGGCTGAGCCATATAAGGGGAGAAAGGTGACACTGGAGAGTTTCTGCAGCAGTAAATCCTGAAATATTCAGGCCTGTGACATTTTTGTAGCTGGCAAATGCTGCGTGAGGCATATCTGGTCAACACCGAGGCCCACACCTGGTTATGTTTCACTGAAGAACCCGCTACAATTCTCAGGTTCATGTTGCATCATATACTTCTAAAGAGATCTTTCCGGTCAGATAGCAAAAGGCTGATTTTGTTTGCTGCTATTTGCAGTGAGGGGATGAAAATGCTCCTGTTGTTAAACTTCTCAGACTGGAGAGCAGCCAAACAGTGGAGGAAATGCAGAAGAGAGCATCGCTCCGATAAGGGCCGGATGGACAAGCACTGTGCTATCACGTCAGCAAGTGTAATTTACATTAACAGCTGCCATTTTTACAATGCAGTGACCACTAATACTGCTTAAAGAGAGGCTGTTTATGCTCCAATTCATCACAGAATGGCAATAAATCAACAACCAGTTACAGATTCATGTCTAAGCGACCAAATTTGAATTCACAGACCTTGGGGCAAATGGGATTCTGAGGATTATTAACCTAATGTACTTATTGCAGGCTTCCCTGCTGGAATTCTTCTGCTAGAAATCATCCATCCCCTTTTACAGTAAGCTTCTACAGTTCTAGCTCCAAAATGCATGTATTTAGTGTTTGGAGGCAGGAAGGCAACTTGAGATGTGTTTTTTTTCTCCATATGTAATGAGTGTTGTTATGAGGAAATCTTCTGCTATATCCGATGCCTCCAGTGATTCTTTTGCAGGCTTTGGATGTACTTAATAGGGTGCCAGAGCTCACCACAAATAGGAAGAGGAAAAAACTTTGTGAAGTCTGAGGCTTTGTCACCATGGTGACATCTATTTGAGTTTGGAAGTTGCTTTAGTTTGAGCTTGCAATTTTTCTTTTTCCTGTCATTAAAGTTATGGCTTTTATCCTCTTGATTTCCTCCTCCCTCTCTTCCTACCTCACTGTGATTGCATTTAAAAACTAAATTTCCTTTCAGGGACAAATATGCAAGATAAATTACCTCCATCCTTTAATGCCTCCAGCAGGCTGCCAACGACGCAGTCCGTATCCAAGTGGACCTTGTCTATAAATGCAAAGAGAAAAACACACAGTGTCTCTTCTTCTGTGCCTAACAGTTCAACAGCTATGATCAGATATATTAAACAAGAGAGGTCTTTGGCTGCCCTTTAATAATCATGGAGGTGGCCACATTCAACCTCCAGTGACTCTACTGGATTAGGTGGAGTTCACAGCAAAGATGGATTGGACCTAGTAAGTATAGCAGTGGTCTCTTGGGTTTGCTTTACATAGCACGCAAAGAAGCTCTTCAAAGATTTGTGGTGCAACGTGACCTTGACTTCAACTCTCATTTTAATGGCTACTTGGAAGATGACAAAGACCACACGCTTTGGGAGATCGCCGTAGGGTGAGAAGCTTCAAAACCACACGGCCAAATCTGAGCATAAGTGAAGTCTGTGCAGCCCACACAACTGCAGTGGCAGCTGTCGGAAGTATGCCAGAGAAAGGCATGCTCCTGGCTGACAACTGGAGGGTAGGGAGTCTGAAGCACAACTTAAAGCACAAATGTTCCTTTGATTGGTATCCAAAATTGGTGGCTGCTTCCTTTCGGGATGAGCATGCTGTGCCTAGAGAGATGCTGAGAATCTCTTGAAACAACTGCAGTCTGCATGGGTTGGTGGGCTGATGGGCACTGTGATCCATGCACTGTGGCACTTAAAGCACTTGGTTTTGATGAAATTTGGGTTTTACCTTGTTTGAGGGAGGAGCCACTCATTTTGTAATGATTTTCTGACCACTGAGCAGTGTGCTTTTAAGCAGCAGAAATTCACTCTTAACACCTGATTTTCAGAAGCCGTTTTCTCCCTGCGTTGACCAGGATCAACACATCATCCCTCTCTGCCTCAGTCTGTCCTCATAATCAAGTTCACTCTCAGTAGCACGTATTTCATTAAATTTAGCTGTGAGAATGTCAGCGATTATGAAGGGAAAAGCAAGAGTGAAGGTTAGGGGGGGGGAAGGTGAAGGTTAAATTCAGACATTCATGAGTTTATGGGGCAGTTTGTCCTCAAATCAAAGCCAGGCATTCATGTCAAGCTGCATAAACAGGAATAAAAGTTCATGTGAAACTTGCTAAGGAAGCAAAAGCCCATAAGAATATTTGCCACAAAAAATGTGCTTTCTTCTGCCTTTCCCTCCTCTTGGCCCAAAGAAAGGATGTTGCTCAGAGCATGTTGCTATCCTGGACGACGCAATAATTCTGAAGATAAAGACCCCGGAAAATCTCTGCCAGAAGACACACATTCATGCCCAGCAGCCTGCTGAGCACTGCTGCAAGCACAGTCTGCAGACTGGCAGGAGAAGGATCCCAGAGCAGAGTTGTGTGCCCAGCACTGGGGTCAGGAGCACATCTCCTGGTCTTTCCTGAGGTGTCCAGTGATGGTTTTTCTCAGTGTCACACCCTGTAAAAAGTTCAATTCAAGACAAGAATTTTGGGAAGGGATGGGAAAACTGGTGAGAACATTTTTTAAAAAGCAAATGAACCTCATATCCTCAGCTACCTTTTATTTACCAAACAGAAGTTTCCCTGTGTGATACATTTCTTAAATTATAGGTTTCCCATTTCCTGGCGTCCTAATAAAGTCTAGATGAATGATGAGAGAGTCTGCAGGGAGAATGAGTAAACATCTCCTACTGTCTGGAATGTAAGATGACTACTGTCTTATCCTTTGTTACAGGTTGTTAAGATAAAATTACCCTATATATCAACAGTGCTGTCAATGAAATTAGAAAGGGCATTCTACCTCCAAGCTGCCTGGAGGGTTCACAGAGGTAAAAAGAAGGCGGTTGCTTCTTTGTTTATTTTGGTTATCCACTTGGTATGAAAAAAAAAAATGTTTTTTGGGGGGCTTGTTATTTAATAAGCAGATGAGAAGCAAAAGAAAAGCCATGGAGTATGTGCAAGTTTGGATATTCCACCAGCTGTGCAGACAGGACAGGAAAGAAACTGTGGCTTAGTGAGAGTCCTGTGATATTTCATGCCAGAACTACTGCTGCAGGAATGTTTGGGTGCAAAGAGACCCTGTGGTTGTAGATTTGGCCCTCATAGAGGGCAGAGGCTGCATATCGTTGAGCTATCGGGATTGGCATCCTGAGACAGCAGTTTACATTTTTTGAGAAGATCTAAATAAACCTGACTATTAATGATGGGCTGACAGTTGAACTCAATGGTCTTACTGATCTTTTCCAACCTTCATGGTTCTATAATTAATGCAGCTCTAGGAAGTGCCTACAGATTTGGTGTTTTTTCTAGATTTCCTTAAGACCTCTCAACCTCAAGTTTTGCCCCTTTAGTTTCCCCGTTTCTGCTTCCATCACTCTCTGCTCCTGCACAAATCTCAGTCTCAGTTTTAGGAGCACACCCTTGCACATTCCTGCAATTTACTAATGCACAGAAGCACTCCTTGTGCTAAGGAAAAGTCTAGTGTCTTCTTGTTTCACTTGTGGTTAAATTGTGCTGCCAAAATAATCACTTGCTTTAGGTTTGCTCGTTATATTGTCACCACTATAGAATCCTACAGACGTACATGGGATCCAGAGCTTACCTCTCTAGTGCCTCTGTTCCACACAAAATGAATTCTGTGCTGCAGACATTTCCCCTACATCATCCCAGTGCTCCAGGGTGCTGTGCTGGGGCTTGAGGGCTTCTTGTGGAGAGGCCTGAGTCTCGTGCAAGTCAACGGTACCCACTCACATTTCCACTCATGTCCGTGGCAGATTCTGTTACCATCTCTCTTTTTCCTTTTCTTCGTTTTTAACCACACAAGTTGTTTTTGCACTTTTAAAACTCAGACATTTCACTCTGTGTTTTTGGTTTGAAATGAAGAAATGACAAAAGTGAAAACAGGACTGGAGAAAAGCTGGAAATGAAAAGCTGAAGTTGGGTGAGAAACACTGTCGGATTTGCAGCACAGCCCTCAGTTTCTGCCATCTCATCTTTTACTGTGTCAGAGAATTTACATGTCACTCTCATACACTTCTCCGTGTGAATGCACACATACACATGTGAGAATTCTCTGTGACGAGCTGCAGGGCTTTGCTCCAGATTTTCCATCCCTAACCGTGTCAAAAGAAAATATCTTAATGCTCTATTCACAAAATGCTTTTGGCCTGTTTCCGTTTGAATGTTCCGCTTGTTTGCCTAGGCAATTCATTGAGGAGTTCATAAAACCTCCTTTTGCCTGAGTTTGTGAATGCCTGCCCACTGCAAGGGCTTGAAATGAAATTTTATAGGAAAAAAAAAAAAAAAAAGAACTACTTGGGATGCGTGCATTTTGTGTACTTGGATATGTTCTCAAAGGAAGAAGTTTTCCTATGGACTGAAGGATATAGTTGTATCACCTACTCATTTTTTAGCTCCAAAACAGCTCCAAGGAAACAGCTGAGGTTTTTGACAGTTCAGTGTTTCCAGCTCTTGTGTCTTTCCCTTTGAAAGTTCCCTCTGTGAAAGGCAATCTTGTGCTTGGATTCTCGCTGCCTCGTTCCAGCAAAAGACCCTGCACTATCTCAGTTCTCAGCCTAAAATCATGATAGTGGGGACAAAACAGACTTCTCACAGCCCTGCTGCCCAGCCCCGGTGCAGTGCCAATAGCAGCCAGCACAAAACTGATGTTTGTCTTTATTAATCACGCACACGAAATCTGCAACCTGAACTGTGTACAGAAATGAATGGAAAAAGTGCAACCTGACCGCAAAAGTATTATTTTATAAATAAGGTCCTTTAGTAGTAGTTAATTGGATACACATTTTGCTGGATTCATGGAACATTAAGAGCTATCATATCCAAATTGACTGACTGAGTTCATGTTACATCTCCCAAATTACCAATGACCATTTGCCTTGCAACATCAGACCTTGGGTTCAGAAATCTAGCTCGAGGGCCTTTTTTAAGTACATGGCACTTTTTTTTTCCTAATAGAGATTGATTTAGTGTATGTTTAATGGCCCCATAAATCACTCAACATGCCCAACTCGCATACAAATTCTGCCAAAAAAAAAGTTTTCAAGGAAGCAGATGCCTTGTACTTGGAACCAATTTGCCTTGCTCGCTGTGTGTGCATGAACCCACCATTTCAAGATCCTCCTAATAACAACGTTTTGTTCTCCCAGGTCTGAACGTTGGTCATTTTCTCTGGCTCTGCTTTCTTACCATGCCAAGTTATACTTGGGCAATCCCCCCGTCCTGTTCCAGTGCCTTGTAGATCAGCAATAAATAAATTCATTGTGCATTTCAACAAGAAGTAAAAGCAAAAGCCGGAGCTGCGTTGCGCTTGCTCTTGTGAAGATCTATTGTGTGCAAAGTAGTGTGCTATCAAATGGCATAGGTCATTTTTCATTACCCCACTGAGGATGCAGCTCAAAGCAGAGGATTATGGAAACTCATTTCCTTTGGTTAAGGAAAAAAAAAAAGAGTTAACATTCAATAAACTCGAGGGCTATGACGCAATGTGGCCCTCAGAACCTTCCGAGCAGAGCTGTTAATAGCTTCCTTTCCCAGGACGCGGGTTTGCCCCATTCACTTATCGACTTTGATGCATTAGTAAAAGAAAATATCAACCCCTCATAACTCTCAGAAATGATACAATACATCACTTGGAAGTAAGCTAGGAT
This sequence comes from Tetrao urogallus, assembly GCF_951394365.1. Classification (NCBI taxonomy): domain Eukaryota; kingdom Metazoa; phylum Chordata; class Aves; order Galliformes; family Phasianidae; genus Tetrao; species Tetrao urogallus. Next base: position 12,331,464 of record NC_136829.1, on the reverse strand, counting down.
CAACACATTGTTAACTGTTTGATCTCTCGAGTCAAAATTAATGATAGGTGTTTTGCACACAAAAAAATGAATGTTAAAAGCCTATTTAAGCTAACTAAAGACATCCATACAACATCAGGGTTGAATTGGAGGTGATTTCCTGCAATGCAGCTGTTATAAGTTTATCAGTCTGCGGGTGGCAGTAACCAGTAATCATAACCAGATTGCAGAAGGATGGGACGGAACTTATCTTTAAATAGAAGATCTGACTAACTAGCTTAAGAAAGCTGGTTGAGAACTAAGTTCGTGGTACTGTTCACTAGAACACCCAAGGCTCGGGGAAAAGCCTATTTTCTATGTGCTTTAAAGAAATGAAATGATTCCGAAGGTTTAACTGCTAAGCAGGGAGAAACCAAGGTTTGTAATGATTAACAGCAGACCTCCTGCTCTCTGGGACTCACAACATTTACGCAGTAACGATAGCTAATAAGAAATGGCATTAAGAAATATCTTTGACTTTCTCCACTGAGACGTTGCCATAGGCTGCTGATAAACTGTTAGTCCGTTCTCCTGTGACACGGCAAGATGTGTAACGCAGCGTGTATTTCCAGCAGAAGAGCGATTGAAAAAATCCCAAGAAATATCTCTGAAGAGCCACGGAGAAGTGTTGCACTGTGAGACAATGCCTCTGGACATCTACAGCCTGTTAGTTTTAATGCGACTTGAATTGCTTCCGTCTGCAGCTAATCTGACCACTGGAAACAGTCCCTTTTGCAATGCCCTTTAATTTTTCTGATTTGCGTGTGGGCGGTATCTGTTGGTCTTAATATGAATGTTTTCCGGATTGAATTAGAGAAAACAAGAGGAGCTTTCAAAGCAGCATCAACTTGCTTTGAGAAATGTGAACTCAGGAACAAGCACGGGGCAGTATGGAACCGTGAGGATGATTTAGGGCTGTCCCATATCACTGCCGTGCAACCACAAAAAGGAGCGACAGGGAAGTCCCACTGGATTCTCAGATCTCTCAGCAGCACTCCACGGTCTCTTTATACCTCTTTGTTCTTAACTTTGCCGGATGCTCAGCCCTTCTGAGCACTGCTTCAGATGCTACAGCTCCATCAGTTACAGCTCTGCTGCAATCGCCTCGCTGCCTGCAGACAGCAGGGACACCCCTATTTCCTAACTCGCTGACCCATGCAGACCCACTATTTTCCATGATTGAATGAATCCATTAAGCAGTTAAGGAATGAGCCAAAATCTTCCTCCATCCCCAAAGTCAGCTGAACAGGAGCTTTGTTTTAACACTGATTAGCATTTAAAATAGCTGCTGTTTCAGCCTTTCCCATCAACAGCTGCTGTCGAGCCGCCGCTCCGTGCTCCCTCCTGCAAGCAGCACACCTCCCTGTATTTGTGCATCTGATGTTAGCCCTGTGCTGAAACTCAGCTCTGGGGAATATCAGATTAGTATTGTTTTATTATTATTTTTATGGAGGACAAGTTGAAAAATGGCAGCTACATTTTAAAAGATAAGTATGCTTTAAAGATCCTTCACACACCTTTCCTCCAGAATTCAACAAAAGTTTAAACCTCACTCCTCCCCATGCTTGATATCTGTGTTTTAGGTGTACAACATCATTTTTCGTAGATTTTTGAAATTTAGAAGAGGTTTTTTCAGTGGAGAAAAAGACAGTTATTGATAAAATCTGAACAATTATCATTTGTTTCAATTAAGACACTCAGCAATTTCCGTTGTTTTTTTTTTGTTTGTTTTCCAAATCTTGCTCAACAAAAACTCGTAATTATTTCCCCGTAGCCATGGAATCAGCTCACTCCCTTCTTCTCCCGTCAGGGACCATAAAACCCTCAGCTGGCAGATCTGTCCGCCAGGCCGAGATGTGACACAGCACAGCAATCTGAAGTTTTCCACTGAACAAAGTAGCAGAGAGAAAGCAACTTAATTGCCTGTGGATGGCAGGTGGATGGTGGCCAAATACTTTCAATTTCTGACCTGCTATGTTTCCCATTTGTTGTTTCTTTGGAAGTGACTCATCCCAAGCAGTCCAGTCCCTGCTCCAGGCAGCTGGATCAGGCAAATCCTACAGCCTCTTGGTGCTCATCTGCTCACTGGTGTGCTTATTCCTTGCCGAATCTTTGGGCATAAAGTGTGCCCTTATGTACGGTGGCAGGGCTTTGACTGCTTTGCAGCCCATATTGTCATACCAGTTCCATCTGGAACGTGGCTTGTCTGTCACATCACTGTTGCCACAGCTGAAACACACCACCCACCACCTCGTGGTGTTCATATCCACTCTTTGGTCTCCAAGTGTCAATGGCTGCCAAAAGCTACTATTTTTTCTGCATGCAGGAGTTCATTGACACACTTTTGCTCCATGTGCACTTCCATGTCAGGCACCAATCTGTCAGTCTGCCCCACTGCTGCCAGCTGTCACACAGCAACAACATGCAATGGGACACTGGCAGAAAGGTTCAACCCTTACTGCCACGCTGCCAACATCCACCTCTGACATTATGAGCCAACATCAGTATAGGAACACAGTCTATAGTAGTCTGAAATACTCCAAAGTGTTAATCACATAAGATATAGTAAAGGCTACATTAAGTCTTTGTGTGCTTTAGCACAGTCCTTCCACTCATCAATTCGCTGTTGAAGCACAGCCTGGCTGGAGCACAGGAAGCTAAGCTTTAAATGAGGGAAATCTATATGCAGAAAATAGAGGAATTTGTAAATAACTGGTTATGTGCTTCAGACCACTGTCACTATCCTGTACTGAATTCCTAAATGTGGAACCCAGATGCAAAAATAACAAAGACCACATTAAAGCAATGCTAATATACAAGCTCTGGTTTTAGAGGAGGATGCGGAAGCGCTTGGAAGGCTGATAGAGGACTTGGGGAAAGATAGCACAACCTCCAATTGCTTTTTCAAATAACGTGTGAGGTGAGGGTTTCTGTGGCTCCATCAGACTTCCCAGTGTTGGCCTTGGGCACGTGAGGCCATGCACATCCCACGCACACATGGCAGGCCCTCTGCAGACACGGGGCCTCAGCTGAGCAGGCGGGCTGAGAGAGGGTGGACCTGGGAGCGGTGCAGTCATGGACTGTGAAGCACCTCCCTTCTGTACACCTGGTGATTTCATTAGAATCACCTTGGCTGCCTTACACATTATAAAAGGAGAATGACTGTATAGCACTACTGAAGCACACGTTGGAAACGAACCCAAGAAGGGCCAAGAGCTCTGCCTTGCAGACGTGTGCATGCAGGTGAGCACAGCTCATCAGGATGTTAGTGTTGTTCTTGTCCATGCACAGGCGGGTGCAAACCTAAACCTAGGCACTTCTGCATCCATCAGCTGCTTCTTCCCCCATTGCTGTTGCAGCTCTCCTTGCTATTTCTGCCCACCTGCCATCTGCAAACAGCCCAAGCCCCATTCAGACTTCTTCCTGCCCTCCCACCCCTCCTGTGGTGACAGGCTGGGCTGTGAGCCCAATGAGCCCACAGGGAGAGGAGGGCAGGTCAGGGGTTGCCTGCATCCCCATGGTGGTGCTGGCGGGAAGTTCCTCAGCTGGGGGCCAGGCAGGTGGGTGGCTGTAAGTGGTGGACAGGAGTCTGCAATAGGCTGTGTAATGGCACAGTGCAGTGAGGTAAAGGTGAACGCCTCAGAGTGCACTGAGCAAACAGGTAATGGCTTCGTTAGTGAGTTCTGTTAGTGAGGCTGGAGCCTCTAGGAAGGCAGGTACGGGCTCTGCACTTCAGCTGTGCCAGCTGGGGGAAAGTAAACAATACCTTCTGATTGAGAAAACCTGAAGGGTAAAGGATCACCAAAGGAAGTGATAATCAGAGGACCTCAAAGAGGACTGGGTTACAGTGTGAAGATTTTGAGCTGAGAAGCTGTATTGAGGTGGGAGCTCAGTTGTAGAGGTCTGGCTGGGGGAGGCCAGGCTCCTTCTGCTGAGGTGCAGGCTTTGTGCTTGCAGTGTTCTGGTGGCAGCCAGAAGCTGTGAGCCTGCTGTCACTGGAGGGATGGAGTGCTGGTGTTACCTACTGTTGTGACCTGCTTCTCTGGGGAAGAGTCTGGGAGATGGAAGTCAAGAGCCCTGAAATTTGACACTGGAGAGGTAAGCTTTATCTTTTGTAGTCTTAAACAATGCAATGCGTTTGTTTGGAATGAGTGCTAAGCAGAGCAGTGAGGCTGAGCAGCCAAAAGCAGGGCCTGTGGGAGCAGCGTTGTCATGCAGGGCATAGCCAGTAGACTGCCCTGCCTGCCTCCATCTTAGCCAGCCTGGGGATGGGGCTGGGCACAGTGAGGTGATTAGGGTGTTGGAGCTGAGCATAGAACAGGCTGTGGCTTAAAACACTGTGTGAAACCTCTGAGAGGAGTTTTTGTGTGATGTTCTTTGCCTGATTATAAATAATATTTTAACTACTGTTCAAGTGCTTGACTTGTTCTGACTTTGCCTTCTTAGTCACGTCAGGGAATTGGGACTAGCTGTGTACAGCAAGCTAGGTAGCTGCCTTGCTGTGGCTGGTAGGATCCCTCTGTTAGCAGTGTGTTTTGTGCCTTATGCTGCTGCTCGCCTTTCTGCTCTGCTTGCTGCTGACAATGAGCACAGGGCAGAAGATATTTCTGCAAAATTCCCACTCAGCAGGCAATAGAGTCCTAAACTTCTGAATTTGCTCAGTGGAGCGTGAGCATATCCTTAAGGAAAGAATGGGTGTTCCTTTATCCTCATGGGGATTAAGTTCATCACTTAAAACAGGGACATGTAAGCCAAGAGTAGGAGCTGGGAGTTTACATTCTGCCTTTGAGGGCTTATCAGCCCTGGTCTCAGGAACAGCAGAGCTCAGCCTGCAGTTCTAGCAGGAGTAATAGTGCTGCCTTGCTCCTCAACCCTGGGTGGGATGTGCCAAGCTTTATCCCACAGCAAGCTGATTCCAGCTTTCTGAGTAATGCTGTTTTATGGGAATAACTTCCCTTTGATCTGCAGACGGGAGTCCACAACAGCTGCTCTGGGATAGATAAGGACAGCCACTCTCCAGACTGATGGTGTTTGGAGATTAGTGCTCAAGACATTGCTCAATGGGAGCGTGCAGCCCACAAAGGTTGGTGCGTGCACCTGCAGTGTTGGGGAAGGGAACAATCTGCTTGTGTGTCAGGGCTGCAGCATGTTAGCTGTAGTGTAAGTGGACAAATTCCTGCATCTTCCCCCTCTGCTATATACCCACAACTATTACGTTTTAGGGAAAGTGGGAGGAAATGCTATTCTTGCCTGTTTAAACCTGGGGAGTGTGCTAACAGATGGAAGCAAAGGAAGCTCAATGCTAAATCTGGAGGTTGATGCAAAGGTATTTTGTTGGTTTTCTTTTTAATGGAAAAGCCTTAATTGCAAACTGTTCTCTTAAAAGTAAGTTTCAAGTAAGAAGTTCTTAAAGCTTCTTACTCCAAGTAGATTCACTGAAATGCTTCTTTTTGTGTGATTAAACTCAAATGTTTCTTTGGTCTTGTGAGGTAATGGCAGCACTTGCTCAAGGTAAGCATTTTTGGCGACGCTGGCTTTGCAAAGGTCACTGACATGTGACAGATATATGCCCTTTCAGTAGGGATAAGGATAAAGCTCTACATTCTCCTGAAAGCTTGTAGAGGTGGTTTTAAAAAAAAAAAAAAACAAATATTTTATGTGGATGAGCCCTGCTGAGTGTGAGTCACAATGAGTCTGAGAACTGGTCCTCACCAGGAACCTTGTAGTTTTGAGGGTGAGTTGGGCCCTTTCTGTAGGGGCTCTCCAACAGAGAGAGGGATGCCTGTGTAATGCTTGGAGCTGCTATGGCCCTGTGGCCTTTGTTGCGCCTTCCTTGGCACATGGGGATGTTGTGAGCTGGTATTCCCCCCAGCAGCAATGCTAGCCTGGCCTGCAAGAATCAGGACTTGCTTTAAGAGGCTGCCAGAAGTGTGGGTGAGACTGTGGAAATAACCTTTGCCTGTTGTCAAAGGTAGTAGGGAGCGGTGGTGGACATGACTTCACTGCACCCGCTGCTTGGTGTGAGTAACCAGTTCCATGCATTTCCATGCCAACCATCATTTCCAGATGCAATGACTAGCACGGTTTTTTCCATCTCCAGATCTTGTTTGTACTGGCATGATTTAAAATACTTTGTGTAATTATAGTGGTTCCTATAGTCAAACTGCTAGAGCAATGCGTTCTGCTTGGAAGTTTCTTTGTTAGCTAGTAATTTTGGTAATGACAGTAATTCAGATAATCTATCCTCGTGGCGTTGTGGCTTGCAGAAGTAGAGGGCTTTTTTTCTGTAATGCAACCCTATCTATGTATAGCTCAGTCAGTATCTAGTATTCTAAATGTGTTAAAGTAAGCTTGACTGAGAAATTCCAGTCCCATCACCACAAACGTTCTACTGTTACGTTTTAATGCAGTCAAATAAACGGGGAAGAAAAGGAAAGGGACAGAGAGGGGAACATAGCAGGCAGTTGTTGGCACAGGCTGGCTGTATCACCAGGCTGCTTTGGGTGCTCACACTAACAAAGATTCCTTAAACTGTTGGGTAGTTCTGCAGATGCTGGACTTCTCCTGAGCTAGGCATGCTGGATAGAGGTGGAAGAGCCCAAGACACGGTGAGAAACCTATAGGTTTGGTGCTGTGGTATGCAGCCCTGGGACTTGTGGGATGTGCAGCCCCCTGATCATGTCTGTCCTCACAAGCTAACACTTAAGAAACAGCAGCTTTCTGGTAGGGATGGCTTCAATGAGTGGCAACAACTTCAGGAAGCAGATGAGCTTCATTTTGGCCTACAATTCACAACACAATAAACAACTTTGTCAGCCAAATATGACAACATCTACTGAACAGCAAAAATCTTTCTGCTTCTGGAAATGTCTGAATCGTAAAGCTGCTCTCATTTGCTGCTGAAGGAGACACATCTAAATTACTGCTGGGAGAACCTGGTCAGACAGATCAGAGGCAGTCATCTCCCTTGATGTGCAATTATATGTGCTGCTTGCTTTGAGAAGAGGCCAAAGCAAATGGGAAGCAGCAATTAAGGTAGGCACCCGCAATGAAGACTTGAAGCATAGGGCCCGGTGTCTGTCAGTCATCACTGTGCAGAAAATCTCTCCATAATCTTCCTAAACAGAGCAGTATTTTTGAATGCTGATTGAGTAACTGTTATTTTTCCTCCAGAAGATCCTCATATTTAGAGGAGGATGGGAGAAGCAGATGTTGATCGTACATTTTTATGAAAAATACTGTAGTGTGGAAGCTTACCCAGTTCTCGACCCTCAGAATACTCTTCTGCAAATCTGTGTGATTTGTGGCAAGTTGTTCAACCCTACCCTCCCTCCAACAGGCAGGGAACGGTGGTGGAAAGATTTGCCATGCCTTTGTCCAGTTACCCATATATTTTTCACAACTGGGGATACTGAGTCTAGAATGAGGTCTTGAGATCACTGGTGTCTTACCAAGGATAAAATGCCAAGAATCATTATTTTGATGCCTTAAGCAGCAGGAATAGCAAGAGCAGCCTTACTGATATTCTGTGATCACATAATGCATTGCAGATTGCAGAAAAGAACTGTTTAATACTCAGCATGTCATGTCCAGGATGTTTGTCTATAATGTATATGGGAAGTAGTGTGTTTCCTGTGAAGCAATAAAATCTCACTGAAATCTAGCTGTGTTTCGAATTGGTATATAAACAGTTTCAGATATAAACATTTATCTTGTAGGTAACCGATGTGTAGGGTTGTTTCTGCCATTTCCCAGGGATCTGAAAGCCAAAGCTAAATCAAATGACATATTGTTGTCATCTGATTCCAGAGGCAGGGAGTATCCAACAGCCCTGCCAAAGTCCAGGTGGCAGCAGGAGGGCTGAGTTGCTTGTCTGTGGTATTTATGGGTGGCATGCAGAGAAGCATTGTGGAAGATGCTTTGGAAACACGACAGAGAAGCTGGGTATGTTCCACCTTTCCATGCTCTTGTAGTGCAGGGTAAGTTAGACCAGCACACATGCTCCATTTGATCTACAGAAATCTCTAATCTGGCAACAGGAAAGTTTGCTTATTCCCTTTTTTCCTCCCATCTGATACTCACCACGCTTTGCTTGAAAATACTGTAGATGGTGTGAAATACTTTTCAAAACCTAGATAGAGATTCAACTCTCTAGTTCTTAAGACAGAAGTCAGGCTAACAGCTACTTTACTTCTCTTAAATGTACACGTTTTAAAAAATCCCAACGTGAACACATGGATGTGTCTGTAATGGTATCTGAAACACAGCAGTCTTGAGAACTAAAGCAGGTTAAGAGATGGAAAATCTCTGGCAGATCAGGAAGGTGGCTTGACATAATTCTGGACAAATAAACATCAGAAGGGTGGAAGTGAGCTCATCTGCAGGTGCTAAAAAAGGCTGCATGACTGAGCAATCAACCTGTTCATCCAACAAATCAAACCTTCCTCACTGTCAGCCACAGAGCCTTGTAAGGACAGGAACAGTTGCCCTCTATTAAAGAGCACCATTCTGCAACCAGATATATGCTTATGTCTGTCTAGCAAGTTGTTCTGCTGTAGGAACATCAGCATCCCATATCTGTTTGTGGAATTATGTGGCTTACACCATTTATAGGCAGTTTACAGTAAAGGTTTTACACTTGTCCCAGTGTATGCAGGAAGAGTGGTGTTTTGGAAGGTTAACTGTTGCTTACTTGTTAAAAGTGTGGCACTGACCTTATGTTTGTAGGGAGCCACGGAGTACCAATTCTGTTTGACAGCTAGAGACTGACATCAGTGGTTACAATCCTCATGGTCTGGTCAGCTTTCCAGCTGATGAGGATATTTCAAGAGGAAGTAGGTGAATCTGTGTTGATATTTCCCTGTCTTTACCCATTTTCCTAAAGGGATGGGGGATGCACCAGAGAAGACATCAGAGCATGTCCAACACATGGTCTGGAAGTGAAGCAAAAGCAACTCCAGTATCCTGCGGTGTTGGCAGGGATGTTTTGTTCATTTGCTGTCTGAGAGGTGCTGCAGCAGAAAACCAGATCTGCTTCCTCAAAGACTGTAGGACAATTATTATGTTCTCCAGATGGGAGTGACAGTCTTAATTTGCTGTTAGTCTCACCCATCTCCCAAGAAGGAGATCTCCTTTTCTTTTAACTTTGGACTACTGTGTCTTACACACACAACAGGTTTCTCAAGGCTTATTCTTGAGCCAGATGAGAAACATGAAATAGATGAATGCAAATTACAATCTTCTTCCTTTGAAATTAATGCCAATAAAAAGGCTTTGAAGATGGTGCTTTGCAAGTGCTAATTAATAGGATTGTAATTGTGACTACATATTGCTACTGCGGAGGGATTGGGCTGCTAAGTGTTGCTGAAGTCACACAGCTCACCCTGGTTGCAATGATTCCTATTGAACATCTTGCTCTCAGCTGCCACTATAAGCAGGAAACATAAAACTGGGAAGGGCTGATGCCATTTGTGCCTTGGATTGGTTTTACTTCCCACTTATTGCTGTGATGCTGGAAGCATCATAACAGTTCTTCCAGCTTTTGGAGGGAACTGTCTGCCGTACCTGATTAAAGGCTGAAATAGTTGTGAGATTGTGACTAAGTGATACAGACTGCCGACAAGTATGGTGGAGGTTTTGGTGAGTGTACTTCAGTCTGGAGCCCAGCCTTCATCCCCATGCTGACCTCACAAATGCCCATTAGTACTGTTCGCTTGCCTCTGGTCCCGGTAGATATTGCTGGACTTTGGGATCATGCTATATGATCTCTGATGAGTGTGGTCTGAGCACATCTCCACTGGAGTGAGCTATGAAGAGCTTTGTCTTCCTGCAAACCAAAGATGCCAACTTTAAAATAAAAATTTGGAAATAAACAGTTATGATCCACTGAAATTCATAACAAAGGACAAATTGAATCCTTCATGCTGTGTAACAGCCATAAATAAAGGCTTTATGGTTGAGAAGTTGCAGGCAATGCTCCAGCAAAATCGGATTTATTCCCTCCCTACCCCCTGCAGTATAAATCTCTGGAAATAGGGGTTCCAAGGGCTGCTCTGACACAACATTAACTGCAGCTTCTTAAACCAGACTCCCTGCCAATATTTATAGTTCACGTTCTGTGCATGGTATGTGTGTATATTATTGCACTAGCTTTTACAGTTGATTTCTCAGTAGTCATGTGAAACCAAAACAACTGATGGACTGAACTTGGGATCATTTGTGTATGACTCCAGTTTTTTTTTATTTAAAAAAGAGAAAGGATGTATGGAATTTCTGCCTTGCAGTTAGGATAAAAATTGCTTGGTTAAAATTTACTCAAGTGAATGGAGGCACAGCTTTCGTGAATGTTGAGTTACTTCTCCCTCAAAATTGCTAGCCAGGTTTGCAAGAGAAACCTTAAGAGATGGATTTCAACATGTGGTTGTACAGCTGCACAGTGAGGAGCTGTGCAGTACCTCCAGTTACTGTCTGCTTAGAATTCCAGCCCTGAGGTTTTGTAAAAAAAAATAAGGCCTTGGAGTAATTATCTCCACATCTTAAAACTGCAGTCAAGCCTGGTCATTCTCTGTTAAGGAAGAACAATGCAGTTCACTGGATTTTTTAGTGAACAATTTCAGATTCAGGATCCAAATATTGGTCAGTGTTTGCAGAAGGTCACTGGGAAATTAATATTGAATCAGAAGCAAAACTTTATGCTACTCTGTTTGGGGTCAGAGGAGTGTGCTGATTTGTGCTTCCTCCCTGTGTGCACAGTATGCAGTAAAACTGGTTTCTAAAATGAGGAGTTTGCTCTCAAGCATCTTTTCTGAGGCTGAGCAGTGCTTCCACACAAGTGAGACAGATGGAGAGCCTGCGACCTGCCTGCTTTCGTCTACAGCTTCTGACAAGCACAAAACAAAATGGCTTACATTGTTTGGGACCTGAGAAGTGATATCTTTGAGCTCTGACCCTTCCTAACAGAATCCAGACACTGCATCTCTCTGCTTCCATGTATTTTTACATGAAGCACCTGACACAGCAGTGACGAATAGCAGAGGAATAAATCCAGCAGCCTTTTCATTCATCAGCCAAGGCAGAGGTCACCCTGCTGGTGTCACTGCTGGTGTCTGGCCACTGCCAGGGCCACTGCCCACTGCTGTGCAGAGCTCATGTGGTAGAGATGAGGGGATAAAAGGCTCCTGCGACTGCAGTGCAACCCAATGGTGTATATGCTGCTTTGGAAGTTTAGCATCAGCCTGAAGTCCTCGGCCTGAGTTCCAGGTGCTGACACACTAAAGCATGACAGATATGCCGGGGGCCTGGGATCCCCTGCCTTGTCTTAAGAGCTGCCTAAAATAAGATCATTAGGCCCAAGTTAGCAGCAGCACAGAACTGTTAACTGCAGAGTGCCTTCAGCTTCCAGTTCAGAAAGGGTAAGTGCATGTTTCTAATTATGTGGAGTTGCAGTGAATAAAGCCACTTACCCCTCAGCTCCAGACAGAAATGCTCTGTTCCCCAAATTATTGCTGACTGGCTTGGGATTGGGTTTTACTGCAGACAAGCAAAACCAATTCTTTGAGGGTGAGGCTAACTCAAGCAGCTCTGTATAGAACTTTATCCTGCAAATGGTTAAATGCTTAACCGTGCCCACGAAAAGTCTGGACAATTAGCCAAGCATGAAGCTACCTTTCTAAGGCGTAATGGGACTGAAACCATAGTCCCCTGTTCTCCCCTTGCTCCCCCAGTACTTTCCTCTGATGGAAGGGGGAGAAAAAAAATAAAGCAGATGAATGTAAAACCTAAGTCAAAAGACTAAGTGATGGAATTAATTAGAAACCTCACAGTATCAAAATAAGTCTCAAAGCATTAAACTCAGTCCTCTCTTAGTGCCTGGTCAGAAGCCCCTGGGGAGACAGTAATGTGCATACTGGGGAACAAACCATTGCGTTATCAAAAACTTCTGATCTTTCTTTGCTGCTGGTTTGGGAATACAAATTTTGCTGCATTGAACAAAAGGGAATCAATAATTTTATTTAGAACAGAGTAACTCAAAGTGGCCTTAATAACTCATTTGTGTTGCTTAAGTGCTTGGGTAATGAATGATTGTAGTATAAAGTGCTCTTAGTTTTTGCCTCAAGCTCTTGTCAATCATTACCTGATAAATAAAAACTTCAAACAGGCTCCTTTTAACTTAATTGGGCAGTATTTTTCTCTGAAGGAACAGCTGAATACAGTGAATAATGTGCTTGTGGCAGCTATGGAAGCCAGCAGGCAGGGTATCTGGATGGAAACATGCAGAGGATGCAAACTCTGAACTCCAAGGATGAGTCTTTGGTTTTAGTTCATCCAGAAGCATCTGTTCCCATTGTAGGCAGAGCTGAAAGGGGTGAATAGAGCTGCAGAGGAAGTCCCACAGCCCTTGGCACTGCCACTTTGCTTGTTCTAGCCCTGCTCTCCATCTGATTTTTAGGATCTACAGCTGACGCTTCTATAGGAATCACAAATCTTAAATTTACACAAATTTACTCACTTAAATCATTATCTCATATTAGATGAACCTTGGCAGCAACAGAGGCAGCTTCCTGCATAAGGACCAAAGGATCCTATTGTCAGAATTGAAACAGATCTAAAACAGCTCAATTAAGCAAACAGAACATCCTTGAAGTTTGGCTTTGAAATCAGGTTAGAATATCTGATCTATAAAATGTTATAAACGTGCTTTAAAATGTCATTACTCAGATAAATCCAGCAGTTCTGAAGCTGGTTCACTCAAGTTTTACGGCCCTGCCTGTTTATGGCAGCGTATGCATCCGCATCAAGAGTTCCTCTTCCAAAACAGTAGATGAAGAGACAAAGCTGCAGCAGCGCTGTGGACTGACAGAGGCTGCAGTGAACTTGGGAATGGAGTTTTGGCTCCTGGTCTGGGAGAGCTGCTATGAAGCCTCTCCAGCAAATTGTGAGTGTTTGTGGCAAAGCTGGAAACCAACTGGTATTTCGTGATATAAGGCTGGATGTGTTGAAGTTGGTGGTGAAGCTTCTGTTGGCTGCTATATAGTGAGGCTGGCGCTGTAAGGCATGATGATGTCTTACTTCTTTCATCCCTTTGCTAGAACCACATCTGGCTTAAATGGGTGTGGAGAATTTGGTCCGCACTGAGAAGTACTGGAAGGTTCTCTTAGAAGACTGATCAAGACTTACAAAGCCTGGGTAGACATCAGTTAGGTCAAGAAAGGTCTTTCCTCTCACACTTGGCTGGACTTTACATCAGAACATCCTGCAAACTTATGAGTGTATAATTGCTTGTGAAAGGTGATAGTTTAACTCCAGAAAGCTGACAGTTTAAGCTTCTGGATCAGCAAAATGCATTTATGTGAACTGGCACAACTCTGCTCACAGTTCAGAGTAAACAAGAACCCAAAAATTACTGTTATGCCACAAAGATATAAAGTTTAGTTAATACAGGAATTCAGACCGTTACTTTTTTCAGCTGCCTCCATAGCAATGCAGTGTGGTATCCACAGTAGGAAACCTCCTGCCAGCAGCATCTCCGAAATATGCTAAAACAATCTAAATTAGAAAATGTCAGCTTCTTGGCTGATGTTCCTTTGGAGTTTCTTTTTTCCTTCCTTGTGCCTCTATAATTTTATTGGGATGACTAAATCTCTGAACTATGTTAGCAGTAAACAGAACTAATTTACCCCCCGCTTCTTTGAAACAGCTGCTGACAGCTGCACTATAATTCAATCATAGATCTTTGCAATGCACTCTGCAAAACATATTCATATTTTTTTTTTCATATTCTTTCCTCTGTTGTAGTTGGGCAAAAGGAGCTGCACCAAACAGTGACGTGCTGATTTTGCCAATACACAGAGATTGAGCTACATGGAAACAGATGCTCAAGGTGAAATACTGCCCAGCCAAAAAGGTTTTTTGAATATAGGGAGAAGAACCACACAGATACACGATGTTGTTGGGATATCTTTTGTAAAGTTGCAATGATTTATTTTACTAGTTTGTACAAAAGGCTTCTGACAACTGCTCTATGAGAAGAACCAGAAATGTGTATGCATTTTTGCCAACTGTTAATAAATATCTTCTTAAATAAGGAAACAAATGTGCTTAGGAACTGAGAATCATTTTTCCTGGATGTGATTGAAAAGGAATTCAGAGATGGAAATAAATAATTCTTCTGCTTTGTGACAACTATTTACATAAAAATGTACAAACAGTGAAACTGATGTTAAGCCTAGCAACAGGAATCCTATTATGTGGAAAAAACAAACAAACAATCCCCACATAATATTTAATATATGAATCCTATACAGCAAGATATTGCAGTCCAAGTTAAAAAAAAAAAATGCAATACACCAATGCTGTGACCACCAACACAGAAACAGTTGCAGGAAAAACTAACCCTTGACTACTAAATAGTGGAAGTTCAGATCTGATTAGCTCATAACTTCTAGGTAGCACCTTACCTTCCTTCAGGAAGCTTACAGAAACACTGGTGTACATACACATACAACGTCCAAAGATTCTTCTGACCTGTAAGATTTCAATACCTCTCTCTAAGAAATGCCCTGAGGGCAGTTTTGACATGACTGCTGTGGCTGGTCTTCTCTGCAGGCTCCAGGGAGGCACGTTTGGCTTCAGCAGTTGTCGTGGCTGTGGGTAACAGCTCGGTCAGCCTCACCTTGCTGCAGGTGGAAGTTCTCTGCGGCTGTGTGCTGTGTGTGCTGCGGGTGGGCCGTTCCTGCACACGTTTGAGTTGCCTGGTTTGGAAGTGGGGCACATCTGGAGACCCAAAGCCTACCAATATCGTGGAGAGACTTCCACGTTCCCATAAGCCTAATCCTGCTTTGTTGGGAAAACACCAATTGACTTAAATGCAATTAGAATTAGACCGTCAGAAACAAGTTTCCAATTGATTTCACAGAGTAATCTTTTTCTTCCTTTACTTGTTTGTTTGCTTTTTTAAACGAGCCATCTGGTCTGGATTTGGTCCGTGACTAAAAGAAGAGGAGCAGGGACTGATTTCCAAATTCTCGTGGTTGCATTCTGTTATCTTCTTTCTCTCCGTTCTCTAAGGAGGGACCTGAGGCTGAGTTTCCCTGCCGCAGTATCGCATCTCCTCAGCGTGCTGAGAACCGAGTCCAGGCACTTACTGATATTCTGGACCCATCTGTTGGAGGTCCAGACTTTAGAAGCTTGAGGATTTAGAGCTGGGTTTGCTGAGGACCTGGTGTTTATTTGGACAGAACTTTTTTTTTCTAGTGTAAAACTTCAGCCAGTCCCGCTTTTGTAACTGTGATGTATGCCCAAGTTTTGAGTCAGCCCGCGATCGGTTACTGCTACTCTGTGTTCTTATCACAGCGACTTCAATCGAGTTTCAATTACATAGATGTGATGTTTGTGTAACCTGTGCTTTAAAAAGAAAGAAAAGGGGTGGTTTCTTGTCTCTGCTTCCAGCTCGTTGATGTGGCTCCTGAAAGTGTTGGTTTGTTGTGGGGTTTTTTTGTTTGTTTGGTTTTTTGCTTGTTTGTTGTGTTCGGAGATGAGAGCAGTAGTAGAGCAGTGTCTTGTATTGTAATCACTGACCCTGGAAAGCAAGGTCCCCTGCAGTGCCAGGGTGGTGCTGGCAGTTTGTCTCTGCTCACAGCACCTTCTGACTCCACGTCTTTGAAAAGGTGTTGGAATTTGTTCTGTCATTGAAGCCAATGGATATTATCCAAACAGGAGGAGGATCTTCAGCTGTCTTTCATAACTCCATATAGCTGATTGGGGTACCTCAGCTAAGCATTGGGTTTAATCCCAAATTGTTTCTTAATGTTTTGCTGCTTTCCTGTTTCAAATTCGTAACACATAAATTCTTTCTGGTTGCTACAGGGAATTTCTTTTCCCTTGAGTAAAAAAAAGTATACCCTAAAAGTCTTGTTCTTTGGAGTTACTTTCTTCAGTTCTCTTGCTTGCCTATTATGATTTTCTTTTCCTGAGAGTGGTTTATCCTTTTGAACTCCATTCAATTCAATTCAGACATAGCTTCTGCTCCTGCGATTTAAAACTGGAACTTGCATCCAATTAAAATTGCTTCTGCTTATGAAACTGAAGCAAACAGAGGGATGGAAGTAATAATTCTCTAACAAAATACCTGTTCACTCCAGGTATATTTTGTTCACTTATTTTATTGCAAACTGTGTTACAGGAACTACACATGCTCAATAGTCACAGCACATTCTCACTTTGGATAATTATTAATTTTTAATTCACAATCAACATTGGTGAATTTGCAATCTTCTGAAAGACTCGTTTGCAGAAGTATGTGTTGTAGGAGCCAATTTTGTAGGCAGATTTGATTTTAAATGGTTTCTCTGGCTTGTTTCAGTTTACAAGCTCATTGTCTGTAATAAACTAAAACAAAATGTGTTCAAATGCCACTTAGATCCAGAAACTGCTCCATTGTCTGAACTTTCAGAAGCCCAGTCCTAAAAACTGGGATTTTTGAGCTCGTTGCTGCAGTGCTAACCTTTCCCCCTCCCCCAACATCCATACAAAACTCTCTTTACGAATAATCTTACTCTTTCCTACAAATCTAATGACAGCCACATGCTCGTACCACCATGTTTCTGTACTTTTTTAAGATAACGTTGGAGCTGTCATCAAAATAGAGCACAGAGATAGCATTGAGTTGGGTGGGAGCGCAGCAAGGTTTCGGCACAGTCTCTGGGTTTATAAAGTGAACCTGAGGAATTAAAGCAGAAGCATGTTAAGGTTTCCATTTCCCTTCTCCTCCCTCATGTTTTTGTTTCCCAGGCAGCCCTCTCTCCCCCATAAGCACACACAGACATGTTTTGAACACCTGGCTTTGTGTACAAATGTCTCGAGATGTCCCCTGCATGTATGGAGGCTGACGCACGCACCCAAGTCAGATCTAGTTGGAAATCTTTCAGTGAAGCAGGTTTTCATTAGAAAATTCCCATCTGTCAGAGCAGCCAGTGTTCTGCAGAAGTGTACCAGTTCCAATAAACTCTGCAGGACGTGCGGGTGAGGTTTTGGGAGCAGTCCCACAGGCGCTGTGCGGGGGGCCCAGTACCAGCTGGCACCAAGGGCTGCGGGTCCCTGGCTGCTGCTGCAGGGCCTCCAAGAGAGGGAGGAAAGTAAACAGTCCTCCAGGAGGAGAATATGCAAAGCTTCTTGTCTTGGATATGTGGATGCTTCTAGCTTCCCTAGTGCTTTTTGCAGCGCTGTCCTTAGATGTGCATAGGCATAGGACACAGATGAAGAAGAGGAGGGAGCCTCCTCATGCTCCACAGATGCGTTCAGGGGACATGGCTGTGTCAGGAGGGTGTCCCCATGTCAACTGGGGATGCCGTGCAGCCAGGCACCAGGGGCTGGTGTGTCCCTTGGCCACTTGAGCTACTGTGGTGCCAGTGCACCAAAGCATTGGCTTTGGTGAAGCAGCTGGGGTCCCCAGTGGTCCCTCAAAGCACAGGCACTGTGCCATGTGGATGCGCTGGCTCAGGACTCCTATCTAGACATCTTTGCACAATTGCATAAAATAAATACACCCACAGAGCAGCTGGGCTGTGTAATTTCGGGTTTTGCTGACCCCTTCCTCAGCCTGTCCCCAAATCTGCTTTTGGAGGCAGCATGCTGTGCTGGGTTGTTTTTTTCAGGAGATGCTGGTAGTGGGTCTCACATCCTGCTCTTCCCTCCCCATGCAGCGAGGCTATACAACCATTAAGATGTCTATCATAGGGCCCCTTTAAGCTAGAGAGAGCGTGTCAATGCTTGCAGCAAAGACAGGGTAATTCCTCGCCAACTATTAATTCAGGCCACTTGGCTAGACATGTTTAGCCAGATGCTGCAGGCATCTCAGTGAGCTAATGCAGACCTTCCTTCTCTCGTTAGCATAGAGACTTTGGGGGATATGAACTTATTTCTGAGCAGCACCTATTAGAAATAACTCTACTACAAGGTATGTACACCTACCAGTGTCTGCACAATGGCATGATTTGTAGCATTCATGTATGAGTTCAATGGGAAAGCACATTCTCCTTCACAGTAATACGCAGCATAGCCCTCTGGAGCGATGATCCAGTCCTTGATTAATTGAAGACATTAGATTGTGGAGAAAGACAGCAATATTGTGCAGAGAAATACAAAGTAGAATGGCACATAAATCTATCAATTCCTATGTCTGCATACAATTACAGTTGCTTGCAAAATAAAAAATCAGACATGCTGGCCCTCCTGCTGCTGTCTAATACACCTCTAAAGCAGCTGCCCTTCCTGCAGGGTCCTGTCCCACCTTGCAGACGTGTCCATGGAGTCACTGAAGCTCAGGGTCAGTTTTATGATCCATGTGGCAGTGTCCTCCCGGTTGCCCACCCATCGCTGACAGAAATGAAAATACTTTAGCCAAGTCTGAAAGAATTGCTGGAGGATGTGCTCCCAGTGCTGCCAGAGGGAAATACAGGGCCCTCAGTATCTCACAAGGACTCAAGCATGCTGAGTTCTGGCCAGTTTCACACCAAATATTTGGATATCCTAACTGCGCTTTTCCAGCAGACTAAATGCGGCATGTAGTTTTGTTTTTTTTCCCCCAAGGATAAATAATAATAATTTTAAAAAATCCATTCATTAGCTTGATCTCTCTAGCACCCTGAAGCACCATTTGCAGAGGCACCAGTCGTGTGCAGCCCTTACCTGCCAGCCCAGGTCCCTGAAGCTGACGTAGAGCTCGTGCTTCTTGCAGGCCTGGCGCTGGTCGCTGCTGCTGTTCTCTGTAGGGGACAGGGGCTGTTAGGCTGGGCTGCCCAACACCACACAACAGGAGTTGCTCTGCTCAGCTGTTGTGCTTGCTGATGCTCTTTTTGTTTGGTTGTTGTTTTTTTTTTTAAACCAGTTTCAATCTCTTGTGCTGTAATTGTAAAATATAAATTGCACTTCTGGCCAAAGGCAGCCTGGGAAAATGCTTTTTTGCCCCCTGAGTTTTCTCTGACCTCATGTTGGCACAAACCAGATCTCTTTGGTTATTGCCTACTGTAGGAAAAGAACTTGTGAAAGGACTGATAGGAGAAAAGCAACCTTTAATTATTTCCTATGCTTCAAGCTGTCTGAGCAGAATAGCTGCACCTTCAGGCTTACAAAGCAGAGCTAGGACATAATGTGAAACCTGTTCTGTCCAGTGCAGCTGCAGTCAGAGTGAATGATGATGCTTTATGGCAAACCCAAAGAACAAAGCGTGAGCTACAGACCTAGGAGAAGTACCAACTCTTGTTGGAAACAAAATCAACACAGGGGCCTCAGGCTGCAAGCAGACACTGCTTTGCAGGGGCTTTTCTGACCCGCTCACAGAAGAAAGGAATTATTTTATCCCTCATCCATCCTTTAAAAAGCAATTGATGTATCAGTTAATAAACGTGCACACTTTAACTGCAAAGCAGCAATTGCCTGGGGAACTGCAAAACTCTGAGCTCAGAAATGCAAGATATGGAAAAGCATTTTAAGAGACTCCAAGATTTGGGGTGTAAGGTACAGAAATGCATACATGTGGGCAGGTCAGAGAAGCCACACCTGTCTCCAGAGCTGCAGAAAAACATCATTAGTCCTAGGGCAGGAATGACCTGATTGAAAGTAGGGAGCTGCAACACAACCGAGAGGGAAGAGTTGTTCCACAGCCTTGCGGGTTGCGCCAGACAACCTCCAGGAAAGGCAAATCATGTCTTGTACCCGAGGTTGTCCTGCTCCTTCCACCTCTTGCAAGGTCTTTGTCTGGTGACGTGCTCACAGAAATAGAGCTGGAATGCAGTGCTGCCCTCAGTGGAGCTAGCCCTGTGCTCTGGGTCCTGCTGGGAAGGTCACTGAGGGCCCGTTGTGCTGAGGTATCTCATAATTAAACCGCGTTTCTATTTTAAATGCCTGACAGTTTTCTTCCATATTAGGGAAGTGCAGCTCCCCCCAGAATAGCTGCAGTTATCCTGAGCAAAGAATGGGTTTTCCTCATTTGGGATCATTAAGCCTTTGGGTGGCTGCATTTAAAATTGCAGCCTTTTGAAAAGCTACAGTATTTCAATTTGGATCCTCTGAAATACATTATTGTAGCACTCGTGTTACTTCTTTTAAAGTCCTTATCTTACATCTCCAAATAAGAATTTACTCCGTGTGAGAGCTTCTGTGTAGATGGCTTTTCTTTTTCAAGTTGGGTTAGGATATCCCTCATTTCTACACTGTTTCAAAGAAAAATAGTATTGTTTTTTGTTTGTTTGTTTTGTTTGAATAACCCCTAATCCCTGAAACCAAGTGGTTTCAGACCAGCAACCAAAAACTAGCAGGAAACCAAAGAGATAACAGCCAACACCGAGCATGGGAGGAATAGTTCCCACGTAGTGCCCAGTCCAGCACAGCACTATCCCACACCCAGCAAAACAGGCCCAGCAAACCTCCCTGTACCTGCAATGTTTGACACCCGGAAAGCTTCCTGGTTCTTTGGTGTTTTGGATCGATTCTGGCTCCTCTGCTTCCCTCCTGTGGAGCGGATGCTGCGGAGATGAACCTCGGTGGCTTTGAAGAAGGCGACCGTGAAGGGCTGCTTGTTCTGTGGGCCGTGCCTCCCAATGAGCCCTGCCAGCTTGGGGTTGATGCTTTGCCCTTAACAACAACACAGCATTGAGCAGGATTGTGTTAACTTTCCATTTTCGGCAGACATTGTAAGTACAGCAGGAGGGAGAGCTGCTGTCTGGTCCAGAAGGGTGGATCCTAGGTGCATCCATATGCATCAGTACACCGAGGGCCTGAACTTAATGGGCAAAGCTACTTCTGAGGAGAGCAGCTTAGCACAGCTAACTTCATTTTATATCTGCATGTAAAAGTTACATAAAATACTCCTACGTATAATTATTTTACCCTAAATCCGCTCAGCATTAACTTTTCCTACATTCTTTACAGGGGTTTCATTAAGTTCACCAACCTATAATTTGAAGTGATCCTATAAAAGGAACCATAAAACTCAGCCCATAGGAGCACTAAATGCCCACTGGAAGGTTATTAACTTAAAATAAAAATGCCTTGTATGAAATACTGTCAGAGTTCCAGATATACTGCAGCTGAGAGAAACAAATAGTTGAGATGTTCAGAGGCGTTTTGCTTATTGCTGTATCTCAGCACTAAGGTAAGCAGTAACCTTGGTCCAAAGCCATTCATCACCACGTGTGCTTCTTTCATCCCGCACTTCTGAAATTAGTTTTATTTTTGCCAAAAGCTCATTAAGTGGTTTTGCTGTAGAATTAATTGTTTACAAAAGAGAGGTTTATGGTAGGTGAGGGCATCCAGGGTCCCTGTGAACAGTTTCCTGGGCAGGGCACCAGGACAGGTCAGGTTGAAGTAGCAGAAAGTTACGTATGAAGACTTTTGTGTAGACACACATCAGCTTTCAGCCTAAGCTCCTATCTGGAAATGTGCCTGGTTTGTGTTTGAAATAAACAAGGCTGAGTGCACAAAGTGCTTAAGCAAGCACCCAATGCTGAATAGATAGGGAGTTCTCATCCTTGGGCTTTGCCAGATCCAAGCCTTACTTCCTGAAAGCAAACTCAGCTGAAGGAACTCCATGAATACTGTCCCAGGCAAATCTCTTTCCCCTTCAAAGAAGCCTTTTTGTTTCCCCAAGTTGTTTCATCTACCAGGTACCTCTGTGGCTGCAGTTTTTCCAGGGTAAATTATTTCACCTTTATGGTGTACCTGGAGATTAAGTCGGTGGTGTGCAGAGATGCGAGTGGACTTCACACAGAAATTTAAGTTCAACGGGTTTTCATTAATGCAATAAGTTGCATCTGAGCAATTAATTCCTTATTTAACACCAATGTGTTCAAGACCAGTACAGTCCCAATGTTTTCTAAAGGGAAAAGAGGCTCTGTATGAGAGTGTATTCCTTTCTATTATTATTAATAATAATGGGAATTCGTTTTATTAAAAAGGAGTGGAAAAATCCAGTATTTGGGTGTATAGAAGTGTTAGAACCAGGTAGTGAAGTTAAACCTGAGGGCACGTATGTAAATCCCCCGTAAGCAATGATCAATGTCTACAAAAAGAGCTAAAGCTGTGCTCTTGAACCAGAGGGCAAAGCATTACTTGCTTTTATGAAGCTGCTTTTTAGTACTGTCAAATAAGGGATCTCAAGCAGCAGCTTAAGCAAACCCAAGGTGGTAACTGCTGGTGCCAAGCGAGGCAGATTGGAGCAGGGCTGAGAGCTCTGCAGGCTGCTGAGTCACTCCAATATTTTTCTTGCTTGCTGCTTGAGCTGATCCCCATTTTCTACGAGTAAAATTCTACCCTGTGATTCCACATCAGTTATACATGTTGATACCCATGTGGCAAGATTATAAAGAAATGATGAGTTACTGAATTTCTTATCTGTAATCTCACCTGGACAATACTCATGATGACTTAATTTTTTTTTATTATGGAAGCTGTACTGGTTTCATGGTTGGAGATCTCTATATTTAGGGACAGATACAAAGGAAAGGTCTTTCACTTAAAGCTTTGGGAGTTGCCCAAGCATACAGCGTTCCAGCAAAGCCCTGCTGTGCTTTCAGCAGATGATTTTCATATGAAATCCAGGTGTAAAAGCAGCTCTCTTGCAGTTGGTCTAAATCCAAAACAAAACTTGGGGAGCAAGGAAGGACATGTCCTTGCCATTCAAAATAGAAAGAAAAATTCACATGCATGGTGGAGAAATGTGAGAGCAGAAGTAAGCTGCCAGGGGACTCGATTACAAACAGCAAGAGACAGTCAGGCTCTGTATCTCTGTATTTACTTTCTGAATGCTGCAGTTGGCTTTCCTAACCACGGTGACAGGCTGATTAAAGTATTTTGTTAATCTATTCTGAGAAAGCAGCAACTTATTTTTTACATTATTTCAAACACGTTTGTAAACACAGCTGGATTTTTCAGGAGTGTAAAGAGAAACCAGATTCCTGGTTTGCTTTGAGTGATGTAACAGATGAGAATGCACAAATCATTGGAACCCAGGTTTTCTGGTTTTGAAGACTCGCTCTGATAAATTTGATTTATGCTTTTAAGGGTTTGCTTCTGACTGCCCCAGCTCAGCACATCCCATGGCTGTGTGTGTTGTTCCTCGTATGTGGGACCCCAGAAAGTCACAAGTGAAATCTGTAGCCTATAAGCAAACAATTACCTGGGTTTCTCCTCAGTAATGAAAAAAAGACTGACCTGCACTGTGAGAACACCAGACCAGGGCTGGGCACAGCAGCAGTAAGGTGTTCTGAGCAGAAGAGCATGAGAGTGATACTGTAGTACCTATGGAGTTTAGAGATACTAAGCATACCTCCAGCTACTGCTTTCCTATGGGCTCTAGGCTGGATCTGTATGATTTTCCTCTGTGTGAACCTGAATTGAATGAATGTGCCATCACTCCGGGCACATCTGTAATCCTATTTCCTTTAGGAGGCAAACTGGAAATTATAAGCAAAGACAGGTGACTGAAAACAGGGTTGAATTTGTCTTGGCTCAGTCCTCCTTACTCTTTCAGTTTTAAGAGTTATGATAGCTTTTAAATCAAGTGGAATTTGAATCTTTGTGTAACCCTTCTGAAAATAGTTGAGAGCCAGCTCTTCCCATCCATTCTCAATCATCACAACTGTACCTGGAGAAATGCAGTTGTTGTTCTGCTGTGCAGTTGCCAGCAGTGTACACATAGCTGTGTGCACATCCCAAACGCGGTAATACTGACATGACTGCACACAGATTACTAATCTGCTAAGGCATTGGAGTACACCCTAAACTTGAAATGTGTCTTTTTCGCATCTTGAGCAAATAGGGAAAATCTTAAGGAGAAATATTCTCATGAGATCCTGTTCAAAGGACAGAATACTGAGTGCTTAAGTCTTCTCCTGTCTGGGACCATATACCCCAAGCAGATATTCACCGACTTAGTTTGAAACTCACCATCTATGCTTTCCACAGATAGCTGCAGGCCAAGGTTGTGCTGTGGATTCACCACCCAGTGATTACTGGTCGCAGTGATGTCAAACACCAGCCACCCCTCTTCTGCAGCCCAGATCGTTCGGGAGTCGAGCAGGAACAAATCAGAATCCCTGAAACAAGAAGTGTAACTCCCAGTGAGTTGGACTTTTCGCTGGGACCTCTGAGTACGTTCCCATACGTGCTTTACGCAACACGCTTGGTTGGCTTTCAGGAGCAGACAGGTTATTCTGGAGCTGGGCTGGCGTGCTTTCCTGCCTAATCACCTTCGTATGAAGTGCTTTTCTCCTCTTCAAAAAAGGGAGGATGGGTTGAAGCAGAGTTGAGGTGGTTTGGGGTTACTTTGCTGCTGCAGTTAACCTCAGAGCTGCTGATGCGACTTTGGAAAAAATGCTTGCCAGGCACAGATTTGCAAAATTACTGTTTGCATATGCAAACCTAGTAATTGGGCAGACAATGCTGCTCATTATCCTTTCCACACATCATTTCCTGACTTTTATGCATAATTGTAGCACTAGTGCAAGCCAGCTGGAACACTGTCGTGCATATATTAACATATGTAATGGTTTTTTAAACTTGTTCATCTGAGGTTGCAGATAATTGATTGAGGCAATAACCCTCTGCACAGTCACAGGTTTGCATTACATTGGGCGGCAATTTCCTTTCAATTTGTTCTTCAAAATTTTAGAAGACCACTGCTGGATTTTTCAGGTTGTGGAACTGAAACCAGATCAGTAATAGAAAGGATTTCATGCATTTAAGAAGGGTGAAATCATCCTGGATTTACAAAACATTTCCTGGCAAATTTCTGTAAAATGAAAATTTGAGGGGAAAAAAAAAACCAAACAAACAACAGGTTGTGCAAAGGAAAGAATCTTCTCTTACCAGAAGCTAAGAAAGAGATAAAACTTGTTGAAAATAGTAACAGAATTGGATGGCGGTGTGGTTCCTTTTCCCAAAGGACTTTACAAGAAGAAACAGGGTGGAAGTGCCTAGGCAAGTCCTGCGAGGGCAGTGGTGCACTAAGGTGATAACTGGTTTCAGTGTAATTACATCCTTTTGAATGAAAATACATCCTTGGAAAACCCTTTACTCATGTCCTCGGAGCTAGAAGAAGGCCTTACTAATTTTGCCACTATTGCACTGTCAGTGCAAATACATGTTTATTTAACTTAGTTTTCTCAGTGGCTCTTGTTCTATTAAGTGATCAAAAGTGAATCAGAGAAGAGCTGTCAGCATAGAGGCTTTTGCCTTTCAGATTTTAGTAATTATTTTCCCTGGGAGATACAGAGAAATTAGAAGCTTTTGCCCCACACAACTGACTCAAAACAGAAACAGAGTATTACTGCAGCATTCTTACTACCTACTTCTCCTCTCAACCTTTGTGGGTGAGGGTGTGTGAGGGATGATGGCTTTCCTCTGTGAGCTCATAGATGTCACCACCTCTGGCTCTGGGCTGGCTCTCATGGAACTAAACTACAGAAATGAGTTCCACAGAGCATGTGAGCACAGCACCAAACGTGTAAAGGGAGGATTGTGTTGTTTCCTCACCGGTGCATGACACTGTTAGCCTCTGCCTACAGCACAGCTGCGTGTGTTGCATCTGCCCGTGCTGAATGTGACAGCCTGGGGACTGCAGTGGCTTTCTGGGTCAGCTCAGTGCAGAACAAAGAAGAAGGTCTCATCCTTGCAGGAGATGTTCTGGGGGTGTGGGAAGGAGGTAATGACTGCGGTGCCTCCCTTTGCCCAGCACTTCTGTGCCGTGCTTCCTTTTCAGCAAAGTTTTGGTTTGTGGAAGAAACCCTACGTGAGAATTGAACTTTATGTTTTCTTGCCAGTACACGGGTTCCTACACGGAGCACTTCAGCAGATGTTTGTGCAGCCAGGGCTTAGGAAGGGCCTGTGGGGATGGAGAGGATCAGCCCAGGTGTGGGATTTGCTCTCTGGAGCTGTCAGCTCCGCTGGGCACACCTAGGGCAGCCAAAAACAGGCATCGCAGATACCCCCCTCCCTCTGCGCCTGTGGTAGTTACAGGAATGCATGATGCTTGAGCTCAGACCTGGGGGGCGTGCAGATTTCCCAGGGTTCCATCCCCACCCTGAAGCAATGGCTGCGTTCCCGCAGTGCATGACACAGCCGCGCGGACACCTCCCGCCCTTCCCTGTTTACAACACGCTGAGCAGAACGCATCCCAGAGGAGCTGGAGATGAGGGAGTAGTACAGATTGGGCCATTCCGATGGCTGAGTCCAAGTTTCCAGAAATGAAGGACTTTTATATTCACATACTGCATCATTTAAGCATGGCCCCTGACTGGAACTCATGATTCACACAAGGGTTAGTTAATAGGGACTTGGCTTGCTTGGCTTTTCTCCCTTGTAGTTTGCAGGTTGAAGATAATAGCAATAATGATGTATATACATTTTTGTTAACTTCTGCTCAACTTCAGTGTTATTACTCAGAAAAAAACAGCCTTTAAGCCTCCCATGCTGACATGATGCAATCAGGGTAACCAGACAACATGAGGCATCAAGTACCAGGGTGAGTCAGGCTGGGAAATTGTATAATGCATTTGTTTTCCTGTAGTTACAGCAATGTGCAAACAATAGGCCTGTAGGGGAAGCCCAAAGTGAGAGAGATCAAAGGGATCCACTAAGGAGAAATGTCCTTCCCACGCACACTTGGAACGTTTGGACCCAAAAAGTCCTTGTGTCAGATGCTCCCTGAAGAAGTTCAAGCACCCTTGGATTTGCACTGTCAACTCTGGCCTATCAGCAGCGGCCAGGACTGGGATGACAAAGCTGCCTGGCCTTGCAAGCAGAGCATCTGACACTCCTCAGGTTCCAATGAAAAGAAACCTCCTGTTTTGCTCAAAAGAGCAACCTCCCTTTAAGTGAAAGGCCCTGCTTCCTAAAGACTTGTGGCTGAACAGTGTTGAATCACTAGCTAATAGACAACAATCCCTTTAGACATCAGTGTTGGGTAACTGTATGCAGCACAGCAAAGAAATGTTATTCTACTCAGTCTTAAAATTTGTTCTGAGGGCTCCTGATTAATGAGTTGTACAAGTTAGTGCTAGTTAAGTCTGATGCGACTGGTTGTGGTGTTTGATTTGAGATAAAGATCTAAGTGCAAAGAGAAGGTTTCCAGTGCACATCTTACCCACTGGTACCTGACCTAGCAACGGTGTGCACGATCGTGGAGCAGGATCAATAATGGCTTTACAACCGGGAGGCAGAGATGCGCTTTGGTTCCTTGTACCTCTGTTCAATCCCTTAATCTGAGACATTCAGAGCATGTGGGAAACTTCACTGAGCCTTCTATCAGGCCAAGAGATACAAAAAGGAACACGATCCCCATTTCACAGAAAATTAAGCTGGGACATGGAAATGTTAATGTCCAGATTAGAGTTACATAAATGGTGAAGTCTGCATCCAGACCACAAGTATGTTTTGTTGAGACCACATCAAAATGGTTCAGCGTTCAAAGTGCTTACATCAGTGGGAGTGTCAAAGCTACTAGAGATGATAAAACTCAGGGCTTTCAGCTTAGGCAGGCCAAACAGTATCGGGCTGTCGATGCAGCCAGGGCTGAGGACAGGAGGTTGGCACTTGTCTGCTGATTGCTTCAGTAGTTCTGGTGTGCTGGACACTAGAAAGGAGACACACCTCCCACTAGAAAGCACAGCCCAAAGTTTATCCGCGGGTCACATAATTGCTGTGTGGTCTACAAAATGTCCTTTGCTAACTCAGTGTTTCTGGACTGAAGGTTGAATAACAAGTATTGCAAAGACAGGCAGGCAGGGGAGAACACGCCTGAGACTGGAAAGCAGCTGGAGTTACGGATGTGGAAGGGCTGAAGCTGCTACAGGGCTGTGTGAGCAGGAGTGGGATAAGGAAAGGACAGGAGGAAGTGCAATTCATAGCAGTAAGGGTAGGTGAAACAAAGAAAAGGCAAGTAAAAGCACCCTGAAAGGGAAGAGCCAGAGAGTAGCTGTGTGGCAACCCCACTAATTCAAAGATAACAGAAAGGATTGACAGCCATCTTTGCCCTTTGCTGGAGTATGTTTTCAGCTTCTCAGATACATGTTAGTTTGTAGCCATAAAGTTTGTAGTAGTTGTTAGTTTGTAGAAGAAATGTATCCCAAAATCAAAAGCGCAACATCCTTCTGTCCTTCTGACCACAAGACCTCGGGCTGGGGTACGAGGAAGAACAGAAACCAATGGGAGAGACCCCACAAAATTAGAAGTTGGCAATTCTACTGTCCCAAGAGAGAACAGCAGATCAAACTTGGCGATTTTTGTTTATACTGTAATAAGGAATATATTGCCTTTCTTCTGTTTTCTCCACTCACCTTTCCCCATCCTCTTTTTCAGCTCTGTTATTTCTAGCTGCTGGTTGACACTAATAAGCACTTCCAAATGGGATAAAAATAAATAGGAAAAAGCGCAGGCAGCAGAAGAGAAGCTGGCTCTGGGCAACTTTCATCACAACCCGAAGCGAGCTGATTGCTGTGATGTGCTGCCCTCCCTGTAGGCTGAAAGCCTTGATGGCAGCAGCCAGCCAGCAGGTCCTGCAGTCCCCTGTCGGTGTCTGACAACACGAGGAGTGCACTCAGGCTGTCCAGCTGCTGCTCAGCTCTGATCCCAACCTGCTAGACTGAGCAGCGTTTGAAACAATAGCCGTGCTGTGACACCTTGCAATGGACTTCAAGTTGCTTTACAAATATGGGTCAGTCCTCCTCAGTTTTTAAGTGGGCAATGCTGGAGGCACAGATATGTTGAATGTCTTACTGACTGAGCGTATAAGCCACAGGAGCGCAATCCTATCCTCTTGACTGGTATTATAACCCTAGAGGAGTTCCTTAGGTCAGTGGCGTGGTGCAAGCTGGCAAATTAACTGGAAGGTAGCCCAAGGGCAAAGCTGGCATGGGAGCTGTGGGCCATTCATGTCCAGGTTTGAGCAGTGGAGGCAGGAGAAGGCAAAAAGGGCACCCCAGGAAGGGGAGAGGAGGTCTGGGGTTGGCAGACATCTGTTTGGATTAAAAAACTGCAGTATCCAGATTCCAGTTTGCTTGGTGTCATTGCTTAAAGTTGGCTGCAGCTGTCCAAAGACAAGCTTAGGAAAATATTTTTCAGACTTTCCTACTCTGAGAGGGCCCCAGGATCTCACTGGGCCTCTCCCTGGCACATGACAACACAAACCCCGTGCAGCCCTCCTCCCACACTGCCCCAGCGTCCCCAGCCCTTCCTTCCCTTGCATTCCCCCCTGGTAAAAGCCCTCTCATGCTCCCAGAGGAGCGGCTGCCAGCAGAGCAGCCTGTTGCTTCCCCAGGTGAAGGCATGGACCCAGCAGGGAGCACAGAGTGCTGGAGGTGGTTTCGGAGGGCTGTGATGCTGGTAAGACAGGTTTGTGAACATTTTGTTGAATCTTGGGAGAAATAAAATTCATTTAAACATTTCAACACATTCTTAATTCTGTCTCACATGTCCCCACGGCTGTTCTGCCTTTTCTGGATAGTGTTTGAGAAGGAGATCTGGGTTTCAAACGCTGATTAAAAGTGGCATTGGGAGACTTTGGTATGGAGCCTTTATGAAGCCCCTTGTACAAACAGTGCTGAGAGAAATGAGGTTATGTACGCATCTCTGACTCTTCATATACAGATGTTTCTGCTGTACTGAGTCACTGTTCATTAGTGCATTGCTTAGCTGAGGAAGAGCCCAAGGGAGGATGCAGAATGCCTCCTGCAGCTACTCAAGTGCCTGTGAAGAACTGTGCTTGCTCAGTGAGTTCAGGACTCGTCAGGGGTTTTGCAGGCTGCAGTGGCTTTTAGGAATGGTCTGAATGAGACAACTAAATGCAGCTCGATCCTTGGAAAGCCACGAGGTTTCCATGCTGGAGTTTCCTTGCTGCTGTGTCCAAAAGCATAACGTGATGAGGACGGTTACTGACCTATGTGCAGACATCACACACACAGAAAGATCAGAACTACTGTTAGTACCTTTCTAGATGCTGTCAGAGTACCTGCAGGTGTCGTCCTGGTGCTGGGATGCTATGTTAGACTGTATCTTTCTTCACTGCACAATTCCTTGAACTGGTATTTTATGAAGCTCCAAAAAGAAGGCACATCTATCTCTCCTGTTGTGAGGACCAAAGCCCATCTTAGTTACAAAAATTACATGTTTCAACCATAACGTGGGAACAGATCCCCACAAACAAACAGACCCCCACAAAGGACTCTGGAGAGGGGCTCAGGTTTGATCTAGGTGTAGAAGTGGCTCAGTTTGAAATACAAACTAAAGCATTTCAGCTGCAAGTCAAACCTGGGAATGCATCATGCAAGATCTTATTTTCTGTAGGGCTGGTAACATGAGCATTCAAATCGTTCTCTGCCTTTGAAGCCTGTGAAATCCACAATGGCCACAAAGCGAACGTGTAACAACTATGTTAGGATTACTAAAGGCTGGTCAAGTACCTGGCTTTATTCTTTCCAGTAACAAAACTCCCATCCACTTCAAAGGGGTTGGGATTTACCCCACAGTGCAAGTGCTGGGTTCGCTGAAATTGAAGATGAAAGCGTAGTAAGGTCTGTCAGCTTTGGAAGGTGCAGACAGATGAGCAAGTTTGAGCTCTTGAAGTTGATGGGAGCTTCCTGGTGCCTTTAGTTCCCACTAGCAAGGTTGGTGACCCCAAGCAGGACCTCATGTCCTGCTGCTCAGCACCTTCTTCAGCCCAGATGCTGGCTTTACGAAACTCTTTCCCAAGCTTTTGGGTGAGTGAACCATGAAGGCCAAACAGAAGTTGTGCACACAAAAGCTTTGGGACTTGTTACTTAGTCAAAATATCGACTGTTTTCTCAGTGTTTATTATATTTGGAACGTTTTGCTCATGAAGGTACTTGTTTGCTTACAGTGAATAACTGCTGCTGTGTGCCTGCAGAATGCTATACCTGCTTTTTTACACAGGAGATGTTGATAGTTTGAAAGGTTTGCCTTGCAATGAATTCATAGATTTGGAAAGACCAGAAAGATTTGGTCATTTAGTCTGGTTGCCTATAAACACCTGTGTTTATAGCTTCGTACTGACAGAGATCATTCATCTCAAAGTCCTGAGGGGCCTGCAGCCTGCTACAGAGGGTGGAGCAGTGCTCCACAGAGCGAGAGCTTCCATCCTGTGTGCAAGTGTCAGTATCACTGCGTAGAGAATTTCAGGAACAGCCTGCTGTGGGTGCAGCCATCAAGCTGTAAAGACCTATAGCTGTATTTTCACCCGCAGTAAACTGCAGACAGAGTCGTTGCTGCTTAGATACCTGTCAGCCTGCCTGAACTTGTAAAGAAAGTAACTAATTGTTGAGTTGCTGGTACTTATGGTTTGTTTGAACTGAGGGCACACCGGCACACCCTCAAAACTGGAGGCTAATCTGAGGTTTAACTGAAATCCAAGCCTTCAGCACATCCAGTGGTCTCTTCATCCTCAAGTAAAAGATCCCTAGTCAGCCACAACTTTGTCTTTCCAGCTAAATGCAGCACTGCTTTGGGCCCTAGAAGCTATCCCAGCCTTTGCTGTGTGCTGCAGGGGGAGCAATGAATGCAGAGCACTCTGTGGGAGAGCACAGGCTTGGAGAAATTCTAGGTTTTCAGATCTTGAAAGGCAATTCAAGTAATCTGCTGGGAGATGCCACTGCCATTTTATCACCCTAAGAGCACGGGGAGAGGGAAAACCATTTATTGTTTTGTTGGCCAATATACCTGCCATGCTGTAGGGAAGGGAATCAACAGAGCAAAATGCGAGCAAAGGCTTTCTTGCCTGGGGGCGGGGGGAAGAGTTTGGCTTTGTTTTGTTCCTGTTGCTAACAACTTGGGATGGGGCTGACTTTCCAGCCTGCTCAGGATGAGACAAACAGCCAAGAAAGCATCAAAGCGAATGGGTGTTTTTTGATCAACACTGGAGAGAGTTTGTTTTCTTTCTCCACTTGCCCAATGACACACTCACTTGGATGACTGGTCTGTGACAGAGCTGGTTGGAAAATGTCAGTGGAAAAATGCAGAAAAAGAGCAAATATTTTTACAAATGCTAGTGACAATATTTTTACCTTTGGTCAATCCAAACCAATAGGAATATTTTTTCAGCACAAACTGCTCAAAACTCCACATTGTCTGTGCCAAAATGTATGCAAAGGGTGAATATGCATGAACACTCGTTTAAAAAGATGTTCCTGTGGTGAACGTGATGCAGTAAAATTGCATCTAATCTTGTAGCTGGAACATCTGTATAATTAGCAAGATTCCTCACCTCTTCCACCCGGCGGTTCATGTAGATGCCTGCCCTTTGCAAGCATTTTTTCCTTTAGGAATAAGAACTTGTGGAGGAGGCAGCTCACAGGAACACTTGCTGCTCCAAGCAGCTGTATCCACATAGCCATCCCCAGAAGGGACATCACAGACCTCTCCGTGGACACTTTCAACAAACGTGTGGGTCTTTCATCTTAAAATTAAGATGACACTCAGTTCTGTCAGCAAATTTCCCAGTGAGCACCTCACTAATCAGGATATGAAGGAGAACTTCCCTGGCATCATCTTGATGAGGAAGGACATTTTGGCATTCTCCCCATACCTGGCACACTGCGCGCCTGCCGGCACATTTCCTTCTGCTCTTCCCAAGAGCAAAATTTATCCCCACAGGCTTTTACCTTCATGACCTACCTAAGAAATACAGCAAAAGGAGGCTTCTGTCTCCATAGGGGCCAAAGATGGAGTTTACACGTAAATGTTAGTGGTAAGAGGAATCTAAGAGGTCCCATGCAGCTTGTGGCGTGTTGCCATCTCCTTTTAGAAACCCTAGTTAAAATGTATAGCTTATCATTGTTCAATAAAAATGGATTAATACTATCACAGTCCTCAAAACCCTGCAAGTAAATGTCATTAGAAATACTGAAGAGCCAGGAGTTTGGACCCACGCACCAGTGTTTAAGCACTTACACAACAAAGTCTGTTGAATGTCTCAGCGTTCAAAAATGTTGATAAGGTCTCCTGTCGTATTTTAATGGATCAAAAATGCAAAACTGTTTTTTTTTTTTTCTTCCATTTTTATTACCTCTTATAAAACTATGAAGCCAGAATCCTGATTGCACTATTGTTTCTTACCATTTTGGACTTTCCCCTTTTTAAATCCCTTGTGTTTCTCTCTTCATAAACCTAAATTAGGGCTGTAGCATTATTACCTCATATTTAGTGGTCCTAAAGAATAACTTCTAACACGTGACTGTGAATACTTTTCATGTAAATAAATGTAACCTCACTTTTGGTAGGATATGTATTTAGAAGAAATACGTGCCAGTGAAACTAAGTGCTTTTGATAAATGGTTTGAGATTGCTGATTAATTGGAACTAAAAACAGATGAGGAAATTAAACACATGTTCTTATTCAGGTTCCCCGGAGGATTTATCAGGGAGCTTGGCATACATTAATAATTGCTTGGAATGGATTTAATAGCTCATCTTGTAGTTTTGCACACACAAAACGATCAGTCAATATAAAGAACACGGTGTCACCTGTCTCTGTTAATTAGGGTTCTCAAACGCCTTCAGTAATAAAGGTTAGCAATTAAGCTACAATTAGAAAGGAAGCATTCAGATGTGGTTTTACCACTTTGAGATCCATAAGCAGCAAGAGGAACAGGGCAGGTCTCCCAGAAAGCTTGAAATACTTCGCACCCATGGTCTCCTCCTGCCCTGGGGCACCTTCACCCTGTGCCCTTGGGTTGAGTACACACAGCAGCACCATGCTGACGTTGGCACTGAGATTTCACCTCACAGCCCTCATGCCTGAACCTCTTTTGCTGATGGCACCAATTTATCTAGCATTATTGGCCATAACCCTTAGAAGGAACCTGCTGCACCTGTGCTTTAGTGGGATTTCCCTGCGGGTCACTCACCTTCCTGGGTGCTCCTGGAGGACCTGGTAGACGCTAATCTGGAACGTTTCATTATCGAAGCGTTCGCGGATGTAATCCTTGTATATCCTGAACTCGGCAGCCGTCACTGCTTCCCCCTCTGGGATTCTGGAGAGATCAAACCTGAACTCTCGGTAGTGGCAGCGCTGATGGTGAAACTCTCTGTCATGCTCCACTGAAACAGAAAAACAGCCCATTAGCCACCTGCTTTGTTCCCTTTCCCCTCACCATCAAGCACGCTTGTGAGTTGCCACAACAGAAAAGGGCAAGAATATCAGATTGCAGCATCTCATTCTGTCCTTTGGTTTGTTAAAGCACCTAGGAAACACAAGACTTTATCTAGGCTACTGTAAGTATAAAGATGTTTGATGGAGCGTCTTTGAAACAGTTTTACAACTGCCTGCTACAGGTGACTGTTGTGTTTTAATGATTTTGGCAGTGCTTAACAAGTGACTCTGGACATTTGCCACTGATAACAACCAAGCTGCTGTAGGAAGAGGCGAAGGGCACAGGTGGGGCTTTTTGGGAGGGCTGGTCCTCAGCCTGACTGCCTCCTGAGGAAAACACACACATAAACCCATAGCCATGTACACAAGTGTGCAGATCCCAGTCTGCGAGGTTTTTCATGCCGGTGACCCACATTTGGTGCCAGCTGAACTCATTGCAGACACTCAGTCCCACTCCAAGGGATGAAGATTTCATTTTAAGGCCCCCGAGCGACAGATCGACCCGCCGCCCCGATGGGGCCGTACCACTGCTTGTGGCTGTTGGGGCAGAGGGTCAGTGAGAAACAGAATTCCAGGGCTGTCCCCAGCGAGGGGAGGAGAGGTGTCAGTGCCCCCTCCAAACACACAAAGCGCAGCACCCTTCGTCGGACAAACTCCAAATTAAATAGACAAGTCAAACAAAGGAGAACGGGGAAAAACAGAGGTATGAGGGGACGGACGGACTCGCCAGAGGTCACACCGTGCATCGTTCTAAGAGCTGAGGCTTGAACCAGGGGCTTCCCGTGTGTCCTGGTCCTGTTGTCTGTCCACTTGACCTCCCTGCAGCTCGACTGCACAATTCAAGTAGTTAGCTCTGAGATTTTCTTGGCAAAGAATGCGTGTCTTTCTACAGGCCTGATTCTCTTCTGGCAGCAGTAAATCCATTGTGTAAATCCACTGACTTAAATGGAATTACTCCTGAAAAAGAGGAGTTTCAGCCCAAGTCTGAAAATTGCTATTTAAATGTACAGCACTTGCAGTACAGACATCTATGAGTACCGAAGCACAGGCGAGGGCCCCCCCAGCAGCAGGGACAGACTGGGGGGCCCACGGGACCCCAGCAGGGTCAGCACTGCTCTGCTGGCCGACGCACAGCAGTTGGCCGCGGGCGCTTCCTCCTCTCGCACATCATCGCTGCGAGGAGGCCAGGGCTCGTCGTTTGCCACTGTATGATTGCTGCTCAGGGAAATACTTCAGTGCTCTTGCTAATAGCTGGAATTCATCTTAGAGGAGTATTTTAGGTATGAAACCCCTAAACTTTCCAAGACAGAGGCGATTAAGTTCAGCAAAAGGTTTTATAGTTTGGGCAGCCTTCGCTTGCACTGAATGAATGAACGAAGTTATTGTTGTGCCTACAGCTCTAACATGTAGTGCAGCCTCAGGAAGATCACTTGCTCTCTCCTACCCTGAAGTGTGAGAACTGTGAGGAGTCACCAGCATTTGTAAAACGCTTGGCAGGCTAAAGCTGCCCCGTAAGTGCAAGCAACACTATTAAATATGCCTCAATCCCTTTCCTCCAAAATATTTGCAGCAGAAAAAGATACAACAAGTATGATTTCAGTCTCAGAGGAATTTGTTTGCACCTAAATTACAGAGGAGTGGAAAAATATTTTAATATGGAATATCTCCTTTAACCACAACTATAGAAGAACAACTATAATGTTGTGTGTTTTTAATTACATTATGGATAACATCACCAGCAGGGTGGATTATAGGCAGGTCAGCTGTAGCATGTATAGCAAGATTTGCTTCCAAAGGCATGGGAAGGCTGAATTTTCAGCACACATGTGTGATGGCAAACACATCGGCCAGCATTAATCTTTAGCTACGCATCACACAAAGTCTGACAACAGATGCATCGAGACAGAACTTCTTTGGGTGCTGCTGAGTTCCCAGTGATTCCAGTCACAGCCCCAGAAAAAAATGTGTCATATTAGCATGAGAAATTAATGGCCAGGGTCATAAAATAAAAAGCCCCAAAGTTTGAACTTTCCCATGCTTTGCAGATGTTTGGTTATAGGGTTTTGGGCTGAGCCATCTTTAGTGTTAAAGCAAACATTCCTGTGGCCATAGTCATTAAGATCATGAAAATATGTGGATATGTAACTGAAGAAAGAATCCCAAGAAACCCTTCAGCTCAGTGTTTATTGTTTTTCCTCTTTTTCTCTGCACTCTGGACCTATCTGCTGACCCAGAAGTAACAAATCCTTTCAGAACTAATTTATGAGAAACACTGACCCTGAATCAACATCTGTTAGATGACTGCAGTAAATCTTATTACATAATTAAACAGCAAAATCTATGTTAAAATAATGTTAGGGGTCTGACTTGAACTCATAAAAGCAAGACTCTTCATTACGAGGACTGAAATCCTATCCTTAATTCATGCTGCTGTGCTTTGTTATTTGTGAACATATGGTACAGTATATATGGTGGTGCACTTTTTGTAGTCCCCAGTAATACCTTAAGTACAACAGCATGAGGTAACAGGGGAGTGCTCAAGAAGCCCGAATTTCCTGGATTTGATGGGTGTCTGTCAGACCTTTGACAACTCTGCAACCAATTAATTACCTGAGGAGTCTGAATTGGGTTGAGGGGCGTTTAAAGAGGGGAATGGTATTCAAAAGTTCCGCGAAACAATGAGGACAATTGCTACATCTCTTTGGATATGGCTGAAGTTTCTCTGTTAGGTCTATAAAATCTGTGATCTTTATTGACACAACCCACCATAAGGAGAAGCTTTTGGTCGTCCCTGATGGAGTTCATGTTGGTCAGCCCTTGTGTGTTAACTGCTCCTTTAAAAGCCATCACACAACTTGATTGCTTGGTGGTTACAGCTAATGGCCCTCCTGCCCAAAGAACTTGAACTCATGTTTGTCCTGGGCTTTTACACATCACTACCACCCAAAGGCTTTTGGTGAATGGTTTTAGCCCAGCTACTGATTTCAAACATTGGAAACTCCAGCTCAGAAACTGCCACAGCTCAAATGCCTTGGCAGGGCAGCTGCTTGGGGAGGAAGCCAAGGCTCTGGACGTGCAGTCAAAGATCATAAAATATGAAAAGGAAGAACAGCCTTGAAAAATAATTCTGCTGTGGAACAGTGTGCCTTAGCTGTGGGAAAACAGTGGATCTGATCCTCTAACAAAATAATCCAAAAGGTTTCACATTTAATGCCCATCAAAATGCTACTTCTCCTCACTTCTAGAGGTGGACTCCTATTCTGGAGGCACATAACCACTATGGACAAATTTATGACCTAATTTAACACAAAGCTCAAAACCTGCCAGTGCAAAATACCTCTTGGGTCAAGAGTGGCATGGTGAGTGTGGCAGTTAGCTGTAGCTGCGTGAGATGGGGATCAGTGGGCTCTCCCTTTGACACAGTTCTTTGGAAAAGGCCGAGATGTTGGAGCTTGAGAGCTGTAGTGTGGAGACAGATGACAAATTTGTGAAAAAATAAGACACCAAAAAGTGTAAGGCAATTAAGGTGATGTGAACAAAACGAGCACATACCTGAGGTTCCTGGTTATCAGTACATCTGCCACACCTCTCTTGCAAATATGCAAGTAAGCTCAACATCTCTGAAAGCCTGGCCTCGGCTATCTGTCCGCGATCTGAGTGCTGTGCAGATTGCAGCCATCTACTGACACAGACAGGGCTCTGATCTCTTGGAAGTCTTTTGTTTCTCCTAACCAACTCTGTTCTGGCATTGCAGTGCAGCAAGAGGAGGCAGAGTAGCATAGTTGTGCAGCAGTGAGGATGTTTAAAACATGATGGATACATGTACAGGTGTAAAGTAGCCAAGTATCAAGTAAAAAAATATTGAAAGGATGAAGATAAAATGGGACTTGTTTTCACATGTACTTTCTTCAGATGCAAAACTTAAAGATATGGAGATGAAAAATTGTAATGGCTGACATCTAGAACTTATGGTAACATAATAGAAAATACTACCAGAAAAAGTAATGTTGGACAGAAAATCTTGTGATCCTGGTGCAACACCCCAGGGCACCCAAACTTCTAAAGCATACGATACATTAGCAGACAGCTGGGCAACTTGAGCTGATCCCATGTTTGTCATTTTCGCAGCAAATTATGTTAAGACTGGGAATGGCAGCTCCAGCTTTCTCAGCTTCTTTGTAAATGCTGAGTGAAAAGCTGGTCTGAGCTAATTTTGTAAACACTGCCTGGACCACAGGCTTTGTAACTGGACTGGTGGCGGTCAAGGCATGAAACATGACAGCGATGGCTATGATGAGACAGCCTGCGCTAGCTGTTATTTCTGTCCACACATACCAAAGAAATGATAAAAGTTTTTGGCCTCTATACCAAGCACGGTAGCACGACGTCAGTCATTAACTCCATTTATCAAATACAAACCAGTGGATGCTGGCAATAATTTTCCAAGGATTATTGTATTAAAAATTGTTACAGAACAGTTAGAAGAGCTAATTCAACTCCATAGGGGAGTCAATAGAACTAATTTCCACCAATTTCAGTGGGTTTCACAGGAGGCCTTACTTCTGCCAATCTACTTAGTGAAGTTGGGTTTTTTTACATACTTGTTTTCTGAAGGTATAAAAACAACCTCATTTTCACAAGCAAAGTAAACACCAGACGAATAGATTTTGTGCTCAGGCTGCCAAACTGTGAAAGCTTTGGTAATTCTATGCCTCCTTCCCCCTGGCACATATGGAGGATGTACTTGGAATACATTTTGAATATTTAAACAAGTAAAAATGTAAAATTCCCCATTAACACTTTCTCCTGATACTGTGTGAATTTTATACAAGGCACTTCAAGAATAGTTGTCTCGTTTATTGTAGTGATCACAGAAGCTGGGATGCTACTTGTTTCTAATTTACAATGGGAAAAAAAGCACCAAAAGGAATGTGTAGCAGGGTGTCTGTAACTTCTTTACTCCCCAAAAAGGCCAGAAGGGATTTGTAAAGGACTTTAATCTCAAGTAGATTAAAGGTCCTGAATTCCTGAGACTGAAAGATAAGTCAGAGGAAAGTAGATTCCAAGAGACAACACCCCCTCGCCTCAGCCTCAGCCACGCAGGAGAGCCATCAGCCCTCGCCTGGGAATCCTGCTGCAGATCTGGATGCCAAAACCAATCTGCCACACTTCAGCAGCGAGGTCTAACAGGTTTTCTGAGTGTCCCTGTGGCTGCCTGACCCCGTGGACTGCAGGGGCTGTGGAGGTGAGCTCAGCAGATAGGAAAGTCTTTAACTCCTTCTCTGACAGCTGCAGAGCTGCAGAAAGCCAGCGCTTCCCTCAAGGTGACCGCAGCGGGTTGGCTTGTGCTGCGGGCTGAGGGCTTTAGCCTTGGTGTTTTCACAGAAAAGCAAAGAGTGCTTTGATTTATCATGCAAAACGCTATTTGAATTTCCTTAGAAAAATTCCCTCCGTAACGTAGAGGTCCTAACCCAAACCTTGAGAAACTTCCTCGCATCACCTGTGCAGATGTTCCTACAAACCAGCTGCCCTGGGACCCACAAACATCCGCAGCCCTACAGATGCTATGGCCTCAAAGAGAAGGTCGGCTCCTGCCCGTGCTTTGCCTGCTGTCCCCGTGGGAAGGGGCTGTGGCATGAGGAACGTTCTGCAGCCCCAGCCAGGCTCTCAGCTGGCCTCATCCCCAGCTGGCATGGGGCAGCAGGGCAGCCCCCGCAGCCCGGCCTCACAGCCGCTGTGAAACGGCTCTGTAAATTGTCAGGATGCCAAATTTGAGAGCTCTTGATGGGATCCTAATTAACAGGGATTAAATGCTCCCTTTATAAATTGCACTCCTTTGTCTCTAAATTGGTGGATAAAATCACGTCGCTTATGAAATATGGGCCTTTCCTCCTTATGTTGGTGAGGTTCGAGGAGGAAAGCAATTAGAGGGAGGATCCAGAGTCCCTGCAGCTGAAAGACCCCACTGGGCCCAGCGGGACTCCTGGAGCAAGAAGCGCAAGGTCAGTCCCTACGTTTTGCTCAGGAGAACAGGGAGCATAATGAAGATGGCAATCACGCCATGCCAAGCCACAGACAGCAAAGGCCCATGCTTCCCTCTCGTTGTGCTTGATGGCAAGAGCTACAGCAGCAGTTGCAGTAAATTTCTAATGGCAAGAGTTTGGGAATGTGACATTCTGTGATTGGTTTTCATGTGCTTCATTCTCTCGGTTATAAGATTTGCTTGCTACCATTAATGCAGCTAATGCAGCAGTTAAATAAATGCCTGAAGAAGAAGCAGCGAAAGAATAACATCTGGGAGTCCTACAGACAGAGTAGACCAAGTATCCTGGGTTGTTCATAACTGATGGGATTATTATTTTTTAAGAGTGGTAAGAAGTTTTGGGGGGCTTTTTTATACTGGTTAGCTGCAGCCTCCAACTTATCAAAAAGCTACAGTGGGTTTCTGGAGAAATGAAAGGGAAAATAAACGTTGGTTAAGTCTGTGAGATACACTTACTATGTAGTAAGCTCACATTTATGCTCGTGGACTCGCACTTCTCAGGGGTCTGGCTGCCAAAGCCCTGTCCTGCCAGTCTCATCTCCACCTGCTCTGTGCTTGCGCATTGCCATTTTGGTCACTCACACCCGTGTGCCCATTTTACACCTGGGTGAAGGAAGGTGAAGGTGATAATTTGTCGTACAGTAACTTCAGTGTGCGGCAGAGCGAAGTCCTGTCCCATCCCCTGGTGTCAATCAGAGCGAATGCATTAATTTCAAGTGAGATGAAAACCAGGCTCCGTAAATCCTGATCCCCAGCCCCAGAGGTTAGGAACAGGGGGATTCTAAATTCTTTAGGGCTCACGGCTGCAGAGCAATCCGGGGTCAGCATTTTTGCTCTGAGAGTGAGGGAAAAAGCCCTCTGGAGTTAATATTCTTCCTTTAACCATCACTTCATTTTTCCAGCTTTCAGCATGAAGGTGGTGTTGCCAGCAA
This sequence comes from Tetrao urogallus, assembly GCF_951394365.1. NCBI lineage: Eukaryota > Metazoa > Chordata > Aves > Galliformes > Phasianidae > Tetrao > Tetrao urogallus. The sequence goes on along the minus strand of NC_136829.1, from coordinate 12,290,318 downwards.
GACCACCTAGCCACAAACCCAGCAGGGAGCTTCCAAAATTCTTCTGAACACTGACTCCTTGTTATAAATTCAGAAGTGGTAATAGCAGCAGTGCGTATCACATCTGTGCCAGGCTTCGGGCCTGGGAAGCAGCACTCCCTACTGCCGAACACAACTTGGAAAGATCCTTTCAGTCCACACATGTATCAGCATTAGCCATTTCTTTGTCAACAAATCCCTTAATACGTACCCTTTCTATCATGTACAGATGTCCAAAAAAATAATGGAATACTGTACTACAAGATTAAACACTTTAATGGCAGCATATGTGTTGCATGACTCTGAACAATGGTATCATTGTGCGTGTACAAACAGCGGGTTGAGGGAGGATGGGTTTAATTATCTCCGAAGCAGCAGCAAGTTCTTCCTGACTCAGTTGAACTTCAGCAAGGGCTGCTCAGAGCAGAGATGAGAATAAGCCTGGACCCTTCCTGATGTTCTGGTGGTAGCTTTAGCATCATGCCTGCTCAGCAGGGCTTGGGAGGGTGATGCCAAGCTGCCAACTTCCCAAGAGTCCTGGGATGAGTGGGTGCTGCTGCACTGTGCAGGGGGCTTTTCAGTTAAGGCTCGTTGGGACAGTAGATAGCAAAGGGGGAAGATAACAACCAGGAGGGGATGGACAGGGAAGCATGTGTGTCACTTCTGCACTGCTGGAATTTTGGTGTAGGCACTTTAAGGCATTGCTAGATGGTTAACCTATTTCTTCTTAAAGAGCATCCATGAGATATCTGGGCAGGTTATGTGCAGGTAATTCATTTTCTTTTTTGAGCATAGCCTGATCAGAACCCATTTACGCTGTGGTTTCTCTGCTGAAATCACAAGCCAGACTAGATGAAAAGTATTGTGAAAAATTTACACAGGGGACTGCACTGAGAACACAACTCTTCTAATAGTAAACAGACCAACTGTGGTGTGAATCCTGATGCTGAGTTTGCTCTGTCTGTATGTGTATCTGGGGAAAGCAAAGTAAAATAAGCAGAGAAGTATAAGAGTTGTGTTTCTTCAGAAATACCTTGTTCAGAGCCTTAGCAGACAAAACACAGTAGGACAGTGCTGCCATCAGTCAGCAGCTGCTGTACAGTAATTCTGGAGGACTGCAGGTGTGTAAGGGAACAGAGAAAAGGAATGATGCAAAGAGAAAGGAAAAAATGGGGAATGAAGTTGTTCCTGCAGACAGACTCCTTCTTCCTTCACCTTCCAGGAATCTCAAACCTCCTTCTTTCTTTCCATTCTTTGCTGTGAAAGGGGATGCAGCACAGTGGTGCATCCAGCAGCAAGCCCTTTCCCAGAACCTTGGGAATGGCATTTTTCCAGGGAGGCAAGCTGGGAACTGCAGTGATGCTGCAAAACCTGGCTCTTGCCATGTGCTCCCAGCTGCCCAGCATTGTGGCTGTCTCAAAACATCCCAAATTCTCACACAGTCACTGGAAGCATGGTTAACCGAGGCTGGTATTTAACTGTGCCAGCCTGCCCCACCAACAGCTCAGGCCTGCTGTCTGTATGGCACAGCATGGGACAGCAGCTCTGAGCTGGGAGCTCCTGCAGCTCCCTGCAAGGATCACATATTGCCCAGAGTGGGCAGCTGCTAAGTTTGCTGCCTACCAAACACAGTCTTACTCCTGTATTGTCCTTGTCTGCACCACAATGTGTAGCATGGAGCCATGCAACCTAATGGTAGAGACTCACTAATATCACACTAATGAAAGCAGCTGGGGTTATGCAGAAATGCAGGAATTTATTTTTCTTTTCCTTCTTTCAACACAATGACCACTAATGCTACACTTCTTTCTTTTCCTTTGTAATTCAGGGGGTGGCAAGATTGCTTTCGTGTGCTGTGAAATCAGTGTGATGTATCTGACCAGGCCAGCCTCACCAGGAAGCCGCACCAGCATTAGGTGCAAACTGCAAGTCACACATCCCACCAGTGCATCAGAAGGTCAAGGAGATAGGGGTGTTCTGGGGACAAGGGGAGGAAGCACAGACCTGGGTCAGGAGGCTGAGGTAGCAGCAAAGCACGGGCAAAGGCAGCCCTGCTCTAGAGAAGAGAACAGGGCGATGGGGAGAGACTGCGGAGCACAGACTGGGAGAAGTTAGTGACAGTGTAGTTCGTTGAGAAAAATACTAATCCCCCCATCCAGCCAGCAGACAGATGGGGCTCAAGGTGCTTCCTGTAACCTGGAGGCCTCTCAAAAGTCACTGATGCAAAAACCAGCAGTTGTCTCTGTCTGCTTGTACACAGCATTGAACAAATGGAAACAAATCCCCCAGCCCAAAGAGGGAGAGAAGTGGCTGAGCAGATCTGTTCAGAAATCATGGGCACTCAGCCAGGGGAGATAAGAGGCAGTGTGAGAGTGACTACTACTATGAGGGTACCGAAAATGGGATGTTTGGGTTAAAATGCAAATTTTGAAACAAAAAGGTAATTCTTAAAGGATTCCAACTGGGAAGCAGTTCTTCAGCTTGGACCACATTTCAGCTTAGGTGGGAGGGAAGAAAGTTTCGCTGCAACATTTCAAGCCAGCTTTAAGGTAGCTTCAGGTAAGGCAAAGGAAAGGCAGCTCATTGCGTCTGGCTGTGCTGTGAGCTGCCCTGCTCTTCCCCGGGTGCCTGCCCCTGCCCTCATCCAAGGGAAGGATTGAGCCCCTCTGCAGGAAGCTGGGAGCATGCAGCACAGGCACCTCGATCTGCAAGCAGGCATGTGCAAAGGAGGTGCAAAGAAAAAAAGGAGATACAGCAAGTCTTTGATGCTGTGATTTGATCTTGTGGAGATGCAACAGCATCAAGTTATGCTCAAGTATTGCATTCCAGTAACAGCACTGGGGCAAACTAAGAAGGTTTCAAATGTATTTGGTAAATTAGATACTGTTCATCATAAACAGCTTGAGTCAGTAATCTTGGGAAGGTCAGTGCCCAGGCATCTCGGGTGTGTTTGTACAAAGCAGGCAGCAATGGCTGAACGTGCAGCTGATACCCACTGTGTGCCAGGACAGGCTCCTCTGCCTCTGTCCTCCAAGAGGACACTGCCCACTAACTCAGTTTCAGTTTTTTCCCAAATTTTGCTTCCATGGCACAAAGAACTTCATAAAAACTTTACTCATATACAAGTGCTTTTCCTGCCCCTATGCTGCTAATTATCTTTCCACTACATTATTTTTTTTAAGTCACCTTCTGTTCCTTATTACTACTGGCGTATTATTATATCACATAAAGTTCCTTAACACAGCAAAAGATTCAACAACATTTGCAAAACTGATACAGAAAGAGGGACTGGATTCTAGACTGGTACAGCTGGTTTAAGGTATTTTAGAAGTAAACGAAATCAAATGAGAATTTATAATCCTTCCTGAGGTCTGGATTCCATCAGACTAAACTCATTAGGCATTAAGGTGCAGGTGCAGCTAAATAAAGGATTGTTCTGCTTTCCTTAATACCGTAGATTCACATCTTGAGTTCAAAATAAAAGTCTTCTGAAAGCACATGTATATGTTGTGCATCTACTGGCAACACTTGAAAGAAAAAGTTCAGCTGATGGAATCTTCAGATGCCTCAGTTTTTGTCAAAGGAATGTGCCCAATTCTGCACTGGCTGTGATAAGGGAGAAGTGACTGCAAATTGGCCCCTGAGTGCTTATTGATTTCATTTGCATTAGGCTTCCTTTCATCTACTGAACAACTGCCCAACTAAATAACGTAGATCTAATCCATCCTTCGTTAGTAATGCAATGCCACAACAACACCAGCATCCCCCCAAAGATTTCAACGTTTAGGTCTCCACCTGCACAGGCTCCCGGGGAGGAAGGCAGTGGGAATGCAGCTTTCTTGTGGTTCACTCTGATAAGGGGAAATAATCCAAGAACCAGTTTTCCAGGTTTGAAAACACACGACTCGCTGGATTTCTTAGCTGAAATCCCAGATTCTGGCTTTGTTGAGAAAGTAGCTTGTGGGATATTACAAAATAACCAGCAGATATCAGACATTCAACTGTCAGATAAGAATCTTAGCCTTCCGGAGTAATCAGCAGAATTCTGACTGGGAGTGTATGCAATCCCTGCAGTGCCATAAGCCCGCAATGGGCCAGACCTGAGCTGGCCTATGCAATAACACCTGCACATTTCTCAGCCAGGGGAGTGCAGGGGCAACAACTAGTGAGGGGAGAGGTCCGTGAGCCCCAGAGGGGGAAACCCTGCAGGAACACAGCTCTTCACTTGCACCTGTACTGTTACACGCATCGCACATTTTTCAGGTCCAGGGATAGAATGCAGCTTGGTAAACCAGGATTCTTGGACAGAAGTACATATTCTGGAGATGCGGAAGGAAACATTTTGGAAAATAATGACTAGGAAGATACTCCAGAGCGCCCTTCCTTATGAAAGCGGGGCTTCGTCCCTACTTCACATTTTCCTTTGAGATCTTCACGTTTCCTTGTGCTGCCAGCATGGCTCGGGGCAGGTGGAGCACTGCAGCACTTCCCTGGCTTTTAAACATAGGAAGTAGGGACAGGGTGATCGCCCAGCAGGGCACGGATCCTGCCCAGCACATCGCCCTGCATGGCTGTGCCTGCGATGGGGTTCAGTTACGCGTATGAAGTTTTTGCTTTCTAGGGAGGTTTTGCTTTTCAGCACATTTATTTTTACTGAGGCAGCTGCTTATTCCTCTGCTAATTTAGTGTAAGGCTCTAAGAATCATGAATATCAAAGATCAGTAAGTTGATTACAGTCCTGTGTAGTTCTGCTGGTAGATGTAGAATGCTGGTGTCCTCAAGTGATGGCAAGTTTAAACTATTATTTCAGAAATGTCCTCAGAAGACATATGTATATGCATGCACAGAGTGCACGCATGTGTGTGCATGTGTCCCCTTTACACTTCAAATGTTGGTGGCCAATGCTCCAGGCATAAAATCATCGAAGAGATTTATTTTCAGTTGAATTCCCACCCACCACCTGTATTATACAAGAGGAATGTCTGCACAAGCTAACAGCCCCGGTGCCATCAGCAGCTCCCGTATTGCAGTGCTGGATTCCTGACACTGAACCTCTTGGTAGGGCTGGGCCACCCAGCTCCTGAGTCAGCCCCTAACAACAACTTTCTGTTTGTTTTCTGTTGGCTTCCTTTTTTCTTTTCTTTTCTTTTCTTTTCTTTTCTTTTCTTTTCTTTTCTTTTCTTTTCTTTTCTTTTCTTTTCTTTTCTTTTCTTTTCTTTTCTTTTCTTTTCTTTTCTTTTCTTTTCTTTTCTTTTCTTTTCTTTTCTTTTCTTTTCTTTTCTTTTCTTTTCTTTTCTTTTCTTTTCTTTTCTTTTCTTTTCTTTTCTTTTCTTTTCTTTTCTTTTCTTTTCTTTTCTTCTTTTTTTTTTTTTTTTTTTTGTCTTCAAAAGCAATTTTGCAATTGCAGTTCTGGGATAAAAGATCAGCTGTCGTAATACACGCTCGTGTCTTCACATCACTTTGGTATGAATGAAGGGAGCACAGTTCATGTCCTGTGCGTACAGTTGTTAAAAATAGCACTGAGATGAGATTATGGCATTTCTGAGTGTCTCCCAAGAAGAGCAACACAGCTTATTCTGCTCAACCTCCAGCCCACCAGCCACTGTCTTCTTCCTGGACTGCCAATATGGGAAGGAGAAGCTTTCCGAATATTGGACACGCTGCTTTAATTGCTTCCCCCACTGTAATATTCTCAGTGAAACAGCTTTCATCTTACAGTTGTAAGGACTAACGAGCAGAATGACGGTTGCTGCTTTCTAAAGAAATGTTCAGGATTTGCTTCAGCATGTTTCTGCATTCCTTCATGTACTTCTGTATTCCCTCTGTTGGATTTTAACGCAGCGGAACGGTCTGAGATTTCTGGGGATATGGAGTTCTGATATTCTTGTAATTTAATTACAACGCATGCCGCTGAGCTGCAGGAACTGCTGCACTCGCAGGTCAAAGCGGCGTTCACACCAGCGAGAGAAGTTTTACACCACGTGTCCAATTCTCTTCTCCTTTTCACCTGTCTCAAAGACAAATGATTCAACGCAGAGTGCTGAAATATCTTCATCTTCTGACTTGGACTGAGATTTAAAGACTTCTGGTTACCAAAAGCTTCTTTCTGAGTCAAAGAGCAAGAGCTGGGGTGAGGAATTTTGTTTCTTTAGCCCTTCTCTTCTGCAGTTTCTTACAAGTATATTTGTGTAATTAGGGGGCCTGGTAGTAATGCTGTTAAAATACAAGTGGGCACATTTATTGTTTCCTCCAAAAGGAAACAACCAATCTCCAGCAGTTCTGGTTTTTCCCTGTCTCAACTGAACATTTACTGCTTTATGTAGCTAGCAGATTGTGAGGCTAAAGTTACTTCCTTTTTTTTTTTTTTCTCCTATTTCTTTTTGTTAGGAAGAAAAAAACAAAAAAAGCTTTCCTTTCTCTTCACCATCGCTGGATTTTTTCAGGATCTGGTCAGAATGGGGAACTTAAACTCAGCATGATGTTTATAGTGCCACGCAAGCTTCAGCAGGAGTGATGTGCACTGCTCTTTATTAACATCTAAAAAGTCCCAGTGGGATTATAATTACTGTAGAGTAATGAACAAATAAAAATAGCCAGATTAAAATGTTCCGAATATTTCTGGGGGAAAGAAGCAATGAGTTTTAACCCTGACAGCCAGGGGAGGAGCAGACTGCTTTGCTGGTAGGGGAGGTACTGGTAGGGATAGCTAGTTCTCATCATTCATGGTGTTGCAGGTACTGGGCTGGTGTAAGTAAACTGCTGCTCGAGTATTGATACAAAAGCATTTGAGGATTCAGAATGTCTGACTTACAGCCTTTGCCTTCCATTTGCATGATAAACCTGGACTGGCTTTCCTTAGGAGTGCCGAAGGACGCGTTGCAGCCCGTGGCCATTTCAGGTACAGGAGCAGTGAAGCGCTACCAGCCCTGCTCCTGGCTATTCTCAGTCAGACTTGTCTCTCTGTCTGAATTATGACTCCCAACTACTGATGCTGTATTATTTTATGAGCATTTTTAGTAGCTCTCCCAGGGTTCTTTCGGTCTCTTTTTAAATGTTTTACTGCCCCTCTACTGTGGAGATAACAATTGGTAAAAAGGGGAGGATGGAGGCGGCTGTGCCGGTGCCAACCAAGCGAGGTGGCCGAGGCAGCTTTGGCCCAGTGGCCGTAACAGAGTCACAGCTCGAGCTGATTTACAGCCCCCAAACCTGGGTGAAGGCACAGTGCCAGCCCTCTGATGGCTTCAGCTGCTCTGAGGTCACCGCTCAGCAGCCCCATGCCAGCAGCACAGGACCAACACTGCTGGTGGAGGTGGGATGGGAGCAGCAGCGCTGAGAGGCTGCAGCCCGGCGGAGGGAACTTCTTGCTCCTTGGGAAGGGGATTGGGCACAGCAGGCAAAACTCTACAACGCGGTGCTCTGTGAGATTGTCGGCCTGAGCAGCACGATGTTATTCCCTCACATCAACAGCCGCGCAGTGCGTGTGCTTGTCTTAATTATTATTTAGAGGGAAGCAGTGCCCTCTCTCCCCCCTCTCCTCTTTTTTTCTTCCTCTTTTTAAAAGGAAGGTAGCTTTTAAAAGCTTGCCATGAAGATCTAAGTTAAAGGATTTTCTCTACTACAAAGCCCGCATAGTTTCCCAGGCCAGGTGGGCCTGATAGTACTGACTGCATGCTGAAAAACCTCATCCCCACCCTTCAGGCACTTTAATTGTAAGCCTTTCCAGATACACTGGATAAACACTGTCAGAATGAGTCTGAAAGGGCTGCTGTTGTTGTTTTAGCCCTTAAATAATTATGAGTTTGTCTGTCTAATTACAGCATAATCTTCTTTAAGCTTCAACTATTTGCAGTATCTTTTAAACGAGGCAGAATCAGAAACGGTCCAGTTTTGCAAATTTTCACTTCTTTAAGAAAAAGCAGAATTCTTACTTCTGTAAAACTCAGTTCAACCTGCCCAGAGAAGAGCCCTGCAGTGAGATAAAGAGGGGCAGAACAGCATGCGACCCCGAGACGCGGCAGAAACTTAATACTCCACGGATACAATTTTTCAGACAGTTTAGAAATAGTTTAAGGTAATTTACGGGAAGGCTTGAGTGACAAAGCACATTACTTGAAGTGCCTTTCCTTCGCTGGGCACTTTCTAAATTCTTTCTCTTTCATTTCTTTACTCTCTGGAGGCTTTTAAATCCAGCGAACCAAAACAACACTTTGTTTGTTGGTACAGCACAGCGCTGGCACAGATGGCAGACACTGCACCTGTTCCAATAAAACGGGAAACTGAGAGATAAACCATAGCACTCATTAACAGGAATCCGCTGAAACATGAACTATTTGTATTTTGAACCTCTTCCAGGAATAAAAGGAGAAACACATAAACAGACCTTGTTTTCGTCATCGCCAGTTTAAAATTAATTTCTTTAAATGGAACTTCATGTTTGTTTCATGTACGAAGACACCCCACGGTGCCGAAGGAACGATGAAGATGCTTGAATGTCCTCAAGAGAGCGAGCGATTTTCTCTAGCTACACCTATTCTTTAAAACAAAAAATATCTGTTGGCAGTTTTAATCAGCGAATCCTCCTCTACCACAGTTGCAGAAGCCTTTTTCTTTTGGTGCTTTCTCATGCTGAGTAAGAGCACAGTCTTACTACTGAGTCCAGAATGATCAGAATATCAACATAAACAAAAGCCCCTCTGCTCATCTCTTAGTAACTAACATGGGGGGGCGAGGGAAGCAGAGAGCTGTCTGTAAAGATTGCAACAAAACTCACTGCTAAATGGTTTTCTTTCCTGGCATGGGGAAAATGCTATGTAATATCTGATGGACTGTTAAAAAGTAGCTGCAAGGGGAAGGAGCAAGAAGTAACAGCTAAGTGAAGGGTAAATGATGCGTTTGCCTCGATCGTCAGTGTTTGTGCAGTTGTTCAGCATCCCATACATCTCTCTTCCTCTCACACATACATAGAAGAATTAAATGCACAGTGTCATGAAAATTCCTGAGTATCATTTAATGCTGGCAGCCCCGCGCTGTAAAGCCATTTATATAAAGCTGTAGTTGGCAGCTCTCACTCTTGCATGGGAACAAATTAACATTGGCATTCCAAACACAGGAAAGTAAGGAAATTAGAAACACAGTTTATATTTGGCCAGTGCTTTGAAATACTGTACCATGCTACTGATGTCAATTAATGAGAAGCAGAATTTTGCGGAGAGGGTCTGGTTTTGAAACACATTAACACACGTTAAACATGTTTGCACAGGAACTGGATTGGAAGCATCTCGGTTCCAAAACAATAAAGCAATTACACTAAAACTCGTAGTCTCAAAGTTGCCATTAATTCAATCCACTCAGTCTGGATCACTAAAGGATTTTCACCGGCTTCATCACGAAGTTGACACGAACGTGCAACACTGGAACTAGAACTGGTTCTTTTTGCTGCGCCTCTCTCTTAGCAAAAGTGTTGACCAACAAGATCTTAATCCCTTCTGGTTTTACACAAACACCAAAGAGGATCTGGATGGCAGTTTATCTCCTGGCACAACTCCGCTGCCTTCAATGGAATTCCTCCAGCACGGAATTCAGCCCCGCAGTCTTTACAACGCACTGTTTATTTGTACTGTGATTCAGATATTTTGATACCAGGAATCTTTCATCGCTGAAGTTTCTCCATGTGAAATATGTCTTACATTAAGAAATATCAGTTTCACATTTTTGTCAAGCATTATTTGTTAAATTCTTTTTGTTGCAATAGATGGGAACTCAGCTGTAGTTCAACAACACGGATTCGGCTAATAATGATAAGCAGCGACTAATAGGAGCTCGTTCATGTTCTGATTATTGGTGGTAAAGGAAACCTCCCTCAAAAACAATGTCAAGATTAGGAGAGAGAACTGTTTGAAGCAGAAACTACTGCATGCTCATTATTTCAGCACAGGGGCATTTCTCTGGCCCAATTCTGTTCCCAATTGTGCTAGTGTAAATCAAGCGGGAGTTTATTGGGATTACTTTGGACGTACAGTTGTACAAATGGGACCGCAGGGCCAGCTCCAGTAGAATTATGGCCATTTACACCCAGTGAAGTCCTAGCCAAGAATTTTCTCTTGGGTTTCCATTTCCCAAACACGTGCATGTGCAAAGCTTTATCCACATGATCGGGCCTAGCAAGTAGTCCCGTTTACTTCAAACATTTATAGAACGGGAATCTTAAGCCCAAAACTAATTTTAAAAGCTCCCTCATTTCTAGAAATTCCTTTCCTTTAGGAGAGAAACAGATACGTATCTGATAGCTTATTTTATATATCTATACGTGTAGTCGACTCAAGAGGATATTTTATTTTTTCTTTGACGCTGGCCTCAGAAAGGATGGCTGTACCATGGAGAGGATGCAAAACATCCCGACCTCTCAGTGCTCTGCATCTACTGGTAGTCCCTTTATCTGCCTGCTGTCAAAATTTGCTTACTTGTACTCTTGCTCAGATGACTTCATCCATCATTGCAACTTCTCGCTGGTATTCATCAAGTTAGGATGATTTAGATGTGTAAAACTAAATGTGTTATCATTTTAACCACAAATTAACAGTTTCTATATAAATATTAGCATTTCCTCACTTGGTCCAAGGATTGAAGCCATAATGGCACTAACAGCATATTTGATTTAAACTAATTAAAAACAGAGGCTCTCGCAATTTAATATATTGATTTTACCAGTGGGACTTAAATCTTTTATAATAAGTGTACACAGCTGCGCCGCTCACCCACCACCACTTTTAAACCTAATCCCTGCATTCCTCCTGACAATAACATGACAGGATCCACACATCCCAGTATTAGCCTTAACCCCGGTGACACTGCCAGAATGTATTAAACTAAAGCATAGCAGTGTCCTGCTTAAAAGGAGCCTGTCAACAGCCCCGACTGGGCTTTAATAGTTATAATCTCTTTTTTAATTAATGTTTCCAACCTGTTGTACGACGTTCCATCGCACATCCCTCGCTCCAACCCGAAGGAGCGCTTCAAGCTCATGTACAGCAGAAAGCCCTGCTGCTGCACAGGGGCTCTTGCAGCCGCCGTGCAGGAGGGCGGCGGGATGCGGTGCTCTCAGGAGCAGTGCTGCATGCTTTGCCTGTGCACAGCTGCTCTTCCCGGCACACAAGCTCCAGCCGTCCAGCTCGTCTCCTTCAGAGCACTTCCGAGCTGCAGCGCTTTGCCTTTCAGACACAGTCAGGGCTGGGGGCTTCCCCTGTCCACAGAAACGCAAGCAAAGGGCATCGATAGCTGCAGCTTTTTCCCCTTTCTCCTTGCTACAGGGATGAATTTCTCCCTGGAGCCGGTTGGGCGCTCAGAGACCCGCCGGCTGCGTGCTGCACAGGCACTGCTCTGTCCCAGTGATGCAGGCCTCCTGTCGTGCTGCTCCTGTGGCACCCAGTGCTGTGTGCACCCACGCTGCCCACAGGGTGTACCTGCTTGGGCAGGAGATGCATCAGCATCGGGTGGAGGGGAGAGGAAGCCCAGGGCTCGGCCTCATGCGTGGCCACAGCCATGTGATGGCGAGCAGGCATTCGGGGCTAACATTTAATCTGCTTTGTTTCAAGTGGGAAATATGTGAAGATCAAATAAGTTCAAATCCAGGTCAAATATCCTTGAAAATCTTTGATTTATATAAGCAGGAAAATGAGGTTTAAAAGAAGTGATTATGAAAGGGTTACTAAAAACACAGCTGTACGCGTACTCTTATATCTGAGGCTCTCCAAAGAAAAACTGTGTGACATCTATATTAACCTTTGGCTGTACACCAACGAAGGCCTGTAGTGAGCTGGAATGCAAGGCAGCCCCTTCCAAATTTTAACACAAGCCAGGTTACAGCTGCAAATGCCTGCAGCCCGTGCTCACTTTATAAAGTATTCCCCGAAGGAAATTTTTTAACTGTTATAGAATCTTTTTCTAATACCCTACAGTGTTAAAGCCTGTTATTAAAGGGCAGAGAGATGGTTCCCCATGCCAAACACTTGTCAACAAAAAGGATAGCCAGATGGTATGAAATAAAAGGAAACTTGGGGGCTCTTCAGCTCCTTCACTTACATTAACAAAAGCCACTTTGATGTGCTCCTTCCAAGAATGACTAATTCTGCCTCCCCCCCCTTATTTTTTTGCCAGGATTAAGCAATGTTGTTCATTTTACAATCAACCACGAGACAAATTAACAAATTGCACAGCACTTGTGCCGACTCCTTAAGAAAATGTTCTGTGCAAGTCTGTTTACCAAGCCAGGATCACTCGCATAAGGACAGCTCAATTATTTTTAGAAGAAGGGTCCATGCGAGGCAGAGGATGTTTACTCTTCAGTTGCTGTTTATAAACTGGAAATTAAACCGATGCGAAAAATGTTTTGTGTTTTTTCAGGGCTTAAAATGGATCCGCTTGTAAACTTCATTTGGACGTGGGTCTGAAATGGAATTCCAGCTAATGAAATTGCAGTAATAAATTTTATAAAATTAGACAGCAATTAACTGACTAACTTCGTCAGACACTGTGGCTAAACTCTCTTTTAATTTACACGTAAATTCATTCTTGACACAAATCCATTCCTCATCCATCTTAGCACAGGTGTAAGTTAACACAAAATGTCGCCTGTGAATTAACTGGTTATAAATCTAAATCTAATTAATTGTCAAGATTTTACAGGAATATTACATGCTTAGTACAAAGCTCCCTGTAACATAACCCTGAGATGGAGCACCTGTGCTGGGTTCCTCCCTGCCAATGCCCAGTGTAAATTCTTTGGGATAAATACACACAGCATCTCCATAGAAATCAGTGTGTATTTGTGCTTGCTCTGAGGTTTTTTTCTTTTTCACTATGCAACCCAGGCAACTTTCAGTGTAAATCTTTATTTCTTACACGTTTTCCTCCGAAGCTGCATGCCCAGATAGACGGATGGGGACTATGAATACAGCAAACAAACAAACCTACCCGTATCTGTAGATGAGCACTTGGAAGCCTGGAATAACACGTTTTGTTTATTTAAATTCAAAATTACTATTTCTTCAGTCGCTTTTACTTCCTCCACTACTGAGGTGGAAGTTTATTATGCGGTGACATTTCCTCATTGCGATGGCTCTACCACAGTAATAAAAGCCTACCTGTGAAACGCAATGCTCGCAGAGGAGCTCCTACAAAAGTAGGACACAGTTTAGCACAGCCTGCGTCCAGCAATTCAGCTCTGGTGTCCAAGGGATGACTGCAGAAAATCTCCCAAAAAGCACCAGTTCTACAACAGCTTCTAATTTTCCCTGGATGTTATGGTACGCTGGACATATCAAAGCAGGTGTCACATTTTACTATATATGTGAGTGGCTGAGCTAATTCATTCAAACGTCCCTAAACAAGCCTGTCTTTGTCCTATAAAGATGAAAGAGCGATGACTATAATGGGATGAAAGGTGTGCACAGGGATGAAGAAAGCTATTACGGATCTATGTCCTTTTTAAACTCGTCCTGGCATGCAGTGTTGACAAGGGAACAAAACAGCGCAGATAAACCTCAGAGAGGTGCCTTGCTGGTAATGATCCCACCTGTCTCGTTTAAAGCCTTTGGGTTTTGCCTGTGCTCTCACGTCTGACAGTACATTGCATGGGGGACGCTTTCAGATTTCTAAGCCAAGTACAAAACACAGCAGGCCGAAATGGCTCTATCCGCTGTCGCCATCGCATCGAGACATGGAGTACTGAGCGTGCACAGCTCACACAGGCATAACCCGCTCTGTAGGAAGTTCCTACTTAGATGTAGCCCAGATCGTCATTTTCACCTTGCAGTTTATGGAGGGGTTCCACTGTAATCGCAAACTGTTTGTGTTCAAAATAATTTGGGACCCGAATATTAACTCCTTTTGTTTCACCCCTCCACGGGCTGCAGGAAAGGCCTCTCCTGATGCCGGTGGTGCGGGATGGGAGCGCTGTGCAGCCGTAGCTCTGCGCACCAGCAGAGCTGCACGTCCCCCATTGGTACTTACATGCTTCTTAGGTGCTCTGCCTCCCTGAAATTCTGTGCTTTCAGTCCACTGAAACTCACAGAAGTGTGAATTTCACTATGGTTGTTTCCACATCCTTTGTCTTCTGTGCTCTGGGTGTGTTTACGTCGTGTAGGACCCAAGATCCACACAGAACAATGTTTGCGAGATCACTCTTATCTCTAAAGCCAAATATTTGACCACCATTCATACTTTTGGCTGCTCAAATATTTGGCTTTGAGAGTATCATTGCTGATCAGCTTAAGTATCTAGCAGTGATTAGGCAAACACGATAATCGTAAATGGAAAGCATCAGCCCTCCCAAAGAGCACATCCCTAGGCCAAACGTAACTCAGAGTCCTGCTGCGAGCTTACGGCATTTAATGAGGAGGTGCAGCTTAGTGCAAATCAGAGGTCTCACACAGCATCCCATGTGATGGAAGAATTGTGTTGGGACGGCTACCGTGTCGGGTAATTACTATTGTTTGCCATTGAGCTTTGCAGACACTGATACTATGGGCTCTGGGATTGGAGGGGTGGGGGTTTAACTTGTGCTGCCCCTGAGCCCAGAGACCCAGTGAGGCATTAACAGGTTTGTGGATGATGGGAGCGTCTGCGATCCCCAGCGCATTACATGCTGGAGGTGCACTGCTCTGCTCTTTTCTTGGGTTGGGACCAACTTTGAGTCGATCTTGTTTTGGAAATGCTACTTGCGTTGTGTTGGGAGTTTGCAGACACACAATCTGTACGTGTGGTGGTTTCAGTGCTGTGCGTGGTGAGGTCTAAAAACGGACAGAGTGAACCACGGTCTGTAATTATATATTGAAAATAGAATGCTCGTCCTGATGGCGTTTTACTCAAATCCGGCCAAGTCAGTCCAAACGGGTGTGCAATCTACAGCAAGCAAATAGAAATCAGATTGGGCCATAGCATCCAATTAGAGAGGCCTAGCGAGCCGCATACAAAGCATGCCAACTTCGTATCATTTGCATAAAACCATCCACATGCGCTTGGGGAGAGAGGCAACTTGGCGACACTAATGGAGGTCAACAGAAAAAGCTGCAGGAGTGAGCGCGGGTTCACTGTGGGATGCCCCCGAGCCATTGGGAACGCGCTGGGAGCCCCACGTCCTGGCAGCCCCGTGTCCTGCAGCACCGTGACCCGCAGGCTTCGTGTCCTCCTCAGTGAGGTTGGACGCTGCCAAGCCCAGCAGCTCAGCTCCTACCTGCAGGGCCGCTTTCGGAAGGATGGCACGGAACCATCCGGGGAGAAGCCAGTAACGCGCTCGGCGTGTCGGCGTGCGGGTGGCCGTCCGTGCGCTGGGATGGCAGCCGGAGCCCTGGGCACGCACTCTGGCCTCGCCACCACGCCGTCACCTTCCGAGGACCGCTCCCGCCCCTCCTCGCCGCCCGTCCCGCCACCTGCCCGCAGCCCGGCCCTGCCCCGACCCCGGGCACTCACCCAAGTTGACGAAGCTCATGACCATGTCGGCCTCGGTGAGGAAGTTGCTGTCCTGCAGGCTGGCCAGCGGCGGCCCCTGGGTGCTGAAGATGGGCTTGTAAGGGTAGGAGAAGCCCTCGCCCTCCTCGGCCGCCGCCCCCGCCGCCCCCTCCTCCACGGACATGGCATTGTAGAGGTCCAGCATGAACATGGGGGCCGAGTTGTGCTTGCCGTGGAGGTGCGGCCGCGGGCGGTGCGGCAGGCCGAGGATGGAGAGGATCTCCCGCTGCATCTCGCGGCGCTCGGGGCCGCGCAGCCGCCGGTGGATGAAGCTGGAGTGCACCTCGTTGTCCAGCGTGAAGTCGGCGAGGACGCAGCGCAGCCAGAGGGCGGGGGCGGCGGCGCCCAGCACCAGCAGCCAGGAGGCGGGCTGCCCGCGCCCCGCCGGCATCGCGGCGAGGCGGCGGCGGCGGCGGCGGCTGGGGGGCGGCGCGGGGGGCGCGGGGCTGCCCCGCCGGGGGACGCGCCCCTCCGGCATGCGCGGCCCCGCGCTCACGGTGCCGGCCGCCGGCCCCCGCGGAGGAGCCGCGGCCCGCTCATGGCCCGGCGGGGGCTGCGCGGCGGCCCCGGCCCATGGGACGCCGAGAGAGGAGGAGGGAGCGGAGCGGAGCGAGAGCGCTGCGTCCGGGAGCGGAGCCCGAGCGCCGCGGCCGATCCCGCACGGCGCGGCGGAGCCGTGTGCGCTGCGTGCTCCGCGGAGAGGCAGCGGGAGGGTGGCTCTGGTGGGAGGAGCAGGAGCGGAACCCAACGCGCTCCTCTCTCGCCTGCCCGCTGCAAACCGCTGGGGAGAGCAAAGCCGCGCTGCCGCCGGGAGGGGGAACGGCTGACGATCAGGTTGCTCGGCAGGACGTGCGCTGCTGGCTCGGGGCGAGGGCGGCCGGTCCCGGCGGTCGCATTAACGTGGACGTGATGAAGGAGAAGACGCCCCGGGAGGGAGGGAAGGAGGGCGGGCGGTCTGAGCGGAGGCAGAGTTTGGAGGTGCGGATACGCCGCCAGTGCGCGCTAACAGCGCGCAGCCGTGCCCGGCCGGCGCAAAACCCGCGGCACCCAAGTAGTTCAAAAGCAGCACTTCTGCGCTCGCACGCATTCATGCAACAGGGGCGATGGGCTTAGAGTCGCAGAGCCACCAACCCGGCATCGTGGCCGTGCTTTTCGCCTTCCAACCTGCTCGGGCACCTCGTGCCACCCCGCTCCCCTGCTCTGTCCCCTGCCCGTTCCGCCGCCCCCTGCACACCTTTGCGCAACGCTCTGGGAATGCATCGCCTGCTTTTTGAAGCACTGATTTCACTGGGTTTCTAACTCAGTCTGTGTAACATCTACGGTAATGCAGCCCCAGCCCCGGCCAGTCTGGGTAGCGCTACTCAGTAACGATAGAGAGCAGCATGTAGTCTGCTGCTTCCTCAGGTCTCGCTTGGAAAGCAAGAGGAAAGCAGGACAGAAGGTTTATCTGGGACACCGAGCCCAGCCCCAGGTAACCTCAGGAACCAGACGCACACACGAAGTTGGTGCTGCCATCAAGATTCATTCCTCAGGCAAAGGAGAAAGAAGAGGGTGAGAGAGGTTCACTGCAATTTGTTAGATTGCTCCGCTGGTGTTTTTGGACGAGAAATAACTAGCAGTGCTAGCACCAGATCCTCCATCTGCTATGGAAAAAGGAAGTTCTGCCCTTCTTTTAGCTCTTTATGTTTAAATTCCACATGCAGATGGCAGGTGACTGGTTAAGAGCTGCATGGGAAAGACCCGAAATGGTTTAGCGTGTTTGTGTGCGTCTGTGCGCACCTTTTAATAACAGGGAAACTGAGGCATGGCATTGACATGACTCACAGAGCTATTGAAATAGTGGTGGAACCAGCATTGAATCCAGCTCAGTTGTTTAGGAATGCGTGGGGGGGGGGGGGGGGGGGGGGCAGAGGCGGAGCAGGGCAGCCAGGGTCTTTAGTATGGAGCAGTGCTAAGCCCAGGGTGCTATGGGGGGGCTCAGATGCCAGCCCAGTGGGTGCCTTCCCCTCACCCCCCACTGATGGGAGCTTCAGCTCTTAGCACTTGTGTTTCACAGTTAAGATCAAACTCCCCCATAGTTCCTGAGGAGCAGTACCAACCTGCTCTTAACCAGGCAGCTATTTGCCTAAATTTCTCTCCTGCCTAGGGTGTGGTTTCTTGACCAACTGAAATCCAAGCTGCTGACACCCAGCGCAGCCCTCCAGCTGCAGGCTCACTGCCCTCCCGGTGTGCGCAGGTCAGGAAGCCTGTTCTGTTTTTCAACATTAATCTTTCTCAAACCATTTCTTGTTTGTTTTTGCTGAGTTAATTTTCTGCTGGATCAGCTCCTTGATCCTACTGAGTGCGTAAGGGATGGTGCTGGAATGAGGGAGGCTGCAGGAATGCACAGCTGGGGGCAAGGAGAGGGTGGCAGGGCTGGGCTGGGATGCCTGGCGTTTCCCTAAACCAGTCATGGAAGGGCAGGGAGGTGACTGAGCATCTCCCTCTCTGCTCTATCAGCCACACACAACTCAATTTCACTTTCTTTTTTGTTCCTTGTAGGCAGAGTCGGCCTTTTGTCACACAGCAGGACCAGGGGACTCACGTTCCTCAGGGTCAGGGAGACTGGAAGTCTGTAAGGGTGGACTGGTGGAATGGAGAGCAGGTGGCCCTGCTGCCTGAATTACTTACACCTGAGTTGCCCCTAGCTCACATTTGCAAACTCAATGAATCTCAGATCAGTGTTGTATTTTAAAATGGCATCAGTCAGAGGGAAAAGAAGGGAAAAGAAGAAAAGGAAAAAAAGAAAAGAAAAATACTGTTTGGAAGGCTTGGCTCGTGGCTCAACACCTTAGGTAACACACAGCAGTCTGTGTCATTGAAGAAATAGCAGTGGAAGAAATGCAAACCTTGAAGCCTCTTGGTTTGACATATTTCTTGAAGTTGCAATGTTTGAATCTATCTCCTTTTTGTTTTGTTGGCTTAAGTGGTCTGGTTTTGTCTGAGATTGGATACTTCCTGATTTAATGTAGGATATGTCCTTTAAAAAGGGGGGAATGCTGAAATTGTATCCCCTGCTTTCATAGAGGTAGTTGGTAATCTCTTCTAGCAGTGTTTTCTGTGCTCCTATTGCACCAGGTAGAGCATTAAAGAACTGCATTATAGTTGCAATGAGGGTGCTGCTTGCATATATTCTTAAAAACAAAACCACTGTGAGTGTGAGATGAGAGGGGATCTGTTAAAGAGTCATTTCTTTAACGTGAGGCTCACAGCAATTGACTTCAGCTCGCTGTGGGACACAAAGCAGCATTTATTCCGCTGCACACAATGAAGGATGATGCAGCTCAGACTGCAGTGGTTCAGCCCTCAGATCTGAGCTTGAATTTCAAATCCCTTTCAGACAAGGAAGGTACAAAGGGGATTGTCTTTCTCGTGGACAACATCCTTCTCTTCCCTCCTTTTTCCTGCTGTGTGATCGCCATCCTGCTTCCACAGACAGCGTGCTGAAATGTTGGCACCTTCGTGTCATCGTCCTCTTCCTCCTCCTCCTTCCTGGATCAATTAAGAAACCAGTTTTTCCTCTTCTCTGCTCCTGTCGTTCCTTCTCTTTTTGAGATGGAAAAGTAAATGCTTATGGTGAAGCAATCCCTGTTTGCTGGCACTGGATGCATGGGCTCATTTCTGTAAAAACAACCTCCCCGTGTTTCTTGAAGCTCCATGCAAGCCATGTTACCCACTGAGTCACTCTGTGATCTCTCTGAGCTTCACGTGTATGCTGTTATCTGGCTTTTGTCCCTGCTGCTGGCACTGCTTCTGTTGGGGTAGAACTCACTACATTTGGAAGTACTTCTTTAGGATAAGGAATCTGATTTGAAAACAGGAAATAGAGTGCAAAATTCAGGTATGTGTGTGATGAATTTGTTTGTGCTGATCCCAACGCCGTGCACTCCTGTTAGGGAATTCAGTTGCATGCAGTTTTACCACATGGGCAGTAAGAAGTGGAGGCTTTGCTCACAAACTCATTTCATGGCTGTTTTCAGACATCAGACACAAAGCATTTTTCTTCCTTGCTCGCTTTTGAGCTCCATGCCTTCCCGCTTTGATGTCCTCAGCTTTAACCACGTTTCTTTTCCATTCTATTTTGCATCTTCTCTCATTTGTCTCAAAGTGCAAGCCCTGAATTACAGCAAACTTTTTTATTCTCCTTCCAAGTGTTCCCACTGAACTAACACGTGTTTGGGGAACTTGGGGTTGTTCCTCTGGGCTTCGCACATGCAGAACATTTATATAACAACAATAATAGCATCATTATTTGTATAAGACCGCATAATTAGCTTGCATATTTAATTACACTATATTGGATTATCCTTATCAAAAGTTTCTATTCATCTCCTCGGCGTTATTACTGGGAATGAACTCACCAACACACGTAATCGCATTATGGGTAAGCCATTGTATTCGTTCTAATCCAGGAATTTGAGCAGGTCGGGGCTGGGATGGACGGCACTGATTGTGGAAACTCAATGTTGGTTCTCACTGCTGCTGATGGGAGGGGAGGTGGAGCTGAAAGCTGAGGTTTGGGTATGAGAGAGCGTTGTTGCTTCTGGAGATGGCTGCAGTAACTAAGCTGTGGTCTTTGGGTTTGTAACATCGGGCTCTCATGCTGAATTCCTCCACTGTGTGAAGTGGGCAAAGCTGGGCCCTTCAAGCACAGCACGTGGGAGCACTCCACAAAACGAGAGCTCCATGGGGTACTTCTTTGTTATTACCCTGAGAGCACAGTGTTGGGTTCACAGCACTGAAACGTTTGTAGCATAACGTTAGTTCATCACACAGCTATTTTCAGCCTGAATGTGGCCCCGTGCTGTATCTGATGTGTTGGTACCTGTGTGTGTAAATGCAGTGGGGAGCAGTAATGTCGTTATACTTTCTATAAGAAACACATTTCTATGGCATAGGTATCAGGTGAATATTTTTTGACACAGGACCACTTTTAGATCCATGTATTACCAAAGCTGCCTGAACAAAACTGACGTTAATTTTGAGCTGCTAAATTGTTCTGCATACTCTCGATTTAGCTGAGACTTTTGGCATAAACTCGGGCACTTCTTTCCCTGGAAAAAACGCACGCTGAGCACCCAGAAGCCCCGGCTCAGGGCTGTGGGAGCTGAGAACGCTGAGAACAACTCGATCTGGGTTGTGAGGAGCGCGCATAGCACTGCAGCAGCTCCGTGCCTCGGAAATCCTGCCCGCTGGCAATGCTTCCTTGCAGTGCGTGCTCTTTGCTACACGGAGCGTCATCAGATTATCGGGGTTCTTTTAGCTTGTATTTCTGTGTTCTGGAGTGTTTTAGCTCTCTGCTGTTGGTATTCACTAAAGGCAGATTTTAATTTTTTGAATTCTCTGTGTATGAAAAGCATATAAACCTATTCCGTGTTTTCAAAGCGAACAAAAGCAATAGCTGATGCTGACCTGTGAAATGCAACGAGATGAATTCAGATGGCTTTACTTTTTTTCTCCAGGCAGGTGCGGGGTAACGCCTCAAAAGAACCTTTATTTTGTGCCTTTATTCCACCGTGCGCATAAATGCTTGCATAACCCTTGCACAGCTGCTGCACAAACTGCTCATGCCACAAGTATTAGTAATCCTAGCAGGGGAGGTTGCATGGAAAACTGGGGTGTGTATGCTAAACCATATGTACCGTGCCCCTGAATCATAAAACTTCTGCTGCTGGAGCGGAGAGATTTTTGGAGACCGGTCAGAGAGAACGCAAGATTGTAACAGCCGCACCCCGAGCCTTCTCTTTTGTCGAGGCTTATCGTACTTGCGCGTTTAAATAAGCAGGAAACAGCGCTGGGTCCGACGTTCTCGTAGCGCAGCCGCTGCCCGCCGTCCCGCGCCGCTGCCGTCGGAGCGCCGATCTCCGCCGTTCCGTCGGACGGGGCGGCTCGGAGCTCCGCCCGGGACCCCGCGCTCAGAGCGCTCTGTCCGAGCGTTTCCAAATCGTAGGAGGCACCGTTTCCTCTGCTGGCGTACGCTGGCATAGCAGCAGCACGCTGACTCGCAGCCCGCAGGAGCCCACCTGGGTGGCTGCACTGAGCGCCTGGGACCGCGGCCGCTCCTTTTGTGGCGGATCCGTCAGTCGGAGCGCAGCGCTATCAGCGGTTACCTCGCGGAGATTGGAGCCTCTAAGTTTTCAGTCGGAACCTTTTTGCTCGCTCAGCGGTGCTTGGCGAGCACTGAGGCCGCTTTGTCAAGTGCATCCTTTCAGCATTCATCCAAAGCCTTTCTCTGCGGTCGTCTGAGCCCCATAGGCAAATATATACTGTTGGGCTATTAAGATAATTTTTCAGTTAAGACATCGCCGAACTGCAAGCGGGACAATAGAAACAAACCCCCTTTTGTTCCCACTAAACTGTTCCTAATGACCCCCTCCGCAAACAGCGGCCCCGGCCGAGCCCCAACAACGGCCCTCTGTCCCCTCCGCTGTGCTTTGCCGGGCGGCAGCGGGAGCGAGCCGCTGCTGGTGCCGTGCGAGGCGACCAAAGCGATCGCTTCGATGTGCGTTTCCACAATGAGCGTCCTGTACTGAGCGCTGGGCGTCCCGACTGTCGGGAAAGCGGCAGAAGGAAACGGTTTGCTTAAATCGAGGGCCTGTGGGGCGATTCTTATGAGTTCCATGCAAAAGTTTAATTAATTGTTTGAGGTCAGTTGAATTATCTGCTTAGCTCGTATGAGAACTATGCGACCGTAAAATCCTGAGAATTTAGGATTTACACACGCCAATAAAATCCCTTGCATTTGTTTTTGGGGTAAGAGTCACCTTTGGGGGTTATGGTGCTTATGTGGGTGGGAAAGCTCTGTGCAGGGCAGGGTTCTGCCCTCGTTGCCCAGAGAAAAGGGAGTTGTGGTGCTAAATCGAACCCACTACAGATGAAACCCACGTCGCTGTGTCTCAGTCAGTGCCGGCACTGAAGATAACTGTCACAGTGTGTCTGAGCACGGTTGAAGGCCATGGAAATTATGAATCGCTTCCTGATTAGTTCTGCCCCTATTTCTGTGCCCTGAATGCATGAGAACAATAGCATGGGGGACCTTCCATTTAAACAAAATCCTATTTACAGAGCATCTTCATTGTATGTAATTAGGAAGTGTTGATGGGTCAGACAGCAAAAGTCCTTAATTTGGGCAGTTCGGGAATTGCACTGATTACATTTGCAAATAGAAATGTCATTTTCTTCTGGGAGAAACCAGGGTTTGTGTTCCAGCATCTGACTTACAGGGGGATTTCCAGCTTAACGGGGTGGTTAGAAACAGATAGGAAGAGATGGAAGGAGAGAAAACATCCACGAAGGCAGGAACCACATATTCTGAGTAAAGGTTAAACCATGGAAACAATTCCTCCTGCGGCAGTCAGAGCACCTTCAGGTCCCCATGGCATCCCAGGGGCTGCGGCCTCACCTGGTGGTGCTCTCTTCTTTGGGCATGGCCTGTGTTCTTCCTCCATAAGGGATTGGGGTGGGAGGTTTTGGTGCATCCTGGAAAAAAGGGAGCATTTGGGTAAGGGCAATGAAAGCCCAGTGACAGGACAGGGGAGGAAGGGAAACGTCAGAGGAAACTTTAGGAAATTTCCAGTCAAAACAAAAGGATCTTTGTGAAAGATACAGTTGGCAGTCTGGTGGGAGGAATGGGGATGTAAAATGAATGGAGAGGATTTGCAAGTTGTGCAGAATTGTTCTCAGCCCTGAGGCGAGGACGAAAAGCAGAGCCTTGCTGTTGACTATATTTGGTGTGTATGGAGGAGCAGCTTGGACATGGAGGGTGCTAACGAAACACACAGAGTGTAACTCGTGTCCCACTGCACCACGGGCACGGAGAGCAGTGCTGCTCAAGGGCAGAGCTGAGGAAGAACAAGCAGGGCCTGACCTGGGAGAGCCGTCCTTTTCCACTGCAGCTCAGCACAGGTCCCTAAGCATGTGCCCATGTGCCAACGTGCTCCATGAAGGGAGCTGTGTTGTTCTTATTTGTACGTGTGTAAGCACTGTATGGAGTGCTGTACATCTGATTTTCAGTTTTAAATATGGTAGCTGCCCAAACTGAGAGCGTGACACTATGGTACAATATTAATTTTGTCACAGCTTTCCTCAAAAGTCCTCATTTTAGCATTGTTTTTTGGAAAAAAATCTTAAAAAATGGCCAGCTCTCTGTGACTAAAACTTGCTGCCTTCAGCTCAAAGTCTTTTTGAACAAAAAATCCCAAGAGGATAGGCTGAGAAATGGCCTTGTTTTCTGAATCCGTCCACTGAAGCTTTTGGGAGTTAATTGATCAGAATAAATGAAGAGACATAATTCCAACGGTGCCAAATGGCAGATTTGATGTAAGGATTTGACCAGAAGCTCTCATGTTCCTCATCTTTAGGGGTCGTGTTAGGAATATCGTGATTGTAAGTTGTGGGGAACAACAGTGCCAAGGAGGGCTTTTCTTCAGGCTCTCTTGTGATTGCGTTACGGTAATGATGAGGATCACGGTAGCACTGTGGACTTTCTATTAACCTCGATGCAAATTCGCTTTCTCCTGAATGCAGTGAATGCAGTTATCCACAAATCTCCAAAGCCAAAGCGTGTTGCATGGTGCCATTGTCTTCCATGCTGTCTCAAAATTCATTTTAGTGATGTTAGTTGGTTTTTATTCCAGTGCGTGTAAAAGCTCATTGTGAGCTTTCGGCTTCTATTAGTGACAGGAAGGAAAAAACTATTGGTATAAAGCAAAAGTGATCTTTAGAACGTTCAGATCTGCACTGGGAACCGGGCTGTTCAGAAACAAAAAAATATCTAGCATACAAAAAACCGAAGGGTTTGGACATTTGTTTTAGATTTGTCACAGAACAATTTAAAAAACAAAACATGAATAGAAAGAATGAGCCATCCCAGAATAGCCAACATCCAGTGGCTGGGGTATTTACTTGGGCCCTGTCCAAGCAGCGCTTTATGGGATTTGGAGCAGACATTTGACATCGTGTTTTCAACATTATTTTTGTCAGACTCAAATTTGGGCTCTGGAAGTGGGTTGAAAAAGAGCTCAGTTGGAGGGAGCGTGGTGTAGGTGTGCCTTAGAGGGAGGGAAACTTCTTTAGCAGCAGGGCAGAGTGGCCGTGCAGAGAGCAGCCAGGCACCTGTTCTGCTGAGCGCAGGCGGTGCTGTGAACGTTGGGGTATTTTGCTGCCTTTGGGAGTGATTAAAGTAAGCAATGTTCACGTTTGTTCTCTGGTCTTACACAGAACAGATTTTTTTGTCATGGAAATATCTGAACCTGAGGAAGTTTATTTCTGTGGGAATCGATATAACACTTTACCAAAGGTGTATTTTTCACAAACTGGCATTTCCTGATGGCAAATCACTCTGCCCCCAAATTCCCAACCAGTGTTCTGAGCTGAGATGTAACTCTGCGCTGTACAAATGCAATTCACCTTCAGTATTTCTGTAGGTTTATGCAGAGACAAGAAGTGAAATGCTCTGGGGTATTAAAGCTGCGTGTGTGCAGAAGAAACAAGCAGGGTCCAATGCAAAAAGCTCTGGGTGACCCGAGTTCGATGAATACTGAAATTAATTGAGATTCAGGATGGAGAAAAAAAGCACAACACGCAACTTACTGGGTCAAACTTACAGCTCTTCTCCTCTGCTATGCAAACACAGAGCTTGCAGTCTGGCCCTTTCATGCCTGTTCCCAATCTCACCCTGACGCCCAGGCTCTGCTGGCCATTCGTGCTCAGCTTCTCTTTCAGGTTCTGCTGCTGCTCCTGCCAGCTTCCCACCACCTGCATTCCTTCCTTCCTGTCTGTCCCACAGGGCAGCCTGCTCCCACCATGGATGTGCTTCGCTGGCACTTGGATCCTTGGGCATTCCTGGCTAAGAAGTGAGACCAGAAATTGTCTCAGAGGCATCAAAAGGAACGCATCAAGGTAGGGGCCACACATCCCAGCAGCGTGCTTCCCATGCCTCAGTGCTCTCAATTCATTAATCAGCATGGTTAATTTTAAAGAAGTTACCGTTTCTGCAGCTGGTTATTAGGAATCCTGTTGCTGGGTTAATGGTTCTACTTGAAAACAGTTGTGGCATCACTGCAGATGAAGCCAGCTCACTTCAGTATGCCTTGTAATAACGAGTTGCTGCAGATCATGTATGCAGTCATTGCCTTGTTTCCATGGAAGAACAAAGTGGAAATATATTTTGCATCAGATATTAAATGCGGCTTGCCCAGTTCCCAGGCAGTTAAATCACCGAGAAGTGTTGGAGCTGGCTATGTTTGGTACCATGTCTGCCTCTCTGCTTTGTTCCCATGTACAGATTCAGCATCTGTAATATTTCACTTTGAACATTCACTTCTGAGCTGTGGGCAGATGAAAACAAACGCCACGCAGAGACATCAGAACCACAGAAGCCATCTGCAGGATGTAGCGTAGCTGTGCTAATTCATTTACTGAGAATTAGGCTAATTACCTACTGAGAAACAGAATTTGTTAGCAAGTGCTCCTGGAACCCAGTCTAGCTTGTTTGGAGCCAGCCCAGGTAGCCTGGACAGGTGCTGCACACACTTCCTGTAATTGAGGAAGCGCTGGGGGATGCTCCACCTCGGATGAAATACATAAACACGACGCTGGCAGCTTCTGGTCAGCAGAGATCCTATCACGCCTCTTCGTCTGGCTCCCTGGGGAACTGCTTACACAATCTCGTTATTTGTCTGACCCAGTTTCCAATATGCTGACACGTTTGTCACAGGTTACAGAGGAGTTTCAGAGGTGCTGCGTCCTTAGCAATTTTGCAGGGGTTAGCACCCACCGAGGAGAGAGAATTCTTACTAGTGCTCCCATTGAGAAGAAGGCAGAATTTAGCAGTTCTTCATTGTGGTTGACAGCAGCAAATGATTCTGATTTGCAGGTTACTCCATCACTCCTTAGCAAATGCACTGTTTTCTTCAGCAAATGCAAAAAGCCTGGGGCTGGCTAAGGGGCGCTGGGGCGTTACTGCGTGGCTGAGGCAGGGGGCAGTCAGCGTTGTGATGGGGAGAGAAAGAGAGATGTGGCATGAATCCATAAGGAGACAGGCTTCATTGGGTGCCGGGAATCATTTGTTAGGAAGGTACTGAGAGCAATCTGGTATGTTCAGATACGTTGATGCTCTGATGTAACCCTTGCACAGTTTCACCCATCAGCCGTCCGTGGCACATCTCCTTGCTGTCCCGCAGCAGGAATCCGCTGTCATTTGACCTGAACAGATCGCTGTAGTAGCTTTTCTTGGTGTGCGTTTAATAAAGTTGTAACCACTGTGACTATAACTCATGGCTCTCGGTCGCTTCGCAGCGGTGCAACCAGCGGTTCGGCATTCCAGCGACATCAGTTCAAAGGGAAGCACGGAAGGCTCAGATGTGCGCCAGAGCTTTGTGACTTTTATTACTCCTCCCGCACTTCTCTGTTAGGAAGATACATTCTCTAGCTGCAGAAGTAAGAAGTACAAAGCACCCCCAGACCTTGTAGTGCAAAATGTAAGAAGTGATGTTATCTGCAGAAAGTGGACTTTAGATTCTATCAGCGCGCCTTTAGCATAAAGCATTTCCTATGGTAATGCCTCTCACTTTCCCAGACTTTTACGGGCTCCAAGTGGCACAGAGGCTGCAGACCTCTTTGTAATGTTAATGAATCATCTTAATGGACTGTTTTAGCAGCAACATTCATCACCTTTTGTACCACAATGATTTTTTTTGTTATACTTAAATGGTTAAGTAGGCAATAAATGCCTATCAGACCAACCACTATGGTCTAGTCATCCACCTCGCCATAAATCACCGGTGGATAATTATTGTCCTGTTTAATTAACACTCTTAAGGGATTCAGTCGTTGGATAGACTTTCACCTTGCACTAAGCAGGCATTAACATTTCAAGGAAGAAAAAGTGTGTTTATGTGAAAAGCGTCAATCAATGCGACCCAGGGCTGGTGGCGGTGGATGAAATATGTGTGTGTGTGTCTGTGCATCCCTGTCCGTCGGTTTGCAATAGGAGCTACACCCAGACCTGCAGAGCGCCTGTTTTAGTTATA
Organism: Tetrao urogallus; assembly: GCF_951394365.1. NCBI lineage: Eukaryota > Metazoa > Chordata > Aves > Galliformes > Phasianidae > Tetrao > Tetrao urogallus. Next base: position 12,262,725 of record NC_136829.1, on the reverse strand, counting down.
GCCAGTGGTCGGTTCCGTATCGTCTGCGTTAGGGCTTGAAGATATTTGAATGCATTTGATGGTAAATACCAGCTCTAAAGGATTTGGCTCCAGCCGGTAGGAAGGTGGCATTTTTTGTCAGCATAGAGCATGGGTTTTTTTGTTGGTGGTTTTGTTTGTTTGTTTGTTTGTTTGTTTTGTGTGTGTGTGTGGTCTGATTCAGCCTTCATACTTGTAGAGGATTCAATCAAACTTCTTCTTTCTTCTGCAGCACCGGGTGAGAGGGGAGCACCGATCCCGTTGCTGCTCCCTTTTGAGACTTCACAGCCAGAAGGAGGAAGCGAAGCAGCGCGAGCGCCGGAGGGCCGGGCTGGAGGAGTGGGTGCTGTGTGCAGAACAGCACCGGCAGCTCTTTTGCAAACGAAATTCACGCGTAGGACACAAGCTGTGTGCAGCACCGCTCTCACTACGCAGACGTTTCTCTGCAGCGTGGCTCCGTGCTGCTTTCCCCCTCTTGACAAAATAGAAAGATGGCAGCGCTTTCTTCTTTCATCTGTAATGCAGTATAATGCATTTAATAGCAATTTCCTTGTCTTTTGTCAGAGGATAAAGTCATGTGAAAAAGGCTCTTGTTAACGCAGTGTTTCCCATGCCCGAAACCTAATCCTGCTCTTTTTGATTTTGTCAGGCTCGCAGTGCGGCGCAGCACCGCCTGCACATGGTTGGTATCCGTGCTACAGGAACGGCAGCCGAGCGAGACGAATCGAGTGCTGTGTTTCCGTCTCGCAGACACAGCGACCGGCGCATGGATGTCAGAGCGCGGAGGTGTTGGAGGCTCTCAGGGAGCTGTGTGGCTCGTGGGACCCCGTTTCTGGTCTGTACACAAACTTGCTGTGCACATCCCTGTCTGATGGCTTTCCTGCTGAATCATGTTCTGGTACAGACTCCTGCAACTTAAATAACAATTGAAACTGCTAAGTGGAACACGAACTTCTGAATTAAGAGGCTGAATCTCCAAGTATTAATTCATTTCCTGTAACGAGGTTCAAGTTCTATGAGATTAAGTCCTTCCTTTTCAATAAAGGTTCCATATTGTGTTGGCTAGCAGAATTGAATGCTGCAGGCATGGAAAAGCATTATTTAATGAAGCCTGTTGAGGAGAGGCGAGGAAAGCGCCACAGTTTTCACTGGTTGCTTTTGTTTCAGATCCATGGCTGCCAGCATTGATGCTCACCTGCCAGTTTTTATCCTATCTGTAACTGGAAAGGTGGGAGATGATTCACAGCATAGGAAATAGCACAGAACTCCAAGGGGGGTTGAATAAGACAAGAAATTAAACTGAGCTCATAAGAGGAGCACTTCAATCACATGAGAACCTGCAGTGACAGAAAATCAGACAGTCACGTGTGCAGTGCAGTGTTACAGTGTGTGTGCATGGTTGCACCATGGTTTGTTTTTTGTAGGTTTTTTGTTTGTTTGTTTGTTTGTTTGCAAATCATTTAACAGAGATGCACAAAAAAGCACACAAAGTTTCAAGTGTAGGCATGTACTAAGAATCTCCCTCTTTCCCTCTAGACACACCCTGCTAATTAAATCCATCACTGCCTAGCAGTAAGCCCTAGGGATCAATCTTTTCTAGAGCACTGTTACTATCCAACATTTTAGCTCATACAGCGGGCAGCCAAGATTTCATGTCTATGCATATAGCAGGACTGCTAGCCAATATTTCCTGTTCTTCTCCTTGCCATCTCAATCTGGGTACATCGTGTAGTTTTGGTTTTTTTCTTAATAGGTAGGTGAAATGTCAGTGTTCTTTTCTGATTGCTTTCTTATATCCTAATGCAAAGAACTGCGGGAAGGTGAGATGTGAAAGCAATAAAACTAGGCCTGTGTGCTCCATGTAGCTAGCTGGCCATGAGGAGCTGCAGGAAGGATGGATATTGAATGACTTCTATAGTCCGCTGGCTTTTATCAGAGCAGGTCATCGACCAGTGGGCTGCCCAAACCTGTTCCACTGCTTCCCCATTGATTAAATATCTGGAGACATTTACGTGCAGATCAAATTCTCCATAATCTATTTCATCTCAATCACACCCAAGCCCTTTTTCAAGCTGGGGCAAAAACGTTCCCTCCAGTGCTGAGAAAAGATGGTATGTCGCCCTAATGTACTTCTCTGAGTTTCCTTGGAGCCAAACTATGACCTCAGATTCCCAAGGGCTGACATCAGCAGGACTCAGGCAGTGTAAGAGAGGTGAAACCCTTCTCATGTGCCCAAATGTCAAGGAATTTAAAACATGGTTCTTTTATTTTCCATTGTCAGAGCTGACATTTATGGGGGAAGGGAGGCGCAGAGGGGCTGTGCAGCTTCCAGCCGACCTCCAATGGCCAGCATTGCTTCTGAATCTTGCTACCTGTGTCATCCACAATGAGATGGGGGGTCTTTTGTGGAATTGTTACTTGTTCTTTCCATTTAATTTATTCCCAGCTTCTTTTCCTGCTCTTACTGCCCATCTCAGTGTCATCCTGCAGGCATTCAACTAATGGTTGAATGGGAAGAAATGTAAAGAAAAATGTGGCCTACAGATACCTTATGTTACATACATGCAAGATAAAATATCTGTAGCAGTGCAATGTGTGTGATAGTGAAGTTGGGAGATATCTGAAAGAGTAAGAAACCAGACGATGACAGTTTAATATTTTATATTAGGTTCTTCTGTAGTACTTTAACTGGGGTGTAATTTCAGTAGTTGTTTCGTTGCTGTTATTTGTTTGCTTGTTTGTTTTCCCCCAAGGAATGCCCAAAAAAGGGATCACAATTTTTCCTAATTCTCAGCTGACCCTGGTGCAGTGCAGTTGCAGCCCCCACTCCTCCTGCCATGTAACCCCTCCAGCCAAGCACTGCCCAGCGCCTCCACGGCTGCCTCCAGGTGCTCCAGTGCTGCACAGATCCAGGCCAGCAAGAGGGGAGCATGGCGGGGCTTCCATGGATGAACAACTTCTGTCTCTTCTAAATAAATAGAAGAGCTGGTATAAATGAATGTGGATAATCTACTTTCTAATCTTGCCGTATGAGAGTGCAAGAAGTGAGTACAAAGATGAACTTTTCATCTCATTGAACTCATTCCGCCTCAGTGCATTTATAGGCAGCTATAAATTCCTATACCTCGGGAGGCAGTTGGCAAAGCTTACAGCACCGGTTTTATTTTCAAAATTATGATAACAGTATGCATTTGTGCAGCACAGAAATGTTTCTCCAATATGAAATCAGTTTTCTGATTTTACAGTTATAAAAACTTGAAAAGTTATTGATGATTTCTCAAACGTTCAGCGGAAAGCATTTTTGTTGTGGTGTTTTAGCATGTTTCAGATAACGGAATCGTGGATGGGATGGGTTGTAAAGACATTTAGGGTCATCCATTTCCAACCCCCCGCCATGGGCAGGGACACCAGTTTGAGCAAGTATTAATGCATTTATGCTTAATTATAATTATGAATTATAGTGCTTAATGTATTTATTACACGTGTCTCATGTGAAACAGCAAAACAAATGTTTCATTTCAAAGTCCAAGTTCTCTTGGTTTGAGCCTCCAGCAAAAGACTGAACATTTTGTAACAAAGGGAGAAAAAGGATGGAGACTCTGCTGCTGTCTCATAATGGTGAATTGGTCTGAGCGTGGATGTGACTGGGCGCTGTGCAGGAGCTTATAGTGTGCAACAGTTATTCTGCGACCTGAAAAGGGGAAGTTCTCCACTGGGAGTGAAAATCAAGATGAATCTCCATGTTGGTGTGTAAGTTACTGGTTTGTTTTCCCCAGGTCATGCTTTATGAGTGACTCAATACATCTGATGTGAGCACAGTGTCCTCTCCTGCTTGGTGCTGCACTGCTCCTCGCTGTGCCCATGGAGAATAAGCGCAGCACTGATGTGGCACAGGTTTCTTAAATCAGGAGCTGTGCTCAGGGTGTTATGAGAACCTCTCAGGCAGGATTTCCGACCTGGAGTATGTGGCCATGAAGGTTGTTTGTTCCCTCAGGTTTTTTTTTAAATAAATACTTTAAATCCTCCCAATGCTCAGCTCATCTCTCTTATTCCTTCGTTTTTTACCCTGTTTCTTCCAAGTCGCAGCCTGCAGACTGTACAGTTCTCTTCCTACTTGCCATTTTTTGGTGCTTTCCAGAGTAAGTGTGACATGAAAGGCTTTGGGTAATAGCGCTGTAATCAGTTGTTGGACCAGAATTAAACTTCATGTATTTATTTATTTTTTTTTTTCCAGGACTCCCTGGGAAGTTTTGCCGCAGCTTTTTCCCTCCCCAAGGAGGTGATACAGACCCGTGGCCGTCCCTTCTGTCAGCCCGAGCAGACAGCCTGAATTCCCATCCGCTCCCATGGGCAGACCCAGGATTCCCAGAAAACCTCCCTCCAGCTCAGCGCTTCTTAGAAGAGCAGGAATTGCTTCCAAATGCCAGCAGTGCCTGCAGTGTCAGCAGCGGCTCTCACTGCCTGCACAGATCTGCAGAGATTTGGGTCCTTCCCAGCTGCCCGTGTGGTCTGATTGCCTTCCTCGTGTCAATTATTCAAAGAAGCGCTTGATTGCTAAGATGCTGGTGTGATTTGAGTGCTTATTTCCCTGTGGTAACTGATCTTCTTTGTTTGTTGGCAGAAAGATTCCTGTTTATAGAAAACGTCGCGTTTCTTTGGCAGGCTCTCTAACATACAAGTGAATGTCATTACTTATTCAGATGTGTTTTATGATAGAAATTTTGATATATATTTTGTGACTTCTATAATCAAGAGTCCTTGAAAAGCTCTTTGAAGGCAAAATGACTTTAAAAACTGTAAGACTTATCAACCCGTTCTCCTACTTACTCTCCCTTCATTTAACAGCAAGATGCCATCAGTTGTTGAATGCAGTTTCTGGAGGCAAGCTTCAACTCCAACCAACCTAGATTTTACAGGTTATATGTACTTTTTTCTATAGAGCTCAACTAGTTTTTAACAGAACAAAGGAGGACATGCAGAAAAATAGCAAGATAATAAATGAGCACTGCCCCAGACTTTTAGAAAGGAACTGTCTCTCTGGGAAGGAGCCAGACCTGTGAGCTGACCGTGCCTAAAGTACAAGCAGGAATTCTCCACCCGAAAGAGGCACTGCTGGCATCAGTTGGATATTTGCTATTTATTAAAATTGATAAGCTAACACCAAAAACGATTGGTTGTTGCGGGTGTGTGGATCTGCAGTATATTTCTTTCTAACAACGCGCGTGATGTCATCGCGGGCGATGACTGAGATGTGAGCTCTGTCAGTCAGAGACTTCAACAGATGTGTTTGCTAATGGTTTTTTTTTTTTTTTCGCTGATTAGGGATGTTTTTAATTATTTACTTAAGCTGATGCAACTTCCTGCGATGAACACAGCCTTGCAGATGTAGAGATGTTCTTAGCGTGTAAGTGATTGTAGTGTGAGCATGTGTTACGTTAGGAAACGCAGTGATGGGTGTTAGTCAATTGCACGAGGACCCGGCTGGAAGTTCCCTGCCTGCTTTACCATTTGGCCATGCAATGTATCTGACATTAAGTGTAATCCTGTAAGGAGAAAGCAAAATGAACAGCAACAAAAGCAGCCCTTTTCCCCCTTGCTATGGATATCCATGGACACTGCATTTATCTGTGCAGGAGGACTAACCACAACAGCTATTTCTGAATAAACTGTTCCATCATAGTTCCCTGTGTGGATATTCTAGTCTGGAAAAGTCACGGGTCAGCTGGTAAGCTGTTGCAGAATAGCTTGTTCTGCAATAGTAATTCCAGTCAATTTTCCAGTGCAAAAAAGCTTCCAGTCCTTAGCTCCAAACTCCTGTTTGTGCCAGAAGATTTGGTCTGTAGAGAATAGTATAAATTTGTTCTATTCTATTCTTTAAGCACTGAACTCCCTTTGGGATCAGCCAGGGAGAATTTTATATCATAGAAATTTGTATTTATGTGCACAGATTCTGTAATTTATTAATGAAACTTTTAATTCATACCTCCTAACAGTGAGCTGGATCCCTTTTTGGCTGCAGGATATCCAGCTCAGCACTTCCCAAAGCCTGGTCCCAAAACAAGGCATAAAGCAGCCTGGAAGAAGATCCCCCAAACCAGGCTCAGGATGGTTGTGGTTTTCATTGCCAACAGCAGTCAACCAAAGCAAAACAAAGCAAAACGTCCAACCTTCTTCCATGCCCAAATATAGAAGGTGGCAGCAGCATCCAGCTAACATTTGAGCTTTCCTGCAGTGGGGAGAAAAGAGTGGTCTACAAATATGTATACAGTGTGTGAAAGGGCTACAAATGTGCCTGAGAAAAAGGTGCAGGAAAGTCTTCAGTGAAGGCCAGTGAATCTTACTGCATCCAGAACTGCTCTCATGGCAACCCGGCGTGAGGGCTGTGGTTCGATTCCTGTGTATGTTTGAATCGTGTTTTCACCTCTCCTCCAGTGGAAAAAAACAAACAAACAAAACCCAGCAAACCAACACCTGTGTGCTGTTTGATATTTGACGTGTTCTGTATGAGCCTCAGGACCCTCCAAAGCGAAGGGTTGCTTTTAGTCCAAATTGCATCACAGCGCCCCTGGCATTTTTGTGGTGCAGGCCAATTAACATTAGTAACTGAAATTAAAATCTCCAAATGCATTTTGAATAGTGACATAGAGCTGATTTTAATCTAGGCTTTCAAAAACGAGGCAGGAATGTGTTAATCACCCGCCCCTCCCTTCTCGTTATTCACATGGCCCAGGGTCCTCGGTGTCAGAGCAGGCTCCCACGTCACCCTCTTACTTCACTTTCCCCAGGCGTTATTAAATAGTAACAAAGCTCTGAAGTCCATCCTGAGATTTACCTGTTGGCATAAACCTGAGGCCGTGACAGCAGCGGTGCAGCTTTCACTGAAATGAAAGAACAGGTTTTGGCGCAAGTATTTTTAATGTACAGCAGCTGGCAATTTTGGGCTTAAGGAGCAAAATCACACCTGAGTTCTCGTGCTCTCGAGAACTTTGCCAACAAAAGGAGAATAAAAAATAAACATTTTACCTTTTTCCTAATCCAGAGGAAATGGTGCAGCTGTTTCCAAGAATATGTTCTATTGACCATGATGTTCACACTGTCACATCAACGCTGGAACAGAAGACATTCTTGCTTTCCAGTTACATTTTAGCACAAATGTCTTTCATTTTTTTTGTTTCAACATATTTTCCCTCTAACACATTTTTTCAATCACCAGAATTTTTCCTAATAACATGTTTATTCAACGCTCAGCTAAACCAGATTCGGAATTTGACAAGTATATAAATGTTTACAAATCGATCCATTAAATGCACTTGCTGCTTCTAGGGGATGATGTGCAGCCACCTGAACACTGCTGCTGTTGGCAGAGGGTTTGGCAGAGCCCAGCTGGTCAGACAGCAGGGCTGGCTGCTGCTGGGGGCTGCGAGGAGGCTGGAGGGAGCTGCCAGCCCCCCACAGTCCCTCACCATTCGGATCTTGTTATCTTTTTAGCTGACACGTGGACGCTTCAGCCCGAATTCTCATTTTACTCCTAGCAGTGGAGAATGTGGTAACAGGTAAACGTGAGGTGCTAATTTCTGTTAGAAGCAGACAGGTGTTCGTGCAGAAGGTGGTGCTGTTAATTTGCTTGATTCTTTCGTAGTTCAGCACTCATGGGATTTTGATACAGAAGGCGACAGATGAAGAGTTTGAAGTTTATATTTGTTTCTTGTGTGTGAGAGACCAGGAGGTTATTCAACAGCAGGGCAGTCTTTGTGTTTTATTCCAGCTGAGTCACTTCCACAGAGGTTTGGATGTTTCAAAATATCTTCTCACTTTATATTCCCTCCCAACATGCTCTTCAAAGGAATAATAAAAGCAGTAGAACGTCCAAGTTCCCAGTACAGAATCCTATTCTTATTTCCATGTGACTTTTGCAAGTCCTAGAGCTGCTGCAGCTGATTTCCTTTGAAATTCATGTACTTTTGTTGTTACGGTTTGCAGTTACATCCTTGCAGCACTTTTAAAAGAGGGAAGTTGGTGCAGTGATTTGGATTCCAGAGAGAGAATCCCTCAATATTCTGGAGTCTCGGTCTCAGGGCAGTTTGGAGACCAGTGAAGGGCTGAAATATAAGGTTATGATAGTGCTGGTGAAGCTCAAACTTCTCAGCACATAAAGTTTGTCTATTTGAATGCTCAGACATAATTCTGTTTGCAGCTTAATTATTGTCAATGAAGTTCTCACAGCATTTATGCTGAATTAGGAAAAGACATTCTTTTATTTAGTTCACTTGGTGTCTCTTTGTCTCAGATAGCTGTCCTGCTGCCTAAAATAAATTATTGCTCCTAAAAGCACAAGAGAATGTTGGATCCCTGTAATAGTAGTTAGATGAAAATCACTTTTCCTTTTTAAGAAAGGCCTGCTGGAGTTTGCTTCTGAAAAACAAAACAACAACAGGAAGAGATGGTAACAAAAATCCCCACTTGCTCTCATGGTGATTTGGTTCTCTGCAGGACAGATTGCTGCAGGTGTTTCTCCCTCCATAGCAGGTAAACTGAAAACATCTAAGCTCTTCTTTTCTTTTTTTTTTTGTTTCTTCAAAACCCAAACGCATCGGTTGGAAGGGGCTGTCCCCTTTGAGGTTGTTAGCTGTTAGCAAAGAATGACCATTCTTCTCTTTTTTCCCTTCCTCCTTCGGGCTTCGCTCATTAGAAGATCAGTAACGTTCAGTGTAGCTGGCAGATGATACATCTGGCACCTTTTACATCCTAACTTTGCACAGTAAGATCTGCTGGCCCACAGAATGTCCGTCCTTCCAGCAATTGTCCAGACCACAGCCAAGGGAGGCAGCAAGAGACTGAAGCTAGCTGGAACATAGTAGGCATTAAGGCAAGCTCTTAAATGGCCAGTGGGGATTTTGTTTTTCCTATTCTCACTGCAGTGTTTCAGCTTTCATCTGTCTCCTTGAGACTCTTTGCTGATCCAAACGCTTCTGCTTGCCCTGAATCACTACAGTTTGGAGAGGTTTGTCTTTGTTTTAGGTGTGAGTGAGGTGCTGGATTTCCCATGCTATTTCATGTTAACTCAAAATAAACCTGTCAGATCCACAGGTCTGCCAGCCAGTCCACTGAAAGAGGTAAGGACAGACCTTTGGTGAGAAATACGTACCGCTGCAATCGTGTGAGCTGAATGTAGGCGACCAGCTGCACGTAAAAACAGAAAGCACCTTTTGATGCAACAAAGAAAAGGAAATAACATGAGTTTATTTATTCTATTGATGCGGTGATTTATGTAGGAAACGTTAGTATCCAGCAGTTTAATATCTTGGCACTAAGATACATGCACATTTGTGCTCTGTGCTGCTCTTTTATCTGTAGCATGTACTGACTGCGGTAGTTTTTGATCCAGACAGGCTCTTCCTCTGCAGTTACAGAACATTCTTGGAAGTCGACATCAGACCTCTCGTACAGACTATCTCATAGCAGAGCTCCCCTCACGATGGCTCTGAAAAGAGCACACGTGTAACAAGTAGGCAGCCTTATGGGAATTACTGGGAAACGGCTGTCTTATAAAACAAACGTTTACTTTTCTGTGTTACCTTTTTTTATCCAGGCTGTGAAATTACAGGGTAGAACTTAACAGCTTCAGAGCAGCACTGTTCTGGGTGCCATCTGTGGTGCCCTCTGCTGCACATCTCTGTAGGAGCAAGCCAAGTGCGCATGCTGCTGCATTCCTCACACTGCCCTTTTTCACATCTGAACATTTAATAATGGTTTATGATTAGTTTTCCTGGTCCTTTTCCCTCTAACACACATAAAAATGCATTCTGCATTTATAATTGAAATGCTTTCCAAAAAAAAAAAAAAAATTAAGGAGAACTTTTAGAGTGAAAATGAATAATTAAACAGGGCTTTCAGAAATAAACCTGCTAGTTCTATTACTGATTGTTGTTCATTTATTATCCTGGATACTAGCTTATTTGTTTACAAATACTTACATATTTATATACATATGTTTAGTTTCTATTCTGTTAATTCCGATGTAAGCACTGAGAATCTTGGTCCTGCTTTTTTTCCAGTTGCTGTTTGCTGCTACGGGGAAGGGACAAGTCATTAAATTATCTTCTCTCATGTAGATATATATCGCTTTATTTGCAATCCATCCCTAGGAGCAGGGCACTGTGTTGTCAGTTCTACATCAAACAAAAATCTGTTGATTTTGATGTTGAATTGTTGGAAAGAACTACGGAGTTTTTACGTAAATATTTCCGGAGTGATCTCAAGGTACCTAAAGGCCAAAAGACTGAACATGAAAGAACTGAAAATTTCTATTCATTATTTCCCCTTTCTTCTGCTTGCCTCTGCTAACTGGAGCACCCTGTGTTCGAATCTTAATTGCCTGGGGCCTTCCTCAGATCAGTCAATCCACGATTCTTTTAATTACCTACTCAGGATGGATTTGGACTGCTTACTCTCGTGAGTACCAGAAAAGAAACTTCATAGGCAGGAGCCAATGGAGCAACAGCAACAACCTGCTGCCTCCAACATTTTATGCCCTGTGTCGTCTGCCTGCTAACAACAAGCCTAAGCATGGCGACTTTGGAAGTGCTGCTGGCAGTGAGCTCGGCACAGCACAGCTTCCAGTGTTGCTGCCTGCTGTGCACAAAATGCAGCTGTTATCAGCGCTGAGCTCACTACTATTTTCTTCAGAAAGATATTTATCTCCTGAGTAACTACTAATATTCACAGAATGACCGTTTTCAGTCAGTCAATTGCTCTGACACAGTTAGGACCTTTATAGTCCTTGGCCTACCGTAGCTGCAGAGGTGAGAGCTGTGTAAATCCCCAGACGTGGCTTTGCATTACAGCAGAGCTGCAGTGGGGGGTCCCTGTCCCTGTACTGTGCATTCAGAAACCACGGAGCAGAAAGAGCATGCGGCTCATCCTGGGCACTGCAGCACGTCTGCACTGAGCAGAAGATGGGCACACGCTGCTCTGCTGTTCTGCTCCTCCAGAAGTTCTGCATCTTCTCTCGAAGCTCATGATGTCTTCTGAATTTCTGGCAGGAAAGAGGCAAATACCTAAAGAAAAATGGTGCAAAACGCGCCAAGATAATGAAGACACGTGGGGTTTCCTTTCAAATTCACAGTTTAGCTGTGTGCCGTCCATTCTGAAGCGATGCCCTCCGGCTGAGGGTTCCACATGAATCACACATGGCCCATTGCAGCCAAAAGTCTGACAATATTCAGCATTTTTTTTTTCCTTAAAGCTCAGCTTCCAACACTGCAGGTTGAGTATTTCTTCTGAACACGAGTTTTTAACAGTGCATTGAGAAAAACATGAAAACATATCCCAACTCTATTCTAAATCCTCTGAACACTGAAGGCGAGTTATAAAATTAGTATTAAACAAAGCTGTATTTCATTTAGAGAAAAGAAACTGACTTCCCAGCTTGGCACTGGGGCTTTCAGCTTTCTTCCAGCTACTGAGAGCAATCAGGAAGAGACTTTTGGTGCTGGAGGAAGAAAGAAATCACTGGTTGCTCAGGAAGGGTGAGAAAAGTGTTGATGAGCCATGCCGCCATTTTGTGCTCAATGGCTTCACTGATTGCAGTGCCCGCAGGGATCTGGGTGCTGCAGGGCTTTGCTTAAACAGCTGCTGAGGTACAGCAACCCTGGAGATCGATTTTGGCTTCAGTTGCTAACGCGGTCAGTCAGTCCTGGTCAGTCAGGCAGTCAGTTGCAGCCGGTCAGTGGGTCAGCCTGTGGGTCGGTCAGTCTGTGGGTCAGTCGGTCAGGGCGGGAAAGGCTGCATCCATTGGGAAGGGTGGGGCCAACTCCCCCCTTGGAAAGGGCGGGAAAAGTCCTCGGTCAGTCAGGAAAAGCCATTCTTCAACTCCAGCTCTGCAGCAAATATCTGCTTTCCCTGAGCAGCTACCCCTGCAGTTTCTCTTTACGTCCCAAAGTAGCCTTTCCTAACCTGGCAGTCTCTTTAAAACAGCTCCAACCCTTCCAGGGAGGTTGGGTGTGCAGTGCCCGCCATGGAGGAGCGCGGTGCTGAGGCGCTGCCTGGACACAAGGATGGCTGTGAGGAAACCAGAGCGTCGGCTCACGGCAGCGACGTCCCTAGGTAACAGCTGGGAAATGCTGCACTTGTGCTCTTTCTGTGGTAGGAGTGAAGTTGGCAGCGCTTGTGCAAAAGTGAGGAACACTGTGCTGCTGTGACACGGGAAAGAGCGGCTCTCATACTGTCCCAGCACAGCTGGGTTTCCTCAGACTTCCCAGCAAATCTGTAGGTACAGACAGCAGTGCAGCAAACAGTGACAACAAACACATCGAGTGTCATCACGATATGACAGACAGGGAGCATCGCAGGGCTATCTTAAGAGGAAAAGGATAATAATCATAATATTGGAGAGCTCTCGGTCTCTGTGGCAGGGCATGGGGAACGCGTGCTTCTAGCATTCAGTTTGCAGCTCCGGGGCTTGGAGCGCATTGCTTTATCACTGCACAGATACTTACTGGTAACTGTTTCTGTATAGTCATGTTACACTTGCTTGCTGTGCTATGAAATGAGTCTTATGTGCTCCTAATGTTCAAGATCACTGCCTGTGCTGTACAGAAGCGGTGTGTGTTCACAGTTAGAAATGCTGTGTGGCACAGCGCTGCCCTCAGCCCCGTCGCAGTGTTAGCTAAACCATGGGGAACGTCATGCAGGCACACTTGGCCAGCGCTGCATGTTTGCTTATGAAAACTCGGTTTATCTCTGCGAAGGGAGAGGGAATATCAGCAAGGGGTACAAATAGAATTGCTGTCCTCTTCTTTATATTTTGTTGCAATTACAGCTTGCGTTGGCCAAGCACTGAGAAACAGGTGGGAACAGCAGCCTGGGCTTTCACGTTCATGAAGTGCAAATGGAATATTCAGACAGTGACAGTGAACAGAACCACGTGAATATGTAAAATACTTACAGGAATCAGAGCAATGACGAGGCTTAGATTTACCACCAACCCAACCATTCATTCATCCATCTGCTTATACATATTGTTGTTATCTTCAACTCTAGTTTTTACTAACTTGCTCTGCACCTTAGCCTTTCTATTCTGCTGTCACCCTTCACTGCGTTACATAGTTTAGCTTACCAGCTGACCATTCCCTCTACTTTATAGAACTGCTATTTTGGATAATGTGCAATAGGTAGGACCTTATGTTGAAGGAACAGACCGTGAGTCTGGAAGTCAGGAAATCTTGTCTCTCTGTGATCAAATTTAATCTTATTGGACAAAAAAAATCAGCACTACTAGTAGGTTTGTGTTATATACAGATACTACGATGAATAATTTAAAAGAAAAGATTAATACTTCCCAGAAATCGTTCCCAAAGAATGAGAATCTTGACTTAGCAAAACAATGGGGAAGTGCAAGTTGAGTCACAGAGTGGAAGAAACGTATTTAGATGACAGAAGAGAACTTTAATGACACCCCGTTGTTGTTTAGGGACACTCATAGCGAGGTTTAAAACATTATTCTTACTGGTTTTGTAACGGTAGGATAATTAGTGTGGTCTACACTACTTGTCTTTGTGTGTTACTGACAAAATAGGTCTTTGCTGATACTGGTGCTAATGTAAGTTTTTGTTTGCTTGTTGTTTTTGGTTTTCTACCCTTCAATCCCACCTACGCTTATGATGGCATTTAACAGAGTTGTAATGGTAAGGACAGCTGAAATGTTGGTGTCAGATTGCTTATGAAAATAAAGAGCATCTGTCATAACACTCAGAGCAGCCTAAAGTTTGGATGTAATGCGTCTGCTTGCAGGGTTACTTGGTCTTTTTAGGTGAAAGATGCAGGTTCTGTTCTTTGCATCTGTTGAGACCAAGCCCTCGTATAATTAAAACCCTTAACAGTTTGTTTAGGGCAACAGATCAGAAGGTTAATGTGCAGGGCTACAACAGGAAGTATTTGTTCTGTTGAACTTTTTTTCTGAATTCACAGCATTTAAAAACAACTTAGCACAAATCACAGCCAAGGCCAATATTACATCATTTGAAGTAAAACATTAATCATGAATCAGAAACCAGCCAGCTGCTCTGAAAGCTCAGCTGGTGAAAAATCCACTGGTTTTAGGGTTGAATAGAAATGTACTTTTAATTGTGCTCTCAGTCATGAATCTGGAATGGAAAGTCAAATCTTACATGGAAACTAAGGAGAAGGACATGCAAAAACAAAGAAGGCTTTGAAATGTGTATATATACAAATATGTGTGCGTGTGTACATGCCTGAAGAAGTTTTGAATTAAGTGATTTCTGGAAGGATGAGGATAGATTATCGAAATGCAAAGTAGAACTGTGTTAAATCATATGAACTGCTTAATTGTTTTCTTTCTTTCAGTTCTGAAGTTCTTGAAGCAATAGAAAACGTTATTCTAGATGTGCTTAAAAGTTTGGCCAAAAAACAAGCACCTGTTCTCACACTGGCTAATAGATCAGATTGGAGGAACGTAGAGTAAGTACCGTGTGTTTTGAAGTCTTGCCTTACACGAATATGTATGGCACAAATGCAATGCTTTTATAACTTCCACAAAAGTTGAACTGACGTCGTTCTATCAGAATCAGAATTCAGCTTCTTGAAAAACTGCTGTACAAAGGCAAAGTGACGCATGAGCAGACATCGTGCACTAACTGAAGAGCAGGCCATAGCATAAAGGAGAATGTAAAATTCCATAGAAAGAATGAGAAAGAAAAGAGGTCCTATAGCCAGATATGTTTTAGATGCAGTAGAAAACAGAAATAGTGCGTTGTGTTTGATTAAACTAAAAGGAAAACTGTTTTAGGCTGGAAACTCTCACTCACAATTTTATTTACCAATCCATTTGCAGTGCTTTCTCTCTCTCTCTCTCTCTCTTTTTTTTTTTTTTTCTCTGCTTGTCCTCATGGTACCTTATTTCTTCAAATGGTAGCAATAAGTTTGTCCTTTTATCCTTCAAAGAAGGTGGTTGCCAGCTCCTACCGTTCTCTTACTGCCATGCTGTGTCCATGCACTATCTGAAGTCCATTATTTGCCAAATAAAGTAAAACCAGATTCTGCAATGTTATCTAAATTTCAGATCTCATGCCAGCTTACCTAGGCAGGAGCAGAGAAAGAACAACCTGTCCTTTATATCACAGCTTTGTAGAAGTCCATGCAGCAGTACTTTTCCAAGGCATGAATTTCAACTGAGAATGAGAAATCCATTACTTTTTATAGCATGAAAGCAAAAGGATAAAGGAAGGCATGGATCTGCTCCTTATCTCGTAATAGCTTTGGGCACCCATGAGCTGAAGGATATTTAGATCAATCTGACTGCAGAGGTCCTTGTAAGTGGACACGTTACAAACACTGAAGGTTGAGAAAGCATAGCAGACCTTCCATGCATTACACCTCAGTGGAATACTCAATGAGAACAATAAATTTCTGTCCATCAAAGAAGTGAAGGTCCCAAAGGCAATTAGCTAACTGAAACTCTTGCATGCCCCAGTGAATGCAGTGGTTGGTGTCCTGATGGCTTGACAACAAATGTTTTACTTCAATGGCTGTAAAATGAAAATATTATAACAAAGCTTTGCCATCTTTGGCAGTCTCAGGGGAACGGCCATTCTGGGCTGGGAAAACAAATGTGGGGTGTAATTTGCCATCAGAACACACAGAGGGAAAACGTCCAAATGAAAATGGCATCACAGTTTGTTAAAAATAAGACGTCAATCAAATTCAAAAAGCTGAACCATTATTTATGGTGGAGAAATGGAAACTTGCATAGGCATTCCATTGAGTGAAAACATTTGTAGATACCCAGAGAGAGATTTACCTGGGAATGAGGTCAACCTATGAGAATGCCAGGCCTAAAGCAGGATGTGTGCTTTACAGAAAGCTACTCTGCAGGGAACTCTGCAAGGCCAGGAAGGACAGCTGGGTGCAGGCTGTCAAGCTAGGCTGAGCCTTCCTTGTGAGCCATGTGTGAGGGCTGTGGGGTTGGTTCTTAGGCAGGGTGTTCTCTAAAAGAAGTGTTCCTAGTGACCTTAATGGAGCACAGAGGTGACTGCTGCTCCGTGCAGACCTGATGCAGGCAGCAGGCAGCAGGCAGCAAAAAGCGCGCAGCCTCAGTGCTGCAACGCGCTGCAGTGAGTGCCGAGCACAGGGAGCTGCTGCTGCACTGGTTGTGCTCTGCCACCCAAAGGATGCGAGGAGCAAAGGAAGGCTTCGAGAAACTTGATGTGGTTTTGTATCAAATGATGGTCACCTCGCCGTCAGTGCTTTTAAAAGCACCTGTGGAGTTCTAAAGCAGAAGCGAGTGCTGTGTAGGCAGGCTGTCGTACCTGAGGGCACTACAGCGAAACGTGCAAAGAAAACGCTGTCTCTTCTGAAGAGATCCTTCAGATACAAAATGAAATGGTGCAGATCATTTAGGTGGGACAGCTGTTCAGAGAATAGGGTGCCCCACATTTTTCTTTCCAAAAGTTCCAACAGTGAAATCGAGTTGAGTTATTCTGATAATAATTTGAGGGCGCAAATTGGATCATACAATTGTAAAATCAAATAATTGCACTTCCTCGTATGTTGTACATCAGAAAATTACTGCATGTTAGACTTGAAGTGAATACTAATAATGAATGACATTTTTTTTCCTTTATTTGTTTGTTTGCTGCTAGTCTATCATGTCTGAAAATAGAACAAGCATCTTTGACTTTAGGAGAGGGCTCTCAGTCTGAGCAATCTGGGATAAAATTGTTTACATATTATACATAATAGAACTGCATATATTGTACATAATAGAACTGTAAGCTGACAGTTCTATTGCATTTGTTTGCCATGTGTCAGATTTAAAGATTCTGTAGGTCTACAAATGATTCCTCGTTCCACTACAAAACAAATCAGAAGCGACTGCCCTGCAACAGCACCCAAGTTTGGTAAGTTCCAAAGTTGAATTCTTAATTTTTTTTGTTGTATTTTAGTTTGAAACCTTGTAAAAGACATAAATTATGCCTTGTGTGCTACAAGAATAACAAAACTGATACTAATAAGAAGCCCTTCAGCTTTTCTCTGTTGCGTTGTAGTGTTGTTACAGTTTCTATGGTGCCTGACTGAATGTCAGATTGAAGCATATTCGCAAAGTCTACAAGTAAAAACATCCCCCTCCTCCAAAAAGCCAGCTGGGAAAGGAATCTTGGAGTACAGACAATAAGCCACTTTACTTTTCCAGAGCAGGCAATGAATTTCTTCGTCTGGACAGCAGGACACGTGTTCCCTCACTCAGCTCCTTCATATGCACTTTTCTCTAGCTGCTAGAAATTACTGGGTCCACTGGTTGGTGCCATCTCTCAGTATTTCACACCGTGTCAAAATACGTGCACAGGTTGTGTTCATGCTTCACTGTTTTATTGTATGAGACACAAATATTGGTCAACATAAATACAAATGATTGCATGTGCATTTCTGAGCACTGACAACAATGAATTTGTAATGCGTTTTTTCAGCTATGATGCTCAAAATATTATCGATGATCTATAAGATGGTGCAGAGCAATTCGTATGCAACTAAAAGGTAATGTGACATTTCTGTGACTTCAGATGCAGCTGTATTTTAGGAGCGCTGCTGGGGAAGCAGAGTGGGGTGCAAATCTGTCAGATAACAGATTTCTCTGTGGGAAATCTTTCCAGTGGTTTGATTACCCATGCCTTCAGCTGAGTGTTACTCTGTATGCTGACAGCCTGTTAGCTTTTTCAGTATTGTAATTCATATTGTAATTACGTGTTTTGGTCTTGACAGAGATATATACTACTCAGATACACTCCTGTTTGGTAGCCAGAGAGTTGTGGACGATTTAATCAATGAAATCTCTTGCATGCTTCAGATACCTCGAAGAAGTCTGCACATTGTAAGTGGCTTATGATTACTGCTTTTATTCTGTAATCATTTCCAAATCATATGGGCAGTGTGTGAAGCTGAAATATCAACAAAACCTGATTAAGTTCTACCGTAACATTTGAAAGGTTCCTGTTTTCAGAGAAAATTCATACAGTTAGCTTGCTTCCAAGAGTGGCACAAAGTGCTAGCCAAGATCACAAGGCCTTTTGTATTACCTGGGAAGGCGGTGCAGAGTGCCAGGCATCTGCTCTGCAGTTTATACTGAGATGACTTCCTAGCGTGGGGTTTAAGTGGAAGTTTCGAGTGTGTCAGACATACAGCCATCTGAATTTCCTGCATCTCATGCTTTACAAGAATTATTTTGTATACACAAATGCAGTTGTTTCTGTACTTTATTGCAAATCCACCTTTATATCCATGGTGTCAACAATGTTGCTGTGTGTTTTAAGAGGTCGATGGCTGCTGATAGCAGCTTGTTACCAGTTGGAATGTTTTCCAGAGGTTTCTTGGTTTGCCCATTCAGTAACAGTAACATAAAAGCACGTTATTTCCAATTTACTCTATGCAACTTTTTATTTTTTTTCAGCTGTCTACGAGTAAAGGTTTTGTTGCCGGTAATTTAAGTTACACTGAGGAAGATGGTACAAAAGTGAATTGTACCAGTGGTGCAACAGTATGTATTAAATAACTAACAGTAATTAGAATACATAGAACAGTTGCATTTGGAAGGAACCCACATAGATCAACTACCTCCGTGTGATACCCTGCACTTCATGTAGCTCAGGTTGCTCCATTTATTAAACTAACTGACACTCACCCTCTCTAACTTCTTTAGTGGCAACAAAACAGAAAAAAGAATAAACTGAGCCATCACAGTAAGAGGAGTAATTATCTTCTGGACCCAAACTATGTTCCCATTTACACAAGTTTGATAGTAATGCCCCATTAGCATAAGAGGTGATATTCTCATCATGTGCCCAACGATGTACAAGCAAAGATCTGTGAATGTAACATCAGGATATTTAGTCTCAGAATATCACTATTACAGGACTTGCAAGCATTAGAAAGGCTTGTATTATCAACTGATGTTATCAGAGGTGATACTGAGCTACAGAGAGGTTTATAACCACAGCTGTATAAGCAGCCAGGAATTGCTGATTGCTGTCGCTGTTCAGGTTATGAAAGTGGAAGCAGAACTGTGACTGCTGACTGCTGTCACGATTTCCTGACAGATGTGCTCGTTGTAAGCTTAATCTGGTCACTTCCAAATGGAAAGATGGCTTCAGCTGCCCATCATGCTTTGTTTTTAAGCAAAGTGTAAAGGCCCCCGTTGTTAATACTCTTCTACAGCTCTTCATAGTTTTATTTGTTGGCACCAGAGGTGATTTAGCAGTCAGAAATAAAAACAGACCACACACTTCAATATAGACACGTTCTTTTGCCAAGTTCTTCCTCCAGTCCCTGCTGTGTTATCCATATGCTTGCCAGATTGACCCAATCCTAATACGAGATGTAAACATTGCTGTGCCTTAAACTGTTGCAGCAATACAGTTATAAAAGCAGGTTACAGGTTAATAAAAGAAAGGATTAAATGGTCTTCCAAAGAGAAAGCCCAAACGCTTTAAACCTGGATTAAATTTGCAATCTTAAATTGGCACTGAGCTGACCTTTCTTCTGGCTAAAAGAGATGTGAAATGAATCAGGACATTGTTTTCTCTGTACAGCCCATGCAAAGAGCTGAACTGCAGCAGTAGCACAGATGCACTTCAGAAAAGTGTGCAGTAGAGCAGGATACGAAAGGTTGAATGTACCTACAAAGCAGTGAAAGTGTCAAGGCTGATCTTGTATATTAGGAGATGAATGGTTGTTTTAGGATGTAATGGTGTCCTTCGTTACCTAATGTTGTTATTTTAAAACATATCCTTTTCTCTATCATAAATTATTGGTTTGGTTTTTATTGTTTTAGGCAGTTACCGTGCCATCTAACGTTCAAGGAATTAAAAGTATCCTTTGAGCAGAAACTCTCAGTGTGGACTGAAAAAATAAAGTAAAAACAAAGAATATTCCAAGTTAAACAATGTTCTGGTAATTTTTCTCTGCCTGTTGGCTCCAGAATTGAGTCAAGAGCTGCTTTTGGCTCCGGAATAAGTATTTTAGAACATTCAGATTGAATGGGTTGCTGTGACGGATTGTCTTACGTGCAGGTAGCCTTAACATTAAAGATCTGTACTCGCGTGCCAAATTCATATTAATTGTAGAAAAAGATGCAACCTTCCAGAGACTCCTGGATGATGAGTTCTGCATTAAATTGGCCCCATGTATAATGATTACGGTATGAGTTTACATTTCGTATTGCTGTTAGACATCAGAATTTACAAGGTACCTCAGCCTCATAATGCTGCTCAAACTTGGGCAAAAGGCAGTAATAAGACAGTGTGCCTTAGCATCTTGGTACCGTTTTATTATAGTGGTAATGAAAACACAAAATGACCATCGTGAAGACTTATTTCCTCCAGCCATCCTCTCAGAGCCTGGAAGCTGATCAAACTCATCCGGGTGCTGCAAAGTCACACAAGGCCCCGCTGTTGTTCTCCATGCTCCTAAACTTTGCAAGCCCAAGTGAAATCAAACTGTTTGATTTTTGGATCTCATTGAAAGATTTACGCAGCTTGCACAAGTAATTAATTCATTAATTGATTAAGAACCAGAGGGATGTGTAAATATCCACGCCTACATTTTCTGGGACCAGCAGCGAGGAAGAGACTTGGGCCCCTGTCTAAGACAGAGAAGCACTTATACTCTGTAGCACACCGTATGCACCTTGTTTCACATTGTTTCCTTAGAGCTACAAATGCTTTTGAGAAGGAAAAAAAGCAGCCTTTTTCTTTTAATGCTTATGGCCTATTGGAGAAATTTTCCTGCAGGCGTTTTGTTTGCACGTTTTAATTGGCAAACGTAAGCATGTATGTAGCCAGATGTTGTTTTAATTAATTTAAATCTGTCTGCTTTATTTTGTTTCCTTAGGGAAGAGGCATACCAGATCTTAACACACGACTTCTGGTCAGAAAGCTCTGGGATACATTTCAAATTCCTATTTTCATCCTTGTGGATGCAGATCCACATGGTAGGTCTGTAGCTCTCTAATAGAAGAAGAAAGCAAGATTTACCTTGATTCTCATTTGCACTGTTATGCCATAAAAGTGAATTGTTAAAGCAGTCTTCATAAGCATTCCCAGTGTGAAGATAACAGATACCTGACAATTGGTGTTCTTGAACCCAGGTGTGGAAATAATGTGTATCTACAAATATGGATCTGTGGTGAGTATCAGTTCCCACTCGAATATATTGATCTGAATTCAGCCTTGAAGTTTGGATGCACGATGAGTTAGAATGGTTACTACCTCTCCTTATTTTCTTTAAACACAGGCACCATTTTTAGGCCTTTGTATCTGCAAGAAGAGCTTCTTCCTGTAACAAACAGAAATTGGATAACAATGTCAGGTGTTTCGTTTAACTGTATCTCAGTTTCTTCCTGCTACGCAGGCTGTTCTCAGGAAATCCAAATGGAAAAGCATTTTCCAGTTTGCTTTGTTTCTGCCATGGAAGACAAATGATGGCTGGAAGAAGCTGGGGAGGAAAAGGACATAACTTGTGAGATAGGTGAACAGCACGGTCCTCCAAGGAATCGTGTTGTGTTGGTGAAGGTTTTGGTTTGGGGTGAGAATTTGTGTTTGGATACATATTTTAATGTGGAATCTTATGGAGGAAAAGGAAAGGGTAACAAGTAGGGGCACTGCAGTACATCACTAAAAGAATAGGTCCAGAAAGACAAAATGGAAGGCAGGCAGGTAGCAGAGAGAAAGAGGGAGATGAAGGAAGAACATCTAAAGAAAACGAACAAAGAAACAAACCCCACCTTCTGGAAACAGTCATGGCTGATGTCCAGGCTCAAGAATATGTCATAACACATGCCTCAGGGACCCCTGTGGAGACAGAACTCGTGTTTTCAGGTGATCTGCCAGGATCTTAGCTCTGCCAGCAATGTGTGTAAACTGAGAGAACAGCATTTTCCAGGATGAAAATAGATTATCGGGTTTCTGATAATCTTACACAGCGAAATTCACTGATTATATATAATGTGGTGCTTGTAGCAGGGAATATCAGGAATTTCCAGTTGTAGTTGTCACTGCTTCTCTTGGCTTCAGTTTTGTTTGGCAATCAAACTCAGGCTGACTGCAAACAAACAAATAAAAACCACAAGATAAAAAGAACAGAATGCACCAATCTAGAATCTTTCGTGGCTGAAGGTGGCAAGCCATAAAAGAGAAACTGTTCTCAGCAATGGGGTGTGGTAAGTTCCAGTTGCACTGTTTCCTCCTCTAAAGTTCTGATAGTGAAAAGAGCCAACCAACCCTGTTATGCAACCTGACTGTAGCCAAGAACTGCTTCTATCTCAAAGGATTTAACTAAAAGTCTCTGAATGTTACAGCTGGCTTTTCTTATTCCAGTCAATGTCTTTTGAGGCTCACCAGCTCACCGTTCCATGCATAAAGTGGCTTGGTCTCCTTCCGTCTGATCTCAAGAGGTTAGTTATTTCCCAGAAGGAATGAAACTTTCATAGACAGTAAATAAAATCTGACTAAATTCATCAAACGAACAAAGCCACAGTAACAACACCAACATGCAACACTTGAATCCAATATCGTTTGCTGTTTTCATCCATTATTCTGGCTTGTAAAGAAGTAACTGGAAATCAGTGTTTCTGAAATATATGAGAAAATGTAATAACTTTATTTACTTTTCAGATTAAACATACGGGCAGATGTCCTGATTCCATTTACGAAGCAAGATCAAAACAAGTTAACAAGTCTACAAAAGAGGCCTTACATTGCTTGTCAGCCAGCGTGGAAAAAAGAGGTCTGTACAAACCTATCTCTTATTTCTTACTTCCACAGGGCAAATCCTGCCACCTGCAGTCCTGTTCCTTCTTATTCTTATGAACTCTCAGTATAGCAGAAAGCTTTTGCAACTGTAAAAAAAAAAAAGGGCACGATTGAGAAAGTCCTTGTCTACCCCTGGGTCTGGTGGTTACAGCATCACAAATTAATTAGTTCCCTTTTTATTTCTTTTAGCTGGAAATTATGGCAGCATCTAAAATGAAGGCTGAAATCCAAGTTCTAACTTCTCTTTCATCAGATTATCTTTCCAGAGTGTATTTACCAAACAAATTGCAATTTAGTGGATGGATATGAATGCTTATTTGCAAATGGGCTGTTTTTCTTCCTATTGATTTGTTTTCTTGACTAACAGAAAAACAGAGAAGCAAAGGAGTGTGTATCAACATCTTGCTCGGCTTACTGTAACTAGATTAGGATTGTCTCTTCTTTCTATTTCAAGCTGTAAAAGGAATCACAACTCTTACAGAGTACAGTTTGTTCCACTCTGCCTTCAGCACTGCACTGTTCCTTCCGCCCAGGGAAAGCTGTTAGAGATAGGAGCTAGGATCGGATCGAGGAACTGTTTTGTCTTCTGTCTCAAAGCAGACAACGATGCTGTGCACACCTTGCAATTTCTGCAGAGTAAAGGACTTTGTTGGCAACTTGTTGTAAGCACCTCCTTGTGGAAACGACGGCAGCCCAGCACTGCGCTGCTCTGCACTCTGTGCGCTCGGGCTGGCAGCGCGCAGTCAGAGCTTCATTCCCGCACATCCCAAACCGCTGTAAATGTTCCAGCGACCCAACTGCTATTTGTTTGGAGTGAGCAAGCACGCAGATGTTGTTCATTAAGAGTATAAGCAATCTCGTTAATGGTGCACATCACAACAAAATCCCTCGTTCATTTTTTTTAGTTGGCTCCGAAACGGTGAAAAGGAGCCGGAAAAGGCAGTGATTAAAGCGTATAATAAACCTTCTGTAAAGAAAAGGAATTGACTGCATGGGAAAAGTTTCCAAAATCGATCCGCAGCCAAAACCGATGCACGTATTTTCGGCAGACTTTTTTCCTACCGCTGCACCAAATTAAAAAGGAACCAGAACCGCTTTTGCTGCCCCGCTCCGCGCAGCGAAGCCGGAGCGCCCGCCCCGCCCCTGCGCATGCGCTAATCCCGCCCCGCGGCGAGCGGCGCCTGCGCAGTGAGGCGCGGCCTGCCCCGTGCGCAGCGCTCTGCTCCGTGCTGCGGGAGGCGCGTTGAGCCGTGCGGTGAGCGAGGGCCGGGCGCTCGGTACCCGGAGCCCTCAAGCGGCCTCGCGTCGCACCGTCCGCGGTCGGTTCCGGTGGGCTCCCAAACGGTCGCGTCCCGTCGCCGGCCAGTCCTCCGCGCTGCCGGCGGCGCGGCGGATCCCTTGGCATGGCGCTGCCCCGCCTGCCCGCAGTGCTGGCCACGGCGTCGGCCGGCCCGTAGGCACAGCGCGGCTGGGGCCGGGAGCCGGGAGCGGGCTGCCGTCGGCTCGGGGCTCTGAGAGGAAATAGCGGGCTTCCCATAGCACCGCGGGGCGGGGTCTCTCGGGATGCGGTACTTCGTTGTCCCGCTGGTGTCCCCTCCGCTTCTCACCGGGCCGCTTTCTCGTTTGCAGAACGAGGATGAGTCTGTTCGGCTCCACGTCCGGGTTCGGTACCGGCGGTACCAGCATGTTCGGCAGCACGACTGCAGATAACCACAACCCGATGAAGGCGCGTATGTGAGCCCCTGGAAGCCGTGCCCTGTGTGCTCGCAGTGCTGCACTCCTGCCAACCCCACAGAGGTAAAGGTTTCTGTGTCACAGTTCTCAAACGTGGCTAATCTTATGTCTTTTGTTTTCTTATAGGATATTGAGGTCACATCTCCGCCCGATGACAGCATATCTTGTTTAGCGTTCAGTCCACCAACACTGCCGGGCAATTTCCTTATTGCAGGATCGTGGGCAAATGATGTGAGTACCCACAGTCAGGCCTACAGATGAATAAAGTAAAAGCATCAGGGCCTACAGTGCAAAATGTGGTCCTTAGAGCTTATGCCGTGGAGCTGGAAGTCTTCCTCTTCCGTTGCAAAATGTGTCTTAACGCCTTGGCACCACATACTTTGACATGGCAGCTTCAGCTGGGAGATGGAGTTGTGAGCTCATGTTAGTCATTCCTCTCCCTATGGCTTTGAAGTTTCACCTCAGAACACGTAATCAGTATTTCTTCTGTTGGGTTTTTGTTATTTTGACTTTTGAAGATTCATTTTCTTGTGCAATTAGACTATCATACTTTGCCCAGTGGAAGAGCTGTGAATGCGGATAAATCTTAGCTGGTTTGACAGGTTTGTGTGAAAGAGATGAGGCTCTTACAGTCTTACTGAAATTTCTGTTGGGATTTGGAGTGTGTATTCCCAACCAACACAAAGAGAGAGTAGGACTGAAATGTGAGTGGAGGTTTTAACTGTTCTGCTTGGTCTGGTGGCCGGTGGCCTGCAACAGCTTGCTCCTAGCTGACAGCTAAGCATCTTCAAGATGAGAAATCTTCAAGGTGAGAATTCTTTTAACTTTGTAGTCTTACATCTCTATGTCACACCTGTATTTGTGTCTCCTGTTCCAGGTTCGCTGCTGGGAAGTTCAGGATAACGGGCAGACGATTCCGAAGGCTCAGCAGATGCACACAGGGCCTGTACTGGATGGCTGCTGGAGTGATGTATGTTTCAGTTTAAAAATAAACAGTGGCATTTAATCGTAAGCCTAAATAAATGGGCACGTATTTTCTGGAAATGAGTATAGATGTAGATGCATCCCATGATCATTGTATACGTTTCTGTTACTGTGATTGTGTGCTGAGCATGCTCTAACAGAAGAGGCTGAGATGGGCAGATAAGAGGTAAAAGTGTGTTTAAAAGTGAAAGTGTATTTAAAGTTAGGTAATAGCACGGCTTTCTCTTTGGGCTTAAAAGAAAATTGGGAAAAAGCCTTGAATGGAGAACCTTAAATCTAAGCTGCTGTATTTTAAGCTGAGTTTCCATTGTATGTTGTTTATATTTCACAATACAGAATGTGTTTTTGTGAAGATTTTACCAACCTCACAGCCTTCTGCTATTTACAGCAAAGGGACACAGATGGGCTAGTGATGATTTGACCAGCAGAATGTTTAAAGGCTGTTATGGGTATTGTTGGTGTAATGGTCCAGAGTACAACAGAAGAGAATGTGCCAAAATCAACTACCCTTCCCCACTTCCTTTCGAAAAGCTTATAGCTAGATACTGAATACTTTTTTCTGTATATTGGAGCAAATAATCACTGTTTGTTGGGGTCTTATCTTTGTTACTAACATGCAGGTGTGAAGAAACAGTAGTGGGCAGGCATGGAGGAATGCCTGTTTCTGAGTTGAAGGTGGCATTGCTGAGTGTGCCACTGTTACACAGACTCATAAAGAGATTTCTATTTTGTTTCTTCTTTTCTCTTTGTTTCTTCTGTTTGTCTTGCAATGCCTTTATGTGTTACATTACTGTTATATTCTGGAACAGAGTAAGACATGACAATTTTCTGATGCAGATATTTTTTCTCTTGTGCTTTCTCTTGTTTTTCAGGATGGAAGTAAAGTATTTACTGCTTCCTGTGATAAAACAGCCAAAATGTGGGATCTCAACAGTAATCAGGCTATTCAGATTGCACAAGTAAGTCCCAAGCTATTGTGTAGTTTTTTCTTTTCCTTCATATTAAAAGCTACCCTTGTTAGCTGAGTGTGCTAATGCTTAGTGTCTCTAAAGTAGATACTAATATGAGAGAGATTTTCTTGAATGGTTTAAAAAGTGTAAATACAAAAATATGAGGAGCATAAATAAGAAACGTGGGTCGTTGCCCTAGTGTGTGCTTTTTCTTCTTCAGCACGAAGCTCCTGTGAAGACCATCCACTGGATTAAAGCACCGAATTACAGCTGTGTGATGACAGGAAGCTGGGATAAAACTTTGAAGGTACAACTTTTACCCAAACAAGGTGCAGAGTGTGCTGACAATCTGTTTATGGCAGCTTTTATCAGAGGGAAAATATTTTCTTAAACATGCGATTCAAGAACAGATCAGTGCAGTGACTTCACTTCATAGAGGGTTGTAGGGTCTGACAAGGATGAATCAGCTTGGTACTATTTGCTCGACTCTGAGCTCTGTTTGTTTTGCTTTCTTTCCATCAGTTCTGGGATACCCGTTCACCAACGCCTATGATGACTCTGCAGCTCCCTGAAAGATGTTACTGTGCAGATGTGGTGAGCCGTGATGTGTAGTAAACTGAGAGTCAGCTGGATGGCTGGGGGGAGGAGTGAAGCGGCTGTGTGGGGCTTTTGTAGGTTCACACTGAGTGCTGGCTGTTAGTATTTGACCTCTGATCTTAGTGACAACACTAATGTTGATGTTCTTGATCCAACCTCCAGAAAACAGATATTTGCAGCATGCAGAGTGAAAAGACAAAGGCTTGGTGTGCTTGTAATATTCCAAAGGCAAACCAGCAGTAGGACTGGCCTTGCTTTATTTGCAGATTAGGTTGTATGCCACTGTTGGAATTCACATTGGAAGGGTCATGTAATAATGAGGGGGTTTTGGTAAGGCTCTCAGTGGCAGTGGAGAGCTGACTTGTTGGAAGATCCGCCTGCAGGTGAACTCTTTTCTTCCTATCTCCCCAAATAGAAGTCTGGTGCTGTAAAATTCTTCAGGATTTCTGTGAAATAATAAGTTGAGTTCTCTGTCATGCTAAGAACACCACTGCCTCTCTTCCAACCTGTTTTATAACTCATCTAGGTTCATCCTATGGCTGCTGTGGCCACCGCAGAAAGGGGTTTGATAGTTTATCAGTTAGAGAACCAGCCATCTGAATTTAGAAGAATAGAATCACCTCTTAAACACCAGGTAAAGAGTTATATTCGATACAAGTGCATTTGTACAGATTGTTGAAATGATGTACTTGCTGTTCTTTAAAAAAAAAAAAAAGCAACAAATTATGTCAAAGGTGGAGTACTTTCCTTCGGTGTGGCACGTGTCCTACGTTGATGTTTATTATGGTGGTATACTAAAATAAATTGCCATCTCCTTAAGTTTCTAAAATGCTCTCTTCCTCAAATCTAGCATCGCTGTGTTGCTATTTTCAAAGACAAAGTGAACAAACCTACTGGATTTGCCCTTGGAAGTATTGAAGGAAGAGTAGCTATTCATTATATCAACCCTCCAAATCCGTGAGTATTCTTGTTAAATCATTCTCAATTTATTTCTCAGTTTACAACGAAGAACAAAAGAGATGTTTGTTGATTTATTTTTTTTATTTTTATTTTTTTATTTTTTTTTCCCCAGTGCGAAAGATAATTTCACTTTCAAATGTCATCGCTCCAATGGAACAAACACATCAGCACCTCAGGATATCTATGCTGTAAGTACTGAGCTTATATCATGAGGTCGTTTGTGTAGGAAAACATTGTGAGTTCTGAATGTAAAACCTGCTATGAACTGTTAATTCTTTTTCAGCTTCAGGTGAAGGTTGTGTTAGACTCTGTGCTTTAGGTGCAGTCGTTGGTGTGCACTGAGGAAAAGCAAGTTTTTGCACTTTCTTTAAAACCGAAGTCAGATTAATTATTCATTTCATCCTTTTGGTGGAGATAAAACTTGTTGATCTTGCTGTTATTGCTGATTTTGAGCCGGTGCCATTACACAATATGCTAAGCATTACACATTTAATATTTAGCTGCTACAATAAAGATGCTTTCCTTGTTGCTCCAGTGCCTAGTTTCAAAAATGGATCTGGTAAAACACTTCAAAAATAAGATGTATCTATAGTTGCAGAAACCCTTTTGTCGTGTATTTACTCTTGGGATTCAGCATGTGTTTTGTTCCGATCGTCTGTGGGTGACTGTGCTGTCTTCCATAGTATTTTCTGTGATTCTGCAGGTAAATGGAATAGCATTCCATCCTGTCCATGGCACTCTTGCGACAGTGGGATCTGATGGTAGATTCAGCTTTTGGGATAAAGATGCACGAACAAAACTAAAAACATCAGAACAACTTGACCAGCCAATATCTGCTTGTTGTTTCAACCATAATGGGAATATATTTGCATATGCTTCCAGTTATGATTGGTCAAAGGTAAGAAAGGTTTCAACCTGTGTTCACTCTTGTACTTAATGACTAGGGCAATTATCCTGTCACACAAAGCTTTACTGATCTCTGTCGCTGGTGATGGAGACTTTCTAGCTGCATAGGCACGCAAGGAAATTTACAGTGGTCATAGTAGGCAGAAAAATGATGAATTCTAACACTGGAGCAGTGTGATGTTCAGGATGGCTCTTAGCTTCAGTTGCTAAGATTGGAAGCAGTGCTGCTTTGCAAATGTGATGAGCAGCACATAAGCAGCGTGGCTCAGGAGTCGTGCTGGTTGCTCTCGTGTTCTGCTGTGGAAACGGCCGTGGTGCACACTGCACACTCAGAAGTTCTCACTAATCTTTGAAATCTGCTTCTCATTCAGATGATTATTTTTCTTTCTACTAAGCTGTCATTGTGTTTATAGACACTTCTAACAGTGTTTCAATGGTATGTACTGTATTTCCAGAACCAAGTGCAGCTTGCTGGTGGCACTCGCTTATCCATGTACCTTCCAGATTTGACTCAACAAGACCTTATCTAGGTGCAAGAGAATCAAAAAGCATTGAGGTGCAGGATCAGTTCTCCTTTATAGTTTATGAAAGGCACAGTTGAAATACGACTGAATTTTAATGGAATTACAGTGGGAAAGTATTCATTGCCTGTCATAACTCACACTCTTAAATTTGAAGATCACATTCATTGTATTTTCAACTTAAATGAATGCAGAAGTAACACAAATGAATTCTATCACATGCCACAAAGGGAAGTAAGGCTGTGATTTCCTGTGTTGTATCTAGTCTTAGGAATGCTGGCCAAAGTAAAATGACTTTGTTAGACAGGGGCAGATGAATTCTTCTGTTCTGAATACTCAGACTGCAGTGGTACGTGTGCACCAAAGTGTCTTTCAGATCTGTTCACCAGTAGGTACTAAGTTTATTTTCTGCAACTGTTCCTACGTAGTAGATTTGATAAGCTTCAAGTTGTGCATCGGACCTCAGTAGTTCTACACAGTTCTTGTGATTACTTAGCTGGTAAACTGAGCAATACATTACTATAACTAAGTGTTATGACTCAGTAATGTCTGATATCTGACCTGGAAGAGCTCGAGTGAATCGTAATAGACGAAACTAATGGGATATTCATATTTTTGTACTTTAAGATAATGCTGATATTGTCCCTATTGAAGAGAGTAAATAGAGCTGATGCTTCTTTTTTAGGGTCATGAATTTTACAATCCACAAAAGAAAAACTACATTTTTCTGCGGAATGCAGCAGAAGAGTTAAAGCCTCGGAATAAGAAGTAGTGAGTATGAGTCTGAGCTGTGTTACTCTCCTGTGTTTCTGCCATTCATGCCTATACTCTGCCACTTGTGCCCTACTGCACCACAGTTCTGTCAAATCTGGATTGTTTTTAATGGGAATTGTAAGAATGATTGGTGTTGTGAATTGCTGGAGGATGTTTTTCAAGCTAGTTATTATGATGTGTCTGTATGTATTGGAGGAGAAGCTGTTGTTCATGTGACTCAAGCACTGTCTGTTCCAAAGCAATAATGGAATTGCAGCAAAATGTAAATCTTCATTAGTTATTCCTGCTTAGAAGCTTAGGCATTTGTTTCTTTTATTTTTTTTTTAAATTGGTACTAACTAAAATGTGTTGATTGTAATAGTTCTGGAGGAGTTGTATGCATACTGTATTTTTTTGTAAGCACTTGCAAAT
This sequence comes from Tetrao urogallus, assembly GCF_951394365.1. Lineage (NCBI taxonomy): Eukaryota > Metazoa > Chordata > Aves > Galliformes > Phasianidae > Tetrao > Tetrao urogallus. The sequence continues at coordinate 12,232,053 of NC_136829.1, read as the reverse complement.
CTTCATGTAGTTCTTCTCGAAGGAGGCTTGTTTTTACTTATGATCTAGGGATTCTTTCATTGGCTGATATATTTTTAAATGATTTTAAATGGAAGTGCTGCCTGCTGTATGCTGGGAGGAAATGCCTTGCAAATTGTTTTCCATTTTTTTAATGACTTTGGTAGGTATGTATAGCATTGACAAATTCAAGACAGAAGATGGATGGACACAAGTGCAAGTTCTGTTTTCCTTTACTTTCACACTCCAGCAATGCACAAGACTTTTGAGCCAATGATTCTCATGTTAGTCCAAAGGAGAAACTGCCAGTTGTGCCAAGTGGTACAGAGTGATGTCAGCAACCATTAAAAGTTCTGTTCTGTTCGTGACCGAACCAATGAGTGCAAAATACCAGTGGCCTACACTGCTTTAAAGCTGACGTTTTTTGAGTTCAGAGTTAGTTTCTACATCTCTGTTAACCCTTCTCGTCCCTTAACAGGGGTTTCTGGACTGAAAAGAAAGCTCATTTTTCTATTGACTAGAGAATAGTGCTGGTGAGTTTCATCCTGATGAAAAACGCTGTGAAGCAAAGTCAAAGCAATGTGTGTCCCTCTGATCTGAATCTACCACTGTTTACTTCTGACTATCCACTTGTACACATGCCAAAGTTTCTTTCTAGAAGTGAATGCTTACTGTTACTGTTCAACTCGTTTGATAACAATGGTGAGGGGATGCATGTATAAAAATACTTGTCCTATTGTACAAACTCTGTAAAACTGTATGTTGTGACAGTTATGGTTATGGATTCATGCGATGTTTCAAATAAAATTTTTATGAAATGCTTTTTTATATTTTGCAGTTGTGATACAATCACGTGGCCACGTTGCTGTGCTTGCTCCTGTGAGCAGCTTTGTGTCCTTTCACTGCAGTTCATACATTCTTTAAAAGTAAAATACTTCTTCCCCAGCTGCCTTTTCTGCAGCTGGAATGCATTTTGCAGCTGCTGTTTTATTATGAATCATACCTGTGGTTTGGCCTCAAAGAATTAAGAGGAGAAGCATTAAAGGCCTTTTGTGTTATGGGGGAATGAAGTTGCTTGCTATTGCAACAGCCAGACACCTGACAATTGGACTCCAGTATAACTGAGTCACACTGTCTTCACAATCTCCAGCTCACCGGCACTCTGACTTCAGACCCTGCTGTGTTCATCAGTCCTTGCTTGCTTTCTTGGTGTGTATTTCCTACTTGGTGCATCTTTGAGGAAGGTCCATGCTGCTGTTGTCTGTTCTGGGCCTTGTTTCTCAAGCTAAGTTTTTTCCTGCTACTCCTGTGTTGATATGATTTTGGTTTTCACATTCATGGACTATTAGTTTTCTTTAACATAGGAAAAAAATTCCCAACAGTTCAGCAATAGCTGCTTGCTTGCTTAAATAGATGTGTGTGTGTATGTTTTATTGTTGCTTGCTTTGCAGTTGTTGCTTGTGCCGTAATCTTCGACTGTTCCCACGTTTTTCCAGTCTTCCCAATCAGCTGGATGCCAGCAGGCAGTAGACTCAAGGTTGTGTGATTGCTGATGGCCAGAAAATTTAAAATCCCATGAGCAGAACCTCCCACTGGTGTAAATAGGGAAGAATGGGGTGTATCACCTCTTGTTTAAAGATTCTGATTCTTTGTTTAAATACACAACTGTGTGAATGAAGTTGAGAGAAAATGGATTCATCCCAGGTTGGCATGTACATTTCTATGGGTTCCAATGGAGCTGCACCTGCTTGAGAGGATACTGAGCTTGCCCAGAATGTTTTCATTTTGTATTACTAAGTTGAGTACTTATTCTTGTGTTGGAATCTTTCTTTATCTCAGTGAGGCTTCAGAATTATTTAGTCATTGTGTTAATTGTTCAGACTAATTTTAGAAGGGCATATTTTCCATTACATTGCTATGTGTGTTAGAAACATTCAGCTGAGATGACAGAGTCAAACTTTGGACTGATTTGCTCTCCATTACCCAAAAGAATGCATTGGCAATTTACTCCTCCTCATAATTGTGGATTCTTTTGTGAAGTGAACACAGCTGTATCCATTCAAGCCTTAAGAGCTTACTTTCCTTACCCACATCTCGGTGTTACTTGTGTGGCAGTTACTTATCCACAAATACTTGAAGCAGAAAGTAAGATTCTTGGGGAAGGTGTTTCACAGCCACTGTGGTGGTTTGCCCAGAAGGAAGGAAGTTTTTGGAGCTTCACCATGGAACATTGCCCTGCTTTCTGTGCTTACAGCAGGCTGAGGTCTGCCGCCTCTCAGCAGTGCTGCAGCAGAACACAGTGGATGGAATAAATTCAGAAAACAAGTCCCTCGTCGAATTTTCTGTACTGACAGATGCAGTAACGCATAAAAGGCATGAAGTCAACTCAACCTGTTGCTGTGCATCTCCCTTTAAGCCAGGAGGTGGCAGCGTTGGCAGGATGGTGCGCGCTGTGCGCAGATGCTTTGCAGTGCAACTCAGCCGCGGTTGTGCTGGAATACAGGTGCCTTCATACAGGTGCCTTCATTGCTTCTTGTCTTTGTATTGGCTTATACAGCTTTGAATTCGTTGATGCTTTAAAGGAAAAAAAGCACAAAAACTTAAAACGTATTTCTAATATCAAGCTATCCCCCCAAAACACTGACAGAATGCAAGGGTGTACGTAAGGTTGCAATGCTTTCCTTTTAATTCGAGTTTTAGAGGAGTGTGTCTATCTGTAAAGGTAAACCAAGACCAAGAAAGAAGCCAATCTATGTGCTTCAGTAAAAGCAAGCAGGTAAGCTCAGAGCTGTGTTACCTAAAAATAGGTGCACTTTTTGGCAAAAATTTGAAAGCCTTTGGATTTTCATTTTCAAAGCTAACAAGTGTGCAAGACAACAAAAGGGAGAAGTAGTGTGAATTATAATGTCTGTGTACGATTTAAGATTGCTGCCTCACGTAGCTATCTTATCCCTGGGCATCGTCTGAAACAAAGAGCAATGAGGTCTGCATTGGCAGAATGTCATCGCCTGCCTCCCCAACCTGCAGCAGGAAAGGAGCTGATGAGGAGCTGACATTGCAGCTGCAGCCTTAGCGAAGGGATGGCAGCGATCTGTGGGTGCCACCTGATGCTGGGCTGGACTCAGGCTCACAGGTATCTGTTTCAGTTCCATCAGAGGGTTCGTTAACACAAAGCAAACCTTTGGTTATTTGTGCCATTTCCCTGCACCTGAAATAGGGATAGTGCTCCTTTAGGTAAAAGAAATTCAAGACTTTCATAAGGCGGCAGGAGGTGGAGGCATTACCACAGGGAGGGCTGTGTGCCTCTGGAGCAGTTTCACATTGGTAGAGCAATTCCAAATGTTTGTGTTGCAGCAGTTCTGCAAATACTTTCTGTTACAGTACATAAAAGATACAATACCTGCCAGCGTTAGCTTTGTAAAGAGAGACCGTTTTCTTCTGTTGACTAATTATCCAGTGAATATATTCAGTTTGAAGAGTCACTTCAATAATTTAGCAGGCAAGTGCCAGGTAATATAGGAGCTTTTGTCTTCCCAGCGGCACAGATCCTGTGTAACTCAATCTCTGGCTTTATGTATTCAAGGAAGTGTTTGGTGTAGCTCCTGTATCAAGTGCCACTGAAAAGCAGGCCCAGATAAAAGATTAAGGTAATGCTCTTTGCTCTGAAACGGGAAAGTCTACCCTTTACTGTCCAGTGTATCTTTTGCAGGCAAGAACTGCTTTATAAATGTGAAATACGCCTATGCTAAGGTCCAATAACGAGCCTGTTGAAACAACAGAAAAAAGCTGAAAACTGCTTTCTAAACAGGTCTTTGTCTTACTTTATGGCGTATCAACAAATATTTCTCAGTCTGATGCAGGATGCTTCCTGTCATTAACGTTTCTTTAATGCAGACCACCATTTGTGCTGCATTCCTTGGTTTGCTGGACCAGGTGGGGAGAATGATGATGTTCAGTTCCTAGGAATACCATGTAAGCAAAACCCAAATCACAGATTTTCTTCAGCCTCTTCTAAGGAATTTATTCACATTTGTGCCTTCTGCCAGAAGTTTAAGTTCAAATGTCCTCTTCTGAGTCAAAAGTTTCAGTGATCTTTCCCTACCAGCCTACAATATCACAACTAACCTACAAGAAAGGGAGATACGTTTTGTTTGGGATGGGCATGACTATTGCACTCAGCAAGGTGCAGAAATAATGCACTACCTTAAACTGGAATCTAGCTAAGATGTCTACCTTGTATAGAAAGGCTGTTTATTCTCAATTGGCTAAAACTGGAATTAAAATGCAATCTTTTTTTAACTTTCTTTGGTAAGGACAGCTGTCTGCCACGCTCCTGCTGTAACACAGTGGGATTTATGTGGACTCAAAAGGACCAATACCACTTACTGACAGGTAGCTGCTTTCCCACTCTTTTCCTTTGAGATCTCCTTTTTCTACCTAATGTTAATTCATGGTCTAAATCAGCAGGGCTGCAGGCAGTAATTAGTTGCTTATGCTTTGATGTTTAATTTATGGACCAGTTTCTATATGTGAAGAACAACTTTACATTTGCTGAGAGTTGTCAGATGATTTCAAACAGTGTGTAGCAACACACTGGCTGGGTCGAAATGTCTTTGCACAATAACACAAAAAGGTGGGAAGCATCTGTTAAGAGTACAGCTTAGTATAAACGTTTCCACTGAACCTTTTCTTTTTTGAGCTACTGTTCAAACACAGGCTGTGTGATGCAGTTAGTTCTCTGATGCTGACCTATGTCTTTCACAATGGCTTAGGTCATGCTGATCACCAGCTGAACACCTTCCTTTGGTGGTCTTGCCAGCAGCAGTGGAGAACTGAAAGAAGATTGAGCTCTCCAAACTGGTGACCGTGGCAAGTTCTCCATTAGTCACTTTCCTATCATGGAGACATCTGAGACTGCACCTGCTGCTCCCTTGCTCTTACAAGGCCTTCTCTTCATGGGCTGTGCTGTTAATCCTGGTAAGGAAAGAGCACCGTTGTTTTTTATTCTTGTGGACTGATGAAAATGTACTTTGAGGTGATTCCATTCTGTGGGCCTGGAGTCCGAGGCCAGTCCTGGTGTATTATTCCAGAAGAATTATTTCCTGATACAGCACCAATTCATACGTTCCATTCACAACCTTGAATTTATTTCGAATAGAAAGTAATCCATCAACCTCCTTCTCTCTGAGAACGTGTGCATGTGCTGCATACCCTCCTTGTCGCTGCATTGCTGGGATTTGCCTGTTGAGGTACTGATGACGTTTCACCCTCCGCAGTGCCGGCAACGTGCCGGCCGCTGGCTGCAGCAGTGCTGTGAGAGCTGGGTGCCACAGCCCAGGGAGCTGCGACCTCCTGTGACCCTGCTGCTCTCCTGTGGCAACGTGGTGGCTGAGGTTTTGCTCTTTAGCACAAGGCATGCTGCAGGCCTTACAAGGCCATGTAGAAACTGGAATCGTTCTGCCTGAAGTTCCGTCCAGGTAACGGCGTTGGTTTTCTTTGAATACCTTTCTGGACTCCATGGATACGGTTTTTGTATTCGATATCGATATGTTGTTTTGATGTCTAGACAGTTCAATTGTGTTCATATCCTGGGCAGAGCCACTGCTCCGCAATGAATCTTTGCTGCCTGGTGTTTGAACAGAGTAGACATGGCAACTAGAAGGCTTTGAGAGTTTCTAACCGTCTTTAAAGAAGGTTAATTAGACCTCATGCTGATCATCTGGTTTTTTGGTGTACAGTATTCTGCACTTGGCAGGTTCACTGCAGGCATTAAATATCCTCCAAAAGTATCAGAGTTTGTTTGGAAGAGGGATATCGGGGTAGGTGGATTGTTCATCTCATTAGATGTGGCGAGGCAGAAGTCGATATTATGAAGGTCTAAAGGAGGCAGTGCAGATGGCTGAGAGCCTTCAGGTTCATCTGTGTGAAGCAGGACGGAAGAGCCCACCTCAGCTCCACCCCAGTGCTGTTGACATGCTCAGCTCTGCAGTCTGGCAGCTGTTAAGGATGCCCATTCTGCATGTACCAGCCTGCTGTCAGTGTGGGAGGTGAGACACCTTGCTGAATGTTTTACTTCACCCTGACCACTCTGGGGTTGGAGTGGGTGGGTGGTTCCTGCCCTGTTTGCTCTGTGGTGTCACACGCAGCTCATGAAAAGGCCATAGGATGTGGCCCTGTCAGCTCTGGTACAGATTGTTAGAAACATTCTGGCATTATTCTTTCTTTCTATCTTTTAATCAGAAAATACCACTTACTTTTAACAGCTCAGGAAATACTTGGAGGGAAAAAAAACATGTTGTATCAAAATGCCTGAAATTTTCTGCTTCCTTCCTTTAAGGAATGAAATGGTTGCTTCCTCATATTAAAATAATGGATTTTATGATCTTTAAAAATGCTAACAGAAGTTTGAAGTTACAATTAATATTTCCCATGTGTACAATATTAAATTTAAGTTATGAAAACATTTGTTGAACTAATTGGAAAGCTTTGCAGTTTGACTCAAGTGGAATGGAAAAAATAAAAATGCAGGGAGGGCGCTGCCTCCTTTGCACTGAGCATCCCGACGAGCTCACTGAGTGCCAACAACCTGAACGGGCCAAAAGCCATCCTCCCCTGGAAGGTAAGGGCTGCATCACTCAAGGCAAAGAAATCATCATAGTGATTATGATAAAACCGTTTGGCGTAGATTGCAGTGATGCCAGCAAACAAGTCGCTGTTGTAATCGAGGGCAGCGTTCTCATCACTTAGAAAGGCAGCAAAGCACCCTGCAGTCAGACTGTGACAGTTCCCAGCTAGCAGGTCTGATCAGATTGTCTGCATCCTCAGAGCGCTGTTATTCCAGCTCCTCAGCGTGCTCTGCCCAGGCTGGCTATAGTTGGGTTGGCTCCACAAATCCCCAGAGGTGACCTGTGAAAAACAGACCGTGGAGGAGAAACTCCCCAAGAGCAGAATAACCAGCTCTGCTCTGTGGATATCAGCGGGGAAGGCATGGCCACTCAAAGTGCACTGCAAGATGTTCAGCTGAAGCACAGTGAAACAAACCCTTTTACTTGCTGACCCAATCATCTGTGGTCCCAAGCACATGCTTCATTTTTCCGCAGCTCCTTCTGGGCCAGGAACTTGTCTCAGCGATGATTTCCACCTCCCAGCAACAGGCAACCAGCAGAGTCCTGCACATCAGGCTGGACCTCAGTTTCATCAAGGCTTGCCACCAGCTGCTCCCAGCCGGCCACCTCACAGGCAGCAATTCAGCACAGAAGGACTATTTTCCCTTTCTTGCCATCATGGCCCATTTTGGTCACGGATCTGTTACCACACAGATGCTTCACAGCCACACCTATCAGTCCCAAGCATGGTCTCAGCATGAAGGGAGTCTGTAATGTGTATGCTGAGTGCTGGAGCATGTGGAGGGGAAAGTGCCAAGCTGCTGTGCTGCATCTGAGCCTGATGTGAGGAAACTTGCAGGGAAAGTGATGGTGAGGGTACCAGTGAGGAATCTCACCGGGGAATCTCACTGCCACAGCTCATCAATTCTCACAGCTGGGAGCAAAGCTCTTGCAGTGGCAGCACCCAGCAGCTGGAAGTGATTTACCATCCAATGGACTTTGATTCCTGACATTGCCTGTCGACCATGTGAAGTACAGGACTGGAAGAAGGGGGAAAGAAATTGCAAGATCTGCATGCATGCCATCAACAAAAGGCAAAGCACAGCACTCCAAACTATAGAACGTCCATATTCATGTGGCATCCTGTTGTGCTTGTTCATTGCAGGTTACCTGCAGCATTAAATCAGACCACTCTGTGTCCACTAGAGCTAATGGTCTGCCAGTGTGCAACCAGTGGAGCCAGCAAAAGAAATGGAGCATGCTCAGCATCCCCGGTTCTGAAATATTTCAGAACAGAAAATAATCCTACTGGAAGACTCCTACTAATGCAAAAGCCTATTCAAAGAGCACTCCTGACTAGGAACATCCTCTATTCAAATATTTTATTAAAAGTGGCCTGAAGAGAAAGAATATTTATTTTTTAATTCTCATTGCAGCAGCTCTGAATTAAGCAGTGGTCGTGGTGTGTTCAGGGCATCAAAGCAGAAAATCAGACAAAGGGCCCAGATGCAGAATTTCCTGCCATAACCTAAACCAAATGCCACTGAACACAGCTTCCCCCAAGGTCTCCCTGCAACACTGCTGCTCACAGCCGAGCTGGTGGCCAGCATCCAGGCAGAGCATTAGTAAAACTAACAGACCAAACTGTTCCCACACTAAGTCCCTTGCTCTTGAGCTAACTTATTTAACTGCTGAGCATCTGAAAGGCATGTTTCATCTACTGTTGCAACAAGCAGTGAGTGGGTATCCATGACAAAATCCAAGGGCGCTGCCCTGCAGCCACGAAGCCTTGGCTGAGCAGCAGCAGAAACTGGAAAAGGTCAGAGTTCCACAGTAGCACTGCTCCATTCTAAAAATAAAGCCCATCAGTTTCTTAAGAAACGAGGGACATTCTTTAATAGCTTTCAGATGAGATGTGTGCTATCTCAGCACACTTCTCCCAAACAAAGGAGAAATGTATGTGAGGACAGTACCACTGAGCCTCACTGGTAGCTGTTTTGCCCATCCCTGCAAGAGAGGGACAGGAGCAGGGCAGGCTTAACAGCAAGCAGGGCACGGGGCTAGCTTTCTCCCTGCAATGAGTTTGCTATCTGCTTTTCTTTGATCCTGCTCTTGTGCTGTCAGGCACACGGCTCCCTCTGCCACCATTTGTTTTCGTTCCTTTAGTCAGGGACGTTTCTATGGTTCTGTACCTGTTTGATCTTACAGTGCCTTTGCTAAAGCTCCCAACAGACTCCGTGCACGTGGTTTGGTGACCTGCAGCTGCTCTGTGTTGGCTGTGGGATATGCTGCTGCTGGAGCCCACTGGGAGGAGCCTTTGTGTATCAGTTCTGCGTCAGCCTTAAGGAGTAGATGAACGTGAGTAGAAGTATATTAATGTAAGTAAGAAATCAGTGAGTTTTCTTAACTATGTTATCATGAAATTAATCTTCCCAGTGTGTATTAGGATAGGATGCTCTGGATGTGCCATACAATTCACATAAATCAGGAGTACAGACAGTTGCACACTGCTGCCAGATAGGACTTTTATTGCCTCTGTGTTGGGTGACCGGCGTACTTTTAGTTCTTAATAACTGCACAGAGCTTCATAGAGCTGTGCAATAACACATATCAGATCTGCGTTGCTGCTTTTGTGACTTTTTGCTTGCAGTCATCTCTCAGCTTTGTGCTGAGCGTTGCCCAGTGTTCCCAAGGCAGCTCTGTAGTTGGAGATACATCCAATGTCTGCAGGAGTTGACCAAAGAAGCTCAAAACACGCTCTTCTCAGGTATTCCTCTTACCATAATAAAAGCATGGGAAAACATCAGCTCCTGCAGCTTTGATCTGCTGGCTGAATCAAATCGCTTGGTGTTAGGGGGAGGCCAGCTCCCCCCGAAATTAAAGTAATTATATGTATCTCTATAATATATACATAGACACTTATTTTTTCTATTATAGATATATAGGCTCTTATAAAGCTACTCTTACTCACTTTCTTTCTCTTTTCCTTTCCACTGTGTTTGGGTAACATCTCAGGCTGTGTTTGTAATAGCTGCATCATGAGACAGGAGATTTCATTTCCCGTCCTGCTTGCAGGCTGTGGCACAGCAAATGTGTGCTCCCCCCACCCCACAGTGCCAGTGGTACTGTGGGATTCAGAGCGAGGATTGAATCCTCATTTCTTTCTTCTCTTCTGACTGCAGAGAGCTCCCATTGCTGTCTCCACAAAAGAAGAGGAATTGGGTCTCATCCTGAGAGAAAGGTGGGGTGCAGTGAGGCAGAAAAGAGAACAGTATGTGTGATGGTTTTTGTTCTGATGGGTTTGAGTGTCGAGAACTGAGATGTTTGTGGTGGCTTTCGAGGACTCCAGGAGCCTTGCCTTCCTTGGGGCAGGAGTCCATGTGCATGGTTTGAATCTCTGCCACCACGTGGAGCAGAGTGAGGGCTGTTAAGGGCTGGTGATTGAATGCCAACTGGGTTGTTACTCACCGAGGGTGGCCCAGAAGGCACTTTGTGGGGGAAGTCATGCAGGCATAGGGCAACGATGCAGTGTCACAGAGGTGCAGCTCCCGCTGCGTTCTGAACCCTGAGATGTGCCCTGGCTGTGGGCTGTGCTGCTGGGAGCCAATGGCTGATGGTCCCTGGCTGCTCCTTGTTCAGAGGGTGCTGCTGCTGTGGGATGCTGGCTGATCTGCCCCTACAGCAATCAGTGGAAATGTGTCTCAGCCTTAAGGTCTGGGGCTTTAGGAATGAAAAGCTTAACGGCTTTCCTTTCTTCTCTTATGGAGCATAGGATGTTTAGAGCTGTGGAAGCAGTGCAAGAAAAAATATTAATGAGTAACGATGGAGTGCAACCTTAATGCATTCCTTTCTCTTGAAATAACTGGCTTTTCTCTGTGGGCTCTGTAGAAGAAACGTCTGTAGAGGCCGAGTCTGTTCAGAAGCCAAAGGATGGAGTCAGACCCTTCAATGGTTTTCTCGCTAAAATGTTACCCCCGCATTTATCGCCCGGCAAAACTCCTCCTTCTGCCCCACTCTAAAACCATAACGCAGGATGAGCCGAAGGCTCCGAGGCTCCGGCTGACGGAAACCGGGGCGTGGGAGCTGCGGCGTTGTTTGGTGCGGCGTTGTTTGGTGCGGCGTTGTTTGGTGCGGTGCGGTGCAGGAGACCCCCGCCCTCGCAGTGCAGCAGGAGGAGGCGGGCGGTGCCGGCGGCGCGCCCGAGGCGGGCTGTGTGGCGGCACTCCGCTCTCGGCCCCCGGCGCCCTTCGGCCCTCCCTCCCTTCCTCCCTTCCTCCGGGGCCGCCGCCGGTGCCCGGCGGGCGCAGGGCCGGACTACGCGCCCCGAGCGCCTCTGCGCGGCGGCGGTGCGGCGCGGGGCGGGGCCGGGCGCGGCCCTACAAAGGCGGCGGTGCGGCGCGCGGCCGATACTCACCGGCACCGGCGGGCGGGGAGGGCGGGCGGCGCCCGCGCTGACGGGACAAAGCGCGGCCATGAGCCCGCTGTAGGCCGCTGGGAGCCGCCGCCGCCTCCAGGGAGGGAGGGAGGGGGTTCTGGCCGCGGGTGGATGCCGGTTGCGGCCGGCCGCGCCCGGCACCATGCACACCGTGCAGAAGGACACTACCTTCACCAAGATCTTCGTCGGGGGGCTGCCCTACCACACCACCGACTCCTCCCTCAGGAAGTACTTCGAAGTCTTCGGGGACATCGAGGAGGCGGTGGTGATCACCGACCGGCAGACGGGCAAATCCCGGGGATACGGCTTTGTAAGTGCCGCCCCAGCGCTGCGCTGCGGGCCGGGCTGCGCGCGGGCGAAGGGCGCGGTGCGGTGCGGTGCGGTGCCGGTACCGCTCCGTGCGTCCCCCAAAGTCCTCGCTCCGCTGGGACTGCCGGGACCGGCCCCGCTAAGTGCCCTAACGGAGCGCCAGGAAGGCGAGGAGAGCCGCCGGCTGAGGGCAGCTCGGTGCGGGGCACGCAGCCCGTTTGGGCACGGGGCGCTCCGAGGAGCGGAGCGGAGCTGAGCTGAGCGCCGGACCGAAGCGCGGCGGTAAACAAAGCGGTCCGGGCGCCCGTTGGCGGAGCGCTGCCGAGGCGCGGTCGCTACAAACGACGCGGTTGTCCTTCCAGGTGACCATGGCGGACAGAGCCGCGGCTGAGCGAGCGTGCAAAGACCCCAACCCTATCATCGATGGCAGGAAAGCAAACGTGAACCTGGCGTATCTGGGAGCAAAGCCGAGGAGTATTCAAACCGGTGAGGAGCCCGAGAGGTCCGTCCCTCTCTTGTTAGGTTGCTGCGGCACGGAAGGAGTGCTCGGGCTGATCGGCACGCTGCCTGCTCGCCCCTGGGTGCTGCTGGTGGAGGACGCGCTGTGGTCGCGTTACCTCTGTGCCGTATCCATTACTGTACCTGTTACACCAGCACAGCGCACCCAAGTTCACGTAACTGAGTTAAAGCCCTTTTCTTCCGCGGCCGATCTGTTTTCCTGCTCTCCCCTCCGTTACGTCAGCGTTAGCACCGAGATCCATTTCAGCGTTTTGCCCTGGGGTTTAATTTTACCCGCGGTGCCGGGCGGTAGATGAGGTGTTGTGCCCGTTGTCTGTGCTGATGGCCGCACTCGTGCACCATCCTTTAATCTGAATCCCCATCTGCTGCGCGCTGTGCACCAAACGAACTTGCTCCTAAACGGGGCTCTAAGTTTGCTCACGCACGCAGCACACAAAATGGATGTGCGTTGGTCTGATGTTCTGTGTGTGTGGTGAGCCGCAGGGCACAGTGGGTGCCATTCGGTCATATTGTTTTCCTGAATGTTTTTTCAGGTTTTACCATAGGTGTGCAGCAGCTCCACCCAGCCTTCATCCAGAGACCCTTTGGGTAAGTGGATGTTGTTTCTTAACAGTCGGGTGGAAATCAGATCGCAAATCAGCTTCCTCATTATTTAAAATGCGTGAAAAGAGCCTCAGATCGGGAGAGGGGAGTTGCAACAGCTGTTGTTAATGCTGGGAGTGCTTTATTTCTGGTGGAGATTTCAGAAGTTTTGTGCATTTGTCAGCTTTCATATAATTCCCAAAGATCCTCCTTTATCCTCAGTAAGTCTCAGTCACAGCAGACCCGGCGCGCTGCTCGCTGCTTTGCCAGCTTCAAGAATTCACGAGAATTCAGATATATGGAAAGCAGTTTCTCTGTTGCAGTACTTAAGGTGTCAAAGCAATTAAGCAAATTCTGTTCTCGTGTTTCTCAAATAAGAGCTGCTTCCTCTGCGCCGTTTCCCACGTAATAATGCTTGGGGTACAGTTTTATCCTAGAAAACAAATTGCATTGGAAACAAAGTCTGTTACTTAATGAAAGTAACACTAGGTCAAAAATTGATTTTGGACAGATGTTATACAAGGCTTGAATAGTCTGCAAAAGTGGGCTTTTGTCTGCTGTTTTCAATAGCTTATACCATCCCTGCTCGGTTAGAAAAGTCCTCTTTTTATACATCTAATAGGATCTGGCAGCTGCTCGGGAAAAGACAAGTGTGCTTCACGAGAACAATAGTGACTGTCATACTGCCTTCATTTAACTGTTTAATGATTGATGCCTTTCCTTTTCTATGCTATTTCAGAAAGTGAATATTGATAAGGTTTTTTATTATTATTTTCTAAGAGCATTAAGAAAGTAGTGCATTTTGTAAGGCTTTTGAGCACCTCTCTGTTGTAGTTTTTATGTGACAAATATAAATAGATGGGATTTTGGCCTTTGTCAACAGAAATATTTCATCCCTTCCCTGTTTTCTGTTTGTAGCACTTCTTGTGCTTTTTTTGAGGGATGAGGGGGAAGAAAAAAAAAAAAACGAGCTAACAACAAAATAGAAACTTTCACTCCTCTGCCCTCACGCCTGCAGTTGCCAACTGCCTGGGTAATCTCATTCCAGTGAGTTTATGGGTGCAAGAGGCTGTGTTGCCACAATAGCGCGCTCCGGTGTATGCGTTGTGCACAGTTCAAACATGCCAGTTTTCATAAGTGGTCACAGCTCTGTTGGAAGGACTTGAAGAACATCTGTCGTGAAACGAAGAGGAGTTTTTTTTGTGTGTGAGAGCCACAATAGCACAGATAGAGAAGCTGTTGTTCTTCAGGAGTGTTGGGAGTTACAGCAGCTTTCGGAGCCTTGGAGGTAGGCAGCGCCTCTGAGATGTGACCACCAGAGGCTTTCCAAAATGCACGAGAGCACACAGTAGAGCTGGGTGATAAAGCCCAGCACGTTATGAGGTTTTTCATGAGCAAACAGGCGAGGTGTGCAGGCAGGAGCTGACCCTTGCCTATTCCCCATGCAGACGATCTGCTGTTCCTTTGTGTGCCTCCCAGCAGCCACAGCTCTGCGGCTGTGGAAAACGTGGTTTTTCTTTTTGAGCAGTTCACTTCTTAGCTTCAAATCCAGAAAAATGTGGGATCGAGTGAGTAGGTGTTCCCTGTGATCTAGGCGGCTCCTGTTCCACTTCTTGGTTTCATCATTAAGCCAGCAGAGCTGCACTTGGTGCATGCAGCAGAGAGCACTATAAATTATTTATCAGTTGCCAAGAGACAGGAACCAGGAGACCAGAGGGGTGGAAGGAGAAAGGATTATATATCGTTATTTGCAAGCATCGGTAAACATGAATTTCGTTGCATTCAGTCACCACTGGAGCAGAATGGCTAGAAATGTGGGTTTGGCAGAACGTGGAGCCATTTACCTGAGCACCACGGCTGGGGCTGTTCTGTGGCTTCTGAGCACAGCATCAGGTGCTCAGTCAAGCAGTGGGGCTTGGCTGCCAGTTTTCCCTTTGTGTTGTCATTAGATCAGCAGAAACAAGAGCCTGCCAGGCTCCGCTCTCGTGTTCCCTTGAACTCACGATGTTCTTTGTCCTCTGTGGGATCTGAGGATGGATGAGGAGTTTATCGGGGTCTGGCAGTCTTTGGAAGTGCGGCCAACTTGCTGTTGCTCATTTGCTGTCCGCATTGTGGAGCGAATCCTGGTCTTCCCTAAACAGAGCTCTCTATTTTCTCTGCTTTGCTGCACACGAGGTATTGCAGGGTTCTCCCTCCTGTACCTTCTGTCTCTGCAGTGTTTGCATCCAGGGATTGCCATAGAGTTTCCAAGTGACGATTGTTTATGGGACGTGGGGTATTATGTGTGCAAGCTGGATGTGGCAAGGAAGAAATGAATGAACAGCCCATGATCTATGAGGCAGTTAGATAGGAGGAAACAAGCCACAAAATGCAGGTTTTTTGGTAAAACGTGAATGGAAACTATGATGAAAGTTACCCAAACATTAGTAAAGATTATTTATAAACCGAAGGCTTCCCCACAGCCCCAGGGACCCAAATGCAGCTGTAAATATTGCCCAGGGTATGCGGAACAGAAAGAGAAACCATGAGGAGCCTCTCTCCTTCCTCCTGCTGTCCTGGCAGAGGAGGCACACAGCAGACAGCACGGAGTCGGTAGTAAATCCTGTTTTGAAAGTAGTCTCTGGACTGTCGTAACTGGAGATCTTAACAGTAATGTGAGGTGAGGGATGTGGCTGTGTCAGGGTGACTTGGAGATCTGGCTTCTGGGGTTAGGGAAGCAGCCCTGGGGGCTCAGACTGTGGCTTGTAGGTTGCACTTGGCTTGGGGGCAGGTGGGAGTGCCCCAGCATTTGCCTGTGGTTACCAGCTGGCATGGAGCTGTGTTTATGTGACCAGAGGATGGGAACTCTTCAGATTGACTTATGTCTTACTGCTGAAATGTCCCTATAAAGAAATTTTGAGAAATATCTGAAGCATCTCTGGAAGCTGCTAAGAGTACATGCATAGGCTGCTTGGCCAGGAGCATTGGTGATGTGGCAGAGCTGCCTTGTGCTCCCATTGTGGTCCTCTTCTCTGGGGCTCCTCCTCAGGGGAGGTTCAGGTTGGATATTAGAAAAGATTTCTTCTCACAGCGGTCAGGCACTGGCACAGGCTGCCCAGGGAAGTGGTGGAGTTGCCACCCCTGAGGTTTTCAAGGTGCATGTAGATGTGACACTGAGGGACGTGGTTTGGTGGAGGAGGCTCAGCAGTTGGACTTGGTAATCTTGATGTCTTTCCTAGCCATAATGATTCTATGACCCCACTGCCCCAGGCTGGCTTGAGCCCTGCAGGGAGGGGGATTCCCTGGTTCTCCTCTTCCCAGCTGTGCTCTCAGCTCTGTATGCAGGCGGTGCATGGCAGCTGCATTCCTGTGGCTGTGCCTCAGCAAATGGGCTATCTGTGTGGGAGATCTACCAGTGGCTGAGTAAGTGACTGAGCTCTTGGAAACTTACAGCTGTCTCTTGCAGTATCCAGCTCTTTCCATATCTGCACATGAGATGTTGCTCCAGAGACTTCATCTCCCATCCTTCTGTAGTTGCTTATTTTGCTGGCCTGTGGTCCCGGGCAACACTGGAAATGGTTAAATCTCTGTGATTTTTGTCATTTCATGCATTGGTCTTGCTGCAGTGGGAAGTGAAGGAGGTCCCTATCAGTGTCAGCCCATCTCCCTTGCAGCTGCTTATCCTTAAAACTTCTCTACTGAGTTCAAATTAAGAAGAAACAAACTTTCAGTGGCCAGAGAGGCACAGGCTGCCCTTGCCCTGTTCAGGCTGACAGCTGGCACCCCCGGCTCTGACTTTCATTGCACCACGTCCCAAAGCTGTCTTGCTGTAGGACCCCCGGCTGCTCTGCTGCTCCTGTGGGGCAGGCTCATCAGCACCTGTTGTGTGTCGCGTGCCAATAACATGAAAGCTTTGGGGGTGGGTGATTTCCTAAGAAACACTCAAATTTGTTTTCCAAATGGCTTCAGCTGCTAGTTCTCAGGCATGCTTGCTGCTATTCAGACCAAAAGATTCCCAGTCAGGAAGAACTCTTTATTTTTTTTTTGCTGTTTTTAAGAATAGACTTGTAGTTATAAATGGATCTGATGGCTTTGCAAACTAGGACGTCTACTTCAGGATGGCAAATGTTGGTACTGGGGCCAAGGCCTTGGTGCTGTTGTTTTGGACGCAGTATTCTCATGTTCTGCATCTTTATAGAAGACACAAAGAGAGAGCAGCCTGATATACTGACTGTATGTGTGGCTGTACAGCTGGGGTGCTGAGCTCAGGACAGCACTGGACCTTTCCTAGGGACCGAGCTGTTGATTCAGGCTTCACTGTGCCATTTGATGTATGTGAGGGAGAGCAGGGCTGAGCTGGCCCTGCCTTAGTCTCATCAACACGTGGCTCAAGCTGTGCCCTCTCCTCTGCGTGGCTCTGTTGGTGGATTTACTGTTCTCCGTCCCAAAGCAGTAGCAGCAGTGACCCAAGTCCTTTCCCCTGGTTGCAAGGAGCTAAGGAGCAGCAGATGTAAGCCTGTCCTCTTCTGATCCATTGCCACTTTAATCCCAGGGCAGCGGATTTGTGCACGTGCCTGAATTTTGAGAGCAGCCCAGCCTGTTCCTGATCTCGTCTTTCTTGAGCGCAGCTGCTGGCCGCTGGTCCCTAACTCTGTGGTATTAAACACATGCCCAGTAATTCGAATGATAAATGCAGCTCTGACCAGCCTGCTTCTGAGCTGGGGACACCATGAGGGAACAGTTGTGCTGATAATTTGGTAGCAAGGACACTGGGTCACTTCTAAATATGACTTCTATAAAGAACTTCTTCCCCACAGATGGAGCAGGCTGCATACAAGAGCTAAATATACTTTATGATCACAAAAGATGAAAAGTCTTGGACCTGAGAGTGAAAATTTACTCTCCTGTTTCTTAATTTCTTGATCCCTTAAGCAGGATTGCACTGACCCTGATTCCCTGTGTGTGTCAGCTGCCCTGTGCCCTCGCTGGGGGCTTGGGGCAGTCGCTGAAGGCACAGCTGGCAGCAGACACCCCAGAAACACTTGAAATCAAATTTCTTTCTTGTCTGAGCAACTGCTTGTTTTATCCATTATCTATTTCTGATAAAAGAAAACCTATTACTTCACTGCTTCTTCTGTAGGTAAAGCACTGTGCTTCAAAATACTTTGTATATCCAGGAAAGAACTTTGATAAATGTATGAAGATTTTAATTAAAAATCAGTGGAAAGAATCATATAAAAAGAAGCCTGCTAGAAATAGAGTCAGTTAAATGTAGGCAGCTTAATATATATATTATTATCAAGCTTGTCAGGTACTGGAGAAGACTTTAAAGATGTTTCTGTAGCTTTTGCACCTTCCCAAAATGCAGAGGAACGTGGGAAAGCTTAGTTGAAAGTGGAATTTCTGGGGTTTCCTGGATGATAATCTGTCAGAGCCATTAGTTTTCCTCCTACATGGATGCAGTGAACGTAGCATCCTACTGGCTTTCTCTCCTTGATGCTGAAGGCACCTGCAGATGACTGAGGTGAAGAGTTTTCTGCTGCTCCGGTCAGTCTGTGTCTGTTTGGGCTGTGCTGATAACTCTGGATCGCTGACTGGCTGTGGATAAACTTCCATGTGGCTTTTTCCCTGGTGCCAGATGGCTCTTGTTTCAGGCCGATTTTATTTCCACCTCTTCTACCTGAGTGGTTTCCAGCCTGCTTTTCCAAATCTGTTTTTGGTTTGTCCCACTATGCTTTTCTTTGGAATTACTACTGGTTTTTCTTTTTCCCATGGGTGTGTGGGAGATGAGATGCCGAGGATAAAGCTGTGAATTGTTGAGCCTGGTTAACTGGTGGTGGAGCTCAGGATGTTACTCTCAGGCTCTTGGTTAAGAAAAAGGATCAGGTTGTTGTTGGAGATGTGTTCTCATCTTCGATAGGCATCCTCTTTCTGTTTACTTTTTTGTTCTTTCTTTTCCACACCTCTGCACTGGCTGTGCTTCCTGATGAAGGCGTGGATGGCATTTATTTTTATTTCTTTCTGTGGGATCCACCTTCATTAGTTTGCATCACAAAGTCAAGATTAGCTAAGGCTGTAAAATGATGGCATCGCTGGGCTGCGTTGGGTTCTCAGCTACTGCAGTGCTCCCTGTTCCCTATGGTGCTTTTTTTCCTGACAAAATGAAGTTAGTTTGAAATCATGAATGTTCATAGTAATCATAAATAGTTGGCATTTGTATTTCTTAAGCAGTGGTTCTGGGGTGCTCAGCTATCAGTAGGGGTTGTCATTGAATCCTGCAGTATGCTCACTTTCTGCTCTGTACTGATTCCTGCCTGGGACAGTGTTGCAGCAGGCTGCTCCTCAGCCATTGCCACCACCACACTGTGGCAACCAAGCAGGAAACCCAGTATGTACCTGTTTCCAAAGGACTAGAGCAGGAAGAGCAGAAGACAGACAGGCAAATCAGTTACAAGATGAGCAGAATTTTTTTCTTTTTTCCTTTTTTGGTGCTGATTTGTGTTTGTGTCACAGTACAGCAGGCAAGGGTACATACACAGCCTCAGTGGCTCACCCTTGTCTGTTTGGAATCTGGCTGATGAGGCAGAAACCATTGACATTTCAATGCACGCTTTAATAGGGACATTTCAGGAATCAGAAGACTGTCATGCCAGTGGTTGAAGCCCAGCCCAAGTCAGTAAATGCTGATGAACTGCACAGTGGTCAGTGCAGAATCAGTGTCCCAATCTGCATCAAACCGTTCTGCGTTGTGTTTGGATTTGAGAACAGGACTTGAATTTGTTGCATTTCTGCAGCCTGGCACTGTGGCTGTAGGCATTGCCCAGACACCAGTGTTTCACCCAGGGTTAAAGAGCCCAGGCAGCTCCTTGTGTGATGTGTGCTGTCCTTGTCCTTCAGGAACGTTGCTCCTGGGGGCATCGGCCATGGCAGGATGTGATGTACAGACACTTACACCACAGTGGTGCTGCACCACTTCAGCCAGGGGTTTTCTCAGAGCAGCTTTGGTCTGATGCGCTTAGACTCACAAATTCTCTTCAAAATCTCTCTTCAAACCTATCACCCAGGCTATGGTTGGACATGTTACTTCTGCGCAGGCAGTTTTTACGTTGCTGTGGTACCTACCAGCTGGAGCCCAGCATCCCCTGATAGCACTGCTGGTGCTGTGTATCCAGAGGGCTCAAACACATCCGTCTGTCCTGGCATCACGTGTTGGGGCAGTGTGGGTGTCTCTGTAGCAGCTGACGGGTCAACTCTGGTGGAAATGGAGGCCAAATTCCTGGGGAAATGCTGCCGTTTGTGCCTGCAGTGGCAGACACAAAGGGCTCTGTTTCTTTTTTTCTTCAAGGACTAAATGGCTGGCCATGGCAGTGGCATTTGTGTGCTGATCTGTGAGGCTGCCGAGAGCCCCGTGCCCCTTCTTGTTTACTAAGTGTCTGTGTGATGCTGTGTCCCTCCTGACAGAGGACTGCACTTGTCTCCCACCTTGGCAAAGGCAGCTCTTGTGTGGCTGGCAGAGCTAGAAGGGGCCGGGAGCTCCAGCTTTCTCAGACCAGCACGCTTTGCAGGGGTCTGAGTGATTCTTGCTGGGCCTTCACCCCCATCACCACCAATGCCATCAGCATCTGCTGCATCTGCAGGTGGGGGCAATGGGGGTGGTGGCAATTGCTGCTCACCTGGGTGATGTTTGCTACTTGTGCTGTGCGTTCTCTTCTGGCTTGCAGGGCCTGTTGTGGAGATGAGGAAAGCTGCAGGGAGGAAGGGAAGGCATGTGAACACATCTCATTCTGGAAGATGTTCAGGTTACAGTTTGCTGATCTGTAGAAAAATACAGCACTCCAAAGGAGGTTGTTTTTTTTTTGTTTCTTTTTTTTTAAAAGATTTTTCAAATATAACAAAGGAGGGAAAGGTGTTTCAAGACCTTCTAGAGATGCTAAATGCAGCCAGCAGTTAACTTCGTCTGCTGTACTGGTTTTGTTGTCTTTGTAGCTGCAAGTAATCCAAGTGACCTTATCTTGGGTTGACAAATGACTCTCCATCTATATGCTAATTCAGAAGCCCAGACTCCATAATATCTGTAGTGAATCTCCTATAACTAAATGCTGGAAACCCACAGACCAGAAGAGCCTTCCCTTCACACAGAACATGATGCTGGAGTTTTTTCAGTGCAGTAAACTGATGTGTGATGCGTGCCTGTGTATGTGCTGGGCTGGGATTTATTTCTGGAACCAGGGTACAAGAATACTCCTTGTCTTGTTAGCTAATGGTGCTTTTTATTCAAAGGGGCACTGAAGAGATGGAAACTTTCCTTGCTGAGGAAGTAGCGGTCTAGGATGTTGCAGGCTCGCTGTCTCTTTGGAGCATGCTTCAAGAGGAGCCGTGTGCTTAGAGACAGCCCCTGGAGCATGCACTCACATGGGGTGTAGCTTTGATGGATTTCCCAGAGGCTGTCAGCCCAGCTGGGTCATTCCACAGGCAAAGGCTTGATGGCCCAAGGAAGAGGCGCCTGCTGCAATCTGATGCGAGCACGGGACATTGAGCCTGAGGTCTGAGCTCTGGTGGGAGCTTCTGACTGAGCCATGCTGGTCTTAATTTGGATCACAACTGCAACAAAAATGATTCAGTGAACGTCTGTCACCTCATTTCATTCTTGTTAGTCACTGGCTGATACTGGGTACTGTGTATTTCTGGACTGAAAGGCTCCCTGTGAGCTCTGGAGGTGGCCATTGCATTTAATCAGCCAAACATGGGGGTGCTGCTCCCCGCCATGCATCCTGCCCCATGCCTGTGCTGCCACCTCCTTTCATCTGAGGAGACAGAGTTGCTGAAAGGAGGAAGGATAGCAATCATTCTGTCATAGTGCAAATTGCCTACAGAAAAAAACAGTGTGCGAGTGGCAAAACAAGAGAAAGATCAGATAACGTGTGTGCTTGTTTGGGGAAAGCCTTTCTCCTGCCTGAAGAGCGGGTGAAAGCATCCAGTGCTGGCTGGAGAGCAAATGGGAACAGCCCCGTAGCTGCTGGCAGGGGCAGCCCCAGGGCACTGAAGGCACGGCTGAGGCCCTGGGCAGTGCTCAGATGGGGTGAGGGAGTGAGAGGCCCTGCAGAAGCTTCCAGGCCACGGCTGGGGCAGTGCACGGGGTTCTGCTGCCCTATTTCTGACAGGGATCAAATGGAAGAGTGGGTCCCTGAGCAGCTGAGCTCCGCTTCGCAAAGCGCTTCAGGCATGCAGCAGCCTGCAGTGTGTGAAAAGCCTGTGGGAGGCTTTTAAAAGTGGTCGCGTTTGAAAATGCACTGTCACACACATCCACACAACAGTCCCCCAAATGCCTGAATCTGCATAAGTGTGGTGCAGAGTTATACCTTGGTTTTTGTTTGCCAAAGCAAGTGGGGTTTGGGGGTGGGGATGAGGAGATGTGTGGGGTATGTGTGTGGGTCACTGCTGTCACTCAGTGCAGCACGGCAGTCCGGTGGAGAGCCTTTGCACATGGCTGGCACCTCTTGGGGCACGGGGCACTGCTTTTTGGTTGTAATGTGCTGTCAGCTACTATTTTGGCAGCCCCAAATCTTCTCACGGGCCTTTCCTTCTGTTTTTATGTATTTATTTATTAGTTGCTTATTAGCATTTCCTAACAAATGAGTAGGCAGTCCTGCATTAAGCATCCCCAGGATGGCTCGGTCCGTGCACGGCTCGGTTCCTGCCAGCAGCAACTGAAGGTACAGACTGGTGATCCTGGAGTGCTGCTCTGACCCAACAGCCACCAAAGAGCATGATGGGGGGGGGGGGGAAGAAAACCAGAAAGAATATCTCATGTTTTACAACAAACACATTGTAGCGTTGCCCTAAACATCCCATGTTATGGAAACACCAGCCTAAATGTGTGCTAACTGATAACAGCGAGGAAGGCCCTGGGCTGTTCCCAGCGCAGCTGCCATGGGGCACGGGGAGGGAGCATGGAGGTGACGGGCAGGGACACGCGGGCCGGACCCCTCGCTGACCCTCTCCCTTTGCTCCCACAGACTCACGCCTCACTATGTTTACCCCCAAGCTATCATTCAGCCCAGCGTGGTGATCCCCACCCCCGTGCAGTCCATCGCATCTCCCTACATCGACTACACCGCCGCCAGCCAAGCCTACTCCCAGTACACCACAGCTGCCTACGACCAGTACCCCTACGCTGCCTCTCCCGCCGCAGGCTTTGTGGGTTACGGCTACACGGGGGCTGTGCAGCCCCCCATCACCGCCAGCACCCCGGCAGCGCCCGCCACCGCCTTTGTGCAGTACCAGCCCCAGCAGCTGCAGCCCGACCGCATGCAGTGAGCCCGCCTTGCTGGGACAAGTCCTTTGCAATGGAAGGAGACAATTAGGACAACAAAAGCAACAGGCAAAAGAGAAAAAGAAAGAAAAAAAAAAAAAAAACAAAAAGAAAAAACCCACAAAACAAAACCAAGATGCAAAAAAAAAAACAACAAAAAAAAAACAACAAAAAAAAAACCCCAAACCAAAACAAACAAAAAAAAACAAGGAAAAAAAAAAGTCGCCCTGACCTGTCTCCCATTTATTTAGGTGCATATCAATACCTAAGCTATTTCTAGTGCTACGGGCAAACCCAAAGCCTCGCAGTCTGACTGTGCTCGCAAAGAAGGCCTTCGGGTAAGTTGTTTTTCAATCTGGACAGATCGCGTCTTGAAGATGTTCTTAAAGTGACTGAAATGATTCACAGGAAAACTGCAGCTCCTCGCACACGTCGCAGGCTGCTTCCATCACCTGTGGGCTTCTTTCTGCCCCCCCAGCCCTCCTCATCGAACCTGCAATTTTCTTATTTACTGTTGAGGTACAGAGGTACTCGGAGAACGTGGAGAAAAGCAATCTTATTTTTTGGTTGTACAAAAACTTTGTAATACTCAGAGATGCCTTACAGAGAAAAAAAAAAAAAAAAAAAAAAAAGAAAAACTATTTTTTAATATTTATTGCGATTTTATTCGCATGAGCTGTGAATTGCAGACAGAAGAATAGTAGTAAGTATCTGCCTTGTTTAATTCTCATTTTACTAAATTATTGTACGTAGTTAAAAGTTCCTAAGTAATTGCTGAATCACTTCAACTTGCAAAAGGGAATATCAGCTCGACGGAGGGCCAAATATTCCTTTAGTCAACGCACTGTACTATTTTCTTATTGTAATTGTTACTCTGTTAAGATTATCTCAAATTTAGGTATATTTTTAAAATGCAAAAAAAAAAAAAAAAAAAGCAAAAAAACAAAAAACCAACCAAGGATACCGAACATTTTGTCTACTTCAGTAGATCTTTTGTTACAATGCTGCAAACTATGGAGACATTTACAGTATTTATGTCAGAGATTTGGGGCTGTTGGCCAGCTAAGCTTAGGAGAATATCATGAGTGGAGCAAAAGGAAGAAAGGTGTTATTCACTGAACAAATGAGTAAACGTGACCTTTTTATGCTTATAACGCAACAGCCAAATAAAGGAAGAGAACAGGCAATGTAAGTTAAGTGCATTTCTACAAAGAACAGCAATAAACTATTTTAACTTTTAAAGTGATTGGATACTGTTACGGAGTCATGTTTGCTTGGCTGGAGTGCATTAGGGTGTATCAAACCAAGCTGTTGCAGCTGGCCTCTGTCTGCGATGTGCTAGGGTGGGACCTCAGCCCAGCACTGCGTTGTGTGGTCACTACCTGGGCACAGCATGCACTGTTGGTTGCTCTGTGTCTCCCTGTGGCTCTCGGCAGCTGGGGCTTTCTGTGCTCTGGGAGCATCGTGCTGGGGCTGTGCCCAGCCTGGGTGCTTGAGCACAGGCAGTGTGTGTGGAGCAGGGCAGATGGGTGCTGAGCCTGTGCAGCAGTGCTTACACCTCGTGCCGCCTCAGTGCAAAGCCAGGCAGCTGCCATCCCATCTCAGCCCAGAGCTCTCAGGCAGCAGGCAGTGTTCTGCCCCAGCCCTGCCTCAGTCTATGGGCTGCAGAGGTGCCTGCATCCCCTGAACCTCCTGTGCATTGCTCACATGGCCACATGTGACTGGACCTCACTGACTTGCTTTAGAAATTTGGTTTTCAGATTTTGACAATTAGGAATTTCCAATATTTGTTTTTAAAAGTAAATAAAATGATTCTGTTTGAACACGACAGCAATCTATTTAATCTCTGCAAAGGCGAGGGCAGGACTGGTGCCAAGAAGTGTTGCATCTTTGGCACCAGGTTGTGTTACTGCTCAGAGGTGATGATGCCTAAAGCTGTGATGGGGGAAGAGGGTGCTGTAGGACAGAAGAAGAGGCAGGACAGTTCTGTGTCTGATCAACTGCCCTGTTGAAGTTAAAGGCACAGAGCGGGCATGTCTAACGTCATCAGTAGGCTTCAGAGTAAACAGCCCATCTAGATGAATGGAAACAGCTCATTCCTCCCTTCTTCATACTGCATGAGAATGCAGAGCCTGATGGTGCTCTGTTAGCTCTGCTTGGGGTTTTACTTACAACCATGCGGGTGACATTTATTTCCTTTTTAAGTAATTACTTTCTGTATACAGCTGTGGGGCTGCCAAACGAGTAAGAGCTGAGCACCGCGTCCAGCCCAGCGCCAGCGGGATTGGAGCCTGGCTGCTGGCTTTGGAGTCCTGTTGGGGTGGGGATATTCAGCAGTTCCTTCTCCCTGTTTGAGTATTTGGTGGGGAGCACGTTTTGGGGCTGGGAGCTGCTGGAACTGCCTGGCCCTGCAGCATCCCTGTCCCCAAGCCCCAATATGGTCCCGCAGCAGGGCTTAGCACTGGCTGCTGCCTGCACCTGGGGCCTGCCTCTCCCTCAGTCAGTAAGACCAAGGCCTCTGAAGTGTCATCTGTCAGGAAAAGTGCTTAAATTGCCTTGCAATCGTTTAAAAGCTTAATTATTATTATTTTTGTGTGAGTGCACTGCTAGATGGAGCCTCGTCTTTCCCCTGTGCCATGTGGCTTCTGTTGTCCTATGGCCAGAGAGCTTGTGTTGGGCTGCTATTACCATGCTGGTACAGGCCACCTCCCTGCAGCTGTGCCTGTATGCTCAGTCATTTGCAAGACAAATGCAAATACTTTTCCCAGGAAAGCATCAGACTGGGGCTATCCAGGTGAGTGTTGAGCTGCAGGACATCCACCTGCTGCCACTTGTCAGCATTGCCTTAAATGCCAGCACATCCCTCAACAGCACGCCAGGACTGTCACCCTGACCCAAAGGACAGTGACATCCTGGGGTGCTCAGGCAGTGCAGTGCTGCCCACATGCAGCCCTGCTCCTGCAGCAAAGCCAGAATTTCTCGTCTGCGAGGGAAAGGCCTGAAGTGGGGTTTGGTTGCATGGCAGCAGGGATGCTGGTGGCACTTGCCCTTTAAAATGAAAAGTTCACAGCAAAACGGTTTTACCCCCTCACACACAGGGAATGCTAACAGCATCCTTTTCTTTTTTTCCCCACTTCTGGCTGAAACTTGTTTTTCCCTCCTTTGTGCCTCTCTGAATCCTGCCAGCGCAGAGATTCCCTTGTTCAGAGAGAAAAAAAAGGAAAGAAAAAAAAAAAAAAAGAGAGAAAGAAAAAGTTAAGCCTGGGATTAAAAACCCCATCACTAAAATAGTCTGAATAACAAAGTCAACTGCCTGCATGGGGGACTGCCGCATGCCTGTCCCGTATCGCCGGCCGGCACGGTCATGTGCTGCTCGAGATAGTTCCTGGCAAAGCTTCTGCTCAGCCTGATAGCCCCGCAGCTGCTGATACTGCTCTGCCTGCAGGAACAGCCACAGCGCTGTGGGATGATGTGGGGGAGCAGCAAATGTCCCTTTGGGAGCAGAGGAATGGGTTCTTCTTGGGACCGGAGCCACCTCAATGCCTCCGACACTTCCCATGGGATGGGGCACCCCAGGGCCTCACTGGGGGATCTGTCCTCACCCCACAGCCCTATCCCTGTGCTGACAGTGCAGCACAAACTTTGGGGCACAGAGGTGTGCCACGGGAAGGGATGATAGCACAGATAAGACCCTGCTGTGTGAGGGCAATGACAGGCTCAGATTTATCAGCTGTGTGCTCAAAGCCTGGCAGCACTGGGGCTGGGGGATGGCGTGGAGAGGGGGGAGAAGGAGATGTCTCACATGGAGAGGTCAGAGCTTCATGTGCTGCAGTGCTTTAGGGTGAAACTGGGCAATAAAGGCAAGAGCCTGAGAGCCACAAACTCCTCAGCCACTGAAGCTGGGCTGTGCCCCGGCAGGTGCTGGGCTGCAGAGATTATATCCATCCTCTACAGATGTGCATGACTGCATTCGTTTACTTGTGTGGGCATTAAAACTCATACATAACATTTAAAGAATTATGCAGAGATTTGTTCAAACGTGCATCTATTGTTTATTTATTTGCTTAGATGTTAGAATCCATGTATGTAATTTGAAGACGTAATTTCACACCGTTGTGTTTAAATTCGGTGTTGCACAGCCCTGCGTGACAGCAGAGACACAGAGGTAATGCCCACGTGTGGGCATCATTGCTGTTGGCTGCTTACAGAAAGGTGTTCTGCATCTTTCTGTAAAAGCCACTCTACTCAGTTTCCATCAGCAATGCAAGAAAGAAGCTTAAGGAGAAATAATGCAGCACAGAGAGGCGAGAGGTGAGCCGCAGCCCCGTGCCTGGAGGTGGGTGGGCAGCCCAGCATTCGTTCCCATTGACGTGATGGGCCCCAGAGTCCCAGCAGCAGATTTTGAGGAGCTTTTAGACATACAAAGCCAAAGAGCACGGCCTTTTATAAACCAGCACGGAGCATCTTGCCTCAAAAATAGCACTGAGCATCTTATTACATGTTCAGCACTCAAAAGACCTTTTAAAATCGGGCTAAGCTCGCCTGAGTGGTTCCCGTTTAATCTCTCCCTCTGGATAAACACTGGGGAGTGCACAGATACAGCCGTCCATTTGTTTTCTTGAGTAACATCAGCTGCTCGTGTTTACGTTTGCTTCTTGCATGCTAGCATGTTAAGTAAACCTGGAGCCCTGTGAAATGAAAGTGAAATGAAAGGAATACATGGTACCATGATTTTGCTGAGATCTGGCTTTAAAACTAGCAGATCTTAGGCATAAAGATGAGCCCTCAGGGGAAAAAAAAGCCTTCAAACCTCACATCCTACTTTATTTTCAACGCTGTACATTGCTATGACTCATTTTGGAAAGGTAAACCAGTTGTTTCCTGTTTCCGACTAAGTTTGTGCGTGTATATATTTATACATTAGTTATATATATTTATATGATCTATAGAAAAATCTCGTTAGAAACATACATGCATGAATACATATACGTACTTTCAGCTGCATGCATATTCATATATATATATGTATATGAATATTCATGTATATATGGACAGATGTGCAGTACGGTTAGCCTGGACAAGAGAAGGCTCTGGGGGGACCTGAGTGCGGCCTTCCAGAACCTGAAGGGGCCCACAGGAAAACTGGGAAGGGACTTTTTATAAGGGCATGTGGTGACAGGACAAGGGAAAATGACTTTAAATTGGAAGAGGGGAGAATTAGATTAGATATTCGGAAGAAATTCTTTACTGCGAGGGTGGTGAGACTCTGGAAGAGGTTGCCCAGTGAGGCTGTGGATGCTTCCACCCTGGAAGCGTTCAAGGCCAGGCTGGATATGGCTGTGAGCAACCTGGTTTAGAGGGAGGTGTCCCTGCTTATAGCACAGGGTTGGAATGAGATGATTTTAAAGGTCCCCTCCAACCCAAACCGTTCTGTGATTCCGTGATAGTATACTTATGTATGCTATAAACCTACATCAGTGCATGGATGGGTGCAGGAGCGAGGGCTGCCTGCTGGGGGCTTTCCCCTCTGCGTGCTCCCCCCATGCTGAGCCCACTGAAGTGCCTGCAAGGCTCACAGCAGTCTTGCAGGAGCCCTGTGGTTTGTGGCAGCATTCCCACGTGTGCACTTCGATCAGCCAACCACGAGCACTTCTTCAGTCTCACTCAGACACAGCTATTTTGGGCACCTGCATGCTGGACGAGAGCTTCAGCCCTGCCAGCAGCTCTGTATGGGTGAATGGAAAAAATACATATATACACATATAGCCCTTCAGTTGGAGGACTGCTGGCAGGAGTCAGGCTGCCCCAGCTCTGGGCACTGCCATCCCATCCCACATGGGTGAAGGGGAGGTGCTGTAGACCAAACCACCTCCATCCCCCTCCTCATTCCCATCCCCGCTGCCCCCCCAGCCTCATCCTGCCCAGCCTGCCCAGCCTCCCAGCAGCACCAGGATGAAGTACAGAAAAAATAATAAATTGAATCCAAATGTTTATACCATTGGCACTGTCTGGGGCATGTGCCTAATAAAGATGAAGAATATTTTCTTGTAACTGCCTGCTAAATTGCCAGAAATGGCTGCTGAGCAGACTGTGCAGAGGCAGGATGGAGGGGGGGGGGTTAACCTGTTGGGACAGATGATGGACAGACAGACAGATGCTACGTGTTCTGGCTGCTGCACTGAGATGCCTGGGAAAAAAAAAACAAAAACAAACAACCAAACCAACAAAGCCCAGCCCGAGCCATTGCAACAGAATGGCTGCAGTGAGGTGACCGGGCATTTATTCATTTCTTCAGCATCATCAGGCTGTGAACGGGGCCCCGGGGGCGGCGGAGCTGCAGGCTGATAAGGAGCAGCTCTGTAATCTCCAACCCCAGCAGCTGGATGGGCGGCGGTGATAACGCATATGCACAGGGTGTCCAGAGTGCTGTGGGGTTTGTGTAGGTGCAGGGGGGGTGGGATGCAGCGTGCCCACAGCACAGCACCCTGCTGCCACCCTCAGTGGGATGCTGCCCGGTCAGGGCACAGCACACAGCTGTCATCAGGGTGGGTATGGGCAGCCCGGCTTCTGATGGGGGTAGAAAGCCAAAATCTCAGTGCTTGGCTAGCACTGCCAAAACAAATGGCAAAAACCAACTGGTGGAGCTCACACGCTGATTAGAGGAGTTCCTCATTGGTGTGAGGGGCACGGGGACCTGCAGACCCCCCTTGGAGATGTGCAGGATCTGTGGATGCCCACGGGGCACTGGGACTGTGCCCTAGCACCAGGAGCACTGAGCGCCGCCGCTCTGCACTGCCACTGCTCGGCTCCTGGGACAGCCCCTGTGTGCCAAACTGCACACACGATAAGCTCTGCTGCAAAGCACATTTTTGCCAGAGGGCAGCAAGATAATATCTTAAAATAGCTCTGCGTGACATTTGAGGGGTCTGTGCCACTGCCTTTTCCATGGGCTGACTTCCCCTCCTGCCCTCCCCAGCTCTGGGCAGGACCATCCCGTGGGAAGGCTCTGCTCCTACAAGCTGAAGCAGCCACGTGTGACTGCGGAGGCAGCGCTTTCTGCAGCGGGCATCGCGCTCTCCTCGTGGCACGGTGCTCTGCGTGGCACTGCAAGACAAAGCCCTGCCTCCACACCTCGGTGTGCCTGTGCCAGAAGTTCCGCGCCCGCTCTGCCCGCGCTGCCTTGGCTCGGGCTGAACAGAATTTGGCCAAAGCCCCGGCGAGGGAACAAAGCGGAGAGCCCCAGCAAAGCGTGGGGGAGCTGGAGGAGGGCCCTGCTCCATGCACAGCCTGTCTCCAGCACCAAAAAACAACACTGCATGAAAGTCCAACCTTCCCCTCGCTGCCGTCGCCTCCTTTTCCCTCTCCCTCTGCTCCCAGCGCTGCTCAGGGAGAATGGGTGGTGTTTGCTGGGGTGCACTGGCAGCTGTGTGACACCGTGGAGAAGAGTGAGGGGACGATGCCAGCATCCTGCCTTGGGCAGGACAGCTCCAGTGCTCCGTGCTGCAGGCGCACAGCCTTAACCCCCATGGTGCCAGCTGGGCATGGTGCAGCACCGCAGGCTTTGAGCTTGCAGCAGCACTGACAAGCAAATGCTTTAAAAGAATTTATCCCTCCACATTGGATTTTAGGCACACGCTCCAAATCTCTCCTGATTTGCTTATGCTTCCGTGCTGCTTTTAGCGTGTCATCTTTAAAGGCAGAGTTTCAATTTCTATCTAACCTTTCTTAATGGAAGGTTAGAAATGCCTTCAAAGAAAATAAACATTGCAATGCCCACACAAATTTTCTAACTTTTTAAAAGGCCCATGAGAGCAGCTGCTTTGTGTAGTTCAGAATTTCTGCATTTAGGAAATGAAGCAGCTCACATAGGCAGGAAAATGTGGCCCACACACTGCTGCACTGCAGACCCAGCTCCTCTCTCAGTGGCCAAACTGCAGCCAGCCCATAGCACCCAGTGTTTGGGTGATCCTGGGAGCCAGCTACTGGACTCTTATCCAGGGCACAGACACCTTGTGTCCTTCCAGCCCCTTCTGCTGTGCTAGTATCCCCAAAATCCAGCCCTGCCTGTGAGTACGTCCCCGCAGCTCTGCGTGTCCCCCCCTATGGGTGCCATGCATGGCCTGAGAGCAGCCAGTGGCCGCTCAAGCAGCAGCACAGGGCTGTATGGAAATGCAGCACTGTATCTCAGCAGCCATTAAATGCACACCTGCTCCCGCATCGTGCCGTGGTGGGATGGCCCTGTCCTCTAAGACACGCATGGGTGGCTCCTTGAGTTGTGTTTCAAGCACCCAAACCAGCCATCTAACCCAGCCACCCACCAAACCAGCCATAAAACCAGCCATCCCAAGTGGCTCCCTGGAATGGCTGCCCCGTGTCCTCCCTGCAGGTGGCCCAGGGATGGTCCTGTCCCCCTGTGGCCTGCCTGCCCCTAGCATGCTGGTGGTGATAAGGCTGGAGGGTGCTTCGTTATTACTGTTATCAGAACAAAATAAAGCCTGTCTGCCTCCAATACATTCTTTTGTCTTAATTGTTCTATTTCCCTGTGCCTGTGCTCTCCTGGCCACACCACTCCTGCCAGGAAAGCAGAGCGCTGATCATCCTCAGATGGTTCACACAGAGGTTTCTGTTTTGTTTTGTTTTAACAAGGATCCAAGATGATTGGGGGAGGGAAAGAACTTTTGTCCTCTGCTTAAAATAATTCAAGAGCTTTCCACTGCCTATGCCAGGCCAGGCCGAAGCAGATATTTGCATAACAAACGAGCTTCTCCTCGCTCTTCAGCCCCAAGCGACTCCTGAGGCTCCTGCTCCATTCTTCAGCTCCAGCTCCAGCTCCAGCTCCAGCTCCTCCCATCGCTGTCCCACAGCCCCATGCAGGAGCTCAGCCGAGGGCTTTCATGGAGCAAACTGGAGAAGGTGGGTGGAAACAAATGCTACCAGAGCCTCAGCGCCATCCAAACATTGCATTCTAAGGAAGAAAGAGAGAAGGCAGTTATTCATTTTGAAATGAGTTTCCATCGAGATTAGATCCTTTTTTTAATTACATGTCATTATGGCTACATAATTAAAAACAACAATCCATAATCGGGCAGATGCTATCATCCCTCCACAGACCTCTAGACCTCTTGAGCATCTTTGCAGCCCACAGGTAGCATTTGCTACAGGGCAGAATGAGGATCCTTCTGGCCATTTTCAACAGCGTTCTGAGGCACAATGTCCTTGCCCTGGGCCGGTGCTGCCCTGGGCCTCAGGTTTGATCTGATTCCTCCCACCTGCAGCTCGCTGCCTTGTCTGCTTCCTCCTCCTGCCCAGTGCCAGCCGCTCACAAGCCCCGCCGCATCGGTGCTGCAATGGCACAGGCACAGGTATGGGCAAGACGTTAAACTGGTCACCAATTTACAAAGAAAAGAAAAAAAAAAAAAGGCAACAAAAGACCAACAAATAGTTGACTCCGTTCCCAGGCAAATAAAAAAGAACAGTTTGGGATCGTCACCAGTGTCCCTTTGTTTACGGAATGCAGCAACAGAATAGACAAGGAAAGAAAAACCCCTGCTGATAGCGACAGCTCAGCGTGGGTGAAGCAGGCAGGGACATGCCCAAGGAAAGGAGGGTCAGGCGGTGCCTATCTGCTGCTGACGGGAAATTAATGTGCCCAAAAGCACTTAAAAGAAAATAAAAAGGACCAGACCTGATTGCAGCAGTTAGAAGAGATATATTCTTGGCACGGAAACAAAAAGCAAATTCATAGCAGGTTTGGAGCCGATCTTACTGGCTTACATGGGATTTTATACTTTGGTAATTCCATTGTTGGCTGGTGATACCTGATTTATGGCTGAATAAGGTCCTGATCCTGCAAACATTTACTTATGTATTTTAGTTTTACCTTTGCCCCAGACGCCCTATTAATTTCACTGCAGTGAGGATAGTGCTTGTTTGCAAAGCTGGCGCCTTTGCAAGAAAATCTATGCCATAACGCCTGCGATGAGGAGGAAATTATGCAGTGAGAAGTGAACTCTCCCACACGGGTGACTGCTTGTGGCCTCAGGCAGAGACAGCGTGGCACACGCAGCCCCTCCAGCCCAGGAGCTTCAGCAGGCAGCAGCGATAGCCCTCAGCTGAAGCCTGCAGCTGCTCTCAGCTCTGGCAGCCACTGCAACAAGTGGAGAATCAGGCAGCAGCGTGGCATTAAGTTCAGTGTTACACCATCATTTCCCCTGGGCAGACCATCAAGACGAGCTTCTAAACAGAGCCAAAACAGTATTTATTTGTTGTTTCCGTTCAAGAAAGTGACATTTACCATTAAAACCACTGGGTTTAGTCTATACCCTCCTTGTCAGGAGAAGGGGCATGCTAAAATTCATCCACCAAACACCATCCTTTAACAACACAACGACCGAATCTGCTTCAGGTTGATCACAAGAATAAAAACCTGACAGAGGGGAGGAAGAAAAGCTGCGAAGTTGTGGACACATGGACAGAATGCAGCAGCTTCGGCTGCCAGCCCAGCAAGATGCTCCCAGCAGAGCCATTGCTCACATGCCCATCACATGGGAACACTCTGCTGCTAAAACCGGCCGAAAGAGAAAAAAAAAAGGGGGGGTGGTGGTGGTGGCTGTGTATCTTGGAGCAGCTGCTTTCCTCACTACTGCCGCCAAGCCTTCCTGAGAGCAGAGCTACTCCTCAGTGCAGGGCAGAATTCATTTGCTCACAATGGAGCCATGGGGGCTCTGTGGGCAGCCCGGGCTGTGCACGGCCAGGGGCTGCTGGGGGCCTGGAGCCGGGCCCAGGGGCAATGGAGGCTGTGGGAGGGCTCAGAGCAAAAGCCCTCCGGTGCAGATCTGTGCTGCTCCCTGTAGGAGATGCTTGGCCAAGATGCAGCAGTTCCCAGCCCACGCTCAGTGCTAGCTGCCCAGCAAAGCTTGGAAGCTGCTCGTGTGATGTAGGGCACTTCGGCTCCGTGTGAACACTTCCTCCCTGGCACATCTGTCGAAGAACAGAAGCAGCAAGACATGTGCTGCTATACTTTGATTTCAGCATCTCTACAAGCTAATGGCTGGCTGCCTGCAGGCTGGGGCTCCTCCTCCAGAGCCGGAGCACAGCGTGATGTGGATCTGGAGTTGTGCAGCTCAGGTGGATGCAGCCTGCAGCAAATCTGGGCAGTGCTGGGGCAGAGGGCACAGCCACAGCTCTGCTGCAGCACCCTGGCCCTGTGTGCCTTGCACGGCTGCAGGCTGCTCCCACGAGCTCTGGTACACTTCCAGAGCAACTCCTGTGAATTTGGCTCAGCTTCTAATGCAGCAGCCTGGAGAAGTGAATATTGCCTCTCTACACCAATTTAATTATATATAAAATTAGAAGGAGGAAGTCTTAGTTAAAATTTCATACTTCTGGAAGACAGCCGGTTCGTTAGCATCACTTTAATGAGGCACTAACCTCACTGTAATGCTTTTATTAATGCTCGTCACTTATTGAGTGCCAACAGCTTGGCTCCTCTCCGACAGGCCGGCTGGCCCGCAGAGTGAATGGTTTAGGGGTTCTTTGATGCAAAATGCGAGTGCGTTTCCACCACAGCCACAGGACAAACGACAGTTGGTGAGATGAGACACAGCAAACCCCACCAGATGGTGCCCAGAGCGGGCGATGCAGCGAGAGAGTGAGATTGGGACAGACGGAACGGGCCCGGGAGGAACAAACCAAGGAAGCAGAGGCGATGCTGTCCCACCGACACCACTCCTGTTGGCTGCAGTGGGGTCAGGATGGGGCCAGGCCAGTGAGCAATGACAGCCCATCAAAAACACGTCTCACAATGGGCTTTCTTTGGCCCAAGCAGCCTCCAAGCACCCAGGCTCCTGCACTCTGCCCTGCCCAAGAGCAGAGTCTGCTGCTCGCAGGTAGAGCCCAGGTGCTCCGGGCACACCTTTCAGACATGGACACAGACAGAAGGACGAGATTACCCCGACAGCTGCCAGGACAACAGCCCCACACCTCCTGGGAGCTGAGGTGGCATATGCCATATGTTTCTCCTCCTGTTCCTTCAAACTCTCTGAATAGAGGGATTAGAAATTATCCATTGCAGCCTATAACAGCGGAGCCAAGTGTGGGCTGATATTCCAGCACAGAGCTTACCATGGCAGCAGAAAGCTGGTGGGTGCTGCATGCACACCAAAAAGTGGGGCATGGGTTGGCTCTGGTTTCCTACCACCTTCTAGGAATGGCTGCAGAGGTAACAGGAGAGCCCTCAGCGAAGGATTCAGCTCCATGGCTGTCACACTCTCGATCTTTCCTGCAGCTGAAATAGAGCACTCCAAGTCAGCAACAAAAAGAGGGAAAAAAGATTATGCAGAGCAAGGGGGAGGAAGGCAGTCGGCTGCCTGGCACAGAGCGGTGGGACGGGGCCAGCTGGATGAGAAATAGGGCAGAGGCTGGAAAAGCAGGGAGAAACCCCCCCGTCCCCATTGCATTCTACCAAATCCGCAGAGCAACAGCACCAAACCACACAGTCATTGAACTGGAAAATTCTCAACATTGTTTTCTCCACCTAATCTGACAAGATTCAAAGCCAAACATGGACATTTCATGGGGTGCTGATCTGCTTTTTTCCCTGTGAAAGTTTCTCTGGGTTTCTGTGGGAACCAACCTGGTTCTTATGAAGAAAATAATCATAGAAGAGAAAAGAAAGAAGATATTTTCAAGGAAGACTAGTGAAATGCAGCAGCTCTTAAAGTGATTGCTACAGGTAACTGGGAAAGTGGTAAAACAAAGTTGTTTTTCCAAGTATATTTTTTGCCAAAATGTGGGAGTTTTTTGGTAAAATTAAGAGCTTGCAGGGCTGCTTGGGCCCAGGTGTAGCTGTTGTGCAGGCTGGGCTGCCAGCATGCAAACACAGCTCGCTCACTACAGTGGCTTTAGCAGCAAAAAAACTCCAAACTTGATGTTTTAAATGGGATTGTGTTCAGGGCATAGAGAGGAAGTACATCGTCCTGGTCAGAAACAAGAAGACTCATTAAGAGCTCAGTGCAGCTGTAAACAAGATGCACGTTGTTAGGGTTCATCACCCTGGCAGGGATAACTGTGTCCAAGCTTAATCAAGGTAGAAGGGGGAGTTTGGGAAGCATCACATCCATGGCACACGTCCCTGCTTTGTCACATCGCACCAAGCACTCGATAAAAGGTCCCTTTGAAGAGGAGCCAAGTTCCTCCTTGCTCTACTACAGCACTGCTGTGTTGGGTTCGCTGAGCCGGGTTTCCAGTCGTGCAAAGGATTTGTGAGAGGCAGAGAAAGAGTGAGAGCGTACAGAGCACGTTGTGGCTCAGAGGGAGCAAGAGGTAGAGCTGTAATTAACTATTGGGCTTTACTTCTGGGTTTTTTGTTCTGGCAGTGGGACAAGCAGCGCTGTGTTGGTAGAATGCCGGCCCTGCGTTATGAGCAGGCTTGCCTTCTGCATGGCAGTTGGTTTCATATCGTTAGATATTCCAAATCCACACGCCACGTCCCCAAAATCACAAGATTGGTAAGCAAATCCCGAGATTAAAAAGGCTAATAGTAACAAAGGGCTGCCTTTTGTCTCTTAGTGGAGCTGTTAGCCTGCCAACCTGATTTCAATAGGGACTTGGGTAAAGGAAAATAAAAAAGGGAAGGTGAAACTTTCCCATGGTTACACCAGGAGTTTAGTTTCCCAGAAAAGTGAATCTGTAATTCATCTGTAATGTAATGAGATCATTTCCATCTGATGAAGCCTAAGTTTATATTCAGAAAGCTAAAGAGAAAAAAAAAATCCAGCATCTAAAAGCATATGAGCCAGCCAATGGGTATTGGGATGTGTGTGTGCCCAATCAGAGCACACAAAGAACACGCTCTTTCCTTCGATTAGGGGGCTGTGGCCCTGGTTTCCTTAGCAGCATTCACTCTGCAGTGGATAGCAGAGGTGTGAAATGGAGATGCTCATAATACAGAATGCCTGCAGCCTCCTGGGGCAGCTCGGGACCACGGCCCAACTCCTTTTCCTCTGCTGGGTGTAATGCTGTGGTAGGAACGGCCCAGAAGCTTCTCTTAAAAGCTTGTGGCCCTTTCTCTGTCTTGGGTTTATTGGGCATGAGCTCAACTACTGCATGTCAGCCTGCTCTTGGGAAGGAGCTCGCCTGGCCGTTCCTGTGAGGAGCTGGGAGCAAGCAGGGTGCTTTGGCATGGCATTAGCATGGCCTAATTAGTGGCAGGCACACCCTCATGCTCCTGCCAGCAGCCCCAACCCAGAGCACCATGGCTCTGCCCACCAGCCGTGCTGCCTTTGTCCATTTCCCCGCAGCTGTTTGCTCTCAGCTCTGCTGCTTGGACAAGCTGGCCACAGTGGCTGAGCGTTGTTGCTATTTGTTCTCAGCCCTGGCTTGGCTTTGTTGCCACGACCAGGTGAGTACGCAGTCGGTTGGTTCTCCCACTTACTTTCTACTGGAAGGGGACTTCAAATATTTGCTTTCAGAAGCATTTGCAGCAGCTCCTCTACAATTAACAGCATCAACCAAAATGCTCAGAAGGAGTGGGAGAGTGCTCCTGTGCCTTCACCCTCTCCTCAGTCTTGCTGTGATGACCCAGAAACTCTTGGACTTGGTTGCTTTGCTCCTGGGTGCATCTGACGGGCAACATATTAGAATATATGTGGGAATTGCCATTGGCATCACCATTTTAGACATCCCAGTTCCTATTCCATACCAGACAACTTTGCAGCTCTCAGGAGCAGCTTTCAGTAATACTTGTACAAAATCAGAAAGTCTTATTGACTCACCTTAGGCTGATAGCAGTGCAGCAGAATAGAATCTAGCCCTTGCATTTAATGAACTACAGAACTGCCTGAGGTTAAGTGCTAATTACAGAGGTACTGGTCTGGTCATGCTGGGTTACAGTGCAGGACACCATCCAACCAACCAACCTGGCAAAGCGTGCCTTAATTCTGACAGGAGCTCCAGCCAGACACCCATCCATTGAGCATGGATGCTCTGCTTGGGATCAGTTCAGGGAAGGGTTTCTCTTTGCACAGCAAAGGCTGAGCTGAGACTTTCACTATATGGGCTCCACAGCCTGCTGGGTATCTGTGACTGCCATCAGCCTACTGGGAACTTGCTTTAGCAGGGGGTTGGATGAGATGATGCCCAGAGGTGCCTTCCAACCTCTGCAGTTCTGTGACTCTGTGATCACTTGAAGCCTCCAAAGGCGGTCTAAATCCCAGATGAGCTTCCACTCCCTCAGAACACACAGACCTAATGGCTGTATTTCAAGAGCAGACTAAGAATTTTGGAGACAAACTCCGTTGCTGAGATGTGCTCTGAGAGCCTGGCTGTGTTGCCAGGAGATGGGCTTTCCTCCAGACACAAATCATTGCTCCCTGCTGCAAAAGGGTCCACAGTCACAGCAACTCAGCATGAGCTCTGCAAAAAGGGAGAAACGACCCAAACCAAGGGGTGTTTGGTACTGGGCAGTGCATCCCGAGAGCTGCTGGAGAGATGCCACTGCCTGCAGGGTGCAACACTGTGCAGCATCAGGACAGCACAGGATGGGGCAATCCAAGCAGGAAATCCAGAGGTGGACTCTGGTCAGTGGGTTTGGGCAGGAGCAATGTCTTCATCATCACCTCTCCCGACTGCCCGACTGGAGTTACTGATCTGTAATGCTGTCAGACCCACATACTGCACAGCATGCGAGTTGTTGCTAGGTCCCTTTTATTCTCCATCCTGCCTGGGCAGAGAGCATGCTTTTGGCTTTATGTATGCTGTAGTTTCTCTCTTTTTGTTCTTTATTTTGTTCTTCTTCTTTTTTTTTTTTTCCATCTCTTGTAAAGACTTTGCTATGTCAAAATCTGTCAAACAACTCCTCGTGCCATGTTTTTACAAGAATCCTACTTGCTGAACGGTGCCAAACACCCTTTAAACAATACTCAGTGAAGTATTGCGTTGCTGTGCTCTCTCTTGCATGCCATATTTAGACAAAAGTTAGGGAATTCCCTGGCCTAAATGAGGGCTTGAATGAACCCATTCTTTTCCCACCTCAACTAAAAATGTACGTGATCACAGCAGGCAGGCCTTCTTCTCAGCTTTATTATTCATTGATTCCGCACTTTATCTGTCTGGAAATCAGAAAGGAAAAAAAAAAAAAAAAAAAAGGAATCAGAAAAAGAAAAGAATGAAGTGCATGTGAGCGCAGACACACGCTGGGTCCTGCTGGGTGCATTCCCACCCCAGGCAGCAGAACACAAACACCGCACCCCACGCTGACACCCAAGCCGAGCGCACGCGACGTCACATCACAGCCAAATGCAGCTTCATTGCTTGGGCCCGGTGCAAACAAGCAACAAGGTTACGGCCGAACCGCGATCAAGGTTTTCGTGGGGGTGTTGGCAGTGCACCAGGACCCTGTCAGCCACCAGAATGTTCTGCACAAAGGCCGCAGCACGTGGGGCACGGCGTGTGCTGCCCTGTGAGCAGCAGCCCGGCGAGCTCTGCGCTCCCTGCACACGCTGCCCTGCACGTCCATCCATTCAGGCAGGCGAAAGCCGGAGTGCAAGGGCTCCTCCTGACAATGCAAAAGTCAATGGGGCTGCAGATCTTTCTGGAGCGGCTATTGAAGCTCCGCATTCCAGAGCGCTATGCTAATCGCTTGTAGCCAGCCCTCCAACATCCCTGCAGTCAGTAATGTTTAAACTCTTTGCCATACTTTAGTCCACAGTGCGTGGGCCCCCCAGATTTTATGACATGTGGCTCTCCCACTTGCTGCCAAGTCCTGTGGGATGTCAGCCCACAGGGCCCAAGCAGATGCCTTCCACGCATGAAATCTGTTGGAAAAGCATCAGATAAAAGCCCGTCTTCCCCTCTGCTCTGTTCCATAAAGCACTAAAAAATGCTCACTATTCTGCCCCGAGAACCGACTTAGAAGGAAATCTGAACCCTGAAGCTGATCATTGACAACCACAGTGTATGCAGTCTGAAACACAAGGTGAAATACTCTGAAAAAGAAAGCATTAAATGTTTTATATACAAGCATACACATATAAAATCCATTACAGCCATCTCAGTCGTATCCGTGCTGCCGATGGCGATGGTGGGGACCTGGTGATGGTGCAGACAGGATGCCAACAGCAGCTGCCTGTAACTGCTGTCATTTAATTCCTTCAGTGTGGCTTGAGACAACATAATAACTGAGACATCAGTCACGGCCTGAGCAGCCTGGTGCTCCTGGTGTTATTGCCACTGTGGGAAGCAATAGAGGAAAGGAATGGGACGGAGAGAGCTGTAGTGCTACAAAATGCACCCTTAGGATCAGATGCTCACAAGCACTCAGTTCCCATTTAGGAACCGAAAAGAAGCTGGCAGGATTTCAGAAGTGCTCAGCATCTATCAGCTTCTACTGAGAACATGCTGAGCTCTTCTTGAAATTGTTGGAGAAAAACAATTCAAAGATAAGAGCCAGCTTGTGGTTTACAATTAACATCATTGTATGGGTCTTCTTGGCAGTTTGGCAGGAGCAAGAATAGTGGCTTTCACACGAGATATTCCGTATGAATTCATGTCTGAAAGCATGCAGGCAGGTCTGTGAGCAGTCACCCCACTGACTGCCTCCTGTGAAAACTGCACACCCTAAGGAGAAATTTCCACTTTGTGTTAAATGATGCCTTGTGCAGCACTCAGCAAGATGGGATCTGCTTCTGATTGCATCTGTAGAGACCAGAAAGAGCAGGATGAGCACATAACACACTGAGCTGCAGTCAGGAGAAAACATCTGGAGAAACGCACTGATTTAGTCCTAACTGACATCAGTTTCTGACTTGCAGTTAGGAGCAATATTATACACAGGTTGATGTCTTTAGTCCTCAGTAAGCTCTGTCCCACGAATGCACAGATGCCTTCTGGCAGTGGTGCAAAAGCAGTGTTCTCACACAGCCATAGCAGGGCTGGCTCCAGCACACACCTCCAGCAGACAGAGAGGGCTCTCAGATCTCACCACACCAGGAATTCCCTACACAAGAGTGCTGAGCCTCAGTCAGAACTGCTGGGTAACACCCAGTTCTGGGACTACATGTTTTGTTCTCCTGCACCTAAGGAAAAGGTTTGTTTATTCTCAATAATGGGTGCAAATCACATTTGTTTGAGATGGCGACAAATGGACGGAACCCAGAGGAGCTGTGCTCCTTTAGGAGGCAGATAAAACACCACACAGCCATGCATCTCAAACCTTACAAACTCAGGCTGTGTTGATTTACTTCCCAACATCTAGAAATGAAAGCAGAACAACAGCAAAATGCATACTGCTGTTTTCCATTCTGACCAAAACATTTAGCATGCCATTCCTCAAATGTAACAATTCTGCACAATTCATTACGCCCATCTATCACAGCTCGTTTTTTACAGCTGTAGCAGCAATGCTGAGTCAGGGCCTGAAGCAGTGATGGAGCACCTGGTGGGAAGGTGGGGCCAACACAGGAGAGCACAGGTGTAAGCAGTGCATCTGAGTGATGGAAGGGCTGGAGCCAGTCCTCATTTAAGGGCTGGCAATGGAGATGTGGGTATCTCTCTTTGGGGG
This sequence comes from Tetrao urogallus, assembly GCF_951394365.1. NCBI lineage: Eukaryota > Metazoa > Chordata > Aves > Galliformes > Phasianidae > Tetrao > Tetrao urogallus. The sequence goes on along the minus strand of NC_136829.1, from coordinate 12,190,756 downwards.
TTCTTGTGTATCTGAGGTCTCTTGTAGGTAAGTAATTTTCTTTCTTTTGTTTCTGCATCAATAGTTGTTGTTGTTGTTGGGCTTGTTCTCATTTGCTGCAGCCTAGAATTGTGCCACTTTGCTATTATTGCTGTATTCTCTGTCAGCAAATATTATAGCATTACAATAGCTAACTTTGTAGGCAATAATTTGCCCAACAGGCACCAACCCTAGGGGGAATGCTCTATTCCCAGGAGGAAGGCTGCCTGTTCTGCCTCTTCAGAATAGAATACTGTAATAGGCTGCAGGAATGGAAAAACAATTGATTGCCATGTTTTGGCCAAGGAGCAATGCTGTCCTTCCTCTCCTGAATTTGTTCTTCATAGGACAGGACAATCTGAGAAGACTTAGCCAAGAGAAATCTCCATGCCAGTGAGTACTCAATTCAAGCATGGTCTCCCAGTGAGCAGGGAAGACACAGAGCTGCACAATCACTGCCACAGCACTGAGGGTCAAACACTCATCTGTCTCCCAGCTGAGCTGAGCAAACCCAGGTGGGAGGAAACAAAGAGAAATAACGAATTAAAAGGTGTGTCTCCCAGGATGGGGGGCTGTGGGTGTTCCTGCCCCCAGGAGCTGGTTGCTCACATGCTAATACTTGGGGTTTGGACATGGCCTTTGAGTCCTCCTCTTGGTTCCTTTTATTCCCTGCTAGGTTTACATAGCCTCTCAACTTCTAGTGTATATTTAGTCCAAAGAAAAACACCATTAAAATGCCAAGGAGGTTTTCAAGACAATTGTTTTATTATATTAAACTAACTTCAAGTCTAAATTCTGCTTCTGTGAAGTTACTCAGTAGATGGGTTGCTTCAAACCTAAATTGCTGACCAAGTGCAACCATCACCGAAAAAGATCACAGCTTTCACAGGTCAACCAGAGCAGAAAGGCTTCAACAAGAGGATGCCTGACTTCAGGGGTCTGCACACAGCCCTTCTGCTCCAGCTGCTATCCCAAAGATGGGCATCCTTCAGTGCAGAAGGCACCTTCCCCAATCCTGGTGCTGCCACCTGAGCAGTGCTGCAGCTCTGAAATGCCCAGTGCTTCTGTGTGCAGCTCTGGCACATGCTGCTTCTGTTTCTGCTGATGCTTCAGAGGAGAATCAGTCTGAGCACCACAGCCTGTGTGTCACCCAGTGAAACCCAAGAGCTGCATCCATTTTTAGCACCCGGCTGCTTGCCTGGAGATATGTTGCATTATCTGACCAACACGTAAGGGAACAAAATGAACTGCAGCTCCCCCTGCCACTTATTTACCTTCAGTTTAAACAATGCCTCTGCAGCCTGCTCTGCTCTCTCCTGTGCACCCATTTACTCAGCACCTCTTGCAGGGCTGCTCTATTTTTAAAAGTGTGCTGCTGGCTTTTATCTTCAGCTGGCTGCTTTTTTTTTTTTTTTTTTTTTTTTTTTTTTTTTTTTTAAGCTTTTGTACTCTCTAAACTTATTTAAACATGTTGGCAGATAAAAGTAGCAAGGGGAGATACAGCAAATGCATCATGGTTGGCATTGATAATTGAGAATTAAGGCAAGAGATAGCAGCAGAGGTTAAAAACAAACCAATAAGCTGAACAGCAGCAGTGTTGGTGCTCAGCAGGTGAGCTGTGATGAGGGAGCTCTGAGGACATGAGCACTGAAGGCCTCTGGGTGCTGAGTGCACCAATACATCACCCCAGTACATGCAAAACCATTTCAAAGTCTGGGCATCATTAGAGCTAAGAGTCTTGTTCTCCTGAGGTTGTGGTGTGTTTTTTCTATTAACAAATTTGGTGACTCTCTTTGCCAGGTTTGTTTCTGTCCTATTTCTATCAAATCTTGCAATATTTTGGTTGTGTTTTAGTTTCTGTCTGTTTCATGCAATCTGTAACCTTTGCTTTTCTCTATTTTCTCATCTGGACATTTAGAGGAAGTCGCAGGCTCATGGACTTGTGTACATGTTATGGCTTCCTGCGGTGCATCCATCTCTGTGTACGTGGGGGAAATTCTCTCTCCGATGGAGCAGGAGTTGAGGCTTTGTTTGCCTGATGCTCAGGTGCCAGCTGTGCCCTGTGGGGCTGCCCTGTGGGGCTGCCCTGTGCTCCCATGGTGTTCCTGCAGCAGTCCCACAGCCACCTCTGGTACACTGTGCACGTCGGGGGCTGAGCTCAGCTCCATTTCACATTCAGGCTGTCTCAGAGCTGGTTGGAATGAGGGCTTGCTAAAGCTCCCATCAGATGCTGACGGGCCTTTTTGTGCCAGGAAAACGGATGTGTGTGACAACAGCAAAAGTGCCTGGAAGCATCCCAAAGGCTGAGTGAAACGAGGGAATTTTGAGTGGCACCAAACAAAAGGAGCAGTGATTTAATTGCCACAGATGGGGAGGGGGGAGCGGTGTTAGGAAAAGCAGGAGGCTGAGATTAGCGAGGCAATAAAATGAAAATGGGCAAGAGGTGGAGCAAACTGTGCTGAGATAAGGGGAGGTGGATTTCAGTGGTGGCAGATGGAGGGGGAGCTGGCAGCCAAAGAGGGAACAAAAGGAAACCCAACAGGTAATAAATCCGTAAAAATCTCAATCAACAACTCGAAATACCATTTCCAAACTCTTTCCTCCAGGGAGCTGTGATTACAGCAGATGGATGTGCAGGGCTGTGTGCTCTCCTCAGATGCACTGAGGGCCTCCATCCAGGTGAGTGCGGCTCCTGTAGGCAGCACAGTCCTGGCACAGCAGAATGGTGGTCAAACAGCAAGAGGTGAAAGAAACCCCTTCTTCCTTGGCTTCCAGGCTGACCATTTGACTCAGCCCAAGTCAGCAGCATGAACGCAATGCGCTGTGTTTTGTCAAGCCCTGTGGCAGCACACTGCACCAGGTATCTCAGTTCTGGGTGATAAGGCAGCTGTTAGCAAGAAACTCATTAATGAGTAAAGCTGGGAATAGGTGATTGATAACAAGCAGGCATCTGGCCACTTTTAAGGAGTCGCTAAGGCCTTGACCATGGAGGTTTTAGCAGATAATCTCTAGAATATCTCCAGCTGTGTCATGTTGGAAAGGCATCCCACATGCTGAGCCTTTGCAGGCCTTTGTGTACCCTACATCAATCCCCCAGTTCTCCATTGCTGCAGGTGGGTCTGTCCCAGTCCTCCCTGGCTGTATTTCATGTGTTAGATGAGAAATCATTTATTAGACATAATATTCTGGGAGAAAGGAAAATATATGGGTACTGCAAGAACAAAAAGGGAAATGAATAGGTGAAGTATTCTGGTTGCTCTGAGCTGGCACTTTCCCACCTAAGCGTAGCCATGGTCTGACTGCTGCTGAGCTGGGTTCAATGAGCCCTACTTCCAGGCTGCCCCTTCCTTATCCCCACATAGGTCTGTCTTCTTCCCTATGCCTCCTCAGCCTGTGTAACATCTCCCTAACCCAAAAGAACAAAATTGTACCATAAAAGGGTATAGATCATTGTAAAATAAATAAATAAATAAAATATTTATGGTTTAAAGGCTTCCATTAGCTTTCCCTCATTGTTTGCTACAGGTAGTGCAAAAAGATGCTTGGAACAATGATCCTTACTTGTGGCCTTTAAGAATCATAGACCAGAAATGAAATTTCATAGCTAAAAGACCAAATGTAAGGGAAAGGGGAGGAAAAAATGCAGCCCAGCACAAGGCCAGGAGAGCTGTGAGCAGTGAGGGGGCACAGGGCAGCAGGAAGCCAGCTGTTTGTCCAGGAGTTTTCTTGGAAACCCCTGGGACTCCTTGCTCCCGGTATGTCAATGGGAATAAGAAGCATTTCTACAGTGCTGAGCTGACTGCAAAATCAGGGGTGGTCTGTTTGCTTTTTTTTTCCCTTAGGGGAGCGCCGTGGTCAGCCAGAAGTTCTTGGACAGACAGTGGGAGTTAAGTGCATGAAATCCAACACTCCATGCCATATACCAGAGGTCAGGCCCAGGGTCCCTTCAGATCCAAAGCACAAACGCAGCAACTGTTTCCCACCAAGAAAGCCCTCCAAAGCCTGTTTCTGGAAAATGCAGAGCAGAGGCAGAATGAGATGGGAGGACGAAGTCAGCCCAATGGACACAAAGCACTGCAAGTCGACATCTGATGTCAGTGCTTATGGACACCAAGGCTTGGCTCAGCTGCAGGGCCCAGCAGTGGCAGCCCAGGGTGCTGGTCCTTGTCTGACCCCGCTGTGTTTCACATGCTGTTCTCCTCTGGGCTGAGCCAGCTCATCCCGCTCGGAACTCCGACTGAAAACATCATCTAAAAACAGCTCCTCGTGCTGGTGCCCAGGGGGGAGGAGAAGAACTCAGCAGGCACAGATGGAGCTGCAATAAATAGCGGAGCCGACGGGACGGGGTGGGATCTCACACTGACAGCAGCAGCTCTGCATGAGCTGGGATGCAGGATGTGCAATGGCTATGCACCCTGCGCGTGGCTGTGGTGAACTCACAGCTCCTCTGCATCCAAGGCTTGGAGCTGGCAATGGATGCTACAAGAGTATCGTGTTGTTCTTACTACCAACTAAATAAGCTTTCCTGTGGTTGAAAACCATTCGTTTTTTTCTTTAAAGCTTCATATATCAGCTAGACACAGAATTAAACAAACAAACAACCCGGGACATTTAAAATGCTGTGTTTACACTTCTCTTTGGAGGAGCTCAACTGTTCTCTGCTCAGATGCAAATAAGGCATATTTCCACTCTATGTATTTTTGGTCAGAATGAAGAGACAAATAGTGCACTCCAAACGTCACTCTTCCAACCAGCTCCAGCTTGCTTTGGTCAAGAAAACTTCGCACAGAACACCAGCACATTTTGAGCCTGAACTGTAATTCTCCTGGCAGGAATTTATTGCTAATCGAGCCTATCTGCAGCATGGGAACCAACAAGTGAGGGCCAAAACCAAGGCTGTCAGACTCACTTCACTTACTGGTTATGAAATGGGACAAAACAGCCCCAGAGTCACAAGGAAACATGAGCATGGTGGTGACACGGCCTTTCATGCACAGCGTCAGCACTAAAAACAGCATATAGATGGTTTGGGAAGTTATAAACACCGACCTCATGATTCTATTCTGGGTTGGTCCTATGACAAAAGGGGAAAAAAATAACCGAATGAAAACAGCAACAACAAAAATCCAATGGAAGATAAGAGCCCAAAGCAATGGGCAGCACTGCTCGGGGCGCACCGTGCTGGCTGTGGGATGGGAGCTGGCAGCACTGACTGACACCAGCACAGCTGCAGCCCCACAGTGCTTCAGAGCTCCCCTTTGTCTTCCTCTTCTTAATTATTGTGACTTTTTAACAGCCGTTGTCAGGTTACTCGTGCCGTGCCCCTATCTAGCCTCCCCATGTCCAAAGTTTGCATGGATACTGAGAATGGCTCTTCCTCATCTTCAGCACGTCAGACTTTTTCAGTGGATCTCAAGTCTATCTCCAGACATCTCCCAAGTATGGTGTGGGGCCGATCTGCCCCAGGCAGCCCTGCAGGAGGCCTGGATGGGACTCTGTGGGGCAGATGCAGAAGTGCAGCCCCAGCCGCACCTGCCCTCCTCTGCGCTATGCCTCCATCCACCAATCCATTGATTATTAAGCAGCATTGATCTGCAAATGTGGGACTGAAAGGCCTTTGAGAGATGAGCGACAAATTGTTTAGAAGCCAAAAAATTTCCATGAGATAATTTTAAGTGGAAAAAGATGGAGAAAAGCCCACTGTACCTTAAGTGCAATATAAATTCTTATCAGTGAGTGTTTTGATGTAGTTTTAACCTCTGAATTAAGAGCTACGATTCAAAAGACATCTGCTAACTGATGATTCTGCAAAACCAGAAGTGCATCGCCTGCATTCAAATGAGCTCAAAAAAAGCACAAGCACATCTGGTTTCGTGAATCAGATCAGAACAAAAACTGTTCTTTGTTGCTGCTGGTTTTGCCAGCAGTGGAGATGAAGGTGAGTGAAAAGCAGAGCAGATGAGATCTCTGAGGGTCGGGGCATGCAGACATTCCCTGTGCAGAGTCGGCTCACCCCCAGCTGGGGTGATGTGCTGGGATGATGTGCTGGGGTGATGTGCTTGTGCGTCAGCACACAGAACTACTCCTGCCTTTTCCACACAAGAAAAAAATATCAGCTTCAGCCCTGAGTCCAGAGATGCTCCTTTGGCCCTGGGTATGTTAAGCACATGAGAGCTGGAGCTGAGGGAGCCCTCGCTGTGTAAGTAAGGGGGATTTCTGCCAAGAAGGCGGGAGAGGTTTTTCTGTAGCTGGCCCCTGGAGAATGCTGCCTTTGACAGAAAAAAGTAAATGTAAAAAATCCATCCCTTGCAAGCTTGTGAAAGCATGGCTGTGGGCCACGGGCATTCTGATGGGCTTTCTAACTCCCTGGCAAATGTCCCCCACCTTACTGCAAACAGAAGAGGCCTATTACGAGAAGTCCTCGTCCCCTCTCCTTTTTTTAATTTAATTTTTATTTTTTGCTTGTTCTTCTACAGCACTGTCATCACATTGCTCAAGCAGCAGCCGTGCAAACTGTGGCACTGAGCCCTGAAGTGCTGCAGTTCTGATTTCCCCAGCAGTTCTGTACAGTTTTTCCCAGCCACCCTTTTCACAGCAGCAGAGATGATGCTGCCCAGCCCTGCTGCAGCAGCCCCCCGCTGTGCTGTGAGCACACAGTGACAAACCCAGCCTCCTGCTGTGCGCTTTGCAGGAGATATCTTTCCGCTCAGAAAATCACATTTCCCTCTCCCAGGGCCATTCCACCATCTGACCAAACACCTCCCTAAATTCAAGACAGCAGGACTGAACTCTGGACCGGCCCTGGGCAGGAGAATTATCCACAACCTTGTCCACCAGGGCCCAGTTTTCTCTTACAGAATTTGTCAAGAACTGCCTCCAGCTAACCTCAGCTTGAGAGCAGCCACAGGTTCCAGTATCAGTGCTGTCTGCAGCCCTTCCACAGCTGGGTGTGCTCTGCTCCAGCACCTGGAATGTGCTTCTGGAGCCATCTCCTCTCTTATCACTCATTGCGCCGATAGTCAGCCTGAAACAAGCTCGACCTTCTGATTGAGTTGAACTTTGGCCAACAGGAAAACACTTGTTGTAGCAACACAGTCAGGCACCCAGCTGTCTGCTTTGTGCAACAGGGCAGTGGGGTTGCATTAAGGCCCGTTCCCCACCGTGAGCACAGGGGAAGAATGGAAACTCACCAGATGTTGGCATCAGGCTGAGCAAGATGTGAGTGCAGGTGGGGCTGTTAGTCCTGCCTCATGCTTACGCTGCAGAACACGTTTCAAAGAAAAATAAGCTTTCCACATCATTGAGAAAAAAACTCCTCGTTTATCACCTTCTGCTGTCCCCATGTGCCCTCCCAAAGCCATCCCTGTGCTGAGGATGCTTCCTGAGAAGGGTCACTGCTCATCCCGCACACTTCGTCACCAATGATGGCCAACAAAACCTTGGGATTAAGGGAGCGTTTCCGTGGCATTGAAAATAGAATTGGAAAGGAAAAGATTTAGTTGAAACAAACAAACATGCTCATCAAGCTGCCACAGGCCAAATTCTGTAACTTTATGCTATATTTCAAACTTGGAAAGGAGAAACGACACCAAAACAATAGAAAATGGATAACAAATAGTAAGTGGAAAGCTATGCAAAAACCAGACATGCAGGAAAAACCACGCTGGAGTGGATCCAGATCTCCCCAGCATTATAAAGCTATTTTATATTAGTGCGAAGGGGAATTTATGAGTTTCTTCTCTACCATCTCCACAGGATTCAACCTAGACAGACCTAAGTACTGAGAAACAGTTTTTCTTCAGTGATTCCCACCTTGTGAAGCCACACAGCCAGCGCTCTGCTGCTGGTCCCATGCTGCTGCCGTGCAGGGCAGCGGCTGTCACACGAGATCTGGCCCTGCTCGGATGCTGCCGCAGGACAGCCCCGCTGCAGCACGGCGTGATGCCCTCAGGGCGGTGGGGACGCGCACTCCCTCCTGGGGGTCTGCAGATGCTTTGCTAGGCGCTGCCAGCCCCGAGGGGCTCCGGGAGGAAAGCAGCCCGGTACCGCTCTGCTGCTCCCTGCGGGCTGATTGCAGAACTGCTGTCACCCTGCAAAACCTCTGTAATCGTTGAGCAAGTGCCAGAAGCCTTGCTCATTCTGGGTAACTCTTGCTGTCTCTTTAGAAGGGATCCTCAGAGCCGCAGCTGTCTGCAGCCAGCATACGACACCTCTTCTTTCTTACCAACACCAATAAAGAAATGGTGCTACATGCACAACACACGTGGTGCCTTCGGGGCAGTGCAGCCACTACTTCAATCTGGGGGCTGGAGTGCAGCAGCGGTGCCTTCAGCATAGATGTGCCTTTGCCTTCAGGGCTGTGCTGCAGCATGGAGCTCTGCACGAGGAGCCCTGAAGCACCCTCAGGAGGAGCACAGTGTTCAGTGCTGACTCTTCGGGTGCAGAGGAAGGAAGGTTGGAGAGCGAGAATTCTGCCCTTCAGGGCTCATCGAACAGCCACACATGAAAATCGCACCTTCAGGGCCCCAAACACCTGGCAGCAGGGAGAGAAAAGCACTTTTTGGTTTTAAAATGTAAGAACATAACAACATTCTGTCATTTGGATCACATCTCCATGTCCATTCAAGTTTGGAAAGTTAAATATAGCCAGCACCTTATAAAATATTCATTGAAGCAAGCACCGCACTGGGACCCATGAATGTACATGTGTTCAATACTTACAAGTGTAGCTGTGGTGAAGAGTTGGGCTCGACCCCTCACTATGGTGCATAAGGGCTGGTGGGCAACCTGCTGCTGCTGGCTTACTAAGCCATAAACCACAAACATGTCATGTGGGTGGGGACAGCCCTCAGGTCACAGAACAAGGCTCACAAGTTAACAGCACAATTTGATGTTAATCCGCAGCTCACGTGTCAGCTGTAAGAGTTAACGTTACAAGCAAAACGTCTGGCACAGACCCCAGGAAATGCTCTTATTTTACCTGGTTGCTTTCTGTCTTCTTTGTGAGGATGGTTGGGGCTTTCTCCACACCACACTGGGGCTGCAGTGCTGAGCATCTGACTCATCCATTCAGGCATGGAGGACCTCGCGCCCCTCCTCGCTGCTCTCAGCCACCGATTATCTCAGATCATCATCAGTGCTTTGGATGACCGAATAAACAGGATTATCCTCTCCCGGTGCCTGTTAAGTCAAAACTGGATGGTGATCCTATTAGTGGATCGCAGTAGCACGAGGATATCCAAGCAGGAGATTATCTTTTACTTGCTCTGCGGAGCTGAAAACAGCACTGGGAAACTTTTAATCTCCATGAAGGGGACAGTAGAGCTCACAGAACGAAACCTGAATTCGTGACCATCCCCTCAGTCAGCTGCCTAGCTCAAAAAAAGCGTCACGATCAACAAAGTCACACCATCCTTTCATTGATACAGTAATGGATTTGGGATGCCAGTGGAAAACGTCTTACATGCAACGCCTCTTTCATCCGAACTGATCCCAGCAAGCCTTACAAGCGCCACATGCCAACGGCACGTGGGATTAACAGCACTTACAGGAGCCTGTCTGTGCTCCCACTGAGGTTACAGAGCAGGGGCACTCACTGCTGAGTCAGACATGGGCTGGAATGGGGCCAGGCTGCTGAGCTCAAGCCTTGCATTGTGCTGGAAGGGTTTGGGCCTGCGCCTCGTGCAGAACAACGGGGCAGTTTGCAGTAAGGCATGGAACAGTGCTGTTTGTAACATCTGGATAGTTCACCCTTGTTTTTTCCAGCATTGAGGGTTAAAAATATTGCAAGTTGCAGAGGAGGAAATACCCGTATCTCAAATAAAATCTACTTAAAGAAATGATCTGTTTTTTAAAGCAGAATACCAGGGAAGCAAGCCAGCCGTTCCCAACACCTTTTAATAAATGCATGCAGAAAAATAAATTCCTTCAAAAGAAGCTTTGAAGAGTGTAATTAAGCATGAAAGTTACCATATATTAAATTATACATCTAGTAAAAAAAGAGTCATTAGCCCAGCAAATGGGCTGTTAATGATTTCAGGTTTGCCTCAGGCTGCAAGTTAACCAACCTGTGCTGAAGCAGCGGCTGGGCTGCTGCTGAGCCTGGATGCTGCCACAGACCTTGCTCACTGCTTGACAAGTGTGGAACAGCCAAACTTACGATAAGTCACACCAAATATGACCTGTAGAAACAGCTGGATTTTGGGGCAGGCGAAATGCCAACTTTGAGGTGCTGGGAGCTCCTCCACGCATCAGACTCTGGTGTGCATCCAGCTGCACTCCCCCACTCCTGCTGGGTCTTGTGGTCCTTTTCTCCTGCCTAGAGGGGTCCCAAAGCCATGGGGTTCTCTGCAGAGCTGCCACAGCCCCAAGATCCCCACAGCAGAGCTTTGGCTGAAGCCTGCCTGCCTTCAGCATTGAGCCGGCTGCCTGCCCAGAAAGGGGAGATGTGGCACTGAGGGGCACCGTGGTGGGGCACAGTGACATGGAGACATGGCCATGAGGGCCCAGCTGCTCTGCCTGTTGCTGGCCGGCTGCTGCTCCCCTCCTCTCTCTGGGTAATTTCTCCTCTTCCTGTGGTGCAACCCAAAAGCACAGAAACCCATTTCCTCGCTGGTCCCTGAGCTCCACTGTTGTGCTCCCTGGAGAGCTGCTCACGGTCTGAGCTGGCAGAGCACTCCCCCTGAGCAGAAATGGTGTGAACACAGCACACCGTGGGACGGTCCAACAGCAGAATGAGACTCTGTTTGATTTAAGGAAGCTCTGCTGTCACTATTTCGTAACAAGCAGTTCTGGTTAGTTCCAACTTTTTTCAAATAAAACAAAGAGGCGTTTCCCTCTTTTACGGCTCACAGGATCGAAGGGCCAAGATTTGCATTTCCACATAAGAATAAATTGGATCATGTCAGCAGACAATGGCACGACCCCCAGACCCAGCTCCCACCAGAGCAAGGCCGCTTGCCAACTAAGGGAGGGAGTTTCTGTAGAAACAATGCTTACCAACAGCACCGAGAGCTAAAGTTTCCTTTCCTGTCCACCTTTCTGACAGCAGCATTCAAGGTACAATCTCAGGTGGCCTTTGGGACCCCATTTAAGACATCTATGTCATTCTATGTCAGATAAGTCACATGTATGGTGCCTGGTCCTTCCTCCAAATGCTGTTTTTTTCTCATGGTTATTCCTACAAAAAGAACATGGCTCGATTTTGGCAGCAGTTGCACAGACTTCAGGGTAAATATAGCTGCCGTTGACTTTCCCTGAGCCTCAGATACTTCTGAAAATAAGCTTTCTGGCACCCACTGAGGAACATGCTGAACATCTTTAGTTACATGCCCCCAAATAAAAGGGACCCATAAGATCCTTACCAGCAGCCATATGAATTCGATTTGAGATCACATTGAATTCTGGTTAGAAATATTCGGGCGCAGTCCATCTCTCGCTCCACTGACTGCAGTCAGAATATCTTCAGTGTAACTGGAAAGTAAGATAATTAAATAAAAGAACTGAATTATTCAGTTTAACAGCCTCCACTGTGTGGGTCCACATGCACATTGGAGGCTGTTCTAAGAGCACCTGGGCTTCCACCGTGCTGATCCCAACCTCAGCTCACACAGCTCTCAGGTCTTCATATTTAAAATACACTTTCCAAATTTGTTTTGTTTGTAATACATTTAAAAAAAAAAAAAAAAAAAAAAAAAACCTTTCCCACTAAAGCAAGTAGATTTTCCAATGAACTCCAGCACTTAACCCTGCAGCACTTTACTATTTCTAGATTAGAGCATGAGTTTCGCATTTTTTCCAGGAGAAAAAAATATATGCATGAATTTATAATGCCACTGTAGCAAGCAGAGGAAGAATCCTGGAACAGAAAATAACCCAAGCAATAATACTGAGCCCAAACTTTCCCAGAAGTTCAGGAGCAGCAGCCCACTTCTGCTAAGGCTGCAGACAGTTCAGTGCCCCTGTGTGCAGCTGCCCCATCCATCAGAGCTGGCTGCTCTGTTACGGACAGCCTTTGTTCCACTGGCTCTCTGCTGTTCCAGGGATGCTCTCCTGAAGGGACAAATGCTGACACGTTTTGTTTCACATCCTACCTGGCTGGCATGGCCTTGGTGTGGCCTTCATCATTCACAAATGAGCACAACAGATGAGCATTGCTTCTTGCTGAAAGCATCCCGGTCTGCCCTGAGTGTCCCAGGAGGGTTTTATCACCACAGCTGGTCATGAGATGGGAATCCTTTTCCATAAGACATCTCCTGATTAGGAAAAGTAGTAATAGAAGAAAGCTACTTCATTTCCCCAGAAGAGCATTTTGGAGGAAGCAAACCATGGCTTTTCATTCTGTTAGAAACCTGTCTGGGAGGCATCACCCACCCCATGCTCTCCCACCATCTGGGAGAAGATGAGACGAGCCTTCTGGAGCTGAGATGCACACTGCATGCTCATGGTTTCATTCAGAAACATGAAGGACAAAGTAAACTCTTTCTCCAAACCACATTTCAAGCCCTCTGAGGATGGACTGCAGCTGCCCAGAGCTGGGCTCAGGGGGCTCTGCGGGGCTTCAACCTGCTGTGCTGCTGTCCCTCCCCACAGAACTGCCTGGGATCAAACCACTAAATGTCATTTATTTGTGGTGCCTCTCCTTTGCAGAGATGTGCAGACTCTTGCTGTGGGAGCTGCTGGGTATAGGCAGCACCAGAAGGGCACTGCTGTCCCTGGGAGGGCAGGGTGGCTGTCCCACACCCAGAGCTGCCTTGGGAGCAGCTACTGCTGTGAAAAGTGGAAGAATAGCTCCCGTTTTTAATTATCTGATTGAGTTTTTCCACACTAAATTTAATTGAGACAGCAAAGAGGGGGCAGTACTTGAAGACAGACAAGGCATTTGCATCTGTTTTGCTGATTATAGTAGTTGCACATTTTACTTTAAACACCAATGGGCTGCAACTGCTATTCAAATGATATGGAAATTGGTACTTTACACTGAAATCTCCCTTAAGCAACAAAGGAAGGGATTAGCACATGGCTCTGCTTCTCCTTTTCTCTTCTCCTTTTCATTTTACTAAAGCACTGTGGCATTGGAAATCTGATGGCTCATAAACAACACCTGTATCTTCTAATTTTTATTGCATCAAGCTGCAGAATATTTGAACCCTTTTGTGTAACTATGACAAAACAATTTTTAATTAAAAGTGATCTATATCTGAAACACTGAATTAGCTTCATGTTCACAGGGCCTGTCCATCCCAGATACATAGGCACACAAGTGACAGAGGACAGCGATCAGCTGGGTGCCTGCACACAACCTGCCTCTCCTGCACAAACCCACATGGGGCCAGTGCCAGCCAGGGCTCAACGGCTGCCCTCAACCCCCTTTCATGCAGTCCCACAGATGGCAACTTTCAGTGAGCTTTAATGGAAACGTTGCATGAATGCACTCTCTCAGCACAGTTATCCAGGACTTGCTGGGGAAACAAAGGTGCATTGCTAATAAAGTATTTTTATGCAATCCACTGCAGAACCATTGACAGAATTAAACGGTGAAAGAGTTTGCGCAGCTCACAACATGCCTGTGTCAAAACTTTGATGCTCCAGGGACCTGGGATGGGGGAGATTGTCAGGTCCTCACCAAGTCATGCAGCCCCCTGTGCTGAAAATTGCTGATTCAAACATTGAAGCACTGAACACAATCACTGCGTTCTCATGTTCCACTGAGACACCTTCAGCTCTTCATAGAGCACAGACAGGATTAAACAAAATAACTCCTTTATCTCAATAAAATTTCACTATGTGACCCACAGAATAGAGCATTATCAGTCTGGAGCTGCCCACATTACACAGGGACCCAAATTCTGCTCTTACCCACGTGCCTCTGCATCCCCACCGCCTTCAGGGGATTTTTAGTCACAGAAATAAAAGGGCAACATCACTTCAGAACATTTGCACTGTATCCATCATACTAAAACCAACACAACAGGGCAGGCTACAGCACATTCATGCAAGAACTCTGATAACTGCATTTGCACTTCTGGTTTTGTCAGCCACACATGAATATTTATGCACATTTCCATGATGTGCCCCTGGTTTGCATAGGGCACAGGTTGTCAGCAGCTGAAAGCCATTAGCATCTGACAGCTGGTGAAAGAGCTTGTTTGGAACAAATAGGTGTCCTGTCCTGCAGAGCAGGCAGGTGATTGGGGCATCGTTAGGGGTGCAGCTCTGGCAACTGTCTGACAAGGAAGGCTCTCCCTGTGCTGCTCAGCCCGGCCTGGGCAGGGAGATTTAATTATCATCACCACATAATGGGTGGTTTGTAGGAGGCCCAGACCTGACAGAAACAGATAGTGGGCAAACAGAGAGCAGATCACAGCCGATGGAGCAATTACAATCCAAATAAGAGCCTGTGAGCTGAGAGAGCAGATGCAGCTGCCCATCTCCCCATCAAATGTGTGTTTGAATGGGATTTGAGGAAAAGGTAAAAGAGCATGGGATGCTCAGGGACAGGTCCTCAAGGGCAAACCCTGGGGACCTCTTGGGAGCAGAGGTGGGGACATCCAGTGATGAGGATTGAGAGAGCCCAGGAGGGGGCACCTCCCCCTGCAACCAGCACCTCCCAGCACAGCTAGAGCAGGAGTGAGCTGAAGGCTTGTTGTTTTATTCCATGGTAGGGAGATGAGCCCTGTGAAGTTGGCACACAGTGCTGGGTGTTCCCACCTCAGCCATAGGGAGGTGAACAGAGCCCATAGAATCCTGCTGGGAAAGGCTGCGTGTACAAAGCATGCCCACAAGTGCCCAATGCTCCACAATATCCATCCAAGCAACTGTGCTTTCTCAAAACCAAAATAAAAGCATTTGGTGGGCAGAGATGAAATCAAGTGGTCAAATATAACAGAAGAGGTACATGGCAAGATTACCCTTCTGAGATGCTGGAAATACATGCCTTCGTCCCACACCAACAGCACAGCAATCCCACTCAGCACTATTCACACATCACTCACACCTCCCAGCACTCATCTGCTTCTGGGGAGAGATTTGAGAGCACATGGGGCTGGGCCTTCATCTCACATTCTGTGCCCATGTTTGCAATTATAAGCACAGTCATGGTGAACGTCTGCACAAAGGACAAGCTACAAATCCTCTTGGTACTTCCTGGGTCGTTGCTTCACTGGTATTCTTGAAAACAGCAAGTATGGAAATGCCCCCACTTTTCTACAAGCACAGGCGTGATACAGCTCTGATTGACAAGCCTTGAAGTTAACAGGAACAGCAAACATCTGTGCCCAGAACCATGGGTGAGGAAGCACCCTCCATCTCTCAGGGCTCACAAAGCATTCACTGCTGCCTGTTTGAGCTGTGTTTTTAAAACACGGGTTGTTTAAAATATACACAATTAGTATTAACAAAGACCTGCATTTCTCAGGGCAAGGCACTGGCACAAGCACTGCCTTCCGTCTGATGTGCAGTGACCTTTGGAAGTATTTTTAGGCACTGTCCCATAAGCAATGCCTCTTGCACCAATTGCTTCTCTTCTGCCCAGATATAAACCAGCAGTAATCATGAGAGCTGCGTGGGATGGATTTGTGTTTTCTAAAACTGGGGGGAAAAAGACAATTACTGAAGTTTGGAAGAGGGTCTAAGCTGCACAACTTTCTCATTTGTTTAATTCTAACACATACAGGGACTGCATGCCATGGGTAAGGATACTGCAGCACATGGAGAGCCAGCAGGAGGCTTCTCAACAGATCACACCACAAACCAAACCGGTGCCAGAGTTCAGAGGTGTAAGATGAAGGATTTGTTCCTTTTCACTTACTATTTAGAAGGGTCACGTGAGGGACAAAATCAGTACGTGAGAGATGAACAGAGTTCCACTTCTTTTTTAATTCATTTATTTTGCCAAGGTTCCTGAAAGGAAAAAAAAAAAAAAAGTTCAGCAGCCTTCTGTGCCTAGACTTCTCACTGTCTGCCCACCTTGCAATGCTATGACATGATAGAAAATATAACAAGGTGGAAGAGGGGCAAGATCTCAGACTTCAGCGAGTGAAGACCTGCTTAGATGTGATAACAGTGGGTGCAGAAATAAGAGAAAGAAGCTGCTTACCTTCAGGATGCCTGCAAAACCCTGTCACACACCAGCATCTCCAAATGAGATACCTCCACTTTCACTGTCACCCCTTAAATGAGGGCTGGAAGGGGTGGATCCTGGCTCCAGCCCTTCCATCACTCAGATGTATTGCTTTCACCTGAGCTCCCCTGGGTTGGCCCCGCCTTCCCACCAGGTGCTCCATCACTGCTTCAGGCCATGATGTACCATTTGCACTGCAGTCACAGGACACAGCCCTCAGAGCTGCTCGGGGTCCTGGTGGCAAACCCTCCACCCTCAGTCCCCATCCCTGCCACGTGCCCACACTCTTTACACCGCACACAGCAGGAGTGCCGGCCACCTGGCTGTGCAGGCACAGCACTGAGAGAAGTGATGCCAAGGAGCTGCTCACTGTCATTTCCTGCAATTAAAGACTATTTATTTTTAAAGCTCATGCTGCCAACCCCCCATCTGACTGTCACACTTGCTGAATTTTATTTTCAGGACGTTCTAATTTGTTAGAGATCACATCCAACTGGTTATTTGACTGTCTGGGTTTAAATACCACCTTTGTAGCTAATCCTGGGGCTCTCTATCACAAATGTGAAAATTTAGGAGAACTTTCTCCATTTGTATCTCATGAAGGAATTCTCTTCATTTAAGTCAAAGGATGGAGTTCTCTGCCAAGCATTTATATACAAATAGAATCACAATCTCTGGCTTTGTGATAGGAGCCGCATCCTCAGGGTACAATTACGGCAATTATCTGGATGGATCTTCTCATCAGTAACCTTTGACTCATCTCCTACAAACTGTCAGTCTTCATCATCAAATGGGGAAAGCGGCCTATTGTTTCTATTCAATCATCTGCTTCTGAGAAAGAGAAAACCCCGCGATGAGGACAGCCTGCCTGCCCATTTCCGTGACCTCCTGCAGCTCTCCTGCATCTGCCAGGCGGGCGGCAGGGACTGGCAGCAGCTCACTGCTGTGCTGCACTGCTGTCGTGAGGAAAGCAGCAGGCGCCCTCTGAAAATGCTGCACTGCTTTTAGGGATTTCAAGGCAAGCAGAAAAGATCTTTTTGCATGCAAAATACAGATGCATCTCCTAGTTCTAAAAGGTGCCGAATGCCTCAGTCCTCCGTGGGGTCTGTTGGTCACCCGTTATTTCTGGGATGTGACCCTAGTAGGGAGAGAGCACTGTCGCAGCTCCCATCTAACTGTAATGCATTACACTGAGCTAAAAGGGACTGCTAATGATTTGCACCTATGCAAAGATGGAGCACAGTCTTGCACTAGCACTACTGTTATGCTTACTGCCACACAGCTGGTACTGAAACACCAGCAGAAGTGTTGTTGGAGGGCAGGGCCTGGGGGATACAGCCCATTTTAAATGGAGTGATCTTAATTTGGAGTCAGCAATGCAAAGCAACATGGCGTGAATGACTCAGTTCCAGGAGAATATTTAATATAGGATGGTAAATAACCACTATAAACATTTTTAGAACTTAAATTATTGTGAATTATTATGGGAAAAGTACAGATGAATTGCTATAGCAAAACAATGGAGAATCACTCCTGCCCTAAAGGGGTATGGCTTAATTCTCCAAGCATACAGTCCTTCCAGAAAATAAGTAGCAGTTCCCAGGCTAAATTACAGTCACCATTAGCTGCTGCATACTCTTGGATAAGGTGGTAACAAAAGCAAACAGTAATATCCCTCCTTGCTTTCACCCCATTAGCTGTGAGTGCTGCTGCGTGAGCAGGACAAGGACACAACTAATAACAGACCACAGCTGGAAAAAAATCAAAGCTAGAAATAAACTAAATCACAGCGGTGAGCTACCACAGGAGTAAGAAGCGAAGTTCTTCATCCTCAAGTGCCAATTCAAAATGGAAACAGATTGAATGAAAACTGTCAGAAGATTCTTCACACCTTCGCATTGCTCACACCCCCCCATAAGCTCACACAGCCCTGTGATGCTAGGCAGAACCCAACTGGTTTGCAACTGACTTCAAACAATAGCTGGGCTGTCCAGAGCCCAACAACACCAACGACGTTTGCCTGCAGGCATGCTGTATTAATGTCAATTGCTTTCAGATGCGCATTTAGTTTCTCAAACAAAACAAAAAATCAATATTAAACTGTGCAAGTGGAAGTTAGTGTAAGAGCACACAGCATTCTGTCCCACACGCCCCTACCACCATCAGTCACACAGAGCAGCTCCCTTCATTGCAGGAGGCCACACTGCATCTGTACCCACGTCTAAGAGTTCCTCATTTCACTCTTGCTACTTTTGGAAGGTCTTCAGATGCAGTTGAACCTGCATCTCCTTTGTGAGCCTTCCTTGTTACCAACAGCTGAATCTCCATCCACGTTTCCTCCCCGTGAGACCCTTTGCCACCAGCCACAACCACAGCCTTTAGTTGTGCTGCCATGGTGCTTTTACATCAGCCTAAGCTCTGACCTTTGCAAAGTTATGAATGTTATTTCAATTTTAATGCCTGGAGTTTAATGTCTCTGGAGGAGATTAACAGCACCAGCTTAATGTCTTTAGGTCCTTGCACATTTGCTCACTGCTTTCTAATGTAACGTGATCACTGCATGCTGCCACACCCCTGTTTCTTTTTTGAGTTCAGTGAGATGACTTAAACAAGCAATAAGACAGCAGCGCACTGTATCATCAGTGGGTCTCATTGCTCCTAAAAGCAGAAGAATTAAATCAGAGATGATTAATTTTCTTCTGTTTCATCTTCCTCCTCCGTACAATGGAGGCAGCCATAGCTGCTGCTGCAGGGAGCTGCCAGGTTTTCACAGCAACAGATACAATTAATAGAGCTGCAGGAGCAGGGAGGAAAAGGAGGTGTGCTCAGAGCTGTGGGCAGGGAGCTCTGGCTGCAGCTGTAGCAGCACAACGCCTTTGCTTCCACCAGTACCAGCACTGCCCATTAGGGAAAGAACCAGGCAGCACTGCCATGAGGTCACCTCAGGTTTGAGCTCTGAGGTCCCATCACTGTCACTGGACTCTTTCTTTTACAGAACAGGGCAACGTGCACCAGTGCAAGCTGGTATCAGAGAAATTGCGGCTGTGCACCTTTTCCAATTGCAGTTGTGAGATTGTTAAATAACAGTAACAAATTAATTCTAACTGACAAAAAAAAGTAATTGCTGTGAAGATCTTGAGCAGATGACAGTCAGTGTGTTTTGTTACTGAGACTCAGCAACCAGCAAGATTTAAAAGACACAAGCAGTTATTTTGGATACGAAGGAGAGGGGATCAGGAATTTAAGATGACAGTCAATTTCTTGGAAAGGAGACAATTCAGGAATGGAAACAAGCTGGAAACTCGCTGTTCTCTGCTCTTACAGAATACTGCCTAGGCAAAACATAAAGATCACTGTGAGGTGAAATCCCAGATCACAGCATGCTGAGCTGCCCTCATGTGTACACTGACACTGTGCACCATTCCTACACCACTGTAGGAGCACACAGGCACAGGAGTGCAGGCTGGCACGGCCCCGAGGAAGGCAGGCTGTACGGTGGGGCTGTGTCCCCTGAGCACGCTGCCCTGCAGCCCGTCCCAGCAGCGCTGCTGTGGGAGCAAGGCAGATTCACAGCCGTCCTCCTTCCTGGCAGCGAGGCTGCAGCTCGTAGTGACAACTGGAGCTTCATCTGCTAAGAAAAACAGCTAACGAGAGCTCTTGTTTAGCCTTGACCTGCGTAAGATGTTAAGCGAGACACCTGATTTCTAACTAAGGCAAAAATAAATAAGTAAATTAATTAAAAAAGAAAAAAAAAAGAAAAAAGAAAAAGAAAAAGAATCAGAGCATCTTTGTCGCGCGTCTAACTTTTGCTGGTCTGTTGTCGGAAGAGATGCGAACCGGTGCTGCCATCTCCAGGAAGCGCTGCCGATCGCCTCCACCGCGCAGCGCTCAGCACCAACCCAGGGCAGCACGGCTCACAGCACCGAGCCGTGGCGTGGCAGCACTGCCGTGAATTTCTATCTCGTGACGTGAGCCGTTCCTGAGCGTTTGATGACTCCTCTATAATGAGTAACATCAAGTTTGTAACAATTGGCATCTGTTCAGAGTATGGGCTTTTAAAGGAAAGAAATAAATGTGTGCTGATCTTAAAGGTAGAAATAACTAACCACCTGAAAGCCATGGCAACGCACGTTCTGAACCACAAAGAACAATCAGCGTTCCCAATTAAAAAGCATGAGTCCATAAGGAATGACTCCTGAACAGGTCGGAAGAATTCATTCTTGATTTCAGAAAGGACGCATTCTGGCTTCTCACTGTTCAATAGTCATTTTTCAACTTCATTTATTTTTGTCTTTTACATTCCTCTTTGCATAGTCTGATGCTCGGACCCCAGCACAGGATAGCATTCAGCTTGGTTATTGACAATTGAAGCAAGCAATATACTCAGAACATTGATAAAGTAGCTTCTACAGACTTCAAAGATGAATTTCAACAAAGAAATCTTGCTCAGAATTTATAACAATAATGAAAACCTTCATGAAACAGACACAAAACAATAATTATTAAACCTTATTAAATGCTCTAATAATAACTGCTATAATGGAAGGAGGAATGGAGTGAATAATCTTGATAAATGAAACAAACTGACTCCTAGTAATTGCCACAAACATCAGATACAGAGTGTTCACTGAAAGGACAGTTAGCAAATGTTCCTTACACTGAAACATCGTTGCCTTTCATTTTCTCACCTCAGGAAAATACAAACAGACTGAAGCTCGCACAGCTCTCAGTTGTACAGATTACTAAAGAATAAATCTGTTTCAGGTCAGCATGTAAATCTAGAATTCTGTATGTAAATCTAGAAGAAAAATGACATTCAAGTAGAAAGAATCCTATCTTTTGTAACTTACTTCAAAATTAGCTGGTTTTCTTCATCCTGTTGTGTGCATGTAATACAAGAGGTGAAGCTTCCCTATAACTTTCAGACGTCAGTCCATCACAGCCATTTCACAACGTGGTTCTGTCTTCTGCTTTCAAAGCTGTTGCCTCTATTCCTTCTAAAACAGGAAGAATCTCCCTGGCACAATGTTCACTCTTCACAGTAGAGACATCTGGGAACAACTGCAGGTCAGTTTTGCAGAAAAATTAAATATTGTGATGATTAACCAGAAAGACAAGCAAATATTTCAATAGTTTCCAGTATTAGACAGTTTATTGTAGTGAATAAAATAGTTCCAGTATATAACATCATGTCTTAGCTTTCAATTTATTTAGAGAATGAAACTATTTTACATTGAATATTATGTGAGGAGCCAGGTAAGTAAGCAGCACTCATTATAGGTTTAGAAGAAAACTAAGCATGAAGTGTGGAAATTTAATTTTCATATGAGAATATCATCAGCAATTTAAAAAAGAAAATGTGTGCTCCAGCAAATCACTGATGGCAGCAGCCACAAGCCATTTCTAACAAGGGCTCAGCTCTCATGATAACAGCCATTAATGAAGGATCCCACAGGCCCTGCATGATGTGCAAGCAGTGAGCAGTGATGTATGCCCCCAAATGTCAGCTGTGTTAAAAAAATCTGGAACTGGCACAGGAATTCTAAAAGTTGTGCGTGTCAAATAACAGACTGAATATCTGCATGAGCAGTATCTCATGAGACATTATCTTAGGGTAGAAATTGAAGCTTCCAGATGAAAGGATCTGAAAGATACCAAAAATATATTGTTTGCATGTACCAAAACATTAATAAACAGCTAAATCTAATTATTGCAAAAGCATACACACTGCAGCTGTAAGATTCTCTCTAACCATACCATTACAGCCTTACCAGTGAAAACAGAAATGTCAGTGCTCATGTAAACTCAGCTGCTGATATATATTCATTAGATTCTGAAAGGCTTCAACATTTCTTACTGTGTCAAATTTTGTCTCCATATCATTGGCCACAAATCAGTATAGGTATAACCTGCTATATCAAAATGTGATGTTTGAGGACACGTGGGCATCAGATCTATTTCCATAATTGTCTCTTGATGCATGAGCAGACCAGGATCCTGCCCGTGGCCTTGCCTAACTGAATTCTGTATATATTGTGCTTTGCCTAGTCTACAGAATTGCACATAAATAAGGAAACATCTCTGGATCAAATTTAGACTGTAAGGTAAAATTGCTAGGATATTACCATGCATGCGATGACACTCTAAGGTTTAAGAGTATTAAAGTTAACTTCATCTCTTCTAAGAGTTGCAAAGAAGAGAAATACTTGTGCCAGGAATACGCCAGCAGACAGCACAGGTGCTGCTATTGCCCCTATGGAGATCTCTGACTGAGCTCAGCCTATTTATATATAACTGAGTTATCTGAATTGATTCACTTCTTAGGAACCTTTACCTAATGAGAAAAGATGAGGAAGCAGAAGAAAGAGAAGGAAAGAGATTAACTGCAGACCATCCTCTGTCTTACACTGAAGGAATAAGCGCTCAGTGCTCAAGAGCTACTGAGCATCACTAAGTGATTACAAGTGCCCTTCTGGCTGCACAGACATGCTGAGCCAAGAGCTCTGTAAATGGGCCTGGTCACCTCTGCAGCATGACAGAAGGGTGACTCTAGCTATTCAAATCACTGGAGTTTTTATTGCTGGATCATTATCTGATCCAAGTACGAGAGAAGAACAATTTCTTCATTAGGATGCATATTGAGATTGATGTGCAATTTGAGTTTTGAAAATGAAAATGTTCCAGTCTGGTTTGTATTAAAGCAGTGCATTAGCAAAAATGGGCTCATAAGGAAACTCACTACGGCTCAACTCAGCAACGAGTGTTTCATTCACCTTTATAAAGGCAAAGTGAGTTTGTAAAAGGGAAAAGAAAAAATGCGTTTGTAAGCATTGCTGAGCAGGGAGTTTAGGAAGATATCTGCAGGAGCTGGGGAGCAGCAGGCCCAGAACAAGTACCTGAGCAGAACTTCTGCTCAGCAAT
Source organism: Tetrao urogallus (assembly GCF_951394365.1). Taxonomy (NCBI): domain Eukaryota; kingdom Metazoa; phylum Chordata; class Aves; order Galliformes; family Phasianidae; genus Tetrao; species Tetrao urogallus. Next base: position 12,167,697 of record NC_136829.1, on the reverse strand, counting down.
TCCAGACTATTCTAAAGCATTCCTCCATTCTTAGCACTTAAATTAGCTTCATTGTGAAACAGTAATTAAGCAGCAGGGAAGATTCACCGCCTTAGCCTTTTATTCTTGATTCTAATTTACATGATTAAATTCTAACTTATTCACTGATTACCTTCTTGCTTAGCATGCTTTAGATTCTCTCTTTCTTTCCTTCTATCCTTGCTTCTTTTGCTGGATGTAGCAGTGTTGGCCCTCAACAATCCACAGTTTTCAGGATGCTTGTGCACATCGCCCTGTTAGCATAATGAGCCACAAATACCTGAATCAAATATTAATATGTGTAAGAGCTTTAACACACACAGAAAATCCCCCCCAAAAAATTGTTTTGGCAGGCACATTTTGTACACTGTGTGAAGGGCTAACTTAGCTAACAACCTCCATAGAACTCCTGGAGATTTGTTCAGAACACATGCTTAAATTCTGTTGGAGAGGAGCTCTGTACATCTGATTTCATATTCATTCACTCTTTTTTTTTTTCTTCTGATCCATGCATAAGCAAAAACGTAAAATCTGTGGGGGAAAAAAAGGTTACATTTGTTTTAGAAATTTGCACATTTGATCCAGAAATGGATACACACCTCACAGCACACAGCTTTTGAACAAGTGAATGATAATTTCATGGTAATTTTCTGGCTGAACTGGTCCCAACACTCTTTCCCTTCACTTATCTTCTTGAGTTCTTCAATTTGTCTTAAAATTCACACCTCCATGCTGCCTCTTAGTTTGAAAAGGCTACTGTGCTCAAAATGAGTAACTTCCATACCAGACTGTACAAGCCAGTACCAGCTCTGAATGCACGATGTGGCAGACATTCTCTGCCAAAATGGGAATACTATAATTATTATTAATTATAAATTATTAATTGACCCAAGTAATGCTTGGAAAAAAAAAGACACCAAAAATCTGCTCTGCTGGTTTAGCATTAAGGAGTTAACATTCCACCCAGCAAACTGCTTCTTATTCTCTGTTCCTCCTAACAGTATAATACTAGATTCTTAAAGACAACTCCACAGAGATTCCTTAAAACAAAGTATCTTCCCCAGAGTGAGGAGCCCGTACCACATTTAGGCATTCATAAGCTGTAGAGTTCACACTGGAATCACAATGCTGCTTAGAGTGAATTGTGAAAAGCTGTTTCTGTTGAAAGGTTTTGCTGCAGCATGAGCAAGTGAAAGACTTCTCATCACTATGAGTTCGTTTATGTGCAATTAAATGACGTTTCTGAAACAAAGAAAATATTTGCAACATAACTATCCAGCTGTGTATCACATTCAACAAATCCACGCAGAAAAGGACAAGAGCACTACAGGCTCCTTCGTTACCCTCCACTGTAAGCAGATGCTGAGGAATGCATCAGTTGCTGCCCAGTCCCTTGGAGAAGGTCACAGCTTCTCCTCCTGAGGTCATTCCTGTTTGCAACGACCACAACCAGGTGAATCAGTGGAACACACTCCCAGGGAAGTTGCAGATGCCCCATTCCCAGCTGTGTTCAGGCCATGCTGGATGGAGCTTAGAGCACCTTGATGTGCTAGAAGGTCTGCATCCCTCACGATCCTAAGGTTCCCTTCCAACCCAAACCATTCTATTATGTAAGAGCTTTTTTTATCATACTGTCTAGCATTCTTATGGCAATGTAGTGGTACTCAATTTCACCCAGGACAGTAACAACAACAAAGACAAAAAATGATGTTCACACTACAGGCCTTGTGAATGGGCAAAAAGACAGATTTTTCAGATGGCTGAGAAAGGAAGCAATGGGAAAGCTTTGAATGAGGGCAGAATGAAGGTGCTTTTACGTGACAATTTGCTCTATCAAATAGTGCTATTATGGTTTAGGTTTTTTTTTAATCTTTTGTAGTTTCCATGGAAATAAGTAGGAGACATCACTGTTGGATCAACCTTCGTATTTCTCCATACTATCAGTTCAGCAGAAGATATATGCAGTATAATTGATGATTTCATTCTGGATTTTACAGATGTATAAAAAAGTATTTGTCAGAGATACACACAGATCAGAACCTGTGGGCCTTCATTTGAGCACACACACTCGCTGGACTAGAGATCTCCCCTCCCCCTTTTTTTCTCCCTGTAAGTCAGAGAAAAGTATTGCTAAGTTTCTAAAGTGTTGACTGTGCTGCAACATAAAGAAATACAACACAGGCCTGTGGTATTCGTGTGCTGTACAGCAAAGGTAAGCAACACAGCAACTAATTAAAAGTGGAATACACTGCCAAAGTCCAGTCTTCACTTAAGGCTGGAAAGCAATGTGATCCTGACCGTGTTTGTGGGTATGCTTACATGCTCAGACCGATTTTACCCAGTGACACTGGGTGAGAAATGTGGCTGAAAAATCACACAAAGCACAAATATTTGCCTTTGTTCTCACGTCACTGAGGTGGACCATTCTTCCTTTATACTTGTGAACATCCAAAAGATGTAACAAGACAGCCTCACTTTTCTGCATTCCTGTTTTATTTTTCATTTAGGAACCATTTTTCTTGCAAATAAACCATAACCACCCCACATCAGTCAGAATGCAGTAACAAATCTTCATCTTATTTAAGTAAGTATACCCAAAGTGAACCCTGCCTTGCCAAGTCATCCACTTAATGCGCAATAATTTGTCAAGGTGCTCTAAGCTCCATCCAGCATGGCCTGAACACAGCTGGGAATGGGGCATCTGCAACTTCCCTGGGAGTGTGTTCCACTGATTCACCTGGTTGTGGTCGTTGCAAACAGGAATGACCTCAGGAGGAGAAGCTGTGACCTTCTCCAAGGGACTGGGCAGCAACTGATGCATTCCTCAGCATCTGCTTACAGTGGAGGGTAATTGTTGAAATAGCTGCTTGCATGCAGAGCTGCACTGATCACGTTTGAAACTTTTTCCATCCCTGTGAATCTTCGTGTGCTGAGTAAGAGCGCAATGGTTGTGAAAGGCAGCTTCACAGTGACTGCACTGAACTGCCATTCCATGTATGGAGGCACGTTTTGGCACCTGGCAGTCAAAATAATTATTTTAATGGCAGATTTTGGATCTCCACAAGTTTGAACAAGAATTAGGTTGTGCTTAGCCCTGAGTTACACATTGGTTATAGAAGAAAATGGAAGGAAAAAAAAGACCTTCTGTGCTCTCAGCAACAATTCCAGAGTAATTAAGCATTTATAAGCTGAAATATCACTGATTTTAATGAAAACTGTTTAACAAGTCAAATCCCTTTGAAAATTCCAGCAACTGCTTTCACCTGCACAAGATTAATTTCAAAATGCTACCTAAAGCAGCCTGTATATACAAAGGAATTGTGACATGTAGATAATAATCCCATTTCCACCTTGAAATATTTACATCTGTTAAGTGGCACCTTTCTGAAAACACAGACAGATACAAAAGGCAACTTTGTCTGCCTAAATATTTGTAATACAGCCATTTCATAACTTCAAAAAATCTAACGCTGCATCGAGCTCTTCTTCGTATTTGTCAACTGAATCACTCAAAATAAGTAAATACACTCTGTGTCTTAATACTGATTTCTTAATAAAACTCTTACCCCTACAAGAATATTTTCTTCCTAGAAGAGAATTGAATTTACTCATGAAATAAAGCCACAGTGAGTTTACAGGGATTTGAATCAAGTCTTCCAAACAAGAGCTGTTCAAAAATGCAGTACATGGAATCACCAGAAAATCCCAAGGGCTTGCATCTCCAGAACTATGTATGATAATTTTAACTTCTATTTTCAGTGTCAATCTGTATGCCAACGCTGTTTGATATGGATGACAATGGGGAAAAACACAAATTAATTTTCTGCGTATAGAATAAAAATGGACTTATGCAGTGCTCTATTTTTTACATTCTGGGAGAAGATCCCAGCCAGAGAAGAGGCATTTCAGTTTATTGTATCACCTTCAATGTTTCATGATTGTTTTGTAGCCTGAAAATAATAGTGGATATTGAAATAAGCAAATTCAGAATCCTACAGGTATCCTGGAGGGGAAAAAGACCAAAATACTTGGTGTTTTGTATTTTAAACAGCTTACAATCAACCACAATATGGTTACATCATCTTACATCAACCACAAGATGTCACCCCATCTCCTTGCAGGAGCTTCCCTGTAAATCAGCAGTGACCACATTTTCCATAGCACATTCTGTAATGATGTAAAGTCACAGAACGCATTTGGTTTCATTACAAGCAGCAACAATTACAAACATTTTGGCCCTAATTATCTCTACATTCCCTTTTCCCCCTGCTTTAAACTCACCCAAATCTCTTTTCTGTGCAATATAGGCACTGCAGTGTGGACACTGGTATTTTGGCACATCTTCTCCATGCTTCCTTATTATGTGTGCTTTCATGTTACCACTCTGAGCAAATTTGGTGTAGCAAATGTAACATTCGTGTGGTTTTTCACCTATTAAAATGTGAATATATACTTAGGAACCCTGTATTCGATACAAACACTACATTCACACAGATCTGAACATCTAATCTTTAACAGCAACAGCCAGACCAACCACAATGTAACGTTACCTTGTAATGCACGAAAGGCCAGCAAGTTTACATAGCCTGTTCCTATGCAAACTCCTGGTTTCCTGAATCTGCAAGTCAACCTGATGAAGCATAAAACCATTAATTCTAAATTATTAATCAGGAATTATCTTCGTTACCTTTTATCCCATCTTGTGGATGGATTCCATTTCACGTACAAAAATGCAGTGTTACAATTGAGTGCACAAGGAGAGGAAGTGAATGGCTGCGACATCAAGATAAAATTGATTCAACCCCAGCCATCAATATTGGGGAAATATTTTCCTTTCCTTGGCTTTCTTTACCAGAAATCCACATCAGCTCTGAATATCATCAAAAATTACATCAGCACTGGCAGAAAGCACAGTCTAAGAGCACAGAGAAACATCCAGTGTTGAGGTTTTGAGCCAACTCCAGCTTGGCCCTAAGGGCTGAGCCCCCACCATTACTGGGCAACACAAGGCCCACTTTTAGATATTTCTGGTCAATTTCTCGAAAAAGAAGTTAGTCTGTTTGCACCAGATTACTTTCAAATGTAAACCAAAGCATAAGTGGGCATATTCAGGAGATGTGAAACACACTGCCATTCGTGCTAACATGAGGCACACATCACACTGTGACTGAACTGATGTGAAACCGGAATTATGAGGTAGATAAGGTAGATACTATGTTTTCAGACCGTGTGCACATTACAGTCAATTTGGGCAAGATCAATCTGAGGTCACAACAATGTGGAATAAGCAAAATGCACAAAGAATGTGCTTTTCAGGTATGCTTTTACTCAAAATCACGAATGAAAAGCGTTGTGATTTACAGTCTGAAATTAGGTCACAAGGAAACCCATGAATTTTGAACGCCTATAGGAGACACAAGCATAAATCATTACACTGGGGAATCCTACCTGATTCCAAGTGTACCTGATTGCCAAGTGTCTTTTCAGTTTATATGCATCTTTGCCAGCATAGCTGCACAGGTAACATGCATGAGGACGCTCTCCTGTATGTGAGCAAATGTGCCGCTGCAGTTTACTTGCCTGGCATAAAAACAAGACAATTTCTGCAGTAACATTTACATTTATAGAAGTATAAACAATTGAAATATCAGGACATTCACAAAATACATCTACTGCAATTTTAAATATTGCATCCGTTACAGACTTAGTGCTGTCTGTGCTGGTTTTAGCTGATATTCTGTACTCTTCCCCCAGATGATCTTGCTTCCATCTTTAGTACCAACATAAGTAAAAGGAGAACCCTTAACATGAGAATAGAAAAAGCCACATTTTAAAATTGGCTGAAAAGAACACCAATTACCTTCATGCTACTCTGTATACCAAATTTAAAATGCCCAAACTCGTTAGCTAAAGCCTTTATTCATCTTCAAGTTCATACAAAGAACATTCACTGCAGAAGCCTAATTCATTCTATTTTTAACACTGTTTTTGTGTTCTGTCCTACATAAATAACAAGTATGCAAGTTGAAATCAGGAGTTACCTTCTGTAGAATTCCTGCACACTTCATGAGCTCACTTCTAGAACCACTTCAATCTACCATACCATTGACTTACATAGAACTAAGCACGATAGTTTCCCCACTTTTGTAGCCCCTGTGGTCCTTTCACAAGTCAAGTTTTATACAACGTCAACTTTGGCCATTTGGCCATGCACTGTCCAGCTGTACATTTGCACTGCAAGCCAAGCATTAATACTGAGCTTGACATATACAGCTTAGTATCTGAAAGCCTACCAACTTTCCCCAAAGGATTCGGAAATGCTGTGCTTACTTCTGCACTTGAATATTTACACATTGAACACTTGAAAGGTTTTTCAAAGGTATGCTTGTAACACCTGTGCCGTGAAGCTCTCCGCTGGTCACAAATGCCATATCACAGTCACTGCATTTACAGGGCCTGGTCCCTGTGAGAATATATCGTTTCTTAGAACCTTATTTAACAGCTGTTTGATTTGTCTGCATTAAATCAACACAATTTTTGCCAGGACCTTTTTGTGACTCTATTTTTTTAAAAATAGGCAATAAACATCCCCCACATACTGATCATAAACACCCGCTTTGTCAATTCGCTTCACATTCACAAACAGTCACAAAGAAATCATCAGAGAAGTTTCTATCACGCATACAAAAATCCGACAAAACCGAAGCAAATTTTCAGTTGATAAAAATTCTTAGAATGGCAAAAGGTAACAGGGAATCGCAAACAGACCACATCCTGTCAGTGCAGAGCTCCAAACAAAACTGGTGAAGCTTCTGAGGACAGAACGATCACAGAATCCACCTCTAAGTCTGCCACTTGCCCGTGGATTAAATCCTGCAGACAATATGTAATGGAATAACTACACACATTAGATACCTGCATGCACATTCACGTGGTTCTGCAGGAGAGCAGCTGTTCGAAAGGCCTTGAGGCTGATGGGACACACGTGACGTTTTCCTTTAGAATGGATTTTCCTGTGGCAGTTCAGACTTGATACCTTGAGCGAGGTGTATGTACACAACTCACAGCTGAAGGCTGCTTTTTCTCCTGTGAGAACAAAGACGCATTTAGATCATGAGATACAAAAGAATGACTTCACTCTTCAAAAATAGTACTGAATTCAAGATAGTGCTTCTAGTTTAGGGAAAACTACCTCACATTTATGCATAAAAGTGCTTCAAAACGCAATAATTTCTGCCTGACAGCTTGCCTTTTTGTAATGTAGCTATTTAAACTTAAGCAACTCACCCCAAGATAGTGCCACGCATTAGTGATACAGTTCAGAACCTAATTCTAGAAATCCTACCTCTGGTCTAACTCCCACCTCCAAGAGGAGATGAAAGTGGCTAAGATGTGGTTCATGAAGGCACTTCTAAACAATGCAACACACTTCTTGTTGTCAACTGTATGATTAGTGCCAACAAATTTAAAGATTTGGGTACGGCAGGCTAAGCTATCCTCAGCTTTCAGTAAAGTATATGTAAAATCTGGTACGATGTAAAAGCTGCTACAAAATCATTAGTTGACTTCGACGAAAGATCAACTACTTGAAGAAGACAGAATAAAGTTACAGGATTATATAACGTTTCCAAGTTCTTATCACAGCAGTAACAAGTTCCTTTGAGAGTACCAAGTAAAGAGGAAGCATGCTGCACTTTCAGTTTTGAAAAAGATTCAAAACTGCAAAATGGCAAATAGATCATATGAGAAGAGCCTTTCCAGAACAGTTGCCTCAGCTCCCAAGTGCACTTTGTAATGTTTTTCATGCTGAGACCAGAATACATTTATACAGTGCTTCATAGCACACAGAACATGCAGCTAACACTTGAGTGACAGCAAACAAGACTGCTTTATTGTTGTTTATTCATTATGGATTCATCCCACAGAACAGAACTTCCTTTGCATTGTTAAACCTGCTAAGTGTGCTTCCTTTAAACACAGTATCCAAACCAAGGGACATTATTGATTGGTACAACATCCATACTTCAAACTTCCTCCACCAGTATACCTTCATATCCAGATATTATGAGGGACACATTCACAGATTCTTCAACTCCACTGATGTCACCCAACTTTCAGAGTACAGACATACAGATGCTAGGGAAAGTCACATTACATGCCCTTTAAGCCAGTCCTTAACCTCTGCAACACACTTTTAACATTCCTGAAATATTAAGACAGCTACGTTCCATTACTCTTATTTAGGTTCTGGGAGATAACCTTGCTGACAGGCACTGGTATTTGCCTACCGCTCTCAACCAGTAAGTTGCAACCATTCTAAGCTCATCCATAAACCCCTGAATCTTGAAGCTGAACGGACCAAGGAAGATTAAATAAATTATTAGGCTTATTCATTATATTACTCATTTATACCCAATCTTAACTTTGACAGCTCCCTGGAGGTTTTAAAAACCACATCATGTTCATCTTGTTTCAAAATCTAACTTAAAATATGTTATCAAATAATTAACTACAAATATTATAGTCAACTGTTTACCTTTCTTCTGAAACGAGTGAAGCACTCGTTTGACATTTTAGATACTTGGGATTTCTTATAACTGCTTGTACTGATGGAGATGCATATCTGTGGTTTTTATCTTCATCATGCGAGTCTGACAAATCATCACTAGCTTCACAGCTCAGATCCTCTGCTTCCTTTCCTCCATCCTCTTCAGATTGGGCCAATTGCTGGACCTTATTTTCAAATTCAGTGACATCATCATCTCTGTTAACCTACTTAAACGAGAAGTTTTTAAGCTGCCTTAATCAAAAGTAGTTGCTAATGGCAAAACAACTCAACTTTCATCAAGAATCAATCTGGTAATGCACAGTCATCCTAAATACTATTAGGGAAAGCTGCAATGAAATTTCACATTTAACATCCAGCAACCTAGCTGGGATCTGAACCATTACTAAAATGGAGTCCTTGCTCCTGAGAATTGTACACTGAGTTTCAGAGCATCTTTCTGAGACTGCAGCAAGGAGAACATAGAAACTTATATCCTCAACATTTAAAGAAAAGGTATTTTGAACTTAATTTCAGTACTTTTGCCTTCTAAAAAAGGACAAGATATGTTCTCATTTTTTTTTTCTTTTTTAAAATGAAACTAATATAGGACACACATCCAACAACCACTGTTGTATTGTATTCATTACTGAAAGAAAGGAAACTATCTAACACTGTTTAACAGATCTAGGCTATGAAAAACAGAAGCACCACAGCGTTTCTGATGAATTGAATTAAAAGTTTGAGTTGTAGCAGCTGAGAGCTAGTAATCTAGAAAGGCTACATTTTTTGTTTGCTTTCCTCAGTATAGGTTGAAAACAGAGAGCTGCACAAAGGATTAGCTATTTCAGTCCAACAAATCTCATCACTTAGGAAAAATGATACGAAAGTCAGAACTGTAGCCTTCAGTCTTAGTTGTAGGCCCTGAACCTTCTGTCCCTGCTCAGCTGGAGGCCACACGGTGTAACTCAGTTGGTTTTCCCACTTTTCAAAGTATTTGAAGTGATTCCCATGTTTCCCATCCGGAGGCACTCAGCCTGGTGCCACCTCTCTGAGTGCTGCTGAAGAGCTGGCTGACGGCAGCGCTCAGCATCTCTTACCTTTGCAGCTTAAGTATTGTGCAAAGCTGATGAAGTACATTCATAGAGGCAGTGGAGTGCTATATAAACATCATTATATTATACTTTAGGCCACTGCTGGTTATTCAAGGAGAACAAGTTTTGGATTAAGTGTTCTCCAAAGGTATTGTAAAAATGTTTTTGAGGTAAACTGGTGAGATTTGAGAGACTAACATTTAATCTTGTGTACCTTTCCAGACTAGCGATTTCCAACACTCAAACATCTCACAAGACCCACTTATCATTCATACTCTATTGGAAACCAGTGCAGAGGAAGGATGTGGAACCTTCCCTCTAAATGCTGCACAGCGCATTGCAGACCTGCTATTGCCAACTATGAGCCAGATCCCACTCAACACTTCACTGACCTTAAAAAATATCCCTCGCCAATTTATGGTTTTCCTCACCTGTGTAAGCGACCCCTGGAAAGCAGCATTTGTGAAATATCTTTAGTTCAAAGTAGCAGCAATGCTGCTGGTTTGTTTGGCTTTATAGTTCCATTAGACAAGGTGGTGTTTTGCCCAACACCAATATTATACTGTGCTCGTCTGCATACAGTAAGCACTACTGGGGTATCCAGGAGCCACATGAGCCCTTTTCCAAAGAATTTGACAGGGACTTTTTTACTTTTGTGTTTAGAGTACATAAGATAGCACATGTGATGCAGCTCTGGATTTCTACAAAAGGTGCAGCCATGAAAAGTACGTCAGTGGTAAGGCTGTGAGAGTGGTAACAGGCTGTAAGGATGGCAAATTAAAATCTTCCTGAAAAATGAATATAACGATGAGCCAGATATTAATTAGGTCATTGACCTTATTGGACCTTATCCTCAAAGGCAGCGCATTCCTGTAATTACCACAGATGTCCTTGACACAGCTACTCTTATCCACAAATCTGTAGAGTTGCAAATGCAAGAACAACATAAAATTTTTACCCTTAGTGACTGCAAATTAGTCATACCTATTATGTTACAATGATTCAACACAAATCCAAAGCAATTATTTAAGGAAGAGTGTGTATTCCATCAATTCAGGGCTAATATTCCAGTGCTGATACCACATTATGAATAATCTTCTGAATCTGTACATATGCAGCTGATATTATAAAAGCTTCATTATGATGCAACGTAAAACACAAGTACTTCAAAGTCTTCAGCTTCATTCTCTTCCCATGTTTTAGAAAATCATTTCAGATGGATTTAGGGGCTGTGTAACCAGCCTTTCTTGTGTATATTTTACACCTCCATATTCCCATCATAGGTCCTAAACTATAACCCTCTGATACCAACAGGATTGCCATTAATTTAAATGCGTTTGGAATTAGGCCCAGAATAGGTTACTACTCAAGTAGAAATGCTATTTGCACATTTATGACCTGTCCACAAAACTCGGGGCTGTTACGGTACAGCAGAAAGAAAAAAACAAAAAACAGACCAAAGCAAAAAGCCTAACAGATAAGCCCCAGTTTAACCTTACATGTTCGTAACCATTCACTTTTATGATATTTCTTCTTGCAGTTCAAAACTCCATTCTCCTCTGGCACATGACTCCTGTTACCCTACTAGGAAACTCAGTCTTTGTTGTGACTTATTTTGACAGTTTTAATATCATTTTCCACCTGGCATCTGAAGTTTTCCATTTTCACTTTCCTCCGATGTCTCACTTTTGTTTCCAAGTGTATGTTGCATTCACACTGCACCTGTCACAGTGGAATCTATGTCCCCTAACATTGGTCTACAAACATATACGCCTTTACTTTTGCTCTTACACCAGGGACAACTGCTACCTTCGTCACCTGTTTTGCAGTGTGATCTGCTCCTCCGAACGATGATAGCAGGAAATAGCTCTCACACCATCACCTGCTTCAGAGAAAGCCTTTAGAATGATAAGTTCTCCTACCTCACGTGCCTCCTTATATGTTGGTCTGTTATCAGGTTGTACTCACTAAATGGTGACATATTTTCACTTTATTTTCTGGTGCTGTTGTCGACTTGTTCTTTTAGTGTTCCAATTTTGCACTGAAGAAGGATTACTTCAGGGACTACCAAAGACCTGAACTAAAAAAAACGAAAGTCATATCAACTAGTGGTAAAAAAAATACACTATATACATGATGTATATACAAATACATTATATTCAGTGCTGCTCCAAGCACTGAAATTAGCAGATTCAGAATAAACTTAGTGCTTCAGCACTGGCCTAGAAGGTTCTCAGGAGAAATTATACGTTCTGAATTTCAGAAAAGACACTGATCACTTGGAAAGAAGACGACTATTAAAACATTTTAGCTTTTTCCTTTTTTGCAGACATCTGGCTCTGGGACAGGAGTTGCAGTTGTTTCCAGCAGGCATTTTTTAGCATTCAGATCTGCCTTGGATTTCTTGCCAAACAGCACAGGACTACTGTCCTCATCTCTACGGCCATTTAAAAGCTGGTCAGACCTCTAGCCCAGTGGCTTAGCTGCAGCCCTGTTTGTATATACAGTCCTACTTGTTACTGTACTTTTTCACCGTAGCAAAAGAAAGACGGGAACACAGCAAAGCAAAGTCAAAGAGAAGTCATTCTGGGGTGCATTGGTTCACCAATGTCCGGCCAGGTGTAAATTACCACTTCTCTTTCTCAGTGCAAAGAGGAGGATAAGCAGAGATACAGCACTCTCTTAGAGGCACAGAGATGCTCGGACTGTGCCACTCATGCACAAACCACTTGATGTGCACTGTATGAAGGCACAGTGAAAGTCCTGTGCTGCTCTCTCTCCAGGGCTCCTCTTGGCTTTGAGAAGACAAATACCCTCTTTAAATATGAGTGGTTCTAATAGAAGAACCAAAACAACTTCTATTGACTTAAAGACCTTAATACTTTTACAGCATGCCTCTGCTTTTCAAATCCTGCTCCATGCAGTTAACAATTATAATTATATAGCGTGACAAAAAACCAGGGCATAATAGCATACAGATGTGGGATACATAAAAGGGAAAGCATTTAGCATAAGCTTGTTGGAGCTGAAAGTACCAGGGGTGATTGCTCAGGCACAAGTCACAGGAGTGGTCTAAAAATATTAACCAGAATTGCAATTTGTGTATTAACTGTTTCATCTAACACTGTTACAGACTTAGAAACAATTTTACTATCCAGTAATGCATGGTTTGCTGCTTCTGGCAGACAGCAGATCTACGTGCCTGGGTCTGTTGGGAAGAAGTGTGTGTGCTTCAGGACCTTTTTCTTCCATTTCAAACGTCTTGAACATAGTTACAGTTAACTACACCTCAGTGACTCCCACTGTTCTTACAGAATACTCTTTAATCAAAGAGATAGCAAAGAAAGTTCTAAAGACAACTCCCTTTAGTTAGTTAGTAAAGCCTTTTGCTGCTGTTTGTGCAAAGGTCAAAGAAGTTACGTTTAAAAGGCAGAAAGTTTTCCTCTTGTTTTGACTAAACTGGAGGAAACGTGCTAGAGCTGTGCAGAATTTGATTGCCAAACATCAAGTGAAGACACACAGTGAGAAAAAGTAGTAAAGGTTTAACCCAACTGATGTAAGAAACAAAATTCAAGGATGACCATGTTTCCTTGCCTTTATCACACTGTTAATCTTTAATCAGGAAAACAGTTCTGAGAACAGCGCTTTGTGGACAAATAAACAGGCATAAATGTCTGGAAGTTAACAGGATCACCAGAGAACAAGACTATTAAATCATTGTCCTAATAAATCAACAGATGAGATGTACAACCCCAAGGAGTTCAAATTCTGCTTCCACGTGGATATGCAGCAAGTGCACGTTAAACCTTGCAGAATCAGCAGAAAGGAGCTGGTCTGCGGGTTCAGAAGAGCACTGGCTTCCTGTGCAAGTTTTTTCCAGCTCAGATCACAGTTCTGCACAGGTGCTAAAATGTCTGAGGATCCTGAATCGAACTCCTCAATGTAAAAACCCAAAGAAATTTAGGATGGTCAGCAGAGTTCAAGGACAAAATAAGGAATTACTGCCGTAGTGCTACTGCAATGCAAATTCCTGAACTATGCAAGATTAACCTGTGGATTACTTGTTTTTACTTTACTTGCTGAATGCACATTGGTTGCTGGTCAATTGAACATATTAAAGCTCACAAATAAGACCTTCTTCCTTAAGTAAAGAGTATTTGTATGCTAATGAACCACCCCAAATCAGTAACCTTGGAGACAGGTATAGATGGTCAGTAAACAGAACTGTGCAGCAGTCAGAATTCTGTCTTCCCAGAAGGACGAGAAAAAAAGTGTGATCTCCAGTGTACAGTATGTAGGGTTTCACCTGACCTATTAACACTTACATCAGGGTTTACCAGTCAGCACAGGATCTATTACACAGGGAACTGCTTTATGTAATGTTGATTTTCTTGCAGCAGTCAGGTTCAAGAACCCAAAGGTATGCAGTGCTTGACCTAGGCACATTTGCCTTCTGACCTTTAGTTGTAGCCTGGCTTTTATTTCTGCACAATCAGCTTCTCTCTCTTCATGTTGTCACTTCCAGTGTTACAAAGTGCTTGAAATATTCATTGAAGCCATTTTCCTGGGAAAAATATAGAACAAGTCTTACTTGGATCAGAAGTTTAGCCCAAGTTGGTGCTTTTGTGCCATCAAAGCAGAAAACGGATCATAGTAATGTTTTTCACTTTAAATAAGGACGCACTATTTGCATCACAATAATCTAAAGAGTAGCCAGCAGGGACTGTCTGTGGCACAGAATATAAATACGAAAAAAGATAATGATCTTGTCTTATTTATGTTTTAAACTCCTCAGATCAGGAACTATCAACCAAACCAGAAAGAACCCACAAGAAGTGAGAAGCTGACATTGCCAACTCCCAGCCCCTTCCCACGGAGAAGATAAAGGCTTGGAGACGTAAAGTAAAGCATCCAAAGTCAAACAGGAAATCCATAGCAAATCCATAGGAAGAAACAGAAGCTAAACTTGTGGATCTGCACCCACGCTCACTGTAGGGAACCATTCTTCTTGAAGGCAACCGGCTGATGAATGACACGGATCTGTGCCCCATAGGTTGGATTTCATGTAACGAGGAATAAAAATGACAAGTGAGACAAAAGGTAAATGAGAGTCTTTCAGTAAGTGAGAAGTTAGTTGCCAGTTGGATAAACTGAAGCAACAACTGACAATGCTGTGCTGCTAGCAAGCAAAGGAACATGGAGAAGTACTGTGCAGCATGCAAAAGGAAGGAGCTCCAGGAACCAGGATTAGCTCATCCTAGAAAAAATAAACCAGCTTACATTTTTACAAGGCACTGCCATTTCATTCCATAGGTGAAGTCTCTCTTAAAAGTGCCAGTAGCACCCCAGTAATCAGCAGGAAGACAAAAACTGCTCTTGAGCAAGAGATTGAAACATTGCCTGCTGCTCTGATACTGTGGGTTTGGCACTAAGGTTTGTCATTTACCCTTCCACAGGTAGGAAGCAGGGAGTCCTTGACAGCTGGAAGCACACAGCACTGTGGTAAACAGCTTTCGCTCCAGGAAGGGTTACCATTTTTATTTGCAAAGCTAAATATTGGTGCCATCTGGGCTTTGTGTGACTGAGCAGAGCAGATGCTGCATAGGTGAAGGGAAACAGAACCTTATGCTGACTGTTTTCCACTCTGTTTAGTACAGTTTGTCCCCATCTCTCCTGGCTGTAGTCCTGCTGTGCATCCAGCCAAAAAATGCATTAACCACACAAAAAATAAGACACGTTGTTATCAGTCTTGTACTGGCTAAGGTAAATTCAAAGTCTTGGTGGGTCCAAACACTCCATATGCCTCTTAGATCTTCTACAGAGTGCCCACTCTTGTGCCATATCTGGCTACAGGGCACGTACCAGTGGACAGAGTCATGCACAGTGTAGTTATGGCTACATGGCTCAATGCCATCTCTAGAACTAACGGGATAGTGAGAGAGAAGGGTAAATGGTGGACAGCATGCTGCTCAGAACCAGCAAGTGAGGAAACACCATTCGTGGGGAATGCTTGCCTTGCTCTGCTTGTGGGGTGCTGTCTGGTGTGACACAAAGGGAATTAAATCCTCACAGTCCTTTACAGGCAATGTGCAGCTAAGCCACAGCACCTCCCTAGTCAGTCACTCCAGTTTTTATTCTTTACAAGAGAAAACAGAAAAGAGAACCTCAGCACCCCCAGTGACTATAACAATATCTGAGAGCCTGTCAGAGAGAGCTTTAAAGAAAAGAAAAGGAGTAAAACCTTTGCTGAAGCAGAAGAATAACAAGCAAGAAACCAGTCTGCCTGTAGTATAATGTTGGCCTTGAAATGTACTGTGGCGCAGCACTTTCCTTAAAATATAGCTTAGGAATGGGAAGTGGAGCTGAAATTATGCATCAGATATTCATGACTTTCATCAGAAAACATAAGCATGCACTAATGCATGTTTCCTGAGATTTGCTGCCATTTGTTTTGAGAAGTTTTAGCATGCCTGTTGTCAAGATGAAAAAGCTGGACAGGCTAACAAAAGTCCACCAACCCAGAAGAAAATCTCAATATTTATTCCTCTCCTTCCTCTGCCTTCAGAACATATCACCTAACTTGGAGGACAGGTGAAAAAAAGGGACACCTCCTTAGTGAGCCACAGACCCAGTATCCTAAGAGCTGCATATAACATGACAGGTACCATTGAAGGTTGGACAGGGAAATGTGGAAGGGAGGCACTGTGCTCCCAGTTGGCAGAGCACACGAGGAGAGGAGCACAAAGAGCCTCCAAATCTCACGCAACTGCGTCAGAGCTGAAAAAGTGCACACAAGAAAAGGGGCTGTGAGGTGGAAATGTCACACAGAGCCGCAGCGGGCCTGGTGTAAACACCTGGCTCTATCACAGACTCTTTTGCAACTGCATGTAATCCACACAGGTCAGGATTTGTTGTCTAAAAGTGAGCAAGTAGTCCCTGGTCTCTGCAGGCTGTATGTGCATGAGAGCAGCCCTTGGAGCAGGGCTTATGCAGCTGCTGGTAAAACAGCCACTGCAGCATGCTTGCTCGGTGGCTCGGTGGCAACTGGGCACAGCTTTGCAGCAAAAAACAACAATCAGAAGCAGCGTTCTTCAGCTAGTACAATAACTGGGAGAATCTATTAAAGAAGAGCTATCCTTCTTTAACAGAACAACAAGCGATATAAAAACTCTTCTGCAGTGACAAAATGTGGGATAATTAGTACGGCAGGGGGTAGAATTTCTCAGTATTATTATATGCCATTAACTTTCAAATTTCATTGAGAGTGCTTCCTTACACCTCTGTTTGTAGCAACGAAGCCTGAAACCTTATGGTGCCTTCTCTCAGAATCCCAGAATGTTCACATTTACTGAATTGATCTCCAGTGAGTTGGCAAAAGTGGAAGTGCTCAAAAGCATTATTCTGAACAGGCTGAATGATGTCCATCAAAGCAAACATCCTGAAAACACTCCTTTTGAGGCACTTGTTGAACACGATCATCTCAAAATGTCATATTCGCCCTCATTTACATAATTTGACAGCTTCCAAGAAGACACCTTGATTAGCATCACATTCAAGTGTCAAGATGTACAGAGAAAAAGTGCCAAACAAAAGTTAGATCCAAGGAAGTTGTATCAGCTATTAGATAATATAATACAGTTACTACCAAAGAAGATTCTTCACTTCAGTGGAAAATACACTTTAAATTCAAGACTTTTTTGTTTTTTTTAATTTAAAAAGAGGCCCCCAGACCAGCTCCCATGTTTCTTACCAGTGAAACCCCCGCGCTCATTGAACCCAGAAGGCAGGCAGACATCCAGCACACAGCAACGTGCTGTGGCAGTGGGTGAACACCCCAAGACCAGCACGGCCGAGCTCCTGGAGATGCCACTTCTAATTTCCTGTGGCAGCCACTGGAACTTACGAGTCTTCAGTATCTTCAGATTACAACTTCAGTGCCATATGTTGCGTATCTGAATCTCTAAATGAGAAGTTTCTTCTAAAAAATCTCGGCCTTGATTTGCATATGCTTCAGTTATGTCATTCCACCACAGTACAAAATACTATGCGTGCTTTATATAGGGGCTTCAGGCTTACTGTGTGTTTGTGGCATGCTTTGAGATCCTCTGATAGGAGGTGTTACCTAAATAGAAGTAATTAGATGCTTAAGTGTCTAGAATTCCCGGTGGACATCTGCACTCGAGCCCTGCTGCCATCACAAATGAAAAACATTTGGAATCCTTAATGTGATTTTTAATGGACATATGTTCATAACACAGTGCCACCAATTTGGCATATTTAGTGTCTTCTCTAGAGAAGCCCACAGTTTGTATAGCAAGATTGTGGGAGGTTAGGATTGCAGTGTGAGAAAATTTGCACAACACCTGCCTGCCTATAATTTAATTGGCAGAATCTAATGCTGCGGGTTCGGGGATTTTTTTCTCCACTCCAAACTGAAGAGGCACGAGGACTAATCCTGCACTGCTACACTGTCAGCTTGAAGCTTTTATTCAGGCTTTGACCATGCTGCAATATGATCATTTTCTGGCCCTGTCTTTTTTTTCCCCCTTCAATCTGAAGTATTACCGTTTAACTCTCAGTTGATTATTTCTATGTATAATGACTTTTATAGGACCACCAGCAAAGGCTGTGATTATTGCTGTACTCCTCTGCAAAGAAAAAAGTCTTCTCAGAAGAATATGCCACGTTTTATTTTTGCTGAAGCGCTTAATGACATATTTTAACATGAAAACATTTGGGCAAAATATTTCTGCTCACAAACACCACTCGCATTATCACATCGGCTCCGATTTTACCTTTGCTTACGGCAGAGCCCTTTCTGAAGCAACCTCCAGCACCTCTTATCCTAACAGATTTTTGTTTTCCTTTTCAGGAATGTTCGGCCTTGCTGTGCATCAAGGGCAGCCCCTCTTACTTCACTATTTTTTTCCCCTTTGCATTTACGACACACAATAAAAGGCTTTGCAGGAGAGATAGAGGATATGGTCCCAGGGGAAGCATTCCCATGCCCACTGACCACTGTGCTTGTGAGTTCCAGCCCTGCAGTGCCTGCAGCTCAGAGTGCAGCTTGGTGCTGCTCTGGCAGACCCAGCTCTTTGGGGCTTGCAGCTCTGCTGTCTGCATCAGTGAGAGCCTTGCAGGAAACACCTCACTGACTGCACGAAGCTGAGCAGGCGGTGGGTTAAGAATATCCTTTGCATCAATTTTGTTGCTTTAAGAAACTCCAGAAACTTACATTGCATTTCCAAATTCACCATTCTGTGAGCTATTATTGATAATATCTTACATGATGGTAGAACACCCACTGACATAAAAAATGCCAGAATTTAGCATTGCTGGCACTAAATGGAAGCGGAGTGCAATGAAATGGCACAGGGGTTATTTCTACACTGATCTTTGTCTGAAATATGTCAGTCCTCACACACTGACTGTGCAGGCAAACTGACACAAAGATCAGCCTCTGTTTGTGGACATGACGGTTTAAAATGGAGTGGCAGAAGGCAAGGAGCTGGCAGACGGGCAGAGTCAGGAGCAGTCAGGGGAGACCTAATTTAAGCACAGGTTAATATTTTATTGCACCCACAGGATGCAGAGTAAAATAACAAATAATTTTTTTGGGGGGGTAATTGCTGAGGCAGTTGGTGACCTGCCTCTTCTCCAAGTTATAGAGATAGATAACAATTGCTCAGCTTGCATGAGCCTATAGTGAGCCACCACCAGCAATTCTCCAGTGCCGAAGCTCAGCATTTCGATTTACACTGCGTGCTTTCTTTAGAGTCACATGGACGAAAACAAGACCTCCAGGCAGGAGCATACTGTGGTTTTTCAGGCCCATCCGTGCTCAGCACTGAACTTTATCCACAGACCAGACAGAGCAAACACACCTCAGCCGAACCCCAGCTTCACAGCCAACCTGTGAGCAGCAGCTCGCTGTGCCAGCTGCTGGGTTGCGCCAGCTCCCTGTTCCAGGCTGTGCCCAACCTCTTCCACACACTGAGACGCTGTGATGCTTTTGGTTTCAAAGCTAAACTGCATCAAAGTGTGGTCAAACTTCATCAAAGTTTTGTAACTGCTCCAAAGAGCAAATCCAGGGACCAAGAACTACCGCTTTCAGCATTCATTAATCGGACCTGTTCAATGATTACCTCGCCAGGGCTGTTGACAACTTCGCACGATGACAGTGTGTCAGTGGCAGTGTCCCAAAACACAACCAGTGGTGATGTAAAGGACAAGCCTCCCTCACTTCACCCGGTGGGATGGACACCACAGACAATATTTAAAGAAGGAGAACGCCGCCTCAGAAACCAACAAGCACTCCAAAGCAAGGGAAACACCATCAGCTGAAAGGGAGCCAAATCCCCACTGACATCCATCCAACTCAACAGTAAGTACAATGCTTTCTATATATTTTTTCCAGCTTGAGATTAACAGTGATTAAAGTTCTTTTTGTTGACTTTAGGCAGAGGTATAAGATTAAGCCTACTACAAATTCTGGTCTTTCAATATGCATCATTAATGGTAGAATATCACAGTATCCTAACAAACACAATATATTTGATTTTAGATCGTGATCAGCATTTCAAAGCCCTCAACAAGAGCCACTGCAGCTGCAGTAATGCCCCCAGAGCTGAAAGATGAGGTCAACGTCATGCCTAAGGTTATCCAGGGGGATTTGGAGAGCCTGCCTCCAAAAGTGAGGGAGTTCATTGAAAGCAGTGCCAAGCTGTGCCAGCCTGAGAGCATTCATATCTGCGATGGCTCAGAAGAAGAAAACAAAAAAATTCTGGACATCATGGTGGAGCAAGGCATGATCAAGAAGCTGAGCAAGTATGAGAACTGGTGAGTAGTGAAAAGGGGGACAAGGGGTGTCTCAGAACAGCAACGTGCATTCTCTGTCCTGTTTAGGTTTAAAACTGTTCGTAACCTGCAATATTTGCTTTCCATGAACATTTTGGCACCCCAGTTTACATAGTTGAAATAATTGAGAA
This sequence comes from Tetrao urogallus, assembly GCF_951394365.1. Classification (NCBI taxonomy): domain Eukaryota; kingdom Metazoa; phylum Chordata; class Aves; order Galliformes; family Phasianidae; genus Tetrao; species Tetrao urogallus. Next base: position 12,147,052 of record NC_136829.1, on the reverse strand, counting down.
CAGCGAACTTTTCCTGTAAAAATTAACATAAAACAGGAATATCAGCAGTACATTGTCTCTATTTATTAGTTACAGAAATCAGGGAACTGGAATAATGTCATGAGACTTATGTAAGTAATCATTAGGAATGGTTGAATATTATTTAGCAAATACATCTTTTGAAGAATTCTACTATTTTAGTCAATTAGTTTATTCGTCAAATACTTTTTTGTGGCATTCAAATAGATCCGTGGGTGTTCAACTGTTATTCAGTAGAGGCATTATTCACATCATGCCAATGCGTTTTGACTGTAATATATTCAGCAAATTCTTTTTTCAAATATTTCGTTGTCTCTCCCAACCAAGCCAACATGAAAGGAGAATATTAACAACAAGTACATGCTAAGGAATTAAGTGCCAACCAAGAAATCTTCATGGAAGAAATCTGCAAAGACTTTTGAATAACTAAGTGGAGGAATTTGGCAATCTGTTTGCAGACTATTTGGGAGAGAAAAGGGCAAGATTCACCAGATAAATTATTCATTGTTAATTATATGCTTAGCTGTAGTGATGATGGTTATGACAGCCCAGCTAGAACATTTTTATACTCGTGGAAAATTTCTATGCACAGAGGTGAAAACGTGAAACAATCCTTGCCTTTGTAAATAAACGGCAGAAATTTTTAGAGGGGAAAAAGAATTCTGTTTAGTAAACTCTCTCACTGTTTATGACACGCTGATACTCAGTATTTCTGCTGTGATGCCTCTGTCTTAAAAGGACAATGTGAACCTGCAAGGCTGGATTCTCATTCTGCAGGCATTTTGACCAGCACGTAGCATGCTTGCTTGGCATCCACTGCTTGAGGCACCACTTTGTGGATCCCACGCAAAACAACTGTATACTGATGAGAAGGAGAATTAAACGAGATTTTTAACATTTCTCTCAAAGTCAGCAGCAGAAAATAAGCTGAGATAAGAGGCAAAGGAACATTAACGTGTAACCCGAATTTCCCAAGCCATATAATTTGTTATTCATACTGCAAAGTCTTGAAGCAATTTGTAGGAGCGAATATATCTGACTAATTTTTGAAACTTGTCTCACTTACATTGGCTCTGTCACTTCAGTTTTAGTCTTATAAAACATTGCACCCATTTTGCTAAAGAGTTCCTAGCAGAAGGGTGAAATAAGTGGGTGAAGTGTCATATTGATCTTTTTTAATTTTTTTTTTTGAATAATTAACATTGATTTTCCTGGTTTACACTGAAATGCAGCTGGTTGGCTCTCACTAACCCAAGAGACGTAGCAAGAATCGAGAGCAAAACTGTCATTATCACTCAAGAACAGAGAGATACCATCCCAATCCCTACAACTGGAACCAGCCAGTTGGGTCGCTGGATGTCAGAAGAGGATTTTGAGAAAGCTTTCAATATCAGATTCCCAGGCTGCATGCAAGGTGGGTGAGAAAGAAAGGCTGACATGGAATTTTTAGGATTACTGAAACACTAATCATTATTATTCTGATATTTAATAGAAGAAATGTTCGCTGAAGGCTTAGGTGCAGGCTCTCACTGTTAGTCATCGTGTAGGTTTCATCCAGATCTTCTGCACAGATCCAAATGCCTGCCAAGGGTAGCCCTCCTGCTCTTTCCAGTAGAGAACTCATTTTCCTTATAAAGAAGGGCACAGTATGGTTGGAAAATTCAGGTGCTTTCTTCAAGTCACGCAGCACCTCAACACCTGATAGAAAGTGAGGCGAGAACAGAGAATCCCCATGCCCAGCATTCGCTTCAGCTGCAGCAGTTTACACCAACAGAGAAGCTTCCACCCACCTCTCCTACTGGCTAGACATTTTGTCTGAACAGCTGCTTTCAACATTTAAGATAAAACTTCTTGCTACGTGATCTGACAAACAGAAAGTTAGATGTTTAAACATCAGAGACACCCACAAGACAAACAGCTTTGAAAGAAGTGAGAAACAACGTCCACATTAGTACAGATGATCTCAAAATCTCCCTGGTTTGCTCTTCGTCACGTAGCATTCTTGCTCCTGTCTCTGTTCGACAGGACGCACAATGTACGCCATCCCCTTCAGCATGGGGCCTATTGGATCTCCTCTGGCCAAGATTGGGATCGAGCTGACAGATTCTCCATATGTGGTGGCTAGCATGAGGATCATGACACGGATGGGAACAGCTGCTCTGAAAGCCCTGGGCACGGGAGAGTTTGTGAAATGCCTTCACTCGGTTGGATGTCCTCTACCACTAAAAGGTAGGGAAGATTTAAATGTGTCACCCCTGGAAGTACTTGGGCATGTTTTAGAGCTGGCTGCATATTTGCATATTCTCAGCACATTGGAAATGCTCATCATTAAAGATTCGGGGTGGCTTGTGTAATTGCACTGAGTTAAAAAGTCAATTAAAGGAATCAAAGCTCAAGGAGAGTTTCATGGAAAGGAGATTATTACCACTAGTATTTACCAGAGGGTTTCCTTTGAAGCATCTAGTATGGGTTGCTATCAGAGTCTCGATGCTGATGAAACAGCACAGTCTGATACAGCACGGAAATTGCTGCAGTCATGAGTACAACATTCTGTTCTGCAGAACCATTAATCAACAACTGGCCATGCAACCCAGAGTTAACACTGATTGCTCATCTCCCGGACCGCAGAGAGATCATTTCGTTTGGCAGTGGCTACGGAGGAAACTCCTTACTGGGGAAAAAATGCTTTGCTCTTAGGATTGCCAGCAGAATCGCCAAGGAAGAGGGCTGGCTAGCAGAGCACATGCTGGTAAGAGCTGTTGAGTCGTGATGTGCGTTTGAACAACCATTAAACCTGAATTTAGACCAACATAAATACAGTCACATCTTGAGATCAATAAAATGACAGTCTCATGAGTTAGGTATGAACTTATCACTTAGCAGACCTTTGATAGATAGGAAACTGCTTGCAAGTTCAGGTACGAAACATTTTAAAGAAATACATATAAAATTGGGAACCAAGAAAGATTAAGAACGTCTGACAGTGGCTACTTGTGGGCAGATCTGTGCACTGAGCAAAGCCTAAATGTTATCACTGGGCATCTATATTGACCCTACAAATGGAATCATAAAGGATTGATGCAAGTCTGAAAATTGTCTCTCATGTTATAAACAGGTCTGTGGACTAAAACTTCTGCAATGTTGTCATTTAATTATTCTACTACTGTAAATTACAACTGACAAAAAGAATCTCAAAGTGCATGATTGAAGAGTCTCAGGAGAAATGTCAATGTACTATGAGAAGTATCATGCCTGAAGTGCACTCACTCCATACTAATTTCACAGTAAAAAAATATTGCCTGTTTTTCTTAGCTCTCAGTTAAGAAACACAGCTATATGCAGTCTGTATATTTTTAATCAGAAAAATAAAGATGACACGTATGTGACATTTCTAAAAATATAAGGTCTGTTTACATATAATCTAAGGGCAAGACAAGTGGATTTTTTGCTGAATTAAATACTGCCTGTGTTATTTGTCAACTATATTACATGCTGCCTCTTTTGTAGGAAGAATTTTGCATAATCAAATGTTTTACCATTACCACTTGCTGGGAGACAGTCTTCAAAATGAAAAATACAAGAAGAAAGAATTATATTTAACAACTGTCTTTGGTTTTCAATAGATCCTGGGAATTACAAATCCAGAAGGTGAAAAGAAGTATTTTGCTGCAGCATTCCCCAGTGCATGTGGAAAAACCAACTTGGCCATGATGAACCCAAGCCTGCCAGGATGGAAGATTGAGTGTGTGGGTGACGATATTGCCTGGATGAAATTTGATGAACAAGGTATGGAACTGAAATTAGATTGGTGAATAGCCCAGTATTGCTTGCTTTTAGAGTCAGCAAGACTTGCTAAAAGTTCTGGAAATAATTAAAGCAGTTTTATTTATATTTTGTCCTTTAACTTCCAGGCAACTTAAGGGCAATCAATCCAGAAAATGGCTTTTTTGGTGTTGCCCCTGGAACCTCAGTCAAAACAAACCCCAATGCTATTAAAACCATATTCAAGAACACCATCTTTACCAATGTAGCTGAAACAAGTGACGGAGGTGTCTACTGGGAAGGCATTGATGAGCCATTACCGCCAGGAGTAACACTGACTTCATGGAAGAACAAGGATTGGACCCCAGATAACGGTAACCTGGCTCCGTTCCACATTCTCTCATCTTCCTCTACTGAGTCCGAGTTCCACCTGCCGTTACGACCTTTCTATCGCACTCTGTACAGGGGAACCCTGCGCTCATCCCAACTCGCGGTTCTGCACCCCAGCCAGCCAGTGCCCCATCATGGACCCTGCGTGGGAATCGCCTGAAGGCGTGCCCATCGAGGGGATAATATTTGGAGGCCGCAGACCTTCTGGTAAGAGAAGCAGAAACCACCAGCAAGTCTCAAGTGCTCATCACAGGAGAGCTGAAACACAGCTGGGCACAGGCACAAGTTTTGCTATCCCGATACAGAAGCAAGGAGATAACCATGTTAGTTTAGCTGCTCCATGTTAGCCTTTCACACACACGCTTACAGACACTTCCAATGTGTAAACTGCTAGATGTTAACATCAAACCGTTACTGATAAGAGTGAATTGGAGAGTGGAGAGAGTTCAGGACCCAGTACCTTGGGTAGGAGAAGCATAGCAAATTATTTATGTCAAATTGCTTGGTCTAACTAGTTCAGATAGGAAATGATCAGAGATTTAAACCAGTTGAAGGCAGTTTACAGGTAAAGAAGTTAAATAAATTGGTCTGTTAGAGACCACCTAAAGCTGAAAAATGAAGTAATGCTAGGCCTGAATCTAAATCACCATCATGACCACAGGACCAGAATCTGTTTCCAGTAAAATTTGTTGGGAATTCAGATATCTCCCAGCTGATGCGTTCAATAATCAGTAGCCAGTTTTGAGAACATTCATACAGATTGCTCTAAGAAGGCAGGAAATTAACCAAGTTAAAAATCAACAAGGAAAATTAGAATACATTACATAGTAACTGGGATCCAGCAGTATCTCAGTTAGCAAAACCTGTCATAAAAGTGCTTCTGGATCACTAATCACTGAAGTGACTTTGTTCTTTACAGGTGTGCCTCTTGTATACGAGGCCTTTAACTGGCAGCATGGAGTATTTATAGGAGCAGCTATGAGATCTGAAGCAACAGCAGCTGCTGAGCACAAAGGTAAATCAAAATCTAGTCTGCCTATCTGTATTACAGGCAACCTTCTCTGGAGAGCCTGCTCTCTGTCCTCCTCCTCTGCTTTTGAACATTTAAATCTTGGCAGCTAATTGTGCAACCTATGCATTTTTACAACAGAAAATATTTATACTGGACTTAACAGCCAGATTTTCCTTAAAAGACAAATTATGCAAAATAATCCCTAGGTGGCAAGCATACAGAGCAGAGTGCAATCACGGTGTTGCCAGAAGAGTTGATATGGAGTTCTTGTTACAGTCTGGGATAAGTAAACTTAAATTTTCTGTGCTGCTAGCGCTCAGCAAAAAATAAATGAATAATGAAGGCCAGCTCTCAAGAACCTTAAACTGTTTGACCTGAGCTTTAAGAAATTTACTTTCCACTGATTGCAAAGATTAATTTAATCTATGCTTCAAGGCTAACATTTGTACCATTTCTCAAAGTTCTGTGGTTCACATGCAGAAAGGTGGCTAAGGGTGCTGGGTAATAAATACTGTGAGGAACTGAAACTTCGTGCTTTAGAATAAACGTTCCCCATTTGTGTTTTGAACAGGAAAAATTATTATGCACGACCCATTTGCCATGAGACCTTTCTTTGGCTACAACTTTGGCAAATACTTAGCACACTGGCTTAGCATGGCACACCGCCCAGCAGCAAAACTACCAAGGATCTTTCATGTTAATTGGTTCCGGAAAGACAGCCAAGGGAAATTCCTGTGGCCTGGCTACGGAGAGAATTCCCGTGTGCTGGAGTGGATGTTCAACAGAATTCAAGGGAAAGCCTCTGCCAAGCCAACTGCCATAGGTTACATCCCTGCTGACACCGCTTTGAACTTGAAGGGCTTAGAAGACATCAACCTAACTGAACTGTTTAATATCTCCAAAGAGTTCTGGGAAAAGGAGGTGGAAGAAGTCAAACAGTACTTCGAGGGGCAAGTTAATGCTGACCTTCCCTATGAAATAGAAAGGGAAATACTTGCCTTGCAGACGAGAATAAAACAGTTGTAGCTGATCAGAAATAGAATTACTTATCAATCCACACGTTCTGTAGCAGGATAGAGACATTTTACCAAATCACCACTGAAAGTACAGCAGCACACTGATGAGCAGGACTTATGATGAAGGGTAGGTCTTAGTTTAGTTAGACTACAGGTAAGGGCATCCTAGAAATAACTACAGACCCGGTGATTTATAACCACATCAGTTGTTGTGTATTGAGCAGCTGTGGGAATCTGTGAGCACAGTCTTCAAAACTGATCTGTCACTTGCATGCACAATTCTGCACATACCTATGATGTATGTAAATTGCTTGCTGACAGCTCAGATATAATCCAGCCTGCAAGGTGCAGCACATTGTTTCACAACTGCACATAAACCACAAGAGTCTCAGATTAATTTTGCTTTCCATATCTCAGCAGCATCACTTACAGGAAGGAATGAAAAATGAATGTTGTATATATGTATTATCTAAACATATTTCATGACTTAAATATTTTGTAGAAAAATAAAGTTGTAACTTTTATCAGAGTGAAAGATGGCTTTGTATTACTAATGCATATTTAAGACATTGCTATTGTATGTGCCTCATGTTACTGTGATTTCCAGATGTTTTACGTGGCTTATTCTTTAAGCTATTGAAATAAAAGTTTATACAAAACATGACCTAATTTCCAGTATTCTCACTGTTTATAAAACTACGTGCCAACAAATTGGGCCTCCTGACAATAGCACAGCGCAGAGACAAGTTCACAAGTTAGATGTTGACTAGCATTGATCTGCTACTCTTAAGCAAAATAGTTTAAACAATTACTTTCCTTGCAACCTTTATTCGAGCCAAAGGAATGATACAGAAATTATGACACCAACTGAGAGCAGACATCCAGCTAGGAGTGTACTCTCCATAACTAGGCATTACTGGTTGCTTCAGACCTTTGTAAAATAAACTGTCCTCTAGGAAAGTCCCATATTAGGATGTCTCTTGTTTGCTGAAGTCTTAGGATTTGTCTCTGTTCCACAGTACTTTGGCTTCTGCAAAAGGAACTAGCAGAACTGCTGGAGCAAAGAGAGCTTGTGAAAAGCTTTCTAGTTTGAGGTGTCTGAAGCCTGAAAGCTTGAGCTGAAAGAGTCTCAGATTGGTTTCCTCATAGACCCAAATGGTAAAGCCATCCCATGTTCTCCCAGTTTAAGATATCCTTTATGTGCTTCTCACATCCTTGGCAGGTATCATGCTTTTTCACTTTGGATGCTTGATCTCCCAAAATATATTGCAAATATTTGCTTAGCAAAAAGAAAATCATTTACACTGTGTAATAAGCCTTTTTATAGACCTCGCTTCCTCCCAAAACAAACACTATCAGAGCTGGCCAACAGATGCCCTTCCAAGTTTGCTAGGGGAGGTCACACATCCTGAAAAGCCACTGACTTTGCCTGTAGGAGTTAACTCAAACATTACCAATTCTGAAACAAGCAATAGGACACAAGTCAATAGGTCACACAAAGTGTAGGCAACAGAAAGCTGCGAGGGAAGCAGAGCAGAGCCGTGCAGCCCCTGGAGAAGCGATTGTCTGTTGGCCTGTTTGCTGCTCAGTAGCACATCTCTATGGGTGTAGGTCTCCTGAATGTGCTCCAAATACAAATCAATCAGTCAATCAAGGGGGACGACTAAACAACTCAGCGCATTCACACTCCCCTGGGGTGCAAGGGGTGACATCGTACGTATAAAACAGTTACTTGTAATCGTGCAGTTGATTGGCTTGGTCCATTCCCAAACTTGTGGCTATATGGGAGCTGTTATTTAGGTAAGATTGAGGGAGGACAAGGAGATCTCAGAAAATCCATCGTGGTAATATCTGAGTGACAGCCAGCTGCAGTCTCAGGATTTCTGAAGGGCCCCCACGAGAGGCTCTTGGTTCTAAACAATGCCAAAACACTCAGCCCTTTTTGAAATGCTGCCCAGGAGATGTGCAGAAGTTCGGGGCTTTCCAGAGCTCTACGAATCTGACAGAAGGAGCAGCTCATGTTTCATGTCAGAGGAACCCATGCCAAAGACCCAAATCTTGCACCTATATGGACCTGGATAAGGCAGTGACCCTCATCCCATGAAATGCTGCTCAGCGGCAAGACAGGTACCATCATCACTGTGAGCCCACATGACTTACAGCTCATCCCCACCTGCAGGTATCGCTGGCACAAGGCGCCTCACAACCAGCCCAACACAGGGTGCTGCACTGCAGCTGAGGCCTCGCTTCCATCCGTGATGGCTGCCTCGCTGCAGCCTGACAGGCTCTGGGCAAACCCTGCTCTGGGTGTTCTTCCCACAGCTCCTCAGAAAGGGCTAGCACAAAAAATTCTGGCAAAAGCATTGATGGTCATCTCGCTCCACACGTTTTAACCACATGTACCTCCTCAAACACTGCTCAGAGTGATGGGCAGACAAATTGTTCCTGCAAATACAGAAAATGGGGGGAAAGTCTGCTGTACTGCGAAGGCTGAGAACGAGAAAATAACTTCTTATGTGAATCATTCAACAGCTCCTTTGTATGTAAATGTATCTGTAACCTATCAGCATCTATGGGGAGTACAGTTCACATCCTGAATGATCACAGTGTTTAGTGTTGGCATGGAGAATGTTTAAAAAAAGAGAAGGCGGAGGTTTAAAATTTAGAAACTCAGTCAACCGAGCCAGATTATGATCTCAACTTCTCTCCTTCCAACAAATGCTATGCTCCGTAAAAACAAAATGAATTGCAACAAAATGCTTTTAAATTGAAATTTGGAATTTCCCCTGATTTTCTCAAGAAAGAGGGGAAGACAACAAATGCAATAAACTTCTTCAAATTAGTAGAGAAATATAAAACGTGTCCTATTAAACGAGATTCAGAGAAAGGCAGCACGGGGAAGACTAACACATGAAGAGTACATAGCCATAACATTTGCAACAGCTGTGTTATGAAATGCACTTGGTGTTCTGGGAAGCGAGAAACAAAATACTTTGTTAAAACACTTGTGGATGTACCAGTGGCTGACAAGAAGAGAGACAAAGTCAAAATCACACTTTAACCACGAATGCTATTGGGGATATGGGCTTCTGTCATGATTTACCAAAACCAGGTGGCACAGTGATGGACACGCCATGCCCATGGAGGCCCTGCTCAACGCTGCAAAGTTAGCACAGTCTCTTTAACTCACTGCTCTCAGGGTCAAATACTCACATTAACACAAAGAAGTCTGCAAAGCTCAGAAGCAGGCCTTGGTCCAACCTCTGTACAGGTTGAGAAGTCTCTGAGCTCGGTGCCCTTCTTGGACTCATTTCTAAAGTGTTTCAAGGTCAGATTTCTGACCACGTTTTGTCTCATCTCTTCAAAACCCTTTCTCAGGTTCCAATCCCTTTCATAATTAGTCTGAGTACATCATATATCAACACACTTCTGTCCTTTCAACATGAATGAAGGCTACACCAAATAGAGAAGTAAAACCGAGAAGCATCATCTAGCTTGCTGCAGAGCTTTTCATCGGAAAAAACAAAATCCCACTTCCAATCTCACAACTCCGTGGTGATAGAGCTATTTTCAGGGAAAGAAGCAAAATTCAGAGAAATGACATTTTTGCTGTGGGAAATACTGTTTTCCAAAAACCTTGGCTACCATAGTAACATGATTTATTCCACACTTGCGGCAGTGTAGTCAATTAGCTCCCTCACTGAAGACAATTATTGTGACTAGAGACGTACCTGGCTGCAAGACTACCAAAAAGCTGCTCATGAATGGCACAGCAGAGCGTTCTAAATTCCAAATTAGTAATTGTTATTGATGATGACAGAGGACACTTCTGGCAGTGGTTTAACCTCAGCAATACAAAAGGGCACATTTGTCAAATCGGGGCTGACACACCTCAGTCAGCAACATTCCGCAATGCATCTCACCACATCTGTGAACCTCTAGGTGGAACAGCTAGGGGTAAAAAAAGAGGAAAGGGAGAAAATGAATTGCTATTGTATGCCTTCTAGCTTTCTGCAGCCATCACAGATATTACTTTTCCCTGACAAACTCTAATAGAGAAGAATACACCAATATGCAAAAATTCAGGCCGATTCTAATCATTGCAAACACAATTTCTTTGTTGTAGGAGGGCACGTGGAAGAGCCCCAGGCTGTTCCAACACACACAGAAGGCTTTCCCTGCTTTCACTACCACCAGTGGCACTGGCCACTTGCTTCTGCTCCTCATCATGTTAGCTTCACTGCACTTGCCATGGCTTTTCTCCATTGTAAGTGTGAGCAGACGAATGCTGACATTACAGCTCTTGTTCAAATCAGTAAGCTGCTTGCAGAACTGTTCCAAACACACACCCCAGAAATGGTATTTGTACCTTCCTTGGAAATGTCGGATACTGACCGCTGGGGAAAACAAGAAAAAAGACAAAAAGAAAACAAAATAAAACATCTGTTATAATCTTCCCAAAGGAACATATAGAAGCTTTGGGGCTGTTTTTGCACAGCCTCGAGGCCTTGTATTTATCTAACAGAACCTTTTGTAAAGCTGCAGTTTGTCATTGTTAGCCTTCATCCAAACTGCCAGCAGTCGTTCTTGTTCTTACAAAGCACCACAACAGCATTTCTCAAGCAAAGGTGCCCAAGGAATGGCCTTTTGTTCCTGATATACAGCTGTGTTCCAGGACAAATGAAACTCACCCTCTATGAGGTGGACAGGCCAGCCATCAGCCCCCACTAATGCTACCAAAGCACTGTGATTTGCATTTACGTGCTGCCAAGCCTAGAGCAGCCCAGCTCTCCCAGGAATGATTCCTGCTGGCACAAGGGTGGTGAGACCTGAGCAAACCTTCCAGAGGTGGCAGCAAACTGCCCTGACTGGTGGAGAATCTGACTCCTGGTCTCTAATGCAAATTAGTACCTACTTTCTTTCTCCTATAGCCCATTCAAGTACGATCTCATTAAAATAAGCATGCCTGAACCCTCCTTCCACCTTAGGCTGAATCACCTCAATACTAAATAGCAAGTTTGTGCAGGACCATAGTGCCAGAGGAGGTGGAGGGCAGAGCCTCCGATGATCAGGAATCTGGGTTTGGTTTTGTACATTTGGTCTGTTTTGTCCTTGGAACTGGGAAGCCTACCAACAGTTACTTGAAGTTCCAGCGATAGCCCAAGGAAAAAAAAAAATGCTATAAATTTAAGTAGGATAGCAGCTGGGAACAGGAGAGGGAAGAAGTTTTGATAACTGTGGGTCTTACAGTACAAAAACAATATCCCTCTGACACTGGTAAGTAGAAGCAGGCCTCAGATTTCATGGAGTTTTCTTGGACTTTATAGCAACAAGACAGAAAGCTGGCTCCATTTCATCGTAGTTATCTGCACTCAGACACCCTCCACCCTCGAAGGAGATTAGCAGTGATAATGCATCTGGTACCTGCCCCAGCAATAACAGATCTATGAGGAGAAGATTACAAGAAATTGTTTGGACTCCTGCCCAGTCCTAGAAGCCCTACCAACCATTTCCATAAGTCCCATCAGTTTTTATGGCTTGTCTCTCAAGAAGGCTGCTGAAACCTACATGAAGGAGAGACTTTAAAAAGATTTCTGCAGACATTTATTTTTGGCCAAATTATGATTGCTTGGAGGAAAAAGAAGCCACCATACAAATCTTGTTAGAGACTTCAGCAGAAACTCACAAACCCATGCAGAACTGAGATAAGCTAAAAAAAGCAAGAGCATCCAGGAAGGGAAGACAGACCAGCCAGCCAAATGCAACTCTAATTCCAACCCGTGACAGACCCCTGGGGCAGCTCCAAAGCCACTTAGCGCAGGCATGGAGCAGGGCCAGGAGGAGATGCTGGCACCAAAAGAGCAGCTCTAGCAAGTCTAGCACACAGTTCTGCAAGGGGACTCGGATGGGCTCAGACCCCAGCACAGCTCCCACCTGCGCAGTGCTCTGACCGACAGCCCTGCGCCTCGCGCTCCCTGCACAGAAGAGCACGCACTGCATGCAAGCCTTGGAAACCAGAGCAACAGCACAGCTGTTAATGACACAAAAACATGCTGGCAGCGCTCAGCACCGCTCGGCAGAGAAACCCATATCAACCGCCTGCAGGCCAAGGTCTAAAGGGCAATCCACCTCTGGAGACGGCTGCAGCTCTCAGGAGTGGCATCTTGCAGCCAGTGGGTGCCCTCCCAGCACACAGCCCTGGGGTGCTGCTCCATGCCTTGAGTGTACCCCAGGAGGAGAGCACATGAAGCATACTGGGAGGCGAGGGGCTGCATCCCCTCTCGATGGCTCTCAGTCCCGTGCGGGCTCCAGCACACCACTGTGATATCTACCAACAAGCAGCTCTCTCCCATACTGCAGTAGCCTTAGAAAGCAGAAGCTGAGAGCTTCTTCTCTTCCTGTTCCTGGGAGCAGGTCCCAACCTCCTGGTCCAGCCATGTGCTGCAGGTGCTGCGGATGCAGAGGAAGGCAGGGGAGGACAGCTGTTCCCCAGACATTCATGGTGGTAATGATTTATTTTGAACTATGAATTTGAACAGAAACTGTGCTGCACCTTAAATGTCACTGCTAGGCAAAAGGAGAGTCATGAATCTTTAGCAATCTTCACCAGGCCATAATTTTCAGGTAGAAAATGAATATACATTGAAAGAAACACTCCAGCTGTGTCTCAGCAAAGCAATTAATGAAGGCAGAGTCTCACAACCAGTGCAGGCCACTCTGTCCCAGGGCTGTTGAATTCTTCTCTTGTTCTTCTTTCTCCCCATCACTCTGCTTATTGTTTGCTTCATTGTTAATCCTACCTAATTTAAAAATAGGAAATTGATTTCTTATGTACCCATTACAAACCAAATCATTTCTTTATTACAGCAAGGATCGTATTTCGTAAGCAAGTCATGGAAAATTAAAACCATGCCTGTTGCTTTGATGAAATAAAGGAAAGAAATGCTGGAGGGAAGGCACTGACAGCTGGGGGCTGTCATGCAACCAGCAGTGCAGGTTAACTCCTTGCAGAACCCACAGCTTCTGCAGCTGCATTTTCCTCCCCCAAACTTCCAGTGGCATTGCTAAGCACTCCATCACTGCTAAAACTCCAAAGTCTCTAACAAAGGGAGAGCAACTCCTCGGAACAAAGCAGGGCAGTGGTTTTGGTACTGCAGATTGTTTTGCTGACAGGTTGCAGTGTGTCTGTGTGCTCAACAAGATGCTTCCCAGTGCTAACACTACAGACGTTAGGTGTCAGACAGTGCTGCTGCAGTGCACACAACACAGGAACCCACTCACCAGCCCCATGTTAGCACCACAGCCCTCACAGCACACACTGTTCTAGCAGGCAGGAGAACCACCTTTGTCCTGGGACAGATCTGATCAGACCACACATGGGTTATGTCAGGACAGCAGGGCAGACCCACAGCTCATTAGCAGCGTGCTGTGACTTGGCACAGATGGGGAATTAAAACAAAATCCATTGTATGCATCACCAGGGATTTATGGACTGCTCTATGAACCTCCCTGTGAAGAAGTCAGGACATTGGTGCTCTGAGAACTAATCCAGATAAGCACTGTGGCTAGCAGGGCATTGCAACACCCAACCCAAAGTTCATCAGCTACATCACTACTATGCTGATCTCCAGGCACTGTAGCCAAAGAAACAAAGCCTCTAATTTCCCAATCAGAAAGGAAAAGATTAGCAATTTATCTCTGCACAGTATGTTTTCAATAGTTATCAATGCACCGTGCCTGAGGACAAGGGATGAGCAGAGCTGTCAGAACCACAGGAGAAAAACCACGCAAGAGAAAGGTGGCAGCAGGGATCGTTCTGGAGCAGCACTCCAGCTCTGGACTGCTTTCTGAGCCAGAAACGATTTTCCTTCGCTCTGGGATAAGACCTCTATTTTGAAGGAAGAAAGAAAGAAAGATTCTGAACCACAGCCCGTGTCTGTGCTCAGAGCTTTGCTGTTCTTTCTGGAAGCTAAAGCTGGTGAGATCGTCGTACCAAAGGGATGCTTACACCAACAGAGAGGGCTGGAAACACTTTCACCTCTCTCAGCCCTTCCCTTCCCTGGGAGTTGGCCAGGGCAGCACTTGTGTCCTGACAGCAGGCAGCTGCACTTGCCAGTTTGTTACAAAGAGCTTCCGAAGCAGCCAGCCAAAAAGTCCTTCTAAAACTCTTTATGGTCCTTTTGTGCCGATGGTTCTCAGAACTGGAAAACAAGTTTTGTACGTTGCTGGGAGCAGAGGAAACGGGCCCAGGAACACCCCGTGCTGCCCCCCACCAAAAGTCATCTAAAACTGCATCCCTGGGAGAAGCGTGCTCTGTGCTCCTTGCTGCCAGCTTCTCTGCTGGCCACTGTCACGTGGAACCCGTTTATAAAGATCCCAAGAAACAGCCTATGTAATTACTGCCAATTAGTGCCACTCAGCTCCAAGACTGGCTGGAACAGCCCCTGTAGGGTTCTCCTGCGTAAAGGCAATTCAGTTCTGGCAAGTATTTATTCTGATGATGTATTTGATAAAATAACCCCGCCCCCGAATATCAGCAACACGGAAACATGCATTTGCACTCACACAACTGAGCAGCCTCACCCCACTAGTATTTTAATGGAACCACTGGATGTTTTCATTAGCTGCATTTGACACCATGACAGCAACAATAACTGCCAGACAGATACTGAGACAAGGCATAATAATTAGGTCAAACTTTCAGGATAGAGCTGTCATCACAAGACATAAATGTACTTTTTTTCCCCACTGTCAAAGCTCCATAAGCCATCTTCTTGCTATGAGCTGTCTACGCAGGAAAAAGATGTGGAAGCAACAAGGGTCATTCTTCCTTCCACTATTCTTCACAGTTACCCTGTGCTTAATTGATCTGGATTAATTATTTAAGGTAAATTCAGCTTTCCTGACCTAATGGCAACATGTCAACTGATTAAGTTTACAAAGCCAGCAAAACGATCTGCGCAGTGAGACCAGCTCCCAGCGTGGGTTATTGAGGCCAAGGGATCCTGTGTCACTGCCAAGGACACAGCAGTGAGCACTGAGATGTGCAGGGTTCCTCTGGGAAGGGCCGGGCTGCCCCTCAGGCCTCGGACTTTCCAGGGGATTCTGCTTCATTTGGGTGCTGAGCCTGTAAGTGGGAAAAGCAGTGCCCTATTTGGACTGCTTTGTCCAATGCAGTAAAATTAATTCCTGGAGTAACAAATGTGTATCAGAAGGAAAAGGCTTGTTTGGGTATCTGCAGCATTCTCTTCTGGCCAACTTCTAGGGCAAGTGCACAGATAAATGAGAAGAAAACACTCGTCAGCATGCTGGCTGCAGGGAGCAGTAGATAAGGCAGATAAGGCAGCAAGTGAAACTTTCCTGGTTGCAAACACAGCCCTGGGTAAAGGCTGCTCAGCCACAGCAGAAGTGTCGCTTTGGTTGCTAGCAATAACTGCACCTTCAGGCACAAACAGGACAATAACTGCCATCTCATGAGAAGTCTGTTGTACAGAGAACCTGGAGCCTTCCCCGCAGCCAGAGGAACCCAGGGAGGGCTTTCAGCCTCAAGCCAAGGTCTCCAGCCCCAGGAAGCAGGTACTCAGGGCTGGTCTGCATGAGAGTGAGAGCTCTGTGACCTCACAGAATGCAGAAGAGAGAGAAACACGGACACCAGAGGTCAGTTCAAAGGTCAGTACCACCTGTAGCACCCTCCCACAGCCCCCCCAAAACCTGCCTGTCAGAGCTGGCTCTGCCACCAGGAGGAGAGGCACAAAGGCAGCAGCACCCATCCCCACCAGCCCCAGCAATTCCTGGCCACTTTGGTTCTCTAACCCCAAACCCTTTGAGGAGCGAGAACTTCCCTGCCACGCTGCTGCCAGAGGCTCTCAAATCATCTCACCCCCTCTTTACCCAGAGATTCTTGGAGCCTTCATAAGGCTGTTTCACAGAAACTGATGGAGGTTTTCTGCCCAGCTGCTGAGACTTATACATCCCAGCAGTTCCTTCCCTGTATTTATTGCTGTTCTGTTTTCTACCTCTGGGACCTGAGCAAGCCATTGAGCCTGGATTAAGAACACCACAGAAGAATTCAGTCCTAGACACAGCCAAACTTTGGTTTCCAATGAAACAAAACAAAAGGCTGCAAAGAAGTAACCACCTCAGCGGCTCTACAGCCACATATGTAGGTATTACCAGTGGGGTGAGGGGAGATAAGAACACACCATCTGTCCAGTGAAGTGTTCAAATCAAACTGATTTTTCAGCAGTTTTTTCCACCACTCCAACTTCAGCAGAAACGGTGGATAAGCCACATTTAAAAAGTTGTTTTAAAAAGGGACAGAAGAAGTCCTCGTTCCTGGTGGGACAGCAGGAAGGCATTTCCTTCCTGGGCTTTGTCCCAAGATGCTGGACATTCGCATGTCTCTGTCCATGAGCAGGGCACAAAGCAGCCCTCAGGTCTGACTAGTGAGAGCTCAGCAAACTCAGCATTTGGTTTGAGCTAAACATAAGTATGTCTTTCGAGGATGATCATCGCTATGACCCACAGAGCTGCCACCCAGCCTCATGGTAGCAACCCGAGGGGTGGAGAAGTGAGGGGAGCAGGGCTGGGTGGCCACTGAAGGTCTCTGCCAACTCACACGACTCTATGAGCAGTGCACAGCCCTCCCACCCCCCTCAAACACAAAGGAAATCAGTGCAATGGGAGGCAGCTACAGGTGGACCACGCAGACATGACGAGCAGGTGTAGGAAGAAGGCAGCTATGCAACAAGCAGATTTACACCTGTGTGTTAAAGAACAAGAGAACTTACAAAGCCTGAGACCTCTGTTTTCACAAGGGGATGGGGTCAGTGCACAGCCCCCTGCTGGGTACAAACACTGAGGAATGCGGCTCAGTGCTGGTGTAACCTGTTTGCTCCATGCACAGCCAGCCCTGTTGGCCGGACTTTGGCCTGAGAACATTTCACCGCATGTATTAACCCAGCATCCATCAGAGCAAACATTTCATTTTCAGGCTTTGCAGAAGTAACTGAGCCAGGTGTGGAGGGCTGCAGCCCCACCAGGCCCATGGGTTCCACCCCGGCACCGCAGACACTGTTATTCTTCCAGGCAGAATCACCATCTAGAAAAAGTGCTGCAGGAAAGGTCAGCACTTGTGAGTGCCCAGGATGGTGCAGGGAATGGCTGCTGCACCCACTGAACAGTGCTGTGCTTTGCCCATATACTATAGCCCTGTGCTGCCATCAATGTTTAACCCTGGTGACCTAAAGCAACCCCACAGAGCTGCCTCGCACCTGGACACTGCCAAGGGTTTAGGGGAAGCACATGTCACCTCCGGTGGCAAGGAGAGGCTAGCAGGTCTGTGCTCACTGCAAGCAGGGGCACATCTGTGGCCCTCTCACACCTGAACGAAGGCATACAGCCCAGCTGGGCTCTGTGATGTTAGAACTCCAACTTATCACAAGTAGTTGTTGATGTAATGCCATTTTCATATTAAGAGATAAGCACTGTAAGAACAGGGCAGCATCACCTGCCTCTCCCTGCTCACCTCTCCACCTCAAAAGCACAAAGCAGCCACAGGTTTCTGTGTGCTAAAAATGAAGTAAATCTGGATGTCCTGCATTGCCACGCATTGCAGCAAATCCAGTAGGTCTGCTGGAGAGCTGTTAGCTGCGTGCATATGAGATTATCAATTTCTCTTACCTTTATAAGCACCATGAATTCTCTCAATACAGCAGTACAACCACTGCTGCAATGCTCAGGATGCCCCACATCCAACCAGTGCAAGCGCTGGGCAGTTCTCTTACAAAGCCAGCAAGTCCTTAATAAAACGCCCCTTCTGTTCCTGCGGACATCCTTCCCCCCCAAGCAGAGCAGAGCCCAGCGCTCACCGCTTTGCCTTCTATGGGGCAACGTGTTCGGCACCCAGGAGCAGTCCCCGCCTCCTCCAGGTGCAGCTCAGCAGCGCTATTGGGGCTGCCCCAGCCCCGCTCCCACCCGGCCCGGCGGCAAAGGTTGGAGAAGGAAGAGGGGGGGGAATGTCCCCGCAGTGGTGGCACGGGGAGGGAGAAGCGCCCTGCCCTCGGGGTTCGTCTGCGGACACGAGCAGCCGTGGCACATTGAGGGGTGCCCCGAGCCGTGCTCGCAGCACATCGCTCTCATCGAGCGTCCAACCCTCCCCCGGCCCTGTCTGTGTGTCTGTGTGTCTGTGGCACGGCACGGTGCCTCTTCGCTCGCCCCCTCGTGGCAGCGGGAGCCCGGCACGGCCCGGAGCCGATGTCCCCTCGACCCCAAGCCGTCACGGCCGGGACCGCTCAGAGCCGGGCGGCTGGGACTCGCCTGGCAACAGCAGCACACGTCCCTGTCCTTGCAGCCCCTGATGTACCCTCAGCGCTGCGTTTCGAGGTTCTATGGGGGACCCGACGAGCTCTGCCAGTGCCATTGCTGCACCCATACGCTCCCATTGTAGGCTCAGCCAAAGGATTTTCATCAAATGAGCCCCAAAAAGAGCCGATGGATGCCTGGTTGCTCTCCCAGGCCAAAGCAGCATGCCCCAGCCCCAGCAACCGCATCCCTCCCGCCCCGCAGCACTCGGCCCTCCACCTTACTGTTTGTGTTTTTCCCCTCTCATTTGGGTTGAAAGCCACAAAAGGAGCCTCCCTCTCCTGCCCTCGCCTCTCCCCCCCTCCCATCTGGCAGGTCTGTGTTATTATTAAGACACTTGAGATTATGGTTGTCTGAAAGTTGAAGAATGACAGCACAGAACCAGATGCTGCACACTGATGAATTACAAGGGCATTACGCAGAGGCAGCTGTGCCATATAAACGTCGGGGTTTTACGCGGTGCCATGATTTTCCATGTGGCATCGTATGGTTCCAGCATCTGGGCGTCACCGTCAATGCCTCCCATATATTTTGCTGAGCACTGTCATTATGATAATGAAGAAATTGCAGCAGACGTTAATTGCAGTTCCCGCTGGCTATTGAGAGAAGAGGAAGGCATGGAGCGGGCTGTGGGGGCCTCAGCTGGTGAGGGGTTCCCACTCCCCCTTTGGCTTTCTCATAGCTGAGCAGAGCGTGGCCACGGACTGTGTGAGTCCTCCTTGGTCTCCCTGTCCCCTCCTCTGTTCCCCATCCCCCAGGTGGGCCCTTGCTCTATTGGCAGGACAATGTATCTTCAGTTTTCCAATTAGTTCTGAGTTTGGGAAAAGTCAAGTTACGGTTCTGCTTGGACTTAAGTATCAGTGCTTACTATGGAGTTTGGTATATTTGTCACAAGTCTGTGTGTTCGGCACTTCTTCCTCTCCTGCAGCCTGAGAAAATCTGAATTGCATGCAGAGCTGCTCACACCTATAGGATGTGGCCTCCTGGCAATGTCCCTGTGCCCTCTGCAAGGGACCAGGTGGTGAGCCATCTCCTCCCATCCCCACATGGATCTGGGAGTTGCCCCCAGGCTGTGGGTAAGGAGCAGCCTCATATCTCCAGGACTGCTCAGTTTGCCAGGGCTCCCAGGCTGCATGCTTGCCCCGAGCACAGTGCAGGAGGCACTGGCAGCACATGGGGGGTGGCTGCTGAGAAGGCAGCCCGGTGGCACTGCAGCCCCAGCACAGGGATGGGTCCCCACGCACCGCTCAGCCCCACGCCAGGCCCTCCTCTGTCCCCCAGGGAGACTGAGAGACATTTTGGGCTGATGGCTTCATTCCGGGTGCGGGTCCTGGAAAGAATGGCTGCCCAGCGATGCACAAAGCCTCTGGAATTCACCACTGGCGTTTCCTTGCTCTGCCAGCAGCCGGGATGGGCAGGATTGCTGTCCCCTGAGTCACTCCCTGATAACCATCTATTAATCAGGAAGCTTCACAGATGAAACACTGCTGCTCCTGTTTGCCCCCAGCCCAGTGGGAGGTGGCCTCATGGCATCACCATGACTCACAGCGGGAGCAGCGCCGGTGCTGTGGCAGGCAGAAGGCTGCACCAGGATCTGGCCCTATATGGGACATGGGACAACAGGTGGGGCACCACCGTGCCAGGCAGAAGTGACAGCAGCTGCAGGCCCACTCCTTGTGCCCCCCCCAAAACCCACAGCAACGATGGCCCCAAACCTACCTATGAACTCTGCCCAAATTGTTACGAGTTCCCAAAGCCCCTCAAGGCAGGGAGCTTCAGTTCCCCTCCTCCGCCCCTGCCAGACCCACGTCCTTTCCAAATGGCTCCATGGTGTTGCAGGTGGGACTGCTGGTGTTATGGCAGCACCTGGGGCTGGAGGGGCAGCAGCTCCGCTCAAAGGCGATGCAAACAGTACTGAATCTGCTCTCTGGGAAGGCAGCGCTCAGCTCTTCTTTTTTTTTCCTTTTTTCCAATGGGAATGGAAACCATGATGAGTGAATGTATGTGGCTGCAGCTTCCATGGAAAAGCGCTCAGGCTGCCCGGTCAGCAGGCTGTGCTGCAGAGCAGTGTGCTGTCAGCACAGCCAGCTGGGATGTGCTGTGATGCTGGAACACAACAGAGAACCAAAGAGCATTCATGCCCACTCCTGTCAGCTACCAGGAAAAGAAAAAAAAAGAGAAGGTGACCAGGCTGTAGAACTATGAAGAGATGGATGAGGATGCAGGAGCTGCTGGAGGTGCAGCACTCGCTGCTCAGGTGTGGATATCCACACTCATTCCCCACAGCGCTCAGCAGTGGGGAGCAAAGGGAGCAGTGCCCGCAGCTTGAGCAATGCTCTGGCTGCAGTGAGAAGAAAAGGCCTGGGGGACACGGAGGAGATTTTCCTGGAGGAGGGGGGGGAAAAAAAGGGAGAGGGAGGCCGCCTGTCTGAGCGCATCACTGCCTGGCACCTGTGTCCCGGGGCAGGCGGCCAAGCGCTGGGAGCAGGCATGGTGCCACGACAGCAGATGGGCACAGAGCAGGCAGCTCTCGGACTGGGGAGGGGGTGGCTGCTGAGGGCAGATTTCCCAGCTGAGAATGTCCAAACAGCTGCCAGTCTGGAGTGTGTACACCTATAATTAAGGGGGTATGCGATTTCTAATCCAGCTCAAACGGAGCTGGATTAATTGGCAAACCTAAAAATAGCAGCCATGACCATGTATGGCAAGCTTTTGTGTGCAGTTTAAATTAGGAAAGCGAGCTCTGTTCAGAGTAAATTGGGAGAGACAGGGGCATCGCTCTGCAGTGGGACAGCCTGCAAGTGACAGGAGCAGCCCACAGCACAGCCGTGATCCCACGGCCCCAGGAGCACACGGGGCAGCACCCAGGAACTTCTGCTTATGGGGGAATAGGAGGTGCCCCCCATAGAGACCAGCTCTTGGCTGGGCCCCCCCAGTGTGCCTGTCCCAAAGGCTCCTCAGACGCCCCCCTGTCCCACACAGACCCCAGCAGCAGAGCAAACCCTGCTGACTGTGCTCCACCACCGCTGCCTTCCTCGAACGCCCCGCAGCCAGACTGCAAGGTTAAATTGCTTTTAATTTCTGTTTAATTATCTGCAGTGGTACAAATAACTAACAGTATCGATCTGAACTTGGCACACAAAGGCAGGTTTCAAATGGCAAAGCATATTATGGGATCGAATTATTAAATGTAGCTAATGAGCAAAATAATGATGCGGTGCCAAGCTGTAAGAGGTTAGACTTTAAAGTTGTCACAGTTCATAAGCAAGAAAGATTCAATCACATTCTTAATCAAATATTTATATGATAATGTGCCTTAATCAAAATAACAACAATTAATTTGGAGAGGAATATATTGCCTGCTTCCTGCTCCTGCGTTGTGGTGGTGTTGCAGCGGGCTTTCCCTGCAGGTTAATGGAACCCATTCACTGCATGGTGGGACCCATTTATTGCATGGTGGGACCCATTTATTGCATGGTGGAACCCATTTATTGCATAGTGGGACCCATTCATTGCATGGTGGGACCCATTTATTGCATAGTGGGACCCATTCATTGCATGGTGGGACCCATTTATTGTATGGTGGGACCCATTCATTACATGGTGGGACCCATTCATTGCATGGTGGGACCCATTCATTGCATGGTGGGACCCATTCATTGCATGGTGGGCCCGTGTGGTGCTGGGGAGTCAATCAGAGCACTGTAACAGTGTCAGGGCTATACCCATCCTTCCACACCTTTGGCATGCACCTCCACACGCAGCCTGGTTGCTTCTTTCCCTCCCCTCATGCCAGCTGTGTGTGTGTGCACTTTTCACTCTCAGCCTCTTTCACACTTCATCAGAAAGCTGGAATTCTTTAAGCACCAAATTTGCCATTTCTGTTGGAGTCGAGATGAAAAGCTTTCAGTGAACCATCTCTGATTGGAATCACTTCTGCTGCCTTTGCTTTGGCCAGATGTTTCCCAATTACTTATCTGTCAAGTATGTTTTTTAACATATTTTTCCTCTAAATGAGAAATAGCATACTGTTCTTGTTTAGTGTCTTCGCCTGAGTGATATAAGCCAGGCTAAGCTTCATCAAGGCCACATCTCATGCTTGAAAGCTCAACTCAACATCAGAAGTTTGATCTTTCCCCTATTCAGCATAGCCTTTTTAGAGCAGCCTTAGCAGGAGCCACATGGCACTGCGTGGCATGGATTTAGAACTTTTGTTTTCAAGGCTGGATCCGAGTCATGCAGCTTTCTCCTGGGCCAAGAGTTTCATGCGTTAACCCATGAACCTGCTGCCACTACTCACCTCAATGAAGACTTTGTCACATGGATGGACTTACTGAACTGGTGCTTTGCAGTGTGAGGACAGCGGAGCCATGCAAAAGCAGCCCTGCCCACCCCAATGTCACCTCTCTGTCTGCAAAGGAATTGGAAAGCCACACACACAGGAGAAGAAAAGCGACAGCCATTCCCCACAGATTCTACAATCCAAGCACTGCTGCAGATGATAGAACAATACACAGACGGGATTGAATCAACCGAAAGCAAACCCATGGAACATTTCTTTTTTTCAATAGCTTTAGTTATCTTTGAGGCCAAGCAGCATTCTTTAATGGAAGCAGTGAGACTGGGCTGGTAAAGCTTCCAGAGTTTAAAGTTATTTGATAGCCAGTTATTTTTCTTCAAAGGAGACGAAGTAAACCTCTGCCTCCAGCCCTCAGCACAGCAGCAGAAATGCTTTCTCAGTGTATTTGTGACAAATTAATTATAGCAATGGCAAATCTCGGTGGAAATGAATATTCAAAAACAAAAAACTTTTTAGGCTGTTGACTTCAGGGAATGCATTTCTGGTTCCAAAGCTCTGTGTGTTCCTCATTAGCTCTCCCCCTCCCCCATCTCCTTTCAGAAATGATGAGAAATGGGCCGATTTTCAACCAGCCTGAGGAGCGGCTTCTGAGGCACGGCTGGGTGATGCTGGGCTCTGTCTGGCACCCAGCAGTGGCCTCGGCAAGCTCTCAGAAAATGTGCTGGGATTACTGCATTGCTGCTGAACTGCTGGGTACCACCATGCAGGAAGATGTTGGCGTGGAGTTATCTCACAAAGCTTAACGCTGAAGGAGTTCCTGTTGCTATTTTCTGGCCCTCATGGCAGATGGTGCAATCCTCAGGCTGCCATCCGCAGAGACCTCCCTGCCCCGGCTGGGCTGAGCGCTGTGGTTGGGCTGGATGGTCTCACTGGTCTTTTGCACACTCTGTGGGTGTAGGAAAGCACAGCAGGGGCTGGTGGCTGCGGGGCAGGGCAATGGGATGCCCAGAACCACACTTGCCCCACGCTGCTCTGCCCTGCTTGGCCAAGGAGCACCCATGAGGGCCGCACCTCCATCCTCCAACCCCCCAGCGTCTCAGCTTAATTAAGAAGTTGAATTAATAAGTAGCATGGGGCTGCTTAATTAATAATTAATTAATCCGTGGTTAATAAGGCCATCAGGAATTAGCTCAGAAGGGAATTGTTCCAATAGATTGAGGTGAAATGAGGAGGTGAGAGCAGCAGCACCCAAAGCTGTGTGTGGTGCTGACCCCAGGGGTGATGCTCTGCAGAGCCATGTCCCAGTGATAGTGCACAGGGATGGGCTGTGCTCTCCCTGGGAGCACTGCTCCTGGTGGAAGGGAGGGAGGGAGAGGGGCGTCACACTGAGCGAGCAATAAAAAAAGGGAGGATCTGCTACAAAATACACTCTAAACCCATCCTTTCCCTGCAATCACAGTGCAGTTGGGTTGGAAGGAATCTCACATCCCCCAGGCCCACCCCTGCCCTGGGCTGGTTGCCCCTCCAGCTCAGGCTGCCCAGTATCCATCCACAGCCTGGGGCACACGCAGGGCTGGGGCATCACAGCTCTGGGCAGTGCCTCAGCGCCCTCACATCTAACCTAAACCTCCCCTCTTTCAGTTTAAAGCCATTCCCCCTTGTTATTGGGGGAATTTACTTGTTATTTACTTGTTATCTCCCCCTTGAGATAGCCATCGCTATCAGAATGTCACTCCGTCTCCTCCTTCTAAGCTCCCCCAAGTACTGGAAAGCAATGTTGATGTTTTCTTCTCATTTTGATACAGTAAATGTCTTGTTTCTATATTAATATTGATCTCAAGGTGTGCATACATATGTATACACGCCGCATTAAAAGCGCTCGTGTTATCACGTAACATTTCAAATGCAGCTAAACTGAAGCAGGTGATTTCTCCTGATGGCTTTGGTTTGAAATTTCTCATCCACGAACCGCTCTGAAATCTCAAACAACACAAGAAGTCAGAGCTGCCATTTCCCACACAACAGATGCAATGCAACGACAGAGGAAAAGCAGGTTTCAGTTATTTTTGTTGACGGTAACTTTTGCTCACAGAAGGGTTCAGAGAAGATTTTGGGCGTACCAACAAAAATAACAACAAGAAACCTTCACAGAGTGTAATTATCGTTATTTTCATTTATAGTGTTGTCATTTCTGTTGCCTGAGCACATCCACTTGTAGTTCACCTTCATTTAACCGCTCAGCACAGCGCTCAGTTGGCACCTGGCTTTGTAATGCCACCCGTCGCAATCCCACTGGCCCTTTGGGGCACTGTGGTGGCCCCAAATCCAACAGCAGTGCTCAGGATGAGCACAAAGCCATCTCCCCTTCAACGCAGCTTAACAAGGCGTTCTGCAGAGCCTGGGGCAGTCAGAGTCCTCCTTTCCCAGTGCTGCACTCTGCAGCTCACGGTGCTTACAGACGGGGGAGGGAGCGGCGCAGGGCTGAGCACACCGTGCTCCCACCCGCCCGAGCAGCTGGGAATTGCAAACATCATTACAAATTCCTGTCCAGTGAAAAACTGCGTTTACTCATCCAAAACAAATGCGCGGGCGTCACCACAGTCGAAGAGGGTAGGTCCTATTTTGGAGCACAGCCATCCAACTCAGGCTGCATGCACGCTGGCTGCCTTTGTGACCTTTGGAGGAAGCAGGGGCTTGCAGATGTGCAGGTCTGCAGCTCTGGACACTTTTTATTCCATTTTCTGTAAGGAGGAAAGCTCAGTGCAGCTGTTCCTCACCAGCACTGGTACACAGCACACAGCTTTGCTGACCTGACTGCACTGGCACATCTCCCCAGCATCGCCTTCATCTCCCCTGGAAAGCATGAAGTGTGAAAGACCATTCCTTGCAGGCTGCCCTTGTGTGGGGAGTAATTGAATCAGGAAATAGGAAATATGAGGCAGGAGAGCTTAGCTGTCATCGTACAAAACAATTAAACACGTGAAATGTATCATAACGATATAATTAAGGCAAAATTCCAATCTTTCATTAGCAGGGGCTTGAAGTATTGCGAGCGCATTGCAGTCAGCATCGCTGCAACGAGGAAAGCCTTTGTTACACAGCTTTATTAAAAAGCATCAAAATAAAAGTGGATTATCGGATCCTCAGGAGAATCTCTGATGCAAAATTCCTTCCGAACCAACCTTGATGACAACAAAATTCAGCTCAGCAAACAGAGGGGAGGAAACAGAACCCTCCTCCCTATGCAGCCACGCAGCTCCTGGATGGTGCCCCACGGCGTGCTGACAGCTGCTGGAAGGGGCCTTGGCAATGGCACGTGGATGGCTTCCTCCACCTACATCACCCGCTCCATGGGGAAAAGTCAATTAGCAAGAATCATTTGTTTCGGAATGCTGTGGTCGGAGGGAAGCATTAGTTCAGAAACATTAATTTCTGGACAAATGTTTACAATTAAAATGCAGTTTTGATTCCACTCAAGTTCCACACCGCCATCACCAGCTCAGCCAGGGCTGGAGAGCAGATGGGCATCTCCAGGAGATGTACAAGGTGGGGGCACTGTGTGGGGGCAGCGGGCAGTTCTGCAGCTGAACTGTGCTGCACAGAGAGCAGAACCAGCGGGGCAGCTCAGGCAGCTCTGAATTACACAGACTGGTGAATATAGAAACTTGTTTGGGCATCTACAGTAAAGTCTATCCTGAAAAACGTAAACAGAAGTCCAGCTTCATACCACTCTTACAACATTACTGTAAATGGAGTGATATTTAGTATTTCTTTGTGCGTAGGAAGCCCGCTGCCGGCCATCCTGCCCCGGCGCAGGAGGATGAGGAAGCTCTCCAACCTCCTGTTTGCAGAGCAATAATCCAGAATAGGGCTCAGGGATCAGAAGCGAAGCACACAGCCCTCCTGCTCCTCCCTGAGCTGCTGTGTGCCCTCCCCAGCTTGTATTTAGCTCTGCCCTGCCCAGGTACTGTGGCCAGGGGCACCGAGTCCTCCTACTTTATCTGCAGTGAATGTGTGCTCATGGCATCATCCTGCATGATAACATCACCAGCGGGTGCCTACCTGTGCTGGCTTTGCCCCATCCACCCATCACCACAGTGGTCTCAGCAGAGCTTTTCCAGCCTGGTCCTGTAGCACAAGGAAGGAATTATTCCTGCTTCTCTCTGGTCCAGCAGAACTATCATTAAAAGACCCGAGCTGAGAGCAAAGTGCTCTGCCATGCAGAGGGGAAAGAATTGGCTGGGACATGCAGATAAAATACTGCTGTGAAGTTTGAAGTATGGATGCTCTGAAGTCCGAGTTTGCACCTTTCAGTGAGCAGAGCTGGGAATGCTGCAAAAAGGCTCAGTGCTGGGAGGGCAGGGGGGAGCTGAATCTGATTCCTCAAGTCCTATTGAATTTGCAGCACTAAAATCTGTTTAAAACCAAAGCCTTTGCCCCTCGCAGTTCCCAAACTCACGGAATTGTTTCTTCTGCTGAGCAAACGGCAACAACAACAAAAAGTTAAAAATAATCTTGTGCCAATCAGCCGTGCTGCAGTGTCCCTGGCTCACCCCATTAGTGCAGGTAGCTTAGGAACAGCACTCTGCCCATTCCCACGCGCTGTGCTGGTTGGGCTTTTTGCTTTCTCATTTAAAAAAAAAAAAATCCCCTTTGGAAAAGGTGGTTTTATCTGAGTTCCCATTTTCTGTGGGAAGACGTTGGTTCCAGCCAAAAATGGAAAAAAAAAACCCAACCATCATTTCGAAAGTGGTTGAAAACCAAAAGCTCCTCCTGGGGAAAGGCGTGGGTGAGCCGGGCTCCAGGAAAGGCAGAAAGGGGCTCTGGGATGGGATGAGGCTGTGGTGCTCCAGGAGAGCTTTGGCTTTTTGGCGCAACGCTCAGAGCCAGTTGAATTACTCACTATGTAATGTCTCCATGAGACATCAGTGTGGGGTCTGCGCTGAGTGCTTGGCCCTACAGATGGTGTAGGTGTGCTCAGGGCTGTGCACATGGCTTGAGATGCACAGCACAGCCTTCCCTGAAGGTGGGAACCCAGCCCTGCAGAGCTCTGCTTTGGGCTAAAGCATGGCATGGACTGCAAATGCCTTATAAACTGTATTTAGCTCCAGCACTCATGTAAGCTGCTCGGTTGCTAAAAGGAGGGAGAAGGTTTCTGCTCATTTACAGCAAGATTTAGAGGCAAAAAAGGCTGACAGCTGGCGTGTGGTACAGGGTCCTAATGCTGGCACACAGGGCACTGCTGAGCACCACGCACCGACAGCTCTGACACGGCACAGGTTTGTGGCATCTCCACATCCCCAGCTGCCCAGCATGGCCGATGGCTCTGAGAGTGCAGGGCTCACTGCTGCATCTTCTTCTTGAGGGGAACCCACACTGCACAGGGCGGGCAGCTCTACAGAACATCCTCCAGAAATACACGAAGAAAACCCCCTGCAAACAGTGACGCTTCCAACCATTTTATTGTGATGGCTGCCATGTGACCGCAGCTTCAAGAAGAAAAGTCACACACGTGGTTGGTGCTTAGGGTTGGAGCCCACCTGCACCGTTCTCATCGACTGATGGTCATTCAGGTTAAAGCTCTGACTGTCAGTGCTCCCATCTGAGGGGCGGCTGCGCTTCTTCTGGGAGGAAAGTGGCAGTGCTGGAGCTCAAAGCAAAAGGAGCTGAGGTGCACAGCAAACAGCAGCACAGCAAAGAGCAGCACAGCAAAGAGCAGCAAACAGCAGCACAGCATGCTGCACCCACACAGCACCAGCTGGGCCCGAAGGATGCTGTGCAGAGGGGAAGCACAAAAAAACCCAAACCTGAGAATATTCTTTTTCCAGAATTCAAAAAGAAAATGGGAAGTGCTCCTTAGATGACATTGAGTTGGCAAACTCTGGTTTTAGGGTAACAAAGCGAAAGGTGAAGGCAGATTGTCCAAAGTATTGTAAAATTTATTGTATAAGTATTGCAGCTTTTAGAATGACATATAATTGCCACTATTGGTTACTGTTACACAATAAGCATTTACAACAGAATTTTGTAAATTGGTATCAGAGTACATATTCATACTAAACCAGCAAAATATAGGTAAGTACTGCATTGCATGTGCGGTCAATAGTTTACAGAAGTTTAAACTTGAACAGAACTCGGGATGCAGGACTGCCCGTAACAAACTCCAAAGCCAAAGCAATGCAACTGGAAGGCTGAGGAAAGATGAATACAATGAGGTTGTGTCTGTAAGGCAGGCAAACCAGGACTGTAGCGCTGTCCCTTACGGGCTTCCATGGCACAGCAACAATTTGAAGCGCCGTTTCTGGAAAACTTTTTTGTTTTATGGTAGCATTGAGAATGTCTGAGTGAAACAGAGAGACTACGAATTCATTCTGTCCTCAGCCAGCACTGCTGGTGCTACACAGCTGGAGGCAGTCCTTGTCTGATCCTCAGTGAAAACATTGGGCTTCTATTTCTTTAACACGGCAGGTAGTGCAATGTAGAGGTTGTACACACATAGGGAAGGTGAGCGCCCCAGAAATCAGATGGATTTCCTTATAGCCCCAGTTAAGATACCTCAGTGAGGCCATCTCACACCAGTGGGCTGTGGAGGGGGCCAAAGCCTCAACGAAAAGCACTGCTCCTTGCCATCCTCACTGAGAAGCCACGTTTGTTCTGGTGGCACGCTCAGGATGCTGTTTGCCATACTGTACCCTAAGGAAATCCCTCAGATTAATGAACCCTTCTAAAGCCAACACGACTCCTACAGCTCTGAGCAAAAAGGCTGAGTTGTGACGGAGGCTGCTGAGCACTGGCAATGTCTCATTTCTCCTGCTTTTGTCGCAGTAAGTCACTGGGGCAGGGCCTGATGCTCCCTCTGCTGCAGCTGTGGGATGCGAGAGCAGCTGTGGGCAGGTCCTGCATAGAGACCAAAGGGAGACAGAGTGCATGGCCAGCACCCGGCCATGGAGGGACTGGGGGGTGGGAGACATGGACCCCGAGGCAAAAATAACATTAAATAGCAATAATAAGGACAACAATAATAAAGAATCATCATCATAATTCAAGAACATTATTTCTAACACCCATTCAGAACTTGGGAATTCATCTGGGCCCCAGATCTGGTCCTGCATTGGAAACACAGGGTGTGTGCAGGGCTGCAGGATGCGGAAAGGAGCCGGGCACAAGGGGACAAGTCGGCTGTGCTGAGCTGGGCTGGGCTGGGGCTGCACTGGGCTGGGCTGAGACCCATTCTGGCAGCCTATGGCAGCTCCAGGGGTGTGGGACATGGGCTGACAGTGCTGCAATGGCAGTTTGGTGCTGATGAGCCACCCTGCTGTAAGCTCATTCCACGCCCCACACGGCAAAGGAAAGCAGAGCCAGTAACTCAGCAAAGGGATCAAGGAGCTGCAGGATGCTCGGGGTGAGGTCTGCGAGATTGAAATTCACACGGGGAGAGGACGGGGAGGGAAAAAAGAGAACGAGTTGAAATCCCAAGGCCTGATAGAAGACCTGGAGCCGCTCTGACTGCACAAAGCCAACAGAGCACCGCTCAGTGCCCACCGCCCAGAAGTGCCGCCAAGAACCCCCGCCTGCTCCGTGCCGGACCACGATGCACATCCCACCCCACACCCACTGAGGTAACCATTTGGTTTTTGTAGCAAACACACGAGTTAAGCTCACAGAACAGAACACCCCCCGGAAACAAAACCCAACCGCACTATGCACGCGTTTTGGCTCAAGAGGGCAGCAGATATTACAGCCGTCTTTTGGTTGGTACCTCACGTCCAACAGCAGCTGCGGTTCCTGACCCCACACCATGTGCAGGAGCACCCAGGTGACCCAGGCAGCATCCGCAGCCCACGGGGGGACAGCTGCCCTGTGCACGGCATGCGGAGCAGCACTGCTGGGTGGGGATGCCCGGGATTCCCTTCTCCCCTCTTTTAAAAGGGAGCGATGCTGCTTCTTTCATAAGGCACTAATAGATATGTTACATAAAGATACGTTTTCATAAACTCACTTTGCGCCTTCCTGACACACTCAAGTCGCTCTCCTTTGCATTTCTGGTTGTTTCTTTTGTGGTTTTGCGTGGCTGTAAAGCTGGGAGGACCCCGAGAGCTGCAGAAAAGTGCTCTGAAGGACTGAGAGAATACAGGATTTATTAAAAAAAAAAAAAAAAAAAAAAAAAAAAAAAAAAGCAAACAAAAAACCAACTTCAAGTTCAGTTATTCTCCATCTTCACCAAAATACATATAAATATCGTTCAAACCGTCACAACTTCAGAACTGTTCTCACGTATTTTTCTTTTTCAAGTAATAGAAGAGTTGCTTAACAACAACTTATTGCCTTTATGTCTTCCACGTCTGTCACTGCCGGGCAGCACCCTGCAGGGAACGGCCCCACACCTCCCCGCACCGACAGGGAGAGCAGAGGGACGGACGGCACCGGAGCTGAGCTGAGGACAGCGTGGATCTGCAGGCGGAGGGCCAAGCAGGTGCTGCTCCCAGTGAAGAAATCTTCCAAGGAGGTGAAGGGCTTTTGCTTCTAAAGCATTGAGCCTATTCGGTTAGCTTTTAATTGACACATCACAGGAACAGGCTCGTTCCCACCCATCGTGCCTCACACCTATCTAGAGGGGTAAGAAAGCAAAAAACAGCACTGAGTGGAGGCAGGCGGGGCTGCAACCCCAGTGCTGGGAGCAGAGTGCGGCCCCACGCAGCACAGCAGTGCAGCAGCCCTGCAGCCATGGCAGCCCAGCATGCTGCAGTCCAGGTCTGGCTCTGGGGGGGGGGGAGGGGGGAGCACAGCTCTGCTGCTTCCACACCTGCACGCAGCGCCCTCCAGGCTGACATTGAAAGAAATAAACCAAAAACCACCACTTCGTTCCTTCAGACACAGAAGTTTATTCTCATCCCCGCCGCCACCCCCCCTCCAAAAAGTTAGAGGTTGTCCAAAAAAAAAAAAAATAAAAAAAATAAAAAAAAAAATCAAGTAATTTCTGCCTGCTTCTGCTTCTGCTTCTGCCCCCCCCGGCAGCAGCCGGGCCCCCCACAGCCCCACAGCTCGGCTGCACGGCGCCGCAGCGCCCACAGCCCCACTCACTGCTGCTCCTGTGGACAAACATCCCTTAACAGTTGCATGGTAGACACGATAGAGGCTTTGACCAACACAAGCACTGACATATTTATATTAAAAAATAGTGCAAAATTTCAACATTTATATAAATAACTCTAAACCCCTGCTTTTGATTTTTTTTTTGTTTTGTTCTTTTTTTTGTGTTTTTTTTTTTTGTGTTTGTTTTTTACAACGTCATACACACTTTTTGAGTTGGCACTCAAAAAATTGCCATTTTTCTTCTAGTTCAGAAAACAACTTTTTTTTTTTTTTTTTTTTTTAATAGGCCTCTTCTAATACAAAAATACTCCTGCTCCTTACACATACACTTTTCTCTTATTCTTAATATATATTTATATATTTATATTGCAGATCTTTAAACAAAACGTTTTTTTGTGCAAATATTTTGTCTTTAAAGTTAAGTGAAAGAATCAAACGAAAACAAAAAAGCATTCACACACAGCTCAACTAGAAACAAAACCAAAAAAAAAAAAAAAAAAGACTACAGTTGTTTTCTTTTTCCTTTTTCAACGTCTAGACACAGCTCAAGAAAGAAATGTTTCTGCAAGCTTTGTGGGCTTGTGCATTCAGACCAGACATAACAAGTAAATATTTATACACGGAGAGATGGGGAAGGGCTTTTTTTTTTTTTCTTTTTTTTTTTTCCTTTGCTCATCTTCCTCAGCTCCCAATCCCTCCCCTTCTTCCTTCCCACCAGAAGTGCAGAGCGTTTCGCTGACTTTGCCTTTCTCTCCTTTTTCTCCTTTTTTAAAAGGGGTGCCCTTTCTGTTTCTCTTTCTCTTTGTTCCACGCCGTTGTGCTCTCAAGGCCATTGATCTGTGAGGGATGGAGTCTGCTGCCCTCCAGCAGCGAGGGCACCCCGCTGTTGTTCTGCTGGTGCTGGTAGAAGGTGGCTCCGGGGTAATGCCCGATCACCTCGCTGTAGGTGGGCGGCGGGCCCTCCATCCTGCCGTTGCTCCCATAGCAGGTCGCGCTGATGCCAGAGTTACTGCTGGGGGGGCACGGCCCCCCGTACACCGAGTTATCTATCAAGTCACTGTCGAAGATGGTTCTGTTGGGGGGTGCGCGCACCGACTCCCTGTTGAGCTCCATTTGCTGCTCGGGGTCGCGCAGCTGCAGAGTGCAGGGTCCCTGGTACGGGGGGGGCTCCTCGCCGTCCGACAGCGAGATGGTGGGGGGCAGGTCGATCTCGTGCTGCAGGTAGGGGTAGGTGGGCTGGAACCTGTTGAAGCGATCCCGCTGCAGGAAGGACGGCACCGCCAGGCGCTCGCTGGGCCGCGGGGTGTAGATCTGCTGCTGGAGGGGAGAGAAAGAAACGAGAAGGGGCGGCGGGATGTGAGGTGCGGCCCTGGGGCGCGGGGACCGGCGGCACGCGGAGCCCGGGCTGTCCTCACCTCAGCCATCCCGCTCCCCGACACGGTGCTTTCCGACGGCCACAGGCTGCCCTCCTGCATCGGGAAGAAGAGAGGTTGGTGTCAGCATGGCTGAGCTGCGCCCCCCCGCCCCGCTTCCCCCCATCCCGGGATGGGACGGGATGGGCTGCCCTTGGAATGCTGCTCCTAGCGGGGCTTCCCTCCCTTCCCGTCCCATTGAGACCTGACAAATCAGAATGAATGATGAGTGCCAGCAGCAAACCGTTTTATCCAGACTGCAGGCCTCCCCCTCCCAGCCATGCCCGCCCCGTGGGTTCCTCTCCCGACCCCGGCCGTGTTTCTCAATATGTGATTCATGAGCCAAGGGTGATTCACGAGATATCAGCAAATGCTCCATGAAATAATGGCAAGATTGAGAAAAACAGAAAACTTCACACCCACATTCTGATGCAAGCAATCAAGCAAACCATGGGAAAATAAAGACAGTTAAGCAAATACTTAAGCTTAATCTTGACGTGGCTATAAAAAATACATCTCTAGCAACAGGATGGTTCCACAGTTTTTCCTCCCCCCAAGGGATCAATGGCCCCTGGTTACAAAGACTGAGGAGCTGAGGCTCTGTTCATCCTGGCACCAACCCCAGTGCTGCAATCTGTACCTGGGACCCACAGCCCCTGCAAGGAACACCCACAGCCTCCCCACATGGCCTCACAGCCCACCAGCACAACAAACACAAACGTGGCCTCCTTCCGTTGGTTGCAGATACTGTGAGCACACACACAGTTCACTTCTACATTTCTGCCCTGGGACCTGAAGTATTTAAATATTGCTAAAATTCATATATATTGCAACATTGCTCCAGGAGAGAGAGCAGAAGGAAAACAAGCCTTGAAGGGCTCATAAATCCACTTCTACTGGCTGGCACTTCCCAGCTGTGTGCAGGTGAACCTTCAGGGCTGGCACAGTCAGACACCTTTACCCCAGTGGAAAAAAACCTGCCAAGTCCCCTTTGTATTTCCCTTTTAGGATTAAGAGTCCCATCCAAAGGTCACTCTCCACCTCTTCCCGGGGATGTCCATGGATTTCAGCTGACTGGCAGCAGCCTGCCCCTCGCCCAGCCCTTCGGAGCCGTGCCAGCCCTGCAGAGCACAGCCCAGAGCACCTTGCAGGGCTCACCTGCTGCTCCAAACACATCGTAAGCCCCGTGTTAACATTTCCACAGAACCGAATAATAAACCCTAGTTTCTCCCTTTTCTCCATTTTCCCCAGTTTGGGATACACTTCTCACCGGGTATGCAGCCCCCAAACTGTTACTGAAATACCTGCACATCCACCTCACAGTGGTCCTGCTGCCAGTGCAAAGAAAATGGTGATGTACACAAAAAGGAGATGCCCCAGTACCTCCCCTGCTCGGAGCCCCACTCCGGCTGCAGCAGCACACTGCCACCCCTGTGCTGGGCAAGGCAGCAGCACCACACTGCACAGCCCCAGGATGCACACAGCTGTTTACACAGGCACCGGCTGTTTAGTCTGGGCTGCTCTAAGTGCACTCCTTGCCTGCAGGCACCGTCTGCATTCAAATTCCCTCAGCAGCTGAAGGAGCTGCAGGCTGCAGGGCAAAGCCCGCCAAGCGGGGGTGCTCAGCACCATGCCTGTCTCCTGTGCTCCCAGAGAGCTTCTATCTCACCTTCCTGAGTCAACAGCAGGATGAAAACTGCCAGAAACCAACAGCCAGAGGTGGGCAAACACACAGACACAGAGTGTGTCTGTTCTCAGCCCTGGTGCCGTGGGACGGCCACCACCAGGCCCCCTGCATGGCCCGGCTGCCCCTGCACAGCGCTGCACCCCATCTGGGACCTGAATTCATCTCAGCAATGGCTGCACCCCCAAAGCTTTGTTTTCTCAGAATGGAAGTTGGGTCTGCTGAGCAATGTGGCTGTGAAAGCCTGTAAGTATTCCAGGACTCACTTTGAACCTCAGACTTCTTTCTGATTTCATTTTACAGCTCCATCTTTGACTTCACGGAACCTCTTGCTTTAGTTATGGCAGAGCATTCCCACTGCAGAGCAGAGTGACACAGATTAAATTTCTGAGCTGTCTTTTCAATTTTGTCTTAGGAAGGTCTCTATGCTCCAGAGGTGCAGGGACAGTGCCGTTCTTATTGAAAAAAAAAACACCATATATTTTCAGCCACATTTCTTAAAGAAAAATAAGGTACTTGTTACAAGGAGACAATTTAAGAAGTAGAACAGATAGGACTGTGATGCACAAACAGGTGCAGCAGAGCAGGAATTCCTTGCTAGCACGAACCACATTAAAAAACCCCACCTTCGGGGAAATGAATTTCTCCTTCAGTTGTAATTTTTGAGCTACAAGAACTAAAAAAGACAACTGCTGCACATCTTGCAGTACTCTGACCATGGGATGAACTACTTTAATATTTTAAAAGATGAAAAACGTGTTTGTAGCTCCAGTGCCTGTCTGGTCATGACAGCAAAATGAAGTTTGAGATGTAAAAAGCCCAACACCAGTTCAGTGGCAAGTTTAATGGCTCATACAAGCTGGTTCTGAGCTGAGCACAGCCGCTGCACACAGTCAGACTGCAGCAGCTCTCCCCAGTAAGGTGTGCTGTGCTGAATCCCAAATGAGCCGCCTTGAAGGTAGCTATCATGGCTGATGCCACTGTGAGATCTCAAGGGCTTCTCGTGTCTCCAGGAGGGCTCTGGGGATAGGCAGGAGGCTTGGCCCCTCACCTCGCTGTGTCAGGGCAGGGAAAGAGCAGGAGAAGAGGGAGAACAATAAGTGCCCCAAGTGGGGGTTGGAGAAATGCTCAGAAGGCTCTGTGCCCTCATGCAAGTCTGGCTGCCATCTACAAAAGAAAGAGCTACATTTCTTTCCAGGTTAGCCTTCTTTCTTCTTCTTAAAGAAAATAAAAATAGCCAACCTGAAAAAGGCTTGTCCTGACATACAGTATGCTGACGTGATGCAGAGTGGTTTGGTTGAGCTTGGGGCTTTCCCAGCACTCCTTCCCAACAGGCAGCTTCCTCCAGCAAGAGAGCAGCACAGTGCAGGGACAGCGGTGTGATGGGTACCACAGGCTGAGCAGCCTTCAGCAGTGCCATGCTTATTAAACCTGATGGCAGAGCTCTGCTCTCTTACAATGAAAAAAAACCCCAAAAACAGCCACAGTACTTGATCATTTTCCTGGTTTTGCTAGAAAGGAATGCAGCCCTGCAGAGACCAGGACAAGGCAGCAGTGCCTGCTCAGCCTGCCCTGCACATTGGAGACAGGAGCTTGGAGCAGTGACCTCAAGAAAGCCGTATTGTTTAAAGAGCTTTAAGATCTTTCAGAGTGAACGAAGCAAAAATCCATCAGCACAATGTATCCCTGCACAGGGTTATGTAGGCAGCAGTGAGCATGCTCACCCACCACTAAACCTGTGTCTTTTCTCTGTAGGTTCCTGTAACTGAGCTGCTGTGTCTGATGAAACCTTCAGCTCTGCATAGACCAGCATCTGCCACAGGCTGGAGAGGCTCTCCTTGAGCTGCAGAGGCAATTAACACATTTCTCCTTGGGCTTCTATGAACCACAGAGCCCGGGCTGTGCTGGGAATCTCCCGAGCATCCCCTTGGTGAGGTTTCTGCTCACGTGTCTGATGGGCACTTCCTGGCACCTCCACCACAGCAATGACAGCAGTGCTGCTTCACCCCTGGCAAACTCTGGAAACCCTTGAGGATTTCCCATCCTCTCGAAGGCAAGGAGCAGATTAATACACTCCTCTGGGACTCTCTAACTGGAAATGCTGCCAGAGTCAATAGCTTGGTGCTGTAAATGTTAAGGTGTGTGCATCCCCAACATCTGGCAGTGCAAGATGGTTTCAGGAACAGGGCACACCAGGAGCAGCCTGGTGTGGTTGCTTTGTTAATGGAAAGTCCAAGCTGCAAAGTGTAGAGCTGCCTGTATACTACATCGTACAACACCCTGAAAAGCCAGAGGCATCCTTACAAGGCTCCCACGTCCCTGGGCAGATGAAGCCAAGACCCAGCCTGGTCATCTCTCCAGGCAGCACTGAGCCGCAAACATGCAAACCCAACTGAGACGAACGCCTTTGGCTCTCACATTTCCCAAATTTCACATCACTTGGCAAACAGCACCGTACGGCACAGATGGGAAGAGCAGCGTGTGACTTACTGATGACAGATTCTCATCTCTCCGCCTCCCTTGGCTGTGCCGGCTGATGAAGGATCGCGCAGAGAGTTTGTAGTGGTTCAGCAGGCAGGTGATCACCACCACCATCACCATCATCACCACCACGATGATGATTATCTGTACAAACTCCAACTCCGCTGCAAGAGAGAGAGACATATTGTGAGCCACCTGAAAAAGCAGCACTTAATGGAGTGTGAGGAGGAGGAATTTGGCCAAGCAGGCGGTGACACAGCACAGCTGCATCCTTCCCCCACAACACTCGCAGACGCACACACGTGGGCTCCGTGTGCTTTCAGCCCAGATACTTCATAAAAAAACCCACATTAATTCACGTCTTCAGTGCCCCAGAGCAGTCTCTAGGAGGGACCTTTAGACACGACCCACAGAGCACAGATTTCCAAACCACAACCCGGATAAAACTTGATAAAACTTCCCTACCACTCCCTGGTGCTCTGCTGCCTGCAGGCTGCACAGCCCCCGTGCCCATGGGTGCTGATGGAGCCTTCCCCTCCTCGCATGGCCATCGCAGAGCAGGGCTGCAGCACCGCACTGCTCGCCCAGCTGACAGCGGGAGCTTGAGCAGCCTGAACTGACACACAGGAGAGCTGCCAAAAACCCTCCAAACAAACAGGAACAAGCAAACAGACGACCTGCTTAACTCCAGAGACACTTGGCATCCGAAATGAAAAACAGTTCTGGGCATTTTCACTTTGCATCTCAGTAGGGATGGCTACAAAACGCACTTTCGGAAGGCTCTGCCTCACACTGCCGTGGATGCAGCCACCTGCACTTTATGCAGACATACACAGCACACGTGCCCACACGCAGACTCAAGGTGCCCAAGGGCAGCATCACATTGCTCGCAGTGCCTGCGATGCCATCTGCTGAGTCAGGCAGTTTTTTTTTTTTTTTAATGGAAAGTTTTCTCCTGGCAGGTGGCATTTAAGTGCCAGTAAAAGCAAATAAATGTCAAGAAAACAGTCCAGGTGGTAAGTGCCACCAGTTCCTTTGGAGTTCATTCTGCTAGCAGCAGCTATTTCTGCTGCCAGACAGGCGCACTGCCCATCACCCCCAGATCCCAGAATGTTTAACCCGCTCCATCCACCACCTGCACAGTGCAGAGTTACGCCCTGAAAGCAGGAGCTTGTCCTGACACGTGGTGGTAAGCAGCCCTGGGAGCACAGGACGTGACACTGGTGGAGCTGCTACCAGCTGTGCCAGCATGGGTTCCCAGGCAGGAAGGGGCCAGTGGCAAGGCTGACATGGGGGGATGGAGGAAGGGGCTCCCACTCTATAGCCACACTTATGGCCATCCATCAGCAGGAGAAGCAGCTCTGGGAGCAACTGGGGAGCAGCTCTACAGGCTGACTGCAATCTGCCTGCTTCCCATCAGCCAACAAGGGCACAGCTCACGGATTTGTGCACACAGAACCCCAGGGCAGAAGGAGCCCACGGGCAGCGGAAAAGCCTTCATGCAGAGAGCACTGCAGAAAAGCAAAGACAAAAAGCCACAACCCAAGATTTTAGGAAGATGAGTCAATTCAGCCTCAGAATGAAACATGTGCTTTGGCCACAGCGAGAAGATACAAGAAAAACTAAATGAGGCCAGCGATGGAAAGCCTCCTTTTTAGCTGAAAAAGAAAGGAAGAAAGGAAGAAAGGAAGAAAGGAAGAAAGGAAGAAAGGAAGAAAGGAAGAAAGAAAAAGTAGCACTTCTGAAGAAAAGGGAGAGGAAGGCAGTTATAAACGAAAGTTCCCTTCCTAAAATGAGAGGCACACTAAGCAAACCAAATCCAGCTCCACTGCTCACAGCAGTGCAGTGATGCACGTAGCACTTCGGCCATCAGGAAGAGCTGCCCCACCTGCACTGCAGAGCTGGGAGGTTGCAGTCAGGAGCAGCTGGGGAGGAAGGGGCACCCATGGAGGAGGAGGAGCTGTGATGGGCGATGCAATGTGTGCTGCTTGCTTGTCAGACCCCAAACTGAGGGGCTGTGATGTGGAAGCGAGTCCAACCTTACGGCAATCACACTGACTGTATAAATAGCAGAGGGATTTTAATATCTTGCTTTGTGGGAGG
The DNA here is from genome assembly GCF_951394365.1 of Tetrao urogallus. Lineage (NCBI taxonomy): Eukaryota > Metazoa > Chordata > Aves > Galliformes > Phasianidae > Tetrao > Tetrao urogallus. The sequence goes on along the minus strand of NC_136829.1, from coordinate 12,107,418 downwards.
GGGATGACAATTAAGCTGCAACTTCACATTCTGTAAACTGCCACATCAGCAGCTGTACTCTTCTCCATTTTCCTTAGCACAGAGCAGGAGCTGAACGTAGCCACATGAGCACCACGAGTAACGCACCTGCCCTGCTGCCTCTCTTGTTGCTGAAATGAACAGTTGCTCACATGCTGGCAAAACCCAGCAGGAACCCCCAACCCCTGCACCAGGACATGCACAGGGCTCCCTCTGCCCCCAGCCCAACTGGAGCCTACACGCAAACAGTGGGTGCGCCGGGGGAGCTCTGATCCACCCAGCAGCAACCCTCCTGCAGCCCAGTGTGGCAATGACACGCAATCCTAAAGCGCCCCGCACACAGCTGGTGCTTTTCAAGTTGCAAGAGATTCGTACCCACTCAAGGCGTGGAAGCTGCTGCCAGCTCTCCCCCTGTTTTAACTTGTCTTCATGGGCTCCATATTCAGAGGGGCAAAAAATGAACAATGAACTGCACACTGAAAGCTGGATATACCTGGGCAGATTTTATCCGAGCAGCTCAGTCAAACTAATGAAGTCAAAGAAAAGCCACCAAACTTTGAGTTAATATGTTATTATACAAGTGCAATTCAGCTGCTATGCTAATAACAAACCTTTGGGGAATGAAAAACAAGCCAAACTGCAGAGCACGTCATTTATAATTCTGCTGGTATTCTTAAAACACACACACAACAAAACGAGAAAAAAAATACTCAACACATTTTGTGTTTGGCTTCCTAATCATCGTCACTTTTCAATTAGAAGAGACCTCATTCCATTTCTCTCTGTAATTTTCCCCAAGGGAAGTGTTATAAATGCATGAGGCTTTGCAAGATGGGCAAATGCAGCCTCCCAATGCAAAGTAAGGTCACACTAATTTAATTCTGCATAATTTTCACTCCAGAATCCATTTCGCACTCGCAGGTTCAGACATCGCGTTGAAGTGACACAACCTGCCTTTCTGTGCTCTCCATCCAGACGCTGCAACTTTGCAGACACTGAGCACGCACACAACTGCTCTGCAACGTGAGAAGTGCTCAGCCCTCATGCAGAGCATCACTGCTGAACACAGACACTCCAAGGATGGCAGGTAGAGAGAAGAGAAAAACATACCCACGTACTTTTTGCTTTTGGACAGGTGTAACACATCTGGGGGTCAAATCTGTTACCTGTATGCCTCAGTGATGGCTCCCATATATTGGAGTTGCATTTCATGTGAGAAGCAAAACTGCTGAGGAAATAATGGCTAAGCTGAACAAATGGATCTATATTAGCAGCAGTTCCTAAGTGAAACACAGCAACGCTGCAGCAAACTGTGCTAAAAGTGCAGTTTTGCTGACACAAAATAGAACAAACCCGAGAATCCCCGGCAGGACACTTTGCTTCTCCTTTGCTCACTTTCACTTCCTCTGGGTGTTTTTATCTTTCAAAATCCCTCACTCTGACACAAAGCAGATTGTTGGGCAGTGCAGCATGACAGGTCAGCTCAAGGGCTGCAAAAGACCATCAGAAACATCCTCACACGGGTGTAGAGGAACAACTGCTGCTGCCGCCGCCGCCAGTGGGCAGCCCAGCAAGGCCACAGGTGGGGCAGGAGGAGGGCTGGCAAACCTTGCTGCTGCAAGGCAGCAACCTTTGTGTTGCCTGGGAAGGATGGCACGTGCACCTGTGCTTCTGGATGCTCTGCCCAAACCGGGCACAAAGAGTAAGGCTTTCTCATTTCGCCTGCTGAAACGTGGGCAGGTGTAGCATGGTGTGCACAGCACAGCCTCCCTGCTCTCTCCCTGCTCTAGTGGCAAGGCTGTACGCAAAGGATTATGTGCATTCACATTAGGGGAAAATGATGGAATTAAGGTTCTGCGGGAGGAGCCTGAACCCAGCATGGAGCACAGAGCACTGCGGGCAGGATGCAGTCCTGGGGCACTAGTGGGGAGCAGCACAGGGCTGCCTGGGGCACTGTGCCCGACAGGGCTTGGACTGCCATGGGACTCACCCTATGCTGCTCCCCAAGGCAGTGTGGAGCTGAGGAGACGCTTTCTGCCACCATAGCCCTTGCTCCAAGCACTCAGCAGCACTTCCCCACTCCTCACTGTGCTCGGTGCGGGGCAGAGCACCCACAGTTATTTATGGAGCCTGGCTGTGCAGTGACTCAGCACCATAATTCAACAGATCCCCATTCAGCACCCGTGAAGACAAAGCAGGGCATCACAGCAGGACACCACAGCAGGACACCTGCAGCGCCAGGCTGAGCTCCAGCACTAACCCTGCAGCCAGGGGCAGTCAGGCCATGGCGGCTGAGACTGATGCAATTCACAACTGAACAACTTGCCTACCTCCAGCAAAATGCAGGGCACTGTAATGCCACGCTGAACGTCCCAGCTTCCTCCAGGATCCTTGGGAATGCAGGGTGAGCTCCCTCCTCCCAGCACTGCCCAAGAAGGAAGGTCTCCATGCACGCACACATCAGACATGACAAAATCAACTGGATGAATTAATAAAAAGCATTTGCAGCTCCGCAGTAAATGCTTCCATAATGCACTGCTTCTCCAGGTTTCCACTAACACCTCTGACACCATGGTGCTGCCCTGGAAGCATGACACTCCCATCCCCTCTCATCCCAGGTTTTGAAGTTTTTCATCTATCCACACCTGGGGCTCCTTTCGCTTGAGCAGGTTCCTTGCAGACATCAAATTACATAAAAAGAACACATAAAAAATAATGGTACAGGCAGCTTTTGGTGGAGTAGGTCCACCTCCCCCAGCTTTAGTGGTTGTGTGTCAATGCGCACACGGGCTGCTACATTAGTATTCTACAGCAAGCATCCTTTACGGGTCCAGAGGTCCCTGCTCCCCTACCTTCACACCAGCTTTGAGGCACAGCAAATACACCCCATGCAAATCTCTGCTGCTGTCTTCACAGAGATGCTGCCCTATGGCAGATGCAAAGGGTCTAAAGGGCGTGACTTCCAGCTGCCCCAGAACCTACATCTCTGGCTGAAGGTCTCAAAAAACAACCCATTCCTTCCCGCCCCTACTGACATTTCTAAGCATCACAGCGCTGGCAGCAGCAAGGAGATGCACAAGGACTGACCTTACCACGAAGAGCAGAGGGCCTACTGCTGCCTTGCATGCTCTAGTAATCAGGGCACAAAGCAGTTCTCAGTCGCTTTCAGAGAATGGCAAACCAGTAAGGCCAGGAACTGGCACTGCACAACTGCCTTGCTGCATACCTAGCCCAAAGCATGCCCCAGCTCCAGCCCGAGGTCCCACTGCTGTGGGCACATCCCTGGAGAGCAGGAGCCGGGTGTCACGGTGCAGCCCAGGCACACTGCAGACCAACCTGTGGCTCCTTGGAAGGATCTGAGGGTTAAAAACACTCAACAAAACTGAGTCCAGCTGAAGGGCGATGGTTACACCAGGTGCTCAAAGCATCTGTAAAGGATGCGGGCTAAGCAATGTAGCCAAACTGCAGACCTCATTTTTTCTGCTCAAAGCATGTGAATTTGAGAAGAGCCATGTGAATACAGGCACCCGTCGGAGCTTTGTTTTTCCCAGGGAACAGCCTCACAACCCTTCAGCAAGCAGCTGCAGGGTCTTGGATTCTGCACATCCCAAGGGCCAACACCAGGACCACCTCTGACTGCAGCCCCACACCAGCACCCTGCTAACACACACTGCATGGAGAACACCCTGACACAGCAGCACCCGGTGTGAGCAGCTCCATCCCATCCTTCCCACCCCCGCCTGGAGAGGGGACATGCTCACTGAGCAGAACATCACATCTCAACCAGTCTCATTTCAGCAAGAAGCAAAACAGCTCCAGGCAACAGCTGCAATCCGAGGGCTGCCAAGGAGGGTGCAGCACCAAGCACTGCTCCTGCTTTAGTGCAGTGATTTCACCCATGAGATGCCAAGCTCCACTTGTGAGAGTCTGGTATTCTCTCTCCCTGAGATCATGGCACAGGAAGATGAGATGAAAGAACAAAGAAGTTCAGATGGCAGATTACTCAGCTGTTTGTCTGCTAGGTCATCTGAGCAACAATCAGACCAGGCAAAGTCTTGACTGCAATATTTGTGTTAGTGTTTATCTGTTATATTTATCTTCTAAATAATACCTCCACAAAACCACATACAAAGGGCCCATCAGATTGCCAACATTTGTATTTGTTTACAAGACAGCATGGGAAGTCCTATCTACCTTTAGATAGATACAGAGCGTGATATTACCACTGCTGGCACAGATCAGCAGCATCCTGAAGCTGCAGCAGCAATATCGAGGCACAACAGAGCAGGATCAGGCCCATGGCAAAGAGCTCATGCTGGATTCAGTCCTGCCTCATGCATCATCAGCACTGTTAGCAACTAAATTACATTTCCAGACTTAGCCTGCTGGTAATGATGCACAAAGCAGAAGTAACGCCACGTGAGGTAGTGCTGCCTGCAGCAGGACGGCTGGCAGAACCTCTGGCACCAGGGCTCACAAAAGGGGTGGATCTGAGGAAAACCACTGCTGCAGAATGGGCAATGGCGGCCCAAGAAGTCATTTGCATCATGCCAGCCCTTGGAGCATAACTGCGCCTTTAATACAGTTCCTTTTCATCATCTGTCACCCCAGGCAATCAAGCATCACATCCTCTGAGTCACTGACAAGCGATGGCCTCATCCTGCACCCCCACTCCCTTTTTTTTGTTTGCTTTAAAGGAAATGGCCCCGTTTCACGCTTACAGCTGTGCAGTCATCAGGCGGGTCAGGCCTTAGGAAATCTCCTAGTCCTCAGACACCAGTAGCTGTCTGGTACAGAGCCATTCCGATCCAAAGGGCGAGCGCAGCAGGCGGCGGGGCTGCGGCTGCGGCCATGGAGAGAGCAGTGAGCAGAGCCAAAGGGGAACGACAGAACGGCCACACACAGCTCTGACATGGAAACTGCAAGCAGTCCAGCAAGGATCGCAGCTCTTTCAGCCAGGACACTTTCTGACTGCCAGCAAAGACCCGACTAGTGGTAACTCGTATGGAGAAAGCTGGAGACAGTGGGGGCTCACCCAGTGAGCGTGTTGGTGCCCCCAAAAACCTCCTCTGCGCCCTGAACGCAGGCATGCAGAGGGGGGAACAGGACTGAGAGTGACAGGCTTGTTTCCAGTCACACACAGCACAGACCGACCATACCAAGAATAACCAAAAAAGACACTCAATATCCAGACCGAACCAACTGACCCTGGGAGACCAAAGCGGTTTCTTCAGGGTATTTCTTCAGGTAGTAAAAATAAACCCATGAATAAGTAAGTACTTTCGCATACCCCGGGGACACAGGCGATCAATATGCGGCTTGCTGCCACGGAGGTTTTCTTCCTCCCAACCAGCAGAAGCCCACGACAAAGGAAAGCACATCTCATTTATGAACTTAGCTATAAATACTTTTGCTAACTGCCATTTAGGAATTTCATTTCCTGCTTGAGCAAGTCCTGTTGAAAGAGGCAATTACCAAATTTGTTTCTAGTTATAGAAATAGATGTTTGTTGCTGCCCACATCTGTTTCGACAGACGAACCGCCAGTCGCGGATGCTCCGTGGAGAGCAAACATTGCAGCCAGGGAGGGCTCTGCCACCTCTGCACAGTGCGAGTGGCAATTAAAGGCTACGGGTGGCAGGGAAGGCCTGGCCCTGGCGTGGCAGGGCACACCTGCAGCTCAGGGTGAGCCGTGAGCCCCCAACTCCTCTGCCTCCACTGCCTCTGACCCAAGGGCAGGCAGCACCGCAGCTCCGAATCACAGAACTGCAGGGGCTGGAAGGGACCTCTGGAGATCACTGAGCACAACCAATGTTCTCTAGGATCAATTGCACAGGAAAGCATCCACAGCAGGAGACTCCGCCACCCCCTGGCAGCTGTTCCAGTGCTGTGGCACAGCCCCATGGCACCCACATGGCCAGGGGCAGACGGGTGTTGAAATGTGAATTGAGCAAGCTGGCCAGAGCCATGCTGAGCTGCATGGAAACCGGATTTCCTTGGCTCTGTCAGCAAGACACCTCTCCTTTCTGTACCACTTTTTAAGTGCCGTTATCTTCCCCAGAGCTTGGCAGCTTTTTCTTGCACAAGGAGCAACATTTCACAAGGGCAGCTACTTCCAAGAAACAAGTACAATTTTATGTTACAGTCATTCACTGCATCAAAAATGCCAGACGCGGGCAAGTGCTCACACATACACACTGCATTTGGTCACTGCCACACTCAATTTTAATTCATGATCTGGTCTGAACACCACCAGACAGGAGAGAATGTATGTTTGCCCTTCCATGTAGGTATGTGGAAAAAACGAATGTATTTATGTATACATATGCATGTCAGGGCAAATGGGGAAAGTGAGTAAAAGCACCCCAAGTCTGGTTAAATTAAGAGGTAATGAACTTCAACCTTGATTCAGCAACAGCCCTAGATAGATTTCAAATAACTCCTGCAGCAGATACACTGGAAGGGCCATATCCTGCTGTGTTGGTTTGCGAGTCTCTAAGCAGACACAAAAAAACATCTTTTCTGCTCAATAAGCCCAGCTACACAGGGCTGGCTCCCAATGCCTGGCTGGTGCTCCTCTCCTCCAGCCAGGCAGGACGAGGTGCCCCATCCCACCCATCCCACCCCATCCATCTGCACCCCTCCTTTGTCCCACTTCCAGACCTTTCCCATGCGGCGCAGCCACCAGAAGGCAGACTGATGACATGGGGCTGCGGCGGAAAATTGACGGTTGCCCAGCGAAGTCAGCGCCCACCAGGGGCTGTGGGGGAGGCCGCCGGGATGCGGCCATGGCGGCGAGGACCCCTCCGATCCCCGTGCCCCACAGCCCTGGCTCTGCAAGGAGAGGACTTCACGTTTGGCTTTCAGTGGCCACCGTGGGCGACCGCCACCTGCCCATGGGGATGGGGACAGCAGCTGCCCTCACGGTGGGGCGGAGGAAGACTTCGGAGGATGAGGAAGAAGAGCACAGAGGGGAGGATTATCCAACAACACAGCTTGTCCTCTTTTCATTGCATTTAACAATAAAGCAGTAGCTATAGCAACGGGGTTAATTAATGCGCCCTATTTGCATAACTAAAACTCTGACCCATTCAAACCTCGCTGATATTTTCATTCTTAAACCTGGCCCGCAAGGCTGTGCCCTTATCGCGGGGAACACAAACAAAACCATCTCCATATGTGCCCATAAACCCAGCGATATCTGCACACACCGCTGCTCCGCGGCTCCTGCAACGCGACCTGCGGTGGGGCTGCGGGGGATGTGCTCCACACAATCTTTATTCCTCCAAAAAGCATTAACATTTGTGAACACACATCCTAAAAAGAACAGCAAAAATGGGAACTGAAGCGTCCTTCCAGAAATAAAATGGGGGAACAGCAGTTTTTTCAGGGATGGAGGGAGGAAGGCACATTCCAGGACAGAGGGGTAAGGAGACAGGCGATGCAAAGGGCTCAGACTATCGTATAACCAGAGGGGGAAATGTCTTCTCACCACAAACATGCATCTGCATGATGTCTAGACAGTCATAAAAAGGGCAATTAGAGTACTGCAGGCTGCAGTAAGCTAATGTCTCCTCGCTCAGTCTAAACAGTTGAAACGTACTGCACCAACTTTGAAAGAAAATACAGAGGGGGAGAAAGACATGTTTGTGAGGAAGAACGTTTTGAAATTCGGTTTTAAATAAGCCGGTGAATGAATTCAACCTTGTCAAATCTTTGCCTTATAACATATCAAATATTCCGCCTGCGTCCTGTCTAGACTGCGATAACAAAGGGCATTTAAAGCCCTGCAAGATGCGCTGACAGAGTGGCCATTTAAAGATGCAGTATTGCTTTCTCCATCTAAAACGATTTGTCAGATGGAGTTCAAATGAAAATGATAAGCAATCACCCTGGTTCGCAACCATTTAAAAAGGAAAAAAAAAAAAAAAAAGACTAAACAACCAAAATGCCCACAGCCTGTAGATATAAATCCCGCTAAAGTCATCCCAATGTATCATCCCAGCAGGATTTGTCTGGCAGCTGCTTATTTTTTTTATTCTGCTACTCTGAGACACTGCTACCTCTGCATATCACACATATCACATACATCTCTACATCCCAAGTGTGTTAAGTTTTCAAACAACTTTGGAGCATTAATTGTGATAAAGCAATGCTTTGTGGACAGACACTATGAAAACTGGAAGGGACAACAATGGAAAGGATTGTTTTTTTGCCATGTACTTGAAAGCAGGAGGGCAAGCTGCCTGACACAGCCAAGCACCAGTTGCCATCGCTGACCACTCAGCCCAGGCACTCCTGTCCACAGTACAGAAGGACAAATCAGAGCAACCCATGGGCACACATGGCATTTTTACTTCTTACAAACAATGGTACTCTGGAAAAAGCAGAAGCAGATACAACCCTGACTAATACCGAAACATTCCTCCCTTCCTGAGCTTCATCAGCCGCTGGAGAACCAAGATCTCAACAAATAAATGCAAAGTAGGGCTCAACAGACTGATGCTGCAGCTCTGGGCTCTGGCAGGGAATCTGGAGGCAGCCCCACGCAGGCAGGGCAGCGCAGATCTCTGGGCTTTGCTGCAGGTCTGAGGGCTGAGAAGCAGCATGAGGAGGGCACACCAGGGCACAGCCACCCCTATGGCACAGCAGCACTGCTCAACCTGGGGCAGGTAGGAGTGCAGTGAGTTCAGCGCTGGGGTCACGGCAGCTCCTCGCCCTCCAGCATCCCACCAGCACCTCATCTGCACCTCCCTCTGCCTCCCCACCCTTGTTTCTTAATTATTATTTTAATAAGAGCGTTTCCAACTTCACTTGCTCATTCCGCAATAGCCCAAGGGCTACAACTGTTCATTAGGCGGAATTTCTGTTTTAATTGCACCGACACAGATGTGTAGGTTATCTGGAAGAAATTACTAAAATGAGCACTAAAGAATGGGGCTGGATGCCTTCCTCCTGTTCGGAGAGGTTCATTTAGCACGTTTCCCCCCATAAAATGCATTGCTCAGCCCTTTGCAGGTGCCATACACGCATACCCTGCGCCTTACAGCCAAGGGCTGGCCTTCAGGAAGCCTTTTTCCAGGAGCAGAAGTCAGCCTGCTCTCACCATACATACACATACACACATATTTTATCATTATTATTGTTCACCCTCACTAAGATCTGGGAACACTGAGCCCTGCAGGAACAAAGCAGTGCCACTGCTCCGGAGCCATGCCCAGCAGCCCCCACGGCCTCATTCCGTCCCCTCGCTCCACTCTCAGGCTCCAGGCTCAGAGGATCCTGCCTGCCCCCTGCACAGCACTGTGCCGCCAGACACGGCTGTGCTCCACACAAACCCCACTGCCCAGCAGAGCTGCGGCTGCAGCTGTCAGATCAGCTGTGGGCTGGGCAGGAGCTGCTCTGCAATCTGTGCTGGCAAGAGCCAGACACACCTCAGCCCCAGACTCACCGAGAAGTGGCTGCCTGTGTTAGTCCTATTTAGAACCTTTGTTAGAGCTCCAGACGCTCACCCTTCACGCAACACACTGCACACAAACATGAGATGTGGGAGCACGCCAGACCCAGGAGCACGTCACCTCACCAACAGCACTGCTTAATAAGGGTTTCGGCTCTCTGTAAGTATTTGATAGATTTTAATTCAACAGTAAAAAATAGGAACCTGCCAATTTTTGGTTACGTCCTCTTGCCAGGAGCAAAAAGGGACAGCAAGAACCTTGCCACCAGCTCCACCATGCACATCTCACCTACCATCCCTCCTGCCCCATGGGGCACCAGGAGCACCAGGTTGCAGCCACAGGGTGGGACAAGCACACACCAAGGGCTCGGGTCCCACCTCCGAACATGGCTAAAAGCCATACAGAGCATTCTCCTTCAGCAAGACTATGCTTTGATTTCGAGCTGGGGGAGTGCCAACAAGGAAATCACAAATGCTTCCTATCAGGAAGGCAGAACTAAGGGATACCACTTCTCCTGTGCTGCGAGGGGACTTGCTTTGCTTTGTGTCTGCTGAAAACCTTCAACGTTCTACTATTCTATTTTAACAAAACCCTGACACTGAAGCATCTCATGTGCTAAAATTCAAGAGACAGAAGTACCATCCGTTATTTCTAAGTGCTTTGCTCAGGCTCGGCTGGGTTTTGTGTCTTGGTCCTAGATGCTTTTTGGCAGTTTGCTCTAGACTTCCTGGCAGGGGCTAAAAGGTTTTTATTTAGCTGGTGTCAGCTGAGCATCTGTGCCTGGGAGAAGAGGAGCGGGGGCGATCCCGACTGCCTTTCAGAAGCACATTTCCTTCTGGAAATGCCTGGGTGATGTTAAATCCCTGCATGCTTGAGTTATGGGGTATCCTCACCCCAGACCAACATCCCTGCCCGGTGGTGCAGGGGGGCCAGCAGGCTGTCCCCACCCCAACTTCTTCCCAACAGAAGGCACAGAATGCCCAAAGCCCAGCCTGAATCCCAAGACAGATGGGGTGGAGAAGGGATGCTCACAGCATTGTGCAGCAGGGCTGGGACTGTGGCAATCACAGGGCATGTCCCAGCAGGAGCCAACAGCTCGGGGGATTCCACACCTTCCATCTGAGCAGGCAAATACTTTGTGAGACGTCACAACACGCAAATACCTCAAATAAATGATAATGGCAAGTTCCTGTTGGAGAACTGCATAAAGAGAAAACAGGAGACCTGCTAAAAGCCCTCCTCCATCCCTGTCAGAAGGAAAATGCTGTTACCAAGGATGGTAGAAGCACTTCAGCAGACAGAGGCTCAGGAGCACCCAGTGCCGTGCCCTCATTGCAGCCCCGGATGGGGGCAGCCATCCCTGCAGCCTCAGCCCTTGCTCTGCAGCTGGGCACCTCCTGACACCATGCGTGAATTATTTTTGGTACCGTGCATGGGAAGAGTGGCAGATCCTATAGCGAGGTTTTATCAGCAGTTCGCAGCTATGGAAACAAACCAATTTAGACTAATGTAACAAAACACCCAAACTGACAACAATGAAATAAAGGGCGAAGCCTTATGGGCGTTTTCACAGGGGAGTGGGGAAGCAAATGCAGCATGATCCAACTCCTGGGAACTGGGTGAGGGCCGCACAGCAGCTGGGACAGACTGCCCCCAGCCTCCAACAGGCAATGCACAAGAGGGAAGCCTGGCAGGGATGGCTGCAGCCCCTCTTGCTGCCTACTGTGGGGTCCCACAGGACTGCCTCTGTCTCAACCAGCAAAGGAGATACAGCCACCAGGTCTGGCCACAAGCTGACCCATTTCAGGCCATGCACCGTGTTCCACATCCCACCCATCTTTCCCTCTTCTCCTCGAGGCACAAATCCATATACGTGGCACAGGAGAAATCAGGGATAGCAGGAAAAGCTGCAGCCAGAACAAACCCTTGCGCAAGCTTCCCCAAATCACGGGGCAAGGCAACGGGTGCAAGCTGCACAACCATCAAGCAATAGCGAACATCTGCAAGAGCAACAGCACTAGAGCACAGCTCAGAGCAAAGTGACACCGGGTTTCCAACAGCAAACCCCACACTTCAGCTGTCCCACACATCACCCTGCAGGAGCCCATCGCTCCCCACCGCACATGGCACCTGCACCACAACGCTCCTCATGGCCATGTTTTGCAGCTTTTCTGCATAAGCAGAGGCTATTTTGCTGTACAACCAAGTTGTGTCACCCGGCTCAAAAGAAAGCAACTGAAATAATTATTTTGTTTGTTTGGTTGGTTATGACTTACACTAATAAATGCTCGATAAAAGCCCAGTGAATGATTTGTAGGCATTATGAGCATGTTAAAGATCCGTGTGTGGTTACAAGCAAAGGTCATAAGCCCTATTGACTTTGCGGGCTCTATAACAATTGATTAGCTCTTTATTAAAAGCATTTATTCATCACTTGTAAATACTTCATCTAGTTGGTTCTTCTCTAGCCATTTCGGATACCACACCTGAGCAAAGACACCTTACTTGTGAGGTATTCTCATAAACTCAGATCTATATTGAGAGAGAGAGAGACCCATAGATGTTATAATGTCTTAAAACAGCAAAGGCAGTTTTGCAAACAGCTGTAACTTCACACAGGCTCAGCAGGGCTTCTGAGGCCCCATTCTATCCATCCTAAAGGTCTTGAGGCCCCATTTTGTCAGCCCCTTACACGCTGAGCCTCCACAATTAGATACTGGCTCCTGAAATACTGCACTTCCCCAGTGTACCTGGGAAGGGGTGACTAAACAACCTGGACTACCGAGAAAAGCTGACCAGGCAGCAAGGCATCCTGCAGGGGATGCAGGAACACCTGCACACACAGCCTCCTTTATGAGTTCCACAGGGACTGTCTGTCACTGATAAGGGTTAATCAGTACTAATTAGTACCTGCCACAGGCTGATTCCAAGGAGTCCTGCTGGCCCATACGGCTGCCTTTAACCCCACACCACAGTCAAAGCTGCCAGAGCCGCAGCCACACCACGGCTTCCAGCACTGCTCCAGTCCTCCTGCATCGGGCTGGGAGAAGTCACTTTCCACACACACACAGTGCTGAGATAAGCAACTTTTTCACCCCGATGAAGGGGTGGAGAGCAGCTGTAAATTACCACAGCAGCTAACTAGCTTCGGCTCCTCAGGCTCAGTCAGCTCACTGATTTCAAGTCATGCTGATTTAGAGGAACGACTCCAGATGTACGGCAAATCGATCCTCCAGGCACAGGAGGCACCGAGGAGCTGCTGTGGGTGCAGGAGCTGCTGTGCTGACAAGGGGACTTCGGGCAGCCCTGCTGGGGGGGTGCAGAGCAGCTGGTGCAGACTTTGGGCAGTGCCTGGCCAAGATGCATTCAGCAGAGGGGCTGACTGGGGATGATTTACCTTGGAATGAAAACATCAGCCCCACTTCTTGCAGCCGATGCAAGAAAGGCACTGAATGTTAAACAGAGGCAAAAAGTATAGACCAGCAACATCTGGAACTTATCCTTCCCTGCCTCTGAAAAAAAAAAATAAATAAATCACACCCTATTCTTTTTGAGAAAGAAAACTGATTATATAAAATTATAATGCTGCAAGGAGAGAAAAGCAGAGATTTTCTTTGAAACTCTGTTTAGACAATTAAAAGGGGATAATTTCAAAGAAGAAACAAATCGTATCTCAGCTTCTCCCACCCCGTCTGAGTGCCAGCTTTCCTCCCATATGCTGGCTGAGACAAACCGAGTGCTCATTCTTGCGGGACCTTCAGTAAGCTCGGATAACCAGCTCTCATCCTAACTGGATGAAGACAAACCAAAAAACCCCACAATTCCTTCAATTTGTGGCAGGAAGGTTCAGAGGAGCCTTGCTTCCTGCGGAGAAACCCCACCTGGGGACCAGTTGTCCCGAAGAGGAAGGGTCAGATGTTACCCAAGAGAGCCAATGCTCCGTCTCTCCCAACAGAAGAACGGAAAGGCTTTAAATATAGAAACAGGAAAGCCTATCTGGATTACTGTAAGGATGCAGGGTCAAAACACGACACCCTTCACTTCCTCAGGCCCCCGGTGACAGCCCGCCCTGAGCCCAGGGCCCACACAGCAACCTCCCAGCCCACAGAAGTGCCTACAGCCATTGAATTACCGACGTAACCGCATCGATCAGGCTGGAAAACAAAGCGGCGGCTCTTGGCACACGCACCGTCTGGCAGGCACAGCTGCAGGAGCTGCATGTTTCTCACCTGCTGGCAGTTACAGCCCCAATAAAGCCGCCCTGTGACCCGGCAGGGCTGTGCCAGGCAGCTCGGTGCTGCAGGGTGAGCTGGCGGGCACACACAGGGGAGGTGCAGCCGGTCCTCCACCGCCTTTCCAGCCGTACAGAGCTGCAGGAACTGCTGGGTATGTCTGGCTGTGCAAACAGGAGCAAGGCTGTTCGTGGTCCTGTTCTTCGGGCTCCTCAGCCCTCCATGCCCCCATCTCCGGGGCAATGAGTGGACTGGTTGCAGGATTTCGTCAGGACACTGAACTCAGGAGCCATAAAATCACTGTGCAAAAAATTACACCTATTTTTGTAGCAGCCAATTAAAGCTCGTATTTAGGTCTCCTTGCATAGCCCTGCATTACATAAAGCAATTCTTCCACTTGAAATGCAAATTTTAAAAGGTCGTTCTGCTTAATTTAATAAAGCCTTAACATGGATCTGCAAATCTGTGGAAGCAGAACCAAGGAGGACACATGGCTGAGAGAGGCGGTGTGATCCCTCCAGAGCAGGGACCCAGGGGGGATGAAAAGCATCTCCCGAGCCACAAACCCGCTGAGCCTGGAGTGCACTTATGGTCTGAAGAGCAGCAGAACCCCACGGCCATGACAAAAGAGAAATTCCTGAACATCTGCACGGGGCTGTGAACCCACTTGAGGCACTGTGCTGCACAGCAGGACGCACCTTCAGCCTGAGCCCACCCCGCCATGATTCCCTCACCTGGGAGGGCCTCTTTCTGCACCTAAATTAAGTAAATGCTTCCATCTTTATACACACAGGCATATATATATACAAATATAAACATGCGTATATGTGTGTATAAACGCACACATATAAACGTATTTAAAGCTGCACTCATAAAAAGCACGTAGTGAATTATCAAATGGAGGCTGCCCATTTTGTTTACGATTCCTTACAGTTCAGCCTGGATGGCAAGTCAGTGGATGCTTAGTAGTATTTATCGAGAAAACCCATGAAATATGAGGATTAGGAGCCATGAGCAGAGCAAACGGCATGCATCCCATGGGATGCCCCACACATGGGCATGCACTGCAGACCCAGCCTCACGCTGAGCCCTTCCACATGGCAGCTCCCACCGCAGAGGCTGAAGAAAAGAGACCCAAAGTGAGATTTCTGTGTGTTATACTGCAAACTCGAGCCTCTAAATTGTGTTAAGGTCAAGGTACTCAAGAGCCTAACCTGTGTGTGAGACCAAGTCACAGAAGCCAGAAGACCACACTCTTGCTGGGGTGGGAAGAAGGCAGAAACACAGGCAGGGCAGGAGCTGCTCCAGGACAGCATCCCACTGCAGGGACGCCCAGGACACCTGGGAACACTGACAGCACCAAGCCCAGCCCTGCGCCTGGTTATCACCAACTATAACCCTAACAACCCCAGCACCACCCAGGAGCGCTGCAGGGAGGATCTCCCAGCCCCATTCACACAGAGCAGAGCCTGGACTCATCCCCAGCATGGCTAGAGGCAGACAGAGGTGGGAATCGGAGCCTGGCAGTGCTCATCCCAGCACTCTGCACTCAGACATCCTTCGGGAACTCACCCAAACAGCTTGGCTCCCTCCCCACCTGCCCTGCAGGTAAATCCAGCATGCTGTTTGTGCAACGTGTCGACTTACAGTGAGGGCAGAGGCAGCAAGATGTGCAGACAGCAGGAGAGGCTTTTGGCAGTCTGGGTCACTTCCCTGTGAAGCACAACAGGCGTTGGGCCAGGCCTGGCTCCCTCAGAGAGTATACAGCAGGACAGTCATGGCCTTCAAGGCTTCAGCCAAAGGACAACAAAGACACATTGCCAAATGTGCATTTCTGGCCCGGCTGCTTTCTGTGGCTATAAAGCCCAACTGCCTCCTGCTCACACCCAGCTCACACCCGAGTGCCTTCCCCAGCTCCCTGCCAGCAAGCCAGCGCACTGCTCTACCCACCAAAACCCCAACAGCGTGATTCTGAAGCAAATGCAGCCAGAACTGCTTTAGATATCAGTTACCAGGGGGAAAATTAATGCTCACAGAGAGTGAAATGGGACAGAAATAGAAGAAAGCTGCTTCGTATGATGCCAGTCTCTTTCTCCCTTGGGTTTTAGAGCACTTCTTCAGATGCATTTGGCAGGAAAACCAACTCACCCGAGCACCACCATCTCTACTAAGATGTCACATAACCATTTAGCATGACGTGCAAACAAGAAATGCTATCACTCATTAACAAGTTAAGCAATTAGCAAGTTAATTATATATTAAGCCAAAATCCGCATGTAAAAGATATAGAGTGAGGTCTGCCATAGCAAAGACCAGGACTTTGTCACTATGAACACACACCATGCATGTTCACATCTGCATCTCAAGGAAGTTATGGGGGAATACCAAAGCAGTTATGAAGGGGAGTTCCTTAGGAGACAAGCCAGACAAATTGTTTCTTATATCAGACCTATGTAAGCATTTAAACAGGACCTACTGCAGCAATCCTTAGCAATGCGCAGATGTGGTTTTTGAGTAATGGTTAGAGTTACTTAACTGGTTATACTCACTAATGTAATTGACACCTATTCCATCATTCTTAATACACCCACTTCTTTCTCCGATACCATAAATAGATTAGAAAAGTTTCTGCAGATGGCCATGACCCCATTTGTTTGTGCACTTAGCCATGTATGAATCACTCTTGGCTTGCAGCAGCACTCTGGAATTACTGAAAGATAACTAGTCGGCACAGACACCAATAAATGAATCATGCTTTCCACAAGACCAAACCTTTGGGCTTTTACAGACTCCAATTACAAAGTAAGAAGAAAAGAACAAAGAAATTACTCAGTCTATTTGCACAAAGTCATGCAGAGTTGATTCATAGTTTTGCAGAATTATTACTGACAATCATTTGTAGGGGGTTCCAGTAACAAACCAGCTACTTAACACATTGGGCAGAATGAAGGGAGGGAAAAAAAAATCCCCAAACCATGTCCTGCATGTAATTCTTCAAAAGTTGTATTGATTCCTGTGCAAGGGCCTCTTTTCATTGCCACTATCTCCCAAGCCTGGGGGTTAAGCAGCTCTCATTCTCCAAGGCTAAGCCGTGTTTCACTGGGTTGCTTGGGCCAAGTTGGCAAATGTGAGAAATCCTGTTGCACCTGCTGAAGTGCCCGTGCCTCTTGCCAGCAGAACACTGCATGCGCAGCTCCTCATCCCTGTGTGCATGAGCAGGGCCTCGGGAATGGATCACAGAGCTGACACGTGCAGAAACACTCGCATTTCTAAATGCACATTCTTGGGTATATACTGCACGAAAAGATCAGCCAGTCAGAAGTACTCCATTAAAGATATGTGCGAGACTGAATACACTGAACATAAATGTGTGAACCACTTGGAAGGACTGTGGACATCCACCAACACTGACAACTTGTGAGGCAAGTTTCTGAAGACGTGCAAGATAGCTTTATGTAATGCACTGCCTGTGACAACACCAACACACACCGCAGACACAACGCCCTGCTCTGCATGCAGCGTGAGTCCAGTCCTGCACCAGCTGGAAATCTGAAGTCAGCTTACTTGCAGGAAGCAGGTGACACTCTATCAATTATAATCTTAACAACGTTATCCTCCTTGACATGCTCCAGGAGCTGTGTTAAGTTATAAGGATCCATGGGTGATGTGAGACATGGTGCCTGCCTGACCCCCACAGTAAGCACCGGGGCATCGAGTGTCACAGCTGCACCTGCAGATCACACGGCCACGCTGCCTTGCACCCAGCCCATCAGCATCTTGCCCCAGAAAAGGATGCAGAATGATGAGGATGACATCCAGCAGAAGGTCGCCGACATTTTGGACCAGGATGCAGCAGATGTGTCTACGCTACCATTTGTCTCAGGCACTGCTCTACCTTTGCCCTCTGAGGCCCATCCATGTGGGCTGACTGCTTGCAGGTGAGTGGCGCAGCCTTTCTGTACACCAGCTGAGCTTGGTCTGCAGTTTGCTGCTGTCCTCACACATTTCAGAGTCACAGCTCAGGAGAGGCCAAAGCCAGCACCACAAGAGCGACTACGAAGCTCTGCATCCCCTGAGGAACATGTGTCTATTTGTCCTTCACCTATAAGGCCACTGATTCCCCAAGCTGTCTGCAAGAAGGAATGATGCTACAGAAGATTTAAACAAAAGCTTTAATGAATGTTCTCAATTCCTATCCCCCCTTACTCCATTCCTACCACAGAAATTAATGCAACAAGCCCTCTTCATAGGGATAGACAGAGTTTATCTGAGAACGTGCTGTAGATGAAAAGGGAAGAAAAAGGTCGCCACCAGCACCACTAAAGCAGCAGGCTGTCTTCAGAAAGCTTCTGGCTCAGTACACTCAGGGCCTGGAGTGCAGCAGGAGATCACCAGGCTGCATGTGCTACATGGAAACATCAATTGTCAGGTGTTAAAAAAAACAACCAAACAGCAAATCAGGAACCTGCGATGCTGGGTGGGTGCTCTGCTCAATGCTGCACGCCACATTGCAGCAGAAATGCTAATGCAAGTTCAGTTTTCACACTGGAGATATTTCAGAAGATTCCCAAAGCTTTGATAATATTTAACATCTCTACTAATTTCCTTTCTGGCGTAATCATGAATGTGCCATAGTAGCCAACAGATCTGGGATGAAGTACAAGTTCTAGCTGGCTGCAAAGCAGACAGGAATCATGTGTGCTCATACTGTTTTCTCCCACAACATACCTCTGCAAAACTGACTTAAAATGAGAAAAGAAATTGTGAAACTGCCATTACAAAGAAGCATTTAAAATGCAGATCAAAGTGCCGCCTTGGAAGCCGCATTCCTGGCCAAATCATCAGAGCTCTCTTTACTCTCAAGAGTTCCCCAAATCCTCCAGTTTGGACGATGAACTGCAGCTGAAATTTATCTGCTCTAAAAAAAATGCACAACAAGTCACAACTCCTTTCTCCAGCTACCAACCCCTTCTCTCCCAAGTCCATTTCATACAATTTTGTTGTACTGCTCCATCAATTAACTTTCACAAACGGGTTCACGCCTGTGTGCACACACAGATGCTACCCCAGTGCTGCAGCTCATCTCCAGCATTTCCTCCTCAAATAATTACAAAATGATCCCATGGTAATTCAGCCACACAGACGGGACGAGCGCTGCATGCACTGATGTTAATGATTCCTTTGCTTTATGGCTTCCTGGCAGTGTGCTGGTGGCATGAACAAAGTTTCTCCCCAGCTGTAGCCCTGCACATCCCTCCTGCAGGCAGAGCTGCACCACCAGCAGGTGCCCCATGTCAGCACCAAGGGCTGCAGTGACCAAACAGAACAGATCTCCCTGCAGGCAGTGAGCGAGGTGTGAGCCAGTTTGTCAACGAAAAGCCATTGCAAATAAATGACCTTTTTTAGCTCATGAGGGTTACCAAATTCTGCCAGATGCCACTACCTGAAACAAGACCAGCAGGGATGACGGCACAGCGAGTTACTCAGGAAAGCAGCTGGGCTGTAATTATGCCCATTAGTGACACCACATATTTTGGTACTTCCCTTGAAAAGGTCTCCTCATGTCTACCCATTTCTAATTTAGGTTTACAAACTCATTCTCAAGTTGGATTTAACTTGCCACTGACTCTCAGCGCTGGAAAGCTAAAAGTGTTAGCACGCTAGGTGAGCAACAGCAAATAAAAACCAATAAGGAGAGAGAGCACTTCTCCACAGGCGTTCCCCTCCACCTGCAAAGCGAGCGGCTCATTCATACCCTGAGCATCTCGAGGTGTCTCAGACCCCCCGCAGCTCCTGGCTCTGAGGGACGCAGTGTGGGTGCTGTGTGTCACACGCTGCGGTGTCATCACTGTCAGTCGGCACCTGCAAACGGCACCAGGTGAAACGAGGGCTGGGCAATGTGCTGCCCGTCACACATCCCGCAGTCCCCATGCCCTGCTCTGCACCTCCTGCTGGGGCAGCCCCAGCCATGCCACATCCCTGTGCTGTGCGTGGTCCTGGGCACCGCTGCTGTGTGTGCAGTAGGGTCCTGCTGCAATGTCACCCAGGTGTTCGCCCAGAAGAAAAAAAAAAAAAAGCTGGATCTTTCTCCTCCCACTACATCTTTTCATTTTTCCATTCAGCCCTGATTATAGCAGCAGGATTACATCACTGCTCAAGGGCACCAAATCAAGTCTGGCTTTATGACCCCAGTGCTGCAGGACTGGAGCACGGCCAGCCCCCAGACCACCACCTGCCCCTGCCCTGCTCCTTCTGGGCACCCGTGGGGATGCTGACCTGCACACGGAGCAGCACAGCCTGCAGGGACACATGGCATTCTCCTGGTTTTGGCTGCAGCCAAACTGAGAACCACAACCGGAGCACACTTAGAGAACGCTCTACAGCTTGCTAAGGCACTGGCGGCAGCTCAGCCTTCCTACAGCCTCCTACAGGAAACCTCACAGATGAGGGAGGAAACGAAAGTGTTATACACTCTGCCCTGAGCGCTGTGTCAGGACAGAGACATTGCTGCCAAAACGCAGTCTGAAGTGGTCAGGAGACGTGATCTTTGGTGGAGCCATCAGCACTGTTTGATACTAAACCCAGGAATGTGAAAACCTCAAAGCCCCCACTCCAGGCAGAGCTCCCACCAGTGCCACCCCCCAGCACCCCCAGCACGAGCACAAACCCAGCACAACTCTTGCACACCCACACCCGAAGCTGCCCCCATTCCTGCACCAAGCACCTCCTCGGCACCCCATCTCCCTTGGCAGCTGAACCCCTTTGGGATCATCCCATGGGGTCTGATGCAGCCCTGGCACAGATGAGGTCCTGGTGGAGATGCTGGGATGCTGCAACATCCCCCCCCCGGCGCGATGAGCTCCCAGACACACACCTCAGTCTGTCACTCACCTCACAATGAGTTCTTTACGGACCCATCTGACACCAGGCTCAGCCCTGACCTCTGTCACTCTGCAGAGGCAATTCATTTTGCTGCACCCAGTGCTGCCCAGCACAACTAGTAGGCTCAGCCTCTCCTTCCCAAACCCCTCATCCAGGAGCTGCACAGAGCACAGCTGCTGCTCGCTGCTCAGGGAGAACCAGTGAAGAAACAGTCTGGGGGCTCAGATACAGGGCTAACCTAACGAGAGATCTAAATTAGCTTACAGCTCTGCCACTATCTCAAAGCGATCCTACCTGGGAACTTTTGGCTGGGAACTGAGATAGCATCTGATGGGAGCTGCCCAGAGGTCCCCTGAGAGCTGTATTAAAAGAATAAGCACAAAGAAGCGACTGGAGGAGGAAAAAGCCATAATATGACTTTCTGTGAGGATGGATGGAGCTCAGCTCTTCCCTCCCCTTCAGAGCTGGACTATCAGGTAACAGCTCCTGCAGGACCACCACAGCCCACGGCTGCCACTGCGGTGAGCAGCAGCATAGAGATAAATGTCATCGGTGGCAAAGGGGAAGCCCGGGAAGGAACAGATTGGCGAGCAGCCCTGCAGCCCGGCCACACAGCCCAGCTCTGGGGTTGAGCACAGCGTGGGCAGCACTGCAGGGACAG
This sequence comes from Tetrao urogallus, assembly GCF_951394365.1. Classification (NCBI taxonomy): domain Eukaryota; kingdom Metazoa; phylum Chordata; class Aves; order Galliformes; family Phasianidae; genus Tetrao; species Tetrao urogallus. Next base: position 12,086,168 of record NC_136829.1, on the reverse strand, counting down.
CCCTCGGGACTGCGGGCACTGCATCCCACTGAGCCCATGTCAGAAAATGCAGAAACAAAACCCAAGATGCTATCTCTAAGAAGTATGAAATTCAAAGCTGGGGTGGTTGCAACAAAACCTCACAGCAACAGAGTGGGAGAGCAGCTCTGTCTCCAGCAGACACTGCCCGTGTGAGCTCCCAGCGCTGCCACCAGCCCAGCCGGACACCGGCTGCAGCCTCAGCCCCGCAGCGCTGCTGCCGGCACCCACGGAACGGTCCTCATTATGTACCCGCCGCTATTGGTATGCACATCCCGCCCGGCCGCTGGAGTCAGGGGAGAAGAATGGTCTATTCAGTACCGGCAGTGTTAATAAAATCAGGCAAATCCAGCTTAGTTTTGTCTGAACACGAATGAGATTAAATCAAGATTAAACGCACGCAGTACAAAGGGAATGTTTTATGCTAAAATTCAGAGTGAATCCATTTTAGCACCCGGAGTAGAACCGCCCCCAGCTCTCCCGCAGGACGCGGACACCTGAACCGAACAGCGGCGGAACCGGAGGCGGCGGAGGCTGCCCGGCACCGGGTTGCGAACGGACCCACTGCGGGAACGGCACGGACCGCAGCAGCGCCCGGTGCCACGGCCCCGCAGCCGGCACTGAGAGAACCCACGTCCTGCTGGGAGCACACGCACAGCCTTCCCCAGCTTTTGGACCATTCAGCCTCAGCGGGCTTAAGTTCTCGAGCACCGCGCTGACAGCCCGCCTGGCCCCAAGATCTTTCCCTGCACAGAAAAGCCCTTCGGTTTTCAGTCCCAGAGCAGCCACCGCGCCTCTGTCCTCGGCAGTGCCATCCTGCGCTCCATCTCTGCGCAGTCCATCTCCAAAAGGCAAAGAGTAACAGAACGGCGGTGCTATCGGGTCAGGCGCCGTCCTTTCCTACTCTGCGCGGGTTGAAAAATATTCATTACCAAAGCCGAACAGCCCCCAGAAGAGACGGGGGAAAAAAAAAAACCACCAAAAAAAAGCACAACCACGCCGACACCTGGAGATGGGGGTGGGGTGGGGGGGCTCCTATCCGCGCCGAGACAGAGGGGGGGACCCCGTGGGGCCGGGGGAGACCCGCGAGGGGTCGCGGGCACCGCGCGGGGGCGGCGGAGCGGAGCGGCACCTTCAGCCGCGGCCCCGCCGTGCCGCCGCCGTGCGTGGGGAGCGCAGCGCGGCCACAGCCACGGCAACTTCCCCAGCCCCGCTCCCACCGCCCGCTGCCATCTGCACACCCAGCGCAGCACGCCCAGCACCGCACGCCCAGCCCCGGAGGGCCGCAGGACGGTACTTACTGATCTCCATGCTCTGGAACAAAGACCTTTTGCAGTTGCATGTGCAGGACACATTGGGCTGAATAGCGACGGCCGTGCTGTTCAGACCCATTAAGTTATACATTTAAAAAAAAAAAAAAAAAAAGAAAGAAAAAAAAAGAAAAAAAAAAAAAGAAAAAAAAAAAAAAAGAAGAAGGCGACGGCGACACAAAGCACTTCAGGGCCGCCGAGCGCTCCCCGGGCAGCACCACATAAAGCCGGGGCTCCTCCTCGGCGCGGGGGGGCGGGGGGAGGGAAATGCAGCTGCGATTAAAAATTGGAAATCACAACCGCGGCGCAGCGCAGCGCCCCCCGCAGCGGCTCTGCCCGGCTCGGCTCGGCTCGGCTCCGCCCGGCTCGGCTCCGCGCCCCCTCCGGCCCGGGCAGCGCTGTGCTGGGCCCGGCCGCGGCAGCCCCTCACTTTTGTGGGGCGCGGCGGAGCGGCGCGGCGCGGCGGGAGCGCGGCCCGCCCGCTCCCCGCTCCCCGCTCCGCTCCCGCCCCCCGCGCTCATTCACGGCCACGGGGACGCGGCCGCGCGCCGCCGCCAGCCGCGGGCGGGCCCCGTGACGTCAGCGCCAGACGGGGACTGCCCCGCGTCCTCGCGCCGCCGCCGCGGGGGGGGCGCGAAGCGGGGGGTGCGAAGCGGGGGGGCGCCGCGCCGTGCAGAGCGGGGCCGGGGGGGGGCGGAGGCCCCGAGCGCCGCGGTCCGAAGGGAAAGAGAAGGGAAGGGAACGGGGCAGGCCGAGCGCCTCGCCCGCAGCGCGGCTGTTCGCTCCTCCGGATCTCAACCCATAGTTCTCGTTCCCTTTTATTATTTTTGCTTCAGAGCGATCGCTTGAAAATGGAGCAGCCCCGTTCGCTTTTAGAGAGGAGAAAGGAAAATACTCCATCCCCTCCCTGGGGCTCCACGTGCCGGGGGTCAGCACAGACTTCTTAGCTTGGAAAGGGACCCGAGTGGGGCGCAGCCACGGGCCGGGCGGGGGAGGGGGGGGCAGAGCGCCTCTGGGAGCCCGCGGTCCCGCAGCCCGGCGTTGTGCACAGTGCAGAGGCCGATTTTTCCGTGGTGGTTTACAAACCCTCGCTAACGATGTGCCTGCACTTCGCAATGCCTCGTGCCCGGTCCAGCACCGCAAAGCTACCTGAAGGACACAGCTGGGGGCTGCCAAACTGAGCTGCCCCTCTGTGCCACCCGGCAGTCACCATCCTGGGGAGGAGTGGGATGCCGTGCTTGGAGGGAGCTGCACTGCTCAGCTCCTGGTGTGTGTGGGCCCACTGCCATCACTGCTCCGCCAGAGACACGGCTTTGTGTATTTAAAGCCTTTGGCGGCTGAATATTAGAGACCTGATCCTAGTGAGCCTCACCTGGTGGCCCCAAAAGGTGGCTGTGAGCTCAGCCTCTGCCAGCAGCTGGCAGCACCCGTGGTCAGGGCATGGTGACAGCGCGGTGGCAGCCCTGCAGTGCCAGCCCCCTGCCCAGAAATGCAGGTCATGCAGCCCCACGGCTTGCAGGGCTCCGCAGGAGGAAGGCTGCATGGGAGGAAGGCTCTGTTTGCAGACACAGGCTGCTGCAAGTCCACACATCGCCCTCACCTCACGGAAGACAAAGCAGAACGGTCTGCAAGTTGACGCTGGCCTACAAACGCCCCGCTATCCCAACTGCATCTGAACCACTCGTGGCTTTACAACTATCAGCATTTTTCCACCGTGATTTAAGAACAAATAATTAAAGTCATCCCAGATGGGCTGGTAAAATCAGCTAACTGAATGCTCTGCAGTAACACCCCTTCCCTCCCCCCCCCCAACGGTGCTCAGGGCAGCACCACACACTGCGGTGCTTCTCCAGTGCATCTCTGCATTCTGACACCTGTGCTCCATCCTGGCTGAGCTCGAGCTCCTTGGGCAACCTGCACAGCACACAGCGATGCTCTCTGATCTGTGGGGCCAATGGCACTGTGTCCAGGCCTGCAGTCAGTCACTGCTCACAGTCATGCTTCAGTCTTTGCTTTCAATTTGTCAGGGCAGCACTTCAGTGTTACAGATTGCAGTGACCTTGCTGTAATCATTGCAGTGCTACACCAGGGACAGACTGATAACTGATAACCATAATAGACACAAGTAACCCTAAGAGTCAAACCACCCTGGCAGAGTGGTTGAGGAGATCCAAAGAAACACAAAAAACAGCTCCCCAAAGGTTTGTTAACCACACAGCTGTCCATTTGAGGAGACAGAGTATCTCACAGCATTACTTTTCAGACTCATGTTAAATAGACACGCACCAATGCAATAGGGCAAGAGTTACCATGGTGAATAACTCTGTATTTATTTCCAAGTGCACCTTATTTCTAACAACCCCAGACACGGTTCCCACTTTCTGGTGACTAACCACTTCATTGAGGCTTTTAAACTGTTCAAGACGAGGCGCCCCAGTGTTCTCCCTGGCAGGCAGCAATACTGAGATCTCTGCAGAGGAGAACAGCGCTGGGCAGGGACGGTGCCCGGCAGCCCCTTGCTTCCCTCTGCAAGTTTGCACAGATTATTCTCACGTATGATTTAAAGCCCTGCAGCCACTCTGAATTAATTCCTCAGCAGATGAGCCCTCATTGTTGTCTGGAACATCAGACACATTTTCCTTCTCAGAGTTCATCCTCTGCAGTAAGTGTTGAGAAGCACCACAATCAAGATTTCACCTCCAATGACCCACAGTGCCCACCGTGTCTCTCCTAATGAATTGTGGCTCTGCTGCTCCTGTCCTGAGCCCCATGGAGCCCAACTGCTTCTACAAAGCACCACCCATAACCCAAACCCTATGCCCAAGAGTGCTACCCCAACACTGTGAGCTCTGGAAGCTCAGGGCCATGCCCACAGCCCTGGGTTACTGTGCCATGCCCACCACCCTCTTGGCACAGCTTTTCCCCAACACCCCTGGATCCTCCCGATAGCTCCATGCCTGTTACTGTCACCATACAGCAGAGCAGCACAGCACACTTCCATCCCAGCAGTGCCCGCAGGAGCACAGCCCTGTGCCCTGTTCCAGCCCCAGTCTCCCTCACGGCTCCCCAGATGAACGCGTTTTATTTTCTTGCACTGAAAAACAAAACCAGCAAAACCAGGCAGGGAATTTCGGGTAGACTTCTGGGGGGGCCAGGACCTCACGAGCCCTGCAGGACCCTTCCAACCCGGAGTATCCCAGCATTCTGCATGTAAAATAAAGCAGCGCTAGGGAACGAGTCTCAGAACGCCCGGACGCGTCGCAACCTCGCACCTTCCGGGAGCACCGCGGCCCCGGGGAGGCGGAATCACGCACCGCACAGCGGCGGTGCGGCGGCCCCTTTAAGGTCCCCAGACGCCTCGGGGGCGGCCCCAGACGGCGCCCGATGTCACGGACGGGCGCTCCCCCGCCCTCCGCATGTAAACGACGCGCGCCCTCAGCCAATCAAAAGTGGGAAATCCGTCCGCCGGGCTCCGGACAGCCAATGGGAGAAAGGAGGCGGGGCACGCCCGGCCATGTGGGCTTTCTGTCCACGTGGGGCGGGGCCGTGACCGCGCGCTGACCCGGTGCCGTGACAAAGGCGCAGCTCGCGCCTTCCCGCACCGCCGCCTGGAGGGGCCCGGGCCGGCGGGGAGCGCCGCGGGGGGCGGCGGCTGCGGGCGGGGCCGAGCCGAGCCGAGCCGAGCCGAGCCGAGCCGAGCCGAGCCGAGCCGAGCCGAGCCGTGCGGAGCCGCGCCGCGCCGAGCCGAGCCGCGCTGCGGGGCTGATCCGCTGTGCGGCGTGCGCGCTGTGGGCAGATCGGCCGCCCGTGCCCCTGGCACCCACCGCACCGCGGCCCCGTTCGCTCGGGATTCAGCACCAGAGCGACGGGAACACAAACAAACGGGCGGACGAGGAGACGGGGAGGATCCTGGAACGCGAACGCTCCCATAAATGCCTTTTCCGTAACTCTATTTACTCAGCTGCTGCGGTGACTTCAGCCCAGCCGAAAGTGACGCGCCGAAACCCCCATCCATCCCCTGCGTGACGGTGCGAGCCTCCGCGTGGCGTTACCTGCGGGCTGCGCTCCCCCTTCCTTGGGAAGAGCTGTCAGCCCCGCAGCGCGTATCGCCCCGCCCCGAGGTGGGCCGCAGCCCCCCCGCAGCACCGGGCATTCCTGCGGTCCCTGCCGGCCCGGTCCGGTGCGCTGCGGGGGCCGCGGGAGGATTTCATTTTCCGAACGAAAAGAGTTTTAATCTCACTTTAAACCAAAGGGTTCCGCTTTTGCAAATCTTTTCCTGCTGGATTTATGCAGCTCATCCATCGCCAGTGTTTCCAAGGAAACCAATGTGCCCTGTTCTCACCGAACTAAATCTCACTATTAAAACAATTAAAAAACTTAATCTGGGTTCCCTTCCTTGATCCCTCCTCTACTTTTGGTACTATCATAGGCATTTTAATTAAAAACACAATAGCAGTATTTTACACATACATAGGCTATGCCCTAAGTTACCTATAGGAAACTTGACTCCAGAGCATAATTATGGGGAATCGAATCTACTTCCACAGCTGGGTAAAAACAAGCGAGCAGGACTCTCGCTGAGCTGGTGACAGCCATTGGTCCCAAATGCCACCCGCCAGCTGTCAGAGCTCAGGGCACTGCTGGGATTGCAGCACTGCTGTGTCCCAGCGTGGCCCACAGCCCCAGTTCTAGCTGGGCCGGCAGTGCAGGGCAAAGCAGGGCACTGACAGCTGAGCGCAGGCTGGGAGCTCTGCAGCCTGCTGCCCGCTGTGCCAAAGCCGACCAGCAGCTTGCACACTGCGCCCAAAGGGCTGTGGGACAGAGCAGCAGGGCCGGGCCTGGCAGCCTTCCCCCTTCCTGATGTGTTTGTAGGGAGCCTCGCTGTTCCCCTCAAATGTGAGCCCCAGGGACAACCGCCAGGGAGCTGAAAGCCTCGAAGCACACAAGAGCTCGGGCTCTTTGTGCTCGATGCATTTTGCTGGTTTGATCTGAAGAGGCAGCCGGATCCTGGCACGGGGCAGCAGGGCTGCTGAGAAGAGGGATCTGCAGGTCAAGAGGCTCCTGACAAGAGGAAGCCGGCTCTGAGCAGAAGTGAATGCCACCAAGAAGGCAGCAAACACAGCCCTGCTCTTTGTTTCCCCGCACTGTGCTCTGCCTGCCGCGCTGACTGCGCTGCTCTGCTCCCTTGTGTGCAGTTCCACTGCCGTGATGAGGGGCTGAGCACGGGGCTGAGCACAGGGAAGGAGCAGTCGGCACGGAGACGTTTCATCTGCATCCAGGAGCTAAATCCGTCCCCAGCTTGTGTGCTGCCCCGATTCTCCAAGGAGCAGAAGGGAAATGCAGCCCGGGTGGCTTCCTCCACCATTGTGTGAGCAGTGGCAGAGGGCAGGGGACAGGGACAGCGTGTCTGGGCCAGTGTCTGGGGCACTTCCAGCTAACCCTGTGCCCGGCGGGGCTGGCTTTGCAAACTCCCTGCGGGGGGATTCAGGGCAATGAGTGTTTCTCACTGCTCTGCGCACATCCCTCAGGGCACTGTGTACTGTTGTGTGCTCCTCACAAATGCAGTTTTCTGTGAAAAAAAAAACACAAGCTTTGCTAGCATCCCATCCCACACGGAACGTGATACACTCCAATTCGTGCCCACTTCCCACCGCCCTGACACGCAGCACTGTACAGGCAAAGAAAGCATACGGCACATCGGCACTCAGAAACACCCCTTCCTCAGTGGATCGGGGTGACTTGGGGTGATTTGGGAGGGTTTTTCCCCCCTTGTTCCAGAAGAGGTTGGAAAATTACTTTCCACCATCTGCCCTGCCAGAGCCGGGAAATATTTGGAATACATTCCATTCTCCTAATGAACACGCAGCAGCAGGGGTGCAGCAAATAAGAGAGAAAATCTTTCTAATGAACAACAAATGAACTAGAAATCAGATCTGCATAGCTTCAGCTTTTGTTGCCTATAGCTTAAGGGTGATTCGTGGAGACAAAAATCAATGAACGTGCTGTAGACCCAGGCCTGGCACGGTGTGCAGAAGTCTTGCCATGACCCAAGCCGTGTTTGTTTCGGGTACAAATGCCAACTCTTGATTGCTTCCTTCTCATTTAATTGAACAGAAGTGGGGGAAGAATTTCTTACGTATGATTCCTACGAGTCTTGTTAACGCTCTTCAAAATGTGTTGAATTTATAGGATACTGTCAAATGCGTATTAGTATTCATGACAAATCACATTGCTTCCAGCTGGGATATAGAGCTGTGTCGTGTTCTTTTGTTTAAAAAATAAAATAACGTGCTCAAAGTGAAGAAAGAAGTGGGCTTTTCTCAGAGGAAGGACTCAGAATTCCTCTTGATCCATGCTGAGCATGGCCAGAGGTGAATTTCCGGATCCTCCACAGCAGAAATTAAGGGTTTCTCTCAAGCACTGTGTGTGCCATTATGAATATGCAATTTGCTATTCTTTTTAGAGCTCTGCCTGCTGCAAACCATCTAGACATAAGCAAGTTTCCACCCAATGCTTTTGGTGTCAGCTCCAGCCTCAGATGCTGTGTGAAGCAGTGACCCATCGCAGCTGGCCCCAGTGCAGAAGTGTGAGGTGCAAAGCATTTCTGAAGCTGTAACCCATCCTCTACGGCAAAACCTTTGTTTGGATCCTGGGACTTTTCCTCACACTTCCTTACTGGTGTGTTTTTGTTTTGCACCACTCCACAAGCTCAAGCCCAAAATGCTCAAGAAGTGACAAGTGCCACCAAAGAGCTCAAACCATCACCCCTGCAGCTGCAGCGTCTCAGTTGGTCCCTGAGAGGAAAAGCTATGAGAGCACAGGAGCTGCTGCCAGCACACCTTGAACACCAGCACAGCAGGCACAGCAGGCCAAGAGCAGCACTCCCCAACCACGTCGCTTTGGGTGCCTGCACAGAGATGTCAGTCCAACAGATGTTCTCTTAGGAGATATTACAGCCGCTGCCTACACTGCCCTGACATCCTGCATTGTGGACACTGCACACTCCTGGCTCCAAGAGCACCGAGTTCCTCATGGGAAACATCACCACCAGCTGAGACAGGAGTCTATTTCAACAAGAAAACCACCTCACCCTGCCCTCACAGGCGTCTGAAAGTGCTGAGCCCTGGAGATACACGTAGAGCAGCCCAACGTGCAGGTGTGGAGAAGCGATGGCCAGACACGCTTTGTTCTACTGACAGGGCAGTCCCTGCTGTGCCCTAAGCAGTCCTTGTGCTCTGTGGGCTGGCTGCAGGAGGGTAGGACAGGAGGTGTACACCAGCTGTCCTCCGTGCACCTGGCATTGCACCTGGCTGCGTGCTGAGCTGCCGAATTTCTGATGCGTGCATTCATTTCCTGAGAGCCTGACGCTGCAGTTCCTTAAAACACTGAACCTGCAGGAAAGTCAGCAGGGCTCTCCCATAACAGCATCACAGTGAGGCCTCTTTATTTAATGCCATCTTCTGCATACCTGCTCGCCTTCCTCTCCTTTTTATTCCTTGTATTCCCCACTGGAAAGAGGAGCTGCATTCAGCATCAAACACACCCTAACGGCTGCTTGGTCCACCCCCTGCTCCAGGTCTTTCATACTGCAGTATGTGTTACATAGGGGAAAAAAAAAAAAAAGGAAGAAAAAGAGACAGAACGTTCCTACAAAAAGCAATTTCTTGGCTGGCCGCTTTTTTTCTACTCCCCTCAATATGGCAGGAGATATTTCTGTCTGAACAAACCCTCCCAACCCATCCAGCTCTCCCCATTCTGCACCACAGTCGTGCTGTTTGTATCAGTCTGTTGCTGTGAAAATTAATGTGACAACACAGAACGCAGCATAATGACTGAAGGTGTGTGAAACAGTCCCGGAGAACTGAGCAATGACTTCAAATGCAAGGTATTTCCTTCTTCTCCTCTTTCTCATCCTACAAGCTGCCACAGCTCTGAAAATGGGACAGTTTTCAAATAGGCTATATTTGCAGAGCAAAGATGGATGCTATTTTTATTGCAAATTAGCAGATTTTTTAGCAGATTCAACCTCATTTGCAAGTGAAAATGACTCTACTTACCATGCAGATATAGGTCTTATGTTGGAAACTCATGGAAATTCATGTTTTGAACATACTTACAGAAGAAAAAAATAGACCCTGCCTTTATTTCTGGCTGAGCCTCGCTCTGCTGAAGAAGCACCAGTGGGGCAATGAGTGCTGCTGCTCTGCTGCACAGTGTGAGTGAGAGCAGGGGATCCTCAGACAGTTCTCTGTTTGTGAACTTCTGGGGTCTGCTGGATTTAAAGAGTCAGCAGAGATGGGAAAGGGCCAAAAACCTGCACCCGGGGATCCACATTGCCCCTGGAAATATTTGACTGTTCTGCATGCTGGAGAGGACTGACATCTCACTGTGCTAACAGAGCTAGCGAGGGTTGCTGTGGTTTGCCTCGTGTGAGGAAGTGAATGTAGTAAATGGTGTGAGGGCAAAGTGTTCTCAGTCAGTGTTGACTGGTCCTGCAGGAGATGCACACTGGGATGCCAGAACTGTTGATACAAAGGGGACAGATCTGGGGAGTGGACTCAGCCAAGGAAAAGAGCTGAAAAAAAGATGAGGGGAATCAGAACACTCCATGGAAGTGTTACAGAACCAAAAGCTGCTCGGGCTTTTGTCTCAAAGTGAGATATTGGAGTGAAAATTCAGCCTACAACTTGAGAAAGGTGAGCGACGGTGAAACGCTCCGTTTCCCAGAAGTGTGGTTTGGGATTTAGTTGCAGCTCCACCATGAAAACCAACTAAGGAGATTAAAAAGAAATAATCTTCATTTTAATATGGGCACTGCAAGGAGAAAACGAAAAGCGAGCAGCAGGCAGAGAGAGCAGGGATCTGCTTCTGAGAGGTGGGACATCATGTCAGGAGTGCCATTCCTACCTGCTGGATTTGCACATGCATCCCTGGAACCCGGAGCCATCCTTCAGGTGTGAACCTGTTTGTACTCCTCCCAGTGGAGCACAATGGAGGGAAACCAGTGGTGCAGGTACTCAGGTGTGTTCGCCAACGCTGTGGGCAGATGCCAGCTTGGCAGTTAGCTGCTGCACACAAAGGAGCAGGAGGTGCATGCCGGCCCTGCTGCCAGGCTGAAAGGGCTGAGCTCAGCCCTTCTTTCTCCCTGTCCCATCCTGATGTATCCTGGGGGCATACAGCTCCCATTTTCATGATGTCCATTGCAAAGCACAGATCACATTCCCAAACACTCTTGTTGCTCCAATTTTCATCACAAGCAAATCTGAAATCGGAGGCAACATTGTTCATGTTGCAAAAACAGCGAAGTACCCGCTATTCAAACCTAAACGGCTTTGGTTGCTCCCAAGCAGGGTCTCAGACAGCTCTCCACACTGCTGCATCCTGCCTGCCCATACACATCCTCAGTTCAACACCTGTTCCACGCGGTGACCCCATGCCATGGCAGTGATGGCACTGCGGGTCAGCACACAGCAGGGTGGGCTTTGTCACTGCAACAGCGAGGCCAAGGAGGCTGTGGATGCCCCATCCCTGGAGGCATTCAAGGCCACGCTGGATGTGGCTCTGGGCAGCCTTGTCTGGTGGTTGGTGACCCTGCAAAAGCAGGGGGTTGGAACCAGATGAGCACTGTGCTCCTTTGCAACCCAGGTCATTCTGTGATTCGATGAGCAGCAGTGACATCTCAGAAAATGACAGCCTGCCCTTCTCAGTTCAGTTTTACCATTCCTATTTTCTTTAATGGAGGTTCAGAGAATATGATTTCATAGTGCTGACGAACAGACCCAGCTATTCTTTCCTGAGCACGAGGCTTTGTATAGTTTGTAGCAAGCATGAATTATTGCCTCCATCCAAACAAGTGAACATCTGTATCCCATTTTCATTGGCACTGCGAGGTACCTGGCGCAGCCCCAGAGCGCAGTGTTTAGCTACAAGGGTTTAAAATATGCAGTAATTTGCTGTTGTGTTATCCTCTGGTATTCTCTGCTTTGGGAAAAAAAAAAAAATAATATTTTATCAGCGAAGTCCTCCCACCGTCTATTTGCCTTGCTCTAATCCACAGTGAAATAAATCAAGGAGAACAATGCTGAAAGCCTCATTTGTTTGCCCTCCCGAAGAGCGGTGCTCACGAAGCCAGCTGAGCTGTGTGTGCTGCAGGAGTGGGACACTGTGCCCCCAGTCCTCGGGGCAGAGCTGCTGGGAGCCGTGTTCTGTGCACACAGGGACACCCAGCCCTCCTGAGGTGGCACTGGGAGCGATGCTCAGGGATGTGGCAGTGCTGAGCTGTGTTTCTCTGCTGATGGCTGACGAGGTCACATTGCCTGCCCGCTTCAGCTCTGTTTGGCTCTCAAGTAATAGACAATTAAAATGGTGAGGAAATTCCTGCTATTAGATGTCTGTGAACTGGCCAGTAAGAAACAGATTCACAAGTATCAGCAAAAAGTATGCTGAGCTATAGCAATAGGAATTATAGAAGTAAATAAGGCCACATCCCCAAAGAGAAGGGCTGTTACATCAGTGCAGGTGTCACTGCCCTGGAAACCCTCTTATTGCAGGGCAGGGGGAGCTTGGGACATGGCTTCAGGAGAACGACCATCTCCTTTTCAAATGCCATCACTACAGAAGATATCTCCCAAATACCTGAATCAACTCTGGTTGGTCCCTTATCCAATACCAGCTATTTTCTCTTTGCAGGTGAGGTCTCCTCCCCATACCACAGATGGAATGGCTGCAGAGGATTCCCCTCTCTGAGCTCAGCTCCCTGCTGACGCCTGCCTGCCCCAGCGCTCCCATCCCCGGAGCATCACAGGGAAGGAATGCCACTTGCCTAAACGTGATAGACTATTGCTGCAGGCAGGAGTAACTTGTGCTGTCAGTGTTCAATTAGCACCAAGTTAAACTAAATGTCTTGTGAATATTTCATAACGATCTGCCAGCATCGTATCTGAACTCTCTGGCTTTTACCAAGCCATTTCCCTTCCAAAGTGACACGTGTGGAATGAAAGGATGATGAGCCAATCTCGCTTGTTTGAGTGTCTGTTCAGAATCATGCTACATAATAAAAAAAGTAACAATTAAAAACTGGCACAAAATGTCCCGGCAGCATCAGCCACCGAGGCTTATCCTCCGAAAATAAACTCTCACCTCGTTTAAAGGCAGCTTAGATCAAAAACAGCTCTTCCTTTTCTGACTGTAAGTTTATGGTAGCCTTCCCCATTTACTTAAGGAGTGACAGGAGCTGAGCTCATGTCAGCTTTTATATTGCCCATCGTTATTCACAAAAAAGCTCAGAAGGTAAATGGGTTGGAACAGACCTTAAAAGCCAGGGCTGGCTTCAGCCTGAACATGGAGCAGGGGCAGGCAGCAGCCAGGCTGGGTGAACTCCCCATGCCCTGTGCTGGCTGCATCAGCTCTACTCAGCTCTGCGGGAGCTGGGGCAGAAACATCCACTCCAGTGCAAATACCTCTGTCTTGGAAACCAGACATGCAGATCTCCGGCTGGAAAGTGGCTGTGAGGTCTGCATCACTGTCTGGGGTGCTGGGCAATGAGGCATGGGGACGCAGCTCTGGGCTGTGCAGAAGGCAGCAGCATCCCAAGGGGCTTCCTCTGAAGGACACCAGCTCCCCTATGGATGGAAAGGTGCTGCTGGGCATGGAGAATCTTTCCCAGATTTTCTGCTGAGGCTGCCAATAAGGAGATAAGTTGTTTCCAACAGTAATGGACCAAAGCCACCAATTCCTATCACCTCATCCATCATATGCTGGTGATAAATGATGCTGGTTTTTGAGGACACAGCCAGACTGCCTAGCTGTGCTTGCTGAAGTGACACTGCCACAGCACCCGGAATTCTGCTGGGTTGGCTGCCTGGGCTGGGATGGATGCCCCAGTGCAGTGCATCTGCACAAGCAGAACAAGTGATGGGGCTGGAAGGTGGAGAGCCATACTAGGGCTGCAGTGGCCATGGGCACTGAGCCAGCTCCTTCTCAACACAAAATGGCCCATGGCTAGTTTCACCTGGCCACACTCTGCCTCCAGTCTCATCTCTGCTGGATTTTACAGCAAAATAGTATAAATTAGGTAACTGCCCATAAAGAAAATACAAGTCACACCACTTTGGCAAGGAAGACTTAATAGAGAGCCCACGTGGGAGCTATTCTGTGGCAGTGCAGCAGCAACTGTATTGATAGCACAGATAAAAGGGGTGTGCATAGGCAGGATGCATGCTTTGCCATTTTAAGAACAGCACTCTAGCACATAACATGTACACATTCACAGCAACGTTTCACTTCTGGCCTCCCTCCCCCAGCACACTGCCTTGCACGCTTTGCCATGAGCAGGGTGGGATCCCACTGCTGATGGGCTCTGTGGTTTGCTGAGCAGACCCAGAGACTCATAGCACTAACTGCTGTGGATACAGATGTAACACAAACAACAAAGCAAACCCAAGTGTGGCTGGGCTGGAATATTAATGCCTCCCTCTGAGGGCAATGGCAATAGGGATGAGCCTGCGGTTCATAAACACAGGGAGGATTTTGCTGGGGACAGGCAGCCTCATTAACAGCAGAATGCCCCAACCCGGCTCTGTACAAATACTGACAGTGGCTCTCCCCAAATGGCTGAACCAATCTGCTGATAGCAGCACTGGCATCCTTCCACAGATGGGAGTGGGCTTTTTGACCCAGCCCCTTGTCTGAGCACCAGCATCTGTAACACAACCCAGGAGGCCTTTATGGCTCCAACCTGGAGCCATGTGGGACTGCTTCCATTTTCTGTTAGTCACAGAGAAAAGGAATGCTACTGAAGTCACAGATTTGCCCGATTCTGTGTTCAGCTGTTTAATAGTTGCCAGAGTAAATTCAAGGATGTGCTTTAGAGTGCCAAAATATATTAGCAATGCTCATCTATGAAAATAATGATTATAGGAAAGGGATTTGTTTGTATGCCTTAAAGAGAAAACATAATTCATCCCATATTTTGCTGGAAAAGAAGGAAATCCCATATAAGTAGAACCTCGCTCCTGGAGTTCTGAGCTGAACAGAAAGGGTTGGACCCACTGACCCAGCCAGCTCCTGGGGCTTCAGCAGCTTGTTAGAAACAATCAGGAGGCTGCACAAATAGTATTTCTAACTTGGTTAACACGATGTTCCTCTTCGCCACAGTGCTGCCCCTGTTTTTTTTTGTCCTTGGTAACCAAGGGGTGGTGGCTGATGCTGTGTCACTGCCACCAGGCTTCATTTCAGCCCTCAGGAGTGAAAAAATCTAAGGGAAGGGTCCCAGGGGGAGGGTGACAGGGTGGGTGATGCTACAGCTTTACAAGAGCGAGTAGCACAGGTGGAAATGCTCTGATAGACACCAAGATGGGGCAGGATGCGGAAGGAAAGGAGTCCTGCTCGCTTCCCAAGGCGCTGCCCTGCATTGGGGCTGAGCCCCACACTGGTGCTGCGTCACCCTGCAGCTCTGCGGGCTGCAATGAATGCCTGCCTGTGCTCACCTGGCACCTCAGGCTTCCATGGGATGCTTTATTGCATTTGTGTTGTCAAATGGTGACATTTCTGAGTGTAAGTCATAGGATTGTTGTTAATGCCAATTTAATGGCGATAAAATGATTAAATATGGCAGGCTTTTAAATAATAAGGTACATAAAAGGTGTTAATAACCTCTTAAGTGCTTTAATAATATTCTGTGCTATCATAAAATGTTAGTAATTGGGCCTCTTAACTTTCATCTGCCATAAAGTAATGAAAGAAAAAAAATCTCAACAGAGGTGCTGAATGGCTGAAAATTTTGCTTAAAGAAAAGAAAAAAAAAGGGGGAACAATGGTAAAATGGAGACCTATTTGTTAAAAAAAGAAAAAAAAAAGAAGAAGAGAGAATTAACTGGAAAGCCCAATGGAACATGCATTTTAATAACATGCAAATTGTTAGCATTTGGTACTGCGAGAACAAAGGATCCGGAGGAAGGCGCAATGGTTCACCATGAAGCCCAGCTCGGGGGCGGCCAACCTGAGGGGAGGCAAAGGTGTGCATTCCCTGTGTGTGTCAGGCACAGAGCTCAGCTGTGCCGCTGTGCAGAGCTGGTTTTGTGGGTCTGATCCTGCAATGGGAACATCTCCTCTGAGAGGCCTGCTGGGATAGGCAGTGCAGAAAGCCCCTGGAATTTCATGGGAACTGAAAGTGATAAAGCACCATTCGGTGCCTCTGAGGGTAATGAACTGCCGGTGCTGGAGAGAAGAGGGTGAAGCAAAGAGATGTGGTGGATGGGACAGCAAAATAACCAGGTGTAAATAAAATGGCAAATGGAGGACAAATAGGAATGCCGGAATGAAATGTAGCCAGGATTCAGGTATGCAGGAGCAAGGAGAGAGGTCTCTAACATCCCCCAGGTACTGCTGAAACCCCAGCCAGCAGTTAGCCAGAGGAGCAGCGGCAGCTCCCATAACGTACTGACACCCATCTGCTATGGCCCCAAATCCTCCATGGCTCCCTGCCATCATTTCCAGTAGCATTTCTTGGGTATTCTCCTCCTAAATGCTAATCAAATCCAATCCAATTATTGTGGGAGAACCCGTACCAGCAAAAGCATTTCCATTAATGGCAATCTGCACGTTCCTGCTTCAATGGCTTTCCCAGATAAACCCTTCAGTCTTCCTGGCTGCTGCCTTACATGCATCACCTGCCATCTGTTTACACGTGCACCCAGCTCATTTAAGAACAGGTGCTTGGAGAGAACAGTGGAAGTGGGACTCATAGGGATGGCTGGGGAGGAGGCAGTGCCACACGTGCTGTGCAGCCCAGCAGCACACTGAGCCATGGCAGCTCACCTGTGCCATGCATGGAGCACTGGGGCCACAGCAGCCTCTTTGGAAGACAGGGCCAGAGCAGGAGTCAGCCCACGTCAGCGTGGCCACCAATGGCTGCACAGGAATATCAGTAGGAAACGGCAGAAGCCAAACGTTTGCCCATAGGCACTGAAAAAATTATAATGAGCAAATCAATTCTGAGTAGTCTAAATTTGCTTGGAGATAAATCAGGAACAGAACAAATGCTCTATCTAACAGAGAAATGATTCACCAAGTACAGTGTTCCTAGATCCATGCAGAAGGCTCTTGGCTGCTGTGAATGTTGGCTCCTTTTTTTTTTTGGCTTGGTATCGCAGACCATTATTATTTTCTCATTACAGGTCTAGTACTGATCCCACTGAAGTCAATGACAAATTTTCCATTAGCTTCAATGAAGGACTTGGCCTCATAAAAGCAATTATTCATCCATCCATAAACTACTTCCTTGACTCTCGTATTTGAGAGAGACTGCTCCCCACTTGCCAGCATCTCTTCCAACACAGCTACAGTTTGCAAAGGCTCTTCATGCCCTACTGCAGACCCCAGCATCCTAGGATGGGATCATAGTCCTCTTGCTCAGATGCTCCCTGGTTCATTTGAGGCACTCATTATTCAACAACTCTCATTTTTCCCATTAGGTAAATTCTAGATGAGATTATTATTCTGGATTGCTGTCTTGCAATCCATCTTTATGCTTATCAGGATTTTAGAAATGCAATCTAATTTGTGCTGAAGTACAGAAATTCAGCTCCTCTATGAGCTGTGCCATTCACATGTCACTGCTATGTCTGCAGTGCAGCCCTAATGCAAACACAGCAGTGGGAGAAGCAGTGAGGTTACAGTCCAACAGGAAACCCCACTGAGACAAGAAGCTGAGCCCCAGCGAGCCTTGGGACCAGGAGAAACCAGCTGGCTCACAGATGATAGTTCTTTTTTAACTCTTTATCAACTCTTCACAAAACTCTCATTTTTTAAACTCAACTGGGAATCATCAAACTCCTTCTGTATCTGTAAGTGCAATTCATACTTTGAGCCACGTTCCAGGAATGTCAGAAGATGTGCAAAGCCCAACAAGGATGCTCAGGTTTTTTTGCTCTCAGACCAGCTCAGGTTGCAGTCAGTGCAAGCCTCTGCCTTGTTCTTGCTCCCAGAGCTCTGTGGACACCCTCAGCAACGTGGAGAAACGCAGCCTACCCAGACGTGCCAGTCGCTAGCGGTGATCAGATTCCGGTGTTGATTGGATAAGTTAATTAGAGCAGAAGTTATTTTGCTAGAATAGGTTAAAAAACACAGAGCAAATGTTTCATTTAGTGATTAGGTGCTGTGATTAGCTTTGGCCTCTGGAGGAATACAGCGTGACTGCAGGCTGTGGCACTGCCCCACAGCACCCCATGGCACGGGATGGGGAGCTTTCTTCAGGATTTCACCTCTGAACTTTCAAACATGAGAAACTGCTCATGTCAACACAGTACGTGACAGAGATTCCCTCCTCTGGTGCCCTCTCAGGGCTTTGCCACCCAGATTTTGCCAGGCAGAACTGCTGCCCACTGGAGACATGCAGAAGTGCTTGGTGCCTGTGCTGGGAGCAGGACCCCGAGGCAGGCAGGCTCCTGTCCCCACAGCATCCCATGGTGTTTGATGCTCCGTGTTCTACATCGCATAAAAGAGGAGGATAAAATCACAATCAGCAGAGTGCCTGCAGAGGTGCTCTGTGCAGAGCTTCGCACGCATATTTCAGAGCCCTCATCCCCATCACTCACCTCCCAATTCTGTTCTTGGAGAATAAGCACTGGGATGTACTCTGCAGCCAAAAGTAAAGTCATAGAGAAGTTTGCTCACGTTCCTCGACACACGAGATACAGAGTTAATTAAAAACTGTTCTCTGTACAACAGGTTTGTTTCACTGGAAAATGTCACTGATGTAAGCCTGTTCTACTCTTGTTGCCAACTACATCGAATTCACTCCATTATAAGCTTCCTCCTCCTCCCTTCCCATTACTTTTCTTCCAATAATAAACCAAAGAGATCTCAGATCACTTTTTACTTGGAGAAGGTGTGTTAGGAGGAGCTGAGTGGAGCAGCCGCTGTTTATCTGTGTTTCCACATGAGAAGCAAACCCTTGCCCCAGCCCCGCACAGCATAAATGAGATATTTGATCCTAGGGGCACGGTGCTGCTAAAGATGCTTAATTAGATAAATACATTTTATAAAAAGATTTTGCAGAATAGTTGCCTCTAGCAACTGTGACAATCTTCAAGCTTCATCTTCTAGACGGAAAGAAAACTCCTGCAGGAAGCGAATGCGTTACATCCGAATGAAAGATGGTATGACAGAATTCATAGAAGGGGGTCCACACTCCGATGGAAATGCGGTCCCGCTCCTGGAAAAGTGAGTTGGCTTCATTGCTGCCTTCAAACAGCACAGGGGTTTGTGCTGGAATTTTTCCAGCCAGAGTGCCAAGTCCTTCTGGCTGGAGGAGGGCTGGAGCTGCAGGGAAGGAGACCCTGAGCACAACCTGTGCTGTGCTTCAGGATGGACCAGGCAGATGGCTGCACCGGGGAAGGACCCGGCCCTCCCAGCACTCTGGCTTGGTGCTCCATGGAGGAGTTGGGATGTCCTCCTCCAAACACAACGTGATGTCCCCCATCCCAGCCCTGCACACAGCCGTGCCTCTGCACCGTGCAGGAACTGCGGGATTTCCCTCTCCCACTTTCAGATCCCAGTGAATGACGCGTGCCGGTGCGCCGTAAGCTGGCGAGTTTGGTCTGCTCAGAGCAGGGAGGCAGCTGGCACGGGAACTTTTCCATCCTCACCCCCATACTCAGTATATTTAGCCCTGACCTAGAAAGACCATCCTTTCTGGGGCTGAGCTGTGATTCAGACAGTCTGCTCGCGGAGCAGAGACTGCCAACTGTGCCGAATCCTCGCTGATTAGAGGTGGGAGAGAGCCTGTAAAACAATACACCCAGGCAAACGCGGTGGGTTTGGAGCGGTTCACAAAAATTATATTTAACACCATTTCGGTGGCTTAAAGGGAAATTAAAACAAACAACCCTCGCACCTTCCAAAATAACCCTACCTGTCTGCGGTGGGAGAGAGGAGACTGGCAAAGTGCTGCTATTTTAAATCACAGTGAAACAAGATGAATACACATACAGATAGGTGGATTGAGGTACAGGGGCAACCTCACCTCCAGGCCTGGGAGAAAACAGGAGAGGGGAGGCATTGTGCTTATGAACCAGTAATACAGCCGTGGAGTTAGACTGGGAAATACTGCATAGCCCAGTCTGGAGAGAGCAGAACATGAGACCAAACACAACAGTTTAACGAATAATTGCAGGTTCTTTCGATGGGCGAGGATTTGTAATCCGCCTTCATCCACTTCTCTTTGCGCAGTTTAGAATTACAATGCCGAAGGGATCACAGGGAATCATGAAATAATGTCCTGCGTTTGAGTGCAGAGCAGACAGTCTCTGAGGGTTTTAGGCAGTCCATTTGATACTCTTTTCATGAAACATTTACCATGTTGTACCAAAGCATCCACTCCATTGTAGCTCAGCAAACAGAGCGCGCTGTTACGCTCGCATGTGCAGGATGTCTGCAGCCATTAAAAGTGATGAGACAAAACCTGGTAGGTGCTCCTGGATTTAGATTCAGCTGAGTGTGGGCCCTGAGCAGTATCTCCCCACTATATTTACCACACCATAAAACAGAGTGAAGCAATGGCTTGCATTTCCACAAACGCTCAGTCTCTGAGGACCTCCTCCTCCATTTGCTGCACAAGGTATGGAGGAGTACAGCTTCCAGTCATCCGTGCTGTTAATGCTAACTGCATGGAGATGGTGGGCTGACAGTAGAGGTGCTGGGTGGGTTTGGGGGCTCCCCGACACCCCACAAATCCCATCCTTTGCAGAACTCAGCAGCACCCCTCTGCCTTGCCTGGAGCACCCTACAGCTGTGCCTCCGTGTCGGGTGCCTCCTGCTGCCCCAAGTGACAGCACTGCATCCCAGGACACTGAGAGGGCTTCTCACTGAACTGGGCTAAAAAGGAGCAAGGCACTGCGCTCGCACTTTGCACTATGTGCACACGGACACTTCAGGCTGCGCTGCCAGCAGCTGCTGGGCAGGGGCACGGAGATGGGGGGACACACAGCTGCTGTGCTGCTGCTCGTCCATAGGTGCTCATGGATGGGGAACAGAAGCAGTCCTGGTAATAGATGAGAGTGAATGTTAATAAAAGAAATGCTAATAAAATAGCTCTAAAAATGGCTCGGTAGAAGGAACTCGCAATGAATGTCAGAAGTTGTTGAGGAGTCAAAAAGAAATTAGAATTATCTGAAGTCAAAGAAAAGATGCTGTTCCGCTATAAATAAAAGGCTTTTTTTACACCCTAAGTGGTTTTTAAACACTTCTAGATAATGCTGGAGGAAATTTCACAATGACAGTTTGCAGCAAATGGAAATACTTTGTTTAGAAACATCTTCACAAACATTTCACATTTTTCATACTGCCTCCCCCCCCCCCCACCTTTACACAAATAGTGTAAAATTGCCACTGGTTTGGGAAACACTGCTGCATTTTTGGCTCCAAATATTTCACCCAAACCACGCGTTCATTTCCAATTGGAAGAAGTGTCTCTGAAGGACTTCTACAACAAAAGGCCTTCCTTGAAGCACAAGCTGGAGTCCATTCGATGTCAGTGAGCTGAGCACAGACGTAAGGAAGCGATTGGTGAGCGCGGTGCAGGGCGGCGTGCAGCCGGAGCTGTGCTGGAGTGCAGGGTGGGAAGGGAGCACAGAGCACACGCAGAAAGAATCAGCAAAGAAGCCCGGCGCTGCGAGATGCGGAGCTTTGTTTGTACAGTATTTCTAAGGTGTGTTTTGTATGTCTGAAAACCCACGTTATTCAGCAGCCCGGCATCGCTCCCCCATGCCCGGCAGTGCTGAATAGTGAGGCACAGCGGGCAGCCCTTTATTCCCAGGGAGCCTTAATCGCTCCCTCCCGAAACCGCGGCTCCATTTGAGTGACAGAATTAAACGCAATCCACATATTGGAGGGGAAAAAAAGAAAGGCAGCCCCATTTGGTTGTCAGACTGTGGGTACATACACAAAGCTCTTAGCAAAAAAAAAAAAAAAAAAAAAGAGAAGAAAAAAGAAGGAAAAGTTGTTGCCCTCTTAAATCACATCTATATTAGTGACATGAATGACAGGCTTAAAGGGAAAATTATAAATCTTTCTTTCCAGCTTTTCTTCTATTGCCCAACCATATCGTTCATCTCTGCAGAGCGGTGCCATTAAGCACGCAGCTGGCAGAGGCGGCTGCTGCGGATAAGCAGCAGTGAGGCCCCTCCTGCCCCGCAGCCCCTGCAGCACCCTGCTCCTCTCTGCTCCATCACCCGTGTGGGGAGGAGCGAGTGAGACCGAGTGCCCTGCTGGGGCAGTGCTTGGCTGTACCCCCACCCAGTGCTTGGGGCTCTGTGCCATGGCAGAGCAATGCTCTGGGGCTCTCACAGGATGTCCCATGTGCCATCAGGGCGGTACGTGCCCGTGCTGTGCCAGTGCTTTGAGTTCCTGATGGATGCAAGAGGGCTGGCTGCCCTCTGCCCCATGGAAGGTCTCTTCCATGGACCCAGCAGGTCTCTGTTTCTGCTTTGTTCATTTTCCTACGTCAGACTCAAGGGAAAACAGAGAGGAAGGCAGAGAAACACACATTTCATCACCTTCGGTTAAACCTAATTCCTTTGAATTTCCCCAAACCCAGTTCTGCTTTTGCTGGAGGCAACACAGGGCTGACATGACCGCTGGGCCAGAACGTGTGCATGTATATGTATGCATGTATCCATGCACACACTGCCATTCCCTTTCTGTGCCAGCCTCAAACACTGCAAGGACACTTCATTGTCTGTGACCACCACGCTCCCAGTGTATGGTAGCCTAATTACAGGCAATCCACTTTAAATGCTGACATGTCGTGTTAAGTTATGCTGCAGGTGAAAGAGTGGACAGAACATTTCTCTGCCTTCTCTCAAATCCTGTAGCATTATTAACTGGCTTCGTCAGCGGCACGACTGTCTGGAGAAATTAATCTGTTTCAAAGTGGCCCTTGATTTCCCATCACCAGTGGCACTGAGTGCACAGCGTTTGGGGAATGGTGGTTGTTTTTTTTTCCCCATGAGGGAAGTGGAAGATTAAAAAAATTAAATGGTTTCATTTGAAACCTCCTGCAGAGCTTACTATGTAACAATAAAAGGCAATGATGGCTCCTTACAAATCAACTGAGGGGAAAAAGAGAATTAAGAGAGAGCGGCAGTGAGGATGCCAGGTGCTGCAGTGCGCTTCTCGTTGGTCTGCACAGCCCAAACCGTGCAGCTCCCACCTCTGTGCCAGCACCACTGCAACACATAACAAAACCATTTCACTTTCCATGACTCTTCTCATCTGAACAGACACCCGGAGATTTCTCAGCTGTGGGAAAGTGCACAGAGCCTCTTTCTGCATCATGGAGAGGCACAGGGAAAGAAGAACTGGGTGGAAACTCCATGATGAAAGAACAGGCTTTCGAACGTTGAAAACACCTGAATGACAATACACAGCACAGGGAAATAAAGCGTGCTGCCACCCCAGAGCTGCAGCTTGGTCCTGAGGGGTCTGCATTTCTCAGAGCAGCGAGATTCCTCAGGGCTGCAGAGCCCCGCAGAGAGCCGTGCGGCGGCAGGGAGCCCTTACCCCCCAGGCACAGTCTGGCACATTAAAAACCCGACAGGATCTTTCTGTTTTCAGCTGGCTGCTTCTGAGGCTCTCTAATGTGTTGCCATTGCCCTGTGCTCATCCCCAGCGCAGTATAAACAGCTGCCAGTAGATGACAGATAGGGCATGGACATGATGCCCATGTCCTCCCCCCATCCCGCTGTCAGACCGTGGGGACAGCAGGGACTCAGAGGGGCTGAGCAGCAGAGCTGAGCAGGAGGAACTGCTGGTGGTGTTCCTGAAACCCTGCTGTACGTGAATGTAGAGGTGAATATCTGAGCCAAGCAATAGCTCCAAGGCTTAATTGGGGCTTGGTGTAATCTAAGAGTTGGACATAACTAAGAATGTATGTAATTTTATGTTGGGTGTTTCAGTGAGCTCCCAGTTCAGCTTGGTTTTTATACTAAAACCCTCCAGCAAGGCTGTTTCTGGGATAATGCAGAGCTTAAACATCAGCTCCTTGTCCTGTGCTAATTGTCTTTACCACACCATCCTCCATCCAAAGCAGCACGGTTCCAGCAGGATGCCCAGCTTCTGACACCAGAATTTGAGATGACTGACAAGAAGCCGAAGAAGAGTAAACAGGAATGGTAAGAGGTTTGGAAAACAGGACCAAAAAAAGAAACCAAATTTGCTCAGTTTAGACTGCCACTGGCTCCCCTCTGTTGACAGCAGTCCAGATTTGGGGGCTGGTCTTTCTCCCACTGCATTTTCAACAGGGAACTTTTCCATTGGCTTCAGTGGGGGCAGTAACAAGCCGTAGTATCTGTCAGTGCACATTGCCAATGGAAGACAAACTGGAATTGCTAAGCACTGTCTGTAATGAGAGATCATTTTTTCCTTCCTCCTCCTCTCCCCCCAGCCCATTTTCAGACCATAACCACGTTTTAATGAATAAAAAGTTGTTGTTTCAAATCCTTGCAGAACTGCAGTCCCTGCCAAGCCTGTTTTTCTTCTGGAAAGACAGATGGGTGTGCTCACATTATGGTAGTTGTTTCTTGCGTGCCATATATTTTCAGTGATGTTCATGAAACTAGAATTAGTGACACTAATAATGACAAATCAGAGGGCTAATATTGTTTAACCCTGTTAAAGAGTGTTATTACATTTACATGTTCCCACAGAGTAAATGCTGTTTGGCTCAGACATATGTCTTGCTATCTGTTTATTTTTATGAATCAGAAATGAATCAGCAGTCAGTCTAAGAGTGTCCCTTAGATTCACTTGTCTCATATACCACCTCAGAAGGAAAAAAAGAAATCAACCAAAAATACATACCAGGGTTTACTGAATCATTTTGTATTCAGTAGAAGCCTATTCTTATTACTGCATTAATTCTAATCAATAAGACAGAATGTTGCAGGTCCACAAGGATGTATCCCAAAATGCTGAGCCACAAAGCTAGATCGTGCTCTTGCTGATGCAATATGCATTCCTTTTCAGATGGCAAAGGCAAAACAAAACCTTCAAATTAGTCCTTACGTTGCGCCTGTCTGGTCTGCACTGTTTATGAGCAGTGCCTTTAGCCAGCAGGTCTCTCAGAATGCAAAGAGCAGATGCACAGCACAGTCTACGGCATTATGTCCCATTTGTGTACAAGACCTACAGTGATTTAGAGCTGGGGAATGGCTCCCTCTCAGCACTACATACAGCAGATAAATAGAAGGAAATGACAGGCCCTGCTGAGATGGTCCCAACCATATCTTGCTTCCATCCTCAGGGACTTTCAGGAAAATGTCTCGGATCTCTGGGAAGGCCTTTGAGAGGAACCCACTGTCCCTTCTGATGCTCAGGCCCTGCTTCTTCTTGGTAAGGAGCCAGTAACAGCTCAATGATTTTTGCCTTAAAGCCTAAAATCAATTTACCGCTTCAGAAAATTGACCAAGAGAGTTATGTAAGAGGCACAAAAAACATCACACTTTCTTAGAGCATTAGACATTCCAAGAATTACAGAAGGTAATTTAAATTCAACTCAGCCACCACTGTTGCAATATTGAGGTTTTAAAGTCAGTTTATTTATATTTTAACTTTGCAGTTTCCCATAAGGCATGGTCAAAGTCTTTAACACAATCACTGACATTAGGAATTCTCGTCCTCCTTTTCCCTTGCTCCTTATCAAGCGTACTTTGTTTCCTGCAATGGTTTATTGGGACCATCTGCATCTCCTCCTGTTTTCTCTCAGGCATGGAGATAAGATTTCACCTTTGGCTGTCTGGTTGAAGTCCAGCTGGCAGTCGGGACGCATTCGGCCGCGGCTCTGCGCCTGTTGCATGCCTGCGCCAGGCTCACATGGTGCCAACAGAAGGGCCCACGTGAGCCACTCTTCATGCTCAGGACCCGCTTCGTTTTCCTCTTCCAGGCTTCAGAGCTTCGGAACTCATTGCTTGAAATAAATGCCGCAAGTCCTTATCTGAGAGGCTGAGCAATCGGCTGCATGTTGCAGTCTGTGCTCCTCCCCGATGTGAGAGGGGATGGCGAAGCCCGCTGGGATGATGAGGGCACTGCTTGCCAAACCAAAACCTGATCTGCCTCCTGAATATTTTCAAGCTGCTGTTGGTCCCCACAGCTGCCGCCATCTCTGCTCATCGCCCTCATTCCTGACCTTGCTGCCTATGCTGAAAGCAGCACCGTCACCACCTGCGTGCTTGGGCCGTACAGCCTTGTGCCCAGCAGAGCAAGCATTTACTCTGCTGTCATTTACTCCACCCAGCTCAGAGTGCTTCTGGATGTCTGGCCATCTTACCACTCTCCCCTGGTACTGACTTTTGCCTTATGCAGTACTTGAACGTGAAGTTGAAGGCCTTGATTTCAGCCTTCGGAACGATCTGCAGCAGCAGCCCGCTGCACTGAGCAGTTGGGAAGGAATGCAGCCCCCCAGAGCTGGGGCATAGCTCCCAGCAGTGGGGAGGGAGGAGGCAGAGCCCTCCCCCAGCTCACCCAGCAGCCCTGCAGAAATGCTGCGGTCTTTGAAGATAATAGGAGCAAAGCCAGTTCCTTTCTTCCTTCCTTCCCTCGCTTCTTTTTGGAGACACATTATCCGCACAGAGGGTCAAGTATCTAGTTAAACGTTTTTCAAAGGCCCGAAGTGAAGGTCTGCAATGCAGACAAGCCATCTTGAGCCTCGCTGCACATTTTCCCAAGAAACTGGAGGAACACCTCATGTTGTATTCTTTTGTTTCTTGGCTTCTTTCCTTTAATATTTTTATTCTTATTTTTTAGTATCTCATGAAATAGAAGAACCCGCCAGTCTTTGATGTTTTAGAAAAGCCAAAGAGAAAAATCTGTAAAAGCACTTTCTATGTTTGCTGGATTTTTTTTTCTCCTTAAACACAGGCTGCAAGTCTCAGAAGAAGTCAAGGACTCGGTTTTCTCTTTGTTTTTAGTGCCTGGCTGCTTCCAACTGCGTTGAAGTGTCAGCTCCAGATAAATAAGGGAATGAAAACAGAGAAGGTCTGTTTAAGAGAAAATGTCTGTCCTTCAAAGTCCAGAGAGATAGAAGCAAATTTATAGTCCCCTGGGTAACGTCCAGGGAATGTTTTGGAGCCCTGAGGCCAACAATGGATGCTGAAGCAACAGCCCTCAGCAGTTCTGTGCATCCTTAATGCTGCACCGAGGCCTGAGCTGCTTCCCATCCAGAGAAGCAAAAAGCAGATTAAACCTGGAAAGGAAAGGGGCAAGGAGAGGTCCCTCTGGGCCACTTGCAGTGAGGGGCCCACGGCCCAGGGGTCAGAGGTAGCCACAGGGCAGTACAAAGCACTTTGGAGCTGTGTGTTAGAGAAGTTCATCCCGTGCCCCGGGATGGTCACTTCTTGCTTGCTCTTTTTGGGGATGTGCAAAGGAAGGTCTGACATGTCTGACAAGGTCTGAGTGTACAGTCTCTGGACCTTGACAGACTTGGATGAAGGTGGCCTTCCCTTAAGCACCTGCATACAAGCATCACAGCTTATATAATCATTGTAATTAGCATGGTGCAGTCTTGCTTATTTGGACTCGTGATTACCTGAGAACCAAGGCTGAATTAATCTAAAAGGAAAATAAAACAACAGTAGGTGTCTGTCTCATAGCTACGGAGAAATGTTCAAGGCAAAGGTGGACTTCTCCACTGTTCTTCCACAGGCATATTTCCGAGGTGCTGTTTTCCCTCAACCTTTTATTCTGTGTACTCTGCAGCAGGCAGCCCTGCCTTGGTGTGGACGTGCAGGTTGTACCTCACAGTGCCAGCTGCCTCTGCTGGGCTCAGCACGGACTGTTTTAAACTAGTTTAGGAGGAAGTTCTTCACCCAGAGGGTGGTGACGCACTGGAACTGGTTGCCCAAGGAGGCTGTGGATGCCCCATCCTGGAAGCATTCAAGGCCAGGCTGGATGTGGCTCTGGGAAGCCTGGTCTGGTGGTTGGTGACCTGCACGTAGCAGGGGAGTTGAAGCTAGATGATCATTGTGGTCCTTTTCAACCCAGGCTGTTCTATGATTCTGTGAAACCCACAGCATGCAGAATTGCACTTTCTGTGGAATCAAGACTAATGCAGAAGAGTTACCATAACAACAACACCTCGACGTGCTGCTTGCACAAATACCTGAATGGAGTCAGTGTCCTATTGGGTGAAAAACATTCAACCCATTGAAGGACAGGCTGCTGCAAATGGTGCACCTGGAGTCATGATTTTGTAGCAGGAAATCTGTCTGTGAGAAAAGGCTTTCACAAATTACTGATCAGAACTGTATTGCTCTCCTACCCAAGCAGTGGCGATGCTGGCTGCTGCCACCCACTTGCTGGCTGAGTCCTGCTACTGGGGAGTTGGAGGGTTCATGGCAGCAGAACAGAGCTCTGTGGTGGTGTGCACTGCACAAACACGGGGCAGCAGGAAAAGAAAGGCCCTACAGATAACCTGGCAAATGACAGGTTATCTTCAGGAATGTGTGCTTTTGGAGGAAAAAAGTGTAGCTATCCAAAGTAATCTAATGGAAAGAGATGTAACAGGAGCAGAGATAAGGGGGAATAGGGGAGGGAAGAGAGAGCAGCGTGGAAATATATAAAATGATGGGGGTTTCTGAAGAGAGGTGATCCCAGCAGTCCAGCAAACAGCCCTGCTGTCCCATCCAGTGGTGGCTGCTTTTAAAATCCCTTAATGACGTCCATCTCCCTTTGTTATTGTAGTTTCAATTTCACAAGACTCTTTGGCCTATGGAAAGGTTTGGGGGTAGGAATTCCTTTTTTTATTTTTATTTTTATTTTTAATTAGACACTTTGCTGGTGTTCAGCACTTTGCTGTCTTAATCCCACAAGGCTTTGTGTTTAGAAGCCAGGCAGCTAAATGCCACACAGTTCCTTCCCCTTCAAATACTTCTTCCGCCCAGCCTGGCTACTGTGAGGCAGCTCAGTGCACAGCTGTGCACCGTATTCACTCCCACTGAAGAGAACTCAACAGGGCAAACCCCACGCCCAGCCCTGCACCTGCATTCTTCTCCTTTTCCTTGCAAACAAAGTGCCAGGCCTTAAGTTTCCTCTAGGTTTCCGTAAGCATTGTTCTAACAGAGATCCTTGCCTGTTTATTTGTTCCCAGAACAGTGCTGGATTTTGCTTACAGTCCATCTCTGCTGTTACAAGAAAAGAGCTCGAGTGATTTCTGCTCTGCTCTCTTTGATAGTGATATTCAGCAGTGAGTCTTTGTGTATAAGAAACCCACAAGAAGCAGCTTTTCCTAGCATTATAATTTGTTACACTTAGGTGTTACTGAGCTGCTTGCTGTAACCTGCAGATTCCCACAAGTTTCTCTTGGTCCAGGTTGGTCACACAGTAGTTTTAGGTTCCCTCTGCAGCAAGTGGAGGGAAAAAGGCATCCTCAGAGCTGAAATTTATCCCACTTTAGATCAGAACCATTCTGAAGGGTCTCTCTTCCCCACTGAGCACAAAGGCAGTGCAGGGCAGGTGCGCTGCTAGGAACCCTTCTGGGCTGGCTGATGCCTGCCCTAAGCTGCTCTCCACCTCAGCAGACAAGAAAAGAAATGAATGGGAAAGAAAAGCAAGACACAATAGCAGGAGGTGGGCAAGGAGGCTCAGAGAGAGCAGGCACTGCCTGGAAGTGGCACCCAGCACAGGGCTGGGCTGGGACCCAGATCTCCTGACGAACCCCTTTTCCTGCAGTTTGTAGTGCATGGCGCTCTGCTCTGTCGGACAAAAAGAATATCATCGTCTATTTCCTTCTTCTCTTCCTTTCCAATAGTTACATGTTAATTAAGCACTTAAAATTTTCCAGAGCAGATGTAAAACCAGAAACCTCTAAGTTAGATGGAAAGAACTCAACATTTCAGCCAGTGTGAAGTATCCAGCAAAAATAAGCATGTGGGAAAAAAAACAAGATCGTGCAAATAATATTGCTGAGAGAAATATAAAAATTACATGAGAAGGGCAGACAGGGGCATTGTGCAACGGATAAGGAAGGAGAGTTAGGACCGAGGCAGGGTTGTTAATTTTGCTTAGTAAGTACGGCTGCTGAACAATTCCCGTTCCCACCCCGAGGTCTCTGACCCCACAGCACAGCCTCACAAACATCTCATTCCATGCTCTGCACAACGGTGCGGGTCCCACGGCCTTCAGCAGCCAGGCAGTGGGGACAGGAGGGGAGATGGCAGTCAGGGATGGGCCCCTTGCCAAGTGCCCTGCCACCAAGCAGTGGGCTGCCCTGCACACAGCTTGACCTCCAGAACCAGAGCAGGATGTGCCCTGCCCCAGCAGCCAACCTCCTGCTGGTGAAGGCACATCTGCTCAGCACCCAGCCCAGCAGTGACCTCCCAGCCCCACGGGGCATCTGTGGGATGCAGGGCAAGCAGCCTGACTTCTGGAGGTCATTAGACTAGCGTGTTTTCAAGGCACGCAGACTTTACTATACCCCCTTACAAGCTTAACCATACTTGGCACTACGCCCTGTGGTGATTTTAGTGTGTGGTGGTTACAGGAGGCTTTAATTCCAGCTGCTGCGCTTAAACCAAACCAAGATGGCAACCCATGAGCCAGTGGATTTGGATCACAGCTGCCCCTTCAATGCCAGTGAGTGAACAAACACCTTAAGACACCCAGAAAGGATCCCTGCAGCACAGAAGAACAAACTTTGCTCAAAAGAGGTTATCAGTGGGACCCCAGGAGACCAGTCACTGTGAAGCTCTACTTCATTCCGTAAATGTTTTGGAAGCAATTACTTCATCTTGTTCTTTATTCACAGGATTCACTTAACTGATGACATTATAGCTCAGTCCATTAAGTAAATGGGTTATATATTTTCTCCTGGTTTTGGTGAAGTAATGTTGCAGTCTATGTCGCTATCATTGTCAGCAGTCAATGGGGACAGATCCTCATTTGTTTAGTGAGGTTTACCTCAGCTGAGATCGTAAATATGATATAACTGGCTCTGGATATTTAATAACATTTGAGCAGGATTAAAAAAAAAAAGAAGAAGAAGAAGAAAGCAAGTGTTATTTTCACAAAAATTCCTGGCAGCTGTACCGTTTATTATGAGAGGAAAACGGAGCAAGAAAAATTGGCGTGTCATTTCTTAAATGAATTTATATCCTCATTTCCTTTAGAAAATGAATCCATGCTCCATCTAGCCATTTTCCATCAGTCTGCAGGGGCAAAGTTTGCAGAGCACAATCGAAGCACACAGTTATAGCGTAGGCCAGCGTGCCACATAAGGCTTTATAATAAGATCCTCCCCCACCACTACTGCCAGTAGCACTTACAAAGGCTTTATTTCCCATCAGTTAGCCGTGCAGCAGGTCTTAAAAGTCAGCAGCAGCTCAGAAAATGATCGGGGACATGCAGTCAGAATTCTGGTCAGCAGGGCCACAAGGA
Source organism: Tetrao urogallus (assembly GCF_951394365.1). Lineage (NCBI taxonomy): Eukaryota > Metazoa > Chordata > Aves > Galliformes > Phasianidae > Tetrao > Tetrao urogallus. Next base: position 12,055,413 of record NC_136829.1, on the reverse strand, counting down.
ATCGGAGTGCGGTCACCGCACGTCCCTGCGCCATCATGGCACTGTTGGGTGCCTCTTTTGTAGCTCCTTTGCAATGTCTCAGTTTCCCAGGGAGGAGAGGCAGCAGGCTGGGGAGATTTGCCAACAGATAAGCAAATTCAGGAGCCAGTTAGAAGCACTGCATTTGGGAACTGTCACAGAATGCTGTCACTCAAAGAAGTTTCTCACAAAATCTCCAGAACAACCTCTTCCTCCCCCACATCCATCCGCCTCCTCCGAGGGGTGGTGGTTAATATACTAAATACAACATAACCGCTTGGAAAGCGCTTTTCGTTTTGAGTCACCACCTTGCTATTCCTGCAGCCACAGAGACAGAATGGTGGAGCTGATGTCATGAATCTGGTGCATACAGGAACAACCTGGGGAGCTGGGGCTGCAGTTCTGAGGAAAAGGAGGCCCTGGAAATGTCTTCTGGGGAAGTCAGGATGCAGGAAATGCAATGCTTCGTTGCCAGGAAAATGAAAGAAAAAGAGGATAATAGCACTGTAATGTCAGTTCTGCCTGACTCCAGTTTGTTTTAAAGCACTCTCAAATATAAAAAAAAAAAAAAAGGAGAAAACCTAAAAAAAAAAATAATAATGGAAAACAGAAAAAAGATCCTGCATTTACTGCCAACAGTTTTTTGGATACAGCCTTTTTATTCTTTTCAGCTGAGATTTTAAAAAAACACCCAAAAAAAGAAGTTCAAAGCCCGAAGTGATTTCAAAACGAAAAGCTGAAGGCTCCTGTTCTAGCAGGCAGCTCGCTGGGACAGGGTGGCAGACAGGGTGGGAATGCCAGACATCAGGTCCTGGCAGCCTGACAAACACGAGGGAGGGCCTGAGAGCAACAAAGCTGGGACACGAAACCCACAGACTCCCGGCGATTTGGGTCAACATATGGCTCAACACACTGACTTTGGCCAACCTCGCCGTGTTTCAGCCTCCAAGGTGCCACCTGCTATTTTCTCACATCAGAACTGCAGAGCACTGATGGCACTATGAAAGCAAAAGCGACTCTCATCATACCGCACACACGTTCCTGTATAAATGGGGTGCTACAGTGCTGTGTACTTACACAACATCTGATCTACAGCTCTCCTGGACCTACTGAAAGCTCGGGGGACTCCTGATAGGTATTTTGGCCGTTGAGTGGGAAAGCAGCACTACTGATGTGGGCCGGGGTCCCTCGGCAGCGGCTGCATGAGCCGCTTCCCCCGCCAGGCGCTGTGGCTGTGCGCAGCCTGATGTCAATGGCACTATTATGATTTCACCCAGGCTCGCAGCTCCGGCTGCATTTTCCCTCATTCCCCGAACAGCAGGGAAGGTCTAGACGGGAGCTACAAAGATTTCCACATACACAGACACAGATTTTTTTTTCCCCAAACTGCCTGTTTCACCAACCATGAGAGCAATTCACAAAGCATATGAAGGCTTTGTGCTCTCTGACCTGCTTGGCTGGCTTTCCTCAGCCCGTCCGAATGGCTCTGCTGGCCCAGCCCTGCACATATAGGCAAGCTCGAGCCTCTGTTGTAGACAAGCTAAACTTTGGGAGAAACTAAATGTGGGTATTAAAGCTGGAGTGAGAGATACACGGCTGTGGCAGGGGAGAGTAACTGTGGGATGGAGAGAGCTCAAGGCTGGGGCTGGATACACAAGAAGAGAAATCTCCCTAACACCATCTTTCCTTGTATGTGAGACTGGAATCTGCATTTGGATCTGAGCTTCTCTCCTATCCCTCCCATGAGCCTGGGGACAGACAGACACACGGGGCCCAAAATCTCCAAGCGTGGCGCACTGCCAAAGAGTGCAGCTCCACAGAGGTCCCAGACCCCATGCTGTGCCCCACCGCCTGCAGGGAAAGGGCCTCCAGCATTCAAGGGAGCTCCAGTCAGGGCTGAGCAGAGCACACAGCACTGACGTTGCCCTCAGGTCCTTGAGCAAACCATCTCCAGCCCAGCAAGCTCTGGACCACTGCCATGCAGAGACTGTCCTGTTGTGTAGAATAACTGGAGAAGAACAGAGGACACGATAACCTGGGAAGGGCTTTGCCCTGGGAACACTGGCACTCAGGATGCTCAGACAGAGCTGTGGGAGCCCAGCTCACAGCCTGCCCTGGCCTGAGGGCTTGCAGCCCCCAGCACAGAGCTGTCTGCACACAGAGCACTGGGGACGTGGGCTCCAGCAGAGCCCAGAATGGCACTGCGCGGTGTGACGGAGCTGCTTGGCAGCCCAGGGGAGTGCTGTGACATCGCTGCGTGACTCTGCTCTGTGAATCCTTTCCAAACAACAACAAGAAGCAGCAGGCAGGTCAGAGCAAGCAGTGATTCATGTACTCAGAATGGTTCTTCTGAGAAAAGCAGCCATGACCAGAGGCACTTTCAGCAGACAGCACCACTTGAGCAGACCTGGCTGCTTCTAGGTTCATTTCCTTGAAAGGGCTGATGGCAGCGTAGGCAACAATGTGAACGATATGACAATAATCAGTGTGGGGGAGTTTAAAAAGGAAAGAAATTGGGGGAAGGGACAAAAAACCCAGGAGAGAACTGCCAGGAGGGGCACAAGCACAGCAGGTGTGCTTGTGTTGGAGCAGCAGTTTTTCTTACGAAAGGCATGTAAGAGAATTACAGGAATGAAATATTGAACCAAAAATTTAAATGTGCTAAGAATAAACCACTGCATCTCACACTGTCTCTATTTTAACAAAGTATTTTTCAATTTTCAAACTCTGCCATACGAGAGGAGAAATGGGACATCCCCACATCTCTGCCCACTCCTTGTGTGCACTTCCAGCCCAGTGCAATGGTTCCAGTTATTAAAAAACAACACCACACTGAACAACAACAGAAAAAAAAAACACCCAACAACCTTCAGGAAGTGAAAGCTAAAAGAATACGTGTCATTTCATGGTCCCTCCTTCTTAGGTCTGTTTAACATCTTTGTGTCAGGTGCTACAGTTGGAAGCAGCTGCTGTTGTATTGGTGCCTGTTTGCTTTTCTCTTTGGAGTTTGCACAATCCCCATCTCACAATGGAGCGTGCCAACAGTTTCAGTGCTGGAAAACAGAAATAAACAGAGGAACAACTGTTCTGCATTATGCATAGCGACTAGTGAAAATTATTTTTCCCCTTCTTCTTTCCTAATGACTCACACCTTCCAAAATCCCATTAGTTGAAATCCATGTAACCTGCTTTTCCTCTTCGAGTCAATTCTGTTTTTCCCTCTCAACCAACTAACTTCAGAAGAAAAAAATCTGCATCTCAGTCCTTCTCATTCTCTGATAAAAGCAATCTGACCTCCACCAGAAGGGATGGGGAGACCTCCAAAGGCTTCAATTCCTTCAAGTGAAGCGCAGCTGAACTTTTAAACATCCCCCTCTAATCCCTCACAAGCTCACATTTCGCCTTTACTCTCCATGGGCTTACTGACAGGGGAATACCTTCCCAGAACGGATGTACCACAGTAATTAATCCACTGTAGATGAGGCGAGTAAAATTCTCACCTGCACCTTATTCTGGAACGAAGCTTATTTTGTGCTGGATTCATGCCTGTGTGTGTGTGCACAGCTTTTGTTCCACAGCCCTGGCAGTACAGCCCACAGTGACCCATCAGAGCAGGACATGTCCCAGCACAGGTAAGCCAGGAGGTCTTCAGAGAGACCAGGCTGCAAACTGCAAAAAGGCATTGGGATTGGAACTGGGTTCATTCCCATTTCAGATGCACAGCCTTACCTACATGTCCTTCCCTGTATACAAACACCTTCAGGAGGGTCTCACTGCTCCAAGGCTGTACCTGTGGTGCCAGGCCATTGCTCTGACCCCGTTCTGATGAAAGCAATTTTTCAAGCTATTTTTCTAAACCATCACCCAGCCATGAACACAGCAGAGCTCCATGGCACCTCTTGGCACTGCTGGTTCCCCACTGCACGCCACGTGCTGCTCTGCCAGCTCTGCCCATCGGCGCCCTGCCCTCACACTCACACTCTGGTTTCCCATTTTTTCAGTGGGAACGTAATGCTGCTTTGGGGATTCATTAATTGATGGATATGGACAGCTTGGAAAGCGTAAAGCACGACAGAGGACTTAAGTGTTATAATTAGGAGCAATTCTCATTCTGATTACAATGAGGTAAAAGCTGGAAGTCTTACATCACTGGAAGATTTAAGCTGATAAAAAAAGATCAGAGCGGGGTCTTAGGATTTTCAATGTAAACTTGGGCAGATTCCCTGCCGAGTTACATCTGCAACTGTAATAAGATCATGGAACATGACAACTTGTTATTTCAGTAAGAGATATAGGGAAAATGCCCTTTGAAAAAATTGAACAGGAAGGAAATTTTAAAAGTGTTTTCTTTGGCTCTGAAACATATGCCCGGGGAGAAACTGTTCTCAGCAACGCAGTGGATCTTGAAATATTTACTGGGTCTGGCATTTAACATAATCTTTCTTGTACAAACGATATAGGAAAAACACATACTATCTTAGACTGCAATCTAGTGTGAGGATGAGATGGTATTTTAATAGGGCTGCATTTATCAACTGCAACAAGGGAGGGAACGTGCTCCAACCCAACGCGCCTGGTGGGCAATGCCAGCAAGCCAGCGACTGCGACCGCCAGAGAAGTACGGCGATGGGAGGAAGGCAGACGGACAGACAGCCTGCGGGGAACGAGGGCGGTCTGGGAGGTGAAGGGAGGCACCCGCTGCCCATCGTACCGGGATCCCATCCCCATCTCCACCATCCTAAATGCTCCTGGAAACCTGAATTTCTGACTTGACTTGCAATGGGATTTGCATGTCTAGCCAGTGACACTACTATTTTCAGAAGTAATTAAATTTTTAATTACGCTTTTTAATAGCTGGTAGCTGCTGCCTTGCAGTTTTGTTCCTGTCCCTCTTGGATGCACCTTGGAGCAGCACCAGGAGCCTCCACTTCTCTTCCAGTGAGATGTGAGAGTGTGAACACACAGCAAGAAAGGGGAGAACGTGTGTGTCAATGCGTGCAGCTGATCTTGCAGCCACACATCACAGCTGGAGACTGAAATCAGAACTGGGCAGTGCATCTCAGAGCTATGGGAACATCCCCTCAGCATTTCCCAACACAAGTCTGCAGAAAGAATGAGGAAGCCAGAAAGGCTCAGACCTGCAGTGTGGAGACAGAGTTGGTTCTAGGAAAAGCACACCAGCTTTCCTCTAAATCAGGTGTTTGGGCTGAGTGCTTGTAATTGTAGGAAAAAGGGAAAGTTGTCATATAAAAGCAGCCACAGGAGAAGTGAAATAAACTCTTCAGAGATGGCTCGTGCTGGAGCAGATGCTGTATTGAAAATCCAGAGTGAGAGAATTCTCTGTGACCTTGGGCAAGTCACCCCATCTCTTACCAGCTCAGACTGCCAGTCGGTTACTAAGGCACACCAACCTCCTCATGCTCCTCTCCTCTCTGGAAACAGACAGAGATACAGAAGAATAAGGGTATCTCTTTTCTAGATATCCAAAAGGAGGAGAGGTCTAATAAAACAGAAAGGAATTAGAAGGCAGCTCGTTTTGATCCAGGCAGATCCTTCAACCTTTTGATGTTTAAAGGATCCCTGACTTTCCTGAAGCAGTCCCAAGACTCCCATGCACCCATTTGCAGAGAAAATAAAAGTCCCTCCAGAGCTGGCTGCTCATTAATTTGCTTTTCTTTTCTCATCATTTGTTTGTTAACTTGTCTGCTTGGGAAGATGGCGTGGGTTCCTATGATTTTCTAGTCATTGCCTAACCCACCTGTTGCAGGGCCCAGCAGCACTTAATGGTGCTGAGCACCACGGAGCTGCAGTGCCCATAAGCACGTCTGGTCCCAGTTCCTTTGGTGTCACTCCCTCACAGACACCCTTTAATCAGCAGATTTCAGGTGCACAGCAAACCCTGGACTCATGGAGCACAGCGGTGATGCCACACTGGAGGGTTGCTGGCTGCAGACCCCCACAGGCACCGCTGCATCCCATCCCTTTCCAGCCAGCTACAAACAGCAGCACAGAGTGGCTGTGATTTGGCATCTCGTTACCGGAATGACTTCAGCAGTTCAGGTAACCATTTCCAAATTGCTGCTAATTGCTGTTAATTTGCGTGCGCGGCAGCCTGACGGGATATACAGCCCAGGTGGCAGAGGGCAACGCTTGGTTTTCAGGTCCTAATTTTATCTCGCTTTTTAAAGGCAGGTTTGAACCTCCGAGGTTTTGACTTCTTCAGATCCCCTTGTTATGAAGTTATGAGAAAACATTTGTGGTGGGGTGATTTCCTTTTGCCCTAGACAGCTGTCAGGAGCAGCAGAATGGCCCAAGGTAAAATCTGACGTGGGCGAAAGGAATGGCTTAAGCCAGTAAGTTAAAGTGATGGGTTAGAAAGCCTGGGGGGAAAAAATGAGCCAATAATTGCTGAAAACCTTCCTATTCTGCTAAGTTTATTTAGTCAAATTCGGTGGCCCCTCTCCAGGCCTGCAGCCCTTTCCACACCTTGAAGAGGAACAGTATTCAACATTTTGCACCTATTGTTCAATGACTCTGAGCATCAGCTCGGTGACAGGCTCTGCAGAACAAATGCAGCCCCTCCCAGGCTGCAGGAGGAGTGGGCACAGAGGGATGGCTGGGGCCCAGAGCCCACCCTGCATTGGTTGCAGCATCAGCAACAGTTCTGGACCCCAGCTCCAGGCTGCCTCTCTCTGAGCACACGTCAGCAGCCTTTGGGGAGTTCGTTGCTGCTTTAACACCTCCATTTTAGGTACTGGGAGATCACCTGCTGCTTGGAGTCCTCAGGTCTGAGAAGTGTGACCAGGTTCATAGCAGAGCCCCCACAGCCTCTCCCGTTGAATCAAACTGGAGATATCCATCACCTCTGTGGTGTTTCAAGTTCAAAGGGATTCTAAAAATCTCTTTCTTACTCCCCAGCAGTCTGTAGGGGATTCTTTTAATGAGCAGTCTGCATCGGGAATGGATGAACACCCCTCACCAAAGAAGGTGGAAAAGTGGATTAGTGTCTCAGATACAGTTGTCACAGATCACATTTGTGCTTCCTGGACAATTTCAGTTTTAATGAAGAAATGCACATCTCCTCACCTCCAAAAATAATCCCACCCAAAGGAAAATCTGCTTGAATTTGGAAAATTTTCAGAGGCATCTGGGGAGGAACATGGAGGACAACTTTCGTCTGCAAGAAAGGATAAAGGACCTCAGTATTTGTTTCAACATTCTGCAAACAGTAGTTGCAACCTCGATGCGCCCTTGGCTCTGGATGCCAGCAAAATCCAGAGCTGTGCACAAATATGATCCCACATAGCTTGCAAACTGCAGCTTTTGGGCTGGTGGCTGCTGCCGCCCAGAGCTGCGTGGGGTCCCAGGAGTGGGGATTCCTCGTGCCCAGAGCTGCCCAGCATGCAGCCCAGGGTCCACTTCTGCCCTCTGTGCTGCACCCCGGGTTGCTCACAGCCTGCAGCCTTCTCTATGTTTGGACACCTGCCACAGAGTGCTTCACTTCGCTAAGCAAGCATTTGCAACACAAATATAATTACCTTCCTCCCTGGTAGCCTTTGTGCTTCAACTAATTTTATGGAGCGCTCATTTTCATTCAATTAGAAACTGAAATTATATTAATACTAGATTATTATTATTATTTTTATAAAGACTCTTAAAATTCAGCTTTTGCTTCTTCTGCTAAATGATTGCGTGCAGACCTGTCTCTCTTTGGAGGTTTCAGCCTGAACCTTTCACGAGGCGTTCAGAGAATGCAGACTGGCTGGTTATCAGGTCATACTTCATACAAAGGCTGAATCTTTATTTAATAGTCAGTCTCCTATTGATTCACACAGGCAGCAATGGTAACTAACAGCTGTGATTCATTGGCACCTATTGGTGTCAGGAGGTTGGGGTTTCTTTTTCACGCTTCACAACCTCTTCCCTCTGCTTCCCCAAAACCCACATACTCTAAATACGTGTCTCTTAAATTACAAAGGAACAAATTAACAGAGTGGGAAGGCTATTTTTTTTAACAGTAGCTCTACACTTGTAGTAAAATTCACATCCTTTTGTGTGTCCCATCTGCAGATATTTTAGAGCAATGTGCAAGTTTCTAAAACCTCTTAAAGTTACCTGCTATGCTGTTTATCTTTTTTGTTTGTTCATTTCTATTAGATAGGAAATATGAGATGAAATCAAGTATAGGAGTTACAAGGATTTATAAATGATTCACGACAGGTGTATTTCAAAATTAGCTATTCCTTGTCCATTTTATAAATGCAGACACGCAGAACCCTGCCCAGAATTGATCCCTATTACTCCCACTGAAATAAATAAAATCACAGTCCTGTTCATACATGGCTGGGTATAGTATTTTTGATGCAGTCAGAAAGAAGCAGCAAGGCAGGAGTCTCCAAACAATGATGATAGTAATAAAATCCATACATTTTCACAGTAGTTCAGTACTTCTAAGCACAAGCAGGTTGCACATCCTAGTACTGAAGCTCTGGAAGCAGCCCTGTCCCTACAAAGTTGCTCCAGGCTTTCTTACCAAGGAGCACAACCCTTCAGCAGCACCGCTGATAGGCGCCAGCCCCCACCTCACCTGGCTCCAAACCTGCTGCTCATTTTTACACGGAGAGGTGGCTACATCTCCAGGAGCATAAGGGAACATGGAACATGGCCACCCAGGCCACTTTTGGTGAACAAACCCTTCTCTTAGATGTGCTCACAGAGAAGCAGACACTAACAAATCCAAGCTTTACTCCTAATGGTGTGAAATCATTACCTCTACTGATGGGTCTTCCACTCTTTAAGAGCTGTACATGACAGGCAATGGAACCTCAGCTCTTCTTCATACCAGAGCCTCCCCCTGGCTCCTGCAGCCAGCTTTATACTTCCATTTCCCCTTCTCATCATCCTGCTTAATGTCAGCACAAGCATCAGGCATGAAGTCTTGGCCTCGTTAAATCAAGTCTGACTTTTACCACTTGTGACAGTGGGGCCAGCATTTCATTATAGGCCCTCTTTCCCCAGCCCTGAGCGATGGCAGCCAGATCTTAACTGGGGTAAAGCTGGGCCACCATCACACAATTCATTTAATTAGTGAGCCATGATTTGACAGTTGTAGACACACCACCAATTGCTTCTGTGGAAGTCTGAGCCCAGTAAATCCCAAATATTTGAAATTCAAGCTCAGACTTAACCCACCGTTCCTTTTTTTCCTTTCTTTTTATTTTGCTTCAATCCAGTCTTAAAATCCCTTCCCTTGGAGCCTGTCAAAGCTGCCTCCCCAGGGCTCTCCCCATTGTGCATGTCCTCGTGCAGTCCCTCTGCAGTACCCAAACCATGCAGTGGATGCTCAGACTGAATTAGCAAGCAGGCCTGCATCTGATCTGCAAACATAACTCCAGCCTCACTTCCCTCCCCTTAATGTATTCCAGCCTATGCCTGGGTAGTTAAAATCTTCAATTCCTACCACTCTCTCCTTTTCACATGCCTGTTTTATTTGCACAGTCATTTCACAGTCCAGTTGTTCTTTCTGGTCAGGTGGCCTATAAAATATTTCTATTACTAGTTTACTCTCTGAAACATCTCCAAGTGTAGCCCATAATGACATAGCAGGCCCATTCCAGCCTCTCTCAGATCCCCACACTCAAAGGCTAATAAATCCTTTTTCTTCTCAAATAGCTCTCTCTTCTCTCATTCCCTTCTCTCCCCCCACAGACAATCTAAACAATATCTACTCTTAATGTTAATATCTCTGTTATCTTCTAAGGAAACTGCAGTTGCATCCATACCTATTTCTCAATGGGCAATGCTTATGTGTACAGCTCAACTTGTAGCATCCACACCAAGATGCAGCAATAAGCAACCCCTCCTTCCATTCCCCTGCACCTACAGCCCAGCCCTTTCCTGACCGCATCTGGGACTGATGGCTTTGCCATTCCTGGTTGGGGTAAGAAGGCCTGATTCTTATTTCTGTCCATCTCCTGTCAACTCTCCAGTTCTCCAACTGCTTCCAATTTATCTGGGAGGAAGGATCTGGTTAGAGTCAGGGATTTCTACTTTTTAATGACTCTTCTACTGTATCCCATAAATATATTTAACGAGCCTTTCCCACTCCCACTGAAAGAAGCCATCCTTCTGTCAGTTGTTGTGTAGGCTGGTTACACACAGCAGTGTGAGATGAACCTGATGCTTGGAGGTGAAACTGTCCTTGAGGTGTGCACTGTGTATTTTGACCTGCAATGCCTTACATTCCTCCATCTGTGCTTCCTCAGCATGTATTTCTGCCGCAGTGGGAGAGTGAGTGGTACCTCGGCAGGTCCTTGTGCCCAGCCAGGTCTTTGCAGGCAACCAGAGTGGCTTAGGAGTCACTGCCATGTGCCAAGGGTTACTAGTGTGTCATTAAGCACCAGGCCAAACTTTGAGGAAGTTCACTCTATACTAAACATAAATATGCTAAAAAGGAAATTTGGCCCTGAAATGATTTGGTGACTACAAAATGGAATTTCAAATATGTTTCTATTAGTGATCTGGAGGAAAGCGAGGGAGGATGTGGAGGGCTACGGCCAGTTCACAGCACCTAGCAAAAAAGGACCAGCCAAAAGGGAAGAGAAGAGCAATTTCCCTTCTTTCCTCTTGCAGCCCTGCTGCAGCCCTGCAACTGCATTCTCCAACACACCCCATGTTGCTCCCTGGCACCCAGGGAATCAGCTGGATTGTGCACCATAGCAAAGCTCTGCAAACACTGTGGTTGTTACTGACACAGACACACATTCCCACAAATACCACTGTCATGCTAGATACATCCAACCAAGCAGCCAAATGGTTTAAAGCCAAGCAGTGGTCTCAGAGCCAGTAAACTACAGCCTTTGGAAATCCCTAAGAACTCCAGAGGCAGAGTGCCCACTGCTATGCACTGTCCCATGGCTGCCGCAGTTTCCTAGCTATGAGTGGTGCTGGTTTTGCAGACTGTGCCACATCTGAACCTGCCTGTCAGGCTGTGACAAATGCAGCCAGAAGCTTTGGATGTGGTACCTCCAGAGTGCAGCCCTCCAGGAGAACTTGGTGACATCCAGACCAGAAGGACCTGGTGCTGTACCTGGAATTACCAGTCTCGGCCCACGGAAGTGAAGTTGGGAACATCTGAGGCACATCTCCTCTTCCAAATCTTGGAAATGCTCCCACTGTGGTTTCCCAAACGCCGGTGTTGACACGTCTTGTTGGGCCTTAGAACACAGCAGTTGGACTCAGTCTGTACTGAGTCAGATGGATCCCACTTTTGCCCTGAGTCTATTAGCATAACATTTTAGTCCCTCTTGCTCTTCCAAACTGACACACAGTATTGCTGAAGTTCCTAAAAATCTGGGATTCTGCTTTCCTTGGTAAGCCCAAAACATTTTTAAAAGGTTTGGAAGAAGTCTCAGAAGTTGTCCTGAACGAGGTCTGATTCATTCCTCCCATGGATGCGTGCCTTGCCTCAGGGGTCAGATACCAACTCAGAGGCAGTAGCTGTTAAGGGTTTGATCCTTCCATAGATTTTGTATGCGACTGAGATGAATGAATTTTACATCTTTATCTAACTTTTCTCATCTGGACAACCGGCTACTAAAGATTATTCAAACCCATACATTCAGTGAGACCAACTTTTCTGTTGATCACGCTGTTCGCTCAGAAGAGTGATTTTATTAGCAGTTAACTGATCACACAGCAAAATAAAAGTATTAAAATGTGCTTTTCCTCTTCTGAATCCTACCGTCACTTCTGAGAATGGAGGCAGTGTGTCAGGTGAGGTCACCCAGTGCCTGGCAGTGTCACCGCGCTGTTGGGCGTTCCATGGCCACACCAGCTCCTTCCCCAGCACATCGCACAGCCCGTCCTCATACCAGAGAGCTGAACCAAAGCTCGGCTGCAGAAAGGAGTCACCCTGGGCCAATGCTGGGAGGAGGTACCATGGTTCAGGGCCGAGCACAGGCTGTGCCATCCCCGCTGTCTGCCCTGCCATCGCTAAGAAGCACATGGGCCACATGGCGGGGTAAGGCTCAGAGTAATGTTGGGCAGCTCTCCCTGTGGAGGGACCCTGGTACTTAATGCTATATGGCATACAGGCACAGTTTTGCTGGGTAGATGACACAATTAAACGAGGTAAATTGACAATGACAGATAGCGGGAAAATTATATTGACTGTAATGTTTACAAACACTCGTCACCTTCCACCTCACTGATGAATTGGTAATTTTTTCGCGGGAAGAAAAGATTCCCCCTTGCTTTAAAGAAACCTATTGGATGAGGCACAAGGGAGACAACTAGACATTTAATTCAGTTTGACCAGCTCTGTCATCACGGCTCTTTGTTTCCCCATCTCTCTCTTTCTCTCTGACCTTTAGGACTGGGCAATTGGTGGCTGGCTTTTATTTATTTATTTAGACTGGGTCAGATCAAACAGATCCTGCTTCCCGCAGATAACGTGAGCGCAGAATATGAATGCAGACTTCCTCTATTGTGTCCCTTCGCCTCCCTTCCCCCCCTGTTCCCCCCCACCTCCCTGCCTGCACGCTCCTTTGCACAAAAGCACACTGAGTCCCCACTCAGCAGCCCACCTTGAACAAAAACACTCCAGGACTCTCGAAACAGCAGAAGTGCTAATCAAGCAGGGCCCTGTGCTGTGTGCTTCTGCAGTGGTTGCCTGGCATAGAAATGGGCTGTCTGGCCGCAGCTATGAGGTAACGTCTGGCTTTTTTGCCAAGCTGCAGAACTAGTCAGACACTCCCTGGAACAACATTTCTTCAGGAAAAAAAAAAAAAAAGTTAGGCAAGAAATGATCTTCCAGAAACTTCCTTGCATCTTTCTGTGTGGGTTTTTTTTTTTTTTCTTCCCGTTTTTTTTTTTTTTTTTCCTTACAAAAAGTTATATAACCGAATTACTTAGAATGCAATGGCTTTCGTCAGCTGATTTGGGGCAGTAATCTTACGAAACTGATTTCTCACACCAGGCACACTGGAAATTTGGAAAATGGAAAAGGGGAAAGAACACACCGACACCAATTACGTACACACAGGGATGAACCCCACTCTTTTTCCTGCACCACAATCTAAGCCCATCAGCTATTTTTGGATGGGAGCTGAAACACAGCAATATGAATGCATCAAGGCAGAGCTAACCTGCAGCTGCAGCGTCTTTTTTTTTTCAGCGCCACCAGTGAATCTAATTAACCAGTTAGAGGGACGGTTTGTTGTGCTGCAGCAGCCCTTCCCTTTCCCTGAGAAGTTCCTGATATCGTCAGGCTGTGGAGTATTCCTGATTTAGACTATTCTGCTTTTTACAATGTCACTGACTGCTTTATTCTTTTTTTTTTTTTTCCTGAAGGAAAGAAAATACATAGCTCATTTTCTGCAGTGAAGGTCGAAGAATAATCTGAGGAGATGTGGCTGCTCCTTTGGAGTTTGAAAACCCCTTATATCAAATATGTTTCTCAGTCAAGAATTCCGGCTGTCCCGAGGTGACACCCCTCGAAGAGTTAATTCCTGAGAAGCAGCAGCCTTGGAAAGGTACAAGGAGGAATGTCTTGTCCTCGGGATAGGAGCAGCCAATGAAGCCGGGTGCTGGTGATGTAATGCAGCAAACCTGGTGCATCATTGGTTCCGGAGGTATTAGACTTGATATGATTTTGGAGAGTTGGGTGAGAGGAGTTTTTTGCAAGAAGAAGCCTGTAAATTTCCCCACATCAAGGACACCTCGCTGAAATCCTGCAGTGCTCCTCAGCTGGGCACGTCCGGCCGGGAAGTTTGCTCTGATGATAATTCTGTCTGGTGTCTTCTCGGTACTGCTTAGCTATTCTGCACTCTGCTATCTGGGAGGCATTTCTCTGAAGTCAGCCTGTGCTGGAATTACTTCTCTAGCCTGCCCATGAAATTGAAATGAATTTTTAATAAAAAGCAGTTGTTTTTTCTCTGACTCACCTCTGAACTCTTAATTGTTTCGGGCACCAACTTCCATTCCCCCAGCTTCTATTACCTTCCGAGGTTCTCATCTGCCCAGTCTTATTTCTTTAGCTGATTACTTCATGAGGAGATGGCTGATGATGTCTTAAATGAACCTCTCCAGTCTGGGCTTGCTCTGAAGGGAGCTGCTCACAGCCCCGTGGTGGCAGCCCAGCAGCACAGAGCCTTTTGCTGGGCTGCAGTGTTTGCATGAGGCAGCAGCCCTCACTGCCGCTGCTGACCGGAGCAGTTTGCCCCAACTGCAGCCACATTCAGTCCCAGGATCCTCTGACATTCCCATCCCTTTCTCTCATCCCCCATCAGTGAAGCAGTCTCATACAGACGTTCACACGTGTGGCTCAGTGCTGCTGTTATGTGCTTCATTTCCAAACAAGAATAAGAATCCCGAATTTCCCTCAAAACAATGGGGGAAATATAATTTCTGTTCAGGTTTTATCTTGATAAAATCAAAATCTGTGTTCTGATGCAGACTTGCGAAAAGATGTACAAAAAACCCAAAGGATTTACTATTTACAAAAAAAAGTCAAATGCCCCAAACAATCAACTCCAGCAGTGAGCCATCTCCCCTCACCTCCCACTTCTGTCTGAAGGACACCGACACAATTCCAATGAAACAGGCTCACGTTAGCAGTGTGTTTGAGCAGCAGCAGAGTGGCACCTTCCTGAGATCAAACTACCACACTTTGATAAGGAGAACACAGAGATGAATGGAAGGAAACTTTGCACCTGCTCTCCCTGCTCTGCACAACCTATGTACGATGGTACCGGCGTTCTTCTGCCTTCCTCATGTGAGTAATGCAGCCTTAAAATCCTCTTAGAAAGAGATCTCAAACTATGCTGGAGTGTCTGTGCCACCGCCCAGCTCACCTAATAGCAGAAAACTTCTCCTAATATCCAATCTAAATCTTTCTTGCTTCCTGCAAATTAAGCTGATTTATTCTTAAGTGGATATCCTACCTCTACCAGCCACCATCCTCCTCCAATCTACCAGCTTTCTACTACCACTACTGTTGCCATACTCTTCCTTAATCCTTTCTTCCCCCAGACTGAACCGATCCACTTCTTTCCATCTTTTCTTTTCACCCGTGGTATCTAAATTTCAGATATTTTCTGTTGTCTTTACCCTGAGATTTTGTCTCCATTTTTTTGGAAGTTTCCAGAAAGAGACATGGCCCACCGTGCTCCTGGCAGCGCGTTGCTGCATCCTCTCCCCCCACTCACAAACACGGACAGGAGGAGCTCAGATGTCTTCTCTGAATAAGGGCCGATAGAAGCAAGGGAGAGGAATGTCATCCACGTAGCTCTCCTGCTTTGTGACATTTTGCTGAAAAAGCATCCCTGTTTGAATGTTCTCACAAAAGGAGAACCGGGCACGCTGCACCTTCTCAGCTTCCCAGAGGAGCAGCACTGCCCAACATCCCCTGAGGGAACATTTCTGACCACTCTGCGCAGCTTTTCCACATCTCAGCACTCATCTGGACATCCCATGTGCTACCCGCTCATCTGTTCTGGCTTTCCAGCACCATCGTGCCAGAACGTCTCATAAACGCTGGTGAGGTGATTGTCATTAAATGGTACAGGAAGGAGGGATTTACTAGCAAGCTGTTGAAACATATAGGAAATAAGGGCTGCAGTGCAGCAGCTCACCAGTGCAATGCATACTGTGGTTGCAAGAAGCATTACCAGGTTGTTTCTTTCTTCTGAATGCACGGGATGCAGACCATCCCTGGTCATCTTGCTCGTCCTTCTCACTTGAAGCCCATGTCTGTCATCTCTGCTGACATTGTAGGACTTTGTTTCTGCCATGTCAGAGTCGTGACTTCTGATTTCTTTCTTTGTTGTATTAAGCAAAATGAGGTTTTGTTTGCTACTTTGATGGAAAACAGTGCATCACTGCACTACTACCTAAGTAGAGGTATAAAATGAGCCTACAGTACAAGCGCACAAGATTGAGCTTACAAAGCCCCACCATGTAATTAGTTTTAGCACTGTTTATGGATTTTGATAACGAAGCCTGTGATGTTAGAATGTAATGACAATGAAATCCACATCCAGGGATCCTACAGCAGCACCAAGAACACCTCTTCTTTTGCAGGCCTTCCTACCTCCTAACAAGACGTTCTCGTGTTGGCTTTGGAAGATTCACATTGCAACAAATAATGTGCTGTGCTGAGGCCCTGCCCTGTGTGGAGAACTTGGGAATGGCCGTGCTGGGTGTTTGCTGTGTGGTTTATAGAAATGCATCTCACTTGCGACTCCAGCTAGCCGAGCGGCTCAAAATTGCTGTAATAACAGTGACAGCTGTGTTTGGAGTTGGTTTTTGTGTATGTGTGTGTGCTGCTTTGCTACAGGGAGTCTTTCCATTTACTTCAGGTAGTTTGAGAAAGGGCCTTTGGACTAGCAAATATCTTTTGCAGCACAGACTTTCATATGAGCCAGCCATTGACCCAAACCGCAGGGAACATGCATGCACACAGGGAATAAAAGTAAACATTTGAAAATACGGCTGTTTCCAAATAGTCTTGTGTTATGACACAGAAGTCCAGTGGATAAGCAGATACACAAAACGCATCACTACATTTTTCCCACTGTGTTGAGAAATCCACGCAAACTGAGCTCACAGAAATGTCGTCCTGCTCACAGCCGCTCCTCAGCCACGTCCCCAGAGGTCCCCGTCACGGTGCTTCTTAAACCCTGTCTGCAGATGATGTGCTGCAGGGTCACAGCAAGCCCTTTCTCTTGCAGCCCTGTGGGGCACAGTGCTCCCCTGGCCCCAGCACCACCAGCCGGCCCACTGCTGCATCCTTGGGTGCAGGCAGGCCTGACTGCACGGAAAAACACAGCGCCTCACCCGCAGCAGTGACTCCTGCAGCAACCCCAATGGAAGATGCTTGGGTGTCTGGTTGCCACCGTGCTTCTTCACAAATTGCTCACATTTGAAAGCAGAAAAATTCCACTCCACAGGACATAAAGTGTCAATTTAAGTGTTAATTATATTTTCATATCAGAACGTAAACTCCAGTTTGTAAGAACATGGGAGTCCTTAAAATATATGGCAATAAAAAATGGAAACAGCTAGTGTTCTTGAATCAATTTTCACATTTATAACTTTAAAGAATAGTTCCCTTTTTCTGTCTCACGTTGTCAGCTCTGTATGGCTCTCTGCTTGCCTTGTCATTTCATCAAGAATATGTCAGCCTCCCATTTGCAATGCTTCTTTCGATTAAAACAAATATCCCAAAATACCACCACCAAAAAAAAAAGCAGAAGCAAAGTCTTAACAATATATTAAACCACATGGGCATGGTCATCTGAAAGTAGATGACAAAGTTATTTTATCAGCTATGGGGAAGATTCAGGCTGTAACTGTGAAGAGAGTATCCTTATCCTGCTACCAATGGCTGCCATCCATGTGTACGCACCGCTGGTCATTTCCAGAGGTCATTTGTGAAGCACAAAGTATGCTGTAGAGATCATTTATCACAGCATCTGAGGGCTTTCTTGGGAATCACAACAACAGGACCTTCCACAGAGATGATTTACTTTATTTATTGGATTTCAAAATTCTAAATCTGTCCAAGGTCATCACGGTAATGAGAAGCATGAAGTTAAAAGATGCTGACTGCAGAGTTTGCAGAACCTTTCCGATACCTTCTAAGCGCTCATTTCTAATTCCTCAAACTACTGACTTCTTATTTTTAAGCTTCTCCAAACTCCCACAAATCCCAGGAGCCCATCACAGCCTTCCAAACCTCTAGCAGTACATTTACTTTCTTCTACGTTAACTACTAGACCTAATTAAACAACACTGTCTCATCTGAGTGGATGATATTCTTACAGGCTGAATACAAATTAAAATTCCAGTTCTGTTAACATTCAGGTCAGTTAATCAGAATAAACCTCTTTAAGAACTGGAAGACTAAAGTGATTTCAAAGTCAATCATACTCAACACATTTTTAAGGATGTCATTTGTAATATTCTCTGTTGGTTCCCTTTAAATAATCATAAAAAAGAACTAACCGGTCTCAGATCAGCCTAATTCAATGGAAGAAAAATGGAGAATTTTCAGTGAAGGGTTGCTAAAGAGCTTCAGTTTCCAAAGGGCAGGCATGCAGCCCTGCGTGTGGAAAATTGTACAGACAGTTGCCAAAACAGCATGTGCAAATTAGACATCGTGCACATAATGAACTTGTTAGAAGACTAATTCAAGATTTGCATGTGGAAATCTGAATGTAGAGCTGCATTATTCCTGTGAATGCAGATGTATCTATTAGCTTGTGTGTTTTAGCAGATGTTATTTTGAAAACAGTATCCTAAGTCCTCACAGTACAGAAATTAATAACCAGACACCACACTTTCTTGGAGCCCTTCTCTCTTACATAGGACATAGTGCTAGACACTCAGAAATGATGAGTTTTCAACCCACCCTCATAACAGAAATTCCACATGAGGGAAATTGTATGTATTACTTTTACCTACTTTTGTTTACCTATCAGTGAAATGGCTTAAATATTCCTTATCTGCCATCACATGCACGCTGTCAGACACAATTAGTGCTTGTAATTCACTTTAAGCTCTGCAAATGGTTGCATGTTTTAGAACAGAATTAAAACTCGAATTGTTTAACCCGATCATTTTTGCACTGCAAATGCCAATCACTTGGCAGTAACTTTCTCACATTAAAGCGAGAGAAAAAGAGGGAGAAGGAAACAGACAGCCATCCAGGTATGCTGGCACACCTGGAGGTGGGCTGGGCCTCCCTAATTGGAGCTGGCACATCAGTAACGTAGCGGGCTTTAGATGAGGGTGCACAGAAGAGCGCAGAAAGCAGAAGCACAAAAAGGCCCTGTTTGGTGCAGTGTGCTGGGGAATGAACCCTCCCACTAATTGCTTCAAATGGGGACTTTCAACATGTACGTGCCATGGCTGGTTGTTTTAGGTCTCAGCTGCAACGCTGACAAACGCCGGCTTTGCTTAGCATGCAGTTTGCATATTGCTCAAATACATATAGCTGCTCAGGTTTTAGGCCCTGGAATCATTCTTTCTAAAGTGCGATGCTATTTTCAGCTTTATCTTCATTTTATTCTCATTGAAAATAATTGCTGTGATTTAGAGACTGTCTAATGCCCTGTCGTTATCTCCAGATCTCTGGTAGTATAAGTCTGCTGGCATCCAGTAGAGAACCTAAAAGCTGCACAGATTTTCAAGTTGCAGCGTGTTAATCTTGTTCAGTATGTGGAACGATCTCTCTAATTGAGAAGATAAATGTGGCCCAGCTCTAGATGTGCTTCTTCTGTGTTTGCATTTGAAGTTCAGTAAATGCAAGGAAAGGGAAAATAAAGAAATAAAGCAACAAAATAAACCAAAAACCAAAACAACAACAAAAAAAAACCCTGCAGAAACAAAATGAAACTGAGGTGTTGGCTTTGAAGTCAATAACCTGATTTGATATGTCCTGCCTGAGCGTGCTCTGTCCATAAAAACTGAAGATAAATATTATTCAAATCACCTTGCAGAGAAAGAAATTTGCTTGTAGGAATTCTTGAAGTACAAGGATAGTGGAATCTTGTCTTTGTCTAAGCCATTAGCCAACTTTTGGCTTCGTTATAAGACAGTGCTGCTGGATTTGTGCCTTAACCTGTTGCACTGACACAGGAGATGGAAACCAAGAGGCTGAGATCGACTCAACTTTGCTTGAAAAGTAACAGATCATTGTTTTCTGACTGCCCAGTCAGCAAGAAAAGCAAGAGGGAAACACATTTTACAACAAAATCCATAATTTTTGTCTGTCGCTGCTTTATTTGTTCCCTGTACCCGTTCAATAGCCCCTTCTACTGCTCGTTTCTTTCCTTCACTGACAGATACAACAAGAAAGAAAACACTAAGCTTTCCCAAGAGAAGTCTCAGAGGTCCCTGCACCAGAGTGCTGGCACCATGCAGTGCATCACACCCCACGTCCCAATACCCCCAGAGCTCTGTACATGCCACACTGCCCTCTGGTTCTCAGATCCACCCGGGGGGGTCCTTCCTAAGAAATCTAGTAGAAGCCTCAAAACACAATCGCATGGATTCCAAATGGCTGGTGCACATCACACCTCCCGTGTTTTCCCTCACTCTGCTCCTGCTTTCACCTGGTTGGCAATTCCCACAGGTGTGGTTTGTGTGTGAGATGAGCCAGGTTGAGAGGCAGGCTGTTATCACTGCTCTCGCAGGGCATGTGATTTTTTTTTTTTTTATGTGTTCCTACTTGTAATTTTATCGCTCGGTTATTATTTCACAGCGTATTTTATTGCACTTTTTACTACAGGAGTCTTGTGAGTATTGCTGTTAGGTATCAGGGAGCAAGCTTCAGCTGCTGCAGTCTGCCAGTGGAAACAGGCAAGAGGTGCCCAGCTGAAGTGGAGCTTTCTGTCTCTGGGGTGTGCATGGTGCAATGTAACCTCAAGACGCCTGGCTTAGTCTATTCTGAAAGCTGTCTGCAGCGCTGCTCCGTGCACATCCTGCAGAAGTCCCAGGCGGAGAGAGCTGCAGGCGGGTTGGCTCTGTTATCCAAATCGGGTCACTCATTCCTAATTATTTATAACCTCTGTCTGCAGCGCACTGCGCATCATGATGAGCGCACTCTAACGGGAAACTTCTTGGACGTCCAGCTTCTGCTGCTTTCTCTCACGAGGAATCCCAAGCAGAGCTCCCCTCGGGCTCAGCAGACCGCCGCTCTGCCGGGCCTGGGGGCACAGCGGCGGTGGGTGTGCTCCCTGCTGACCTCCCGCCAGCCGCAAGAATAACATTTGCAGGCTCCTTGTAAAGCTGCCGATAATGAGGGCTCCCTCATTACAAAGTCTAATTATCGGAGTGCGATTGTAGGGGACACAACCTTAACATACAGGCTTTTGTGACCCTTTTCTTCACCCAGTTTATCGGGATGCTTCTCCACGTCGGACCTGGCGGCGTGCAGTGCCCATCCTTGCTGAGCCTTTCCCGTCAGTCCCACACCAGCAGTCAGTTGGAATCAGTTTGATGAATCGGCGGGTCAGCAGGAGAGAAACAAGGCGTATTAGTCTTTAAGCTCCTTAGATAAAGTGTCCCAATGAACTCTGGCAAAAAAGAGGGATCAGAGTGGGACCCTGCGGTTAGGGGAGGGGAATTAATGGCCGTTTGCTGTTTTTATTTTAAGGAAATCAATGGACTTGCTGGAGACGGGGTGATGGAACACACAGCTGGTAGAATGGACAGCCAAAGATCACTATTTTCCTTTTAAGCAAATCAATGTGTTAATTGGGATTCTGGTGGGATTCTGAAGCTGCTAATGGAGGTGGGGGCCAGTGGAGGATCATTAGTCTTTATTGTAAGGAGTACAGTTAGTTAATTGGGGTGTGATTGTGTTGTTGAAAGAGAGAACAACAAAGAATGAAAAGTGATTTTTAAAAGCTGTCACTTTAAGCTCTCTCTAATGAAATGGACTTATTAAAAAAGCTAAGGAAAGATATAATTTGTTTCTCCTTTAGGTCTTTCAACTTGCGAAGATCTTCATTGTGATGAGACCATTCTCTTTTGTATGACAGGTTTTCCGGCTTTCTAACCTGTCTTAGAAAGAAATGATGCAATCCTTGGAAAGTTACTACTGATTTGAGCCTCATGAAGTTGGTGGCAAAGTGACACTGGGTCAGATGAGATCAGATCCTCCCCAAATACCCCTATGGCGGTAGACACAGCTCCAGCTCTTATTTCAACTGGGAATTCTTTTATGCACAAAGATGCATGGTTTCACAGAGATACTAGGCTGATAGGAAAAATCTAGAAAAATCTAGATTTCTTATGAGTTCATCCCTATTGTACATGAATGAGAAGTTCTGAGTCTGTCTGTGATCAGGCAGTGAGTCAGTCAGCTGAATGGCACGAAGACTGAGCAGGCTCATCACAGCCCTCAGCCTGCCCTCAAGAGCCCAGCAGCCAGGACTGTTTTATTCTCAGTGTAATAAAACCAGCTTCGCACTGAAAGAGAGAGATGAAGTTTCCCTTGGAGACCAGGTGGAGACCAGGTGGTGGAGTGGATGCTTCTGTTGTTGAACTGAAGAGTTTCTCATCAAGGGGAAGGAGCTGTTTGCAAAACTGCACTGGAAAATGTTGGTTTAACCTCTTAGGGCCGATTCAGAAAAAAAAATCTTTTTTTTTTCTTCTGTTTGTTTAATGAAAAAGTAAATGAAAAATATAGTTAGAAGTGAATCGTTTAGAATGAGTAAAATGTGTCACTTAGTTTGAAATAGAAAGCATCCTTTCACTTGCCAGCACTTAAACAACAAATCCAGGTACATTTTGGAATGGTGCACTGTTTCATGTAAAAATGTTAAAAGAGAAGGCTTTGATTTGCTTACATTATAAGAATGAAACGACTCGTTAAGTTGAACTCATAAAATGTTTCAGTTGACTCAAATCTGTTTTCTTCAGAGCATAATGTTTTATCCACCTCTCCCCCAGCATAGCAGTACATCCCAGAAATGTTCTGTACAGCATCAGAACAGGGCCCCAGTCCTTTCTTAAGCACCTGTGAGCCCTACTCAGCGGCTTTGCTTTCCATCACACGTCAGATGTATGTTACTTGTGCAATTCACAAGTTTCAGGTCTGCTTTTCTTTCACTGCTCACAACGTTCAGCTTCACCAGGCTGTGATTCCCTGCTAGCCTTGTTGGATGCTGGAAGGAATGCCGGCAGACTTTCTGGTGCTGCTAAAAGCCCTCAGGCCAGGCTGGCAGATAGCAGCCCTCTTATTTATTTGTCTAAATAAGCACAGAGCGTGATGGGCAAGCTATCAGGGGAAAATCAAATTGGTGGGGATGTAGCTTCAAGGGAATTACTGCTTCTGATGCACCGCTTTTAAAAACATATAAAAATTAACAGTCGGTGGCTAAAGCCAGAAACTGCGTTTCAGGACTGGCAGTGATGTTTCCAACAGAACATTTCAACTGAAAAGATCCTCAGCTATAGCATATGATAAGCACACAGCCCATTCTAGAAGCCTGTTTAGCCCAGAAGTGAAAGCAGAGTGAAAGTGCAAGTGACTCCAGGTGTGTGATTAAAAGGAACTGAAAACAACGTAATGGCTCCACATTGTGAAAACTTAAATATATATAGCCATATCTGTGTGCTGTGCGTGCTTGAGAAGAAAGTACAGAGAACCTGAAAGCTTTTAGCAAACTCATAAAACCAGACATTGTAGGAAATGAACTTGTTCCAAAAAGAAAAGCTACTTTTAGAAATACAGCTCCATGTCTGGCCACAAAGTAATTAAGGTTCTTAAAGCTTTCCTGTCCAGATGAGTGACTGGCACAAAAATAAGAATAACAGTACAGTAATAACAGCAGTGACTTGTCACTGTAGGGAATAGGTAGCAGTAAACAACTTCCAGTGGGAGGGTGAGAGCAAAGGGGTAGGAGTGTGCATGGCGAGGGGTCGGGGTGTGTGTGCCCCTGTGAGGTATGGGAGAGGAGAACTGAGACTGCTTGCCAAAGCAATGCGAAACATCTTGTCTTAGGGTTCAATTCATAAAAAGAATAGAACTGAGTCATATTCTTTCCACTATTCAGTGTGTATGTGACACAAGATGCAAATTCCACGTGTGATTCATAGAGAAAGATGTCAGTTTTGCAGAAGCACGTGAGTCTGAGTGCTGCTTCAGGTCCAGACTGAGCCGCTGCGGGAAACTGGCTCTTCTTCTCTCAGCATCCAAAGGCAGAACCCAGAGACCTGGCCCAGACAGCACTCACCCACCTCCTGCAGTGTGATTACCAGTTTCCATTCTTTTTAGCATGAGTGGAAGGAACTTGTCATGTTACAGAACTGGGTCTGCAAAACTCATCCAGTTCAAGTGGAGTTTTCCATGAACACCAGCGGGCATCGGACCAAGCCGTGGAGGACAAAAAAAAAGGTTCAAATATGAGCAGAGCTCAACAAATCGCAGAGCATCTTTTCCCAAACATCTGCTGAACTTTTGATACCTCCATTCAGAATGCACTTGTGCCATCTGAAAGTAGAAAACTAGAGAAATTTCAAGTCCAGGTAAGATGGCATCACCCAAAGGCCGGCGGTGTGGAACTGACAGTGCCACGGCTGGTTTTGTTCTGCGCTGATGCTGAGCTCGGGCTGACGTGCAGTACAGTTGCTTCCTTTCTGCATTGGAGGTAAGTGAAAACCCAGAAATGCTATCTGCTGTCCTTGGAAAATAACGCGGAGCATTTTGTTTGGCATTTCTGTCAGCGTGTCCAGTTGAGCAATCTACCACACCACCATGCAGTGCCATGATTTAATCCTTTCTTGGGCTGCCTTAGTACAGGATGGCACAGTCCCAGAGGAACACCCATTTGTTTTGAAAACTAAGCCAGATCTCAAACTTCTTCTTTTCTTTTCTTTTTTTTTTTTTTTTAATTTTAGGAAAATTCCACTGGTTGGAAGAGAGAAAACAGGATTTTTTCTCCATAAAATACAATGTAAAGTATTCCTAACTATAAAGCTGATCAGAAAATACATTTTCTCAAGAAAATGTCAATGAAAATAAAAATATTTTTTCCTTCCATTCATATTTTCCATGCAAATATTAGTCTTCAAAGTTAAATAAACACATGCACTCATGTACACGCTTGTTGAACATGTATTCTGTCATCCCTCTTCTCTACAACCCAAACTTGGCATGATATTCTGCAACAGCTCTGCACTGCTGGCATGGGGAAGGAGTTTCTCAAAATATTCAGTAAACAGCTACACTCCGTTACAAAGGGAATGATAATGTCCCACAGAACCCATTGCTCTGGCATTTTTGTCCCCCTGAAAGGTGCTTTTTAGGGAAGGTACTAATGAGGCCACATGGATTCATTCTGTGTAGAAGCTGATTCAGAACAGAGAGATTCAGGAACCCCACAGCGAGCATTCAGAGTTCCAGCCCAGAGTCTACAGAGGTGCTGCATGTTTGAACATCCCTCCTAAATATTCAGAGGCCATGGATGTGGGATTGGAAAGGCCTCTGAAGTCATCAAGTTCATCTGCTGCTGCTGGAAATGAGTACAAAAGAGGATGTTCAGGAAGCAGGGAGGGAGCTGCTCTAAGGCTGTTCTCTTCAGAAAGCTCAAGTTCATCTGACTGGAATCACCAAGCAAACCTTCAGGAGTCCCTTTACTTCCCCCATTGCAAAGGAAACTATTTCAAGCTCATGGACTGCATTTGTAATGGCACCCTGCAGACTTCACACATCCTGGAGAAGCTGATCCAACAAGCATTACTTCTCTCCTTTTGTTTTTCAGTCTTACAGCCTGGTTATGATTCACTCTCTCAGGAGGAAATGAAAGTCAGCAGCTGTTGACTTTTTAGCCAGAGAGAAATACAGTTTATGGAGCAAAAAATCCAACAGGAACAGAAGTGGGCTGAACAATAAACCAATTTCAGATGGAATAAACAAAGGAACAAAACCATCAGCAGCTGAGAGCAACAGGAACTCTGAGCTTCAGTTTGTTATTTGTCTATTGCAGGGTTACAAGCCAAATGAGTGTTTATATGAGACTAAGGACATGGACTGCAGTAAGAAAATACTCTAACGCTAAGAACTCCATGCAACTGTGTTTCACTTCAGTCACTTCTAGGTGTAACAAAGTCTCCAAAAGCGGAAAAGGAACTGAATAAAAATCGAAGCAAACTTTGAATAGCTCTGAATAGGTGTGGGACTCACCAGTGCTCCAAAACTGGGAGATAAAGAGTCAAGCATTTCTTACTGTTTCCCCTTTCCCAAGCCTTCAAGTCCTGATGGAATTGTTAACTCACTACATCCTGTCAGGTGTAAATGCTACCATGGCACCATTACTGTCCTGAGATGAACAAGAGGCCAGCTTCCTTCACATAAAGGTTACCAGTTCAGAATAAGGCCAGCAGAGGTGGAAGATGCTTTCTCCATAACCACTGTTTGGAATTAAGCCTACTTACCCATCTACAGTGGATAAGCTGCCTGTGTGCACTTGTTACACAGCAAGCTATAGGGAACCTGATCAAACAAAACTGTGAAAGATGAATCAAAGAAAATCACCTGCTGGTTTTGGATCAGCAGTCTTTATAGCTCTAAAAACTATTGCTTCTGAGTGTTGAGATAAGGGAAGAGTAACTTCTTGGATGCGATCAGTGGATATTTTATTGTTAAAAAGCAACAGAATGTAGCTATCAAACTGAAAACTGCCCCACAGACCTACTGGAAATATCCTGTGCATGTTTAAGCGCATCCAAAGCAAGGAGTGATGATTCCACATCTAACCCTGTCCAATTTTGACGTTGGCATCCAAGTAACAGCTGCCTTGTGCGGCTTATTGAATGAGGGAACGTCACCTGTCCACACTCCTGTTTTGCTCAAGGCACCACAGGCAGGCACTTGCTCTTAGCCTGTGTAAGCACAACCTCACGCTTTATTGCTTGTCACCCATTAACAGTGACGTGCTCCCAGTTCCCATCAGCTCTAAAGACAGGCTGAGCTCAGAGGTCAGCTTCCAGGTCAGTGCAACCAGTGGTGAGCAGGGCTCAGCCTTCACATCTCCGCCATCACCACAGGCAAGCACTGCCTCAGCTAGGCTTCTGCTTTCTCGTTACCAACTGGAGAACTGAAACAGATTCCTTTGCCCTTAGCACCTGATTTATAGAGAGAGTGACTGAAATCATGACTGCAGTAGATCAGCCATGAGAATTGCAAGAAATATCTGACATGCAAGTCAGCCAGCGGCAGCCCGCCCAGGTGGCTGCCACAGTAATGTTGAGCTGTGGCACCCTGTGCAGTGTCAGGCAACACCAGATGTGTATTTCAGCCTGGATAGTGAAAGGAAAGAGAAAGATGGGATTTGTAAGTTGGGAATAGGGCTCTGAGAGATGCCTGTAGCAGGAGACTTGTGAGTGATACAGCAGAAGGTTAGCAGTTTGTGTGGGCTGAAAACATACTAGGACTCTTAATTTTTCTTAGCATCCTTCCCACTTCCCACAGGTTCCTTTCCTTAGATCTCACTTCGTTCCCTGCCTCAGTGGGAGACACCACTCAGTCACTGTCTGCAGCTCTGGAGATGCATGAGAAGCTTGGGTGGTTTTCTTCCTTGAACCGACTCATTCAGAGTAAAAAGGATCGTGGCAAATCTAGTCACTGTGGATCCAGAAGTAAATCAGGCATAGTACCTCTATTCAGTGTGAAGTTTGGAAAATGCTCTCAGTAGAATTACTGCATTGATTGTTGCTATTTCAGAAAACCTATGCAAATTCTGTGAAAATACATAGAGTTAGTAATGGAAAAATACTAATAAAGGAACTCTTTCAGATCTAACTTGGCCTAAAATTTAGGCTTTGTAATAGCAAGCTGCAACACAACTTGTATTTCCATGACATTTTGTTTTAAATTCCAATGCGGAGGAGGGAGAAAAGTTTGAACAAAGATTCTCTGTAGTCCTTGCTTTGTGAGGAAAGACATGAAGCCTGAGAATCTCACGGAGTGACTTAAAGCTTCTCTGGGTGAATGCTGTCAGGAGTTTCTGTTCATCAGAACATGTGCTGCTTCTGTGCTCTCTTCAGCAGCCCAGCCAGGACACTGCTTTAAGGGCACTGATGGCCCAGCAGAGCCCAGCAGAGCCCAGCAGAATTTCTCAGGGCTCACTCTGAGATTTCCTGGCTGCTGTCTGGGCACACTTGCCCAAACCCTGGGCATCCAGCAGCCTGGTTCTTGGGAGCACTCCAGGTGGCCAAGGGCCAGGGTTCAGGCAGAGCCTCACTGAAGTCAGCCGAGTGCCTTAGCACAGGTGCTCAAGCCAGCTTTCACGGTCCCTCCTTTGGATGGGGTACCTTTCCTAAGCTCTGCATTGAGGCAGTAAGAAGTGGAGAGTTACCTGTGGCACAGAGCATTTGCAAACCTTGAAAAATGAAGTCAGGTTGATTGATGCAATGAAACAGGAGCATGAAACATAAGGACTATGGCTCCCACCTACATGTACACAGCCTTAGGCTGGGAGACTTGCTTCATGGTATGACATACGAATGTTTTCCATAGTTGTTGCAGTCCTCACTAAATATTTCAGTTAATCCAAGCCCCAATTTTCTGTCCCAGAAAGGGGGAGGGAAGAGAAATTCTGACAAGTCTCAAATTGAACATTATTCCTACAGCCTAATATCATAGCATAGGTATATTAGGAGATCAATATTGCTAGCAAAGATATAATGCAATACAACATTATTTCATTGTGAAAAGGAGCTTGGCTTTTCTGGAGCTTCTGGTTATTTCCTGCTGAAAACCTCGTAGCAACAATTGGCGTAACGCACTGGGATGATCTTCTTACACAGGAAACATCTCCACAGTTGAGTCCTCCAAAGGGCAACATCTTTACAAGTACCACCACGAAATGTATGCTCAGGGTTTGCGTTAGCAACATTTTAAAAGTATTTTCTAGCATTTATTTGGCAGCGATACAAAGGACTTCCAATAAGTGCCCACGTCTCTCTGTACTGGCGCAGAACCCCCAGAGGAAGGCACTGCGGGGGCCCCCAGTCAGCACTTAGTTTAGTCTGGGGTTGCACCACCCAAAACATCCTTGAACCTCACAAGAGAACATTTCAAGGACACTTTTAGCAGACTTGTGATCACAAAGGGGAAAAAAAAACCAAAGTATTTGAATTATTTATCCCTAACAGTATTTTTAGAGAGAAGAGGTTAAAATAAACTTTATCTGTAGGAAGCCTCTGCTTGATTGGAAACCTCTCCGTATATTTGGAGTCCTGTTTAATAAGGCATCCGGACAGAGGGAGCATTCTTCTGTAAAGCCCGTTTGGCACAGAAGCCTGCAGCAAGAGCTGAGCAGGCAAATCCCACGGCAGGGGAGAGACAGCACTTTTTGACCCAAACAATGTCTAGACAGCCTGAAAACAGATAAATTAACAGGCAAGCAGCAGCGGCATCACACAGCAGCAAAGCAGTGGATATTTGTCACCTCAGTGATGGGTTAAATGAAGATTCAAGGCCTCGGTATAGTCTTTATGAAACACAATGTACTCCAGCTGTCTCCCTCCCTCCTCCTGAGCTATTTACTGTGTTAACAGCTCCATGCAGAAAGTTCACATTCACTGACATGGTAAACATTTCCCATCTTTTACAGGCTGCCCTAATGAGGCAGCGGGATCAGAACAAATTAGTGGCAGAACTCCCCCATCTCCGTGCACACGGTGTAGGAGCAAACATCCTTTGCATCTCGTGCACCCTGTAGAAGCTGCTCTTGGCTCCTAATGCGGCAATTCGTGGCAAATGAGAAAGTGGCTGTTCAGCCATAATGGTGTAACAGTATTTTTAAATGCAGTTCCTGGTTGAGGATGCTGCGTTCGCTTTCCAGTCTGGCTGCCCTGTTTGAGAAAAGACGTCTTTTACTATATATAGCAGGGTCTGAAAAATACATTTTGCTGCTCTAAGAAGCACGAATCGCTTCAGATGACACTTTGGGTAGAAAAGAGATGCGATTTCATCCCCTGTGTTTACTGAAAATTATACACACACAAATTACCTTAATGAGATGCAAACCTTGTCGTTTGCATTTAGTGCACCACTAACAAAATTCTTCTAGCTGCAGTGATAGTATATTTAGCATACAGAAAATAAATTTGTTACATCAATGCTGTCAAAATGAAACAAGCCAAACTGTGATTAAAGCAGTTATCATTAAACCAGAGACTGACTTCCAGAGCTGTTGTGAAAACAGCAAAAGAAGCAATTTTCCCAAGTGCATTTCAAGTGATTGAGTAAAAATTGAACTTATGGTAGACTATGTTATAGAATACTACTTAAAGTGTTTGGATGATGATACTTCATAACACAGAAGCCTT
Organism: Tetrao urogallus; assembly: GCF_951394365.1. NCBI lineage: Eukaryota > Metazoa > Chordata > Aves > Galliformes > Phasianidae > Tetrao > Tetrao urogallus. The sequence continues at coordinate 12,025,545 of NC_136829.1, read as the reverse complement.
CGTGCAGTACAATTTAAATCCTTTTTTTGTAGCAGAGCTTGAAAGCATATTAAAGATTGAGAGACTTTCTGTGTGAATCAGCTCTCCCATTCTCAAATATGACAGCGAGGAAGTTTTGTTTGTGTGAGATTCCCTCTGTATGCAGAAGGATGCACAGGAGAGAGGCACGACTCCATATACCACACAAGATGCATGTCCTGGCTCTTGCCAAGCAATATTCTGTGCATCTTCAGTAAGGCAGGAGTTGTAAACATGTTGTATAATCACCTAACTGGGCTGTGACCCATTTGTAAGCAGCACAGGAAAAATACATCAAAGTCACAGATAGTCTCCTCAGACAGGCCTCGACAGATGCCCATCTGGTAATAACCTCGGACTGTGAGGGATGGGTGATTTATAAAGGTGTTAAGAAATAAAGATCTGCTTTTTATGCATACAGAAACCCTGGTGTAAACTCCCTACTGATTAACTCTGAAGTACCAGGAAAAGAAAAGGAAAAATAATTGTTTCAGAAACAGTAGAAAACTGAATGATGTGCAGTGAGAGACTGCAACCATATTAAAGGCACTGAGCACTGGTAGCCCTGAGATCTGCTGTCTGTTACGCATATGTGAGGCTAAAGTGTAGCAGCCCCAAACAGCAACTGCCCTGAACTGCCTGTCACCCTCTTGTGTTTAACGGTGGCTGTCATCACAAGTGCCAAGAAGGCCGTGACAAGCTACACTAGCAGGTCAAGTATCTTCCTCCTTGCTAAAGCCCACCAAAGCAGATCTTGCACTTTGATTTCATGGCATTGAATCACTTTGGTTCCTTACTGGTCTGGAGCTCTGCTTGCCACTGAGGGAGGTTGGGACTGGATCTACTTGTGCCCCTACAGCTAGGCAGAGACTGGAGCAAGTGCATCACCTTCCAAATGTGTTACACATTCCAGAACGTACTATTAAAAGTAAAGAAACCTCATTCCACCGTGTAGTATCTCATTTTTGTGCAAGGCATATACAAGCACAGAGAGGCACTTCCATTCTTACAAGCCTGCAGTCTCAGTATCTTAATAACATAAGCAGGTCTGATAACTGAAAGCTGAGTGCATGCAGACACCCTTTCTTGTCATGGGTTTTCTTCATGACAGTATTCTGTTTATATTCATTGTTCTCCTTGGAGCCCTTTCCTTTCCGAAAGGTCTACTGGATTTAGGGAGGATGCATCATCGCTGGTAGACATCTTCTGTGGTCTAGACTTATAAGTTCTTGCTCTGTTGTTATATTGCTCCACCAGAAGGCTTATAAGTCACACTACTTGTCAAAGTTATGAGGATGCTGAATCACTTTTATTAGGCATCAAAGTCTCCCCCTCACCCTTTCATTTCTTTAACTGAAAGCTTCATTAGATTGCAAAATGGCACCTCTGTGCTCAGACAGGCCTGTGGGCAAATCAGTTTCTTTCCTTTGTTAAATCTGATTGATTTATTTCACATATAAAATGAGCAGTAAATGTTCAAGTTCTAAAAAGTTATTTAGCAAGTGTCTGAGCAGAATGAAAATAGCTTTCTAAAATAGTGCAAATACTTATCATAAGCATATTAAAGAGACTCTTTTCATTTTCGGATGTTACCAAATGCTCATAAATTCTTAGATGTTCAAGTAGTCAGGCACCTGAGGAAGCTTGGGATAGCAATTAATTATGAGGCATGCTGCTCGAGCTGAATTCTGCAGCACTGAAGAAGAAGGAGGTACCACTCTGTTTACTTAGTGGCAGGGAAACAAGAGGTAGACATGGAGGACTGCTTTGAGCCAGGCTATGATTGCAAGTCTCCTTCCAACCCAGCTGGCAGGCTGTGCACCCCAGGCATCACTGCACCTCCAGAGGACTCAGACAGGAATATACAGAACTGGAGTCTGGCAGTAAACCCTTATTCAGGCAATTTGTCAGAGATATCACTCAGACAATATTGTGTTCCTCTCATTTGGCCACTTGGCACTTAGTGACTCATAGAAGCTTAATGAGAAAAGACAGACACTTCTCAAGGGTGTCTCATCCCACTTGGAGGAACACGTCTTCTGCAGGATGCTGTCTCTCTCTACCACCATTTGAGACAAGTGCTAGAAGTTCAGCCTTGGCTGTGTTTAACCTGGGCAAAAGGTGAGGCAGCTCCCGGAGTAGGGAAACATCTTTTAATAGGGAGAAAGACAGATGTGAGCCTTGGGCTCAGCAGCAACCTAGAAGGGAGAACGAAACAGTGGTGGAGATGTAAGTGACAGCTTATAGGCTGGCAGACTGCATCAGAGGCTTAGAAAAAAACAACAAATCAGCATAAAGTTGCAGGTGAGCAAAGGCCAGTTTCCATTTCATGTTAATTTTGCTACAGACAGCTTGTCCTGCTGCCCAGCTCCAGGGTTACTGTGCTCAGAACCTGTTAATTTTCTGATTTCCTTTGACCGTATAAGAAGAAGAAAGCAACCCAAAAGGAGAGAGGTGTCTCAGAGGGGAGAAACGACTGAAGGAAAGAGAAAAAATCAGCTGAGGGAAAGTGGCAGAGGAGATCCAGGGATTATGCACTGTAAAAAAAAGCTATGAGCATAGACTTTCATAGCAACTGAAGGGGAAAATATAAAAAGCACAACAAAAAGCCCCGTCTCCTGTGGTGAAACTTCACTGAAATGCTATTAAGGATAAATCTTTTATTGTATTGTCCTGCAGGCAGTCTGGTAAAAACTGTATTCTCAGCATAAATGAACTCTCCCATTATAAAATAGGAAAAAATGTCTGCTTTCAGGACTGGCTCTGTGTAATGGCTGCTGAGATATCCACTGGGGATATTTAGGAGCAGTAGCAAGTAGGAATAGGCCCAGATATTTCCTGCTGAAATAAGGTCTTCTGAATGAGCAGACACATCAGATGTGTTTGCAACCAGCTTCCCATGGGCTACCAAAAGACTGCAGTTCACATAAAGGATTTAGCCCAGGGAGAGCATTTAGTGAGAAAATAACTCCCTCTGCTCCGTGGTTTGTCAGGATCTCTTTTAATTGGCTCTCTGGCTGAGAGATAAGGAAAAACACTGGCCAGGTTAGCCCTGCGGGAGTTACAGCAAGGACAGATTTAACCCCAAAGTGAGAAAGGATTTTCAAAAGGAAAGGGAAAAGTTTTTAAAACCTTGGTCCAGAGCAGGAAGTCTCTATTTCAAAGAGACAGCGACGCAGTGGGCTTCTGGTTGAGCAGCCCTTCAACAACAACCATCACTGAGAACAGCCAGAGGGCCCTGAGTCACCATCGCTGCTGGCAGGTGCCATAAGCAGGACACAGACATGTGAATGAGGACTCAGACAAGCAGCACATCCCACCAAAGCCATTTCAGCCACAGAAGCTTGCCTTTTTTCCTTGCTTGCACAGTCCTTGCTGGTTTGTTACATTCCTGATGCAGCACTGCCCTCAGAATTCACATAAGTGTCTTCTAACCTCAGCAGAGCTCTCACCAGTCAACCGACTTGTAATTTTAACAAAGATTTGCAGGCCAGATCTTAGAACAGTTTAGAGGTGCCATTATGTGTGTAAGGTCTGTGTGTGGTGAAACAGTCAACCATCAACTTGATAATGATACTGTTTGCATGCAAATCATGGCCACCAGATACACACACGCACATCTGCTGTGCGCCGACCTCGACTGCATGGGAAATGACAGGCTTGCTATTTCCAGTCTATCTGGCTGCAGGAATGAAAACTCATGTGAAAAAGCACAAAAAAAGCCACACTAGAAATGTTCTTATCTTGGGGAGATTTCTGCTTCAGATTCAGCCGTTTTTCTGAGACCAACAGGCAGATAAATACCATGTTTTGCCACCACAGCACCATCCTAGTTTCTGTGCCACGTAACTCCTCACATCTCCTGAGCTTCTCCTGTGTCACCATTCTGAAGGTCTTTGGAAAAAGCAATTCCCTGAAGATCCTTCTCAATCTGAGCATCTATTGCAGCCCCGATGGCCGTAACTGCTGCATTCCCCACCTGGAGCACTCTGTCTCTCTGTTCCCCCAAGGCAGCCTTGGTCCTGGGAATGGCCACATTTCAGACACTCAGATGACATTTTGGAGACCACATTTACAATGTTGTGTCCATTACTTTCTGAAACTGTAAAAATTTCTGTTTGTGTGCATTATTATTTCCGTAGCAGCTCATGCTTAGGATAGAAGTACACTTTAAGCACAGGTGGAAGTGCTCAGTCTCAGTCTACATATGTGTACATATGTACATTCTGTACATATGAGACTGTCCTGAAACCTCCTTTTATAGTTATAAAATATTATTCTAATTAAAGCTGTTCACATAGTTTCGTGGTTTGTTTGTTTTGCTCTTCTCTCACCTTGAACAGCAAAAACCATTTACATACCTAGCTTCATTTTTAGAAACACAGTAGGGATGGCAATGAGGGATGCTGGGTACACCAGAACCAGGAGTTTATCCCATAGCAGGTTCCCTGCAGGAGCCGGATTTAAACACATTTTTCTTGATTTGGTATGATTAATTCTGATGCCAGGTATTTCGTGGTACCTTTGCTCAGAATAAATCCATGGGAATTGCAGACACTTGCTTCAAAATGACTGTTCAAAGTGCAGAGCACCAGGAAAGCAGGCCAGGGAGTAAGAGATGATGCAGATAGGTGGCTGTGATTTCCAACCTTTTCTTTCTCTTTTCTCCCTCCTCTCCTCTCTCTGCTTCAGCTGAGCCTAGTATTAGCACTGATGGCTGTGATTCACCATGTGTCAGACACCCTGGGGAAAAGAGAGGCAGGGAAGAGAAAGCACCGCTAGTCAGAGTAGGAAGAAAACATTGCTTTCCTTTTGATTTAGAATCTTTGTTCCCATCAATTCTTTGCAATTGTAACTCAACTCAGAAGTGGTAAAACAGTATTGCCCCAGAACTCACAGTCTATAATCTGTAGCGGGGTGTCGGTGGCAACCAGAAGAAATGATCACTGAGTTCCAGCAACTGATGGTGTCAGAGTGTGGCAGTGGTCAGGTGGCAATGCTGAGCGTGTAGGTCTTCCTAAGAGTCTGCATCTTCTGTGCGATGTGACGTGGAGATGGGGAATTGTCATTGGATGTAAATTTCTGAGGCTTTTGAGGGACATATAACCAAAACACTTGGCTCACTCACTCCATCTGATTACAATACTGGGTCTTCCTTTCCCTGCCTTTGTGGAAAGCCTTTTCCCAAGTGACAAAATTGAGCATCAGCATCACTGCAAAGTACTCAGAGTATGAACATTTTTTGCCCGTTTTTCTGTGGCCATCCACTGGAGAATTCTTCCTCAAAAGACTTTTAGGAAGCAGAGACAGCCTCGCTATTGTGCGACAAATTCAAACTTGGTTCTGGGATCTCCAGGAAACTTAGCTGGCTTCCATTTCCCCCAAAACTCAGGGTTGAGCCCTAATTGTAAAACATACAGGCTTTTGCTGGCTCAATTTCCAATGGAGTTATTAGCAGCAGTTATAAAACACCGCTGCAGTTGTGTCGTTATGCCCTCTAAAAATTTTCTATCTGTCTTTTCCGGTATGTTTGCAGATGCCATCTTCTCCTTGTTTTTTTCCATGTTTATTACAGAAGAGCTGTCTAAAGCACCAGCAGTATCTGAGGTTTCAATGTGGCCTGATAAACCTGCAGATTGCTGAGCTGAATTCATTATCAGCATATGGCTCACATATAATAGAGGTATACGCAGCACCAAGCAGTAAGGGATCATTTATTGCAGGCTACAGATAGGATTCAGCTTGTGAAGTTACCAAGAATTTTTCTAGTGATATGGGCAGGAGAAGTTAAATCCCAGGGTGCTGGAGGTCTGATAGATTGGGAAATTGTAGTAAAGCAAACTTCATGTCTATAAGAACTTAAGGCACAGAAACCAAATGGGCAGCTTTCCTCCGACTCGGTCTGTTCTCAGGAAAACTTTCAGATACTTTCAGAGACACATTTGGTCCCTCTGTGCCAAAGCAGTCCCACAGCACACATGAGAATCTTGCATTTGCCCCGATGAAATCACTATTATGAAAAGAATCTTTTCGATTTGGTCAGAATTAATTCATTGAAAAAAACCTTGAGTTCAACTGGAAAACACAGGCTCAGATAGGTGGAATATCCTTTGAAAGTTATGCAAGGGTATTTTTTTCTCCTCTACTTACATCTAAGATGGATTAACAGAGGCATATGGAAGAGATCAAATATACCTTGAAATAATGGATGTATAAATCAGGGGACTGAACCTCTTTTGAGTACTGGATAGGAGAGGAAGAGAGGGAATGTAAAAATATAGGGATCACTTACTGAGGGGATATGATACTGAAAAGCCACAGTGGTTATAGGATCTTCAATATTTTATAAGAGGAAGCTTAAAGTTATTTTAATAAACCACTGAGGCCAGTTCTTAAAAAATGTAAATGTACAACTGTGCACAAAATCTGCATATGCAAATCATCCCAATTGGGCAAGCAAATCAGATAATTGCATGCAAATATGCCTACTCACTCTGTGCCTGTGTCTACAATGGTAGTAACTGTGCATGCAAATTAGGTACACATTTTGTACACATAAAGGTGCAGCTTAAATGGCATATGGCATGAAAATATGGCATATAATGTAACAAAAGAGGGAGAAGGAAATAGTGAAGGATGCAAAGTTAGCAGTAAATAATAATATGGAGCGTACACAAACACACACACGAATCAATAAACAGGGGATTAAGAAAAAGAAAATACATGGGTTTTTTGAGAGCTTAAGGAACTGAAACAGCACATGATGAGTAGAGCGGGCGTCCATCCAAAGCTCACACTGCTTCCCAGGAGACCGAGTGCCCATTCGAAGCACAGGCTGAGTAGGGCTTCACCAAATTCTTGCTCATTTGACCCAGTGTCCCCCTGAAGGAAAGGTGGAGTTCCATCTCTCAGGCTTACAGAGGTGGAAGGCTCAGCCACGATGTCAGCAAGAGTGCCAAGTGAATGTCAGATGAGGTGGCGGTTTCTTGTGATGCACGGACAGATGTCTTCAAGGAAAAAGGCTTTGAAACTCTTTTGCCTTTCAAAAGTATTGATTTTGCTTCAACTACCCTTTCTTCTGCTTGGGAACTAACCAATATGACCTCACTGCCTTTTTCCATTGGGCTTATTTGGATTCAGACTGCGTTATAACAAGATTGCTGGCAGAAAGGATGGATGGATGGATGGATAGGACTCTAACCTCAACTGTATCCTTGAACTTAAAATCTGTGTTATATCTTTAAAGCACTCAGACCTTTAGCTCAGTTGTTAGCAGATTAATGAGATGCACAGACTGACATTTTATTTGAAATTTTCCAGGCAGAGAAACATAAAGTGCTCAGCGTGAAGAGCAGACTGAGTAGCGATGACAGCATGCCCCCTCAATCACTCCAGGCTTCAGCATGCTCACAGATATGAAACAATCAGCAGAAGTTGGAGAATGGAATAAAAAACGTTGATTAAATTTTGACTCAGTCCTTTTTATGCGTGCAATTCCAAATTTGTGCCACACTCAAACAGCCATAACGTTAGAGATTACTGACCACTTGGAGCCTTTGGGATTGGGCTCGTGGTATTCATACTATCAAAGACCTGTGTGAAGAGGGCAGACAATGCAAAAACATCTTAATGATCCAGAGACAGTCACAAAAGTCAGACTTGCCCAAGGGCATCTGAAACATCATTGCACAGGAAACTGATGTGACTGCATTGAGGATTGGGATGGAAAGTAGACAGACGTCCAGTCTCTTGTCTCCAGCTTTTTCAGTGTTCTTGTTGTCTGGTTTTCCTTTGCATCTCAGAAACCTAGGCAGGCTTTTGCCCTTGCTCAGACAGCTCCACAAATTCACTGAACAGCCCCACCATGGGGATTTTTCTGGCTGTTCTATTTCATGAACTCAGCGCACGTCCCTGGAGCTGCTTGAGGAAGGCTGTAGAGGGTGGCACTTTGGTGGACAATGTAGGTAATGAAAAGAAGAGCATGGCTTGGGGAACCAGTTTGGCACCTTGCTGTCACCTACACTGAAAATAAATATATTTTTTCTATATCTGTGCCCTCTTTCTCATTGTTTTATTTTCCAAATGCAGTCATTCTCTAGAAGTCGGAGGCAGAAACTGCTGAGGTTTCTGTCATGCACAGCTTGGCTCTGTCCATCTTGTGCTACCTTGAAATGAGCAGCCCTTTCAGTTATGGATAGCATCCTAGCGGACTGCTGTTTTATTCAGATCAACACAAAGTTTTAAAGTTTTAAATTCAGCTTTGGACCAGGATCAAATATTTTCCCTTACAGATCTGTATGGCCTTACATGCTGGAACAACAAAAAGTTGGAGCAACTCCACACACACTGAGTGCCCATACACACATTGAGAGAGCTTTCATTTTTCGGTACATACCTGGGCTAAGTTGTTTTCAGAAAGGAGGAAACTTAGCACTTAATGGATTTTGACCAAACTTCAAGTTAGTTTGGAAGTACATTCTGACATGCAGCATTAAAAACATTACTGGAGCTGCACTCAGAGGATTGGGAACAGACCAGGGCTTTTATTTCCTTTCCAACTGCAGCCTGAGCCTTTTGAGGCTTACTCTCATACCCAATAGAGTAGATGAGACACTCTCCATTGGATTCAGGAGGAATTGAACAAATCAATACTATAATTTTTCTCTTAGGAGCAGTTATATTGGTCAAAATAAATATTTCCCAACTAGAACAAATGTATTTTAAACCCTTTCCTTCCCCTGACAAAACAAAAATATTTCTCATCAGAACTGGTCAGACGTGTGTCTGTTAGTGGGATCACACACTGAAGCAGGGGACGGCTTCCTGGACACTACCAGCATGTGACTTGCAAATATTTCTTAAGAGACACATTGAGCATCTTTGCCAGAGTTTTGAATGTGGGAGCTTTGTCCCCACTGACGAGCTAAACTTACTTATTGCTGTCAAAAGTAACATTCAGGGTTCAACTCATCTGATCAACCATACGTGATAAAATTTCCCTTTTAACAAAAAATTAAAATAACATCAGGTAAACTGTGCATTATATCCAGCTTGTTCCTTTCTCCCTGTCCTTGAGGAGGAACTGGGGACTTCCTGGCTGACAAAGAGATTTCAGCTTCTGGAAAGGACAGAATTAAAGCATTTGTAAGCCTACAGAAGATAACAAGGAAATAAGCATGAACAAACGTACACTTACTGAGAAGAGACTGCATCAAACCAAGCTCATTTCTTTGCATGACAGGGATGGAGGAGAAATGGTTGTCACGGCTTGATTTAAGCAAGTCTTTTGACTCTGACTCACCAGCCGTTTTTATAGGCAAGCAAAGATTCTCACTCTTAATGAAGCAGCTCAGCAGTGGGTGCAGTCAGAGTTAGTGAGACACAGCTGCAGCAATGACAGCACCAACAGTCTGGGGTGGCAGGAAAGGCAACTGCTCTCATAGGGGATAGATAAAACAGTGAATCCCCTCAGCACACAGTGGAAGCTTTCTGCAGAAGTACAGTTTCCACGTGCTAAGAGCGATTTCTAGAAAGTAGAAGTTAACAGATTGCTGTTAATTGTTTGGAATTGGGCAACCATAGGAACTCCGAAAAACATGGCTGGATAAACCTTCCCACAGTCTTCATAAACTTTAAAAGATGATAATAATAATAATAATGCTAATAATGATGATGATAGTAGTAATAAAAATGATAATAATAATTAATAGTAATAGAATGTTGCAGTTGAAGTCAAGTGCCAAAGTAGGATTAAGTATTTGCACAGCACTGTTGCCCAGGGGCCAGAAGAAGTTGGGGTCAACAAACATTCATTATGCACCAGCATCTCTTCATTTTGATCTGAGCACGTGGCAGACATCTGCAATGAAAAATGCATGTGTACAAGCTCCAGAAGTAGCTGATGTACTCAGTGTCACCCAGTTACCATGGGTTTAATGAAATCTAGGTTAAATCCCCTATGAGATTGGGGAACAATGCCTTTTCTCTTCATCACAAATCTCAAGCTCGCTAGCACTGAGTGAAAGATGAAGTGTTGTGTGCTTTACAACCCGTTCCAAGCCCTTGTGGGATTAGTTAATTATTCTTTGCCATAATTAAGGCACAAACAATTGATATAAGAATCTCAATTTGTTTATAGTGTGAGGATTCCCTTCCCCCAAGGCTGGAGAAAGCTACAAATATATTTGTGCTCCAAAGCTGCTGTTCTCCAAAGGGAGATTGTTCTGCTTGGCTGAGAATGAAAGCCATCTCGTCGCTGTGGCAGGTATGGCTATATTAAGGCAGCAGTTGAGGGCCCTCAGGAGTTTCTTCATTACATGTTGGAACAGCTTCATTCTTCAAGGACTGGCATCAAGCCAATTAGTCCTATAGGAAGACTGATGTTTTAACTAGACACATCCATCTACGCTGCAGCTTTCTAAATCCACTGTTTTCTAGGTATGCACTGCATGCCCATTTCTATTTCTCATTCTCTACAAAGGTCAAGGGACACCTGCAATTTTTTGTTCAAGGCAGATGTTCCAGGAACCTGGAAAGCATGTGAGTGAAAATCAGACATTGTCTTTTTTGTATTAATTACCTACAGCACATGCGGAGGGACTAAAATTATTATTTGGCCTTTCACCCAGTAATCGATCACAGGTTTAAGGGACTAGAAGCAAAGTAACCACAGTCCATAAGAAGGCTGCGGGGTGAGCTCATTGCAGCCTATCCATACCTAAAGGGAGCCTACAGAGGGGAGGGGAATCAACTCTTTGAAAGGGTTGATATGTGTAGGATGACGGGAAATGGTTTTAAGTTGAGGGAGGGGAAATTTAGGTCAGACATCAGGGGGAAATTCTTTACCCAAAGAGTGGTGAGGTGCTGGAACAGGCTGCCCAGAGAGGTTGTGGATGCCCCGTCCTTGGAGGTGTTCAAGGCCAGGTTGGATGGGGCCCTGGGCAGCCTGGTTTAGCATTAAACGTGGAGGTTGGTAGCCCAGCATGTGGCAGGGGGGTTGGAGATTCATGATCCTTGAGGTCCCTTCCAACCCTGACCATTCTGTGATTCTGTAAGCATCCAGTGAGATCCTGCTCAGAAAATCTAGCCAGGGAAAAAAAAAAAAGAGAAAAAAGTAGCATCTCAGGAAACCTGCAGGCACTGAGAAATGGGAGCAAAACTGTGCAGTGGCCAAAGTAATAAAGGCAACCACCTACATTAAAGCCACATCCCCAGGGGCATGACTCTGGACATGTTTGTTCTAACGTGCTGCGGAAGGACAGCCACCCCCGGCTGCAGCTCACCTCCCTCCTTCCCTGCACTGCCATGATGCAGGCACAACCTGACACATCCTCTGAGCGCGCCCATGGCTGCTGCCTTGCTGTGAGGAGCTCCTCTCTCCAGTGCTCTTAAGGTGTGTCAGCTTTTCACCTTCCCACCTGTGTGTTATGACCTGATAGAAAACTTGTGTGCTGGGCAAGAGGGAACCCAAGAGGCTGTTTTCTCTCTGCTGACCTGCAAGAACTTCTTTACAGTGAGGGTGACAGAGCACTGGAACAGGCTGCCCAGGGAGGTGGTGGAGTCTCCTTCTCTGGAGATGTTCAAGACCTGCCTGGATGCCGACCTGTGCGACCTGGTGTAGGGAACCTGCTTTGGCAGGGGGTTGGACTCGATGATCTCTGGAGGTCCCTTCCAACCCCTACAATTCTGTGATTCTATGATTCTGTGACCTGACTCACAGAGTGCATCTCAGCAAGGAATGTAGACTGCTCCAGTTTATTGGGGATGGGATGCTCCTATTTTCAGCAGCACTTCAGCAAGAAAGCTGCCTTTGTCAGTCTGCATTGCAGTGAGCAAATGGGAGAAAACGGGAGAATCCTAAGTCCTTCCTGACACAGATTAGCTGTAAATGTGAGCCTCTGTGTGCTCAAACGGGGGGCAAAGTTACATTAGAACAAACAAAAATATTTAATAATCAGAGAATCCCACAGAGTTTGAGATCTACAGTAAGTATTACAGAGATGTTTTTAAAGTATTCTAATAGTATTATAAATAGTCCTGTACTTAGTACTGAGCGTATAGAAGCTGGCTGCAGATTGTAACTGGGTTTCTCTATTATAAGTATTACAATAATGTTATAAGCATTACGATAATTAAAGCAGCTACTCCCTAAGTGACGTTCTCTATCATCTCTTTGGTAATTAATTTCCCCACTAAGGTGCAGCCTCTGCTTCTTCAGAGAAGCACAGAGGTGGTGCGGACACAGTTCTTGTTCCTGAAATACACCAAAGCTGCTCTGCCAAAGCCGGGAGGAGGTTTCTGCTGACTGCTTGAGCAGCCCCAGCAGATGAAGCAGGGGTCATGCAGGGCAGCGTGCCTGCCAGGCTCTGCAGAGTGAGAATGAAGGCTGTGCTGCCATTCCTTCCTCTAGGAGTAGTCTGAATGCTCTGAAATCCTAAGAGGGCAAATAACCCTGAATTTTCACAGCTCTCTTTTGGAGGTACCAAACTCCAGACTGTCACAGTATATATCATCTAGGCCACTGCACCTACACATCTCAGCTGCTTTAATATCACATGTTGAAAGGGAAAGGTCTTGTATGCGCAGGCACCTAAGGAGGGTTAAACAGTACCAAACTTCAGATGTCTCCATCTGATCCGCTTGGCTGGACTTCCCTTGTAGTCAGTGGGCAATCACACTTGCGGTGTGATTCATCCAACCTCCTTCAGTAGCCAGCTGCCAGTCAAGGTGACTATCACCTTTAAAGTGTCTCTTTCTCTGCACCGAGTACAAAAGAAGTTGAAAAGACCGTTTCACACAAAGATGCCTACATTGTGGACATCTCCAAACAGGTGAGATGAATCCCAGCCAGAATTTATACGAGCAAAGGGAAAATCAAAAAGCTGAGAAATTGCTGCAAAGCATTTAGCAGCACCCTCTGAATTTCTTTTTGTTACGTGTCTGCCATGGGATGATCAAACTACAGTTCTGATGTAATCCTAATGTACTGCCTGTCTTCTGCTTTAAGTGCAGTTTTCTTCACATGGTTACTCCTCACAGGATAAAATATTAAGGTAAAAGAAGAGGAGAGGGTATTATCAAACGAACTACTTTTTTTGCAGTGTATGCAGCAAAATGGAAAAGCTAATTTGTATCATAATAGCATGTCTTGGAAGAAGAGATGGGAACATTTATTCTTCTAGTTTTGCACAAATGCAGAGTCCTCAGTCATCCTGCAGCAATGTCTGACTTTTAAATCATTGACATCTTCTCCCTTTGTGTGTGGCACTCTATAATAGGAATTGCAGAACCACGGTGCTTATCCTCCGGATGTGTCATATGTTATTTGGCTGCAAAAAATTAAAGCAGCTACTTCCTGAGTGGCATTCTCTATCCTCTCTTCGGTAATTAATTTCCCCATCAAATGTTGACCATGAGTTTACAATTAAAAAAAAAAAAAAGCAATTTGGAGAGGAGACAACCCACAATGGTTGGATGAGCTTTTGAGCACTTTGTAATTGAAGGCCTTGCTACTTGCCAAAGGGAGTCTGAGTGGCTTTCCAGAGGTGATGTCAACAAAACTTTCACGGAGATGACTGCTGTCAAGAAGAACAACCTTGTTAACCTTCAGTCCGTCCCAGGGCTGTCTGCACTACTCGGCACGAAAAGCTATCAGAATAGTGCCAACCTACTTCTTACCCGTCACAATTCAAATGACTTAAATCCCATCAGGGCCATCTCTTTTAATTAGTCACTAGTGCCACTGTCAGGTATTTTGTTCACGCAACTGTGTGAAGGAGTGAGGATTAACTCGTTTCCCCAATAATTTTTGGTTAACATCAGTTCTGTTCCTCCTCTTCTGCGATGGCTCAGTCTGTTCTCCCAGAGCAGGGAGCCCCTGTTTCCAGCAGCACAATGAAGCTCCTTTCTGAGAGGTGCACACTGCTAACTGTTCTGCATGCTTCTGGTAAAGATGTTCTCCTTTGTAGGGCCGTACATCTGAATTCATGACTGCTCACACACGTTCCCAGTTGTCTTCACCTGTTTTAAAGCACCTGCACCCTTGTTTACTCAGTGTTGTATCTCAGCATAGGAAGCTCCTAGGTTCAGAGCTTACTTTCTATTATTTGTTTGCTGATATAAATATTTCTTCCAGTATTTACCCAGCTTATGTAAGCTCTTATAATTATGTCAGCATTAGCTGACATAATTTCTTTGTCTGCTCACTTTTGGCTATACAAGTTCATGTGTGCTGGGCTGTGCTGCTGCCATCCGCTCATCGGGGTGCATCGTCCCTAAGGAAGGTGGAAACTTGGACACTGATAGAAAGACGTTTTCTTAGTGTTGTTGCTCCTGGTTCTTAGCTCTTTAAAGTCCATGCAACTTACTCCAGGGATATTTAATATTTTAATAACATGAGTTTCTTCAGCCTTCTAATCACTCTCTGATTTTACAGCACTCTGTATTCAACTGCAAGTCTCACGATATTTCACAGGTTTTCTTTTTTAAAGCCCCAGCTGCTCAATTCATGCATTGCAAAATGCTCTCATCTTTCATTTTAAAAAATTCATCTTCTAGTTTTTATGTTTGTGGAAAGGAGCCTGAAAACATGGAGCCCCTGTAGAGCTCCAGAGAGAGAAGGCCAATAAAAGGAATTCAAAGAATATTAGTTTAAGCCAATCTCATGATTTCTTTTTCCCCAAGGCCTGGCTCATGATTTTTGAGAACTGGCATTTGGAAATGCTGGAAACATAAAACTCTTAGTAGGGAACAGGGGGAGTTACTAAGAAGCATGAAGAGAGAGAAGATTTATTCATTAAAATGTGAGCATTAAAGAATTGAAGAAGGAGCCTTGTTAAAGGCTAGCAAAATTCTATTACTCTCATACTCAGCAATTCTCCTACACAGTCCCTGGTGACTTAAAGGTGCATCATTTTATTACTCTTAATTTCACCAGCAGCTTGATGGTGTGAACACAGTAAAGTCATTTGGCTCACTGGAGAAAGAAGAGGGCATTTGGGGGCTGTATGTGGCTTCATATCTTTTAACAAAAACTATCAGGTCAGAGGACATCAAATAGAACATTTCTGGTCTAGGTTTATTTTACACCTACCAAGAATCCTTGTGCCTTACCTTGTTATACAAAAGCATTTTTTCCCCAGGTTCAGGAGAAGTTCATTTTTATGATATAAAAACAATTATGGAAATCATTTGTTTTTTAAAAACCGTCCTAAAAGCAGGCTGTTTTATACAAGTCTTTCTTTTTAAATGAGCTCCACTACCACAACTGATCATAGGGCCTTTGTTGACCTATTTAAAGATGTCCAAAGAATTCAAGTGTTCATCATGTTAGGTAAACACCAAATCTTTACCATAGTTAAACCCCAGCTCTGTCTACCCACGCTGATGGATATGGTACATGTATATGCCTTGAGATTGCTAGACCAAATGTTACAGATATAACAGAATCAGTCTATTTACTGAAATTCAGTAAGACGTTTTTTGCATTCTTTGGATACTGAAAATCTGTAGTATATCTTACATTCTCTCACTAAGATAAAAATATTTCGATATTATCTCTTACCCATTCATCAACTGAAGTGGGGAAAATTCACATTTTTGCTCTTATATCAATGCAGTCTTTGGACTCCAGGTAGTATACCCTGAACAGATGAAATGGGAAAGCAAGTAGCTGCAAAGGAGCTGATGTTGAGTCAGAAACAGAGAAGGCCTGGCTACCTTGCCTGTGTCAGACTAAGGCAGAGAGTCAAGCACTTTCAAACCCATGAATGAAAAATTACCGAGGCAATTGCTTGGGCCTGAATGCAGCTACCGGAAGGCTCAGAAAATGAAAAATGAATCCAAGATTTCTCTACCCAAGATCTTTGTATAAAGCGGCAGGCATTTGTATGCCTAAAATTGCCTGCCTAGCCTTTTCAAATAAACTATGAAAAGTAAAGGAACATGCAGAATAAAGCAGCTGGAAATGTAAGAGACTGCTCGTTTAGCTCTTGTGATCACACGGTGTTTTGTATGCACAGCTGCCCCAGCAGTTTCCTCATCAGATGTGCTGCTGCATTTGTGCGTTTATGCCATAGACAACAAACTGCAGAAGATTCAAATGAAGATGCTTAAGAGGATTTAAGGGAAGTGCTGCAACACAAGTTGTGTTTGACTGCTTGAATTACATTTAATCTGGCTCCCCCAGAGATAACAATACTAATATAATATGCTGTAAAAGGGAGTTTAAAAATCTTGAATTGAATCGGTATGTTTACTATCAAAGTGGCTGTGTGGAGTGCGCGGTACAAAGTTTTAATACTTTCAGCAGGCAAGTCATACATCTTGTCTAGACACCGGGGAAATTTTCAGACACAAAATTATTTTAAATGCTAAAACAAATAATGCAGACTTTACCTCACATCCCTAGCAGATTGTGGAATGTCATTTACTTTAAATTTGCAGCCAGACATCACATAGCCAGAGAAACTGCCTGTATGAAAAATAGGCTGACACTTATCACTGCATTCCAGTGGGACCAGGCAGTGATGTCAGCGCTCTCTGTCTCTCCCAGACAATTGAGCTTCCTCCAAATCAATAAAAACAAGGTTTATTGGTATGTTTGCTTTATCACACTTGAGCCACTTTCATCGTCCCAGTGACAAAGTCTTCACAAATTGAATCATTAAACACAGTAATTGTGTTTCAAATACATTTTAGAGAGGAGGAAGGGAAGAGAGTATAAAAGAATATTCACTGCAGTATTTATGGCTGCAGAATTTAGATTTGTAACAGTTTGCTGTACCTATATTCTATTTTTCAATATTCCTTTTCGAAGGAGCAGGGGTGGGGGTGGAGGAGGGACTCCAGTAAGTGGAACAAACAGTTGCACTGCAATTCAGACTAGCTAAGCTTTTAATATTTTGCTGAGGGAACGTTATATAAGGAATTTCTCAACAGATCCTTACACAAAATGTCAAACTTATTTTAAAATTATTTCTTAAAAATAGATGGGCTTAGGAAAAAAAAAAAAAAAAAAAAGGCACCCCGGAGTCAGGATCTAAGGACTGCTCCCATCCTTGTGGTTAAAATAATTCCTTCCTCGGTGTTGCTTAGTCCCTTACGCAAGCCTGTAAACTCATTTCGCCCCAGCACTCTTTAAATCTTTGTCGCTCTTTGCATATGTGGTTGCAATTTACATGCCACCCACATTTAAAGAGGTATTGACATTTTCAAGTCGGCTATTTTAGCCCCTGGATTTAAAATAGTATCAATCACACTTTATTTCCTCACTCTGGAGCTCAGGCCTGTGCTTGCCGCACACCCAGCTCTCTCCGCTGCACAAGAGGTGGCTAAAAGCCATCTGCAGCCCAGCAGCCCTCCAGCTGGCTGCCAGGCCTGGGTTATGGAACCCTGGTGGGGATGGGGCCGGGTGCCCCCAGCCATGGAGATTTTGGCCTCTCCGTTCTCATAGTTGCTATGCAAACCGAGTTCGTGGCTGTTTGGTGGATGGCCTAGCGAAACACAGGCACCGTTCACAAAACTATCCAGCATTATTCAGCAAAATCGGGTGTGACTGGCGTTCTGGGCGCTGAAGGGGCCTTTGACGAAGCTGGCATGCAAATGGCATTGTTCCGTGCTGAATGGTGGTGACCTGTGCTGGGCAGGGTTAGGTCAGCGGCAGGCCAGGCCGAGGGCTCATAAAAGTCCCACATGCTTCAAGCCCGACTTGGGAGTAAATCGGGGATTCCTGCAGACAATGGCATGTGCGCTTTTGTCCTAGGCAGCAGCCCTCGAGAGCGGGAGGGCCGCAGACATGGGCTTGTCTCCAAAGATGTGCGCAGGTCGGGCTGCAAGCACCAGCATTCCCCTCTTATTAGGTTTCCTGGGTGAATCAGAGAGCATTTCTCCCTTCCCTCTTCTTATCTTGCTGCATTTTTCGTACTCAATTAGCCTGAATGGAACATGATCAAGCTCCTAGCTGGAGTTTCCTCCCAGCACACTGGTATCAGACCTTTCCACACATTCTACAAATGGTATTTTATCATCGAAAATTAAATCTAGAAGGCAATGATGTTCAAGTACAGAACACTTAAGAATATACCAGCGCTTCCTCCGCTGCGCCGGCTCTCCAGATGAATGGAGGAATGTCAGTCAGGAGCTGCTGCTCTCCCAGCAGCTCTAAATCACTGCAGGCCCTTCCCCACGTCGCACTGAGCGGCCGCGGAGCCAGCAGCACGCCTCACACAGCAGGAGGTCCGCCGTGGTGCTGGCAGTCCTGAGCTCTTACACACCATTCATTCCCTCACACATGAGCGCAGGACGCTGGAAGGCTGTTTGCTGTAATGCGTGGCTAAGAACAAAAATCGAATGCCTTTCAATGGCATTATTTCTTGCACAGAAACCATCTTGTGTGTGTGTTCTGATGGAGATTTATTTCTCTAAAGGCATAAAATGGTTAAGGATCCACTTTGATCCTGCCAGTGAAGTGCGGGCAGGATTGATGGCCTTCCTGGGTGACCCTTTCCCTTTCTGAGGATGGCGTTGAGGCAGGAAAAAGTTCACAGTGTGTGCACAGCAGACATTCCACGGGGGCTTCTTAGCACCATTTCTAGAATCACTTGTGCCAGGGAGGGTGTCCACGAGCCCGCTCTGCTTTCATCCAAAGTTGCAGCCAGCAACTGCAGACCACCTCTGTTCCTGCAGCTGGAGGAACAGCAATAGAGCTATTTTATTGTCCATCTGCTAATTCAAAACAAATGCCACCCATTCGCACCAACATAAAACCTTCCTGGAACTGGGAGGGGAAGGATATTCATATATTGTTCACATGTGTGAAAAAATACATATAAAATCACCTACATCTGGGTCATTTCCTCTCATCATATCGAGAAAAACAAACGTAGCAAGCAAACAGTTCAGACACATGGGCTTACTGACAATTAAACCTTGCATTTTAAAATGACTGTGGTGCAAATTAATTCAGTCGGCTGTAGGGCTGCCCCAAAATAAGAGTCTGGGTTTGGTAAGTCTGTCAGTGACGGCTCGATTTCCCAGTATATATTTACACTCACATCAAACTTGGTGAGTGGGTTTGCTGTCGAACTTGCAAAGCACAAACCTGACAGTTTGGTTTGAAGTTCCCCACATGAGGGTCATACAGGAACACTGAATAGATGCATTTGCTATAGGTTATAGCAATCTTGACAGTAGTGAATGAATGACTGCTCCTAAAAAGTACATCTTGTTCTGACATTATCGCTTCGTTGCATTCTAAAAGTGGCTAAAACAGAGAGAGTCTTCCTCATCTTTCCCCAGCCCTGCTGCCATTCAGTGTCTCTTCTGGTTCAGCAGTCTGTACTTTCCAACTGTTTCCAAGGGGCTATGTAGTTACATCAGTGGGACATGATGCACAGTCGTAGCATTTAAAGCATAACAACAGTCTATTTTTCCAGAGAAGTGCTTAGATTATCAAAGCAGTGAAGTATTTTCCCTTCCTGTGTATCTAACTAACCAGTCAATATTCCTGTTTAAATAAATAAAGCTCCCATAACTGCTGCAGCCTTTTTCTGTTATAACCAAAGGCAGGAAACGTTGCTGACTTCCATGGGAGCAGCATTTGCATCATGAGTAACAATAGGTTAAACACAATACACCAACCCCTGACTTAAACAAAACTCAAAGAGAAATGACCACCTAGAAAGCCACGCTGCCTGTGGTGAGAGACAGCTTGGCCGGAACAGCAGCAGTGGCAAAAATAAAACAGTCTAAAACAGATACGAGAAATGATGAATTGACTTTGCATGACTATTTTTGCTTAAAATTAGGGCAGGCACTTGAGAACTTTGCTGAATCAGGGCCTTGATGATCGGTATCAGTAATGAATGCAGACATTTGGGAAGGTACGTTTCATTGCTGCCATCATATTTTATTTTTGGAGACGTTAAAGAAAGATATAAAGAAGACATAAAGCAAGTAATTAAATTCCTGTTTTGTGTAATGCAGAGCAAATATTTGCTTCGAGTTTTATGGCATCTTGCAAATCAAAATCATAAATGCAGATGAGCCTTTGTTTAAAAAAGGCAATCTGATAGATCAGCATAAAAGAATAAGAGTCTTTGGTTTGGAAGGGAAAAAGAGAACCCTGACATGAACATGAACATGAACACATTGGATTAGGTGATACTAAAGGGAATTTGCTGAAGAGGGTAGGAGTTGTCAAGTGCCTTCGCAGCAGCAAACATCCTCTCACTTCTCAAGTTGGCATGGAAGTCAAGAACACAGACTTACTTCAGATAAGATATTTTAAGATATTTGTTTTACATTTGCTCATGAAAGTGCTCTGACAGCTTAGCTAAGAGGAATTTGTATTTGAGTGAAACTTGGATTAGATAAGAGGCAAGAGAATACCAGTGTTGGACTGGAACCAGCGTTAGACAATGGAAACAAGCCGGTGAACAAGTTACTCGGGAATATTTTCTGCAGCACATTCTTTCTAGTTTGAACCTTGCAGGAAGGAAATCCAAAATGCCAAAACCACCTGTTACGGACACAGGAAAAGTTCGGTTTCCAAGGAGTCCAAATTCATTATTTTCTTTCTTCTTTCTTTTTTCTTTTATTTTTATTAACACTTTTAGCCCTGTAAATACTGCCTTGAGCTTGACCTAGTCAGAAAGCAAGGGAATACTGAATACTTGCTACAGTTTTCAACAGTATTTTGACTTTTAAAGGAGGAGGAAATAAAGCTTGGGTCCAGAAAAGTCAGTGCAGTCGTGAGATCCAATGTTCGTAGGTTTCCTAAATTCATCCTCTTTCTGCTGAGCTCTCCATGCTGTACCTTACAGCCAGGCCTTTTTAGCAGAAAAGGGGAAGGCAGCCTGTGGTAGGGGTGCGTTGAGGCACACGGTAATCCAGCCAGAGCTGTGCCCACAGAGGATTCTGGGAGCTTAAATCAAGAGTTACAGTCTCACATGAAGCTTTTTATAAAACAAGAGACTTAATGCAAAACAAATTAAAAAATAAACAAATTTGAGGTGGAAACGTTTTTACCTGCCCTGTTCTGAGCAATGTGCACGTTGGTTTTTTCATCCTTTTGCTGACATTCCCAAAGCAGAAACCTCAGCTGGTACCATTCCGCATTTAACACACAGCTAGGTGCACAAGAAAGATATGCTGAGCATCAAATTCTTCCAGTTCTCAGACAAATTAACCCCTTTGTCTTTGCCCTTTAGTTCAGTATTGTACATGACAAAGTGAAAAGGTGAGCTGTGTAAGAAGAAACAAATCTGCATTAATCAGAGCAGCTAATACAATTAAAAGCGGGCAAACAGAACCAGATTAGCTCTGGTGCACATAAGCCCTTCCAATAGCAGAAAAAGGAGATAAAAGTCAAAGATACAAATCCTTCACTGTCTAATCAGAAAGAAAAGCCAGATGATTGCTGCTTTGCTAACTGGAAAAGATCGGTCTCTATGTTTGCAGCAACTAACAGCAAACATGCTGATGTATTTTCTGCTGTTTCATGTACAGCCAGGGTTTAAAAGATGAACTAGCATAAGTAATGCACAGAGCAGAGTGTATATTTATAGCTTAAGCACCATCCTTTACCTGGCTGCATGAACTGCACTGACATCATAGTCTTATGAACCTACTCGGCTGCAGATCTCCTTCAATATATCAAGTAACAAATCTGGCCCATTAAGCATTCCTCTGCTAGCACATGAAACACTCTCCTGACCCCACACTGCGCATAGGTAAGATTCTCCCCTGTAGTGTCCTTTAGCATATGGTCAATGGACAGAATCTGGGCGGATTCCAAAGAAATTTGTACTTCCTCAGCTTTTGTCATGTGTAATGCTGTACTACTGCGCCCTGGGGGTAAATAATCAGCCCCATTTTCCTAATGAGGAAATTCATCCAAGGTCACACGGTGAGCCAGTGGTGCTGCAAGGAATGAAAAACAGGTCATGGGTGGGAATCACCTGCTCTGTGCTCTGTGGTTTCATTGCATTCCGGAAACTACATTTATTTAGTATGATAATAAGCCATCACCTGTTGTAACAAGACAATAGCGACCGAAAAGAGGCAGAAATATGTTGAAGCAACGTGGTAAGCAACAGTAGCTAATAGGAACTATAATAAGGCTAGGGAATTAGGAAGGAGCTAAGCATATTTCTGGAAAAGAGTATTATGGTGAAGTGTTACTGATCAAAGCCTGTAGGCCCTAATCCTGCAAGTGCTTCCTTATATGTAGGATCGTATTATTGGAGTCCCATGAAATGCAGTTCGGTCACAAATTATAAGGTTTATATATAGTCTCTGTAAACTGCAGCTGTTACAAACATGAAGTTACCGGACAGGGAAGTGGTCTCCAGGAGGCCACTGCTGTGGCCTCTAACTGGATTCTATTAGTATAGTATAGTATTTTCTATAGTATAGTATAGTATTTTCTATATATACGTTCAAGTTAAATGCAATCAACCTGTTCCAGATATATAGGAAAACAAGTCCTGCATGTTCTTTATCTTCCCACAAAATGATATGAAATATTAGAGATGCTCTGACCATTTAAAATGCTTTGCTGCTTTCACAGAATCTCATTATATACTAACACATCATTTGTTATGAAATTATGCATGTCACATTTATTTTTGGGAATTAGTATTTCTATATCCTAATGGAGAAGCACAGCTCCTCCAGCCCCAGGAAAGAACTCAGTAATCCATATTCCTTGTGTCTAGCCACAAGTAGGTCATACTTATAAGCTTCCCATCACGTACTGGCTCTGGTGCCTGGAATGATCTTTCAGGTTGCAGGTAAAGCTACATTTAGCTCATGACCCCACTGTACTCAGAGTCTTAGTTTATTAATATAGCTATTATTCTCTTTCCCTCTGGCTTTATTGATTTCCTCTTACTGTGAAATACTGAGGTTATTTTCAAGTCTGTCTCACACCAAAAAGCTTGACTTTTCCCACTTGAACCTCCCCTCGACAAGCTCAAAACAGTGATTGAATGGAAAATTGCAAGCAATACTGCTGATGTCAGCTGAGACGGCTCATACACAGGCATTTACACACTTGCCTGGATTAAGACATTCCTGATCTGGGACCACTTTGAGGGTTTCCTACAAACCCAGTGATAAAAATACAGCCACGTACCTGACTGTGAATAACGAGGCAGCCACACTGCAGGCTTGTGAACCGGCTGCTGAGTGCTTGCGCTTACTGCATAGAAGGCTTTGAATATCTCAAATGGAAAAGTCATGACAGAAAAAGCCAGAAGTCATGTAGACATTAGGGTGGCAGACAGGAGCAGTTCAGGATTTAAGGGCTGTCCTTGTGTTGGCATTAGAGGTCACATTCAAAATCCCTGTCTCAGGGAAGAGCCTTTCTCGGGCTCTTAGGGACAACGTTGGAAAACTATCAAAATTGCAAAATCTCATCATTCCCAAAACAACTGGCATATTGCTGGGGACTTTGCCTCCCTAATATAGATCACTCCTGCAGGAGGCCTCTGAGATGAAATGCCATTGCAAGTTTTTATTGCCTGCTTTAAGCTTGAATTTCACAGAACTCTTTCTGTTCGGTTGTATCCCACCTGCTGGGATATTTTTGTTCCTAATCATAAGGAAACTTGCAGCACATTAACCTTCCAGAGGGAGAGTACTTCATCTTTCAGTATTGCATCAGCAATAAAACTTGTGTCTTACATAATTTCTCCATCAAAAAGAACTAAAAGCAGTGGTATGGATTTTAAAAGGTGGAATAATTGCAGCAGAGCCATTATTGTCACCGTCACGAGACATTTGGAGCGATAAAAGTCACTCGAATGGGGAGTGCTAATTGATTAATTATAATTAAATAAACCTTGTGCCATTCCCTGAAAAGCTCACACTACTGCACAGACTGCTCATCCGCCTCTGTCCTCAAAACCTATGGGCTCACAGCATGCTGCAGTGCCGCAATCAGACTTAGCCACAGATATGGGGGTAGCCTTGCTCTGATCTGTCCCCCACCATCCAGTGGCAGAGCCCTCTGTGCCCAGCAGCAGCCCAGGCAGCCCTGGCAGAGCTCAGCAGCCACCCTGTGCCCCAGCTGCACCCGCAGCAAGTGAAGGTTACTGCGGCACTTTTACAACCGAAGCCCATTAAGCAGCTGAGGCGATTCAGCATTTTGATTCAATGCAGCATTTATTTGACTTATTGTTTGTTTTTTCCCCCCTCATTTTCAGGGTTTCATTGTTCAGTGCTTTTTCCCCCCCGGTTGTTTTTGTGCCTGCAGTTCTTCCCTGTGGTTTGGGAGGAGGTGGGAAGCGCTGAGCCCGGGGTTCCCCCGCTGTGCTGTCTGCCCGGCTGCCTATTTATAGCCCTTCTCTCACTGATCTGCAGAGATGCCAGAGTTTTGCAACTATGTGTTGGGGACTGAATCTTGCAGTGTTTACTGCCAGACAAAATTCAAGTGAGTCAGTGAGATTTTTGCCTCCTTAGGTCTATAGATGAAAATAAATCAAGCCTAAAATTCTTTTTATTAAGTTCTAGGACACTTCTGTTTCATCCTGTCGGAAGCATATTTTCAGAAGCAAACGCCGTCCTCCTGCTGTGTAAGAGCAGGCACTAATCCCATGTCCATGAGTTTAGGGGACATGAGCCACAGGGTTTGCAACTGCAGATGGTAACTACATGTCCCCTTCCATACTGCTAAACGAAGAGGAGAAGCTGAAGGTGACTGGCATTTAAAACTACAATTCTGTATTATCCACACCTCCCATTGTAAATATCATATCCATCATCGGAGAGTTTATTTTCCTTAGCCTTATTTTAATATTATTCAAATCCAAAGGAATCTGCAGTTTTAAATAACTGGGAGGACAAGTTGTGCTTTCTGAGAAAGGGAGCTGGTACTCCTGCTTGAACAGATGTTAAGAATGTTTCTGAGTGTGCTAGACTCATTTACGAGTCTTTTTCACACATTTGAATCTTGGGGACATCAGCAGTTTGTTCAATATTTTCAGCCTCCTTCCTAAATGCCACATTGGGAAAATGAGAGGAGAAAAAAACGGAAAGAGAAAAAAGAAAAAAGGAAAAAAACTCACTGAGCTCAACTTCCATCAGCGTGACAGTGTAAGCAAGAAGCACAGCCAAACAATGAAGGCAAGGAAGGCACGGCCAGATTGTTGGGATGATAGAATCAGGCTGGAAAAATAGCACAAGATGATAATTTTAACCTACAGTTGAACCTAGTCAGCTTCCCGACTCCTGACACCTTGGGCAGATCTGCAAACCATGGGGTTCTCCCATCTAAGGGAGAGCTGAACTGGCTGTTGCAGCGATAGCAGGTCTGCCTATGGGGCCTCTGCAGCCATGGCACAAAAAAGCATCCTAAGAAAGCAGCACTTTGGAGCTCTGATTTCTCCTAGCATTATTTGGCGGTCTTTGGAGATGCTCTGAGTTTACCGGGGCTGGAAAGGAAAGCATCCTTTCCTACCAGGTTTGTATAGTGCCCAGAAGCACAGGGCTCAGCTGTGTCTGGCACAATGGCTGCTTCAAGAAAATAACTGATGACAGGGCACCAGTTGTGAAACGAATGGACGATCGCTTCTGGCAGATAATGAAGCTCAGCCGCTTCAGACTCACCAGCGCACATTGATAGGCATATCTCTTGAAGGAGCTAGAAAAGCAGAAGATTTTCCTCTTGTTAAAAATAACAAAAGGAAGTTAAAGAGACTCTGGTTTTGCTGGGCTTACTGTCTTTCCTCTTCTGCTTTTTTTGTCTTTTGCTGATGCAAGTAGATAGACTTGTAAAGATGGTTTAATATTAGCAGTTGTTATGGAATTCCTCATCAGATTACTATAGATCCCTAAAGACTAGCTGCACTTTGTTATTTCCATTTGCATTATCAGTAGACCACAAGGCATCAGCACTCTCAAAGCCCTGTGCTCACTTTGAGGAGTTCTCTGTTCAAAGAGAATCAAAAAACCTTGTTACTCTGCCTAGGCAGCTATTGGCCTGACACACAATTTTGGAAGTCAATTCACTTTTCCTTGCTTTCTTTTCTCATCTTTGGTGCATCTTTTTTTTCTAGATGCTAAGTTCTGTGGGGCAAGTGTCATTTCTCCACTCATGTCCTTACAGAAGTGACAGTTCCAGCTTACTTCTGTATTGAGTTAAACAATTATTCATACTCCCAACCAAGCATCTTGCTTTCCTCTCGTTCTGACAAACTATAAACTAGAAGTCTATTAGAAGTGTCCTGCAGTGACTCTGATGCTCGCAATCAAAGGGATGCCATCAGACAATCCAGTCTCCCTCCTGCCATGTCAAAATACAAGTTTTATTTGTATGTGACTTCCTGTTTTCAGATGGAAGCATTCTACACACAAAAAAACTTCAGCAAATATTTTAGTCTAGGTAGCAGCCTTTTTGTTCCTGGTGATTTTCCATCAAGCTTGGAAAGCCATCCCCTGAGTGCTGTGTTATCAGTGACAATGCAGACAGAGCAGTTGCGGATAATGGGGCCAATTTTGCTCTCAGGCAACCCCAGTGACTTCATCGTCTGGTTTATCTGAAGATAGGGTATAAGCTGGTAGGATGACTCATCAAGAAAGAAGAAGAAATAGGGAAAAAAAAAAAAGCAAAGGCAGCCAAGCAAAGACACAAGGCTGTCTCTTAAGGATAATTTTAATGGCAAAGACAGGGAGCAAGCTTCAAAATGCAGTAAGGGAACCAGAAGCCTCTGCAGTGTGGGTTCAGCTCAGAGCTGTGACACAGAGCTTGGTGCCTGGGGGCTTTTCGGTTGTTAGCTGTTGGGGGAGTAGATTGGTTTTTTTTTTATTATTTCTTTTCTTTCTGCCCACTCCATTCCAGCCCCCAACAGCCAGTTAATCCTCTTTCCTCTGAGCTTACAGACCTGGAAAAGAGAGCCAACGTTAGCGTATACAAAGAGAAAAGAGGGCTAACTTGGAGCAGTAGCAGCTCTTCATAATCACTGCAAATGTCAGAAACAAGTTTTTTTAAATGTTGCCTCAGTGTATAAGGAGTCTATTATACTATTACTCCATTCTCAGAAACACAGAAAACCCTCTACAAGGTCAGGATCCCTTATGCAATGCACTGGACAAGCCCCTGCTGAGAAAGAGCCCTGGTTCTTATAGCATTAAATAGATACATCAATCAAAGACAGGAATAAAATGGCTGACAGCCAAATTAGATGAGTGAGAGATTTAAATTCCCAGTGCTCCAAGTCTCCTCCCCTAAGCACTTGGTTCCAGTCCCTCTCCTTCTGCAGAGCTACAAGGCAACATGATGGCAGGAGAAGCCCTCTGGGCACTTCTCTGCCTGGCTCTGAAAATCAGATGTCTTTGACCAGAGCAGGCTGGAAGACTTCTGGTGACTAAAATCAGAAAATTTAGGGAGAAAAGTTGCATTATTTGTCTCTGTGACTGGGAGAAGTTTTGCAAGTCTTAGGTTTTCCCAGCTCATCCCACTGCATCTGCTTACGCAGTTCATGAAGATCAGGGGGAATTTGAGTAAAGGGCTTAAAAATTACCCTGGGAAAAGAAAAAAATCAGACCAATTAAGGGACAGGAGAGCCAACATCACAAGAAAACAAAACAAAACCAAGACTTGTGGAATTTTGGAATGGTACTTATTAATGGTAATTATTTTTTCAGTTTCTGAAAAATGTTTCTAAGCTAAAAAATCATCAAGCCACCTCAAGCCCACTTAAAATGTTTATGGTACCATTATAAAACTCTCAAGCTAAAGAATTTTAATGGGGTTAGAGATCAGAACATAGAAAAAAGTGTTCAGATATCAACAGTGGAACATCCATACGTAGTGGGTAAAGCCTTGTCTCAAAGTATTTGAGGAGTCGTGCTCTAATGTACTGGATGCTTGAGAACACACTGAGGATATTCTGGAGTTATTTAGCTGATGTCCTGATCGTTGTTTGAAGTCAGTAATAACAAGCCATATGTTGCCTTTTTCTGAAGAAATACTATTTATTAATTCTGTCAGATTTACTTTATGAACTCTCAGGCAAAAAAACACATGAAATGTTCCTATGCTATTTGGGTAAATTCTGTTTTACTTCAGAGGTCAGGTAATACTCTTTACTATGAAACTATCTGATATGTCTCCAGACTTCGTTCTCTTTACGTACCAGTAGCAGATACACAAATCCTCATTGATTTAACTTGAATAGAGGTTTGCCTCCACAGAATCCTGCTCAAAAAGGAGACCAAAATATCTGAAAAATATCCTCCTCTCCTGCCAGCCTGTATCTCAGATATCCTGTATCTCAGCTGCTGGAACCAAGACTCCAGCTGTCTTCTACCTTGGCTATTGAGTGCAGACAGGAATCATTCTGAGAACACAAGCACCTGAATTTGGTTCAGCAGCGCTGCCATCTTAAATTGGAAGGTCATGTACAACATTTGTGGACATAAAAGACCAATAGCCCACCTATGCAGATCTTCCTGTCTCCTTCCTAACCAACAACTCACATTGAGGAAGGACTGAGTTAAAGGGTTTTACATATTTAATCTCACCTCAAGAAAACAGCAATCTAGTACAGTTAACTAAATTCAATCTGAAGATCTTTTCCTTCATAAAGAGGAAAAGAGCAGAAAAAAAACCAATTTCTAAAAAAAGGAGGACTTTGCTATAATCCCTCTCTAATTTACAAGAACACCTACTATTTGAGAAACCTCACATGCCAAATTAATGATCCATGTGGGACAGAGACCTGGTGTTCTCAATGCCGTGTAAGACAATGCTGAACAAATAATAATAGCTATCAGTAAGCCTTATGCACCATTGCACTGTGTAATACTGCCTTGAAATGAAAGCAACAAGATGGTATGGTAAGCAAAGCTGTTCCCAGGCTATTGCCCTCTTCAGTAGGATCCCCCAAATCCAGAAATCTCAAACAAAACCTTCTTTTGGGGATGTTCCATATTTGTTCCTTGCTAAATTAATTTCAAATTGGTTCCAGATAAGTAACCCCAACATAAATCTTCGTACAGCACGCAGTGCGCAAAGCAGGATTGCATCAGCTTTCAAAACTCAAATGCCTCTTCATTCTGAATCTTCAGAGGCAAGGATGGTGAGAGAAAACAGGGGAACTGCAGCTTTGTTCACTGGCTATTCTCTGAGTATCTTACAGCCCTTATGCTATTTTAACATACGTAGGTTGCTTTCGCTAAGATTGTACGTAATGTATATCAAGGTGTAACCAACATAGCAGGGGTTTGAGAACAGTCAAAATACTCATAATGAAAAATGAGGATGGAAAGTTAGAACTGGGAATTCGTGGACTTGTCTTGCTTTCCAGTCTGGTGACTCCTGCAGTGATTGATTCCTCACAGGGAAAAACTTGATTGCATCATTAGGCCAGAGCCCTCTGGAAGAAGGCTTAAAAGAATTCAGGAGGGGGAAACTCCTTCCTCCTTTCCAGATGGAAAACAGTGGCTGTCAGTAACACTGCTACACTTTATGAATTAGAACATAAAGTCCACCATGTTGGGAAGACTGCTCTGCTAGTCAGCTGTTTAAAGATTCCTGGTTTGTGGACACTGAAAAACAGGTCACCACTGTAAAGTCAGTTTGAAAGTCCATATGAGCTCAGTATTTCCAAATACTTTTTATCCCCCTTGTTTGTAGTAGAAAAATAATTGCAGAAGTGCCCTTTAATTAGAAGCCTTGAAGCTCCTGAAAGTTAAGTTTGCGATGTAAAATATACAGAGCAAGAAAGCAAAGCTTTACCACTGCCCCTCCAAAAGAGGATAAGAAATTGATGTGCTTAACACCACTTTGCCAGTGGAAAATCAAGACACAGATTAAGTGATCTGGTAAACCAAAGACTGGGCTTTAAGGCAATGACCTTCTTAGCCCTCCTTGAGTATCTGAGGCAGGTGATTGTTCTACGCTCAGATTTCTCCCAGAGTGCCAGTCTAATCAGGTTTGCTTCCCTCTACCAAATGGAAAGTCCACCTTGGAAATGAATTTGAAGTTGTTCTATAGGTAGAACATCACGGAGTATAGGAATTATTGTGGCAGCAGGTACTGACACACACAACTCTTAGTTATTTGCAGGACAGCAAAGACATTTTACTCTTCCTTTTTGGAAAAATGAAAATCCTCTCAGAGCACTCCAGGACGCATTAAAACCAAACGCATTTATTCTATCAGCTCAGGTTTATTGAGCTATCAGGTAGCTTTTAACAGAAAGCAGACCGTGGGTCTATCATTGTGAAATCTGTATCAACTCCATGTAAAACCATTCCGTGATTCGGCTTCTAACAGCGAACCTCTCAGCGGGTTCCCATATCAGGATGCCGCTGTTTGACACCGCGTGCGCAGACGTGGCTGGACAGGCAGCAGAGGGGCAACAATTGGGTGCAGGCTCAGCGCCGTGCGAGGGATCGGAGTGACACCGTGGCAGCCACAGAGAGATGGGGTGGGACACATCGCCCCGCAGAGTGACAGCGATGGTAACAGGCGGTGAGTGCCGGCGGTGGAGACGGAAATCCAAACAGCCAGGCACTTGGCAGCTCACAGTAGCGGGGTGCAGATTAGCGTCAAGGTCAAATAAACATCATAAAACATTGCTTAAGCTGTCAATTAAAGAACAAACGAGCTCATCATAATTATACAAGATAATTGTTATCTGCTGGGTGTTAATTAGATACATTTTATCAGATCTGCTGTCACTGAGCGGAGAGCAAAACTGGTCAACATTTTTTTTAATTGTAACGATTTCAAAACTAGTTTTGTTCTCCCTTCAGATGAGACCAATGTCTTATTTTCCCTGATTAGGTCTTCTTGACTTCATTCCTTCCGCTAACAGGTTTTAAATTTTCAGAATGAAATTATCTTACTGTGTAACTAAGCCCACCAAAGAAAAGCATGTACGGAAAAAGATCTAAAAATAAAATTTGTAAGAGGTATTTTCACTTTAAAATAGAAATTAAAAAGAAAAAAAAAGACTTTTCCTTGTACAAGTTCAAAAAAAATAAAGTGTTCAATTTTATTAATTCTGAACGAATTAAGTGGAAATTTCAACCTACTCTGAATCATAAATTGGTACTAAAATGCCTCAAAGAATGAAACCAGCATGCATCTTCAGCAAGGCAGTGCTGGTCAATTACATAAGGAAAGTACTATCCTGAATGGTTTCCCCCTCCTTCCAGTAGGTTTTGGGTAGTGCCCAAATGTGAGTGAGGAACAGAGCACGGTCTCAGCCCTGAAGGCAAAGGCTGCAGCCGCTGCACTCACTCCTAACCGTGAGAACAAGGATGTGGAACCATCTCAGAGGGACACGAGGATGGAGTAAGGGCTAAAAAATGTCATAATGCCAGTGTGGTTGTCCTGTTGGGAGTCTGAGGAATAAAGGATCATGTGGGAATGAAAACAAAAGGAATACAGAAGAGTTGCATAGCCGCACTCTTGCCTCCCCCTATTGGCCTTCATTACAGCAGTCCAAGCTGGACTCCTTTCCACCCTCAACTCACAGTTTATCTGCCCAACAGTTACCTTCATGTATTGCTTTCCAGCAAGAAAAGATAAATTCCCAGTATTTGTTCCATCAACAGAAACATCTAAACTTTCATCCTCCTGGGCAGGAAGCTCTCTACCTGTTCATCACCAAACACGTAACAGGAACTTCCTGACTCAACTGCACTGAACAACAGTGACAAGAAAGGGGGGGCTTGGAGGCCAAGAGAACTACCAAACTTCAGGCTTCATTTGAATTCAGGATTTGCTCATTAAAAAGATAACTAAGAACTGTATCATAAGTTACAGAACTTGTATATTTTGTACTGGTTTTAGCACAGAAAGAAAATATACCATTTTTTTAAAATTTTATTTCTATTTTTATTTTATTTTATTTTATTTTGAGGAGAACAGTGGCGCAAAGGTTTACCACACGGGGCCAAAAATAGTGTGAGAAAGGAACTGACTTCAGCTTGAATAATAGTCATTAAATCAAAACACTGGAAAATGCATTCCTTGTAAGAACATAGCCACTGGAGGTTTGCCCAGTCCTAAACAAAGAGTAGCAGTTCACAGCTGTAGGGGACACACTGTGGGAATACACTAATCTAAGGTTTAAATATACAGGAGGTCTGCAGCAAACTTAGGGATTCCAGTGACTGTGCAAAGGCATCTCAGGTTGCATTCATTTCTGTATTTGATAATAACATTTGTCTCCTTAAATCCATTTGTCTTCCCTTTCTAAATTACGGGAAAAGTTACCTTTATAGGAGTTATCCTAAAAAAAATAAAAATAAAAATCCAAAATTTATGTACATAAAACTGTAAATCCACTCTGAGATTATTTCAAGCAATAGGGGGTGTTTCCATGGCAAAAATGCTGTGGACATAATCCAAGAAGTACTCCTCAAATACAGAGACAAAGTTCAATGTGACTCATGTGCAGGTAATTGATATTATTAACGCAAACAGAAAATTTGAGGTCACAACTGGCAAGCAATATAAAAATCGTGTTTGTTTTTTAAGAACATTGAAAAGGGATTACAAGAAAGGCAAACTGAACAAAGACCGAGTTAAATATTTAATACATACATGTATATTTAATATTCATCTAACAATACCTCATTCATAGCTTATGCAACCTAAATGGTTCACAGGTTGAAGATACTTCCTCTTGTTTCACAAGTTAAACATTATGGTACAACGTCCTTTTTTCCTTCCTTCCTATAGCACGTGTCTGTGTTACCAGTAGCAGTAGATACGGCTGATACTTAGGTGAAGATCTGAGACCTTTCATCTCTAAGGACTATGGAGAACTGAGAAAAGCTGGATAAGGACTTGGAGGAGAGACTGTAAACCCTTTCAACTATGCAGCTCAATCTTTGTATACTAAAGCTTAAATAAAGCTGAAGGAATGATCCAAAGAGTACTGAAAGCAATAAGGACCTCTCTCTCGATGGATATTAAGAAGTTTTACATCAGCAAAATGAGAAGCAAACAGACACTTAGATTAAGAAAAAAAACATCTAGAGAGCAGAGGAAGGAAAGAAGCGACAGTCAACAAAGCCTGTTAGCTTTTCGTATGCTTTAGAAGTTTGGTCTAAGTTGGAAGAATTGTTCCCTTCACTTGGGCTTCTTGCCAAAGTAGCTTTTCAGAGAGAAATCTCAGATAAGAGAAGGCAGGCATCTATCACAAGTCACCTTTATCAGTTCTAGGATGCATGCTAGCTAACAAGGCTGAACACATTTGTTTTCACAGAATGCCACCAAGAATGGAGCAGTCAAAGCAATGGGACTTGAGGGAGTGGCCCCAAGTTGTGCCAGGGAAGGCTCAGGTTGGATATGTAGAAAAGTTTCTTCTCTGGAAGAGCGGCCAGGTGCTGGAATGGGCTGCCCAGGGAGGTTGTTACTGAGTCACTGTCCCTGGAGGTGCTGAAGAATCATTTGGATGTTGTACTGAGGAACATGGTTTAGCGGGCAAATATTGGTGGTAGGTGGGTGGTTGAACTGCATGATCTTGGAGGCCTTTTACAACCTTATGTAGATTCTATGATTCTACATAATGCTACTCCTTGCCTGCTCTAGTAAAGAAATCTATCACATGTAACCTAAGGGGCAGAACATGACTGTATTACTCATATTTCCACAAATGTTGCATCTCTGGGAAAGAAACAAAAGAGAAGTTATGCAGTACTGGAACATTCAGGAACCTGGGAAACAACAGCGAACAACTATGAAAGACAGTCAGGCACAAGCTTTTGTCCCACGGATATCAGCACAGGGAGGGAGACTAAAACTTCCAGTCTCATTGCAAAATACAGAGTCCAGAGGATACAAACATTAGAAGAGCCAAGGGGCACAGCCCAGCATCCTCAACAGCAGCATTTCTCACCCTAAGATTGCGTCAGCACTGTCTGCATGCGCTGCAATCGCTGAATTCCAGTTGGTTATTTAAACAGCAACAAACAGCTCATCTCCATCCAAATCCCGTGTAACAACAAGAATCAAAGTCCCTCAAAATTAGCAGCTCGAGGAGCTTGCACTGAGGGCTCAGCAGCACACCTGCGGCCGTGCCCTGACAGACAGGAGCTGACAGGCAGAACTTGCCTCCGAGCGCTGCGCTTACATCCCAGCTCCTAGCACTCCTCGCGTGCTTATTCCTCGCACCCACACCAGACCTTAACAATCATCCATCTGACCCAGTTTTACTGTCATATGTAGGGCAAGCAAGGGAATTTGCTTTCATATCTGGAACAATTCAGATTTTGTTTTCTTTTGTCTCTGAAGGAGGAGATATGTACCGAAGGGCATATTTTTCAGAACTGTTGCTGTGCATGTCAAGCAATGCACATACCTCACTACTGCTTTCCATGATGGCAACTGAGATCCTGTTAATTCCTGTGACAGTTTGCCTGTTCCTGTCCATAACAAAAGAAAAGAAAATCAAGCAAATTAAATTGATTTGATTACAAATCTCTATTTTGATATTATGATTTCCTTCTATTGGATATTTTACAGCAGGGTGCAACCTTTCATCTTAAACTGACTGGAGTTCGCAAGAATAGGCTGAAGATAACTAGAATTGGAAAATTCTAATTGCAAAACAAATGGGTGGTTCAACTTCTTCTATTTCCCTTCTAAACAGCGAGGTTAGGCACAGCAATTTCCACTCCCTCCATGAGGAAAGGCCAGTTTTGGTACTGGAAATGTCTCTGGTAGTTCTCCCAGAGTCAGGCCAGGAGATGCTGAGGTTTATAAAATGGAGGGAAGATACAGCTGTAATCACTGGTTTCATAAAAGGTATTGGGGAAATCAATAACAGGCGTAAGATGACATCTTAGTGCTGCATACATTTCAACAATGAAAAATTATCTATTCCATAACGATTGAAGTCTTTGCAACCTCTAAATAGTATAAATATTGATGTATTCTGATACCTAGCATAATAATACCTAATTTTTCACACGTGTGTGACACGTACTACTGGAAAATGGCACAGAATATCAAAGCCTTCCTAGACATGCAGAGGAGTGGAAATCCTAGTCTGACTTATCATCTGCTTCAATAGCTCCACGGGGCCTGGAGCCCCTTTGCTGGCCTGCTGCTCCCTTTGGATTTCTCCTTATTTCTCACTGAGTGATGAACTCTCTCAAAGCAACTACAGTGCTACACTTTGTGAGGATAAGGGATGGGTGTAGAACACAACCATGCTGTTACAAATTATAGAGCACCTCAAAGACAGCGGAGTACAGGTCCTGGTGCATCACACGCAGCACACGAGGAGGTTGTTCCTTGCTTTCCTAGTTAGAGAGTGAACTCATAACTGGCTTAACTTCTTCAAATAGGCAAACTAAAGTAAGGCTAATTCTTGTCTTCTGTTGCATATTAAGTTATACATACACCATTTTATTCAACCTGCACATTAATATTTTTGTTCATTTGAATTTGACATAACACCTGCCTCGTAGTGTACTGATTATGATTTGATTCACATTACCGCCTTCATATTAAATCATCATTTGTGCCTATTAATGTAACCTTTAGCATGATCAAAACAGTAATTAGGTAATTGCTATTATTCTTGAATGCTACTAAAAGATTTCCCCCAAAAGGTGGTGGTGATGACAGTGATGCACAGAAAGAATGGCTGATGAGACACTGAATAAACCAATCTCTTGGTACCCTTGTTAAATTAGATCTCTCTTCATTGATGGTTTCAGGCCCCCAAAAGGAACACGCAGGAAATATCACCAGAATTTTACCCACGTTATTTGTACCATGATGTCATGGGATTCGTATGAATACATTCTCACAGAATCTCTGACCGCACGATTTATATTGCTGCAGTCTGATGAAAACCATGTGCCTCACGTCCTAGAAAGAACACACTGCCCATTTGGTGCAAAAGACACCTACTGAGTCAGTTACATATTTGGGGTTTTGTTTGTTTGGCTTTTTAACTGTAGCTTTGTCAGGCTTACAGCCTTAATTGCACATTTGTACAAAGGAGAAGAATCCAGAGCATTTTACAATAGGTATTGTTTAGTCTAGGACTGAGTTATGCTCAAGTGGGATAAAAATCTACATTTCATCTTTTCTATTACAGCCTCCTGACTGCAGCCAAGAACTACTTCTTGGAATAAAAAGCAACATTTCTTCTCATGGTTGCAATTGTTTTTACTCCTTTCACTAACAAATCATCTGAAAATTTCCATTTCATTTTTTCTCCCTATTTTTAGGAACACTGACAGAAAATTCAAGTCATGTAAATGTTTTTCCAACCTATCTCTGCATTTCCCTCATTATGTTTGCTTTGGGAATGATTTGTCTTACTGTCTCTGTGACTTTCCCCATTTCTTCATAAAAGCTACAGTTCACCAGGCATAGAATAATTATTTTTAAAAGGAAAAAAAAAAAAAGCAGCAACAAGAAAAAAAACAAAAACAATTAACAAAGTCTTATATGGCCAAGATGGTTAACTAAACATCATAAAACACTCAGATGTGGAGGGCTCCTGATCCAGTATCTAAGCATATATGCCAAGTGAATGCCAAACATTACAAAAGAGAGAAACTAAGAACGGTCGGTCGTGGGAAACCCAAAAGAAGCAGAAAAGGGATAAAGCATTTGAATAAAGTATTTAACATATCCAGTTCATCCAGTTCTGCTCCTTCTTCCTCATCCGGAAGAAAAGCCTATTAATGTATTCTGCAGATGAAGTCTCCTCTATGAAACATTTAGCATATTACATTATTTTTCTATTATTATTATTTCAAAAACATTTACTCTGAGAAGATGATCACTTTCCTTCTCAATATTAGCACATGCACTGTGGAATGCAGATTTTAATAGAACGCAGTTGTAGAAAGGATAGGTCATTTTAAGTCTCAAGAGGAGATGTGGCTCAGTCTGGAGGCAAAACAATATATGTGAGGTTAAAAAAAAGACTCAGATTCAGCCCTTGCATTCTCCCACACCTCTGGCTGTCATTTACATAGGAGGCTGAAATAACAAATTTGTATGCTGCTACAGAACTGGGAGATATTAAAGATTAATTAGCAAATTTTCTAAATCCAATCCCCAGGACGGTATCTAAGTAAGTCAGCAGCAACTTTTGGTTGATCCACTGTTCTAGAGATGGACTCTTATGAGCACGATTTGTATTTGGGTCACCAAAGTGCCTCTTGGACACTCAAGGCTTTGCGCTGATGTCAGGTATCCCAGCTGTTGGGTTGTGAACAAACCCAAACTTAAGCGTCAGCTGCTCCACCAGTATAACAGTACATTTATTCTGGTAAGGTGCATACGTGGATCTTCCTCATCTCAACCCAGAGCTAGGAGAGGAAGGGCAGTTTCACCCAACACTTTTGCACAGATTCAGGAGTTTGGCCTTGTCCTTAGTCAGCCCTGGCTGGTCCAAAAGGCAGGGGGTGTTTTTGAATGATACCAAATACCCTTCCCATGAGAGAGGAAAACAGAGGGGTTTCTCATCACTTGCTGGGGTGAATTATAAGAATTATGTGAATGGATGGGGAATTTCTTTTTGAAGAAGACCCACTTTCTCCATTCCTCCTGAAGGAATAAAGACGTGCAAGGGCATATTTCTTTGTGCTGCTGCCAAATAGTGGATAGTTATCATCATAATTAAAGAAACAAATTGCCAAAAACAAATATTATTTGCAGATGGATTCCTGTCTTCTGTGAAAATTCTCTGTTTACATTTCAAATGAATGGAAAAATAAGATTACGCATTTGAAAAAGCCCCAGGCCAGCCATTAGGAGAGATAGGGGAGCTCTGAACTTTCTCCTGCAAAACACACCTGAAAGACTTTCTAATTTCTCAGCATGTTGACATTATTTAAATTCCTGTCTTCCTGAAATATAGCCAATGCTGAAGCTCTAGCCCCCAGAAAATAAACTCTTGTTTAATAATGTGATGGGTAAACGTATCCAGGAAATGTCACAAAATAAATCTGAGATAAATTAAACAAAACTGACTTCCTTTCTTATGTCAGATGCCTCTAATTTTGGCAGCTTGGAGTAACAAAGGAAAGAAAGCAAGCACTTAGAAATGAAAATGTCTGTTTAGCATCAGTGCAGTGAAGGAAAATGAGCACATTTCCAAATCTGTAACAGAATATATGACACATGACCTGGGTCTTCTACACTGTACGTAAGCTTCTCATTGGTTTCAGTAGGAAGAACACTTCTTTCTTTGCAATGCTGGCTATTTTTTAGGAATTTGGGCTTAGTAAGGCTATGCTTCAGAGGATGCTGAAAGCTCTATTCCATCCATCCTGTACAATGCTAGATAAGCTCCCACTCCTTGACTTTCAAGATGACAGTTTCCTACAAACCATCAGCTAAAATAACAAAGCATCAGGACAGAAGTCTAACTGCCACCAGGAACAGATCTGTGGAATTACAGATCATGGAAGTCATTAATTAACGGTAAACATTGTTTCTCCATTGATGGCGGACATGGAGAATTGGCAGTCAAGGCTTCCATGGGCTGTTGATAAAGAACCTTATCAAATTAAAAACTAATAACATGTGAAGAAAACTACACGCACTTGGTATGAAGGAAGGGCATTTGGGGTCAAAGCAAAATATGAAAGACAGAGCCTGCAGTCTTCCTTTGTGATAAACTTCATTAAGCACCTGGCCCAGCTTTTTACTTCCTTCCCAGCAGAACTGCATTCTCTTTTGCAGGGTGATCTCCAGTGCAGGGTTACACACAGACTTTTGGGAGGGCTGAATGCCATGAGAGCACAAGAGGCAGGATGTGTGGGCTGCTACCTGAGCTTGTCACCCTTTGACGATGAGTTGCTTAGCTGACTGAAATAAGGAAACAGTTATGTTTGCACCTGGCTGAGTCCTTTAGATCTTGCTAAAATATAGATGACCATCAAATATAGATTTGATGAGATTGAATATGAAATTTGCCTAAGTTTTGCGAGTAGAGATTATTTATCTATTTTTTTAATTTGGCCTGATTCTGAATACCTTATGGATGCCTACTCATGTGCCATTCTAACCTGACTCATTGCTCTGGATTAAGGGCTTCATTTCTCTAAAGCAGCAGATGCTGCTCTGATTGCACAGTCACATGCCCTTGGGAGTAAGCCACCCTTAGCAATATATTTTGAATAGAAGTGGAAAAGTCTTTCACAAGAAAAGATAAGCAGGAATTAAAGAACAGACTTATCCCTTGAAACAAACCAGGGTAAAAAGAAAAGGTTCTGTTGGCCAAGTTTTGCCCCTCTAGTTTGGGTTATTCCATACACCACTATTTCTCACTTAAAAAAACAACATACATATCTCCTTTTCTGAGCCTTCATGTTTAATGCCTCTTTGGGAGCATATAGGTAGCACTGAATGCTGAAGAGACAATGCCTTCTGCAGCCCTGGACCACCAGGATGTGACTTCATTGACCACAAGCAGCAAGCTGACAGGCAGTCCATCTGGCATGAGGTGATTCCAGTACTGCAGTCACTGGTGACTCAGTGGGCAATCTAGAGGTACACCACGTAGGGGTAGGCTGTGTTTAAGCAGCCATATCTAATGGGGACAATGATACAAGCAGTAGAACAGCAATGGCAAATGAAAGAAACTTATTTTCAGCAGATTATTCAGAGGGGGAAAAAAATCTCTAACAAAGCATCAACTTTGCCCCAAAAGAAATCGCTCATATCAAATGATTTGTTCTCCCATAGAATCCTCCATCTGGCTGGGGACTCACAGAAACTAAACATTTCCACAGCAGCCTTTGAGAAAGGAAATATCATCATCTTCACATGGATGACAAAAGCAAGGGGCAAAGAATGATATCCTTAAGATTATACAGAATGGAACAAAGAAAAACACCCAGAACATGCTTGTTCAGCTCTGGAAGGGTTCTTGGAAGCATGAGACAGTTCCATATATTATGATCACAGAGAATCACATGGTGTAAAAGAGGGGATGGGAAAGTCTCACTGCTTCCCACAGGAAACCCCACAGTAATAAGCCTGGGGAAGGAGTATTCCCAGAAGACTTTTTCCCACATCACTTATTTGAGGGGGTGGGACTTCAAACCTCAAAATATGCAGCTTGACCTGACATACTTGTTTTTGCACAGTAAGTTTCAGACAGACAAGGCAGCTTCCACTAAAAGCATCCTACTACTGCTGTACAGTTGCAGAAATTTATTTGGAGCGTTTTCTGAGCCAGCTATCTCCACACCAATCTTCCCGTGTCTTGTTACAGGAGAACTAAGGCAAGCAAGCTTTCCAAAGGAGAAAGAACCCTTAAGGTCTGATTAGTGGAAGACACTGCATGGTTCCTTCCTCTGTGGGAAGAGAGGAATGCAGCCTGCCTTACACTCCAAAAGTAGAGTCCCGAGGGCCAGGTATTCTTGAGCATTTATCCTACACTTGACACCACCTGACATCCTATTACAGTAGATCTACTGTGTGTCTTTCCTCCTTGCCATCCCAGTGATATTGCTTCACAGTAATGAAGCAGCTAAGAACGAAAACGGTAGAGCTTATTTAGAATGAAAAAAGCATTGCTCATTTTTCTGCAGTTTCTGCACAGCTTTGCAGTTGCCCTAGGTAGGTCACTACCTTCTCAAAGCAACTGAAATAAGGAAATTCCTCATTTCTTTCCCAAGTAATGATACCAATGAATGTTACACCACTATGTACTAAATCAGCATAACCCTTCATGGCTCATATGTCTTGAAAGTGTTTATTCAACTTGTTTTTAGCTGAAGAGGACTGCAGCACGCTAGTGAAAAAGAGGGGAGAAAAGGAGACAGGCACTAAAAAAGCCTGACTTACTGCTCCAAATAACTACTATAATCTCATAACGATGAGAAATTTCTAAAGAAAATTGTTTTCTTCCGTATTACTGAGAATCACAGAGGCTCCCAATAAGAGCCAGAAACTTTGAAAGGAAGGGGTGTTTATGCGAATGCGTGGATTTAAAAGTCCAGCCAAGCACAGAACAAAATCAAGGCAACTTCAGCCTCCAGAGAAATAACCTTCAAATCGCAATTTGACAAACAATATCAACAACTATCAGAAAAGCAAGCAATCCAGCTGACTGCGGGGTTTTCATTCCCTTCTCAGCAGTGTGACCTCATCACAGTCGCACTCGCACAGAATCCTATTACTGCTGCCTCAGCTGCAGAGCTGCAAGACAAAGGAAGGTTACAGACATCACTCCCTTCTGTGCCTTGCTAATCAATAGTTTTTATCTAATTTCTTTGCTTCAAGATACAGGAAAACAAGGTGCTGCATCTGAAATGAAAGGCTGGGAATAACTGAGCTTTGAGGGAATCAATAGAAAATAGAATAGCTGACAATGTCATTCACTGAAACACTATGAAAAAAGAGCTGAAGTTCCTTTAATTATCTACACATTTGTATTTTTAACACTGACTTAGTGTCCGCAGAAACACTGGCATTGTATAAAGCTATTCTGGTTTCAGCATTTCTTGAGCTCCTGGTTAGTCTGCACCGTTTCCTTATATTCCTATTCTGGGGGGAAGTTTCCCTTTTGGTGTCAGTTTAGGGCTCGGTATGAAGCATCTGATAGCTTGCTACACTCAATGGATAACTTACATGTGACAACATAGCATCTGAAGCCTGGCTAGCAGGATCAGTGTAACTCAGCTGATGGACAGTTAACGGACAATGGACATATTTTCTTTCTCTAAAGTCCTAGGTGATTTTTAGCAATGCCACGTTGTGCGATTTCCTTAAACACATTAATAAGAAACATGAAAGTCCAGCAGTACTTAAACTAGAACCAAGAGAATTAAGAGATTCCCCTGACAGTAGAAGTAGCCTGCATGTAGCTGACTCAGAAGAGAACAATAAATCAGAGTTAAGAGATGTAAAATGGAAGTGCCAACTTTAAGCATTCTCTGCCTCCTCCAGCGCACCAAAGGGCTTCTCTCAACTAAAGCACATAGAAAAAAGTTGATAAGGCTGCATAGCCCACTCCACTTGCCTTAGTGGCTCTCCAGAGAATCTTTCATGCAGACTATCAACAGCAGCACAAACCCACTCCTTTCCCCCAGCTCAAAATCTAGTAGTGTTCCTGTGGGAAGTCATTAATTCCTTACAGCTGGTGGATCTCTGCACTCCTGACAGGCAGCTGTGTTACTGCATCCTTCCCTGCCCCCACAAGGGTGAATTAACACTTTCCCAAAAGCCCTTCACCAAACCAACGTGCACTGTTACACATGCTCTTGCTTTGCACCAGCATTTTATGTCCTAGGCAGCAGGAGGGACTTTGGAGTGGAACAAAACCATCCAGACTCTGCTCTCCAGAGCCCCTTTGAATGCCTTTCACCTAAGGGACTTCAAGATCACAAAGACAGAACTTACCAAGTATGTACAGTTTTCCTGCTGAATGTGTGCATAAATTTGTGCAAAACTGAGGAACAAGGCACCTATCATACATCCATGCTGTTCAGGATTCTGAACTGAGTCATTCCCATACCTGCCTCACCTAGGTTTCCTCAGTC
This sequence comes from Tetrao urogallus, assembly GCF_951394365.1. Classification (NCBI taxonomy): domain Eukaryota; kingdom Metazoa; phylum Chordata; class Aves; order Galliformes; family Phasianidae; genus Tetrao; species Tetrao urogallus. The sequence goes on along the minus strand of NC_136829.1, from coordinate 11,983,032 downwards.
AGCGCCTGCCATACTGCAAAATGCAGCAGCACTCTGTTCTTCGTACTAAAAATAAGAGAAATCCCCTTTATCCAACTGGTTAATGGTTAGCTTGGTCAGAGTACAGACAGACTTTTCTTCTTTGTTTGGAGGGATTCAAACCCACTTGTCCAGGGACGTTCCCTGCTTAGAGGTAATGATACCACTGGGTTGCTGTAGAAAAGAAATGGTTCCCAACATCCCCCCTCACATTGTAAAGGATAGCGAGTCCTGCTTTACAGTAAGGGGAAAAAACAGGGACTGGAAAACTTACCTTCAGAAGAGTGTTCCAAGCAGCTAATCCCACATGGAGAGAGATGCAAGGCCCCAGCCCTGAGCGAGGAGCCTGAGCTACAGCTGAGCGTGCCCGTGTCCCTGGCAGCGCTGCCTTCCCTGGCAGCCATTCTGAGGCTCCTTGCTCAGGGCTGGGCATCCCACGAAGGGGGCAGGCATTGAGAGCTCCCTGTTTTGGCATCCATAGAAGACTTGGGGCCTGCGTCTGATGTGGGCTTGTTGCTCCCTTTTCAGCTCATGCTGCTTGTAGAACAGCATCTTCTTAAAGCTTACGCTGTAGAAATCGTGAAATCGAGGGAATGAGGAATTTATGTCACAAAAAGCAGCTCTTGCATACAAACTGTAACTGCTCCACAGCTGAGACTTCTCAGCCAGAGTAAAACATTGTTTTTCAGTAAACTATGAGATTTAATTTTTGTATAATTACGTATAATTAATATGGTTAGCATATAGCATCTACAACCTCCCAAAAATGCAGTGCAAGCGCCAGCTACTTCAAGATGCTACTTTACTGCAGCTTGTAATCCTGTTTTGGAATGCTGTGAGTTTGCTCTAGAAGGGATTGCTTTAATTTAAGGTTTTAACTGTAACAGTCTATAAAACTCATTCAGAATAAGGGGCGTGCTTCTGTTTAATGGATAAACCATTTTTTTCTGAATTGAACTTTTATAAATCTGCCACGAGCCAGGATTTTAAATAAAAATGCCCATTTAATATAACGAAATGCTACTCACATGTTAAACAGTGATCAGTTTTCTTCTTCTTTCTTCCTTTTCCTGTGGGCCACATAACTGCTTGCAATATTGGAAACTGGACAGTGTAAAGCAGAAGAGTGAAGATAGATGGATAACCACTAACAAGCCCAAAGCTGAGGTGCAGCAAAGGCAAGAACTGCTCTGCAGTATACATTTGTACAGTTGATTGACTGTTGCTTTGATGCTAACCTGGCACAAAGATCAGCTGCTTACCCAGGGAAAACTACCAACACAAGCAATTCTTGCTTTCCAGACTAATAGTAAATTCAATTTAATTTTGGTAAAGTTTCAGATTTAAAAAAAAAAAAAAAGGAGACATTTTTCAAAATGTCAAAACATTTCATGTTGACATTTTTAATGTGAAATGTTTGTCTCAGAAATGCCAAAAAGAATCATTTTGACATTTTCCTAATTGAAAGATTTTGCAAATTGGTATTTTTCATTCAAAAGTTCAGGTAATATTTTTTAAAAATCACCTTCTTTATTGAAAGCTAAATAGCTCAAAAATGAAATGAAATACTTCATTTCAGGTCAAATAAAATATTTCCCATTGATCAAATGCAGCTTTAGCATTTCTCTGAAAAGTTCAGTTTTGGCTGAACTCTCAACAGTTCTTATCTTGGTTTTTATTATTAAAAGAAAGAGAGGGAGGGAGCAAAGTCTTGTCTGAATTTAGAATTGGTGCTTAATAGATTTCTTGTTCTGTCTTTTCTTAGGTTCATAAATAGGTTCTTGCATCTTAATAAATGATTGTGCATTACCTGAACAATGTTAGATAGCAAAGTGTATTTTTTACTCCACGTCAAACATGAGATAAAACGTTTAACTTGAGCTTCTTTAGCTGATGGATTTTATTCTGCATTTGCCACAGTCTAAATTTTTTTGTTGAAGTTTATTCACCACCAGAGGGTTCAATTCACACATACATCTGTGACTTGGTTTTGGTTGGGGCATGGTCTCCATTTTGTATTTATGAAGCTATATTAACACTTGGGAGAGCAGCCTATTTTTCCTGAAATAACATCAGCCAAACAAAGTTACAAGCTATAAATCTGGAGATAGCTTAGATTAATTAATAAATGAGCTGGGCCAATGCATCGTTTCATTCCTTAATGGTGAAATCTCAGGCTACAGAAGGTTAGAAATCCAGTGAAATGTTTCGTGCCCAGTGCCTGATTTATTTTTTGCTAGGCTGCGTTCAGAGCTGGCTAAAGCAATCCGAGAGCTGCGAGTTGGTTTCATGGAGATATTGCCCTCTATGGAGAGTGGATCAAGTTGCAGATGTTTGAAAATGGTCAGTCCTCACATCTAGACTTCAAAGAGGGCCCAGGGTGGGGGACCAGGATAGAAGCCAGGAAATAAGAAAGAGGCCAGACATCCCAAACTGCCAGAGAAGTATCACAATAAACTACCAAATATAACTTTATAAGTATCTGAGTGGATAAAGAACGTGAGTATGAAATTTAACCTGACCCAGGAACTGTCAGCATCAAAGGAAGAGGTCCTAACTTTTCCTTCCTTTGCTGCACTTCTACTGATTATTTTATGTGTGGTCAATCTCTTACTGATGTAGGAAGTCTGCTCCAGATAAGGAAAAAGGTGTAGATTCCATATTGACATTAGTAACATAATTGTTTCATATGATATCTCAAAACTAGATGGGGAAAGCACAGTCTTGGTCTTTAAAATGGATGAAATATTGGTCGTAATCTCTTCCATGGGTACTAATGATCAGTGGTTCACTGGAAGGACATGTGGGGTACAATGCTTCATCTTTTACCAGACAATATTTTCACTATAGATTTTTGTGGTAGAATACAGCATATACATGTTCAATTTACTGATGAGAACACAGTAGAAAATATCGTGTGCATTTGGATAAAGAAGTGAAAGAATGAATGAAAAAATCAGTTCAGTAAGGAGACATACAAGGCTTTACAGTTAGGTAAGAACAGCTAGTTACCCAGAGCGCACTGGAGAGACCAGACAAGAATCTAGATATTACCACAGATGGCAGGCTGAGAAAAATCCAATAACATCATACGAATTTTTGGAAAGTGGCATCACTTCCAGGACACGTGAAGCCATCTTTCCAGTCAACTGATCACACCCAAGGCCTTGCCTTGAGCCCTCTGTGTTCAGTACGGTACTTCCAAAAGGTGTAGACCACTGGGAGAGAATCCAAAGGAGTGCTATGAAAGTATGAGAAATTCAAGTACATAAGGAAATCTTGATGGAACATAGGTTGCTTAGGGTAGAGAGGAAAAGATGGGAGGAAGACATGAGAGCACTCCACACAAAGGTAAACCTGTAGGAGATAAAATGTTCTTCATGTTCATTTTTAGCTGGACAAGAAATAAAGGAAGTTAAATGGCAGAAAGGAACGTGTCACATGAACGCAAACTATTATTAATTAATTACCATTATTAATTTATTCATACTACGCAGTGTGTCTGCCAACATGCTGCACAACATTGCCAGGCTATGGGCACTTATGGTTAGTTACTACTAATAAAGTCCACCCCAGAGACCCATCTGGACATCAGCCAGCTGCTCTAGTCTTTCTTTTATTTTAAGTTGCTTTACTTTCTCAGACCTATGAATGAAAGCATTCTACATGTTTGATGTTGAACTAGTTGTTTTATGTCCCTTTACTTATTTACTGATGGAAAAGAAGAGACGTGACAGCTGTTTTGGTTCTGTTGCTTGGGTGCAACTTGGCCAAGAGAAGCGGTACAACAGGGCTCATGATCTGGGCTCTGCTGACGCAGTAGAGCAGTGACAGCTCTTTTCAATTGCAACTTGATTGATTATAGCTAGCAGATATTCATTATCATTAATAGAGTATCTCAACAGAACATATTTGGACTCAAGAAGTCAAGGGGTTAAGATCCTAGGCGGTGTAATAGAGACCTATGGAGTTAGATGGATGACACAAACATCAGTCAGGACCAACATCTATAAAGAATATCTATTCCCTGCACTGTTTCTTTGCATCTTTTTCCTAAGTACCATTCCATTTAGAAACATGATATGCAGAGTAGGAATGTTTGCAAGTCTGGTCTTTTTTTCTGTTAAAAGAAAGAATTTAGCAGCAATTAAACTCTGATTTTTGACAATTATTTTATTTTAAACAAAACTTAGTAATTCAAAAAAGCTCATAATTTTCTACATGAAACAACCCCCTTTTCTGTTTGAAGTCAGTTTTTTATTTGTTTCAAATGCACGTTTTACAGCCATAAGCAGAACATCAAAATGATGTTCTCCAAAGAACTGAAAGATTGAGAAATTTCATGTGAGTGAAAATTGAAAAAAAAACCAATTTCAAAATATCACAGAATTTCATTTCATTCATTTCCCATCCAAGTATTGCCAGGAAACTAACAGCATTGGATTTTCACCATCTCTGAAAATATTGGAGAAAACTCCGTGGTTGTGATTCATTAAGGCAATACCCACATAGCTGTGGGTAGGTCTTGTCTCACCTAGTCTGAGACATCTACGGTGTTGAAATCCATGTCTGAGCTAGTCATCACAGCCTCCTTTAATGTCAACATGCTTGTGTGATGCATTATTTTATGGTAGGCATCTTAAACAGGCCACATGCATCCTATTTCTCTCTATCGGCAATGAAGGGAATCTAGTTCAGGTGGTGACTTTGCCTCGTTGATGTCTTATGCTAAGCATTCATATTTCTATATAAATGAAACAGTGATAACATTGGGAGTCAGACACAAAAGGTAACACTCAGCATAGGTTAAGACAAGCACGATGAAGTCTACAGGAGGTGTAATCCTCTCTTCACCACCTACTAAATGGGACCTGGACCATCTTCTCCAGGGCACTTGCTTGGCCATCTGCTTTCTTCTATGTTGTGTTGGCTTTTCATTTGTTGCTAAAGGCAGGGATATGTAGGTGACTTTGATAGTTTTGCTTTCTGTAGCCCCAAGGGCTTCAGCACAGAAACGAGATTTCATTCAGACACTGAAAAGACAGAAAATGTGTAAAAAATTGTAGTGATGTTCTCAAGGTTGTTGGATTAACTTCCTTTTGCTGTCACTGACAATGATTTATCCTGGTTGTTTAAATTCTGCTGGTAGCTATTATGCCGTGAGGGCAATTATGCTCTCCCGTGCCGAAACAGAATTTTCCAAAGCCAAGCAGGAATCTCCTACTTTTTCTTGGTGCTCTTTGGATTACGGTTCTAGAAACATGCACAAGGGAAATAAAATCTTTACCCTTGCTACCTTGACATTTTCATGTAGGTCATTCACTCTTTCACCACAGTTCTCTAGTGCAATACTGCAAGCTCCTTAAGAATCACAATTGACAGAAATGTCAGCTAATGTATATGAAGTATGTCTTCACTCAATAGATGGAAACTAGTGACAAAGCATTGCTTGCATTCTTCCACCTCAACCTCATTTACCCAATTTCAGTGTTCTGGCTTTCCAAGCAATTTCTCTCACTTTAGAAGCTGGTAACATAAAATATGTGAAACCAGTACTTAGAATGTACGAACAAACCATTTCAAATTAAACAAAGAGAATTTCTTTTCTTTTTTTTTCTCATGTGATAGATGGTGCTGGATAAAGCAAAAGCCACCGTGAACCAATCTGCAAAAATATACCGTAAGGATGTAATGGAGGACAGAATATGGTCAGAGATGAAGTGCTGAGAGCCATGAGTTAGCAGTGGAGCAGCCAGCGGTTCCACATAGCGGGATTCAGTACAAATGTGGTTATTGTGCTGCAGATGTGTGCTGGCTCAGATGGAGCCAGATTGGCCACAGCTCCTCCTGAAATGCAGTCAATCCACCCCCACAATGAAGACTGATTAATCTGAGGCCTAAACTCCATACTCATCATTATCATCATCATCAACGACAACAACAAGAAGTTAAAAAATCCCTCTAAAGCCTTTTGATGGTTTTATTGTCCAGAGTCTCAGAGGAGCTACTGATAGAAAAACTCACCATTGAAGTACTGATGTGATACAGAAGAGAATGATTAAAACTTCATCAAAATAATTCAAAACAGGCTTTCTTTTTTAAAAAAAGTTTATGAACTGAAGTTTTTTTTAACATCTCATTCTTCCTATCTTTGTACCACTACTCTCACAGACTACAGTCATTGGCAAATGACAGCTGCCCTCTTCAGAAAAACGGAGCCCATTCTCCAATGACCGGTACTCAATTAACTCTGGCACGTGGATAGTGACAAAGAATCTGAGGCACAGGTCAGAGCTTGTGCGCTATAAAGGCACAGGCCAAAATGACAATCATGCTCCAAAAAATAGGTAAGTACTGGAAGGCTTCTCTGCTGAGGTATTCATCTTCAGTTCAAGTCAGATGGTTTATCCAAGTCTCAAAGGTTATTTATTTGATGTGCGTTATTCCACTTCATGTTCACTGTGGGAGCTGTCAGTGCCTCAGAAAATCAGCTCCTAAATACAGAACAGTTCTGGGACTCTCTATCTTGATCCTTCTTTGAATCCTGTCCTTCTTTGACTGCTGTTCTTGTTTGCAGCATGGAGTACCTGCACAATCCATGTAAGTGCAGAGACAGTCTGGCTCACCTCCAGTTGTGCCCTTTCCTGTAAGATTAAGGTGGTGAAGAATCCATCTACCAAGAAGATAAGCAATGTTTTCTCCTTCTCTTGCCTTTCTGTTCAGTTCACAGATCAGGTCAGGAGTTGATTCAATGAAGACATCCAAGATGGCACAGGAGTGGAGGAAAAGAGAGGAACTCTTTGCCACGAGAAAGGGGAACGCGTGGCAAACCAGCCCAATTACAGTGATGGGAATGAAACTTCCAAGTCTTGGGAAGTCCAAGGCCAAAAGAAAGGGAAAAGTTTCCTCCCACACTTACACTCAGAATCCAGGGGGGATCTTTCCCTCTTTGGTGAGTTGTAAAGGATGTTTGAGCATTGCTCAGAGCAGTACCAAGCCTAATACATACAATAACTTCAGCCAAATCTCCCAGCCATCACATCACATGAATTTGCATTGAAGCTTAGTTGCCTGGGATTTTTTTTAATGGTGAACATATTCAGCTCACTATATATTCTCATTGTGTAATCATCTATCCATCATCTAGTATATGCACAGCTATAAAAGCACAAACCAGATCGTCATTGTTATTTTTTGAGAAAATATTCCTTTGTTCAAGCGTGAAGCTTCGTCTCCTTCAGCTGTACTGGGTTTTAGTTATTCTAAAATCTGACTTTATAAAAACCTTCTGCAAAAGCAGATAAAATGAAGGCTTTCTCTGTGTAGGAGTGATTAGTATTCTGTAGTGTCACTGTACATTTTCATACAGATTTTTTGTGTGTTTTTCCCCCTTCAGAATAGTACATTTGTGGGCTCTACATATCTTAAAATAGATTGAAGATAACATTTCTTAAAATCTACACTTGGGCCCCGTAATTCTGCAAGTTTTCCGCAACTTTTGAAGGATTATTCACATTAGGAAGACAAAATGTCAGCAACTGCATTTCTGGGGCCAAAAGTAAGTAACATTGTTTGGAAAGAAGGCTGAAAAAAAAGTCAATTAAAAAAAAGTCAATAAAAGCTCTATGTGCTTTTATTTCCTAGGAATGTAAACATCACAAACATGACGTAGTTTAATTATTTCTGCAATACGTTTGTGGAAAATAGATATTTCCTAATGACATAAGATTATCATAATGACAAGGACACAGCTTTGCAGCGAGCTCAGTATCTCCTGAGCAGTGCTGAGCACTCAGTGCCACTCTCACTGCAGTTGGTGGCAGCTGCAGTTGCTCAGCGCACTGGAGAATGGGGCCTTGACTGCCTTGCAGCTCACAAATATTCAAAAAACATCGATGAGACTGTTGCAAAGCTTGGGCCTCAAATACGTCACTGGAGCACTCAAGTGAGATATGGTATCAAGACCTGAGCAAATATTTAAAGGAGAAGCAACTCAAGGTGCACAACCCAACCAAGGCGCCGTTGGAGTTGATCCAGTGCCTAACATCAGGTTAAAAAGTGTAAAAAGAAAACAAGACCAAGAACCAAAAATATTGTATTGACCATAGCTTTAGAATGGAGTGGAGCCCCTCAAAAACAAAAAATCTTTTTTTTTTTCCTCTTCTGTTCCTGCACATTTTATTTATAATATCAAACATTTTTTTTTAAATTCTTGTCAGCCATGAACAGCATTTTCCTTTCTTGTTTTCTGCACGGACATTACATACATAAGCAATTGCTTTAACCCTAGGATCATTCCATTGACTTCAGCAGTATTTACTAATATGTTCAGAGTTGGGCACATGCTTAATTATCCAGTAGAAAAACCTTAAATAGTTTTCCAATATGGGAAGGCTGTTTTAGGTTAACTACAAATGTGATTTGCCTTGTGGGAACCTCTGTCTCACTTCCATGATTGAGGGCAAACCATAATGGAGCAATGGACACATAATGCACTTAACTCCACTTTTTAAAACAATATTTTATTGATTGAACAGAAAATCTCAAGTCTGTGGATTTGCTCTCTACGATGCCAGCCAATAACTAAAAGAAAACGAAGGGAGGAGAGTGGTGGGGAGCACCAACATTTCACATTTCTGAAATTTTAACCCTTTCCAGTTTTTTTCTTTTTAAGACTCTCGTTTCAAAAGATGGAATGAAACAAAGCCCGAAGGGTTTCTTTGGCAGACTAATTGGAAACGCAGATAGAGAAGAAAGGCAAACAGAGACAGTCCAATTTATGTCACAGCTCACTACATTAGAGAATGTCTAAGCCCTGAATTTTTTCTCTGTTCGTGCCAGCACTCCTTTGATGATTACTTTATCTGAAAAAGATAAGACATTATGAATTTGATTATGGCATCACTCCATGTGGTTTGACACAGCCTCAAGCACATTGGCAAATTGCTGTCTGAGCAGTTCCATTATTATTGCATAGCATGGCTCAGATTTAAGGACTAAGCTGTAATAAATATAGAATTAAAAAAAACCACAACAACCAACAGTCACTCTTAGCCTTTAAAGAAATTACTCTTTTAAAGTCACAGTGTCTTCCCATGACTTGCAATGTCATTCAGTAAAACATCAATAATTGCCGTCCTGAGTATTACCTGTAAGCTCAAAGCAATCCCAGAGCCCAGCTCCACAATGCTGAAATGTCATTTCTGACCATCTTTGAAGAATTTAATCAGTACTTAAATTGCATGGGACTGACAAGAAGAACTGTTGACAGCAGTTTCTTTGAGGCTGATCATACAGTTTTCAAGCTGAATGTTAGGACTGTGAAGTATTTTAAGTAGAACAGTGCAGTAACTGTAATTTTAACAAGAGGAACATTTTGCGTGTTTGGTTTTTTTTTCTATGCATTAGGCTGGAATTTAGGCACTTCACAGTCTCTTAGTTTAAGGACTTCAGTCTCAGAACAAAGAAAAGCAACATATATTACAATTCAGGGTAGGTCATCGGAAGAGCAAACACATCACTGCCACCAGGAGTTCAGAAAACTGGTTACATGTTATTATTATGCCTTAAAAACACGGGACTACAGTCAGAGGGAAATCTAAGGAATTCTGAACTGGGACCATTTACATTTACTTCCCATCCTTCCTTCCGTAGAGACCCTAAAGCAAGAAGAGCAACAGAGTTTGTGGAAGACCTTACATGAGAAGTTGAAGACATCCCGACCAAAGCAGGAAAGCTCTTTGTGAACACGGTTAATTGGACTTGCCAATATGCATAATCTATTTGGAAAACAGTGCTTTCCAGCCCTTCAGCGAGGATGTGGCCATAACACAAGGTTTGTTTTCAGCCACATCTGGGAGAGCAGAAACTTCCAGGATGGAGCAGAGGCTCAGAAGAGTGGAAGAGGACAATTTTAAATAAGAGTAAAATGACAGGAAAGGAAAAGAGCAGGAAAAGAGTGACTGCTCCCTTTTGTACCATGCGTGTAACCCAAAGGCTAAATCTTTTGTTAACTGGCAAGTAATGTCCTAATTTTGCTTCATTAGAAGCAAAGCGGAAATCTCCCGAGGTATCTTGAAAGATGCCAAAATATGATCATATAACCCACATGCACTGCTATCATACACCCAGCTGATCTGGGAAGCAGTTTTAAAGTAAAGCAAGAGCATTAAAGCCAAATAAAGGAGTGAAAGAACTTATCTACTGAAGGAGGTGCACGCAGCAGATGGCACTTGCAGGAGCAACAACAAGCACGCGGCTGTGCATCGCTGTGTGTGAGCACATGTGGCTGCATGTGTGTCTTTCATTTCTCAGGACTTAAGCATGCTACTGTTTCCTAAGAAGGTCCCTCCTGATTGATCCAGGTGTAAAAAAGTTACAAGTGATAACAGGTCTGGGGCTGCTCATTTCCCACAGCTTAAAGCTCACTGCATGAGTCACAGGTACTGCAGCAGCCTGCGTGCAGGGTTCTGTTCTGCAAAGGCCTCCTCCTAAAAACCACTTCTAACTGTGCAGCTTTCCTGGGCCTGCTTCTGCATATCAGGGCTGCATACCCCAATTCTCTGTCTGCAGAGCTCGCTTCCTTCTCAGCTGACATTGTGAGCACAAAGCCAAAGCAAAGGGGCCCCCCGGCTTTGATGTGCTTCACTAGGAGCCAAGAAAAGTGTATAGAGGGTATTTTAATAATTAAGAATTATGGATATGAAAGCAAAGCTATTAGCGTTGCCAAGTTCGGCCACAGTCTTTGAAACGAACTCTGTCAAAATGTGTTTCTAAGAAGAAATTATGTTATAAATTATTTTTATGGAATGTTCCAAAGTTAAATGAATATTTAGGCTGTAGTTCATGAAAACCTCCCTCTTCTGAAAAAAAATGTTTTCATTTTTCAGATTTCTCTTTGTCAGCATTTCTAACAGTAAAAATGACAAACTTTCATGGGTAGGTGCCAGTGGAGACAGCTGTATTTTATTATTGAATACTTCTGGTGCTTAGTTTGGCACCAGTCCTGTTTATATTGCTAGTAAGATTTCATGCAAGCCTTTGCAAGGTCTTGTGTTTAAACTTAAATGTCTGATATGGTTTGTAATTGATTCCACCCAGTTCCTTCCCTCCTCCTTCTCGGTCCATTTTGTAAAGGAGAATTTATCACTGTGTGGGGAACACAAACCTTCCAGTTCTGCAAATTCAAAGACAAAAATTCCACAGCAAGATCCTAGAAACCTCTGCTGCTATTATGATTCTCTTCAGCTGCTAAGGGAATGTATTCATCCCCACTGTTCCTGCCCTTGGATTCTTATTTTTGATGTGTTTTGAATAACTAACTTTTCTCAAGGTTAAATCAAACAAACCTGTCTGCTTCCCAACTTAGAGCAAAAATCTTTATATGCATACCCCCTATGCCTTGATTTTTTTTCTCTTCTGCCAGAACCTCTATGCTCACTGTGGCTACACCACGCTGCTTACTACGTGCTTGCATACTCAGTGGATATGTGAATATGAAAAACCAACTTCATCATAATATGCCTTAAATACGAAGATGGTTTGCTTTGGTGCCTTTCTGCAACACACCACAGAGGTGAGCTTCCTTTCTGTCAGGGCTCATGTAACATAGGTCACTAAGGTCAGAGGATTTGCTTCATGGAGTGAACTTCAGAAGGGAGCAGAGGAAAGAGTGTTAAAACCCATCCACTAGAGCTCAAGCATGGAAAACAAGACATTTTTGTTTGCTTTGGTCTGGTCTAAACAGAGCCAAACAGAAACCAGAAATAAAATACCCACTGGCCAATTTAGTGTGTAGGGAGCTACTCCTGATGAGTAGCTAATCAGTGAACTGCACTTGGCCTTGCTTGTCTTTGACACAACCTCTGTAACTGCCAGCCTGATCACACCTCTTGTACCACTGCCATGTCCTGTTGCAGGACTGCTGAACCTGAAATGCTCTTTTTGGCATCTGCCAGTACAGTAAGTATTGCAACATCCATGCTTCTGGCTGGAGTTTTTAGCATTACTGAACTACAAGAGCTGAGAGTGTGACATATTCTGCAGTTCCTATCAGATCACGCACAGAATTTCACAATATTTAGAACTAGGTATTGCTTTTGCCTTGTTTTATATCAAAACAGCTTCCATGCCTTTCAAAACTCACTCCCTGTGTGCTGCTGTAACTATTATGCAGAAAGATAAAACAGGTTATTCATAATCAGCTCGGATCCCCATGACACTGCATTCTTGGTGGGCCCATGTTAAAACTGTAAACTTCCTCACTTTAAATTCTGATACAGTGAGCTGCAAGAATAGCTTAACAAATGTCTGTACAGCCATAGCTGTAGAGAAAGAAAAACTATACGGGGCTTTAAAAGTCAATGCTTCTCTCCCACCCACCATAAAAACTGTCTAGAAACTTCTTGTAGCCATGAAAACATGAAGATAATTGCACAGGGTATGATTGTCCTTCAAGGGAAATGAAAGAATATTATATAGATTTCAATACAGAAAGGAGGCTATAATTGCATGCTGTGCAGATACCGTTCATGACAGAATTACAACAAATATCACATGCCAGTAACTCAGACTAAGAGCTGCGGTGTTCAGCTAATCTCTCTCTCACAGGGTGAACAGAAGATGGTGCACCAGTAAATTGGCACCAGAGTCCAATTAGTGTTCTCATTCAGCCTACTAAGTAGGAAGAGATGGCAGAAGTAGATAATATTCGACAAGCAGATCTGGATTAATATAAATTCCAGACCCAAGGATCTCTGGAGTGCAAAACAGAAGATAAAATTTTATCCAGCTACATCACACTAGAAGGCAAAACAGAAGTCTTAGTCTTAAAACATCTCTTGTCATCATGGGTATGTAGCTAAACGAACCCATGTTTCCTCCATGTGTTTACTTCACCTTCTGCTATGCAGAAGGCGAGGGCTTGGATAATAACTTACCCAGAAACATTTTCTGAGCTAAAGGTCAGGTAAAGATCCAGGAGAAGCAAGTTCCAGAGGAATGCAGCTCTGAGTAAGAATTCTCACGTCCAGCTCCCACTCCCATCTTGAAGGGGAGGATTAGCTGAAGTTTCCTGACAAGTGTAGGTGTTTGCAACAAGTCAGAGAGAGAGAGAAGTGATATATTAGGTCATTTAGACTAGTCTAGCACCACTGTGTGGATAGATCAACACTTCAGATTTCACACAGGACTCTTAGACAGCGTGAAGAATACAACAGAAGCATAACGAAGTTCTCTTCCACTTGGAAGGTGGACAGCTTTGCTGTGATTCAGCATTTGACCAAGTTGCTGGACAGCATTCAAGATTCCTCCCTGGTACAGAAGCTTCACTATCAGCCTGCTTCGAAGCAGATAAGCCTTTTGATTTTAACGTTTAAGGATAGGAAAAAACATGCCAGTTCCTGACTAAGGAAAGACAAAACAACCAAGATATCATTTCAGACTCCTAGACTGCAGGCGCATCCAGTAGGACCTTGACATGATACACAGTTTGACAAGAGGCAGGTTTATTGATTGAACTTCTGCAGGCACACACAGCTTGCTGAGAAGCAACTCTGGTAAAGAGAGCTTGCTCCAGTGGTAGGAGAGCCCACGTTATAATAAATTTGATTTTATGATGATCATAATTTGCATTAGATTTAGCACTCACTAAAGTTGGACTTTATGATTTTAAATTTCCCCTTTAAGGGAAAAGCTGCAAGAACTGTAAAACCAGGATGTACTGAGATAAAAAAACACCAGTTGGAGAAACTACAGCAAAAATCACAATTTTTTCTTTCTCACAGAAAGCGCAGACCTTTTATTGGCTGAATCCTATTGACAGTACCTTACAGTAGAAGAAATGAGATACTTATTACTAAGAGCCTTCAAGAAAGGCTGGAAATGTGCATCTGGGGCATTGACCATATCGATATGCTTCTGCTACTTCAAAGCAAGCTATCTGCTGGTGGCAGATAGGCACAATATAATATTTTAGGGTCTCAACAGCAGTTTTCATAAGCGATGAGACATACCACTTCAATTATTAAGTCTGGCAGGAGTGTTTTCATTGGGTTTCATCTGAAAATATAAAAGGAAAAACATTAAACTTTGATAATAAAGTCAGTATTGGAAGAGTGGATTGGGCCAGTGACTGGAGATTTGAGTGCAGAAGCAGAAAATAAGTATCAGTAATAAAGGCCAGAGCTGAATTTCATTGACATGTGAGCAGGTGGACCTAAACTTAAAAAAAAAAAAAAGGAAACCATATTTGTTTCAGCTCAGAAACTGAACTATACTTAAGAAGTTCAAATCGCCCCTGCTTGTTGTTTTGTCTCTCACTTTCTCACTTGCTTTTTTTTTCTTTTTCAGCTGTTTCTTTTCTCATTTGTAAGGAAAAAAAAAAAAAGAAAAGAATAAAAAAAAAAAAAAAAGGAATGAAAAGAATAGAAAAAAATACATCTACTGCAAAACTGACCTTCTGGATGCTCAGTTCCAGTCCAGGTCCAGCTTTTATTGGTAAGATTACAGAACCTTGAAAGTCTTTCAAGGAAAGATGTTTGCAATGACGCATTTCAACAAGCCTCAGAAAGAAAATCCAGAGTTGCACATTTCAGTAGCAATGCATCTGTTGTCACAGTACCAAATGTAAGGGGTGCTATCCTTCAGCCTGCTGACTTAAGAAAGAATGCAGGAGAGAAAGACACAACAACTTCAGTGTCAACGCATGATATCAGTCCAGTTCTTATTTATCCCAATGGGAAACGAGAGCAGAAGCCTTTCCCTTGGTCTTTTGGCCTTAAGATAAGGATGCAACTTTTAATAATCACTGGAGTAACACGGCTTCAGAAGCACAAGGAAAAATAATATCAGATTTGCTCTGGAGCTTCAGCAGTTCAAAAGGTTCCCAAATTGGTTGTTGGGTTACATTTTGATCTCTTTTTTTTTCTTTTATTATTCAACTTTTTATCTCTGATTTATACAGTTCCCATGAAAATGTTTTCTTATAACTTTCATTTGGGCAAAGGTGACAGCACTCTTCACTTTTTGTGATACTTTCCTCACCACCTCCTCTTGCTTCCAAGAGATTTACTGCTCTACTGACATAAGTTTTCAAAATCCAGCACGCAGCACGAAAGCTATAAGGGCCCTTAATTCATTTGGCAAAAGTCATTAAGATTTTGTGAGCACTGTAGAAGTTTAAGAGCCCTCCCAAGGGAGGCGTTCAGCAAGAGTGATGACTCAGAGGACAACAGACTGCCACGCATTGGTTTGCTGGTAAAGATGAATGCTGTTCTTTCCTGCGTCGAGGGGAAGCTCTTAAAACACACATTAGACTGGTTTGTTCCTTGACTTTGCCACAGACTTTCTGTGTGACCATGAGCAAGATGTGCCATTCAGCAAGACAGGGGCGGGAGATGAGCAGCAGATCAGAGCTGTGGCTGATGACAGCCTCATCATTCACAGATAAATACAGGCTACTCTTCTACCCACCTAGAAACACCAAGGGCTGATCCAACTCTGACAGGTGCAGCTCTGCTATGAGAGAAAATCTTCAATCTGAATGCAGACTCTAGGCTTAGTTTAGCGATTGTGCAGAAAGGAAAGACTGCTACGGAATCTAGGCCTGAGAAACAGCCAGAAAAGATGCCAGATGGAGAGCAATCCCAGCTAAGAAGGCACTGCCATTTACATCACAGGGCAGGCCAAGATGTTTGGCTCACCTCCCATTTTCCTGCCTACAAACACAGCGATCACATCAGCTGTGCAGTTGCACATGAGATGTCCCATACTGTCAGCGTTCACCCTAGGACCTCACACAACTTCTGTGGCACAGATATTTGCAAGATGGAAAAGGCCTTGCCCAGTTGTTGCAGAAAGAGCAAGACACTAACAGCGCAATGTTACCCAGCACGAGGCTACCTCATCCTTTCCTGAAGGCAGGCATTTCTGCAAAGCTGTGTTCAGTGGTGTCAGTGCCTGTATGGCTACATACTGCATTGTGTGCAGAGAAATCTAAATATTCCAAAGCATTGATGCAAGAGGCAAAATTCACTACCACCCCTAATCTTGTGTTTTTTCTAAGATATAAGGAATACTCTCACCCTGATTTAGATGTGTGGTATTTTTTCTTTTTTTTTTTTATGAAGACATCAGTCTCGTAAGTGTTTATAAAGGAGCTGGTAATCTATTGGAAAAGTTCCCTCAGCCCTGTCTTCAGTTAAACACATGATATGGTTTCTACCTGCTAGACAGAAGATCACATCGCATTTCACTTTGAATAGTCTTGCTATTAAAATGTTTTCAGAGTACTGATGGAGACCGTTTGCCAATGAGAAACCCTTGCCAGGTGAACTCTCAAAGTCATCCACAGGACAGGGCAGACAAATGTGCTTTGAGGCTTTGTGTCTGAGCAAGGCACCCTCAGTACTGAAAAGGAAAGCCTACAAATAAACAGAACATTAGGTTCCTCACTATTGCCAGTTCTTTGGACTCTGCAAGCACAACTATCCACTGCAGGAGAGAAGTGTGTGAAAGAGATTCTGTGGGCTGCTGGGAGTCACTGCTTCCATGCCATCCACTATACTAACTCATAAAAACAGAAAAGTAATCCCTATGCATTTCCTTTACGTAATGGTGGTTGAATGCTGGTACCCAAACGTCCATCCCTCTTCCATGGTGCTCTGTCTTAAATTACAGCCATTTGATGTTAATTTCCAGCCCTAGCAATTACTGGATAATTTCTGTGTTTTATAGAAAGTGTGACAGGAATATTCCTCTTGGGGTGAATCAATATCAACTTATGCCAAGAAAGAGAGCATTTTACAGTACATAGTTACTCTGTTTTTTTAATTATTTTTGTCTGCCTAGTAGAGTCATTAATTCTGTGGGCGATTCTAATATTAAGTGCACATGCATGTGGTAGGTGGGTGGCAAAGACAGTTATTGATTATAACGTGGACACAGTAATGAAATTTGAAATCCACTGCAATGAACACTGGACTGTGCACATAGCTTAGTAATAGTCTTTGGAATAATTCTTTGTAACGAGTGCAGCAGAACAGATAAGGGTGGAGAATGAAGATCTCCATGCAGACGAGGCAGGGCTGCAGGACAAGCAGAGGCAGAGCAATCCAGTGCAGTATATCACACAGGAAGGAAGCACGCAGGTTCTGCTTACTTGTTTACACAAAACAGCTAAAAGCTCTGCAGGGCAGTGGATGAATGTCACCCAACAAATTCTGCTGGAGTAATGGCCTACAAAGATTAAGGAGTAAATTAAGTTTGTGACAGTTTCTCTCTGCTTTGACTGCTCTCAGCATCAGTATTTATCATTTTGTGATGGCCGCTTGAACTTAAGAGCAATGAAGCTCTACTGAGCTCAGAAGAAAGGGCTTCAGAGTGATGGATATAAAAGTTGATACAGAGATAATTTGATGACATCACCACTTGTGGTTCCAAAGTCCCCAGTTTTGCTATTTAGTTATAAGTTTCTAAGCCTGCCTGTCTCTTTTTTTAACTGGCAAGTCATCAAATGCTTTGTTGCTGCAAAGTAGAATCAGAGAAGTGTCACAAAAAAAAAAGTTCAAGAAAGAACTGCTTTGCCATTCCTAAAATTCAGTACATTTTCTTACCTGAATTTATACCAGCTTCAAATACTGAGCACACAGAGGTGCATGCACCACGCTGTGGGAACGATTAAAGAGGCTTTGGACAGCAGTGTGGAGAATGGCAATATTAAGAATTTCTCCATTGGAAAGCAAAAACGAGACGAAGCCATCTGCTTCAGAAAGAACATTTCTGCAGAATGCAGAACGCTTCTGTAGAAGTTTCTGTTCCATGGAAAACCTGAATGCTGCTAATCCTTCTGAGAGCCACTAATTAACTCCAATTTCTACTACTTTTGGCAGATGTTCAGGGTGCTCAGCATCTCACAAGGATTTTACCATGAATCTCACCAGAATGGAGCATCTAATTTAACCCAAACAAAATTAATTTGCTGTGTTGAATCTGTGACAGCAACCGTCTCACGAGAGAGAATCAAACCTATAAAAGAATAGCTGCAGTGCAGAACTTGGGTATCCTCAGGACAGTGACAGGACCAAATGAGGATACAAAGTGCAGGATCTGCAAATTAAAATGCTTAAATTTCAGTAAGTATTCAGGTGTGTGCAGTACCCATGAAACTCATATTTGAAGTTCTAATCGATTCTGAATAGGAATTTGAGCAATGTTGTTGTTGAAAATACTGACAAAAGGCTCTAGCTGGCCACAGTGCCATTTGTAATGGATCAGTTATTGAGTTCTATGATTCAAACACGAATACTTTGTAAATCCAGACGAATTTCTGTAGGAAAAGTTTTAAAATGGGACACCTGCTCTGCTAAAGCTCCTTCCTAGCCCTGTAGCATTTGTATCTCAAAACAGTAAATTCCATTTGTCTCTGCCACTTGCAAAGGGGATTCTGTTACCCAACACTCAGCATTGCTGTGCAGCTTCAAGAGCTGCTCAAACTTTTTGTAACCAGGATATATTTGAATGGAAAACTTCCACATTTTGCTTTTTTTGGGGAAAAAAAAAAACAAAAACAAATAAACAAATAAACAATGGTGCATTGGATTTACATGTATAAATTTTTCCACAGTAGAGAATTGGATAATAAATAAATAAATAAATAAATTGGGTTTTTGTAACATAGATGCATTGTAGCTGAAGGAATGTAAGTTGACTCGAAACGCCGTACAGAAATAAAAGCACAACCAGTTTGTGTGCTGATGAAATGTTCAGAAATCCATAAAAACAAAACCATATACTGATCTTCTTCTTCCTGCTCTGTGCCACACAGAAGGCCCAGAGTATGAGCAGGACCAGGGTTATCCAGCAGAAAATTACAAGTGGCTACATGTGCACTTGTAATTAATGAACTGGTGGCCTGACAATGCAGTATTCAGGAAACACCAGCTGGTAAAACTCTGTATGACAAAATGAGGCTAAGCAACTGGAAAATCACTACAGCACAGTGCCTTTATGTGGCATCCCAGCTAAAGAAATCCATAGAATTTAAAAAGAAACACAAAATGAAATGTTTCAACAAAAAGTATGGCACATACATATGTGCTATCAGTACTTCTGATGGTAGGAAACATTGTTAAATTACTGCTCTGAGTTTAATTGCATTAGTAACAGTGTAAGAAATGGCTTCAAAGCAGTGAAGAGCAATAAGGTGCCAAGGCTGATCAAACTGCTCCCAGAGAAGAAAGGCGAGTCTGACAGGACCAAAGGCTGAGCTCTATGCCAATGTTAATATCAAAACTCTGTATTTCCCAGTCTTTCATTTCTGTTGCTTCCGAGTAGATCAATCTGAAATATTAGTGTAATATATAAGTTAAAAGTGAAGCTATTAAAATTACTTCCACTGGCTTTACGCACTATGGCTGCAGCTTAAGCAAATGAATTAAGCACTGCTTAAGCACATTTCTGTTGCACTAAGCTGTTTAGCAAATGCTTTCCCTTGAGGAGCCCTAAGAATGTTAGCATATGCAAAATTTGGGGATGTACTTCACTGCATAGCGGCACAACTCTGAATCTGAGAATAATTTTGGACCCAACATTCCACTCTGTAGGAACAAACAAGGCACTGCATGACTTTGTTGTGATTTTTCTCTCTATCACATAGAAAAGAATAATTACAAGTCCTTTCCAAGTATTTATGGAAAGGTAAATTCTAGGGATGATTAATGAGGTGGTAGCAGAGGCAAACAGACTCCAGAGCAAGGGAGAGAAAAAACCCCACAAGCACTAGATCAATCCATCCTCTGTCAGTGCATAATAAACACTGTGGTCTTCCAGCCTATAATTCACCAGATTCAATATTAGGTCATTTAAGAATCCCTGTGTGACACAAATAGGAAAGCAAGTTAGCAGCAGAAATATAATGATTAATTTTACATGTAGCAGAGAGATGTGCATGCCTGTTCAGCTCCTCAGAAGCCCCTTGACAGACAATTTTTTATTCCTATTTTTTTCTTTTTAGTCTACAATTGACACAGTGTTCCTGATGATTTGAAATGAGGTTGTCAGGGCAAATGAATATCACTGATGAGGAGGTTTGACTGCCAGTGGGCATTAAACCGGCAGCAACGCTGGCCTGCAAAAATGAAATTAGCAGCTCCCTGTGTATTGTTGCAGGGCAATATATACAAATAAATGGGAAATAATGAAGCTAAATGATCACTGATGGCAGCACAAAGACTGCTACAGTCCCAACATCTACATATTTATTAGTTGCAGTGATACAGCCAAATACTGGAACCTAAATTACAGTGAGATTCAAGATACAATTGAGAATAGGTAGACTGAATTAAACGAGCATGATGCTGGTTGTTCCCTTCCATCTGGAAGAATGATGACAGAGTACACACATTTCAATAAATATGCAGTGATGGTACTATTAGGAATTGAAATAGCTGTCGAGTCATAGGACTAATTAGCAGCTTTATGACTGATAAGTGAAAGAAAATGTTATATAACTTTCTGAATTGCTTTATCTAATCACATAATCTCCATGAATATCTGCAGAAACAACTTGGGAACAGCAGCAACAGACCCAACCCCGTACCTAGTCACAGTGAATAAGGAACATTTTAACAACTGGCAGTAAAAGATCCTCCCATGTTTTAAACAAGTAGATATCAATATGTCCACTTTGTCCTAAGAATTATTTTTAATAACTGTGGTGTAAGATGACCACAATTAAATGAGGAAACACCTCCATGAGACTGCAGAGTTTGAATAAAGCAGAACGTTCGTGTGAATGATGTATTTGCAATGATTCCTACAAGGTTCCTAAATAATACTTTCCAGACCAGTATTTATGAGAAATAATTTGAAGCAGTGAACAATTTAGTTTACAGAGAATGCCCAGCACAACCCATATCCTTATTTCACAGCTCAGGACTGTGGGACTGAAGAGCTTAAAAGGAGACCTCGTGTCTGACAACACCATCATGACCACCGTGCCTTATGGCACTGGGTTTGTTGGGGGTGTTGGAGCCTGGCAGGAAGAAGAACCTGGAGCCTGCGGTGCTGTGCAAACCTCTCACAGCTTTCTGCCCCTTCCTGAAGAGATTTCTGCAGACTCCTTGGCCTCAGGGAGCTATTCTCAGTGGTGGAGCAGGGCTCTGGGCTGTGAATTTGACCAGCACCTGCCCTCTGCCAGAGAGAACTGCATCCAGATCTTGGAAAGGCTTTCAAGACAGAAAAGCAAATGTCCTAATCCATCAAAGCTACTAATTAGCTGGATGAAAACGTGTGGCAAATGGATGATTTCTTTCAAGGAAGTAATTGGATGGCTTTGGAGAAATGGGTGCCATTTCTGTGGAAGACAACAAGCAAAGGGTCACCATGACGTGGCATCACAGAGCACATCAGACAGACTTTCAGGGAAGCTACCCCTCTGTGCTTCACATAGTCTTAAACCAAACTATCGTGACTAATGATGCAATAATTTGAATTGCAGCAACTGCAATGTCATTGTCAAGAGTGGAGCAGCCTCTAATAACTGTATTCTAGGAGGAGAATTGTCTGGTTCTTGCCTGCAGTTTTGTTCTTCAGGGAAAACATATGGAGGAGCAGAAAGCTACCCACAGAATCACTGCAGCAGGGTGAACAATTCTCTGAGGTGCTGAGTAGGTTTGCGTCATGTTAAACATGGTTGTTATTTTCCCAGCTTGCTCGTTGTGGTCTCAACCAGTGATAGGTTATTCATTATTCAGCTGGGTATGTTGGCAACCCTTTAAAATGCCACCGTATTTCCTTTGCTCTGGTCTTAAATTAGAGGAAGGCTAAAGCAGATTGCTATATCTGAAAGTATCACCTTCTGTAAGCACATCTCAATGCGTTCCAGAGAGCTGAGATGTGTGGGAAAACAGAAAGAAGAGCCGAAGAGCCTGGAAGGTGTGAGACTATGGGAACATGGGGAAACAATGGCAGCAAATGGAAAGAGAGTTTAGACGGGCCATCCCTAAACCCTAAACAGGAATACCTCTACAGAGTCTCACCAGTGAAAGTTTCTCCGAATCAAAGACTTCTAAGTACTGCTGTGAAGGAGGGAATGGTAAAACAAGCTCACACACTTCCTCTCTGTGGGGTCAGTGGCACCACGACCTGCCCTGTGAACAGGAAACTGGTGACTTGCTGCAGCTTCCCAGCCGCCAAGCTTCTGTCCTCCTTGAGCCACATTCTTGCTTTTAAACAGACAGCAAATTCTTCTCCTGATAAAGCAAGACAATACATGCAATTAATGCTTTAATTACTACTACTGTGTACTATGGGTAGATTTTTGCTCTCAGCAAACATAAAGGATAGAATCCCTCTCCTTTGAATCTTTGACTTGATGTTCTCTCCCTCTCTGGTCAGAAAACATTCACAGGGGTTGTTTCAGACAAGTATCCATCTGATTTCAAGATTTTTATGAAGGTGGAGAACATGACTCCAATTTAAACCTGAGCTTGTCATTTCCAGAGAAGCCCTACATTTCCCAAATCAGGCTTGCTTTAAGGATTGCATTAATATATAATCTTTACCTTGCATTGTAAAATAAATGCCAGAATGATGGAGAATGGCCATTCTATGTCAAACAATTGTAGAAAAGTCAGGGAGATGCTGGAGGGGAAATGCCTGTTCAATCAGGCAAGTTCACTAATGATTTATAAAATGTCTTAATTTCTTCAGCACGGTCTACAGGCGTCCCTTCATGAATCAGACAGGACAAATAACTCAGTCTAATATTTCAGAATTAGCAACTTGCTGAAGTAACCAGACTGTAATCTTCCTAGTCATGGTTAGAATTTTTGAGGTCTCATCAATACACCACAGCTTCTTTCTTTAAGTGTTTTGTGTAACTGCAGGCTTATCTTCAAAGAGCAGATGTATGAACTATCATTTTTGATTAAAGCCATCCAGTTGGAATAAAAAAAAATAAAATTCATCTGTTCACTGCAGTCAGAATCATCTATTTTAAATACATTTACATATTCCCTTAGCTGTCCAACTATTTTTTCCCCACTTTCTCTTCTTTTTGCAGCTTGGAATCCTGCCACATTTCTATTTTGCACTAACTACTCAGGGTCCTAATTAGCAGAAATGGGATGTCAGCAGGGTACCAGCCAGCAAGGGGAGGCTTTTTTGCTTCATTGGGAAGATGTGCAGCATGTGGCATGGATCAAAATCTTTGCATCCCATGCAGAGAACAGCATGATGTGAATTGAAGAGCAAGGTAAATGGGAGAATTTGGGCATCTCAGAAATTTGTGAATTGGCAAAAGCTGCCGATTCACACACTTTAGCCATAGGCAAAATGAAGGAGGGTTTGCCAGCAATACTGTAAATTAATCCAACATTTAGTATCTGAGGATGCGATGAGACTCAAAAAGAATCTTCAGTTCTGGTTTCTGAACCCATCGCTGTTTCATGCAGCCCAGTCCCACTGACATCTCAGGCTTGAGATGTACAAGTGACAACACGTATTGCAAACTTTCACGTTAGGTACCTGGCCCCCATGAGAGCTCCAGAGCCCTCCAGAACACGTAGGTCATCTGCAGAGCATGGGTAGAACTGAGTGCATCAGCTCACGGCCAAAATGAGAGAAGAGGGCTGAGCTGGCACAAGCATTAGCAAGTGGCAAGGGCAGATGTGTCTCACACCACTCCCCTTTCAAGGACCTTGTCCCCTGCTCAGAGTTGCCCTACACCTCGACCACCTGGAAGCCACGGCTCGTGCAAAGATCTCCCTGCTGCAGATGTCTGTGGAAGAGAACTGGGTGCCAATGGCTTTAATGGCAAAAAGCAGACATAGACAACAGAACAGACAATAGAACAGACGATGCTTATACCGATGTCCATTTCTTGGCGTTTTTCTGGAGTCTTCTTGCTTTTTCTTTGTGACATCCTATTTTTTTTAAGACAGCTGAGGAATTAGCAAGTAGGGCATGAGGAATTCTGAAATATCAGACTACAGATCCTCACCCAAACAGAACAAAATGTCTGACCTTACTCTCCTGATTTCATACTATGTGAGTAGATGTTGATTTTCACAGCAGGTCATGGGCAGTAGAAGTTGCTTTTTCAGTGGTTTAAGTGGAAGGTATTTGTCAAAATCATCCACACTCAGTGAATGATTTCTTTAGCAGAGACTGTTGTCATAGGACAAGAAAATGGTTTCAAACTAAAAAAGAGCAGGTTTAGATTGGATACAAGGAAAAAGTCTTTTACACTAAGAGAGGTGAAGCTCTGCACAGGTTGCCCAGAGAAGTGGTGCCCATCCCAGAGACACTCGAGGTCAGGGAATGGGGCTCTGAGCACCGATGGAGCTGTGGGTGTCCCTGCGCACTGCAGGGCAGTGGGAGCAGATGGCCTTAAAAGTCCCTTCCAAATCAAACCATTCTGTGATTCTATGAAAACAGAATGGCTTTAACCAACGGTGGCTTCAGTGGAATTTGCTCATATACTGTCAAAGGGAAATGTGATCCTTAGAATTACAAAATGGTCCTTTGAAGTCACAAATGTGGTACAGTCAATGAGTTTCCAAAGGAATGCTCAGCGCTGCTCACTAATGAAACATGAGTTATGATAATGGCTGATAATGATAATTATTAATATGCTAACTGTACGTCCAGCATTAAAATCTTATCTAAGCACTGTAAAGCACTAAAAGGTGTCAGACTGTGGATGAAGCTTTAATCTGTGGTGAAGAATTTTTACCATAGATCTAAGAGGAAAGGAAGAGAAGGGGCAGGACTCCTCTGACAATAAATATGGTAAGAATAGAGAATACTGTTTCTTTGCTTTCGAACAGTTTTAGTTTCGCTTCAAATTCTCTCACTTCCAATTTTCTCTTTTTTATTGTTTAACTTCAGAGTTTATGAAGTGACAAGTTTCTTTTGCCTTTTGCTATTAGACAAACTCTGCATCTGTTTGGAAAGTGGCATGGAAAGGAGAAAGGAATGACAACATACTTTGCATTCACTCTTCATTTATGAGCAGAGACAAACAAAGGAAGGAAACATGAAAAAAAAAAAAAAAATAGAAAGATAATAAAACCCTGAGGTTTCCGAGTTTGAAAGAAAACTTGGAAAATTAGAAAATGAAAGGGGAGACGCCTTAGTTTTGAAAATGTGGCCTTTTTCAGTTTCATTTGCAGAACTGCCACAAGTGCTGTTCCACCTTTGTAAGCCGGACTGCTCTCTGTGCTCTCGTTATGACTTTCTTCACTGCGACTCTGGTTTACAATTTTTTTTCCAATTAAAAGCATTAATATTCTGATAGATTCAGAACTCTTAGGCTGCTGTTTTTATCTGCCCGTGGAATGCAGTGATTTATTCACAGCACTGAATAATCTCAGCCAACCTCCCTGTTTGCTGAGCGCTTGGTAGGAGGTTAGATACTATTATGCTGTCATTGCTCTCCATTACAGCAAAGCTGAAATCTCTTGTGACTGTCTTCATGGAAAAGTTACCGTTTGGCTGGGAAAACATCTTTGGCTGTGTGGGATAATCCTGTGAGTGAGTAAAGAGCGAGACAGAGTGAAGACAAAGCCATAGAGACTGCAGGCTGCACTCACCTCTGAGCTGGAGTGAATATTAAAATCAACATCAGAAAAGTGAAATAGTGAAATAATTCATTGTTTCGTGAAGTGAAATGATGGCAGGTTCTGCAAGGCCAGTTATGGGAAGGCACAGTGGAACTTCTCAGAGGAGGCGAAATAGGTGTGGCTTTGGCCAGAAGGTGAGCAAGAAGGATTTGCTGTGGATAAACAACTCCAAAACAATTCCCCGCTAGTGGCAGTTTCTTCCAGGAAAAAGAAATCACTGGACGCACTGAATCAAGAGCACTGACACTCAATTCCTCCTACTGCTACTCCTGAGCAAACAGAGTTGTTTCAGTTAGTGTTCCCCCATAGGCAAACGGCAGAGCTCGAGAGGGAGGAGACAATTTTGTGTTCCTTTTTAAATTCTTTTTGGTAGAAGTAAAGCCTATCAACCACAGTCCTGCAAGGTGCTTCATAGCCCCACCTTGAGCCAGAACAACTTAAACCAATATTTTAAAAGTATTTTTGGTCTCTGCAGTGCTGTTCTCCTCCAAAGGCCTTTCTCTCCTGCCCCAGGGTATGCAGAACTCCTGTCAGCATCGCTGTACTTTCATCCTGCAGCAGGGAGACAGGGCTCTGCAGCATCACAAGCACTGGGCCTATGGAACGAGGTGACCAAAGCAAAGACTGAGTCTGGGAATTGCTGCTCCCCCAATCCATTGCACAAATCGGGTGTGCCGAGAGCTTATATCCAGAATTATCTGTACATTTTAACTTTCTACCTCGAGGATCAATCTAATTAGCCCAACACGATGTTAGCACATTAACCACACTCCAGCAGACTGAGAGTATTTATTACGGAGAGAACTCCTACTAGAAACCTTGGAATTTTTACAATACATTTTTGTCCTTACTTTTTGGAGCAACAATAATGTAATACCACACTCCCTCTCCAGATAGCTGCAGGGTCCCTTTTAATGAATAGGAACAAACAAACTATCCAGCTAAGCCCAGAAAAATGACCCCTATCAAAAACAGAATCAAACAATACCCTGAAAAAAATCTACATATACAAAGAACAAACTTTTCTTGTTCTTCCAAAGATTAGCACAGTAGGTATTTGGCATGCAACAAATTCTACAACAACATAAATTATTTTGTGTTTGAAGAAATTTTCTTTAGCATTATTGTTGCAGTTATTTTACAAAAATAAAAGAGAAAAGAAAGTTTTAGAAAACAACTCAGAAATACTATTCTAGGTAGCATTCTGTACAGCCAGGACTGCTCTGCTCTCATCCAGTGACCGTCTGTACAGTCTGCTACGTTTTAAACATAGAGCTACCAGCTCCCCTTCAGCATTCCCAGCTCAAGCAACAACAGTGGTATTTTCCAGCTCTCCACAATACAGTATCTGTGACTCCAGCACTGTACTGGGCATGGAAGAGACTTATCCTGAGCTCACAGAAGAATGGACACAGATGTATAAAAATGACGGGTCCAAGTGAAGACGCACAGGTGCCTGATTGCCTCACAGCGAGTGCCACGACTCTGGGATCTTCTGTCAAACCTGGCCAGGGGAATGACTCAGAAAGCAGCTCCATCTCCCTCGGGGTCCAGCGGGACCTTTCTACTGGTCCACCTCTTTCACAGGAGAGAAGACTGGAAAGGAAACAGAGCATCTGGCAACAAAGTGTTCCAGCTGTGCTCTGCAACTCCTGCCTGGCTTGCTGGCAGGGTCCAACTTGCACTGACCTGCTCCACTCCAGCAGTCAGGCTGCCCAAATCACAGCAGCTGAGCTGAAGTGATTCTCTGTGCTTTGCATCCATAAAACACTTCCAGCAGAAGCCCATGAAAGCAAGCAAAGCCTCTGGGCTGCACTTCTTTCTCAGTAAAATTGTAATTACTTATTTAGATTATCTGTTCCCTATGGAAGGGACTGTCTGACATTGGGGTGCAGGACTTCTTTAGTGCTTTTGTCTTTTAACTTCATGACAAGTCAAGAAATGCCACGTGCATGAGATCCCAGTGCTGCCATCAGTGATTATAACCTTTAGGTCTAGTAGCACATTGATTTCTGAGTACTGGCTACCTCTCAGGGAAAAAGCAAGTTCTTCTAGTCACCTGTGCTTTTAAGCTCACGTTTAGAAGCATTAAAAACAGCTGGCCTTCAGAGTTCTGTGTTAGGAACAAGAAAAGTATGAAGAAGTCAGCACTCCCCATGCTATCCATGATGGTGCTTCTGCTGCAGAGTGTAACATCCCTTCAGTCAGTATGATGGGATGTGAAGGGAAGGAAATGAAAACGCTGATCATCCTCTTCAGAGATGGAGCTTCAAAGCAACTATCAGGAGTTTTCCAAGCTCTTGTTAATGAGAAATGCAGTCTCCATATCAGCTGTTTCCAACAGAAGGGTTTGATTTTGCTTTGTTTTATTTATTATTATTTTCAATAGGAAATGTGAAATGACACTACTCATCTCAGCTTGGATCCAAATGATCCCAGCACATCCTGTGAGGGAACCTTCCTCTGTACACGGGTCGCAGCACAGCGGTCTGTCATGAAGCAGCTGCTCCCATTCCGGTCACCACTTTGATCCATCAGAGCCTGGGATTTTTGATCATGTTGTGAAGCCTACATTGCTGACGAGTGTTCCAAAATGAGAATGAGTAATAGGATGAGTGTATCTTGGGGCTGAGTTGGGGTTATTCCATAGAGGGTTTATTGATCTGAAGCAAGTCCAAATATGAGTCATTATGCAGAAAAGATTCTTATTTGCAGTCTTGCAAAGTGCCAAGGTCCCTACGGTGTTGCAAATAAAACTGTAGCAAGTTCTGAGCAGCTCTGATAAGAAATCCCCAGGGGGTTGTACAGATGTTGAGGGCACGGCCCCTGGCTCTGCAGCTGGGAAGCTAAGGCAATGACACAAGGAGCCTGAGTGCAGGGAGCAGAGAGCAAGGGCAGGGTGTAGGAGGCAATGGGCAGGAGGCAATGGGCAGGGGACAGCTTGGAGTGAGTAAGGGGCAGTGGGCAGAGGAGCAGTGCCGCCTCCTGACAGCTCGGGTCACTACAGGGAGAGCCTGGGGAGATGGCTGGCTGCACCCAGCTGGAAGGTGGGGAGTTCAGCAGGAAGAAGGCCTAACCGCAGGTCATCCTTAGACAGTGTACAGAGACAGCTGAAGAGTGCTAATAAGAGCTAATTAATTATCCTGTTTTTATTGTTTACTCCCTGTCTCTGTGCTAAGAGAAACTCAATGTTTTTTTACTCTCTATCAGCATTTTTCCCTCTCAGAGCAGCATTTTTATGCCCTCTGAGACATGAGGCAAAATAAGTCACAGCAATCCCTCCCAGGTCAGTGCAAACAAAATGACAAAGCAAGTTATTTGAGAGGAACTGTTAAAAATCATCCCACATCCATCACATCTGCCATGAACAACAGAACTGCTGCATGGAATCTAACCTCCTTCTTTAAGGTTCGGCTCATGCTAGTGGGTTTGAAGCTTCTCTTCCTGGGATTTCCTCAGCACAGAACATATGCCTGCACATACACACACAGCTCTGTTTGTGACTCTGGACATGCTGTCTGAACCCTCTGGCTGAACATGGCTGCAGCAAGGAGGGAAGGAGCTGAGCTTCATGCCTTTATGTAGCTTGAGACTGCTACACAAATGCCTGCAGTTCCTGAAGACTGAAAGGCAAAAATGAGAGAGTAAAAAACTTTTCCTGCCTTATTTTTATTCCCTTTCCAGCCTTTTAATTATTTCTCTGCCTCAGCTGCTGTTAGGCTTCAAGTCATTAGATTGCTGGAAGGAGAAGTTATGAGAAAGAAATGTGCGTGAGGTGAGGTGGCATCTTGTTTTGAAATCTGCAGGTGCTGCATTTTCTACTTATTGCTGCAGTGTTGCATACACTGCTGTTACTTTACAGACAGATGCAAAGACCCTTCTGGATGCTGAAAATACCCTTCATCTGGTTCAGTAATGCTTCAGTCTTCTTTTTTTTGCTTAGTTACCAGAGCAGATTTCTCAACGTATGTCTTTTTTCTTATTAACATGAGGAACTTTCGTGTTAGTTTTCGTGCCCAGTTGTCCAATGCGATTAGAACTGCCAAAAACAATAACCCAGGAAATGTCATTTTCCACAACATTTTAGCACTGGCTGACTTTGTGGAATCCCAGCAGTGAGCTGTGAGCAATGATATATGAAGTGAAAAATGCTTGCCCTCCCTCGCAAGCCTCTCCACACACTGCTCTGACTTCCTGCTCACAATCCGTACTGAGGTCATGGGTTTTGCTGTCAGACTGAGCTTGAAAATAGATGATGGCTGCATGCTTGCCAGGTGCTTTTGCTGCCACTGTGGTCAGATAGATAGCAGTTTACCATCTCAGAAGTTCTCTTTATTGTGAGTTTTACTTTCAACTCAGAACTTCCATTGAGCACTACAAAAAGACTGGCTTGAGGCCCAGGATCCGGGATAACTTGCCTTGCATTTGTGTGTGCTAAGTTCATGTTGTAAGGAAATAGTTATGTACCTAGTCACAGCATATCATGTAAAGCAACCCCGAAAACAACCTCAAAGGCCGTATTCCAGGGAGGTAGATGGACTGTAACAAAGTTTTTCTGATGGCTGGAAAGTTTGTGAGTAATGTGAAAGTGTGTTTGGAACAGAAAATAAAGCATTTTGCTGTAGTACGGATATGTAGGAAGCAGTTCTCCTGAAAGGTATTCATGTGGAAAAAATAAAAAACGATAGCAAGGTAGGCAAGCAGGGATCATAACAAGCCATAGCAGGCTTTCAGCAATGGCTTTTACAGCTTTTCACTATCAGATGCCATTTTTACATTCAGAGGTTAGAATATAATGGGATGTGCAGACGCATGGATATTTTCCCTTCTTTTGACTGACTGATTTGAAGAATAGGAACCTCAGGCTCTGTGCACAATTGGGAAAGGCAATTCTAGCTTTCATGAGAAGTTGCTTAAATTATTAGTTTCAGAAGTAAAACGTTGGCTATATTTATGTTTACAGAAGAGAAAGTGGGGTATAAA
Source organism: Tetrao urogallus (assembly GCF_951394365.1). Taxonomy (NCBI): domain Eukaryota; kingdom Metazoa; phylum Chordata; class Aves; order Galliformes; family Phasianidae; genus Tetrao; species Tetrao urogallus. The sequence continues at coordinate 11,952,406 of NC_136829.1, read as the reverse complement.
CTTTCCAGCAACTGCATGGAGTCCAAGGTTTTTTTTCTCTCCTCTCTGACACAGCTATAATGTTTGCTAAATGTGCAGTGGGTTTATTTTTCACTCTTAAAATTGCACGAGAAGGTCACCAGTTGAACTAGTCTTTCCATATGGAATTAAGCAGAAGCAGATTAGTAGTTAAAGAGAGAGATTCTCATGGGAGTCTTCTCTAGTTTTCTCTGGTTTATTATTTTAATATTTGAAGTCCACTCTGAGTATCCAGTTTGCTGAAAAGAAGTCACAGACCTGATGGCATTTTCAAATTTGTCTGTGCCTTTAATTTCACTCCTTTTTGGATACCATAATCCTGTTTATTCAAAGGTCACTGCTGAAAGCAGTATCTGCAGGTCACAAGAAATACTGAAGACACAGTCACACAGGGTAGAAAAATATGACTTGCATAACCCTTCACCTCTATTTCTTTCTGGTCTTTCTATTGGTTTTACAGATGAAAACAAAGGAAATTCTATTGTCTTGAGTTTGCCTATGCAAAATAAATCAAATTTAAGTCATGGTTCCTTCCCACTGCAATAAGAACACGCTGAGTCCTGCAGCAGCAAGAAGGCTTTGGTGCTGTTAACCCTCTATGGCTCATGGATGCTCAGTGCTCTTCGCCTCCACTTTCTATTCACATAAATATTTCTAAAAATGACATATCAGAAATGAAAGCTGGCTAGCATTGTGCAGTAGGAAGAAATGTCTTCTAAGGGTATAATAAACTAAAGAAGTAAATTTACACTCTCTCAAATGTTGTGATTAGGTTAAAATTCAAGGTAAGATTTGAGTCTAAAAAAACTGCTGATATATTAAAAAATATATTCTAAACTATCTTCTAGTGCAAACACCATGGAAGCCAAAATCTCATGTACAGAACTTAAGCAGAACACAAGGCATTTTACTGACAAGAAACATATGCACATTGACCATAATCTGCACCCACCAAATGAGATAGTTTTTTCTTTTTTTTTGGTGTAGCAAATTTATTGACAGCAAATCCGACTGCAAAAGTGAGACCAGTTAAAATTTGAGCCCACTTCTTTCTGGGACAGGAGATCTGGTGGCAGATGACATGGAAAATGCCAAGGAACTCAATGCCTTAATTTCCTCTGTCTTTAGTGATAATGTTTGCCTCAGGCCTCCGAGGCCAGTGCAAAAATCCGGAGCAAAGAAGATTTACGCTGGTTAGAGAAGGATCAGGTTAGGTTACATTTGCTCATGCACTTTGCATACACAAGTCCAGGGAACCTGATGGCACACACCCAGTAGAGTCAAGGGAGCCAGCTGATGTCACTGCCAGCTCACACCCAATGATGGTTGAAAGGTAACAGCAATCAGGGGGTGTTCCTGAGGACTGGGAAAAATGAAAATCAAATTTCAACTCAGCCTTTAAAGAGAGGCAAGGAGGAGAATCCTGAGAACTACAGGCCTCGCCTTGGTCTTGGGAAAGTGATGGAACAAATAATCCTGGAAACCATTTCCAATGATATGAAGGACACGAAAGTGATTAGAGGTAGTCAGCGTAGATTTATGAAGGGGAAATCATGCCTGACCAACATAATAGCCTTCTATGATGAGAAGACTGGCCTGGTGGATGACGGGAGAGCTGTGGGTGTTATTTATCTCAACACCAGTGCTGTTTCCCATGACAACCTCATAGAGAAACAGATGAAATACAGGCTATATATACTGTACTTATAGGAGAATGCCATGAAGAAAAGGTACTCGTGCTGTTCGGCAGGACTAGCTGCACCTTCTCTTTTGTGGCTGGAAGAAGATATGAAAATTTTGTGAAATTCTTGCATAGAGCAAGTAACTTATTGATGTGGCTGAACAAAAATATAACATATTTTATGTTACTGTTTACTTCATCATCATTACTTTCACTTTCATCATCATTAACATCATAACAAAATGTAGAGAATTAGACTGGGTGTCTAAGATGACAGTTTTGGAAGGGTTCAGTATGAGCAGTCACATAATTTATCCAGCATTTCAGATGATGCAGGCATGCACTGATTGCCAATACTGACATTAGCCTGCAAGTTCATTTCCATCTCTTGCCTCTCTGGCTACCCAGTCCAGCTTGCACAGGGAAGAGGAAGATACTTGAGAATGAACCTGACTTCAAAAGAGGCTGATGTCTGTCTACCTGAGAGCATGAGCAGCAGGCAGAAAACAGCAGATAGGTTAGGAGTGACTGGGCCTGAAACCTGTAATGAGAAAAGCCAAGATCTTGCCAGGACTGAATACTGACAGTGATAGCTACATAAGGAGATAGGGCTGAGTCCCTCAAAAAGACATTACATTGCCTTTCAAATCCTAGGATGAGTTTGCCTTGAGGCTGTGAAGTGAATGTAATACTTATTTGGGCTGCATCCACTAAAGGCATCATGCATAATATGCTGCTGCCTATTACTCCTGGGGAGGGAATCATTCTTTGTGTAGACATCTAGAGAATTTTGAGAGAAGAGTGAAAGCAGTTCTCTCCATGCCTTGGCAGCACAGGCACGTTCTTTACTGGCACTTCATTGACCACAACAATACAAAACTTCCAATTATGCCCCTCAGTTTAAAGACAGAGGACCCAGTGTACATATTCTCTCTGGTCAAAATTGTGAGGCCATATAACATGGATTGCACTGTAGCATGCAAGGCTACAGAGCTGCAAAGCCAACCAGACAGTGCCACCACCTCTCCCATAAGCACTCAGACCTACAGTTCCCAGAGATCCCCTTCTCTGCTGCCCTTTGGAAGGGAAGTCTGTAGCAGAAGAGTAACAGCATTGTTTCAGCATTAAGAGTTACAAAAAGTTAAAAAACTCTCTAATCACCAAAAATGCCAACCTACTGGAATTAAAGTTCTTCTTTAATGCAAACTACTCCCATTTTTAACCAGAGACTTTCAAGAATCTTTCTGCAGCTCTGTATCTCTGCCAAAGTTTTTTTCTTTCGCTCGCTGCCTCCCTCCCTCTTTCTTCTTTTTTCCATCCGCACATTATTTACTCAGAATATGACCCAATTACAGTTTGTGTTTATCTGAAGGACCTCCAGTTCATCCCTTCAGTTAAAGTGTTAGTTAGAATGAGGATGGACAAAACACCTCATTAGGAGAGAGGGAAAGAGAGATTGCTAGTGTTGTTACAGATATGAGCAGAATCCACTGGGGAAGGTAACAGAGAAAAGGCAGTATCTCCTTGAGCCTTGGATCTAAATGGTGTCACTGCTGACCTGGAGTATGGTTATTGTCTAGCCAAAGTCAGTCTCTCCTTTAACTATTCAACTGGGGGCTGTTTTATTTTCCTGGTCTGATCTTGCTCACACTGAAGGAAGTGGTGATGTTGCTGGAAGCGATCTGTGCCCTTTGCTGCTAACCATAATGATGGTGTTTGCTGTGCTTGTAGCTAAGATCCTGATGAGACTCCAGAGAAATACTTTCTTCTCCCTGTAGCCTCACAGAGCTAGTTTTACTTATTATCATTATTTTTTAAAGACAATGTGAAACTGGATGAAGAAAAACAAGCCCTGCCTCTGAAAGAAGTACTCTGCTTGTGAATCTCTGGATCCCTGGCACACATGAACAAAGGAAAGGAAATGGGAGGTCAAGGACAGAGCATCTGCTCACATTGCGATTGCTGTCTGCTTCCAAACATCAAGCTTTAAAAGGCCAGTCCTTAAAAAATCCAGTCCTGACTACTTGGCTTGGCTTGCACCAAGATAGTCTTCCTGCACCCACTCATTTCAGCTGGAGTTTTGCCACTGACTTCCTTGGAACTAGTAACCTGGCATCTAATCACCATCACGCACCAAAATCTGTACTGGTTTAGTCTTCATATTTAAGGATGAATAAAAATGATCCTGGGATCTGTTGGAGCAATAGAGCTGAGTAAAACAGAGTATGATGTGCTGATTAGCATCTTTGCCAGCAGCTAGCCCACAGCAAGCAGCTAAAGGTCTTTTCCCTCACTGAGAGTATTCAGGGCTTCTGCTGCAGTGAGAAGTCTTGGCCATCACTGAATTCTGCAGCAGGTTGGTAGAGTCCTCTGGTATCCCTGCCAAGTGGGAAATACCTACATTTGCCCATGGGCTGATCTGCTCACACAGATCAATCAGATACACACACAGATAACCAGGTAAGCAATGTCTGTGCTGCATTCCTCTTGTTGATTGCTCCCCTCGTACAGACACACCTGGGACAGAGTTATCATTACATTTGAAGTGTTCCTCAATTCAAGAATCACAAATGCTTTTTACCCTATGGAAATTGAAGGAAATGTGAACTGCCCAGAGCAATTCTATGTGGAGTTCTATGGTGCACCAGAAAGCTGACTGCAAAGTGCTGGAAAATGTTAAATAATTGGAGAGGATACAACTGAAATACATCCCAACAGGAAAAATGGCAAGAGAGGCCAATGGGAATAAGTGGGGAGAGGAAGATTAGCATCAGCAAAATGTGGAAGTCTTTCAAACACAAACAGTCTGGGAAGGAAGCAGATTGGGGAGAGCTAGTGTTAAAAAAAACACATCCCAAAGCTGGAGCAAGTTAAAAGAATAGCTAAAGAAGGAAAAGTAACACAGAACAGCTAATAACAGTTCTACATTGTTCAAAGGCTTTTTTTTTTTTTTTTTCTAGAAAAAAATGTAAAATGTTTTTTCTGAAAAATAAAAGGTCAAAAAGGAAAGTTAGGAATAATTGTTAAATATTTCCTTCAAAAGCACAGGAGCCCCTGACAGCCTAAGCAGGAGTCACCCAGGGAGGCCTCCAACAACAGACAGCTGCTTAATTTTGTTTCTGTCTTTACAAATGAGGAGGTTAGAGATCACTAATGCATTTCCCCTTGGAACAGCGGTTATACAGTGACAAAATGCATAGAAACATTCACAGAAAGGAAAGAGTGGGTGCACCATGAGCCCAGCAGTACATTCCAAAGTGGGAAAGGGTAAATGAGCATCTGCATGAGCACCAAAGTGATTCCTAAAGAGACAGGAAACATCTGCACTGTAGATGGCCATTCATAGGGGTATCTCTGCAGCAATAATCTGAGACTTATTTAATGTCGTTTGCTAGATTTAATCTGAAAAGTCTAATCTATTACGTGAGTCAGTATAGTTTTATTGGTGAAGGATGATTTAGATGTAGAGATCTTCACAGCTGCCATGAAAAAATGAAAGAAACGTTATGGACAGGAAATAATAAGGACTCAGTTCTGCCTTCACTTATATTTATGCACTGAGATCAGATCAGCAGGCTCACTCCTCTCATAAGATGTTTTGTTTTTTTTCCAGCAGACTTTCACAAGCTTTAAATGGAGTTAACTCCCCTGTACCAGTGGAAGTGAAAGGAGAGTTCTGTTCACTGATCAGTTATGAACATACAACCAAACTAAGAATGTGGCTGCTGGCCTTTTTGACAGCACCTTCTATTATGCTTTATTAGAAGGAGTCACGAGTTGAATAATTCTGCCTGACGGAGGTAAGTATTTCAGCAACAACTGTTGTCTAAGAAAGTGAAATCAGCCACACCCCAAAGCCTTTCTGGGCAAAAGGGGTAATTCCTGGGTATCCAGGAATTTTCAGCTAGGTAACACATTGAAAGGTTTGTGTTCCAGAAATTCCCACAGATTTCATAAAGAAACACCATAAAACCTGAGACAACCTTATCTATTATTAAAGACTATCGAGAGGGTTGCAAAGATACCCATTCTCAATAGTTTAAATAGGAATTTATAATGCAAGGAGTTTGTATTTGCTGACAGTGCTAAAACTGCAGGTGTAGAGACAGTGAAGACAGAGAAGCCAGAGCACACTACAGAGCTGTTCTCATCTTCCAGAATGAGACAGAAAGCAGAAAGCAGTGCCAACTGCAAGTCTTGGGGCAATGGATGAATCCGAAAAAGGCTTATTAAATTTACCAGCTACAAAAAATAATGGTCATGAAAGGAAGATGTAGGGGGCTATAATGTGAAAATCTTTGAAGCTGTCTGTCAGGTGTATAGAGTTATGAAATCAAGGAATAAGAAGGATGTGGTAAGAATGAGACAGAAAAGAAGTCAAGGAAATGATATATACAAATGCCATGTACAAAGCTCTGATTCACTCTTCTGGAGAACTCTGAGTAAAACTCAGCTCCAAGTCACAGTGGCACCACTTCCGTGCTCTCAGATTAGAGAATTGGTTACACTGATTAGTTTGGGCAATCCTTTTTTTTTTTTCTTTTCTTTCTTTTTTTTTTTTTTTCAGAAAGGTTATTCTACTTGTGCAGAAGATGCCACATAACACAAACAGGACAATCCCATGAACTGTGAGAAAATTTGTGATCATGCAGATAGGAATTTTTCCAATAGACGTGAGGCGGAACTAATTGCAAAGCGATTGTATTGATTTCCTGTGACAACCACCGGGGAAACGTAAATAATGTACCGATCTGCAAACGCTCACAAAGCACTTGCTTCCATTGGCCTCTCTGCTAATACAAACCTAGAAAAGCGAAGAAGTCTGGAGTAAAAATTGAAATGTGAAACTCACAGCAAGGTTTGTTGAAGTTTCCAGTCAGTCTGTTAGTTCATAGCACAGCAGGAATAAATGTCAGAGCGCTATCAGGAAGGCCTGCAGTGCCAGGAGGCACACAGCAGTGTAAAGCTCAGGCAGCGCTGCTCTGCGCAGCTCACTCGTGACCGCATCAGCTCCTTAATGCAAAGCCCCCATCCTTCCTGCCTGGTTTCTATGAGGCAGTAACAAGTCAATGCATGTCGTTTTCCGCTCTATAATGAATAATCTGCATTGCCTACTTGTTGCTGAATTGCAACAAATGGTTCTAATGGCAATTAGAGTGTTCTTTTCATTCACAGAAAATTGGGTGCATACAGTATGTAGATATAAGCCTAGTTCTGAATTTGCTGAAAAGTCACAAGCCTATTAGGACCAATGGCACCATCTTACTTATTAAATTAAAAGAAGAACACAACTCCATACTCCTGTTGTACTGGATCAATTCAGAGTTCTCTACTGCTTGGTATGTAAAGCTGTGCTTTGAGGAGGGAAGGCAAAGCAAACCACAGAGCTTCAGAGAAACCAGATGCACATGTAAAGCAAGAAGTGGAGGTCATGAAAAAATGCCAAAATTTAGTGAAGGAAGAAGAAAGCACACTGTGCCAACCACAGCCAACCACAGCAGAAAAAAAATGGAATGGAGAAAAAAGGAATGGGAATGAATACAAACCCTTGCTAAGACTACTGGGATATGGACTTCAGTAACAAGAGTTTCATTTAGAACAGAGATGGGTCGTAAAACGAGAGCATCTAGTGAGTAGTCTGCTGGTCTGTAAAGCCATCCCTCTGTTCCTCATCTGGCACTCATACCGGCAAGCTGTCATCTAATAGCAAAAGCCCTGTCCCCGACTTTGCACCTTTTAAGCCCTCAAATCATCATTAAAGTGCCACAGAAGTTTTATGCAGGCTTTCTGCAGCCTGGAGCTGGTCAGTCCGTCCTGCAAGGCAAACTCTGTTCTCAGCAATACTGGTCCTCCATAGCAGGATCGTTCAGGCAGGACCTAGCTGGATGAGAGCATGAATCAATTGGAGTTGTGATCATCATGTTCTTTCAAAGAAAAAGAGGGTTTGTTCTCTATGTGAAAACATCCAGTGGCTGGATATAGCCTCTTTGCACAGGGACACAGACCAGCTAGATACTCTCTCTGCGTTGTCATGTGCCTTTTATAGAATAGAGGAGATGATGATTAAGGTTGTAGAAATGTTAGCACATGGAATCACTTTTCATAACCTGAATAAATAATTTTCAAAGCAAGTATTGTTCTTTCTCTTTTCTACACTTCAGCAGGCAGTGGAGAGGTGTTTTAAATAGAAAAGAAAGTACAGTGAACAGTATGACTTTATGAGTTTCCTCCGTCTCAGGAAGGAAGCAGAAGGTGCCGAATTAAACAAACATCTGCCCTGGCAAATAGCAAACAATGTGTTTGTCTAGTAAACTGAACAAACAGGACTTGGAAGTCTGAGAGAGGGGAGGATGAGACAGAGGAAGCCAAGATGGCCATTTTGCCAAATGACATTTTTTCATGCGCCAGCAGTCAGTGTTGTAATTACGAGAAACTCTGGGGAACTGAGGAGTCTGAATCCTCATTGCTTTAGAGCATTGCCAATAAGATATAAAAATTGCTAACGTAGTGAAAGCATTCATCTGCAGTGGGGTTTGGTATGCCTTTAACCAGCAAAACATCTATTATGCAAAAGAAAAATTCATTATAGAGTCTTTCATCACACCAATTTCATGCTCATCAAAAGGGCCAGATTAATAATGGCAGGAATTGATGTCTGGTGTTTATGTACAGACGAGGCAGAGGCATTCATAGAGCATGCTTTCCTGCTGACACGTCTCAACCTGCCATGAAAAGGCAGCCCTGAGGATCAGAAGCTTAGTCACTGTTGATGGGCTCGCAGAAGTTTGCAGCCAAGGTGACAGTAAGTGCAAGAGTAAATTAGGCATGAGGCTGTGAGGTGCGCTGAGAAAGCCTCATTATAGTTGCAGCGCATATAACTTTTAGATCTGCTGCAAGGAGCCTCCAGATCAGGGACACCTAGCTGCATATCTTATGCTCATGTGGGACACTCAGTCTAGGAGATTATACAGACGTCACAAAAACTGCAAGGACTTCCAAGGACTACACAACCTGTGCACCTCCCCATCTGTGGGTACAACTGGCAATGGGACTGGGCTGGAAAGGAGCCCTGAGACTCCCTTGACTTGATGGATTCAGTCAGAGTGAGCAGTTTGGTACCAACCTTCACACCTGCACACTCAGCATCCTGGTTAGGTCTTCATGTTGCAGCTGGCAGTAAGAGATCCTGCACTCAGCAGGGCAGGCCTTTCAGTATTGCTGAACCTAATCAACCCTTCCTTCTTTCATTTTCAAAACCACATCTGCGCTGTCTTAAGATTTTTTCCCTTATGTCTTCAACTTTGTTGAGAATCTGTACCTTACTTTGTGCTTAGGAGATCCTAATGTAAATGTTAAAATCATTTTTCAGCCCTGGACCTCAGCTCAATAAATGATGGCAAGTGCTAAACATACGGCTCCCATGTGCAATGCTTCCTGGTCCCTGAAGAGATCCACATAAGGTGCAGCTTGAGACACTGCATTTATTAAGTGGTGAATAGAAGCAGCCACCAACCCCTCAGACACTGAATGGAAGAGACTGGGCTTGGCATTTCCCACCTTGATTAAATTTTCTCTCCCGTTTTTCCCTCACAACTATCATTCCATCACTTTTATATTACGACATCATTTGCCTCTATGCTAAAAGCAAGGCAGGAACATCAACCATTGATCTTGCTCTTGTCCTTTGGCAGACAGGAAGGTGTGGATTTTATTGATGCAGTGAAATCTGTTAACTACCAAAACGTGCACGGTTATTTTCCAAATACTGTAAATGCTAATCACTGTGGTAACCTTTACTAGTAATTGGCAATAACTCAACGATTATTTCCTTTGACTTGAATGACTACAATAGCTTTTGTGATCTTTTTGTAGCTACGCTTCACTGATTTACATTTACAATATGGGGTGTTTCACAGCTCCACTGCTTCAGGAAACTTCTGTGGAGAACAGAATTTGAAAACTGGAGGAAAGAGAAAAGCAGCAGGGACTGGTGGCTGATGTAAGGGATGCGAGTCACACAGCCTTTGGTGGAGCACACCCAATGCATTGGAAGCAAAGGAGAATTTCATTTTGTTTTTGAAATGCTGTTATTACATTCAGGAAATTTGCAAAGGCACCTTGACAGAAAATGATCAAATATCTGAACTTCTAGTGCAACAACATTTACTGAGTAAATGACATTTTAATGCAGAAAGTCAAATTTGCATACTAATTAAAATTTTCCTTTAAAACATTTAGACTTTTTGGCCTTCCCATCTACCCACTACGACAGAGATTAAAAGATTTTTTCTATTAAGTCCTGTCAAACAAAACACTCTGCTGTAAAGTGTTACAGTACAAAGTAGCACTTTTAACCTATTTCCTCGTCATTCAGAATTCAGGCAGTTCACGTTTCCACGTGCTTCTTGATCTCAGACAGGCAGCTGATGGCAGAGCAACAGGGAAGAATGTGTTTCCTCCCTCTCTCTCTCTACATTTACACATTGTGGGAAAACAGTTTCATGTACTGCAGGCCGGGTAATAAAATAAAAAGACATCACACTTGTAAAACTACCCCAGCTCTTTAGGAAGAGAAAGAGATTTATAGAGGTGCTGCAAGTTATAGTAACACTTCAGCTGTCTTCACCTTTCTTGACTTCCAGGCAGAGATAGAGGGTGATACGGGTAAAGTAGGCAATAAATAGTCTGAGGTGGCAGAATGAGGATATCAGCATCCCAGGGGAGGAGGTGGGTTGTAGCCAGCAGCTCCCTGGGCCCTGCTGTTCCTGCAAGGGCCTTCCAGCCCAGGGCACCTCAGCCTGGCACTGTGGGCACAGCAGTGGCACACAGCTGCAGAGCAGAGCAGAGCACTGGGGAGGGGGAGAGTGGAAGGATGGATGCAGCCAGCCTGCAGCTTTGGTTTGAAGTTGCTTTTTCTTAAATCAGCCATTGAAGCAAAATCCCTCCGATAATAATTTCCTGGCCAGGCACAGCTTCTTACTGTGAAATGACCATTTCTCTATATTTTAATGGAAACAAAAATATTTCAGGAGGATCAAGACAAACTAGTTACACCATTTTTTCCAGTCTCCTCTTTGTATGTGCTTGTTACCAGCAGTAACTTCCTAAGATGTGGCCTTCCCACAAACCACGAGGATCACTACAAACAGGCAAGCAGCTTCAGTTGTTTTTTGCTCTTTTGTTTGGCCAAGAACGGAGAGCTTTGCTTCTGTTTTGCTTGACGGGAAAACTTCAACACTCTTCAAAGGTTGTTTTCGCCGAGTGAAATTTATATTCATTTCTGTGTGTGATCAGACTTGCCTGCTCCCTGCTATGCATTGTGTGTGTGAAAGCACGTTCACACCGAGCAGCAGATTGCTGTGGGAAGGCTCAGAGTTGGCTGCAGTGCTGCAGGCGCCGTGCTAGCACTGAGCCTGGGGTGTTCCACAACGATTTTCCTTTTGTCCTTTTATTGGACATCTTGAAAACTGTGCTGGAACCATGATAGGGCCATTCCAAAGATAGCTGGGAGGTGGATCCTGCAAACACTGGTAGGCTGCAAACCCCATGTTCATCAGAAGTACCACCCTAACCTCACCTGCGACCAACTCACATCACTGTGATTCCAGAAGTGCTAGCACACTTGCATCCCTTTATCTTAAGGACAGAATTCCATTCCTGCTCTTTTTCCCATGTACACTTAGATCACATTTTACTGCTCTGCCAGATGGCCTTAAGTGAAGGTGAATTGCTTTAAGGTTCAAAGCCAGCTCAGGGTTTCTCTACACTGTACTATTTTGCAGTGGTACAAACAGGGTAGCTCCCGCCATTTGGAGTTAATTACATTTTGAAGAAGACAGCTACCTAGATGTTTAACTTCCATCCAACGAGCACTGAAACTTTGTCCCATGTCCCATACCTGGGTTATCCACAGAAACAGTTCTGGACTGGAACAGAAGCAGTTTCTGACAGCCATCCCTACCAAAGCATCCTGGCCTTTATGTCACTCTCCATAAATGCCACAAACAGTTGTTGTTGGAGAGAGGGAAATTTCTGCATGTCATGAGACACTTCAGAACACGCATAAGAATTCATACTGAAGTAGTTTCAGTGTTGCAAATACTTCATTGAAGATTGCAACTGTAAAGGCATGTTTTACTCTCCAAAAAACTATCACAATCCATATTAGCTCAACCATGAACTAATTCTGTTGATGCTGTCTTCTCTGCTAAAGCACTAACTCCTAAACAATAAACTTGTTTTTATCTGTAATGATGAGTACTCAATTGCTTTCATTAATGTCAGTTTTCTGCAAAGCTCTGAGTATTCAAGTTAAAGGCACTAATAATCTTCATATTCTGAAAAGTGCTCAAATAGTTTCATCTGAAACCCCTTCCCTACCCCAGTTCTGTTCTTCTATATTATGATGATGGCAATTCAGGGCTCTGAAAGGACATTTCAAATACAAACACCTCTTCTGTTTTTCACTTTATGCACAGCTCAGAAGCTCACAGTGTAGTTACTTCACCCCTTCCCCCCTCCTCCCTCCCATCTTTATTTCCCTGCTTACAAATTTAACAAAGCCATATCGTCTGCTCTTTGGGAATAGCTACCCTATACAGGGTACAGTAACGAGTTAATTTAACCCTTTGAAAAATGTGTTCAGATGATGTTCTTACACATCTTCAGCTGCAAGGAGAGCATGCACAACAACGGAATCACACAGAGGATTTTTGTGTTTTTAAAAGAGCCCTCTTTGTCTTTAAAACAGACAGAGAAGTTTGCAAATGCTCCTAACATGCGACGTTTTATTTCCATGTAGGGTAATGTTTGTAACTTTGCTGTCTCTGTAGGGGACTCAAACATCTAGATCAGAGTGTCTGGTGTCAGTTGCAGCTAGGCATTTACAACCCTTGGGCCTCAAACCTTAATTATATTTGCTACTGTTTACGGCTTATAATTATTGATGTTAATTTACTGAGTGATGTTATACTTCTAGCCCCAAGTTATGTTTTTGGCACATTAATCCATTTGCACGCAGACTATTGCATCTGATTGTACAGACTGCAATTAAAGGGGATTTTTCACTTTATTTTTCATTTGATTTTGTCACGTTCTACATGATTTTTTTTAAAAGCAATATGACTTTTCCAAGTAATTTTATAAATAACGTTTAAATTATGCACGACGCTTTGACAGGACAGCAAGAAAATAAAGCTTTGTCCATCTGTGCAGCATCCAGCCATACCTGCCTGATGTTTCAGCAGCGGCTGGAGCCACCAGAGGGCAGAATGAAAAGCCCACCGGGTCTCTGTGGAGAACTGTTCCATCTATGGCACGTAGCTGTGTGAGCAGCATGGGGCTGGACACGAAGAGGAAACAGCACAGGATTGTGCACTTGGCTGGTTGGGCTTCATTTCAACAGGCTGGGTAACAAGCCCCAGTAGTGCATCACTGCTTCCAGTCTGCAGCCAGCAGCGCTGCACCCACTGCCGTGGACGGGCCAGGTGGTGATGGCTGCAGCAGATACAGCATCCTAACGTCATGCGTGTGACTGGGCTGGACAGTCGTGTGCTTCAGGGTGCTTAAAAACAATTCAAGTGGGGATTTGTGCTGACTTAGTTGCATGGGGCTTTCTAATGGCTGCAGTCAAGCACTTCAAGCTTTTTTTGTTTTTTTTTTTTTTACATTGGGCTTTTAAGAAATCGGGTTTGAATTAAAGAAGGATTATTGCTGTTGCTGACTTACTCCTTCCTAATTGCTTTGATTTCTATGAAGACTAGATAATTGTGTCCTCTTAAAGAAGAGCAATTTATTTTAATGTTGGAAGGCCCTGATTCCACAGTACCTTTAAGCACGGGGGTAAGTATAAACTTCAATATCCACTCAGCTTTGTGCTACCCAAGAGCAGCAGGATGACAGAGGCTGTAAGGGATGGCAGAGCAGCCTGTGGGTTAGCACAGTGTTCAGAAGAGGAGGCAGCTCCAGGTTAGTGTAGGGGGGTCTGGCAATCACATCATGGGATGTGGGAGAGCCTAGATGCCAGTTAATCAGTGTGAGCAGGGAGGAATGTGGTTCAAAGCCTTATTCTTCTCTTTCAGGAAAAATCCTAACATCCTACAGTTCTAGAAGTCGCCTTGACAGGACACCGAGCCAATTCTGACCTTTGCCAGAGCTTGGAAGTTGTACCATCACTGGCAAGAGGAGCTCCCACCTCTGTGCCTGGCCACCACTCTCTGAAGTCGTTCACACACCCACAGTGCAAACTCCTACCTTACAGCATTGCTCTGTGCAGGCAGCGAGCAGTCGCAGCTCCAGCACAATTTGACTGACATTACAGTGGAATTACAGACACTTTCCATGGGAATTAGGTGAATACCTGCCATTTATACCTTTCAAGATCTCTCCCCAAGTTCCAAGAGAGAAGAGTGATTGTGATATTACATCTCTTTAAAAATCAAAATAGAGGAGCAGAATTTTAACAGAAGCTGACTCTGAAAGACCATTTCTTTTCCTCTCAAGGTTCCATCCAAGAATGGTTGGAAAAATGAGAGCTAAGTCATTTGTCCTTTCACTTCGTTTACCACCAAGGTCTGATGGGCTCAACAGGCAACTGAAATAGGAAATATTTCATAATATGAAATATGAAAGCACAAATAATAAAGAATCTAAAATGACAAACAAAAGAAAAATTATGAAGTCAATGGCTCACTAACATACAAATAAAATGCATTATCTAAGACATGGTAAAACACTCAGCTCACTTCTGTAGGCATTAGCTTTTCCAGCTGGCTGAAGGGCCATTGTGCTTACAGCCTCCCAGATCAGAAAGCATCTCCATCTTGCTGAAGTGTCAGTGCTGCAGGGCCCTCAGACAATAAATCCTATTTGTTCTCACTATTAGTAATTATTATGGATGCAACTAAACTTCCTTAATTTCATCAGGACACAAATTTATTCAACAAATAATTTTAGCATTGCTGTGCTCCATTAAAATGTGTTCTTAACTCTCATTCTAAATGCAGTTTACAACTGTGTGCAGAGCATGTATATCCCTCTATCAGAGGATACTTTCTTCTCCTCAGCTTGAGACTTTGATCAAGCAGTTCCTCCTTCCACAAACAGATACCACAACTTGGGCTGCACCAGCTGAACAATTGCTCTCACTGAACTCACTGGTTATTTGGGACCAGAATTTTATTCTATGATTCTTTATTATCACCCAAGGGTCAAAAATTTCTCCTTTCCCAGCTTGAAGTGAGTGTGACAGAGAAACTGGGGACAAGTACTACAGTAGGAAGAAATAACCTTCTTATAAGGTGTTCTAATTTATCAGGTTCTCTGGAAGACCATGAGATGATCAGACTGCTTTCAGCCACTATCACACCTCCATACAGGCTGAAGAATGATACTGCTGCTGGCAATGTGCTACCAAACACCATGAAAAAAACCATGTACAGATCATACTCCTATATCAAAGTAATGTTGCTTTGCAGTAAAACAGGCTACTAGGAAAAAATATAGCATTCATAAACCAAGTCTAAGGAAATATTCCTGCTGCACAGAAGTAGCACGCATTGATGGTACTTTTCTCTTATCAGCTCATTTTAAGCTGATGCCACAGTAACACAAGGTACAGGAGAGGACTGACAACAACAGGGGAATGAAGATTTTTTTTTATCTTCCCCAGAGGATTAGAGAATCTGAGAGCAATCTCTTTTTGTCTGGGCATACTTACAACTGAAGACATATGTCTGGAGCAGGCAAAAAATGTGTTTCTTAAAAATACGGTATTGAGCATTTTCATCCTACAGCAGCAGACAGGACTAGATGTGTTTCCCCAGCGTGCTGACTGGGAGAAGAGTCATGAAAAAAAAACCAACAACTTTGAATCAAAGTTGTTAGAAAAGCAAATTAATTTATTCTATGCTCCCTTTTTTTTTTTCTCCTTTTTTTTCATCATGACAAATTCAGCAGCAAAACCACTTAGAAAGGGAAAATCAACAATAGATTCTCATCTTTGTGATTTTGCTTGCTAGAGGAGTTCTTGGTTGTTACGGTGTCATCCAGAATAATTCACTAACATGGTGGCCAGATGGAGATATATATCTAGATTGCATCAGCTGCATCTATATTACTCCTCGCCACACTATAGGGACCATTCTTTCATGATATATACTTGGCACTTGTTTCAGCAGCAGTTTTGCCATTCCCAGTGGTTGGTGAACTGCAAAGCCCTCTGAGATAGAGATTTTATGCTTCACTTAGATGTAAACTGAGGCATAAAATAGTTCTGTGATTTAACCTGAGGTCATTAGGAGCATAGGAAGTTAATCCAGGACTCGTATCTGCCATGCTTTTATCTTTCTTACTAGAAATGCTGCCACAAAGAATGGGACTGTGGAAGAGATTGCTACCGCTGATTCCAGCAGAAAAACATTTGGCCCAGTGCTGAGTGCTTTTGAAAATGCTGCTTTGACATTTTAGGCCTGAAACCAGACATTTTTCCTGACATTACGAAACACAGCGAAGTAATATTACAAATAAGTATAAAAAATAAATCCAGCTTGAAAAACATATGTGACCTTTCAAAGCCTGAAATCATGTAATAATAACCAGCCTGATCCATTGCTGAGGTTTTATTGTTTGGGCTTCACTCATGTTTTTGCCTTTCTCCCTTGGACAAAGCAGACAGTTAGGGACTAAAATCCCAGAACAAGTGCATGCTTATTTACAAACAAAATGAAAAACGTCTTGAAGTAGTTCAAAATGCTTAACCTGCTGGTGGGGAAATCATATAAAGGAAAAAAACAACACCTCCTCTCTCTGTTTTCTCCAGGGTTTGCTTATATTGTTTGCTTCAGACAGCCCATTTTTAATGAATCCAATAATCAGTTGGAACTTGAACCTGCTCTGCCATCTCTCACTGTTCGTTCTTTCAGTTCCAGGAAAAGTGAAGCAAAAAATATTTTTCTTGCTCAGCATTAAAGAAGCCATAATAATACTAATGTTTACATCTGGTTCCAAAACCAGTTTTGAGTGTCAGTCAAAACAGAGATGAAATTTAATGCACAAAGTTCAACTTCTTGGGAACATAAAATGTTCTCTTAGTTGGATTTCAAATCTTTTTTTTTTCTTTCTTTCTTTTTTTTTTTTTTCAAGAGTGCTTCTTTTCCCAGATTTGGAGCTAGCTTATCTAGGCTGGGATCAGTGGAACAGTACCTAACCCAGTACTGTTCTGTGCGTGTTGAGTCAACACTGCATTTCTACAGCTCTCTAACTGCTCCTGTGCTAAGTGTTAGTGCACTGCTAAAGAGGTTCATTGACAAGATTTTGTTACAGTTCTGATAAAAGCACAGCGATCAGGGGTCAGCTCTTTGCAAAGAGGCAATGGCAAAGTTCTCTGGATGCAACAAACACCATGCTTTATCTCCTTCTATGTACCTAACACTTTGTCCTGTACAGGCAGCTTCCCAGTCTGCTCTGATCCCTGACTGTCGTGCCTTTCAGACTGGGAATGGCAAGCGATTGCTCTACCTGCATTTTCCTCCATGGAGGCACTCTGGGCCTCCTCTCCCAGTTGCCATATTCTGTTAACATTGCTGGAATTTCATATTTTTGAAAGCCCCCTCCCGTTCAGTCATTCTTTCTTCAACGGCAAACAGATTCGGAAGTCAGTGGGAGAGGACAGACATTGACAGACAGAAAGATGGGAAGACAGCCTCATTTCCTTGGGAAGCAAGCCTAAAAAATGAACACGCTCCCTAGAGATTATGACTGCGATGACTTTGGTGTAGTTGAGCAAAACTACTTTTAAATGGATGCTGTTGGATTATGTTCCATTTTTCCTCTTGTCCTGACCTGCTCACTGAGTAAATAGAGTCATCTGCCAAAGCAATGGCTCCTGAATTAGAGAAATGCAACTTCCCCCTGGGAGAGCAAAGTAGGCCAGCAATTCACCAGGGCTTTCTGCAGCTCAAATTATTATTCAGGTTTCCACGCTGTAGTAGCAAGGGATCTGTATCTAAATGAATAATCTGGCAGGAAATGTAGCTAAGTCACAAAAACATACTGGCTGAGAACCATGGGTAATTCTATAGAATTCTACAGAGAATTTAAAGTGACGTTTTCAGATAAAAGTTCGTCATTCTCTTTCCCAGCCCTGGCCAGCTTTTTATTCACTGCATGCACTTCTCACCTTAGACAGCAGCAAACTGCATTGGGTCTACAGCCAAAGTAGAGATGCTAAAAGTCCTTGGCCAGAGACACCAAAGTGCTGCCACAGTCACCAAAGACTGTTAATTGAGCTGTAGATGATCAGGAAAGCAATCATGGAAAACTTGGGGCTTTTTTTTTTCTTTTGTCAATAAAATCTTTCTTTGACAAAAAGATTTCTTCAACCACTGGCTCTAATGAAAAGAGTTTCTATTTCCAAATACAATTTTTTTTTTTTTTTTTTTTTTAAAATATAAAAAAAATTCCTAGAAAGTATCTTTTTCAGTTGAAAGGTTTTTGGTTGTTTGGTTGTTTGATTTTTCCTAAAAAAGTTTTCCTACAATCTCTGCTGGTAACTGTGGTTTGATGTTCTAACAAAACATAGAAGAAATGAAGTCCCTTCGTACCCTGCAGTCTTTCCTCTGACAATCCAGAGGGCTCATAGGAAGGTAACAGTCTTAATCCCAGAAACTGGGAGAGAATGGGGTGTTGCACCCAAGCAGACAAATCTCATGCAGGTCATTGGCAGGGGCAGAGACGAGACCAATTCCTTTTTATCTCTGGGGTGAAACAACAGAAATAATGGATTTTATCAAGACTTAGTCTGACCTTTTCTGTCCACCCATCTCACCCTCCTTTTACTTCACTTTAATTAGCTATTCTTCAGTGAAAAATAAAGCAAATACTTCCTCCCCCACCCCCCAAAGGAAGCATTCCCTTGACATAACGAGAAGCCTCCTCATTCTGTGTCCTTTTACAACTGGATAAGACTGTGGGAGGCACTGGCAAAGGTCTGGCAGAGGAGAGCAGAGAAAAAACATCTTTTAAAGAGCCTGTGTAAAATTCCTTGGATGACACATAACCTACACAGACCGGCCCATGCATGCTCAAGTCTGCCTTTTAAGAATACTGCGCCCTCAATGACTGTTACTGATGCTACCCCAGGGACTGTCTGGGCACCTTCTCTCCTCCAAAGACCTTTCTGTATCATTACAGGATACAGTGAAAGCATCTGGGAAATTGTCCCAGCTTCCTTCTTGTATGGACTCTCTGCCCACATGCGTGGGAAGTTCATATCCAGAACATTCAGTTAGAGCTCCTATCATTTGTTGTCTGTGGCTCTCACAGTGCACTTTGAGCAGCTGGTAAATCCGCCAGCATGGAGACCTACAGGCAGTGCAACCTGATGGTAAATGCTAGCAGAAGCTTAGTTACCATTTTTGGAACCCAGGATTCTTAAAGGCTTAAATGAAGGTGCTTAAATATCAGTTCTGCTAAACCAGTACAAAGGGCTGTAGGAACACCATTAAATAGATCTAAAATTAGAGTTGAATTTATTGGGAACAAACCAATGCTAGTCTAAAATAAGTCTCTGTTAAACCACTGTATGACATTAAACTAATTTAATTAAAACTGGTTGCAAACTAATTTAGCATATGGTTGTGGCACATGTAAAAAAGTAATCTTTAAATATCACTGACAGCTAAGGAGCACTTACTGTGGGACTGTAAAGACAGATACTTTTGAAAATTAGGTGTGTTCATATAGGCTTCATGTCTGTATTTTGGTTTCAACCCAAATGCAAGAAGGATCACTTTAATATTGCTCTGAACAAATCTATGGCTCATTATTTCTACAAGTTTTCTGGAAATTTGGTCAGTAAGTTGTTCCAAGAGTCCATAGACAACAACAAAACAATTTGACTTAAATAGTGAAATTGTACTTTGCAGACCAGGATCAAAGCAAGGACAAGTAGGCCATTAAGAAAAGAGTCTAAAGCAGAATGAGATATCAATCACCAAAGCCAGGGCTCAACTGTGAGGGAACTGCCCAGCTCCAGGCTCCCATCTGCCCTCAAGAATCTCAGAGAGGGGACAGGAAACGATGGCAGGAATATCAGAAAGCAAATCATTTAGGCAGCGAAATCTCAAAGTGAAATGAACATCAATATTAAAAGTCTCTCAAACACAAGGAGCTTTTGTCTTTCTTGTCTGAGGCAGCTAAGTACCTAATGGTGTGCGATAAAAGCAAAGTTAGGCAATTATTTTCCCCTGTTCTGCAATCTGTGTTAAAAGCATGTGGGTAAACGTCATGTCTGGTTGCAAGTATCATGCTTTAAGGTCTGGAAATTTACATTCTTAGAGCCCAGACAGACATGAATTGACAAGCACTAGCCATTCCTGGAGCAAATGTCAGATTCAGAGAGCCCTTCTCTTCAGATAAGTGCCCCAGTTTTCCATGCACATGCGCAAACCAGGTCTTGATGCTTAACAAGACAAAAATCAAAGCATCTACAGAATCTCAAAAGACCTTTTTTCCTCTTTCTGGCTGCTTGTCTGGAAAGCCAGCAGAGAGAACTTTTTAAAAAAACTCAGGAATTGAATCACATATCAGGTTTCATGACAAGCAAACAAAAAAAAACCAACCTACCATAAAATCAGCCTACAGTAATATCACTAAGTCTTACAAGAACAACATACTAAAATGCAAGAGTGATTTATCTGAGAGTGTCAGTATCTTTCCCAGATAGTATTTACTTGCTGAATTTGGTTGTAGCTTGAGCTAACTTGTCCTGTTTCATCTCTCATGAATCCAGAATTATGGTCCAGTCCTCAAAGGCAGGAAACACAGAAAGAGAAAAAAAGGAATTCCCCATTATAGAATTAAGTGCAGAAGAAGATTCTTTTTTTCAATTATTTCTGTAAATCCTTTTAACCAAATGAACGACAGTCTAAAGTATTAATTATAAACAGAATTACTTCCAGTATTTTGAAATATTTTGGAAGTTAAACTTAAATGCTAAGAAATCTCCAATTAGTTTAACTTTTTCCTCAGGATCTGTTTGCGTTGTACCCAGGACAATCTGCTCTCTCCAACCATACTCAGTGTATCCTTTTTTTTTTAACCTCATACTAACCAGGTAATTATCTTACGCATTCTTGTTTCTGAGAACTAATAAAATAAAAGGTTTGCTTCCTACCAACCCACCCACTCAGAAGCAATGTCTTCTCATGTTTTGCTTGAGAAAGCAATGTGGTCCTTTCAAGCAGTCTGATTTGACATTTCAAATAGATGAAAAGTCATATCAGAAAGATATCTGTTGAGTGACAACATAAGTACTTATTTAATAAGTGTATTAAATACATATGCATGGATATATACTGTACATGCAAGGTTTTAAATATATACCCTAGTTAACTGCCATATGGATATGTTGTTGTGGAAAAAAATATTTATAAAATGTTTTTTCCAAATGTTTAATCTACAGCAGATGCGCCTTGCGTTCATCTGTTTGGCTTGGCATTCACTACAGGGAGATCTTATTAATCATACAGACCTCCTGTAGCAGAGGAAACAGAGGCTATTATAGGATTCATCTGTTTATGACTAAACAGAAAAAAAGGATCTTCATCAAATGAGAGATCCCTCTCTGAAAGGGGGTATGGAGAAGGCTGTGAGTAAGCCACATGCTGTTTTTCATCTCCCAGCATTGTACCCTTACTCCTCCTCTTTGTATTGAAATAACACAGTGAAACAGGCTGTTTGTATCTGGGGGAGGAGAGGGAAACAGGGAACTTGCAAGTATGGGGATGGATTTGGAGCAATCCAGATTTCATTTGCCCCCTTTCTACACGAAGGTTGTGGAAGCTTTGCTCCTCAGCCATTTGTTCTTCCATTACGCTGTAATGTTTTGGAAAATACACAGCAGGATTTATGGGAAGTGCTTCAAAGTCTAATTTTCCTCTCAAAATCTCCAGTAGATATCTCTCTGAGCTCTGCTTCACGTGGTGAGTCAGTGCCAATGTTAACAAAAAATCTCTTTTGATTTTATTACCTCCCATAATTGTATTATTCATCTGTCTGGCTTGTTCTGTGTCCTGACAGAGGAGCACACGCAGCTGACCTCCTGAGCTGGGCAAGGGAGAAGCAGAGAAAGCCAGTACGAAAAAAGAATTAGTTAGGTTCTACGGAGTAGAGAACATCATCCTGAGCATGTCAGCGGAGTGGAAACCAAACAGGAGACAGCAGAACTCAGGCATTCAAAGGGTCTGCTTTGAAACAAAGGAAAATATCTTAGGGTCCCTCTCTACCTGTCGTACTTCATAAATCATGTGTGCTAATGACATCTATTAGAATTACGTATCCCATTTGTAACAGATCATATACAGAACAAATTGCCTCTCACTCCGATTCAGAAATGGGCACCAACAGATCCTCTTTTAGCAGCTGTGATTGCTGGGCCATCTGAAGACCAAGCTATTCAGGCTAACAGCACATGTGTGTCTGGGACTGACATCTTTGTTGCAAAGATGGAACTAAAATAAATTCAGAGGGAATAGATTTAGATATTTAATTTCCAACAGTAATGTCCAAATCAGTAGGTGACCCGTGGTGGTCTTTCTTTAGTGATCGTGACCAGTGTTACCCACTCTCCAAATAACACGTTGGCTCAGTATTTTCACTTTGTCACAGATTGTAACAGCTGGATTTCTAACTGAGGCAGTGGATCATCCCATCATGGGCTGACCTGATGTCTACACCTCACAGCAGAATAATTCTATACAAAGAGTTATTTTGCAGATTCTGTTCCCTCTTTAATTTTAGTGCAAGATCTCTTGTCCTGTTTTGCCAATTGACCATGAAAGCCACATGTTATGAATTTCATTTCCTGACTGGATAAAAATGTGACAGATTGAGGATGACATATGCTCACATCAGCTCTTCAGAGTGGAAAATAAAATGTCTGCTTACAAACTTTTTGAACAGGAAAAGGGTTAGGCTTGATTTGGAAGCTAAGCAAACCCTTATCTGTTCTTTTGATTCAGAAGTAGAGAAGTCAGGTTTGCCAGGGCTGCGGGAGCTCTCTGTGTTCCAGCAGGTCATTAAAGTTGAACTGCCTTATTTTTCTGCTTAAAAAGGAAAGGGTTGTGAACGTTTGACTCTTAAGGACATTTGTTCAGCATCTTCTTCATTTTACAAAGTCCCACGTCCTCACTGCACTTTTCCCTGTTCCCATCATAGAATCCCTCCCTCTCTGTTGTGCTCAGGCCTTGGAATCACCCAAGGTCACTACTGCAACACGCAGCATGTCCTGAGGATCTCTCCAGCCTTTCTGCACAGGTGACCTAAAAGCAACACTAAGAGGAATTTTGGGTTGGTGTGATATGCAGGCCAACCCAAAGGCAACAGAATCTGACTCATTTTCTTTATCATTACCTTATTAATCCTTTAAAGGTCAGTCTTAGTAACCAGTAAAATTGATCGTGCATGCCTTCACTGTTCAGACTTGCTGTGTATTCACCAGCTTTTTCTAATTTACAGTATCTCTTGTGTTTGGTCCCTGAATTCCATGCAGTCTGTGACTCGCACATGGACAAACTTGTCTGTCTATGAAGTTTGGTCTCAGCTTTGGCAGTTTGCAAGTCTACACTATGGCGTATCTTCAGAAAGGATAATCAGCAGCTGCAACTAACCACAACATTCTGCATCACCTTCCACTGCTGTAGCCCGTTTGATACAGATAGCTGAGATTTTTTTAATAACTATCTTCATTTACCCACATGCTCCTTGAGGTGTGAGCTGGCTCATGATGATGACAGTATCCACTGAGGTCCAGAAAGCCATAAACAGTATTATATATATATATATATATATATATATATATATATGTAAAGTATATATAACAATATATATAACTCAAAGCTGTGTATACAGCACCAGAGGTCAAGCATTCCCATACTGCTGTGGAATCTAATTCCAACCAATAATTTGTAACACTCATGAACCTAACCTGGAAGGAGACGGGAAAGCAGTCATGTGAGGGGAACGGGCCTTGTCTCCTCAAAGCCTTCTCTCCTGAAATAATTTCCTCATTAATGCACTCCTGACTACTTTAGCTGTCATTTGCATTTTTGAGTTATTAAGGTTGTTTTCAGATGTAGTGCATACATGCCAAACGCCCTGTAAATGCAGGCTCTACACTGAGCTCAGGGAACTTCAGCCAATTTATTTTAGCTGAGTAATTGTCCAGGTGAATCTCCTTTTTCACTCCTTTTTCAGCGATATAAACTGTAATCAGCCTCTCTGTAAATATGCCCAATATTATATACCCAATATTAACTAGATCTAATCAGCTTAATCATGTGATTAATATTAATTCAAGTTCATGCAGCATAATCTTCCATTTAAATGGGTACAATATTTTACAGTATCTGAAAAATGGCTTAATAAACTGATGGAAGAAAAATATCTTCAAAAAGAGAATTAAAGGACAACTCTTGAGTGCAGATTGCAGCCTTACCCAAAGAACATCCGCACACAGATCCTTCCAGAGAAGTGCTGCACAACAGGCGTTCACCAACAAAAGAATTCCAGCCCTATTTCAAATCCTGTTCTGGCTTCAACAGTGCAAATCTGTCTCCTCATCTGCAGGAGAGCTCAAAAACAGTACAGTTGTGTTCCACTGTACAAGTGCCAACCCTATGGCAGTGCCAATTCTGTTCTGTATAAACCGTTTTGTATCTCTATTTCTACCTGTTATCTCTTTTGCCTCACCGGTACAAACAAATGTTTTGGTGCAAGGCACTGCAGAATGAGTCTGAATGCACTGGAGTACTTCTGAGTTAATTTCTTGAATGATATTAATGTCTAATAATTAATAACTTTTCTCAAATACTTAATATACATGTTTCACTAAAGATGGTTATACCCAACACCCATATTTTGACCACTTTTGATTCATAGTTATCCTTTTCTAATTCTTCCACATTTACTTACTGTAACTCTGTATATCATATACACCATTTAATGCTATATTTTAAACTGCAGACAGCAAATCAGAATGCTTCAGCTCTGTTTTTCATGGTTCAGACATGTCTGAAATATAATGAGAGCAGGGATTTGTCTGCCCTGATTTAATTACTACAATCCAGATAACTCTGTCAATCAATTTTTCTTCTTGTGACTCCTGGCAGGGTGAAAAATGCCTTCATTATAAGGACTGATCATTAGTGGATGTGAAGTTGAGAAGATGATGAAGATGAGTTGTTGGCTCTGGCAGAGAATTGACCCATCAGTGTCATTAAGTGAACTGCAGCAAGCCCAGCAATTCCCATGGGGCAAATCATTGAATTCCTCAGTAGCAAAGGTCTGTGTCTGTCTACACCAAAGCACTTTGAAATGTACACACATGCAGTTTGCAGTAATCTGATGGATAACTAAACAATTACACAGGCAGTAACTGATTTGTCCTTCTAAAAGAAACAACTTTTAAGGTACTGTATTTTAGTTTCCTTTCTATGTGATTGTTTAAACAACGTTTATATCCAATGCCCCTTTAACTCTGTATTACCAAAGTTCCGCTCCAAGCTGCAGCCACCTCCCAAAGCACAAAAGCTCTTTATTAAAAATGTAAATTGCAATTCTGAGTTCTTTTCCTTCTAAACACTGAATGACAAGACCGAGTCTCTCTGAGCTCTAAGGAATTTTTAATCAATGTTTTTCACCCAGCAGTAAAAACACCTTCCTGTAGAGCAGCTTTGGTGACAAGCAACTAAATGAAAAACAAGCATTATATGTTCAATGTTTTTTTTCTAAACTATGCTTTAATCGGGAAAGGTAATTTTACATAATTGACCTATTAATCATAAAATAAAATTAAAAAAAGAAAGAAAATTGTTACAAACCAAAGTATTGCTAACAGAGCAATCACACAGAAAACATTCTGTTGGAATCAAAGACATGCTCAGGGGACCAACATACAGAGGCAGGGAGGCTGTGCAGGTTATTGTCACCGTGCTGCTTTTAGAATAAGTTGTAGAGGACATTCTGTGGGGATTCAGGGCTGTGTGCTACAGGCCCCCACGTACAACAGTCTGACCTCTCCAGCTTTCAGGCTGCAGAGCCGGGCAATTCCTGCAGTGCCCATTTCAGCTCCCCTGGCTGTGTTAAACCGATCCCCTCCACAGCAGCATTTGTCTAATCCTCAAAGCTACTCCTACCAAACATCCCTGTGCTAATTTTTCTCTGGTGCACTACAAATATTAATGGAGAAGGTTTAATCGTAAGGTCTTTGATTGCTAGCACAGGATCCAAACTCCAGATTGAAGGCAATTTAAATATACGAGAGTGCAAGCAGGGAGATGCAAAGCATGCAAGCAATCTTTGGCAGGAGTACAGAGAGAATACAGCTTTATATAATTCTGTTATTGAAGTTATTGAATTAAGTCTTAAAACTGAGCAAGAAAGGAAGGTGTTACTTTGATGAGAAGGGTGCTCACTGAGCTAATTGATTCAGCAGTGAGACTGGAGCACTGCTATGAGTCAGAAAAGCTCAGCATTAACTTTGCTAAATAGTTGGAAGTTTTCCTACAGCTTACAAAATCTCTGAAGTATTTTTCCATCTTGATGCCTCAGCTATGCTTAAGCACCAAGAAGGCTCTCAGGCACTGTTGTGATACTGCCATCACTTAAGCTCCTGTCTCCCATAGCCCACAGTTCTGTTTGAGAACAGCACACGCTCTGTGCTGCTAATTCCTGGATAGTCATTATTTAGAATAAATTGTCTTTTCCACTGCAGCCGGAATCACAGAAGCTGTCCGTGGTCAAAACTTATACAAAGCAGCATCCAGGGTCTGCCAGCCTGCCAAATTATTAATAGCGTTCATTGAAATAGCACAGAGGAAGTCCAGCTAGTCTAGCTAGTCCAGCTAGGGTCTTCATATCAAATGGCATTTTAAGAAACAAACCCTTTCACAAATATCTTTCAAAGAAAAATGAAGGAAGTAAGAGAAAAAGCAAGGATACGGAAAAGTGAGAGTTAAATCTTTGTCATTTCACTTAAATCTTCATCAGGACTGGAACTGGGCTTTCTACAGCAGCACCGAATAAACTGTACTGTATGTTTGCTATGATTAACATTTTTAACGTGGAATTCCTTCCATAAAATAGGGCAAGGTGCTCAAAAGGTCAAATTTCCTTTTGCTTCCTGCCTTGCTTAACTCATGCAAGTTCTTCACCAATTTTCTTCAAACTTTCCAAAGCAAGTAATATTTTTTCTGAAGGTAACCGTGAAAACATTTGTCCCTGTGTAATTTCTGGAAAGTCAAAAAGCATGAGAAGTTCCTTCCCTACCTGAACCCAAGATTTGGTCCCATGATCTGTGAATGAAATACTGCAGAAGAAAATAACCTGAGAGTGAAACAACAAACAGGCTTTCCAGATGGATCTGATACTGAAAACTGGAAATGAATTTGTGATTCATAGGCCTAGGGAAAAAAGACCAGATCCTGGTAGCTCTTGTCAATATTGTGCTCCATGAGCAGCTCCATGGAAATCACTGACAACACCCAGTGAGGCAAAGTGCTTCGTAAATGGAGACAGAACTTAGCATCCTGAGGGACTTTGTAGCCTAGGATAGGGATAAGCCTTCTATTTATTCTCCTTTTGTTATCGTGATCTGCTTTGTCTAACTTTCTTGTTTATCTTATAACATCTTAGTATTCATTGATTATACAGATATATTCAACACATAGCTTGGAAGAATGAATATCAGGAATGGGAGAGCGTGGAGCAGGAATATGTTGAGGTGTTACATTTTGTAGAATGCCTACAGGAAAGAAGAGCACCTTAATCTGGCCAATGTCGCTGCTCTTGCACTGTCAGTCAAAACAGAGGCTCTTTCCAATTGCTGCCTGTTGAAAAAGCTTGTACACCCAAGCCTGTGGCTGCACTCTGAGATGGTATGTCAGAAGGCTGTTCACTGAATCGCTCATGGACTGGAAAAATCAGAACAAAGAGGTTTTTAACGCAAACCAATAATCTTCAGTAACAATGAAAACTAAATATAATTCAATATGCTTACATTAAAGAAGTCAACTGAGACACATCCATTGTGCCCAAAATGCATGATTATACTTCAGAAAGCACTTAACAAGTTTCCTTTAATTGTGATGATGGGTCAGAGTTACCAGTGGTGCCATTCCATCAGTTCCATTGAAGTTAGAGCAGCGGTGAATGTGGCCCATTTCTGAAGGCATAAAGCCAGTAAATAGTCTGCAGTGGGATTCTGATAAATGCTGCCATCTGCAATATGTTATATCCAATGCAGGGCAGAAACAGATGGAAAAGCTTTTCAATCCAGAGTACCAACTTAAAATAAACATCCTTAAATGTAGCTGTTTCTTCAGTGGGTATTGAAGAACAGATAAAAAAATAAATGAATGAAATGAGAGAGGTTTATAAATTCTTTTTTCACAGTGACCAAAGTAAATCTTCTGGAGTTCACATAGACCTTTGTTACGCAGGGATCAAAACATTCTTGTTTTCAGGGCAAAATGAGCATGTAAGTCACAATGTTTTTAAAAGGTAAAACCTGTGTGCTCCTTCTCTGCATTTTTCTGATGAGCACTCCCATTTCTCACCAAGTTATCTTCACCTCAACTTCTTCCAAAGACCCAAGTTGCAATCCTCTTTGTACCAGTTGCAGAATTCCCTTCCTGAGCCCAACACTGTGATCTCAATAGATGGCTGAAGTTGGCCTGTAAGGAATAGAAAGGCCCTCTTTCTTTCCCTCAGTGTGCCCTGAGCACACTGCCTCTATAAAGCAAGAGTCCAGCTTTAACAGCAGAGTTTCTGCTGGTTACTGCAGATACTAGCTTTCGAGCATGGGAAACAGCATAAGATATAAACCTGAGTCCAATATGCTCTTTCAACAAAAGGAAACAGAATATGCTGCCAAATCAGAAATGGCTCAGCTTTTGTCCTTTGTGTCAAACACGAAGGGAAGACTTTGCATTCATGTGTGTTAGCTTCAAGCCCAGGAGAGCAAGCAAGCAAAGATAATACTATCCCTGGTTTCAAAAGCAAACTTTAAGTTTGGCTGTCCTTCATTATAAGACATCACTTTGCCTGTAAATTCAGGATGATTTTGAGAGAGCCACATGTCTCAGAATGCAAAATAAACTGCTATAGTCAAAATGCTGAAAGGATTTACTTGGAAAATTGCAAATTAAATGAGGAGAATTACTCTGGCTAGACGCACACATCATTAGGAATTATTGGCATATGGGTTTCAACAGCACTGGATGCCTGAATGAGAGAATTTCAAGCTCAGAGGAGACAGATTTAAAAGGCTTTAGTATAAACCAAAAGGTTTGCAGACTGCTTTATGTGGCAACTCTGTGCCATGGAAACAAGCAATACACAATGAAACATATGGAACTGAAACCTAATTTTATGGAAGCATCTGAGTTGGTAACTTGGACATGCTTTCAAAGAGGTGCAACTGAACTGAAGAACAGATGCATTTTTTATCTACCAAATTGTATCCCCAGGATTCAGGAGATAAAATATTGATGGTTGACATTTGAGTCTCCAGTAAGAAAACAGGATGTTTTTCTCAGCTCTCTCCAGCAACCTTCTCCCTGTGCCATTTTAAAAAGAAACTTCAGGGACAGATCTTCAGCTATTGCAAAACTGGGGTTTCTCCAATGTAGTGAAATGATCTCTGATTTGAACTGCTGAGGGTCTGGCTCGTGGAAGAACCTTGAGTTTGCTGTTATGGCTGCGTTTTGTAGCTATCTTTGCATTGGTCAGGCAGGGCAGCAGGACAGCGCAGAGAATTCTGGTCATAAAGGAGCTGCTGAGAAAAAAACTGCACTGGAAACTGCTCTCAGATTATGACACTGATCCCTGAGTCAGTGGAAACACATTTGAGATGCAGGAAAGAAAGCAGTAACAGCCTCAGTGAATCCTCAGTATCTCCAAAGGTTACTCATAAGCTGTGTCTCCTTAGAGTCAGAAACTTCTCCTTCTCTGCAGATTTTCAGGTCCGACTTCATTCTGGCAAGAGCAGAAATCAGTGGCAACATCTGCTACCACATGATGCCCGAATTCAATGGGCTGGGACAGAGAGAACTGAAAGAAAATGTGAGAACCGAGGGAAACAGCCAGGTTTGGGGAAGTTGCACATTTGCAGCTTCTCCCTCTGTTTCTCTGCTGGACTCACATATGCACATGCCACGCAGTGCAGAATATCAGCCAGTTCAAACTGTTCTGGATGATGGCACCAATATAAGAGGCTGCAACTTTCTGATCCCTCTCAGCTCCTCTTCCTAAAAATACTCAAAGCCATTCTCTTCGTTATTTCCTTCCCCAAAATATAGAATATCTCTCCATCGCTTTATGTCTTCCTCCATAGGGCTTAACTTTTGATTTATTGCCATACGTCAGAGATGCTCTTTAGTTCTAGCTGTACTAATGGGAAAAACAGTCCTGATGGAGGAAAATAATGTGGGCCAAACTTTGCTTTCTGTTACACCACCATTGCTTAATTTTTTCCAACCTGAAACTGTTCCCTTCATCTCAGGATTTTAATATGCCTCTTCCTTTTAAAAAATGTCAAAAAGGAGGGTGAAAATCGCCCCTCGGACACGTGTTCATGAAAGTCCACGGCAGCCAAGCATCTGCTCAGACTGAAAACTGTTGTGCATCTGCAATGCAAATGCAGAATAACACATTATTCTGGTGTAACTGAAGACCGGAAGCTGGCGCTGCAGATTCCTCCCACTCCTCCTGGTGCTTGTTTCCATCCATAACATTTTTCCAGCAAGCACCTGCCTGACGCCTATTTAATACGTCCACAGCTGCAGTTTCCATAGCTGCCTTTTGACAGCACAGTCCAAAATGAATCATCCTCTCTGTGAGGAAATTTCTCCAGAATGCTTTCTCTTCCTCATCTCTTCCTTCATCATCTCTGGATTCCCATTATTTCTATAAGGTATATGATTAAATTCCTATTAGAAGATCAGTCTTCCCTCAGCCCTTTCCAGCCACCCACTCAGAGTCAAATAGGCTGCCATAAGCACTAAGTCGTCTAGTCTTTTTTTAATAGGCTGGCTCTTACAACTCTTCATGTTGCCATCTATTATTTGACATCACTGACATTTCTGCTAAAGCCCTTATATGGATAAGATATATTCTGTCAAAAAATGCTTAGGACAAACTATATTTTGTCAAGCACCTTCATCCATTCAGCATAGAATATTAATCCTGCCAAGTATCTTAAAACATTCTGCTGACAAATCTCCATCTTTTCAATATGGGAAAGCAGCTCACAGCAAGATTTCTTGCACTGAAATTTATTTTTGATATGTCTAGTCACCAGCTCATCCTTAGCATCGATTATCTCTTCCTTTAGCTATGTTTTGAGATACCCTACATGAAACATTGACCAGATATTCCAGTGTAGGATTTCCTCCCTATTCACTACAATCTTACATTACAGTCTTCCATTTTCAGCTGCTCAGACTCTCATCTGCTCAGTCGAGCTCTAGGCCAAAATTTGCCATATATTCATAGTGACACAGCAGAGAAAGAGAACTAAAAGAGAATTCAAAATTAAACCCATCCATCTGTTTATCCCAAGGCAAGAAATGTTGTCTACATCATCAGTGGCAAATATGTCCTGAACTTCTTTAACAAATAGTTATCTGGTTTTGGTAGCAACCGCAGTGAGCAACCAGGCCAGAACTGGCCATCCAGACCTACTCACACTACAGGGGGTCCCTGAATTAACTGCAGTTTGAATCTATCTCTTTTAGGAACACATACTGTATTAAACTCAAGATTAGATGACCGAGAGTCCAAAGGCCAACTGCACTCCTATTTCAATGCCTTGCTCCTGGGGCTGTACAGCATAGCCAAGCGTTTACAACCACCCTGCCTGATCTTTTCTAGAGGCTACCCAAAAACCAACAGCTTGCTTCCACTGCAGGTGAATGACTGATTTTATTTAACAGCAATCACTGTCACAGTTGAGGAAAAATCAACACAAACTTTCAGGTGCAAGCAGAAGAGCTCTTGGAGCATGGTTTAACTTAGTGAACAGTCTGTTACCAAATGCAACCCCAAAGGGGCAGGGTCAGAGATATGGCAAAAATAAAGCAGCTCAAAAGGAAGTACTTAGCGCAGACTTTATCCAAATCAGCTGTGCCCACTTCTGACACATGCCATACTATGATTCTGTGAACTTCTGTGGGCTTGTGGATTTGCTGTTTTTTATTTCCTGTTCTTGGGTTCCACTGGCAAACAGAAGCATCATTAGGTGCTGTGGAAGGGAGGGAGAAAAGCAAATAAAGGAAGAGTTCTGTATGCATCCCCAAAAGAGTAGACAGTAAAAATCAGATAACTCATATTAAAAACAAGCAGCTGGAAAAAGAGGCAGGATGTGTTATAAATGAAGCAGATAAATTAAAAAGGACAGGAGGAATCTATTACAAAAATAGCAACAAAGAAATAAACATGAATGTAGGGTGAGATGGTTAAAGCAAGAAAATTCTTACAGAAAACTCAGTTGCAGCAAAAACAGGAACATGTCTCTTACAGAGGAAAAAATAACGGTACAGAAATAATACTGCTAAAGCAGATATGGCCAGAAATTCGCTCAGAGGTCCAAGGTTCCCTTGGAAGAGAAGTGGAAAAACATTCCAAAGAGCAGAATAGTGTTAGAGTTTTCACAAATCCTTGATTCAGCACTGGGTGATTTCTGTTTCTCACCATTTATTTTGGTCCTCTAAATGTCCAAAACCATCTGCATTGCCAAATTTATTTGACAAGGTGTGTATATACGGCAGCTTCTCTGGCTTGCTGAATATCAGGAAGAGTTCCTTCCCCATGAAACCTTTTACAAAAACTGGAAGTGTTTGAAGAAATAGATCAGTTTGAACAAAAACGTTTCTTCATGTGACACGGAGACGGCTGAAGAAACTGCAATTAAAGAACAAAAATAATGGGACGCGGTGGCTGAGCCTCACACCATCCCATCCTCGATAAAACATGCAGCCTGCTGTCTGCTCCGGGCCGTGTGTCTGTCTGTCTCTGCCTGTGAGAAAGTTCTTGCTGTCATTTCCTATTGGAAAATAAATATGCTTCAAAACCTCAAAATCTTTTGCAAAATGGAAGGGCTGTTTTCCTCGTCCAAGAGCAATATTCTCCTCTCTGGTAAATTCTGCACTGCATTGGAACCCCACGGGCTTGTTCTCCGAATGTTGATTTTAAACCAGCTATCATGGGTAGCTGCAGTAAATAAACCCCTCAGATGTTTTTTCTGCTGCAGGAGGTGGGAAGTGATAGGGTCAGCTCACACACTGCAGTGATCCTGCTCCAGCAGAGTTAAACAGTCAGAACTGCATGTGAACTTCTCAGATCTCCGTTTAACAGCATGCTACCAGACCAGACCTGAAAACTTTTGTATGTCTGTACAAGATTATTTTCTTTAATTTATGACACACCGCAACCAGGGCAGATGATGAGTGTATAATGAGGTAAGGAGGCACTGAGATCGGAGCAAGGCATCTCACGCTCTAGAAAGCCATACATAAGCAGTAGGTAGAAACAAGGGGAGAGAAAAAGATTCTGCAGGTCCCAGATTATTAGCATAAAGCAAGAGTTTAATAAGCTAAACCTGTTAGGCCACAGCAGTTATATGGCCATGGTGGCAATCGTGCTGAGGTTTAGTTTAACATTAACATCTGAATAATTTCTATACTTTTAATATAAAACTATAGTTCAGCTGGGGTATTATTGCAAAACTGTAACTTCCTGGTGGTTTTTTTTTTTAGTTTCCAACTTTATTTGCAGACTACAAAACAATAAAACCTGTGAAGGAAAAAAAAAGAGTATAAATAACGAATGATTCCATAAAATTAAAATATATTTGTTTAAAGTATCAAAAGGCCAAAATGCAACATACCATGAAGAAACCGAAAGTTGACACATGAGGAAAGGCAGGGATTTCTCTCCATGTGGCACAGAGACAGAGATAAGGATGAATGTGCAACACGTCTGCATCCCAGACATGGAATTATTGAGATCGTCCCAAAGAACAGATTCAACTTCAACAACTCCGACAGCTCAAGCAGACAAAAAAGACCCTTCATCCAGGGCCATTAGCCTTTTCACTCACGCTCCTGCTTTGGAGGATTAGAATTCTTTGCTGGAACAATCTCTATTATTTTTCTTTAGCTGTTTTCAGCCATCTGAGTCAGCCATTATTGTTTCAGAAGCCCTGGTCATTCTCGCATCCCTCCAAAATGTCTTTAACTGCATTTGGACTATATATATTTCAACTGAAAATAAACAGTATGTGAAAAAGGATTCAGAAACAGTAGGGAGAAAAGCGAACCTCGTACTGAGGAGAAAGGAAAACTAACATTACAGAAGCAGAACAGGAATGTCAGGCTCTTCCCCTGTAAAAGTAGAGGGGAGTGGAGATGTAGCAGTGCTGGTGAGGGGTTGAGAAGTTAAGAGTAATTGCACGTAATCAGGGTTCCTTCCCCACACCATTTCAGCCAGGAGGCCCTTCAGTGCATTGCAGGTGCTTACTGCTGCCTTTCTATGCAGGCACCTGTTCTGTGTCAATAAAGGCCCACTTATTATGGTCCTCTATCAATTTGATTAACCATTCTACGTAGAATTGCCTGAGTTGGAGCACCTGTGGAGTTTGGTTAGACAACTTCAGTGAAGCTCCTGCAGAAATGAAGCTGTCTGTCTTCCAAAGATGCCCTACTCCTGCTGCTAAAGGCAGGGCACAGGAGCACCACCTCTGTGCTGCTTAGGTAGAAACATCTATCATCAAACAGAGGTAATGATTTTTAAGTGACTGATGCTGGACATTGTCCATAATTGATACATGGTAGGGTGGTACATTATAGAAGGAAAAAACATGATACTAAAGCTAAAAGTCCAGTAATTATTACGTGTTGCATTTGGTTGAGAAGCGGACTCAAAGGGACAGGGAATGATCAAGGACAGGAACAACAGACATGCACAACACTTTTCCTTTCTTACAAAGTTTCACTGAGTAAATTAAAAATAATCATAGTTTAACATGAATCAATGGTCTGAATCATGCTCTGAAATAATTCTTTAATACACTCCAGCACAGAGTTGTTAGCCTAAAAGCAGCACATCTCTGGTGACTTGAAATATGTTTTCAAGTTACTCAAATTAGCTAAGATATCATTTATAAAAGTTTCTGTCGTCATGCTATGCAATCATCAGTATTCAGAAATTCAGATGAGAGCTGGAGGTGTAAGCTCTGCATCTTCCTTTCCAATCTGCCCTGCTGGTGGTCTTGGGGTGTAATTCATATAAATATGGATATAATTAGATATTTGAAAACAGCAAAGAGAGTTTGTTTGTTACAGAAATCCATGAAGAATAACAAGGGTGGTTTTTTTATATATATAATTCAGTTTGGGATTTTAAATTGGATTCTTCATTGTCTGAAGCCTGTTAGTCATTATTCCCTGGGTGCAGAGCTTGAACTGACATCTGCAGGGGTTTGTGTATGTGTGTGCCTCTCAGAAAACATTCCCAACAGTGACATTCCCCAGGGAGTGCTGACACAAATAACGGACACAACATATTTTATCTATTAAAAACACTTCAGGCTTTCAAGTAATGCCAAAACCCACAATTAAATCAATATTAGGCACATTGAAAGAGATGATTCAGAGAAAGTTCTTCACAGCAATGCACAGGTGGATATTTGCATTGTAGGAGTGAGCCAGATTGAAACAATTTTAACTCTGTACATGCAGAATGTTCCTGGGCAATGAGAGTGACCCAGAGCTGTCTTAATCCAGAATTCAGAGCCCAGCTCCAGAACCTCACACGTGAATGTATTTCTCTCCCAAAGGAAAGTGTTCATAGCAGAGCCGCTTACACTGAAAGCACATTTTTATTCTGGGCATGCATGTTCTAGGTATTATCTAGAAGACGAAGAAACAGCTTAGTCCCCAAGAAATCAGGAATCAGGAAACAGTTTCCTGAAGGCCCATTCTGCCTTGTCCTTTGATTAATTTGGCAAAAAACAAAAACAAACAAACAAAAAAACGACCAAAAGCAGAAAGTAAAGCCATTTTCCTAGCTGTAGGAGTGCCACACGGCGCTCAGTTATTTTTTAAGTTACTCGTATCCTGCCGTGGTTTGCCTTCTGCCGGAACTACGAGACACAAACTGACACATAGCCCTTCTTTTTGACTTGGTTATTTCAACACCAAAATCAAGCATGCACGAATGTTTATACACTGAAGGCTTTGGAAACATTGGCCACTTCTAAAGCATGTATCCCCTCCCAACCTGTCATTTCAGTCTCCGTTCAACACGCACTTGGTAACATTTCCTCATATTTATTTAGTGAAAAAATATTTATAATAGAGATTCACAGGAGTCAGACTCTGGAAAGAGCTATTTATACAAAGGAATGGCTCCTCTGCTGCTCCCAGCATCTTCCTTCTCCACTTACATTTTTTCTGGGGGGGAGAGGCTTTGACATACGCCGTGCTCAAATAGTAAGCTGACACATGCCGTGATTGAACCACTCCTTATTGTTCCATACGATTATTCACTTTGTTTGAAAATTTCACAACAGGTTTCTTGCTTGTCATATTTTCATTTCTTGTTTATCATGGTAACAGTCAGAATCATACTAAGTAATGAGTTGGCAAGATTCAAATGCAAAATCAGAATACTAGATTTATAGCATCATAGGAACAGAAGAAAAGCTACAGTAAAGACAGCAGGAGAGCATTTAGCTTAAGAGTGGAGAAACTAAGAGTGTGGTGAGTTTTATTTTGCTGAATGCTTTGTTGCTATACCCACGTGGGCTCTGCTGAAAGTGATTTCTGTCAAGGATAGAAGAAGAAAGGGCTTCATCTTCATTATTTGAAATACACCTTTTAGAGGAGTCAACACCACCTCAGCTATGCTTCTCATCTTGTACTGCAGCAAATGTTGGCCTTCAGACATTTCTACTGCTATGCTTGCCAGTGTTAACAGGCAGCTGTGTTCATTTTTATGTTGAATAAGCGTCACTGATAACCCAAGATCTTCTTGCATTATCTTCAGAAACCAGGTTTTATTCTTTCCTACACATGCAATGATGCAAGTGTGCAGAGACTAGAAAAAATATCTTGCCAACTTTTCCAATTAGACAAATTCTGGTCTTTGCAAAGAACTGAAGGAAGTTACTTATGCACAAAGATACCATGGAAGGAACTGTTGAATAAATTCCTTCCTATTAGCAAGACAGAGCATAGATCACTCTTGGCTATGTTCTGCAAACAATTTGCAGAGTTATTCCTAGCCCTGAGATGTCCCTCGTTACAGATGTTTACATGCCTCTTCTGTAACTCATTCTTCCAGTAACCTGACACAGAATCTTCCAAAATGCTGAGGTCTCTGGCTGAAATATTTCTGCAGTGCCACTCAGGAGTGCTACAGATCAACAGCTTCCCATCATGCAGATATACACTTTGCCTTCCAATTTGTTTTCTCATAGTCTTGCTGCATTTGGGAAGTGAGAATACTGCCAGGTGCCACTTGCTGCCTGCCTATGAAAGCACAGCCAGCAGAGACCACATATTCACTGTTACGCACACCAGAGCAGTGGACATGACTATAGGACTCCATATGGAACTTGATTCCATTGCCTTCCCTGAATCAGAAAGAAGAAAATGTAAATCAAACAAATCTTGCACTGACCTCTATAATTGCATTAATGTGCCTGTTCACAGAGATTGTTTGCATTATTCTTTAAACTGTTTTTAATCAATATTTAGTTTTGAGATGTTTGCACAGAAGACATCTGGAAGAAAGAGAAGGCCAAGAACACAGTTCTGCAAATGTCATGGCAGTTGTGTATGCATTGGTTTATCACAAAATGTTGTGAAATCGTAGTTTATGTTTCATTAAAAAGAGGTGGGGATAATTAAGAGCAAAGGAACAGAAGAACAAACAGTGGATGCAGATGTTGTCCAGACTTCCATGACAAACCAGTGAAATATTTAAAACCATGTATTCTCCTTTTCTCTTTATCACTGGGTATTTTCATCCCTTGGTTATATCATATTGAAAAAAAGACAAATATTTCACAAAGGTCATGTTTCCCAGCAGTTTGGGAAAACCAGGTCCTCTAAATATAAAAGCACTATTAAAGAAGGTGAAGCATCCTGAGCTGACTCAGGGACAGCCCCAGGAGCATCAGAGGAGGCAAAAACACCTACCAGGTGGAAACATAAAACATGCTGTCCTGTATTTGCTTTTCATTCCATCCTAGCATTTCTTCTGCACACAAATTCCAAATTAAATGGACGTTATAGGCACACAAAAATTCTACCAACTTAAAAATAAATTTGAGATCAATCCCCTCATTTCAATGTCCTTTGAATGTAAATCAGGCTCTTCTTTCTATGCATCTGACATTTTAAATAAGATTACGGATAAGACTCCATGGGTTTCATTAATTAAGTCAACTTTATTAATAAACATACATAGACAAATAATACCATGCTTGTCATCTGTTTGGCATCCTCAATGGAGAGATAAACAAGATTGCCTTGGAAAATGTAACTACTTCCTTTCTTTAATTTAAAGCCTTCCCTTATATAGAGAATTGAGATTACAATGCAAGAGAAGTTTAGAGGCTGCAGGCAGAAGTCCGAAGCACCAGTTTAGCTGAACAAGTTTGTTTTAACATTCCTCTCCTCATTCTGTATTTTCAGCTGGGCACACGGGAAAATGCAGGGCTCAGATTCCACTGGCATCCAGATCCACTTTGGATCAGCCACAATCCTTAACCACTCCCCAGTGTGTTTTCTGAAAGTGCTCCTGAGTTGTTTGTCCACCAGAGTCAACTAAACAGATCTAACAGCTGTTCTTGATCTAAAGACTGTGTGAAAAGACAGCTCTAGTTTAAGCCTACAATGGTTGCTTCACATCTAGGTCCAGTTTGTGACTCAGCCAAATATGAGGACAACTATATGCACTGTTAGTTCTTGAATTTTTCAGAGAGCCAGAGTAAAAAGGGGATAATAAAATTCTGGACAGACTAAAGGACTAAAGACATGCAGAAGATGCGTGCAGTCTAGAGAAGCTAAGAGAGAGAGAGAGAGATATCACTGTATTCTAAAAATGTCTCAGAAAAAAATTCCTATTAAAGGAATTCTGTCTTCAGTCTCTCTAATGTGTTCACATTGATTTTAATGGAGATACAAAATCTGCTATGCAAGCTTTGGGAATCATTCTCAACCTTAGAACACAGTACACAACACAAAATATAACAATTTAAATTTAAGATGCTAAATTAGGAGAACACTCTTAATAGAAAAGAGAGCGAGCAGTGGAATTCCCCAAGGGATGGCTGCACAGACAAGAAAAAGGACATAAAGAGAAATTATGCCAGTAGTACACAAAGTTTGCAGACTGCTCTTTTGCGGCATGCCTTTCACAGAGCTCTAGATCTACCAGCTGCATTTTAGTCTTTGATATTATATTCTACTATACAGGTAAGTATATATGCCACAGCAAAGAAACCAGCCAAAACAGTTATTGGTTTGTTGCGTAAAGCTGAGTAGCAAAATGCCAGAGATCTTTGAAAACCAAGCTGAACCATATGGATGTGTAAGGCTGAGTAGCAAGGTAAGGCAAGCTGAGTGCTTCAAAAGAATCACAATTAATCATGGTCTGTGAAATATGATGAGATGATGAAAGGCAGGATGAACAATTAAGCCTGATAGACAACATATGACAGCCATAAATGGCTGTGCATTGTGGCTTAATCTAAAGCAGCAAAGAAGAGATGGCACAAAAGACGGACAGGAAATGTGAGAATGCATGAAAACATATGGAACCCAGCAGACTACTCTGTACTAGTTCTATTACTAATTTATTCAAAATATACAAAGAAACAATAAAGGAGAAGATCAAATACATAAGCTAGAAATAGAGTTGGGCTTTGTTGGGGGTCTTCTTTGTTTGTTTGTTTATTTAATTTGCATTTGAGAACAAATTGCAAAAGAAAAAAGGTTACGTGACTGTGGTTCAGACTGGAGTCTGAAATCAGGCACAAAACGGATAAACAAAACCTGCAAGTTCATGAGGGTTTCTTGAATCAATTTCTACACTATTTCTTTGCCAACAGAAATAAGAGGAGCTTATATTTCACTTGACATTCCCCTCTTCCTCAGCATTTTGGGGGCACTTTTTCTACTTGAGCACCTTTTCTATTTGACACTTCCAAAGACACTCTAAAGAATCCTGCAATGGGAACATCCCAGTTCACATTAGCAAGGCTTGCTACCTCACAGTTCTGCAAGATTTGCCAGGCCAAGATCACTCACAACTCTGTCAACTGAAAATCAAAATATCACACAGGTATTTCTTTAGGAATGCGCTGCCAGAAAGGCACTGAGAATATCAAGTTACTGCATATTGCATTTTCCATAACAACTAATATTAGATTGTGGAATGGCCTATATGAGTGTGTGTGTGTGTTTATACGTAGGTGAGGTCTAGTTGAGAAGTTTATTAGCAAGAAGATTTCTGCAGAAGAGTGGTGCATTTTTCCTGCATGTCATTCATGTCTGGAGATGCCAGTGATGTCACTGGAAATTTTCATCAAAGACCAGAGTCTGGTGCTAGGTCTGAAGGTACCAGATGAGAAGGATTAGTCCTCCAATTGCATGTGCTGGACAACTGTTGCTTGACTGTTAAACTCTGTCACTTCTTTTCCTCTTAGAAGTGATATGGGAAAGTGCAGTGGATATAGCCAAGCAAGTGCTTGTGTGGACATTTTTAGCTGTTCTTGGGCATTACAGTAATGAATTGCTTTCTAATTTAAAGAGAGGCCTACTGACAGCTTTAGAAGATTTAGCTCCGCAAAGAAAACAGATGAACACAATGATTCCCATGTTAAATCCACCAAAACTTCATCTCTTTTTGCTGATTCTGCCTTGCATAGCTACGTGTGGATCCTTACATGGCTTGGGAATTAGGAGGAATTTTGGACTCTATTTCTAGATATGCCTTTTTTCATTTTCATTTTTTTTTTAGTTTCGGAGTTGTGTCACTGGGTTTCATCTCCTTT
Organism: Tetrao urogallus; assembly: GCF_951394365.1. Lineage (NCBI taxonomy): Eukaryota > Metazoa > Chordata > Aves > Galliformes > Phasianidae > Tetrao > Tetrao urogallus. The sequence goes on along the minus strand of NC_136829.1, from coordinate 11,911,583 downwards.
CTTTCAGGATCTCAAGCACTTTTCAAAACATTATTTGATTAAACCTTCAACGGGAGCATTACTGCTGTAGAGCACAGAAGTATTAGAAGAGTCTACATAAGGGTAGGAAAGTACCCAGAAATAATAGCAAAATGAAGGAAGGTTGCAGAGAAACTGTTCTTATGAGAACACTCAGGCCTTAGGGTTTGGTTAGGACCAGGTTATGTTTGTTTTTAAACCCTCCTTTAGTAAAGATTGAAAGCCATGATTTATATGTTCTAAAAAGACATTTAACTCATTGGGAAATGCACATAAATGTACATCGCTTCCTCATATTGGTATATATTAAACACTATATGTATTCAGAAGCAGACAAGATGCCCCAAGCAAAGGTGAAGCAGCAGCACTACATGCAGAAGACATGCCCTGTGTTACACCTCACCACAGATGTTTAATTCTTAATGGTGAGCAGTTTCACTGGTGTGCTTTCTCACAGCCATCTCACGACAATGTAAAACAGACGGTCATTAATTTACTAAGTGACACCCAAGATGTCTCTGTACCACTTAGTGAGAAATACGTCCAAATACACATTTGGTATAAATTAAATAATATAAATATTGTTAGATTTTTTTTAAAATTTCCTGTAAAAATACTGTATTAAATTTTTAAGTGAGTCACAGTTTATCTCTGAGTGTACAATTTGGGGTGACTTGAGAGTGTCTCCTTTTCACAAAATGCCCAACTTTTGTTTTCTGAAAATCATGTCTAGAGAAAGCGTGGCAAAAATGAGCACACACAAATGGAAGCATATCAAAACAATGGTAATTTCTGAACATGTCGGCCACTGGGCAGCCAATACTGTAATACACCTGATTACTCTGCTCACTGGAACACAGCTTCCAAATGTAAAAGGAAAATCTAGTGCTGCTCACATACTATTCAGGCCAGGATCTTCTGGACTGCGCAGGTAGGTGAACAACATGTGTTTGGTTGCAGCACCCACTGTTTGCAACCTGATGTTCCATCAGATCGAGAGGAAGTTACCCAGCAAATAACAGTGGTGTGTGTCAATGACTGCAGAACTGTGCTTTCTTTTTCCTCCTAGTTCCTGTTTCTCCTATTGTGGGGTTGGTGGCTAATAGCTTACTAAAGCCTTTATATAACAAACCATTTAGTTTCTTTTTAGCACTCAGTTTTGTCTGCATGTAGCACAGCGTTTTTCATAACTCTCCCACTGGAGATTAGGATGCTGAAAAATACATATCAATAAAACGACCTATATTTCCTAAGAAACTCCCACAGACGAAGTGCAAAACTCCAGTTTAATTAGCAGACTTACACAGCTTTGTCATAGGGCTCCAAAGGGATGAGAAGAAAAGGAAGCCCTTGTTTCTTGCCTCTGCCTAGACAGCAGTATTGAATCTTTTCCACAAGCCTGATCCACAGCAGCCTCTTCACCAACATTTCATTGAACAAGCAATGCACCACGGCCCTGTCAGTTTTTCCCAAGATGTAAGAATTATAAAAAAATGTGTTTGATCAACATGCTGCACAAGGTTAGATGTGGTTAAAACTCCAGCACACACAGAACGTTGCTCCATAGATCAGCACTCCCTGGTTTACAGTTATACCTGCACACAGAACGTGCAAACACACACACAAAAAACCTCCAAAACGTGATCCAAATCTTAAAACTAAATACAAGATATTAATAAAATGGCCTTCCTTCTTTAAATATTCATAAAACCATTGGGAAATGTCAGAGTTTTTTCATATGGTTGTCTGGAAGACTCAGGCATCCACCAGTGATGTATCTGAGCAATGCACACAGCCACATGACACTCACAAATATGCATTCCAAGTGTGGAGCTGAGCTGAAGAATGTGCTGCTGTTCTCAGCAGCTATAATTATCACAGTTGCAGTTCTTGTCATCACCCACGCAGGTGTATTATCGTGTAATACAAAGTTAAAAGAACCTTAACTCTTACTAAAGAACTGGAGCAGCAGGCGACAGAAGACCCAAAGCTGACAGCAGTAAGTCAGTAATCTCCAATTCAATCCCTTCCTGGTTGCTGTGCTCCAAGTCTCTCCTGGGCTGTAATTTGTAATACAAAGTCTCTCTCTGCTTTGGTATTTTCCTCATCTGTAAAAGTTCTGGTTTATATAATTCACATAATCAAAATACTTATCAATACTAGCTGAACTTCACTTACAAAGAATGAGGCTAGGTTTGAAATACACGATTCCCCTAGCACTAGTGACAGCACATGGCTTAGTTTGAAGCCAAACATCAATTCATATATTTATTAGTACTTCTACCTCTGGGCACTGAATAGGATCAAATAGAGATACTGAGGTAGAATAAAAGGTTTTTCCATTTTCATTTTTATCTACTTTCCTCACATTTGATAAACTGAGGGTCTTAGGGAAAAAAAAAAAACAAAACTTCAATGACACATTCAAAATATAAATCAAAGACTACAGAGCAGGAAAGAAATTTTGTACTATTATCTTTGTGCTGCATTGGTAACCAAGAAAGCAGGCCTCTCTTTAGGCACAAAGCTCTAAAATGCTTGGGGTGGGGGGGGTTGTTACATGAGATAAAACAAGGATGCTACCCAAAAGAAACGTTTCAGTGTTTCATGGATAGAAGCACAAAGCAGTTAAACTGTGCAATTCAGTGGTTACTGTGTCTCCCAGGGCAGGCATCAGGTTTGACACTCTAGTGACAAAATTAGCCTTTGCAAGTCCCTGACCTTTGAAAGACATCTATAAGCCAAATCAGGCAGTCATATTAGAAAATAGCTTTCCATGCTACTAATTACAAAAAGTATTCTACCCACACCAGAGCAAACAAAATACTCATTTGAACAGGCTGAGAATACTTATATTAGTGCCTGCTCAGTTCCAGTGCTGTGTAGCAGATGTAAAGCAGCTGTGCTTTTCTGCTTGTGTGCCAAGAACGTGACTAGAATGGCTTAGCCAAAGAAACCCAGCTTCCCTCCTCCATATTTTCCCTTCCTCTTGGCATCCTCTTCTCATTCTTCTGCTCAATTGTTCCTTTTATCCATGAAAGCAGTGCAGTGACGGAGGCTCTTTCATGTAGATTCATTCACATTGGCAGTGCTCTTGATCCCCACTCCTCCTTCCAGAAGCACACCACAGTTGTGGGTTTTGCTCTTTCCCTGTTGATTTTAAGGGTGGTACATGCTGTTGGAAGTGTTTTGTGGGTACGTACAGAAGAGGAAGTCTGAGGACTCCTCCAATCTGCTTGGGACTGCAAAGCACTGAAAGAGATCTATCTAGGCTGCTGCTTTTCTCTATCTAAAGCTGTATCAAAATCTGCTTGGAATTTACTGTATAGATCCAGAAGCTGTTAAGAGGACTTTATCGTGAACAAAGGCCAGTTAGTGTTTTATCCTTTTGATCCTTAGTAGATCAGTTCCTGGAAGAATAATTCAAGTTAAACTGCCCCCAGACCAGCTTATCCAAGACCATCTCTGAGCCTCGTACTGCCTGCTACAGGAACTACAGGAATTTCCCTTCTCTCCTTTCTCCTCTCTGCAGCAAGCTTAATCTCCAAGTCACTGTAGTGCACCCTGGTTGTTCTGCTTTAAGAGACCGTTTCATAAATATCATCTGTCTCTTGCCTGTGTTTTCATTGCCTGCTTAAACACAGCAAGGAGGCCTCATTCACTGAACAGAACAAAGCCTCCTTTAAAAAGGCATTCCACGTACAATCTCTGTGCTTTTAAGAGAGCGCGGGGCAACGTTTCCTATGAAGTGGAGTAACTAACATCAGTGCTCATGCCCAAGGTCCTACTCTTCTCTGCTTTCCTCTTTCTCCTGTTCTCATTAATGCAATGATTGGTTTAATTTCAATAAATGCAAAACAATCAATTATTTGAATCAACACAATCAGCGGGGCTGCTGTAGAACATTTGGATGAACAGTGAGGCTGTCAGCTCAGTGACAGTTCTTTCATCTTCGAGACAGAAGTGTGTGAGTGATGGACTGGGTTCACTGGAAGAGCACATAGGGAGTTCCAGCTAACTCCCCTGATATTTACAAGGATGTTCTTGATTCCATCAGAGTTTTTGCCATAATTATCCTATACTTTTTATGAGTTCTAGTTTTATTTTGTGTGTCTGGTTTTTAGCCTACTGTAGATATTATACCTTGCGTATTGTTTAGGAAGCACATTACACTTGAATGCACTAATTGCATATGCAAATGCTGTGCTTCCGGGTGCAAATGACAACGATTCCAGGAATTGTAAGCATAAATGATTGTGCTGATAGAACTGTTCTCCTATTAATCAGAAGCTAGATGTGATTCTTTATGAAAACACAGCTCAGTGATGTTTGCCAGAAATTCGCCATTTAATCTCCAGCACCACAACTGAAAACTTTTGGCAAATGTGAATAAATTTGAAATGAAAAAGAATAAGGCCAAGCATAATCACTTCTTTGTCCTTTGAAGTTCTCCCTGTATTATGTTATGAACAGTTGTAAAAATCCCACTACTTGCTTTCTTCTCTTAGTGGGGGCATTAGGGAAGAAACTGTGTGGAATTTAAAACAAGGAGCATCAATTTAAAATCATTTTTTAAATGAAGAAAAACATCAAGTCTCAACTGTAAATCCATGAGAGCCTTCTGTGAAAGATGAAGTCAATGACCAAGGGGCTTGACAAGCTCAGAATTCCAGAACTGTATGAATGAGACCCACGCTTAGGAAACAACTGTGAATATAGCTCAGATTTCTATCGTTAACTGAGGCAATTTTCAAGCTGCTATTTTGGTAAACTGTAAAAGAGAATTCTTGGTTCTGTTAGGAGTCAAATTCAGTTTTGTAACTGTTTCTCCAGTATCTTCACTGAAGAGACAAAACCTGAAGCGTCCATAGACTCCATTTCACTATACTTCAGCAGAGGAAAATCAGTTAAGAATCCGATGCACTGTATTAAGATAAATCTCTCAGCAGAGAAACCCTCATAACAAACATCCATATCATTTCCACAGACACTGACATCTTCCTCATTGGCTTTCCAGCTTTAAGTACTTCTTCCTCTTGAATGCAGTCCTTCTGAATGCAGATTTTATGCGTATTTTAAACAAGCTCAGTTCATACTTAATACCAGAAAAACTTCCCTCTTCTACAGCCAGATATCTCATCAGTAAAAGCTGTGGCACCTTTGACTATGAGGTTTTTTCCAACCACTGTGAAAAGGGACAAGAGAAGGCTGCTGATTGAAGGCAGCAAGTCATCGAATAAACTCGCGTGGGGCACATCCAGAGAATGAACCCATTTGTTACAATTTGGTCTCTTTGTTAATGAATAGATGTTGGCAGGTAAAAGGAAAGATTTTTACTGACAAGCACGGAATGGGTTTCAGTAGCAGAATTTCTAGAAAGGGAGAAGTTACTTTATCATTTTGGTTACTTTTAGAGACCTTGGTTATTTTGAGATAGCCTCACCTGCAAAGTGCTAATATAAAATATATGCTTTTGCAAAGCTATCAAAGTAAATAAAAACAGCTATAGTCTTACAACAGTCTCAAGTGCTCAATGAATTTTGCCACATTCATTTGCATGTAACCTTCAAGGCACAGTGGGTTCAGAACATTAAACATGCACACTTGTCATCAGTCGCCATTAATAAAAACCAAAGCCAAATTTTCCAGGAACAGAAATTCAAAAACAATAATAATCAAATGAGTATGAGTGTCTGTCTCTTCTCTTGCATGCACCCTCCAGAACCAGCAGAGGTAATCAAGTTGCATGCTTCACGATGGCAACTGATTTCTAGTGCAAATGGGTAATTGCTGCATGACCTGCTAGATTCATATTAGGAGATTGCCTTGCATCTTCCTGAAGAACTGTATTTATCCCATGTTAGCTGAATGAATAGCATAAGGTAATAGCTCAAATTATATGAGGAATCAGAGGCTTCCTCAGTGTGCCAGAGATCTTTCAAAATGACACTGCAGCAAACTCTTAACACAGTGCCTCAGTTTTCTCCTCAGTGTATTTGATCAGAGTAATCTGTCTCAGAAGGAGGACAGAGAGACATTTTAATTCTATTTCTAAAATGTAGTTATTCTGTCACAAATACCTAGTAGATGAACTCACTTTTTATCACAGGTTTGCTGTGAGATTTAATTTACTGGGTTTTGCAAAGAATTTTGAGGTTCTGGATAGAAGGCGTTACAGAAACAGAAAGCTTTAGGAACGGTAACACAGAACACTTCATTCTGAATGCAAACTCAAAGCTGTTCTTGCTGCTGCCTTTTTAAAAGCTGAGCCAAAAGATAGCAAAATACAATTTAGCAAGCCCCAGCCAAATGCCCAGCCTTCTGATTCTGAAATGCTTAACATTTCGTTTATGGGATGCAGTCAGTCTGGCTTATCACAGTAAGCAAAGTCACAGAACCATAAAGGACTTGATTAGAACTCCCTACGCCACATCAGCATAACAGGTAGGAGCAGAGATGTGATGGCACCTGTGTGGGTGAGCCACCTCCAACTGTCTGTGCCAGTGCCACAGATAGAGCAGTGAAGTGAACCTTTGGCGCTCCCTGGAAACAGGCAATCAAAAGCTGCACATCAATGAGATGCACACTGGTCAGGTGGCTCAAGCAACGGTTTTAGCAGAGGCCAAAATGAGCCCTTTGTGGATTTTTGGTATTTTGTATGGTAGTTCTACACAGCTTCATCCTGCCTTGTTTTTAGTGCTGCTAGAAAACAGGTGAAATTTTTGTGCAACAGCCTCTATGTTTCACATTTCTACTTATTTCAAGTGTGGAAGCCTGCAGGTATTAATGCGTGCTTAGCTGCTTAAATATTACTAATAGTTCTATTTTTGGGGTGTTTTGGAATGCCTTGTAAAAGGAAATGCATAGTAAAAGAAAATCTGAAGTTCTTTTCCCAGAATATTTTAGCTAGATTATGTTGCATATCCAAATAACATACATGGATCAAAAAAAGAAGGAAGCACACCAGGTGCTTTGAATATTGACAATTCTCATTTAAACACTGCACCAGCAGAAGCCAAGCATGATGAGGCTCTTTACAGTATGCAGCAGCACCAGTTTTCCTTAAAAATGAAGTTTAGCGCCTGAGTTTGTCTCCAAATCTTAAAAAGTGGCTCCATGGAAACACATGGAGCCCTCTAAGACAGATTTCAAGAAAGGTAGGAGTCCAAAAAGAAACTGTTTGAGAATATTGATTTTACAAGTGCTGAAAAAGAAGGTGGAATATGTGCTAGGAAAGAATGTGGAATTTAAATGAATCCTATAAATAACACTTACAGCATACACATCTGTACAAAGGCAGAAGGAACAGGGAGAAATAGATCTTTCTAATTCACATTAGTTGCCATAGTGTTACTAGCTATAGTCATCATTCAGCTGTAACGTACAGGTTTGGATTTCTCAACCCTTATTTCCAAATGATTACGTATTATGAGAAGGTTACACGTAAGAGCCAAGTTTGGAGCTACACAGCCCTGCTCAACCTCAGTCCGTACTGTGGTTTAATCTGACACTGAGTTTCTCTATATGAAAGTTGTTGTATACTTTGCAGAACAAAGTATTCAGAAGAGAAATGTTCTGATTTCACAGTGAAGCATTCATTCCTTTCTAGAACACAACAAGTCTGTGGTGCCTGGGGCTCTGTGTGCAGAACGTATGCTGATCTTGCAGTGCAGGGATCCCAGCAGCAGAATGGCCGGGTGTCATTTCCTGACTTACTACTCTTCTTTGGCTTGAATTCCTCCTTTTTTTACATATTCATTTTGTTTCCATCACTTTTCACCTTCCTCTGTCTGTTGCTGCAACACAAATGCAGAACCCAACAACCACTGCATGTAAACAACGTCCATCTGACGCAGCCACATGGGTGCAGCTGTTTACAAAATGGAACAGCAAACTCCATACTTCTCAGTATAAATTCACATCAGCAAATCTGCCTTTCGTTCAGTAATTTTACTTTTCCATACTTATTTGTTGTCATGTTGATGGCAACAGTTTCAGAAGTACAGTATGTTTATCAGAAAGATGCATATTCAATTAATATCGCTTTAGGCAATTTTCACTAAAAATCAAAGCCTGCAAATCTCTCCACAATTCACACATGTAATAACGCCCTTCAGAAGATGTTACAGCAGTATTTCTGTTCCCCTAAAAGACCTTGCCTTGCTCATTTAGAACTTGACTAGAACTTTATTTACAGTCAATCTAAACTAAATACATGAGGAATGGAAAGCTACAAAGCTGATCCTTTGATCTGCCATCACAGTTTTCCCAACGTTCATTATCAAGCAATTTGCTACCACTGTCTGAGCCACCTTAAATTGGTCTGTCACTATAAAAGCAGCTATATGCTTACAATTGGTATCAGTACAAACACACATACAGACAACAACTACAACAGGAGGACAGGCATTTGAGAGTTCACATTTGAAAGCTCTCTCCACTACCCCTGAATTGTAAAATTCAGGAAAAAAAAGAGATTTTTTCATTAAAATCTTAATTTCAATGTATTTTTGGTTTTAGTCCTAAACAGCATCATGATGGGCCATGCCAGGAGGGCAAATATAAGCAGCTGCATATTCATTTATGTCCAGATCATCATTAATATCTCATTTTTCTTGTTAATAGGTAGCAGAGCATCTTTGCTGCAACCAGATGCCGCTGGGTTAATTGAGAGCACAAACATCTTCTAAGTGGAGCTCCCTACTTGAAGGCTTCCTATCTGTTGCTGATAATGCGTCCAGCTGACCACAACAATTACCCTCTGCAGAGGAGTGAATATTTCTGAATATCTGTTGCAGCACAGCAGAAACTAAACATGTCAAATCAATTTTCTTTGGTATTTCAGAAAAGTGTAAGTGTCTCTCTAAATCATTCGGAGAAGAAACCTCTCCGGTGACTTACAGCCATCATTAAATACATTTAGTGGGAAAATAAATTTGGTTTCATGTTTTACGAGCTTCTTCTCAAGGTATTATACTGGAGTTCTGCCATTTGTTTAATTAAGAATTGATTAAACTTTTTTTTTCCCCCTCTAATTTTAAGAATACTCATCCTCCAACCACAGATGTTCACAGCATCTGAAGTCTTTTCGTAGCCTGAGTAGCATTTCCTAAACACGAGAGGAGTAACACAGATTATGGGACAATGAAACGGCTGGAACTGCATCATCACTACTAATTGAGAGTTCATAACGAGAAACTCTCTGAACATTTGCAAAACTTCCATTAGGTTGCACTCGTTTCCTCAGCAGATCAATGCACGGAGCTTTTCACAATTTACAAACGTTCCAGGTAATGCTCAATATAAAAATTAATGAAGAAAATAAGTCTTCTGTTTGGAAACCATGGGGACCATAGGGAGAGCCTCCCAACACAAATTATGTGTCAAAATTAGATTTAATTTTATTTTGGTTTTGACAGCTGAAGAGAAAGATCTCTCTTACAATTAAGTATGCTTTAGTGCTTGACAAATGTGTGAAAATGGCATCTGATAACCAAGCTTTACAACTGCCATACTGAAATCAGAGAAAACCTAAATACACCCAGATATTTAAAGTCACTTTCTCTGCCTTAATGTTTGGAAGTATCCCATGAACAGCAGAGGAAAACCTCAGGGCAGAATACTGTGTGTGTGCAGCACTGTGCTGCCCCTGGAGACAAGTGGCACCTCAGCTGCAGAAGCTGCATGGAGAAAACTTCTGACGCATGCTGTCAGTGCAGTGGAAAACTGAACTACAAATTATCTTGCCTGGGAGTCCCACATTCTTGCAGTTAAGCCATTAATACATAGAAAATAAGAATTAGATAATATAGCCTACGTGTTTATTAAGTGATTCACTAATACATGAGTAAAATCTTGCCTCTTCTAAAATTAATTGGGAATTCTGCCACTGAATTCAACAGAATGCAATTTCATTTACTACATCCAATTCTCCAACTGAAATAGATTTGAGTAAAATATTAGAGGTGCAGAGGTCTTGGCAGTACAGAAGACAAGGCTCATGATAGCTCACAAGCAAGCATTCTTACCTCATGCTGGATTGCAAGCTTAAACTAAAACGACATCAGCCAGTGCCACAAGAAGTGTCTTACATTTAGGTCAGGGGATTCAGACACACACCATGTTTCAAACTCTACTGTAAGTTTCCTTCCTCCTGTTTTAAAAACCAAGCCTGTCTTTGCACCTCCATTTCTTAGTCTACAGGGACTGTTCCTGTACAACAGGTTAAATGTCAGTCTTGAACGAATGATCTCCTGGGTTTGCCAAACTCATGAGTAGAGTTTAGGACCCCCATGTGTCAAGCAGGGAAACCACGTTTTGGGCAACCAGCCATGCTGGTTTCATCAGTACAGAGGTATTCTGATAAGGATTCTTAATTTAATGGAACTCCTGCAAATAAATAAGCTTGATGAAGATTGCTCCCTTCCTGGAATTCATCTTGTTGCACCGATTTAATGCTATCACTTGCATAAGAGACTATGACAAAGTCTCTGAAAAAAAATTATAAAATATGCAAATTCAGACACTTCAAAGGCTTTCATTTTAATTGTATAGAATGCAGAGCAGAACAAGAACAATTCCACTAAAAATGGAAAAAACATGAGAGGAAGCTGATACATTTGCATCACTATTTTCAGAATTACTCTCAAGCACAAGAGTTCTCCACACTACCAGTTCCTCTGAATGAGTGCAATTGTCACAACATAGAACTGCATGAATGTCTTCATTTTTTTCCTGTGGACCTCATAAAACTCCCTCAATTTGGTTTTCTTGCAAATGTTGAATTCTGCATAGATTTTCTGAAGTTTGTAAATATTACCATTCAACTTTGGATCACATTCAATGAACCCATGACCAGTTTTAGGTGGATTGAGGTCCATCTTCAAACAAACCTGGGCTGAATTGTGGCTTGGCATTCCAACAACCTCAGCTTAGTGGTTTTAACAGAATTTGGGGGTTCTTTTGAATCAGAGATGAGCTCAAGATGAAAAATTCCAATTCTGGGCCAGGAGTTGTGGGTACTTAGATCCAAAGTTGTGGCTCTGGCCCAGTTCTAAACAGAATCATAATCACAGCTCAAATTAAAACTGAGAAAAGAGCACATTTAAAGCCAGTCAACAAAGAAAAACAAATTTTGCACAACTCCTTTGGTTTAATATTTTGACTGTGAATGTTTTAAGCTTAGTGGCACCAACACCGCAGCAATTTCTGAGACACTGGAAAGGAACCTAGAGTCAAAATTTATCCTGACTGTATTTCAGAAATGCAGCTGCCCTACAGCATATTTGTCAATGCACACTTTGTTTTGACTTAGGGCTCTGCTTTACCTCTGCTTTCTAGATGGATAGATTCCATTCTTTAATGCCCAGGTGTAGTTCACACTGAAAATGATCACACCTATAAAAAGGAAACTGATCTCCTTTCAGTATTCAAAAGTAATTTTATGTTCTTAACTGCCTCAATGATTAATATTTATCAAACAGTTCAGAAAAATACCATCACAAAGAGAGATTTTTCTCTGTAAACTTCAGACTCTAAATTATCTCATTTTACAGGGCATGCTTGTATAAATATTTATTTTTTAATAATGAAGGGCTGCTATCATTGAATGAAAAAACAACCATAAAGAAACCCCATGTTTTCAAACACATCTTCTAAAATGATGATATTGTTTTGACTGGTATGAAAATTCAGCCACTGGACCTAGCATGACGAAAAACAGCCCAAACTCCTTTGCTTTTAATTTATAGATGCTTTTCTGAGGAATAGGCCCTAGTTATTCAATCTATTCTGTGAAGTTTGTCATGCTGAATCAGAAATGAAGTGGTAAGCAGTAGTATCAGGATCCCTTAATCCATCAAGTTAGCTCCTATACAGTATTTTAACATGGTTGAACATAATCCTTATGAAGCGGAGAAGAGATATTACAACAGTCCGAGTTCTGTTGAGCAGAACAAAGGAACATCCACATCCCAAATACCTTGAAAGTTTGTGTTTGGAACAATAAGACAGAGAAGTGACCTTCAATGCTATTCTATGCTCACGGTGTGGCCTTCTATGTTGTATGGGACTAATAGCCAAACCTCATGCTTTCGTGAAGGAAGAATTAAGATAAGCAAAGAAAGACTACAAACAAACAAACAAACAAACAAAAAAAAAGTTAAAAATAACAGCCTACAGCAGAACGTGAAGAATTTGGAGCTCTTTTAAGACGTTGTTTTCAGGGAACCTTTCCTGTATTTAAAATTTGTGGTTTAGCCTGAGCAGTACATGTGCAAAGAATGTAAGACAGCTTTCTGTTAGCATTAACACTAGGCATTAACAGCCATTAGCTTTCCATGCCCTTATATTTGCAACTTCATGTGAAACATTTCAATAAACTCTGTGACACTACCTATACTTCCAACAAGTCTTTCAGTGCAGATGCAGCAACAAATCAATGACTTTATGTAGCCTCAGCCTACCAATGCATTTTGGGAGGAAAGCTCTTAAAAGTTGAGGGAAACTTCCTATGTTTTAACACCTCATCTCTGATCTGCAACTGGGAAGCCTTCATCTCCTGAAGACATGTGGGGACCTGGACTACAATTTGAGTCTTTTCAGGGCCTCTCAAATTTGGCACATAGAAATTGAAAATATAGAAAAAAAATCTTAACATTTTTTCAGTCTTGACCAGTAGAACAAAAATACAGTTCCTTACAGTCAACTTTCGTGATAACTGTGACAACATTTAGAGAACAGAACATCTGCAACAAATGATGTTTAGGAGGGCTTGTTCCAGAATGTTACCTCCTTCTACAGTTTCCCATTACTATAATTTCACTGTTGGTGCTGCCTGAGAGTTTTGTTATTCACCTCAAAGGGACTCCCCACTAGAAAATAGACAGACCAGACATTTGTTTCTGATAGTCCACTTTCTCTGCTGGTAATAATATAACCTGTGTTCAGAACAGTGTTCTCCCAAATTCTCACTTTTTTTTTTTTCCTTACTTCATCTCTGCTTCTCTGCATGCTTTTGCTCTACTGCTTTGATAAAGCCATGGCCTCATAAATGTCACTGACATCAGTGGAACAAAGAGTTTCCTCAGAGAGGATGGTACCATACGATAATAGCGCACAGGAAGAAGCACGGGAAAGATAAAAGTTACTGAACAGCAGCTCTGGCGTGATAAGGAAGCTTAGCGCCCAGACAAAACATCATTCCTTCAGCTGCACCTTTGCACAACCTCAAGTTCCTTCATAAAACCAAAGCTTTTGGAAGACACCAAGCAGACACCGTCCCACGTAGGCAGTGGTCTCACATCTCTGCCGAGCATGCCACCAAGTGGACAGTGAATGACTGCTCTCCTAATTAGCCCGGGCTGTGTTTTGAGCTACAGGTTTCCAGCTGAACTGAGCGACACGCGGTTTAAGCGCAGTATTTTACAGCTTGGGTGACTGAAACTGAATTCACCTTAACGACCAACCCTTTGACTCTCTCTCAGCATTGCAGCCTGCAATTTCAGATTAGTGGAATAATATAAGGTGGATTTTATGTACAATGACTGAATTCAATATCTTTCCTATCTCAGCAGAGATCATCTTCAGAGAGGATAGACAGGCCATGAGTAATGTGCTAAAATAGATCTGAGTTCATTCCTCTACCCTGGGCAAATCACATATGTTCTCTGGTTCAGACTAAGATGGGGATAGCAACATTCTGTCCTACTGTCTTTATATGTGAGAATAAAAGGTTTCTCTGATGCTATTTCAATATAGGTCATGTCAGTGATGGAGAGAGATGAAGATTCATAATGCAAAAGAAGAGTAAAGGTATGAGTCAGAGAAAATAACATGCAATTCAAGTAGCCTAGTATCCACTCCACTATTTTTGCAAAGGAGTTGTGCCTTTATCTCTGACAGGAAAAAAAGGAAAGAAAGAAAAGTAGAAATGCAGGAAAAAGTGTCTCAACTAAAGAATAACATCCAAAACTGCTGACTTGAGTGCGATGAAGGAAAACACTAACAAAGCATGAATTTCTCAGTCCAGACTTCAGATTTTAGCATGGCATGTTATTTGCCTAGTGTGCAATGGGAACTACATAGTCGCTGTTTCTCCCACCAGCACTTAAAAGGAGCTCAATCCTTCAGAAGTCTTTTGGGATGGAAAAGGATATAGATGGGGGGGAAGAAAGGGGTTGTCAATGGCTTCACCCAAGGAAGATAGAATCAGCAAAGTGAAAGGCAGCAGCTAGAAAACTTCTGTAGGAAAATGGCATCCCATGGTTTGCTGATTTGAATTGAGAATTCACAGTAGTCTTATGGCAGTGTAAAATAAACTCTGGTATTATTAGTCTGAAAAACTTATACCTGATCAGTCATGTACAGAAAAAGCTTTTGGTAATGACTATTTATGCACAGTTTTTCTTAATAAGCCTCCTCTCCCTTCTCTTCTAAACACCTATAGGAGAATGAAATTTTCATGCCTTCTGATGAAGCCAGCATTTACTGATGTGCTCTCTTACAAATATGAACACTTATGTGGGTTAGTAAATGGAATACAGCACAGCTATCCATTTCTTCTGCATTCTAATTCTTGCCAAAAGGGATTATGCCCTTGTTTCTCTAGAGTTGTGTTTCAATGGACCTAATGTACCTATTTTGAATTGTGAAATTTCCTTTTGGAAGTGGATTGTGTCACCGAAACTCCAAATATCACGTCTTTATGTTAGCCCAGGCCTTCTTCTGTTACCAACAGAAGGACATGGTGAATATTTAGCTGCATCAATGTTTTCCATTCCTGCTTTTCTTATGTAGAATGGAGATATTTGTTGGACAAGGACAAAAGATTCTTATTCACAAATCTGGCAAGCTCAAGAATTTGAACTACAAAGAGAAATATAGCTCTGTACATTCAAGAAATGAATTGGAAAAATGCCGTGGCTTTCTTTCCATTTCTAAAACTCCCTTTATTTCATTATCTCTACTCTTTTAGCATCGGAAGTTCATGACCTCTCAATCAAGCAAGTATGAAGAGTAACTGTTAAGGACATACTTATGTGAGAACCATGTGTTGTTCTTGGCATCATGTGCACCCTCAGCCTCCCTTTGAGCCCACTCACTTCTCTTCTGAGCACTTTATTCTTGAAAGAATGGTCTACTGTCAAATAAGTCATTTAACCATTGACAAAAAGTCTGCTTCTCTGATTTTAAATCTGTAATCTGTGTGGGAATAATTATTTGATTCAAGAACTTATGTGGGCAGATAGCTTTATCCAATGAATCGTTAATGGAGACTAAATTTTAAGCATAAACGTCAGCAGAGATACACCACAGTTTGGTGTAATGTTTATTCCTAAAATACGTGATAGATCCTTTGGCTCTACAGCAGCCTTACTCATAGGACACGGGACTCCTACTTCTCATAGTTTCATTCAAGGTTACCACTCTTTCCACAAGAAATGCCAAGTGACGTATGAGAATTAAAGCAAGTTTGGGCATAAATTTGAATAAGGGTATGTTTTCAAGATAAGCTAAAGAATCAGCTAATCATTTGCCTATAAGAGACCGGAAGCAGAAACGTTTGACACAAAATTTCAGATCTAGGAAAGTAGTAACTAAAATACCAGAAAGGGATTCAGAAGATCTAGTTTCAGATTTCCTGGATGATCTTAAGAAACCTGATAATCATATTCCCTTTGATAATCTCTCTACTTGCCATTTCACACTTTGTTTTATTTATAAGAATAAATTAAATCACAAAGGCAGTAATTAGTTTTTTTTGCTACATCAGGGTACAGCACAACTGGCCCTCGTTCCAACTAAAGAAATGGTAACAGATTGCAGTAAAGGTGTAAAACTGGATCCTCTTTCCTCCTGTGTTTGAATATTCTGAACTCTGGTACACTTTATTTCTGGAGTTATGTTTCACCATTCCTGCCCAGCTTTTAATACTGAAGTTTGGTTTCTTCTCATTCCATAAGAACAGAGGAGAGAAATGCAACAGTGATTGAAACAGATGATGCGTAGCATGAAGAGAAGACACAGAATGGAGAACAGAGGAGAAAAATAAGAGTTCAGGTAAGCTGCTGATGGAAAAAAAAAAAAAAAAAAAAAAAAAAAGAAAATTGCAGATCATAAAGATAAGAATGGAAACAAACCACAAACAGACACCAGAAAGAAATATTCAGAATCAAAGGATGGATCTGGAAAAAGGAAAAAATGTAAGGAAATGATATGGGTGTTTTGTGTTGTTTTTTTTTCCATAGGAACTAAAACTGAGATGTGGAACACTTTCCAATGTTTTCAATATTTTGCTATTTTCCTCTGCAAAATGAAATATAAGAGGAAAACATGGACAAACATAGCGTCCCTTATCTCAAATATCACCACAGCCCACAGTCTTTAAATCGGGAATTCTGAATTTCTACTGCTGAGCTAAAGAGATGTGAACCAGATCTGCAGAAATACACTTGTTTTTCTGAAGATTCAGGTAAGTACTCTGCCACAGCATCACAAATACCTCTGTATGTACATGACTCATACCAACTTCAAAGTACATTTCAAAACGCAGCTGGTTGTTTATCTGTTTATTTAAGCATCCAGATACAACCCTAAATTGCTGCACAAAGAAGTCAAATAGGTATGCTTCCTCTGGTAATCAGACATTGTTGGGGATCATACGTTCCAACCAGCAGTTTACTAACGATGGTACAAACTGTGCCTCTGTATACAGTTCCCACCTCCCCTTCATTTAATCCTATTCTCTTGAATGTAGGGGGTGAAAAGTGTTTTGCCCTTTCAGTTCCCAGTGTTCTGGTTCCTTCCAGCCCCAAATTATCCTCTGCTCCCAGCATCAAGCAGCTTTGCATTCCTCAGTCACTTGCTGATGGCACAGCGCCTGGCACAAAGCATTAAACACAGCCCATGTAACTTGCAATGTCTATGTCCTGGCAGATTTTATGAACTTCACATAATTTGTAAATCTTATCTTTTAAAGAATGCCAACTCATTTCTTCTATAAATAATACATTATTTTTCTCCCTTTGTTTTACCTCCATTTCTCCAGTTCTCACGCTCCATGCTGCAGCTTTGAAATTTGCTCAGTCTATAACAATCCATTACAAGATTTTAAGAATGCAGTACATTAGGAAAGAGGGAAGAGGGGAAATTTGGGAAATTGACACCATCAGCAGAGCCATGTCATCTCCTGTGATTACAAGGAGCAGAAGATCAACTATTAATTCTAACAGTAGCAATATCAGGACCAGACTTAATAGTTGCATACTGTGGGATGTGCACAGCACACCAATGTGCAGTAACATATAGAGATAAATCCAAGAAAAAGCTGCTAGAAGTGGGGGGAAGCACACCAGAGCGATAATTCATCATGGAGAGCTGTCACAATACATGAAAGTACTGGAGCAATTAGCAGACGCAGTACTAAGCACCGTGCCACTTTCCCCATTTTAATTGCACTTCATCTTATTCAGAAGCTAAACTCAAACTGAACTCTGTTGGATACGGCAGAACTGACTCATTTTGGAGAACACGATGGTCTAACAGCTAACTTCTACTTTTCTAACAAAATAAAGAGTAGGAGTATAAGGAAAGAAACACGGGGAGAAAGAACCGGTGGCCTGGAAGGTTTTGCTCGGAACAGTATTCATTTTCTAACTGCAATCTCTTATAAAAATGTACAAAATGTTTCGCATTAATCTGGGTACTGAATCTCCAGTACTTTGTTATCCTGTCCTTGTCGGCTGAGAAAGCACACATCCTCTTGTCCCTCACTGGGTGTCTGGAGCATAAACTGCAGAGCAAGGCATGGACCCAAGGACACCAACCTTGGGGCTACAGCAGATTCTCAGGGAGGTCCAAAGGTTGACCAGAGTACTTTTCTGGTATGAAGGCAGCAGCGCAATTCTTTGGAGGTCCGAGGGTGAGCAATAGAAAGCTCTATCCTTGCATCTTTACTTTGTTGAGAATGTGCAAAAAAAAGAATTGTAATCTCCAAGAAATGGATGCTCAAGTCACTCAGCTATGAAAACACAGGAATCAGAATGCAGACGCTACAAGCAAGCAGCCAGGAAAACAAACAAAATACAAACCAAAAAGAAAAAAAAAAAAAAAGGAGGAGAGAAAAATTCATTGCAACAGATGGATGAAACACTCTGTAATAAAACATCACGTTGTTTTTGAGGTTGTAAATGTTGTGAGACAGAATTGCTTTCTTCATTGTACCTACAGCTGAGCATCCCAGCATTTTGCGCTGCCCGTGGCTGTCTTTAGATGAGTGGATGTGATGTGCAAACTAAACTGAATTGTTCCGAGGAACAAAATTCAATTCCATACACATCGAGGAGTTCCTCAGCAAAGTGTTTTTCCCAAAAGGTATCATTTGGATGAGGATAGCTTTTACTCTTGTCATGTGACACTGATTTGTTGCAATTTTTTAATCAAAGATTAACAATTATCCTTCCTGACACTACATTCTACTTTTTTAAGTTTTCAATGAGCTTTAATAATAGAGGAGCAAAGAGAAAAGAAAGATTTTTGGCACTCTTTCATTTCTCACACAAAACAATAATTGTTTTGGCATCCAGAGATGTCAGCTCCACGCTCAAAGAAGATTTCACTTGTATTTGCACAAAGGTAGCAGAACTACTCTTATCTCCAGCAGGGTTTTATCTTTTTTTTTTTCCTTTAAGAAAAAAAGTACCAATACAAGGCCCTCCACCAAAGAGCTACTAAGTATGTCATTAATATTAAATAATTACATACACATCAATCAAAATGTTACCTCAAATGAGAGCAACCAAGTATGAAGAGCCTGAACTTGGCATGGCTGAAATGAAGTCTTAAGATCTTCTATGTTCTGGTTCTTAAACCCTTCTTACTATCTTTTTCTTCATGTATCTTTGTCATTAACAGAGCTCATTTCAGAAGCAGCCCAATAATCTTATCATATTCTTAGCTGAGCAGTCTAGGATGAAATATCTTGGCTCCTCCACTTCTCCAGCTCCACTCCTCCAGCTCAGTATGTAAAATAGTGGTGCCATACAGGATCAGATGTAGCCTTCTACCAGTTAGCATTGGAAACTAGCTTTTGAGGTGAGGTTTTTTTCCCAATCTGTATGCTGATAATGAGGACTCTGGTGTTTATCCAACTAGGTTAGGAGCAGACATCTTCTCTAATTTTATAGTGAGCTCAGCTCAGCACAAATCCAAGTGCAATAAATGCAGAAAGGATTATAGGTACAGCACTGTCTGTATGTTATAACAACACGACAAACCATCACATCTATCATAGCACATAGCCAGCACAGAACACCTCTACTCAAGGAGTTTCTGCCCACTAGAAACACAGAACTCTGGGGCCGTGCACTCCGAGTCATCCCCTGGCATAAACTCCTTATCTCCTAGCTGGGTGGAACATTCCTGTCTAACAACTGCATAACTGCATATGGAGGACAGACGTGTTTCAGCTTTGCGAAGACTTTGCACTGCCTGAGTACTCTTGGGTACTGACAGGCTGCTAAAGGAGATAGGGCTTAAAACACATTGGCTCTTCAGAACAATGAAACGGCAGCACCAGCAAAGACCAAGATCCTTAGAAAGGCAATGTCGCTAGAACTCTTGTCAACACAGTCATATTCCAATCCTCCACCTGCCATCAGTCCTATGCATAATTCCTGGATCACTACTTCACCCTCATGTGCTATTTAGAATGCAAATTCTTCAGGACCTACTTCCATTGTACGTTTCACAATTCCTGATGGCAGAGGCCATTTAGGGTCTCCAGGCCTTCTGCAACAGAAATAGTAATGGTATAGCTCCCACACAAAGCTTTAGAGCCAGAAGAGAAGTTAGAAGTGTCTCATTTTACATCTACACGTTGATCACACAATACAGATTTCACTATTCACAAAAACACCTATTTCCTCATTTTACCATAACTTGTAAGAGAATCAATCCTCCTATACACAATTTACAAATGCAGCTTTTACCTGAAGTACAGTGGGATACTTAGAATCAAAATATGGTGTTTTAGCAGATCATTTCTCCTTGCTCCCCATGCAGTCTGAAGAATATGTGAGCTGTGCTTTGCAGTGAGCTACGCTGGAGCTCATGGCCACATGCTGCCTGCCTTCATTAATCATTATCATCCTGCTGCTTCAGGCCTTAGGAAGCCTTGTGGATTTCATAAATAGATTACTTAATGAAACCATACCACTTTAAAACATACCACACAAGTAATTAAAATGTATAAATACTACCTTATGTTACAGGACATAATGTGCAAACTACACCTTATGAATGTGTACATATGTGTACATATGACCTTCTGGTACTGATGGACTAATTTTCTGCTGTAACAAGGAAATAAAAGATGAGTGTGGGTCACTCTCCTAGCAGAGCATGAGCACTGAATTCACACACTAGCAGGGAAGCCACCTTGGGTAGATTGTGATGAACTACAAGACAAACCACAAAAGAGATCATTAATCATTAATCCTTATTTTGCACAATTTCAGGGATGAACTGGATTTCAGAGTCCAAATGCAGTCTTCCCACAGTCAGAGAAAGTGTGAATAACAGGCCTGATTTTTAAGGAAGCACTGGATATAGTGTCCATTCTTTTCATTGTGTTTATACATATCTGCTGATATTGCAGGAAGTCACTGTGCACTTGATAAGTGAGGACACAAGCTTTAATTCATCATGACACTTGTGTAGGCTTTTAGCTTCAAACTGACACCAATTTTTAATGAAACATGTTAACTATCTTTTATTGAGAGATTTTCAACCAGTTTTTCTACCAGACTCTAACAATTTATACCTACTTTGGCACACATAATCAACTACTGTGTTCAATTTGTCTTTTGGAAATGCATGAATTTTTCACTATTACCACATACAAAATGAAGAAAATTGTAAGCAAGGTGAAGAAATTTGGTTATCAAGCACTAGAAATTAACACAAAACCCTTAGACTAAAATAGCCCCTATCCACATTGCCCGAAGTATGAGCCAGAATGTACAGAAAGACCAAAGCAGAAGCTCCATTTATTTTATCTGGCAATCCTTCCTCACTTCCAGTTTCACACAGTGGTTCACAAAGGTACAGCACCTAAATGAACCTTGCAGAGAAGTCCTTCCTGGGGAATGTCAGGGACATGAAGGGGCCGTTTAAAAAATGTAAAGCAATATAAAGGAAAAAAAATCTTTCACAGAGCCAATACGGATAGCAAAAACCTCTGTGCAATGAAAGGAATCTAAGAAGCAAAGGAGGAAATGGAGGAAATCAGAGAACAGAAGAGGAAGATCACCTGTTAGAAGTTTGGAAAGCCAGGAGTGAAATTCCAAGTTTAATCAAGATATTTTAAGGTAGGCAGAGGAAGATAGGTCCACTGCAACTGAGTTCTCTGAAGTGAGAAAGCATGCTGCCAACCACATTTGGGGCAGATGATGCTAAGAATGTAGAAGGAACGCTGCTGATTGAATTGCAGTATATTCAAATGAAGAGGCCAAGCTATATTTGAATCACCACATGTTACATAGGCTGTAACAGACAAACTTATGTGCAGGAAGGAGCTTTGAGGAAAATTTATTTCTGCATCCTGACTTGATACACCTTCCTCTGGAGGTAAGGTCTGATAGGAGGTCACAAGAAAGGTTTGTAGTTTAAATGCCGAAATCCATATGTGATACAGGAAAAGGAGATGTTCTACCCACAGATCAGAAGCAATACCTCTTGCAGCTGGGAACTTTCCGGGCTTGATCTCATTTACATCTCTCAATACTGCACGTGCAAGTATAGTTTTAAGAACACATGAACACGAGGGGACTGACTTATTTCCATTATTTTAGAAGCGTAGATTTTTTGTTTTCCATTTTCGTGACCCAACAGATTGTATGAATGGCACACAAAATAAAGGCAGCTCCACTAGAACTTGAATACTTGCTCTACTCTGGGAACGATTTCCTTTCTTTTACAACATGCAGTGTGGATCAGGCGATAATTACAGATGCACATAAATTTATTGATGTGAATTGAAGTCAATGTAGTTATTCATGTGTGTAAATTGAAGCATGTGCAATGCCAGGGGTAGATTTTGTGTTACAAGCAAAGAAAACTAATCACAACTATGTAAAAAGTAAATTTCTGATCAGTATTTTAACACAATGACACGTTTCCAGGATGTGCATACAGGGATTTGTAACTGATACTTTAGAATACTAACTAGTACTAACATTTGGGAAAGCAGGTTAATTGAACAGTGATTTTTACGTAATCTGATGCATCTATAACACAGCACCTTGCCACTCCTAAAATAACTGTGGGATCTCTTATGTACAAATACCACGCACACACATAAGTGTCCCCTGTTGATGTCTATGCCTATTTAAAACAAATTTTGAAAACTGAACAATTTCTTGAGATTTCTGTTGTCCAGATGCACGCAGAATTAGACAACACAAATCACTCACAGTCTCACAGCATTCAATTGCCAAGGACATCACAACAAAGAAATACTCAGTCTTCCTACCAACCATCCAGAATCCAGTTTGACGGACACAATGTTTCACCCCCGAATCATGTAATTTTTTACCATCATTATTTCCATACCAGCTCAAAACATAAGATATCAGCAAAGAAACACAAAGAACACTTTCAAAAAGAGAATAAATTATGATTCAGAGTAGAGGGGCACAAGGGCTGTTATATTGGGCCTATTCAGAGCCTGGAAAGCAATATTTTAGTTACATAAAAAACTGTTAAAGGTCAGGTTGACCATCAAATGTCAGTCGTACTAATTCCACTGGAACAGTTCCTGAGGTTCCTGACTCATGTTTTATTCTGGCAAAATCAGAGTCCCACGAGGAAGGAAGATTTTTCAACGACAATCTGTCTTCTCTCTGAGTTCACATTAAGTACCTTTGCAGCTGAAGCACAGTTACACCAAGACCACTGGAATGCAGGTCTTAAAGTCAAAACTAGAACTCAGTCTTAATTTTTAATGGAAAACCATCCAATGTATGCCTTTATTAACTGAGCCCCATCAGTTTCCTAACTGAAGATTATAAAAAACTCCTTGTATTTTCAGTTTCATGGTCAAATTCTCCATTTAAGCTCCTTTGTCAGCGATCTTGGATAGGATGAGAAATGTACACAGAAGTCTGAGATGCCACAACCTGAAGAAAACTACTCTACAGTTAAAGAAATAAAAAATAATCATATCATTATCACTAGCAGATCATCTTAGTGAAATTATTGCTATTGTGCTTGCCATGGAAAAATCAAGTAAGAACCAGATGTCTCTTTCTTTTCTGTAAATTCAAACCCCACTGATGTGACAGCTGAATGGTAGTCAAGGAGGCATTCTGAGAACTGTCACGTGCAATGTAGAAATAGCATTTCCTTCATTTGCAGGTGTTTGGATGGCTTTCTCACATGGACTGCGACTAGTTTTTTTCCTCTGGTGGCACAATTACAAACACAAAAGCACACAACTCTCAGCCATCTCAAAATAAGACTTTAAAGTGAAGAAAACCTTTTATTACAGAACGTCTGCAATAAAATCAATGGAATTTTGTCACTGTTAGACCAATAAAGTTAGGACCAATTGCTCTGGAAAAGTTTTTAGCAGGAGCCATCTGTAAGAAGATAAATACTTCACTACTGCATCTCCAAACTTCAGTCAGCAGTGCCTCCTTTTTGCATTTTCTTGTACTTGAGCTGTAACACTAAAACAAACAAAAAAAAGCAAATCTTTTACGAGGCCATCAGCAAGGGCCCTGTGTTGATGTCAGAGACAAGTTGCTTAGCCCAAACTGCATTTGGGATTCAAGGAAACGATTGGTGGGGATTGGTCACCTTATTCATAAACGCGTTAAGACACTGTGCAAGAATAACAAAAGAAGAGTTTAAGAAGAAATCACAGACCCTCTTGTAAGTGTGCACATCCTGAGAGAGGAGACCTTTGATAGGGAAAGAAATATGTAACCTTGGGAGGCAACCTTTTTTGTTGTTTTCATAGTTCTTCCAAGCACACGATTAAGAGTTTGTTGTCCCCCAAATCCTTATTTGTACAGCAGATTAAAGCCACCCAGATGTCACAAAAAATACGTATCTGCCCTATTCAGTGGACTGTACTGTACATCACTCTTACAGATGCTGAGTTTGACACTGATTCAACAATTCACCTGGGTTCTACACTCCCATTATGTAAGTTTAGGGTCTTCCATTTATTTGTTTTTAAGAGATATTGGTGCCATTCCTCACTGCATTTTATTTAGGATAGAAAATGCACTCTTCCACTGCAGAAATATTTTAAATACAGGGGATTGTAATTAGATTTTTTTTTTTTAATTTCAGAATTTTATAGCTTTCCTTTTCTGTTTAGGCAGAGTCCAAAATTCACTGTGGCACTACTGATTTTATTTTTAGAACATAAAGCAACCTCAAATTTATGGTTGCTATGTAAATAAATAATCCAGTATGATCTTTGTAACTCTAAAGCACATGGGCTTTTTCAAGTCTGCATGATGAAGCTGGACTTGGGCCCAGGATTTTTGTAACAACACTGTTGTTGCATTAATACAATTCTGTGGGTACAAATACTTTCTTTGGCCTTCCTTTCCTTTATTTCCTTGCAGTTGTCACACTGTTTTAGGATACCACAAGAGTCCTTGGTTTGAACCAAAGCAGCCCTCCTGCAGAAGACTGGTGTGAATTAGATTTTAGCTTTTTTACTAGAGCTCTGCTAGGCAGCAATCTGACATTTTTTCAAAGGATTTAACATGTTCAGCATGAAGGTTCTTAATGGTAAACACTGCCAAAATTTTAGTCTGTAACACAGCTATTTATTCCAATGCGAAGGAAGAGACATGTTTGTTGTTTTTTTTCCAAAGACTTGTCTTCATGTTGTTGCACAATTTAACCTTTATTTAACTTAATAAAGCTTCTTGTAACAGAGGGTCAAATTTTCATTTAATCTTGCCTCATCAGAGTAGAGTTATTCCAGAGAACAGCCCAGCACACTGGTGTGCATTTAGACTCCCACCAAAAGCACCCGTTTTCCACGTGTAAGCTTACATCTAACAAACCACAATAAGGAATTACTGTAACATAACAGGCATTCTTTGCAGTACATTAATCACTGTCAGAAAAGATCTGAGGTGGAGAAGGTAGCTCATGCACATCAGACACAATCAGGAGCAATACAACAGGCTTTCAGAACAAAACATGGACACCTCATCCAATGCCAAGAAGTGCTACCACTGCAGAAAAGAGAACACTAATGGGGCAGGATTTCATGGCAAATTTAACTCTCTCCAAAATTCCAAAACTCCAAAAAGTATGTTATAAGATACTGAAGTTAGGAAGGGTTAACAAGAGATCAAGATTTCAGAAGAAGATTTCCTTGCAAAACCAGCTGCGACTCGTGCATCTCCATTGGTTTTGACAATCAGGTTACTTTAACTTCACCACATTGAAGCCATTATATACCCCTTTCTTCTGTGACCTCTGGGATTTCCCTAAGAAGCATTTAAAAACAATTTAATCTTTTAAGAACTATTCTGCTGGAGCGATCCATATCAGTACCAGTGGATTTGTGTAGAAGTAAGAATCTAGGTTTCTTTCCTTCATTAATTTCACTAATGAAATGGAAAAGCTGACTTCACAGAGCTACTCAGAAGCTAAAGGAATTGGCACTGATGACAATTTTGCCTACCAAATGCTGAGAATCTGATTCTTTCATAATTTACACCTGCATAAATCAGAGCTAAATATAATAAAGTTTCACCAATACTAAATTATCCTTGGTTTGTTGGGTTTTTTTGTTTTTTTTTTTGTTTTTTTAACAAAAACTGTTACCTCAAAAATTACATGTGAAAAAATGAATGAGACAATTGCCTGCACTGTAAGAGACATTAAGAGCCTTCTTCCTTATTGGAAATACAAGATGTTGAGTTTATTTTACTTACTTGAATGTTTGCCTTCCAGAGCACACAGCTGAAGGACCAAGATTGCTTTCTGCTGAGCTACCAATTTCTCACAAATTAATTTACTCCATATCAATGTTCTCTGACCAAATTAGAAGACCTGTCAAGTTTTCACTGGCAGGCAGTGATTTGAAGCACTGGAATTCAGTATTCTTGTGCCAGGTTACTACCATAACAGTTACCTAAAATGTTTGCCAGATTCTTGCTGCAACTCTACCCAGTTATTCTAAGGAAAAAACACCTATCAGCAGTTTGTAACAGTAGGAATACAGACTCAACAGATATTCAGGACTTAATCCTCTGAATTTTACTCACATTAATAATCATATTGGCTTCAAAGAGAGTGCTTATACAGGTAAGTCCCAACAAGCTGCGACTTACAGTGCTTCACACTTCGTCATTTTCAGTGTTTAAAAGACCTAAGACCCAAATCCCCATTTTACCATCAATTGCCTCTGGGACCGAAATACATCTGATGGCCAGTGCTGCTAGACTAAGTACTATAATATTTAAACAGAAACTAAAGAATGAAGTTTTCCTCTTAACTAGTTCCACCTAAAAGCCAGTGCCTGCTGAGCAAAGTCCTTCTACAGACAAAGAACAGAAATCCCTGGTTTTTGTGCAGTGTTACTTCTGGCTCAATGTCACACTGTCTTACCCAAAAGTAGAGTCGGATGGGAAAAACAATTCAGTAATTAACACACAATTTGTAGAAGAGGTAAAATATCTTCACAGTAGGGGAATAATGGAATCATTATTGAAAGCTGCCTGAAAGCACTACATGAAAATGGAGAGAAAGATGTTTGACCTCAACCACACCAATTGCACAAATAAACCCTTAATAATAGCTTGCAATCACACTTGGCTGGGCATTATTTCCCAGACACGCAAGGTCTGCATTACATGGCCAGAAGCAATGACTCACTCTGCCAGCTGCTGTGAAGGCACAGGGCAGCTTGTTATTCTGTCATAAGTTGTTTTGTGCATGCTGTAAAAGCTTCTATACATCTGATCCCTCAAAAAAAACAAAAACAAACAAAAAAAAACATTCACTGTCTGTAAGCAAGAAGGTAGGTAGTCTGTCCATTTCTGAAATGTCATTTGAAGTTAATTGTCGAAGGTGAAAAAACATTTGTTGTTCAAGGAAAAGACTCAAAGCACACTATTAAAAATATATTTAAGAAGAGTTGAACACTTTACACCTAAAGGCAACATAAATGCATGCATTTGGTATTATAAGTGCATCTGCACCCATTAGCACTGCAGGCTGCGCATCACTAAGGCAGCTCCACACTTTAAAAGCAGACAACACTAAAAGCCTGTATTTTCTATACGAGTTCTTGCCTACAACATCAACTGTTCAAATTTTCACAAGCTGGAAGTGGAAACCAAGAAGCCAGCCTTCCATTTCTATAATCAAAGACTGCTCTAAGACAGCCTGTTATTTCTTTTATTTGTGTCAGTAGAAGATTTAAGGTAGAAATGAGTGTTCAAAGTCTTTGTTAGTCCAACCATATGATCATTTCATGTTTAGAGCTTGGTTTTTCTTGTGGTTATGCCTCTTTGCCCTCACATAATATCTGTTATTTTCTCTTAACTGCTTGAGAGGATGATACTGATCAAAACTGTAGCACAAGGCACAGCTTTATCCGCAATGGCTCTCTCTAATGGCCTGGAAATGAACAATCATCATTTAGCAACTGTCTAAAACTTCACTCAACTCCTCTGAACATCTTCATTTTTGACAGATTGTCAGAGTTTCTCCAATTTTGGCTTACTGAGTGAAATTTTGAGCAGGCTTTTAGAGGAGCAGTCTACGCTACAAATATGTTGCAATAGCTTCTTAAACATCCAGAGGGAAATCATCAGTATATCATGATACAAAGTTTAAGATAAGGGTCTTTTTTTTTTAATCATGTATCATCTGACCCTTCAGCCTGCTCCTTCCATTGAGAAAGTAAGGCAGCACTCAAACTCACAAAACTTCTCATTTTGCACTGCCATTCTCTTCAGATCACAGACTGTGTTCACACCTCTTCAATACCTTAAAAAAAAAACTGAGACCCAGTGGAGTTTAAAAGCTTGTGTTAGTCTTTCAAAAGAGATAAAATCATAGACAAAGTTCCTTGCTTGAGGGTATAAACTACCTACTACACAAATGAAATTAGGAAATACAGTCACTTCTGAGCATATAATTCCAGCATTGTTGTAACATAGGTCTGCCCACTGTCAGGAGTGTTTTCAACTAGATAGTCCATAGTTATCCCAACGTAACAGCACACTTCGAGCCTTAGCATTGTAATTGGTCTATTTGTGGCATCATCAGATGTGCTGTCCTATCATGTTGTAATGAACATTAAAGCTTCTACAGGAAAAGTTCCCTCCTTAGAGTTATCAGCCGAGGACGAAGCATCATTTAACACCAGTTAT
Source organism: Tetrao urogallus (assembly GCF_951394365.1). NCBI lineage: Eukaryota > Metazoa > Chordata > Aves > Galliformes > Phasianidae > Tetrao > Tetrao urogallus. The sequence continues at coordinate 11,883,144 of NC_136829.1, read as the reverse complement.
TCTAATGCCACAGAAAACAAACATTATTGACAAATCATATCTGAACTCTGAAGCTAAAGGTTCCGCTTAACCTCTTCAGAAACAGGAGACTCAGCAATAATTGTACCGACTTTGGCAAAAGTAATACAGATGCTCCATCCTGAAACTCAGAGCATTTTCTTTTCAAAGTCTTCAGACTGAAGATGCAGAGAAAGCAAGTTGTAAAGGGATGGCTCTCACACGAAAGGGCCGTTGTACCACTGCAAAACCGTACGTGACCCAATTCAGAGTACAGTGCATCAGGAAAGTGTAAAGACAGCTGAGATGGCAAATTCACACCCGCAAAACTTCAGAGATATTCCTGAAGGAAAACAAGACATGAGTGAATGAAAAAGACAATGAAAATAGCCTGCAACTCTTTATGGCTGAATGCTAATAACAAAGCATTGAGTTCAATTCAGTTAAGCTAGCAGCATGTTTTCAGGAAATCCATCTTAGTTGTTCACAACAGCTGATTTCCTAATTACATAAACTTAGTGGTACAAATGTATTTAAGTGTACCATGCCTGTTATGCCAGCAGTTAGATTCTGATCTAGTCTTGTCTGCCTGATCTAGTCTCATTCTGGCATAGTACAAATTAGTATGAATAACATCTCATTGCCATACCAATAGAACGTAGAAACGCAGTACAAGTTACAGAACTATACCATAAATAGAACTGTTAGAAGACCTAAATAGCCCTAAGCTTCTCCACATCAAAAATATATTAGATATCTGTTTGTATATGAACACATAAATAGAAGAAAATCTTCACAGATTTTGCAAGTATCTCCATTTGCAGCTATACAAACTTTCTGACTGTCATGATTCTGGGCACCTTGATTCCAGATGCACCTGGAAACAGTGAGACAAAACTGAGGCACACACCAACTTCTCACCAACTTCTGACCTCAGCAGAAGCTTTGTTGGAGCAAAAATAAAACTTTCCAAGATCTGATCAAATTTGGGCTGAGAATGCCTTCCCTTCAAGTCATAGCTTTCAGATAACACAGATCTCAAAGATTTTACAAATTTTAACAGTCTTTAAAGCATTGGTCCATTGCATACCTTGACATTTACTGTCTTTGCTCTGACCAGTAATGCCTAAGATAATAAAGTGAAAGGCTTAAGAAAGAATTAAAAAAGCTGTTGTTTTTTTTTCAGTGTCATTTAGACTCTTCTATACATAACATGTATTTTTCTCTAACCGTACAGTTTATACCTCCTTTTGTAGCACTATAAAGTTCTGCAACTTTACCAGAGACATCAGAAAGGCTTCACATAAAGATGAATACCACACATTCCCTCAGATGAAATGCCATAAAGAATCTTACAGCATCAGAACTGAGTGTAGCAAGCAGTTCTCTGTGGCCTATGTGGTATCTGCAAAGAAAACCACAGAACTGGTAACATTTGGACTCTCATTCATTCATACACTTGCTCATCTAGGTCTCCCTTACTTATGCATGTCTCTGACCAGCTGCTAAGAAACTTCTGTCCTATGCATTATGTGGACGTTGACCACTCCTATTTCCACTAACCAAAGTGCAGGTACCAATGTATCAGGTACATAATCATTCACATCATTTACAAACACCGGGGCAAACGTTTTGTTCAATCTCTTTCCAAACTCACCCTCTCACCTTTTTGCTCTCTGTTGTATTACTGCCTGCTATGCTCCTGTCAGGCTGTCTCCATAAGCAAGGTGAGCTTTCCCCACTGTGTTCTAAAGTATTTACTAGCAGAAAAGCAAAGGCTTCTACCCAGGTCTCACCTATGCTTTTGGCTCCAATATTATGGTAGATTCACAAATTTTCCAAAATGACCTGCAGCCAAAAAATCTGTTTTCTGTTTTCAACATTCACTGTATAAGCTGAATGTAGAAAAATGTGGCACACTGCAAGCTGTAGACATATTCTACTGCTTAGTTTTACCTACAGACTAAGGCTTTCAAACCACCACAGTCAGATTTCAGGTAAAACAAATTTTGAAGGTACTCTGGGTTTTTACTCAATAGCCACAGAATGCACCTCAAATTTATAAGTATCAAAATCAAAGATTTCATCCTTGCATTTCTAAAGACTGAGTTCAGCTATGGTGTAAACTTCATTTGCTTTTCCATTTCCGTACAAAGGCCACAGTCCTCTTCAGATTCTACAAACTCTCCCACAAAAACACCACGTACCTCACAGCCAAAGGGACAAGCACTTCAGAATGCTGTGCCCAGACAGCTGGTAGCTCACACACGCAGTCTCTCTCACTGCTAAAATTCAAGACCGAAGTTAAGATAATTCTGTAACGCCTTATGCCAACAGTGCAAGAAAATGGCAGTTTTGCACTAATAAAATCTGAATAGATACTCCAAATCATTTTACAGGAACTTTGATTCTTTAGAAATAATTGTCTCCTATACATATTTTGATTTCAATTATAGATAACAGTTACTAGTTCATATACTGTGGAGCCTGCTCTGAAACCTTCAGACCAGAAACATGGTAAACTGTTAGTCAATGAGAAAGGGAATGTTCAGAAATGCAAGCATAGAAACATATGGTATTTAATCTCTCAGTTCTCCACATGACCTCTAATTTGTCTACGCTAGAGCTAGGAAGCTCAGAATAGCTGCAGGTGGACCAGAAAGTCTCCTGAATACGTCATGTAGGTTTAGAAGTGCTTGCTTCCCTTTATTTCACTTTCAGAAAGCTGAAATTGTTAGGCAATTCTTCCTCATCTCACTACTAATGAAACACTTCTGTGGCTGCCTTGCTGCTTCCAGCAGCATTGGCTTTTTTCTTCCTTTGTTTTGTCTCCTTCTCAAATGTACTGTCCTTTCACGCTGTTTGCTGTTTCATAATTTTAAGATGAACTCATGGAACTGAAAACAAAATGATTCATAAGATCTTCCCAAGGTCAAAGCTAAAACCATCTGCAAACTCAGAGTGCAATACTTCAGGATCCACATGCAGCTAACTGTATCTCAGCTCTGTCAGAAGCAGAGAGCAAAGCAACTTTTCTACTTCACAACAGATGAAGGTTACTTCAAAGTTTTCCCATTCTGATTCTCCAACAAAGATGGCCAAACCTAAGCATAGCATTTCTGTTCAGAACCAGTTTCTGGTGTGCCAACAACAGCTAAATGGCACCTTAAGCCCCAAAACACAGTGGATCTTGGTGGAATAAATCACAAAGGCAACACACAGCACAACTAACCATGTCTGAGTTTATCCATGCTGCATGAGGAGTAGAGCTAAAGAAAGGAATCTGTATTTCCCTGAGATTTCTGAATGAGAATTTTCTCAGGCAACCTGTTGCTGCTCCACCAACAGAATCATCTCAGTTTCCTCTTCTCTTTGACAAAAATGCTTTATCAGTGATGTGAGTGACCTGACTGGACCTCTCACATCCCCATACGAGCACATAACATTGGCACAGTTTCTCCTGCATGGAAAGCAAAGTCTGAATTACCTTGTGCATGCTTATTGAAACAGAATAAAAAAGAGAAATAAATATAAATAAGGCAAACATTATTATGGGACGATCTCCTACATCACTCTCAACTGCTTTGAAGAGAATGAATAGAGGAAGAAGCAGGGGAGGAATCTAAAACTCCTAAATAGAAATAAGCTCCAATGTGGCACACGCTGATCAGCTGTTGCAAATTTCTATGAAAGAGAAATTATCTTTCCATCAAACATTATGTTGCTCTTTCCTGAAGACAGACCTCTTCACAGCATTTTCTTCACACAAGAGTGCCTCATACCGACAATGAAAGTCAGTGACAAACCTGCGGTTTCTCCAAAGACAGACTGCACCTTTTGTTGAATTACTGCATCTCCTAAACATGAACTGAGACCATTCTGCTCAACAATTCAAACAGATGTCAGGAACACAGTAAGTTTATGCATACTATTTCTTTTGCTTAACGCAGACTCCAGTTGCACGCAGATGTCTCTTAATAAAAAAAAAAAAAATTGTAAAAATTTTTCAACACCATAATTCAAATACTATAAAAGATACAAAGCTCTGAAATTGCACAAAACTCCAATAACCTGCTTCTATGCCTTGAAATTTATGAGATTCTTATACTACTCTTTGCATTATGGAAACAATTTCATCAAGATTGCATACAAAGTTTGATATTTAAGTAACCGTGTTCTATTATTCTCTCTTAGAACACAATGGTTGGATACTTTTCTTCAGCATTAAAATAAATTTGACAGAATTTAGCAATGCACAGAGTCAAATAATCGTTCTTTTTCCTTCAAAGAGTCTTCAATCTGACCCCTACATCTACATTTCTGACAGGGGAAGTGAAGGGGTAGAACATCCCAGTGGTGACAATGAAAGGAAATTGATTGTTAATATGAAATAGGTCACCTTTATGACTATACGTCAACAGCAAGTGAGTGATAAATGCCTAGAAGCAACGTTTCGCCCTGCAGATGTATGACTGATACAAGAAAATTCTCAAGCAGAAACTGCTTGCATAAAAGCCAAGGAACATAATGAAAAGGAAGTGGTATCTGACATTTAGAGGGCAGAAAAACAGACAGGGATTGTGTAGCTGACTGATACTTTTGTAAAAACAAACGTCAAAAGTTTCAAGCTGTACTGGACACATATTGGGGCATGTTCTTCTTCTTGCACAAATCACTATTCTACCCATCACTTCCATAATAACATTAGTCAATGTGCTGGGTACAGAAGGGTGGAGGAAGCGATATCATCACCCACTCATAAGCACAAACATTTCTTTATCCTTCCCCCCCCCTTTTTTTTTTATTTTAAATCATAACAGTGTATGCATCATACACCGTCTGTATAAACAATAAACAAAGGTAAGTCTATTTCCTCCTTCTCCGACACCGCCCACCATACCTACTAATGACCTCCTAAGGTGGATGCCTCCTACAGAGCACACACACTGCACACACAATAGCTGCCTCCAGTAGGGCACTGAAAGAGAGGTGGGATGCATCTCTGAAGTTGGCAGACATCCAGTAGAGAAAAGGAAGGGAACGTGGTGAAGCGTGTTTCCACTCTGCTAGGTTTTCTACTGGTCTCAAATTTAAGGATGCCTTCTTCTTCTACAGAACTTAATCTATACCAGCTTTCAAGAACAAAATAAGTCTACAGATTAGAATCTGTAGCTCAGAAATAATCAGCTGCAGTTGATCTTTCGCAATACTGAAAGCCCTTTCAAAGAATCAGTGCCTTGGAGTTCTGAATAATCATCATTTAATACCTGGAATCACCATTCAGTAGAGGGCTATCTATCAACAGGTCAATTTACGTACAAATGACACAATCCTTCTATCGCACCTGATCTTAAGAGTCTCAGGGTGTTTCAGAAGCAGTAAGGCTTTGGATTCTCATGGGATTCTTGTGACTTCTGAAGAAAACATTGATTTAGGATCTTCAGTTTTTGCCTCCTTTCTGGAAATAATTCAGTTCCGACCAGTGAAAATTAAATCTCTTTAAGAGCACGTTTAGTTTAATGCTTAAAACTTGAAATATCAAAAGTGGTCATTCAACTTTCAGCCATGCTCTGTCAGTAGTTACTAACGCTGTCTACTGGGTCATCTGTTAGTAGCAGAGCTTTCAGGGAACACAAAATATATCACATGCAAACAGATCTGCAAAATGTTTTATTGTACTTGATCATAACCTGAAAAAAAAAGTATTGACTCAATTTAAAATACATATATATATATTAAAAAAAATGCTAGTGACATAGCAGGGCTGCTATGACATCAATGTTTAAGAGCACTTTGCAGAGTTGAATACTTGTTTTTATCTGTCCAGAATGGCTTTTGAACATTTTTTTGTATTCTAAAATACAGGATTAACTGCATCTGTTGGATCAGTACCATAAAGTAGCAGTACTGTCTTCCATAAACACTCTTTCAGTTTTATGAACCAGATTATTAGTAGTTAAATATTTAAAGATGCTTGCCCTTTGGATCTCACTTTGATGCTCACAGCCAGAAAACACTGTTTTCCAACGCCATTTCCAAGCTCTTCAGCGTGGGAGGAAGATTTTGAACCAGTTCAAGAGCAAAAGTAATTTTCCATCCTTCTAGACATAACAAGAGAAACATGAATGTATTCAGAAACAATACTGCACACTTAGGCTCATTACAGCTCGTTTTCAAGGAATGATGCAGAACAAACCATACAAGAATAAGCACAACAAAGTAAGGCTTAAGAATTTGGTTACTGCCTATGAGAGTCATAGAGCACACAGAGTAACAGCACAGCACAAGAGCGAATCAACCAGTTGTTTCTTCTCCTAGGGTCATTTTTTTTGTCTCATGACTTTCTCTGTCCTCCACAGTGTTTGGCACCCTCAGTCTTTCTCTGTTTTAAATGCACTACGTCTCCATCTTCCCAACGTTCCCCTTCTCTCTCCCCTACCTCCCTCCACCTCCGCTCCAGTCTTGGAAATTTGAAAATAAATGTGAATTAGGAAAGCTGGCATTCCCTGTCAGAGACCATCTGCTGCAAGGAACGCTTTGAAAAAACATTTCAATAAAATTATAGTCACTGGACATCCACCAAAAGGGAGAGCTTAGGCAACAGCAAGAACAGAGAAGTCTATCGAGAGGATCCCAGGAGCTGATCCCCCCTCCTCAGGAGGAGGATCCCCAAATCTCCTATAGGAGAGAGGCAATGAGGGATAGGACAGCAAATACAAAGTAATGCTTTTGTTTCCCTGAGAATCATCCATCAAGTTGTTTCAATTTATAGTATGCTAGCTTTCCCTCAAAAAAAAAAATAAATAAATAAAAAGAATTGGTCCTTTTGTCACTCAGAATCACATTATCTCGTAAGTACAATTCACATAAAACAAATTAAGAAGCTGATCAACTGCTCTGTTAATGTAATTCTTTAATAATAATAATATCACTTAGACCTTAAACTGTTTAATTAGATTTTAGACATTGCAATCAACAGCCTCATTGAAACTGTTCATTTATAATTTATACTCTGTATTTTACTGTTCTAAAAAACATTAGAAACAGAAGCCAGCATTAAGTAGAAAAAAACAACAAATAATAGCAATAACAAAACCAAAAAAATAGCAAAAACAAAAGGTGGTTTATAGAGATGTTGCACCATTTGGGTCTGGGAATGAGATTATTTCCTGGATCACTAAACATCAATAAAAATATTTCAACTGGCTTGATTGAGTTTGTGATTTTCCCCTCAGAAAAATACATTTGGATTTTGAACAGAATTGTAGACCTGGCCTTTTGCATTTGACCACAAATGTGAATTGAATAACAGAAAATAAGCTGTGTTTTTACTGAGAAAGTTGGAAAATGAAATAGATCCTTCAGATATTTAATGCTTAATTATTCACCTTAACATCCATTGATCAATTAGATGTTTATAGATAATGAAGTTGCGAAGAGCAGGCAATACAACATTTGCTGTTATGAAGGAGACATTCAAAGAAAAAGGCATTTGCTTAAAACAATTACGACTGCCTTACATAACAAAGGCACTTGTGCATTTCTGCACATCTGAGACCAACCATATTCACAGGAATAGGCCACCCAGGGTCAGCAGATGCACTCGCTCTGCATAAACTATAATTACGCCTACAATGATATGGTGCAACTTTTTGGACTGGCCTGCAGGAAACAGAGCTGTGTTTGATACTACTGGCACCATAAAGTGAGTGCAGTATCACAGCTCCAGGGCTTCAGATAAACTTTACGATGACTGTGATTCCTCTTTGAACATTGAGATATTAGCTGTTCAACGAGACAAACATTTTGCTTTCATTTGTATTATTTTAATAGCCAAATCTTTATTTGCCTGTTATTGCAAGACTGCCTTTCTAATTACACTCCATTTAAAGAAGCTCTGATTAACATGTTGGTGATCCTCCAATAACTACTTCAACTATGTAAGCTGAACACTTCTCACTAGCTTCTTCCTAGCACTGTCCAAAACAGACCCCAGCAGAATTTAACACCCATCCCTCTTAAGCAGTCTGCTGATCTGCTCAAAATATATGTGTAAACTAGCAGGCATCTGCTAAGCTACCAGTGAAGTATCCAGTAAGTAAATAAATGCATCTGGGTGCAGCCACTAAGATTTATAGCACTTCTTCTTGATTTCCTTTTTCACACTACAGTAAATACTGTAATGGCACTGGCTAATAAAGACCCATAAATCTGCCTTCCTGTTTTTATGTTGTTTGCTGATTGAAAAGTAATGCTCTGAAACTGATGAAGTCAGTGACTACAAATGCAGGAAGGTTTTGTGGGATTTTGGGGGTAAGTTTTCAGTATATTTGAAACAGTTCACATTGCAGGACTTCTCCACACCCACATCAATAAGTTGGGGTTTTCTCATAACCTTCACCCCTCCTATTTTCCATATGCTGTAAGCTAAACTTTTACTCCTAATAAATTCAGCAGATCCACTACAGATGTGGAATAGAACGCAAGGCCTAGAGATTTTTTGAACACAGCCTCTCACCAGCAACTTAATTCAGTTCCCATTAAGTCGATGGAAAAAGCTCCTATAGGCTTTCATGAGAGTTCAGTCGGGCTTTCGTTGCTTCCTTCCTTCCTCATCATTTCTTTCATACCCTCATTTTCATGCCTGGATAACAAGGACAGTTTAAGAACAGTAAAACACCACACATCTGTGCTTACAACTGAGGTAACAGAGCAGGGCAGGAAAATCCTAAAAACGCAGGAAAGTTTGAATTAGGAATCTGTGCAGGCAGAGAAAGAACGGCAGGAACATGCAAGAGATCCTGACAGGAAAATTCTTCTGTTTCTGCCAACATCTCAAATTTTGCCAAGCCTGATGTGACCGTCCATAAAAGTCAGATTTCTTTTTAAGCAATTTCACTTTTGAGAAAGACGCAGAAATTCCATGTTGCTTTTTTTTTTTGTTCCTCCTCAAACTTTTCTGAGTGAGACAGAATGGGAAACAAACAGAATAGACGGAATAATTTTGCTATTTTATCTCTAGCAGCTCTGGAAATACCTTATTTTATCAACTGGAGGCCTGTCACTTCTGAACATTGGAAGTGCTGTACACTTTTGAGAGTTAGCTTAAACATTAAAGCAGTTTGCAAGATGTCAGATGATGTTCACAGGGAATTAGCTGTGTTTATACTTCTAAAGAGGAGAAATATTTTTCTTTTCAACCACAGAGTAGATAAACTGCTGGTATCAGCCTGCAGAATTGGTTACTTAGCATCTCATCCAGTCTTTCCTGTTCCTTCCTTCCTTCTTCGCAGTGGCACTAATTTCAGGAAAGTTAAAAGTGAGGTCCATCACATAAACCAGTTAAGAGAAGCCTACCTGTGCTGACCTGCGGAAACACTTCCAAGTGGAAATTTCATTTTGACAACCTTTATCTTCTTCTCAGCACTGACAGCTGCCAGCTCTGCAGACTGCCATAAAGCCTGCAGGTCTACAGGAACCTTGATACAAAGGCAGAGATGAGACCTCACGGTCGGCTAAACAAGAAATCCTATTGTACTATATTCCAAGAGCTCACACTAAATACAGTCTTACTCATATCCTGAAAATAAAACAGGTACTAATGACAAAGGAGAAAAACTTCAAATGAAACAGTGACAGTGTCCACAGGGATTGCAAAAGGCTCTTTTCCAGCTGATATTACCACCTCAGAGTCGCACAATCTCAGTTGCTTCTACATCTACAAGACAGGTGAACTGGCATGGATCCATTAGAGTTCATAGAATGGAGCACATTCATTTTTGTTATTTTCATGTTTGAGAAAAGGAAATCGCACAAAACAGGCAGCTGTAAGAATGATGCAGGTGAGAAAAGTCTTTCAAATGTGAGAATTTTTCCACCTTCAAACCAAATTGCATTTTGCTCAATATTGTTTAAAACAGAATTTAAACAGCACATCAGTACCATCATTGGTTTTATTCTTATTTTGCAGGAAGAGAAAACAAAACTGTAAATTACAAGTGCAAAAGAAAAATCATCAGTGCATGGCTTTGTAACTCTGAAAGGTCAGTGCTTGTCTCGCTTTTTCCCCAGCTCTCCAAGTTCCTAATTTCCCTGCTGCACACGGATCTCAAGTCTCATTTTTATTAGTGCTAAAATAGACTGTTCTCCCACTGTCACACCATCTGTGTCTTTTTCCTCCTGCATGCCAGTATACAGAACTTCTAGGAGTTGTTCTGTAAGGAGAATTAAAAGGAAAAAAAGAGAACGGTATTGTTTTGGTCGCACACACTGTTGGCAGCAGCATTCTTCCAGCAGTGACTGTCTCACTCTTCAGCCTTTGCCAGCCCATGATACACATTTAGTTAAAAAACAAAACCAAATCCTTGCTGGTTTGGAATAAGGGGGAATGCGACTTCCTTCCTGCTCTCCCACTGTGTGATGTCACTGAAGGGCAGCTCCTCCCTCCATCGCTGCCGCCTTGCTGACATTTTGGGTTCTGTACCAGAAATCTTTCCCAAAAAACTTTCTGATTCAGCCTGAGCCTGAATCAGCAGCAACAAGGCCTGTTCACAGCACACACCAAGTAGGGGCTTCTCAGAAAGTGACAGAAAACACAATATGGGCTGTTGCTGCCTTTTTAAAATGTACTTTGACTTTAAATCTACAAGCACTTCTTTTGGCTTTTTTTAATAGATCAAATTCCCTTTTCTTCCATATTATAATGATGTTCTGTACAAATAGCAGTCGCAGACTAAGATTCCACCACATAGTCAAGAGAAGGCAGAGATTCAAGAGTAACATAAATAGGCCAGAAGTCTGTTAATTCAAGGAACATCCTTGTGTATAACTGTGCTCAACATAGCAATAGCAGTAGATACCTATTTTAAAGGGGAATATACCAAAAAAGATCAGTCAGCAGGAAAAAGTAAGAATGCACTGCTGAGAAAGTTTCCAGGCTGAATATCACCCAAGTCCTGGAATGTAGGACTAGAAGAGTGAAAAGCAATGAGCACCCACAATAGTCCTGACGCTGTCAGTAAACAAGCTCTGTCTGCTGTATTTAATGCATAAGTCACCTATAACTTCCCTGCTTTGCCTATAAGATGTTCAAACGCAATTAAAAAATGAGAGACGGAGGAAGAAGGAATGGATAAAATACATCTCCATGTATCTTCTTGGATATAAGTTCTGGAAGATACATTTTTCACTTGCTCATACGTGTACACCCTTAGCAGACTCAAGTACTCACAGGAGTACTCGAATAGATTGCTGCGATTTACGTGACAACTTGCCATAGCTCAGATTGAGCAAAATGAAGAGGAACAGTTCTGAGGAGTTTACTGTGAAGTGCATATTGATTTTCAACCACTTCCACAGCAGTACTGTTTCATACTTTGCTTAATAGGCCTTGCAACTCCCTGTTGTTTTGCTTTCCTGTGGGCTGAAAATGAATTTGCACTGAAGTTATTTGACATTTAAACTTTTAAGACTTTTTCTGTGAAAACAGCACCATCTGTAGGAGAAAACAGACCCAATTTCATTGAAACATGCTTCTATTTTCAAGCCATCAAGCAGATACCCCTAATTCCCGAGACAATAAACGCACTAATTTTCAAAGTAGGCTCAAGATTGCTCCATCTTGCTACTCAGCTACTTCTGGTTCAGCCCATCAGAGCAGCAACAAACCCCAGCTCGCTCTCTGCAGTGCAGCTGAGCCTTTACACCACTCGGAATGGGTCCTGACCATTCTGGTCCAGACAGCCCTCCACTAATGATGACTGTTTGCTATGATTGAGTCCAGGCACGGTTCCGCAGATTCACTGGCCTCCAAAAACAAAAAAACAGCCTTCATTTTCCCAAGGACTTTGGATGATATTCTGTGACAGACACTGCTGTGCCAGATCCTCTGCTGGGCGGACACTCCTGTTCCCAAGGAGCTACACTGACTAGCAATCAGCCAAGAATGTGCCTCAGTATTTATCAAAATAAGCGGTTTCCAAATACTGGAAATATTCTACATTTAATAGTTAAGCACATACATTTTCCTAGCCTTTTAAAAAAGTGGCAATATGTCCAGCATCTCAGTTTACCACACATTAAGTTCTGTTTGCTGACTTGCTTAAGTCTAGAAAATAAAAATGTTAGTCGTGAAAATTAAAAAGAGAAAGAAAATAAATGAAACACTGTTCCCAAATTGGTTGGAGCCAGCCTCATCTATCATGCCACATAATATCCTCAGCTGCTATCACATCAATTCATTTACATTTGCTTATGGTGGCACGTCAGCTGAAAGCCTGATAGCACCTCACAGAACTGCCTTGGAACATGCTCAGAATACCTGGGAGCTACCTGCTTTACCATAACTATAGTTTTTAATGTGTGAAAGTAATTTCCAAATGATCACAACATCTTACTGTGGCATATCAGAATATACAAGCAGTTTTAAATAGTAAATCAAGCATAGTTTTGAAATCTAGTCCTTGTGGACATAAATGAAGAAATATTTTCTTATATTTGAAAAGTCATCTTGCCTCTGCCAGAAATACTGTGCATGAATTCAAGTAAGTCATTTCATTTCATCTGAATTTCTAAAAAGCAAAAAAAAAAAATATTCCATACCTTCCTCTTATCTATTCCAGGCCCTAATCTGAGGACTTGAGCATTTTTTGTCATTGGCAGGATAGATAATAAAGGCAAGGTCACTCAGTCACTAATAGAGATAAGTACAGAAGGACAACAACACAGGTTGGGCCAGCTAAGCCTCTGTGTTTCACCTCTCTAACTGCCCGATACACTCACAAACCAACAAAACAAATACTCAGCAATAGTTCTAGAGAACTGGCGTACCAGCAAATTCTACACAGATTATGAGCTTGCTAGCACTGTACGAGCATAGCTAGAGTTAAGAAGCACTGGTGAGACATATCTGTTACTTCACATGTTCATATAGCTTCTGGCTCTCTCACACACCAGAGCAAGAACCTCACTCTAATGTGAGGCAAATAACTCACCAGCTTGTTTGGGCATTATAACACAATGGAAAGCACAGCAATGGTGGCAGAGTAGCAAGGTCCTAGACTGCAGCAAGCGAGGATTTGCTCAAATACAACAACCACAGGCAAAGAAACAAAAAAATCCCCTTACCTTTAGAAGGTCTCAGGTACACAAGGACCTCCAGCAAGATCCCCTCTCCTCCATTGCCAACCCTTAAATGCGGGCTGGAAGGGGTGGATCCTGGCTCCAGCCCTTTTATCACTCAGATGCACTGCTTACACCTGTGCTCCCCTGGGTTGGCCCTGCCTTCCCACCAGGTGCTCCATCACTGCTTCAGGCCCTGACTCAGTGTTGCTGCTACAGACATCCACACAAATGTATGTAGAACTGAGTCAAACTAGACTATGCATTCCCATAGTAAAAGTGAGACACAAAGGAAATGCAAGGGAACATAAAAAGAATGTTTTTAATTTTCACAGAGAAAACAGTATGTAGGGGCAGCAATAATCTGTGCAACTGCTTGAAATGTTGAGAAATCACATTTGGAGTGGGATAGAGTAAGAGCAGAAATGAATTTATGATTGTTGCATAAAAATTATTGGATATCTGAAGTAACTGAGAAAAAAAGGGATGGTGTAAAAAGCATACAGAGACAGAGAAACCAATTCAAGCTTCATCCAGTGTTCATTGAAGTCAGTGAGACGTTCTGCATTTAACACACAGAGCTGAGCCTTTAAGATCCTGTACAACAATGAGGACAAGTTTATATCAGACTATTGTTAGCAGTATTTTTCAATTATTGCTTAGAAGAATCAGCCCCTTCAGTCAAGTTCCCTGACTGTGGGCCAGATTTAGTTCCAACACATGCATCCATTATCTTTCAATACAGCATACACACACGCTAGAGAATTTGGCAATTTGGCTGCTTGGTGTGAATGATTAAAACATTCGGAGAGGGAGCTGCATAGAGATTTAATAGATTATTAGTTCCATGTTCTCATTCAAAGAGAAGACAAAACAGTATCTCAATTGACTAGAATATACTAGCAGTGAAAGCAACTATTCTGTAAACCATTTGCTTTCTAAAAAGGAGAATAGAATTCCCATTGCTAAAATCTTCCTACAAAAATGTCACCACTCTGGGACTGAGTCCCACATATACCCTCATCTTCCTGGGCATCATCATCATAGGACCATTAAAATATTCAGTTTAAAACACAAAGAAAATCTGTTGAATGTGGAAATATCTACAGTTTAAACCACGCACTGGCTGAAGTGTTTATATATATATATACATATATACTTATATGGTACATGATTTCACAGTAAGAATTTCATATAATTTTTGGAAAGGCTTTAAGCATTTACCATAGCATTTCACTGCTTTCTTTTAAACATACAAGCAGCATTTCAATTAGCCTATTAATGGTTTCCTAGGAGAACTGAAGATTCCCTCAGAAACACCACACAGATCAAAAAAGCAAATCGTCAAGCTAATGCGTGCATGTAGGCACACTTCTATCTTCCCTCCTCAGGTAGTCAGAACAGCATTGTCATTCACCCAAAGACCTCTTTCATCTCAATTTACCCTTGACATTTGACTCATTTCTTTTTCCTTAACAGCAGTTGGGCTGTGACTGAAGGCAGAATTTAAGACCCATCGTTGTTCACGTGGTTGTTTGGAAAACAGCTGCAACACAGCAGCATAAACTGATAATTCAGTAGACAGTCCGCTTGGTGTTGAACTGTTAGGTTGGATCAGATAAAACTGCTCATGTCATTTATTTGCTCAGCCTTCAGGTGAGATCTGAAAGGGCATATATGTTATCAAAACACCATCAGCTTATTCCAGTGACACAGCTGTTACATATGATAACAGAAGATGACACCCAGCTGAACACATTCGTTTGGCCACGGAGATTAGGAAGCAATCATATGGTAAAAGGGCTATTGGAAAAAAACCATCTAACAAGCCAAAAAAGCAAAATAGCTCAATTAGAAGAAGCACATGATGTGTTTACCCCCCAGTCCCAGCTGCTACCTCAGGAAAAGATCATTTTTGTAGATGAAGCCAAGCCTGTAACACAAAGCCAACCACAACTGTTTTCAGAACAACACCAACTCCACCCTGGAGACCCAGAAGGGTACGTACAATCATTCTCTCCCAAATGCTGTTTTCAAGGCTACAGAACAAGAAGGAAAGAAAAGGGAGGGGGGAAAAAAACAACCAAAAAACAAAAAACCTTTAGGTTCTGCTTCTTCAAGATCCCACTGAGGACAAGCCTCCCAGGAAAAGTCATCCCATTCCTTCTGAAAGCACCACCTTCTGCACTTCACGATCAGTCTTGATAGAATCAGTTTGCAGACTGAGAACCCTGAGAAAGGACCACTGCAGTAGCAGCTGCAAAATGAAGCCTTGAATGAATTGATCAAGAAAAGCTTCAAGACAGCATCTATGCCAGGTGGTGCTGACTTTCAGTGAGATCTGGGCATAAAAATAAAATACATGCTGTTCCCATCCATGAAGCACTGGGAGTCTGCATTTAGTAAAAATTGTAAAATTATTTAAGCAGCTCAGGAGACGTTAATCACAGGCTGTGATTTGTAGCTATCTGCCATTCCTTCATCTGTCCTTTTCTATTTAGAAGATGGAGTGTCTGAGTCTCTGAAGTTACTTTCCTTTTTATGGCATAACAACAGCAGCTGTTTCTACCTTCCAGGACAACGACCAGTCCAGGTAAAATTCACTGCTGAGCAGGCAGCTAGGTCAAGGCCTCCACTCCATTTACATGCCTGTTTGAGCACTCATGCTGATACACCAATACAGAAAAATTCTGCACAGTGTCCACAAACTCCCTCTGAATCTGAAGAACTTCATAAACAAAACAGTGAGATTTTCAAAAAACCATGATGTTTAGGACGAGCAATAATTTTTTTGGTTGTTTTCTTCAAAAACAAAGGAATATTTCTCTGTTTACAGGGAATTTCAAGCTTTTCTCAGTAGCCATAATGGCTAGAAACCTAGCTTAGAAGGGAAGCTGGAACCACTGTATGGTCACATACGAGAAGTTGAAATTTGAGAAAAATTTCAAGTGTACCAAAAAAAAATAAATCACAAAGACTTCACACTGTGTTGCTACCAGCTTGGTATCTAAATACGAAGTGTGCAGTTTAGGCTTATCCATAACAGTTTCTAATCAAGTAGGAATCTAGGAACAGACACAGTTTCATTCCTATAATTTCATATTTGATCTGATAGAATGGTTCCACAGGCTGTATTCAAATACAGTCAGTTTGTTGTGCCTACAGCCACTGTAAATTCTTTAGAACACAAGCTGGCATGTTTTGTGTTCATTAGGCATCTAGAAAAATAAAATCCCAATCCACTGCTAAGAGGTTGCTGGACATTACAGCAATACAAGTAAAAACCAGTTTAAAAATGCTAGTGAAAAAATTTTAGCAGAAAAAAAGCTTACATTTACTTGTGTAGAGAAACTCAAAGTTAGCAATGAAATAGAAAATGAGTTGAAAAACCCAACACATTTTAAGGACTTGATTTTAATTTGCATTAAGGACTTTCAACTTCACTCTATCAATCATCATCAAGCAGATTTCATAAAAAGTGAGATTTACATTCTTACTGTTTTCTCTTGTATTCTTTTCATGCTCATCTTTTGCAGCACCCCAAAATCTGAACAACATCTGCCAGATCAGAACATCTGTAGTTTGCATGGGAGCTTTTCCCCATTGGTGAAAATTTATGAAATGCATTTTCCTCTAGCTTTTTTTCCTTGGAAACTACAGTCAGTTGTGGACCTAGCCTCCTCACCAAACTGTTACGAGCAAAAATGGAATAAATAGGTCAGATTTCAAAAGATGTCTCACTTAAGGTGATATTTGAGGCTCAGGAATGCAAACCAGCAAGCAGGTTGTCATGGGAGGAACACAGGAAGATCTCTTGGCATAGAAAAGTTCCCCTACCACGATTCTTTTTGCTGCCTTCCTTTGCTTCACCTGCTGCTAAGGAAATGCAGTGAATTAGAATAATCGCGGCAGTTTCATGAGTGTCATTAAACTTCCAAATGAGATGACAAACTCAGAATAAAAGGACTTCTCTAAATCCCGCTGAGCTTTGTGCACACAGGAGGCCCAGGTATGCGAACTTCAAGGTCTTATGGCTTTGTGCTGAGTCTGTAAAATTCACTTGCTTCCATCTGGTTCTGCACCAGGGGCACGTGTACAACTTCTCTGGTTGAATGTTATTGTATGTCTGCATCTGCTGAAATCTCCAACTGATAGGAAAACTTACTGGATAAGAAGTGAGGCAAAGGGAATGAATTTACACATCAGAAATTGAAGGGCAACATTTGCACAAGTTCCTCTGAAGCTCAAATCCCAGTGTCACACAGCAAGTCATCTGTGCTGAGAAACACAAAATATTAAAGACACTATGACAAAGCTGACACATTTCATCTTAGGAACTGTTTATATTTTATCTGTGAAAAGGAAGAGAACACATCACAGATGTTGGAATTTCTGCTGCTCTGGTTCGGCTTGGAAAGGCACAATGCAAACTGATAGATGAACACCCTGAGAGTGAATGTCCCACAGAGACACGTTTTCATTTTTCAAGATCTATCACTTCATGGCATTGCATCCTGTAGCACAACAATGTGATGTGTCTGAATAACAAATCACTGATTTCCTGCTGAACACGTAAAGGAACAATAAACATACTTTGCTTTCCTTTTTCTTTTGTACATATTCTTCTGAGTGAAAATTATATGACAGTGTCTGAAGTCAAAGGACTGAGAAACAAGGCCACTTTGCCAGCATCCAAATTACCAAGGATGCAAATGTTTCATTTGTCTCTGTTCAAAACAAGGCGGGCTGTTTTATTTTTTAATGCCAGCATAAACCTATTTCCGTGCAACCCTCCCAACAAGGCTCACCAGATGCAGGCATGCTCTACTTACAAAACTGTCTTCTGATATTTAATATTAATGCATCTGCAGACTGCTTTCATTGGAGCAATTAGGAAAAAAACAATAAAGAACTCAAGTTACAGCAAAAGGAGTATGCATAAATGTAATCTTGTGAAATGAGCTAATGTAAACGTAAACAGAATCTCCAGAATACCAACAGTGGATCCCGTAAGCAAAGTACAAGCACATCTGCATCAGAGAACTGGAAAAATCCAGAAGTTGTGACCTTTGCCAGACAAGGCAGAGTTACAGGGTGCACCAACAGACAGCGTGCTCTCAGCACTGCTTCTCTGCAGCATTTCTAGTTGAGAGCTGCACAAATTCCGGTCAACCATCTCTGAAAGCTAAGTGACATCTTGCTTTGGATCCATTACTCGTGAATATTTAATCTGTGATTCCTCTTTTACTCTTGGTTATCATTTTCTTGACAGTAGTGAACAATTTCCTGCTTTTCTTTGTTTAAAAAGAAACAACAGAACAACAACAAAAATAGAAAACAAAACCAATGTTGTCTCACTTAAATAAACTGACTTTCAAATTCTATAGTTAAAGAGGAGAGAGCAAAGGTCATCAGTGCCCAAATAATCTTGCAAAACAAAACAATCAGCTTAATCTCAATATATCACATCTTCCTTCAGTTCAGAATACTGTAAGCCATTGCTTACTCCCCATAGGATTACACTGAACAAATCTAAATCAAGGTCAGGCCAAACCTCTAAGCTCTTCTCTCCTTTCTCCTTTTTCCAAGCCTTTCTTCAACAAGTCATCCACCTGAAGTTTCTCAACTCATTCCTTCAGCTTGCCATTTCTTTTGTTTTTCCACAGCAAAACGTAGGGACCACAGCATCACCTTATTTGTGCCTGGAAAAAAGTTACCCAGGAAGCTCCCTATTATCAATAATAAAAGCACATCATGGAGAGATAAGCAACCCATGGAGCTGGATGTGTCTGGGTGTCATTTCCTGACATCACTTCACAAGGAAATTTAGCAAAGATGCTACAGTTTAAAAAAAAAAAGCAGCATACAGCCAAATTGACTCCATTTTCTCTCGCCCAGATTATGAAGGCCACAACTAGCCTTTAGAATCACCAGTAGTTACTCCAGTGACTTATTTTAAACAGCAGGAACAGGATAAAAGGCATTAAAGCAGAATTATGAAAACAATACTGAGAATGTCTTAAAATTATTAGGATATTTTATTTCATCTTTTTTAAACCAACCACTGCTTTAAAGATTCACCAGCCTGCACCATCTCATATCACATAGTTTATTGGGCTACTGTTACTATTACTGCACTAAAATATCAACTTCTATTTCAAAATAATAATTTTTAAAAGACACTCATTGCAAAGAACATCTTTGAGGAAAAAAACAACCTTATCAGGCAGAGTACAGAACAGTCAAGAATTTGCCACTTACGCCATCAGCTATGATATTTCTCCAGTTGTCTGACCTTCATTAAAAATATTCCTACCCAGTCAAGTGATTAAAGTGATGAAAGGTCATTTAGCACGCTCTGTTCCTTAAAGGCACTCAGTCACTCTCATGCTGCAGAATATTTGTCTCAGAGAGTTTTGTGCTGCAGAGATGGCAGCCAACACCGTCATTACAAACGAGTTGTTCATTTGTCTTACTTCAATTATACTTTATTACTGAAGCTTCTCTTAGCTGATGCTTTTCTTTTGTTTGTTGATTACAGTAAAAGACAAATCTGATTCAAATTATTCATGAAAGACTCCATAGCTTAGGTCAGTCTGGCCCTCCCGTTTCTCCACTAGCATCTTACATGAGCCAGCATAGCAGCTTTTCCAGCCACACTGTCTATGATTTAAAATGCCTTTACAAACATTGATATCTTGCATTGGTGTCGTTCCCTTTCTTTCAAGATTACAAGAAGAAACCGTTTGATAGACCAAGATTAATTGTATCACAGGTTTGAAACTGAAAATAAGAAAATTCATCTAGAACTATTTTTCCTTTCTGATTTTTCCCGTTTGAACAATTTTTATTACTTTTTACATTTTAACTCTTGGATCAAAACTATAGTTGATTTGAGCTATTTAAAATCGACAACCATGTGGGCTATACGTGGGGCATAATCTAATTCACTTTAAGCTAGGTTTTGCCAAGTCATCATTCTAATTGGTTTGTTAAATAACTGATGGTTTGTAAAATCACACTAACCTTTTCTTTTTTCCGCACAAACTGTTCTATTCCTTGGAAAAAAAATGATAAACAGATAACTAAAAAAATCTAAATCCATGCTCGAGTACAAACAGTTTCTCAACAACAACCACCACCACCATATGCACAAATACTCTGATAGAGAATCACAGAACTGCAGGATCACAAGGGGTGGAAGGGACCTCTGCAGGTTATCCAGCCCAAGCCGTGCCAAAGCAGGTTCCCAGTCCCTCCGAATTCTCTTACAATTTGCACGAGTGGAAACAGGAAACCAAAAGGGAAAAAACGTGCAAAGAAATTTGGCAGTCAAAACCAACAATAATTACAAACACCAGTATTGAAGTAGCCTCAGGATTGTCTGGATCCCTGGCACTTTCAATATTAACTTCCATTCAGTTTCTAGAAGTTAGAAGCTATGAGCACAACGCCTTACAAATGTTCACTTATCGTGTTTATAAGTTCGAAACATGATGCTGAGCTGGAGTTATTAGGCAGTGCTCAATGCAATTTTTAACTGCTTCTGGTATACCTACACATTCACATGGAGAGAAAAGACTGCCCAGCAACACCACACACATTAGCTCCTTAACATCATAATGGAAACATTACAACAGAAATCAAAATGCCTGGTATCTAAGATAATGGGAATGTTCAGTAACCAGCTCTGCAACTGTTAGAGCAACCAGAGAGGTTTCAGCTAGCTTGGTATGGAATGGACGTCAAGTGAGAATTACTTTGAAGGCACAAGTCTCCTCTCTCTGTCACCAAAGAAATACAAATAAAAACCAAATTATGCTACTTATCACCACCCAGAAGAAAAATAATGGAAGAAGGAAATAAAAGCTCAAAAAAAATCTTGAATGTGCAACATGGTTGTTTTTCAGAATTAGTTGGAGAAGTAAAATGCACTCATCCTCCAAAAGGCACGTGTGGGTTTTTTGTTTTTGAGATGGATGGCATGAGGGGATCTTCTCACATGCGGTGTAGGAGCTTTGGAAGGACCTGGCTTATCAACTGGATTGAATCCCAAAGAGAATATGATTTTCATAGCTGCATTTCAAAGTCTTTACCTTAAGGAATGTTTTATAAAGCTGTTTAAAAAAAAAAAAAAAAAAAAAAAAACACTTTTCTTTTTTAAAAAAGAAAAATAACAATCAGAAAACTTGAAAGAAAAACAGAAGCAGGAAGGAAAGCACTTATAGTGAGAATAGAGTGCGGTGTTTGATTTTGTTTGCTTTTAGATAGCTTATGTATATTCAGCAATATTATTTTCTACTTATTGTTTGACTTGAGCTGCAATATTAAAAGCTTTGGAAGTAGAGAGCAGCGCAGGAGCAATGGTACCTGAGTGCTGCCACATCTCACAAACGTGAAGAACCTCATCCAGATGAAGTATGGTCACCACAGCCAATGACAAAAAAGAGCTCTTTTGAGATGAAATTTGGTTGGAATAGCAGCAGAGAAGAGCAGAGTATCAAGGCATATTTTTGTTTTGATAATTTAAAGAATGCTTCATCATTTCAGCTAGAACCCGTATGCCTCCCCTGCCAAGGGATATCAGTAACACGTTTTCTTCTGAAGAAAGAACACAGTGAACTGATTAATCAAACCTTAAAACTGTGAAGCCATTTGTTAAAATACACGAGGGTATCAAAACAAACAGTTCTGGTGGTATTTGCTATGGTTAATGCAGTGATATTTTCAATGTCCTGTGCTTGCAGAAAATTGGCACTCTCTTCTTCCTGGGACTCCAGTGCTTCCAGTTTCTCAGCACTTGCCTCTGAATCACAAAAAAAAAGCAAAGAGACCCATTCTATTCCTGATTTTCTGCAGAAATCAGACTAAGGCTACTGAAATGCACACGTTTGATATTGCAATGTCTCAAGGCTTTTTTTTTTTTTTTTTTAAACAACCATGCAAAAGCATCATGCAACTCTCCTATTTTTTATTTTATGATATACAAAAGTAGCACTAATCACAACCTAACTTCAGTCAGAAGTTACAAATGTATTTGAAGCTGGTTGTCTGAGCTTTCATTCTCAAAGGAAACCGTCACCTCCAAAGGGTGGCAGATAATAACAGAATGAACTAATCGCTCATTTTATCCACATAGGAAAAAAATCTAGCAATTAGCAAACTATAAGAGAATTTCATTCAGTTTTTATGGATGTCAGTAATTTCACTGAGTTTGGTGATCTTCAAATGAAGACAAGACCATTGCTGAATCATTCCATTTTTGTCAAAACAAATCCCTGTATACACACAGAATAAATGACATGAGCACTGCAATGCAGTTAAATCCATCATAGATTAATTATTACTTATCCTCAGTTTAGGAAAAAAAAAAATATTTGTATGTTACATTCATAGATCCACAACCAAAATATCTGCTGTGAAAAATGTACAGTAAAGGAAAATCAGATCTTTGTTTTTGACAGTTCTTCACTTTCTTAATTTCAACTTTTCCGAACTTTTAAAAAATTGTCAAATATCTCTTTAGACAGGAAAATTTCCCTTATTACCTTTCATATTGACAATAAGTTGCCTGAGAATTCAGAAGTCTTATTACTGCTCACCAGAACTGCATGATGAATGGTTTCAATAAGGCCAAATCTTCTGACTTTACAGCCCTAGAAACCAGAATCTGTCATTTCTCAATTTCATCTAAAGCTGTTAGTGAAAGTCATTGTCATTTCAGCAAGTACTGTCTCTGTAAGAAGTGCAATGTCAGTGCTTCAAATTTCAGCCTCAGAAAGAAGCAGCCACCTACTTCTAACTGGGGCTAGACAAGACACAGAAGGTTGGCTTTGCATTTGATTTACTGTGGTTTGCAGATGCATAAACCATATGGTAGGATAATGCAACTTCATATTATTGCATCTTTCATACAAACCAAACACAACTGAATTCAAAAGCCTTTTGTCCTGTTTTGCACATTTGTCTTAAAACAATGATTGACATTTTGAGGTACCTTGTCACCATCAGTGCTCACAGTATTGAACACCCGGAATATTTAGAAAGGGCACAGACAGCTCAAAAGATTACTACTTTCTTGTGATAGAAAAACAATTCCACCATATTTTTACTTAGAAACAGAATGAGAATCCCTACTATATCCTATAGAATCCTGGAATATCTGGAATTGAAAGGGATCCACAAGGACCACAGTGCCCTATCCATGGCTCCACACAGCACCAACCGAAATCCAACCCCAAATCTGAGAGCCTTGTCCAAATACTCCTTGAAATCCAGCAGCCCTTTCCAGAGCCCAAGCTCCCTCTGGTTAAGAACTTTTCCTAACCCCCAGCCTGACCCTCCCTCTCACAGCTCCGTGCCATTCCCTCAGCTCCAGTGCCTCCTCCCAGCCACTCCTGTATCCTTGTCCTCTAGGCACATCACCATCTTCATCGTCCTCCTTTGGACACATCCTGGCAAGAGCTTGTGTTCAGCAGCAGTGCAATCATCTGCACAGCTTACTAAGTGTTACCTGAGCACCACTGATCAGGCCCTTGGACAATACTTTTCTTAGAAGTGAGAACTTCTCACTGAGATGTCTGCAGAAGACTTGCAATTTTAGTCAGCTCCTACGCACAACAGAAGTATTTAATCCATAGCCTCCAGGCTTTTTAGACAGGTAGCCACACCTTTCATTTCAGCAGAAAGGCTGGATGAGTGTTAAGAAATACACCCTAAAATAAACAAAAGGGTATTAGGACCCTTATTTAGAGCAAGTAATTAACTGAACTGATACCACAGATAAGGGTGCCAGAGCAGAATTTCCATTTCCCCACAGCACACACACAAAATTCATCAAAGTGAGAGGTTTAAAAGCCTGGCGTAGTGAAGACAGAAGATATTAAACTTTGCAAAACCTCATTTCTTTGGCCTCTTCCTCACCCCACTCTCCTATCACGCTTTTTTCTTAAAAGACATTATGTGTTAGGAGAGCAAAGCAGCCTGGGGAGGTGATATTTTACCATCGTCTGTGTGTGCTATTAATGCAGTTAAAAAATCCTCAGACTGGAAAAATCAGACAGATGCATCTTCCAGGTTCACATGTGCCAACTCCATCTGTTAAATCATTAAAACACAGGCTTGGCAGATTCTGGAGAAAAACACATTTGCTTTCATTATGAAGAGGAAGAGTAAACTTTCTTTCTGTTCTTGTAATTCCCCCTCCT
This sequence comes from Tetrao urogallus, assembly GCF_951394365.1. Lineage (NCBI taxonomy): Eukaryota > Metazoa > Chordata > Aves > Galliformes > Phasianidae > Tetrao > Tetrao urogallus. The sequence goes on along the minus strand of NC_136829.1, from coordinate 11,858,821 downwards.
CCACAATTACTTGAATGTGAAATCCTGCATGAGTGGGTTCTATTTAACTTGTTACTGAAAATAAAGCTGCTTTCCTCTATTTGGGGTGCACGTGTTAAATTGCATTTCATAACCTGGATTACTCAAACAGCTATGAAACCAAAGCTTATAGTTTCATGAAGATGCTTCATCTTTTACCTTTTTGCTGCTTCTATCTTGTTACAGCACCTGCCCAGGCAGTCATTATCCTTATAGAAAAGAACCCATTCACATTGTGCTCCAGGAACAGTTTACATAAGGAGTTGCAAATCTGACCAAAGTTGCCAAACCTTGAATAAAATTATTGGTAACAATAAAGACTTACACAAATGTATAAAGAAAAACATTACTAAAAAAGCAGCAAAATCCTACCCTAAATTCAGTACCACCACCCTGGTTTCCCCCACTATCAATACTAAATTGATTTATGCATTAGTTTTTCTACCACAGTCACTGTACAATCATTCTTCACTATGGCAACATTACTTATAGAGCATGTGTCTAAATATTGAGTCTTCTGAATGCAACCAAGTATGCCTGGGATCTCTGCATTTCAGAAGTATGACAGTGTAAATATTTTAAATCCCGTGACCTCCCACAGCTACTATAAAAAACAAACAACCCAGATTGCTGCAGAGTGCATTCCTTTTCCTTTGTATTACATTGAGAAACTGAATTCATTCTCCGGGCACGGAGCATTCCAGGCATTAATATCAGTCATATTTTTTTAAAAAGATGATGATCTTTTCAATGATGGTCACTAAATTACACTTAGTGGATTTCACATCTGACTAAGCTGCACAAATCTTACCAGGGATACAGTTAAAATTCATGTAAACAAAAGATCCAAAGCACCAACAGAAGCAAATTTATCCACTGCTGTAATTTTGTGAGCCCAAAGCAAATGATACTTAACATCATTAAAACACATCGCAATCAACCCGCTACAAGAGGGAAATTACCAGATTCTTTGGTCTTTAAAAATCACAGAGCAATTTTTTACTTCTGTGTCTAAGAGTTTCCATTAATATTTAAGTGCATGTCAAAATTTTACATTTACAACTTCAATCAATAAAAAATGCATTAGTAGTTTAAAAAATTTAGTGGGAGCATTATGTGAATTATCTTTAAATTTGAAGTGGAATCTTGTTCATTTTCAACTTTAAATAAGAGATATTTTATTTAAACTCAGCAGTTGCACTCAGAAATGTTATGAGATGTTCTTGTTTGCTTACAGTTCTGCAGCTAGTTTGCATCATCAAGTGAACAGTTGTTTCTCCTCTAACGTTCTTAACAGCAGAGAGGAGAAAGGAGCAGCTATTTCACAAGTTATCTGCTTATGCAAAATAAGCACTGCTGCATAAAGAATATTCCACTGCACTGCCTTGAAGTTTCAGCAAGTCCTTCTGCCATGCAATGTTCTGCATCGAGGCTCACAGAACAGCTTTCGGCCTTCAAACACTGATCTTCATGCATTCTAAACTGCAAACTTTATCGCTGCTGCCAGGCTCCACAAAATGGCTGCAGGAGCTGCAGCCCCTTCACAAGCAAAGGGTTGGAACCCTGCCTCGGCCAAAACTGCTACATCTAGTTCTAATTCTGAAATCAGATCAACTGCACTCCCACCCCACCATCCTAACTGCTCCCCTCCCCAGACAAAAACAACTGCTGACACATTATGCACCCCATTATCAAAATGAAGAATTATTCTTGTATTTGTGCAGTCCTGGATGGGTTTTGATACTCTGGGGAAATAGCAGAACCATCGCTGTGAGTCACCCCAAGAAATAATATTTCAAAATATAAGAGAACAAAGTACAATGTGAGTACATTAAGCAGAAAAACCAAGCACTGGCATATTGCAGAACATAAAGCGCGTTATGAATGCTTCCAACACCAACAGAAAGTTCATCTAAATACATAAGAGCAGGTATTCGAACGCACGTGCTCAGAGAAAGAGCAGTAAAATACGTCTGGTAGAGACAACTTCACCGTGTTAGAGCTGCAAATGGAGAATTCTGAACTAAAAACAAATATCCTCTTAAATTGGAACACAATGAGACACTCACAGCCATCATCACCTACAGTCATCCTCAAGGGAAACAGAACTGCACGGCACTAACAGAATTTCCACTTGTTTGTACAATTTACGGAAGGCTCAGAAAAGTTTTACAGGCTTATCGTCAGAAATAATGTGCTACTTATTCATCCTAGCAGTGATATTTTACACAGCACTCTGGGATCAAAATGCAATTTCAACAATAATATATTTTCTGATGTTCTCCAAGGAAAAATTGCTAGTTTCTTCTCTCTAAAAGGATTTAAATGGAATAACATCTGTGTTGAGATTATTGTGAATATGTTAAACTGACAGTATGTCTCTAAGGGGCACTGCTCATTAATGTTCTGTGCATAAAATTAAAACCTGAAATATATTTTTCAATCCATTTTGAATCATTTAAGCAATTCTCATGCAAAGAAACTATTATGCTGCAATAATGTATTTGCGGAGTTGAATATGAAAGCTATTAAAATGTCCCAGACCCCCTGCCTTCCATGCAAAAAGAAAAAAGGCAACTCTTCTGATTTGAAACACGCACTTATTGAGAGAAAAAATACTTTCAAAAACTGTGAACTGTTTGATTTCAGTTTATATAATGCAACAGAACTCTAAATTATGTCTTCTTTGCTTTACCATAATAGACATTATGCTGAGGTACTCCAGCACGTAGCTGGGGAGAATTCCAGATGTGTTGCACGTAGGCATTACAAGAACTGTTCACTCAGAGAAGGGTAGCAGTGGTGGTCATATTCTGTGATCTTTTCAATTGTAACAGGCAGCATCCTGCAAGTCCTCTGCAACCGGAGCAGAACTCAGAGGTAACCAAACCAAGGATTTTGATGCCAAGAAGTCCAACAATTTGACAGTGTAAAAACCCTCCACAGCACCATAGAAATAACTTTGGGAAGCACACATATCAAACTCCAACAGCTACAGCACAAACAAAAGCAATGGATCTTCACAAACCCAAATTTAACAGAAATTATTGACAAGTACCTAAATCAGTTAAGATTGCTCATACCTCTCAAGCACAGAAACCTGCAAAAAGCTGTAGCTGTGACATTTTACAGACAGAAAACATTTTTAAATTGGGATAATAGAAATGCCAGACACCACTCAAAAAGCCATGGGATAACTACAGCCGCCGTAAGATCATGACCATTCTAAATTTGGCTACAAAATACAATCATTCTCAGCACACCGCGGATTCCTCTAATAAATGGTAACCCAGGAACTCTACTTAACATTTTCCTTGATGTGATAGACTTCAGCAGGGTTCTTTTTTGTTGCATTTGTAATTATTGTTTCATTGCTGTTCAGGGCTTTTTTTGTTTGGTTGGTTTGGTTTTGTTCATGGATGAAGACAGAGTCCATAGTCTCAATAGGACTTGGTTTACTTAAAACAAATCACAGCCATCCTAACAAAGCAGTCTGCCACTCAGCAGCCTACATCTGAGGTATTATCCAGAAACACTGTAAAAATAGCTGGAGTCTTTCACTGATCTCTTCTATTTGACTTCCATACTCAGTGCTGTAAAAAGCAACATGGGGCAACAAGTACAGAACTACCAATAATAATCAACATTTTTTGGTAAACATTTTCAATGCAAGTGCATAAGTATACATTTATGTATGGACTTAAATACACCTCAACATCCATCTTCATCTTCAGAGGCTTCCCCTCAGAGGAGGAGTGGTAACATGTAAACACGAAGGAAAATAATGCCTTTCAGGTTTTCAGATGGATGCAAAGACATCAGTGCTTATAGTGAGAAGTGCAGCCCTTAACAAATAAAGCCATAGAGCACAGGCTGGAATACAGCACTGTGGGTTTCCTTAGGACTATCAGCATTCTTCTTTCCCTCGCTGCTTTATCTCACATCTGCATAGATTATTTATAGATTATTGGCACCTTCCAGCCAAGCAGCCCAGTCAGAACACTGACAGTTGCCCCACGGAACCACCAGATGTACAGCAGCAGCCATACCACACTGGGAGCGCATGGCACTTACTGGTCACATCCAAGCTAGTGGCACAGCCCTGAGACAACTCCTCAGATCACTAACCTGTGTTTTTCATTGCACGTTACTATATTGCACTGAATTTCTCAGATAGAAAACAGCAGTTGTAAACTTCTACTCCTCAACTCTAAACTTTCGCAAGTTTCACAGTGGAAAGAAAGTCTTTCCTTATCATTTGTATCGTTGCTTTCATGGTGACAGTTCCTGCAGTTCATGATGAAGTGCACTGTTAGAACAGCACAGGAGGAGGACAGGGTTTGAAGAATCTCTGAGCACTTTCATGTTACTGCACACCTGAGTCTACCAAAAGTTGGGAGAGTCCTTAAGGTGCTAAGACCTCCTCAAAGGGAAACAAGCAAATTAGTTTCTCAGGAACTGTCCTGCTAGCTGATCCCCAAACCTCTACCTACACTCACCCTGCATGTACACAGAGTAGTAAAATAGTAAACTAGCAATAGCTTTTATCTCATGATTCTCAGAGAAGATGCTCAGCTGTACTTTTTCCTGGTAACTCCAACATGAACAATGCAGAGCTCTTATTAAAGAGATCAAGGATTTAGATCTAATTACAACTCTACACTGAATACCATACAGTAGCAATTTATGTTTATAGTTCATGTAATAGAAAATATAAAAACATTCAAAATACCCTCTGCAACAACAACAAAAACCTCTTTCTTATGTTTTCCTCCCCGAGTCTGATGAGAAGCAGAGGATTCTTATCTCTACTGGCAAGAATAGTAGGCCAATAAAAACTGTGTAGTTGATAATGTAATGCTGGAATTAGGCCCATGTCTTAGGGCTGGCCTTGTAACCAGAACTGAACATTACAGAAGAGCTGTTTTAGTGTACTGTCAAACATAAGGAGCTTTATACCTGCACCTACAGAACCTGAGCACAAATATGATCTAGAATCACTCTCAGTTCATTCAGTGGAAGTTGAGGTGCTCATGAACAACACTTGCAAAATCCCACTTAGAGCCTGAAAGAGAACAGGTTTGCTCCTTCCAAGCAGTTTCAAAGATTAGCAGAGCTACTGTATGCTATTTTGGACATTTCTCCATGAACAACCAATATAAAAAGCTTTCACATTTTCATCAGTGTAGGCATACAAAATTCCCAGAAAAACTTAACTGCTTCTGAAGACCAGTAATGACATAAGCAAAGCCATCACTGCTTTATACAATGTCTCGTGTGATAAAAAGGTCCACCTACCCTTGGTTGCTCATCCTGGCTCATGCATCACCCTCCACTGTCTCCATTCCATTCGTTATTTTGATTGCAGAAACACAACCATTCATGGAGCTGTTTTGTGAAACACAGTAGATCAGTGACCTCATTTCCACTTATTGAGGAGTCTGTTTAAGTCACTTCGGTTCTCTAATTACTTCAGAGAGCAATACCACCTCTACCCATACCAACACAACATTCCAAGGCTATAGTGTTGTAAACAGACCCAGCAGTAACACCCAGCACATCCACCCAGCCCTCCATCATTGCCCTGTCTCAGGCTGCTGGCAGCATTTGTAGAACCACACAGAAGAGCATGGGTCAAATCATCTCGTTTCCTAGTTAGACTTGACCACGTTCAAACATGCACCTTAAACTACCTATGTACCTACCTATTATTTACTTCATTTGTGACGTGCTGACAAACACTGCTGTACGTAACTACAAGCCATAGACTTTCCATAGATGACCGCTAAATCTCAATGGATACTTGACCTTAAAACTTTTTGTACAGCTGACGGTTCATTTAACCCCTATCTCACTTTGCTTCCCCATACTGCAAGTTTTTTAATATTATCCCATGCTCAGAAGAACCAAATGACAGCTCCAGCTGACGGCTCACCTCCCTGCATCCCCTCCTCTAAAAGACCATCAGTTAAGCACCAAAAGAGAAACACCGAATATTATTAGGTTCTATTTTCACTAAATTGGTATGAAGTTTCATTCCCTCCTGACAAATGCTACTGCAGGTTAAACCCTGATACATAATTTTATATATATATATATATATATATACATGAATTAGATTGCTTTTGTTAACAAGTTACTTGTCTCACACAAAACATCTAGTCTGCATTAAGAGTGCTCCTGAGATAACTGTGACGAAGCAGCAGGGGTTAATTAAATAGGACAATGAGTAAGCAGTTATGGTGTGATAGCAGACCCAGCTGATTTAATTGCTGGGCTAATTATCAAACAGAGAACCAAGAAACGGCACATAAGTGAAATACTGCATTTGTTGATAGTTTGATTTTTAGAGAGCTGCTGTTTTAGGGCTGCAGTGCCTTCCTTCCCTCTAATTCAAATAGAAGTTCTCGGCGTACCTACATGACAGCTGAAAACATTTACAGCCTTCTCACGTGCAAATATTTAAGACTTTTAGATATTTCGCTCGACAGTAAAGAAACAAATAGCAAATAAGCTTTCAAACCCACTAGCTATAAACCACCCGGCTAAGGTCAGAACGTGTCTGCATTTATATTATAATGACCATAAGCGTCCGACAGCGGGAAAAACGATTTGCAGCCTCAGTCCAAACCAGCTTCCATCGCGGGGCGGGGAATTACTTCAAGCCCTCGCACCAAGAGGGGCCGCTTTCACTGCGCAAATTCTGAATTCCTCAATTTAGATTTCTAAAGGAGCTGAAGGAGGAGGAAAAAAAGGAAAAAAAAAAAAAAAAAAGAAAAAAAAAAAAGCGCCAAAACAACGTGAACTTTGTTACAAACTGCACGCAGTTGGGGTTTTCATGGGAGGGCCATAAAGCGCCGCAGCTCTGCCCAGGGGCGGCAATGCGAGGCGGCAGCGCTGAGCTCCGCAAAATGAGCCTGGAGCTCAGCAAACGCCCCCTGCCCTGAAACACTTGTCACCTGCTCCGCTCTGACGTGTATTCCTAGCGAGTAGCGTCCAGAAAATAAGTGAAAATGATGGAGAACGAACTACAGCAGCCCACCTCCCTGCTCTCCTCAGGAAGCGGCGGGCGCTGGCAGCCCTTCGCCTGCACAACGCGGGTCATCTGCCGCTCGAGGAGCGCCGCTCTCTCTGGAGAGCAAACAACGGAGCCGCTCCGCGCCCCGGCCGCGCGCTCATTGCCCCGCAACGGCCGCAGCGCGCGGCCCCGCCCGGCAGGGAAATGGCAGAGCCGCGCAGCGCCGTGGCTGAGGACAGCTGCTGGTAGCGGCCCGCAGAGCCCTTCTCTTTTGCCCCCTCCGCTCAGCAGGGGCGGGAGGAGCTCGCTCGTGCTCACGGGCACGAGGGTGCAGAGCTTTGGGAGGGCAGGGGAAGGCGGGCAGCTCGGGGCCCGAGCTTCAGGTGTCACCACAGACACCTGCGAGGAGCTGCGTTCACGTGCATCATCGCCTTTCCAAGCCGTGGGAAATAGCTCCCATCACCTCCACTCAGAGAGCTGTCAGCGCAGCCGTGCTGCTCGGGGGCAGAGGGCTGACGGCTCATGCTCTGCTGTGCTTTTTATTGGGCTCGTTGGTTTATGCTTTTAGAATGTGGCTGAGTCTTCTCACGCGTTTCTCCATTTCAGGAAACGATGCGTTGAAAGTGAGCTCGAAACTGCAAGAAGATGGTCTCACAAATGGGGATTTTTGAAAACAGCTCTTGAGGAGGTAAAACAGGACGGTGCTGGGTGAGGTGTGGAGCACGATGGCACACGAGGCTGTGCAGACACAGCAGTGAGCACACAGAGCAGTGCTGTGCGTGCTTTACTAAGCCAGGTTCACAGTTTGCAAATGCAGTACCTTTAAAGGTGGGCTCGGGGTTCCGACTTTCCTCTGAATGAATTGAGCAAGTGGTAATTGATATGCCATGCACATCCTGATGTATTTCTCCTGAGAAACACGGCTCCCAGCAGTGCTAACAAGTACGAGATGCACACTGACAGGAAAACATTTCCCCTTTGTCTATCCATATGGTACGTTAAAAACCAAGGGGGAAAGGTTCTAGCTAATTAAAATTTCAGTGGAGAAATTTACAGAGAACTAAAATATTTGGAGAGGTGTCTATTCTCACCAGTGTTTAGATATGAGAATCTAGCGTAGCATAATGTTAGGTTGGAATCATGATCTTTCATTGCTAAAGAGCAGGATCAGTGTAGGCCCTGAATGCAGCCGTACGTTTACCCTACATGAAGCTGGAAGCACTGCATCCATTGCAGGATGTTGGAACATTGCTGTAGGCATCTACGTCAGCACCTCTGAAACATTTTGTCCTCTGAGCTTCAGCATCCATCCGTGACAAGCACTGTCTGCCACTCACACCATCTTTGCACAGTGCTGATAGATGGGTAGCAGAAAAGCTGACAAACTCAATGTGTTCTTATTGGTGAACTTAGTCTTTGCCTTGTGGTCATAGAAGGTACATAAGATATATTTCTAGCCATTTCTGGACATCTGGTGCAATGAAGAGAGTTGAATCACTCAGCAGCATTTTGCCTTTCACCTGAAATTCAAATTTATATCACTTTCTGGGGAAAAGAAAAAAAAGTACACAACAAAAACTTCCAAAACACTACAGTGTGTGCTCGTGTTTTAAATGGAAAGAACAGATAAAACAGATGCAACAGTCAGGTTAATGGGATAGATATCAGAGCCCATTTTTTAATGGTGACATTTTTATTTCAGTTGACAGAAGATGAAAAGAAAAAAAAAACAAAGCCCAAGATACAGCTTCCAGAGCATCTGCGGATTCGACCTGTGACACCTGTGGAAAAATATATTAAGGTTAGAAATTAGATTCTGAGATTGCCGTACAGCAATGCCTGTCTGAAGAGACCACCCAAGCCCTAAAACCAGTTGACTTGTAGAGGTGGGCCTTTAGCTAAAGGTCAGAGTAAATTGTATTAGCGGCCCAAGCAATGCTTTAAAAGCACTCATTTAAAACAAGGAATTGCCCTTTGGATGTGGTTGTTAGTTCACAGAGCTTTGTGTATGAAATCAGCTTTCCCTAAAGCACGTCCCCGTTCTCTGCGACATCGGGTAACACAGCAGTCAGCTGTATGGTTTATTATAGAAGAACGCCCAGAGCAGTCACTGTTCAGATATGCACGCACACACCTTACTTCGAGGCTTAGCATAGCCTCATCTCTCAATTTTAAGTAGTGGTTAAGATGTGGAGATTTTTTCTAGCTTTGTGCAAGTATTCTTTTTGGCTGAGACACTGCCTCTGTTCTTTTAGTGGCACAAATTAGATCAGCTGAGAGAAGTGAGTTCTAATGAGTCAACGTGTTTGATTTATAAATACACAGCGTCCGAATCCACCACCAAATAAAATAACCATAGAACTAGATCACCCACAAAGGGAGAGGAACCCACTCGTAAAAGGAGAGGCAGAACATGCCAACAAAAAGCAAGGGTAGTCTGCTCTGAGAAGATTAGGGAAACGAAAGAGACTGAAAATTCCTAATTGTTGTCCTAAATTTCAAGGGATTCCAAGGGTGGTAAGATAAGGTGAGCAAGTACTTCTACTGAGACTAAACTGAATAAAAGAGCAAGTGCTGAGAGTGACAGAAATCAAGTGGCGGCCCTTCTGCCATTAGAGCTACTTGTTCTGCAGTTTTGTCCCAGGCATCCAATTTCAGTCACTCAGGTTTGCCTTCCCTACACCGTGGTGTGTCTTTTCTGCATGTTCACCTTTATAGTAACAGGCATCGTATCTGTTCTTCTCTCTAGGCTGGATTCATGCTTCTTCATAGTCCCTTCCCCCAGATCATAAGTAGGAAGTGATTTCCTTTATTATCCTGCTTGGTGGGTGGCACTTCTGGCCATAAAAATTATCTTTTCGGAGGAACTGCTCCACCTAAATATCATGAACATTTCTAGTCTTGGCCAAAGAACAAAGAGAAGTAACTCTGGCAAGAGAACTGAAACATTGTTCTCTTACTGTGTGTTTCTCTACTAAGTCCCCAGATGATAAAACCATGTAAGTGCCCAACTGAGATGATTCAGCCAAAGCAAGCACAGCAGTCACTGAACAGAGGCTGCTGGCTTTTGCTTTGTTTCCTTTTTAGCAAGATTAGTTGCAGATTAACTTGATGCTTACCCATCTTTTAAAGTAGAAAGTGGAATGGATGAGTACTTCTGGACATACAAGCCAGCTTGGTCAGTAATATCTTTAGCATTTGGCCACAGAACTGTTATTCCATGGCAGCACTGCTACCAAAAACACTGCAGCAAGTATAAAGTGCTGTTTTTCCTGTTTAGAGAAGGCAAGTAGCTTAAAGATTACTGTTAAAGCTAAAGAATAAATCCTTCTAATAACGGAAAGCCCTTAGAAATATATTGAACAAAACTGTATACATGAAGAAAATGTATAATATGTATTACTGAATGACAATTTTGAGTTTTGATTTCCTGTTATATCTACCAGTCAAGGCACTAAAAGACTTCTATAAAGAATGGTAAATGAAAGTTAGTTACTTCGCTGGAATTTGTCCACTGAACTTCCCTTTTCCCCTCTGCCTTGCTACAGAATGGGACCTAAATTACCCTAATGACTTTTTATATTATGAACCATCCTGTTTTATAAATCAAACTTGCATGCAAGTAGGCAATCTTCCATAAATGTCAGTGTGCATTCAGGATATTAATTAATCAGAATGCATTTAAACTCACTATTTTTATGCATTCTCATTTCCATCCACAGTGGAGCACAAAGGAGGATGTTGCGCGACAGAAATTACCATCAAAATCCTTTTAATCATTGAATTCCACGTTTTACTTCTATTCTAGGTGGATCCATCTCCTCCAGTTCCAAGGACTTCCCAGGGATTTATTGGCTGGAGATCAGCTGTTCCAGAGCTGCAACTTGAACGTTGTTTTCAAATCCAGAGCTGCAAAGGCGCCTTCTCCAAGGATCTGCGCTGGCCACGCGAGCCCTCGGACTGACAGTAGGAGATAGCAGCTGGGCACATAGAAGCACTTGCATTCCAAAGTTAACATTCACCAGCGGATTGTTCAGTGCCTGTATAAGCACCCACAATCATTGTGGCAATGTGTGAACATCACGATGCAGCATTTCGCTTGTTGCAGATTTTTTGGAACCTATAGCATTCATGCTGTGAATAGTGCTTCTGAGTTGCCTAGTTTCCAGTAGAGCTGCCTGATTGGTTTAAGTGAAGCTTACAAAGGCCATTCAGTAAAATAAAGTCACTTTCTAAAAGCAGTTTTGGTATCAAAAGTGTTTTTTGTTGTTCAGAATATAAGTTTCTAAGCATAAGTTTCAAAACAAAAATATGCCACCAAGTATTTATGCTGCTGCAGATTTTTTATACCAATGTTTATATCAATCAGGACTGGTATGAACTCAGAAACAGACTGTTGAAGTCTAAGTAACTTCATTTAAAAAAAAAAAAAAGAGAGAGAAGCTAAATTGGCCTTCAAATATTTTCTTGCACTGAAAATTTCTAAATACATCCATCTTCATACATCATTTAACACGTTTTGTATAAAAAAGACAATGTGTTATCAAATCACTGCTTATGGCAGGCCTATTTTCAGAAATATTTGTGTAGAAACAAAAATAAACACACGAACACCACAGCAGCTTCTTGAATAACCCGCCAGGCGTTCCTCAGTTTATCACACACTCCCTCTTTGGCTGGAAGGTTCGTCACACAGCGCTGAGGTTTGGCTGCTTGTGGAATCTCACCTGTATCCTGTTTACCAAACACAGCAGCATAGCAACCACAGCACAGTACGACACAGCATGGAGAGAGAAAATAAAATACATTTCCACACTGTCACCTGCCATTAAATCAATCAAATATCTGAGCGAGGATCGGAATCAGCACTGGGTCCCTCCTGCCTCGCACTCTCAGATAAAGCTGTGTGAATTGGTTCCTCCTGTAAACGATGAGGAATCCAAGGTGTTTGGTTCAGAATGGACACGTTGGATGCTGTTCAACACTTCTTGCTATCCTTTCAGCAAAGCAAATGGAGATGAGAGGAACGTGTTAACAGCAAACCACATGAATACCTGTTCACATACAAGAGATTGTTTCTGAAATCTGTAGAATTTGTTCTCTTGTACGGAGTCTTGCAAACTAAACTACATTTTACATTACACACGTGTTCATTAACAGTAAGGGATTGCCATGGGAGCTATTGGTGCAGCTATCTCAGTGTTGGAGGGCTCAGCCTTGCACTTCATCACCCACCTGCAGATTTGCCAGGACTTCTGAAAACTCACAAGGAGCCTCATTTAGGTGCAGCAGTTGTTTGCAGATTCTAGTTCTAGTTAACTAATGGATAACATTCAAAAACTGTTAAAACAAACAACAGACTCCAAGAAGTCCATACAGGCAATTCTTAGTAGTCCTCATTACTTAGGGAGAAAAGGCTTTCCTCTGTAATCCTGCTGCTAGATCTCCACTGTTTTCTGCAGCAATCAATTCGTGCTTGAGTCAGCACTGAGCCCTTGGCTTTCATAGCAGTAGGTCAGCAGCTAGCGTTTGTTCTTTCCCTCTTCCCAAGAAATGACTCACAGTGATCAACAGCCCACCTACTTTTTTTACATCCAGTTCCAAGTGCCCACAAAATAACTATGTTTTACTTTTTCCATATTCTTTACAAATAACGGAGAAGTGAATCATATCCTTTGGAAAAATTACTGAAGAATGAGAATATGCAGCAGAACTAACTGCAGCCTTAAAAAACAGAATAAAGGATTACTTGGAATCACACACTGGAAATTTAAACTAAATTGCGCTTTAGCTACTAAGTGTACATGTTAAACTGTTCAATGAAAAAGCAAGATAATTATATTTTACATCATTTTTCAATTTTAAGTGCTTTCTTGTCATTGCTATGTTTCTGTATTTATATAAGTGTGTGTCTCTATATGTAACATGGTTCCTCAGCTTTTAAGGTCACGCACAGAGCCTTTTATTCTTGCTTGATTTAGATAAACAAGTATTGTAACATTAATATGTAATTTGGTAGCAATAAAATTACATGGATTCCAGCAAAATGAAAGGGGAGCTTCACAACCACAGTTTTAAAATGTTACATTACAGGTCCAGAGCTGGCATCTGATATCCAGTAGATGTTTGTATGAAGTGAAAACCAACTCCGTATGAGTCACTGATTTTGGAAGCCCAAATAAGCTCCTTGTCCACCACCCATCGTTGGACATTTCTGAATCTTATTTCCAATGTCTGAGTATTGACTCCATATGAACAATTAAGTGGTGGTTTTTTTCTTTTTTTCTTTTTTTTACTATACTTTCTATCATTTATAGTGCTTTTACTTCCAGAAATACTTTGATAAAGATAATTTGGGGGATGCGTAATTATTGCCTAAAATTTTAACTTCCTATAGGGTGATATAGTGCTGATCCATACATTTAGGATTTTGGTATTCAAGAATACACCAACTAGAAACCTTTCTTTTCCCAGCACATTTAATTTGACCTTTCATACCTAAAAAAACGTGTGAAGTGGTTTTAGATTTACAACTGACAACTTACTGCCCAGTCAACTGCCTCAGTCGTGAGCCCAACTTGCTGATACAGGATTATTAAATCATCTTGTAAGGTTTAAACCTGGCATCTCATTTCTGGAAATTAACCTATTTTTTGGAGCCAAGTTGCACACATAAATGTCACTGCATGCTGTAAAATATCACACTATTTCCAAGGTCGGGATGGTGTTAGTAAATTCAGTGCACATCGTGGGGGAAAGGCTTCATAACACAATTAAATCACTTCAAAAATGCAGCAAAAGTTGGGAGAAATGTAATTCTGTACAAACGTCTAAGCCTGTGCTCCTATGCAAGTCGGAGCAGAAAGAGCTGTTTCTAAACATGCATAAAATGTTACATGGATTATTTTTAACCAACATTTGAAAATGAGATGCTATTTGTCTTCTATGCTCCAGTGTAAGCTTCATTTAATGTAGACATTCATCATGCTTTTGGTGGCCTGAGGCTCCCGCCGGCAAAGTGAAACAGCAATTCCTCCTTAGCTGACTCACATTTTTCAGAGAGCTGAAGCCATCTTGTCTTCTGACTGCACTTTCAGTTCAATTAGCTCCTTGCTATCATGCTGCTTTTAAAGAGAAACTGCAGAGTACGCTTTCCGAATTCTACATGCAAAAATACTTGTGTATTTTGTACACAAGCAACAGCAGTACATGAAATCAGCCACGCGCCTTTTGTGACTGCGGATGTGTGATGAAATAATAGTAGGGACTTGAGTTACAATTGTATTTAAGTTGAAGAACTATGAAATCAGAATTATCCTTCTCCTAAGCACTTGCTTGCTTCATCAGCCACATCACTGGGTGGCAAAAAAACCCTTTTCCTTCACAGTGCATCCTTCTCTGCATTCTTAGGACTGGCATACAACTGGCTCTTGCTATTTCTAATTTAATTAATACAAGATATTTTACAGAGATCTCAAAGTTGAAAGACTCGTATTTATTTAAAATGCATTTTGAATCGGAGTGAAGATTTTTGATTACATGATAGTGAAATGGTGATTCCGTGTAAGTAGCACTAATCAAATTGCAGTCACAGCCAATTGATTTTGCTGCTGCAAAGAGTGGCCACTTAGAGAGTAACTAATTGCTCTTCTACATGGGACATTTCTACAGAGCCCCATTCCCCAGCCGTCCTCATAGACAACCACTCTGCTCCTAAGTCTGTACAGAAGCTACCATCCCAGTTCCTGCTGCTGGCCGCTCTGCAGCCTGCGTTTCATTCTGAGATCACTTGCCTTTCAAAAGCGAGGATATGGATTTTTATTTTTTATATATTTTTTTCCTTTTTGGAGACATAAGGCTCCCCATTCACACGTATCATTTCCTTCAGTGAAGGATTCTTTGTGGTTTCTTGCACATTCTACAAAGCACCAAACACTAGCCATTATCAACCAGCCCCAAACCTCTACTCCCACGCGAAGCCCAGTCCAGGTCACTCCTTGCATTAGGTTTCTAAATGCAAAACCCTAAATGTCATTGCAGCAAGACAGATAAGGCCTGCTCACAAACTATTACCTCCTTCCTGGCTCCTGTGGTTTTCACATCCCATCACACTGTTATTTAATTGGTCAAAAGCTTGTCAAATAATTCCATTGGACTACGGTGTAATAAACTGAACTGTACTGGAAAATGATACCATCGTGCTGTGACACTGATTGGGTTCAGTGTAAAAAATGCTACCCCTTTGATCTGCTCTATCAGACATGGAAAGGACAAGCCATAAAGCAGTGTTCAAAACAAAACCAGAAACTTTCCAGAACTAACAAAGAAATTGCTAACATCTGATTCACATTACACCAGCAAAACAGAACTCTGGAGAAGGACCTTGTTTTGATCAGATGACTTGGAGATATTCTTGATCTTAGGGTCACTCACACATCTCAACACTTGCTATGTTACGAAGAACAAGGAGATTAGAAGACCATTCTTTCTTGTACATCTGGGTGGTACGTTTATTTTCACAAAGGTTTCTAACAGAAAACTCTCTGATATAACCTGAACAGTACCACAGGACAGCTTTTCATCTCAGAGCAAAAACTCTTAGCACGCTGTCACCTTTAAAGTAAGATTTATACAACACTTATCAGTCTGAGCACTGTGTTTTGTACACCCTTACAGAGCATGAAACATTCAAAACTCTCCCAAGGCAGTCAAGCCACTGAGCACCTAGCACAAAGCATGCAGAGCAACTGGGAAGAGCGTTCTGAAGCACTTGTCTTTGCCCCTCTGCTGCTCATGAGCTGCCTTCAGCTGGCTGCCACGTAACAACGGGTTGCACACAGTGCTGGGGGAGGCAGTGCAGCAGATGCTCAGAGAAGGATCAGATGGGATCAGACATAAAAGTAAACACAACAGGTTAATTTTAATTCCTATTTGCTTAAGCATACGCAGCTCTACTTGCTATAACACACAAAACTCTTAGTGGACACATGAGGCAATCTATTCTTCAGAACACTGCCACTTCCAAAGGTTGTAAAGCAGATCAGCAGAAAGCATCATTGCTTCTGATCCCCAGTGTAAGATTTTTCCAGCCTTCGATGCTTTTTTTCATTCTCAAGTCAGTACAGTGATCTCAAAAGTAACATAACACAGCCTTAGTAAACTTTCTGTGAGTACAAAAAATTCACCGTGTTTAGCAACAGCACAGGAAATTGTAGATCAAAGCCTGGTTGTTACCTCTAGGCACATTATTTCTTTTGTAAGAAATGAGAGCATCCGAAAAAACAGAACTTGAAGTAAGCTTGCTTCCTCCTCTTTGGAAATACCTAAGCGAGGTTACATGTTACGTTATGCTCGGTACATTAGAGCACAGTGCATTAAAATTTCTTCTTTAGAGAGTAGCTCTGAGGATAATTACCTGTCCTGCCTTTTGTATCTTTTAACTTTATTATTCCTGATTTGCAATGGTAACAAAAAGCTACGGATTTTGAGGACAACTGAGAAAAATTTGTTTTTCACCCAGGAGTGAAAAATTTTCTTTTCAGTAGGAATTACCTAAAAGTTCTGCATTTCCTGTTAACAAACTGAGAAAACTCTCAGTTTTTCCTACATTTCTCCCATGGCCCTGGGCAAGCTGGCCTAGTATTACATAGGGAGGTTGGTGGCCCTGCCAGTGGCAGGGGGTTGGAGATTCGTGATCCTTGAGGTCCCTTCCAACCCGGGCCATTCTGTGTTTCTGTGCTGAAGTTTACCCAGCTGAAGTTATGAGGGTTTGGTCTGAATTCATTTTGTGTTGAAGGATCTTTAAACCCACGGCCATTGCATGCTTATTACAATAATGAATCAAACTACAACTTCAAGGATTCTCCAGTTTCACTTAACTGTTTTGGAATGGAGGAAAGCATTGCATCACTAAGAAAATTATAATAACAGATAACACATATTTATAGACTTTAATGTGAACCAGCTGACCAGGTCTCTATTCCAAGCTCTACTGTTTCCTTATCACATGATAAGGTTCTGCAGCCTCTTTTGGTGACACGTACTGCACAGCTACACAGCTATATTGAAATATGGCTGAAATTATGAAGTGATGAGTCAGTACAACACATTTTTATTAATATAAACTACATCTTCTACTCTCAGGTATGTTGCCAAAGCTCGACCCAACTTTAAATTTGGCAATTCCCTTCATATCTTTCTCCTCCATGCATCGTGTGATTCACTAAAGAAGCCGCGATTGAAATAAACCTGAGAATTTCAAAGCATCAAAATAGATGCAACCACATTGCAGAAGAAACAGAAATAAACAGAACAAAGAGGATCCTTTCTTCTCCCCCCCATCGTTTTCAGTCATGTAGTTACACAGCTCCACTGGATACATTTGACCACAGGATCAGGCCTCATGTACAGAGCGGAATCACAACCGGGCAGGCATCTTGTTAAGCAATGCTTGTAACAGTTCAGACAACTGCACAGGGAGTATGGAAATGGCCGTTTCTCTCTCTGCTCTTTATTCAATCCATCTTTCTGAGACTGCTTTCCAGAGGGATCGTTGCTGTAGCAAACAGCCTCGCACCAAAACAGGACACGGCAGCCTTGCCCCCACGCCCTGCACGCACACACGCACACTGCTGTCTCTTGCCTTTCCGAGCGGTGCCTGCAGGCTGCCGTGTGACACCCGGCTCGTCTGCCCTCTGAGCAGCACACAGCCCTGTGCTCTGCCTGACCCAAACCTGACAAAGCCTTCTCACTTCTCGCAGGCTGAAAACAGCCCCCCTTCTCCTCCTGAAGTGAGAGACGGTTAATGCTTTTATTCATCACAGGGGAGCAAGACAAACCCAGCCATGCTAGTAAATCTCCTCTGCTTGCTGACATGCGTCAGACACAACATTCTCATCCTTAAAAGCTGGAGCAAAAACACAAACAAGAGGCTCCCTCCCCCTCACCCCTCCCCCCCCCCAAAAAAAAAAACCAAAAAAACAACCACCAACCAGCAAAGCACTGTCCTTGTCTGGAAAAACCAAGCAGACATTATGCTCTTATTGCCAGAGCACACTCCTATCCTTTGTTTAAATAAAATCCACAGCCATTTCTTGTGCTCCCCATTATGTGCAGCGCAGCTTCCATCTCAGCACTACGCTTGCTGAAGGAGCCAACCCCGTATGTTCACAGTCCCTTAGCAGAAGCCAAGGTATAGTTATTGAGCAATGCCAATGCCTCATGGGCTGGAGAAAAAGCAGGAAGGGACACTGCTTATCCATTCACCTGAGCAGAGGGGCATCGTCTGCACATTGCTTCTGCCGTGGCTGCAGTCAGTTCCCTGGTGAGACATGCGCAGGGGTAACAAAACTGCCCTTCTTGCTTAAGCCCAGGTCCCGAGAAGTCAGGCTGGCTGTGTGCCTCTGTCACAGGGCACGGTGGGTCTGTGCAGCAGCGCTGCTGCTGGGTCAGGGACTGGGAGGAAGAAAAGAGCTCCAACACTTCCTGCTCTTTCTCTGCAGCACAGAACACCAGGAGATGGCCCCTGAATCTTCAAGACTGTAGAATTTTCTTCAGCTTGCACTTCTGGATGGCTCTGACCAGGGCACTTTGTCAGGGGAAAGGTAACTCACTGCAGGGCCAACCAGACAACTACTTGGCTTGCAGGGAGTGCTGCTGATGTTTGTTCTCCTGGAAGCAATGCCATTAATCATTTGAGTTACTTGTATGCAAATGAGAAAAGACCAATTTCAACAGCTCTCGCCATGGTTCAGAGCAAAACATTTCACCATATTTACTTGTGCTCCTATTTGTTTAAGATACAGCACTGAGAAAATAAACATTTTTGTGGGCTGGCTATAAGCAACAGAGAGCTTAGGACCAACTCCTTCACCTTGGATCAGTGCTGTTTAACTTTAGAAGAAACAATCTTCTTCATACCCGGCAAATTACAGTGAAGATTTCCATGATGTATTTATGCAGAATTATACACTTAAGAAGCAAGGAGGAAAGAAGATTCCCTAAATCTGCTCTTAATTCTTTCAGTCATACCTTGGAGCCGTTGCTAACCAGTCCCTGTCAGCAGGGACAGGCATCGCTCTGCACTGCACCTATCGGCCTTCTGGTCCTGCTGCAGCAAACAAATCAATCAATTCATGAAACACAGAAGACCCAAAACCACATAAATGCTGAAATTATTTAGAATGCGTTTTGTATTCTTCTCATTGTGCATTATTGCTACAGTTGTTTTGGAGCTGAATAACGCAACGCGGACAGTACTCCTGGTATAACAGAAGCATCCAGACAAGAGAAAGGATCATCACACCCAGTGAGCCAAAATCTCATGCTGTTTTATGCTGTTTTGAGGAAGGGCTCTGTGCTGGCCATTTCCCTCCCCCCCCGTTTTTTTTTTATATGAAGAACGAGATAAGTGCACACTATTCCCTCAAAAACCTACAGCATCCATTAATTAATTTCTTACATGCAAATCATTAATCAGTATCTGGTGTGCAAGCAATATAGGAGTCAGACAATCAGCCCCACAGTTTTGTTACCCTCTGGCCTGGCATGCCTTCTCCAGACCTCACAGAGAGGCTGAAGTTGGTTAAAACACCAGTTCCACCTCAGGCCTACAAGAGGATGTTTCATGAACTAAATGCCAACATGTTTTGTATTCCTTGGGTTGAATCCACTCATGAAAGCACTCCTATCTACATCAGTGAGAGCTTGTTTCATGTCCCTAAGGTCAGAATTTGGCTAAACACATGTAGAACATGTTTATCTCGCTACACATGCATATTTAATCTAGATTCAGCACCAAGGGAACAGAAAGGCAATACGTGATAAAGATACTGAAATTGGACTTCAAAGATCAGGATGCAGTTCTGTGGACTCCCAGGGTGACTTTGGCCACAACAGTCACAATCTCCTGCTTCAGTTCCCATCTGTAAGAAGCAAAACAACCATCCCTCATTTTCACTTCATCCATCTTTTCAATTTAGACTCCGAGTTCTTTGTAGTGGTGTCTCTTTCTCAAAATACATCCAGCTCCCAGCACACAATGTTCTCCTCAGAACAGCTTTATGGAAATGTATCAAAAACAAAACAACAAAACAACAACCAAAAAACAACACAGAAAATATCCACTGATGAGATAAGACCACCAACACAACAATGCAAAGAACAGCTGTAATCTGTGGGAGGATGATTTCTCTTTGCCATAAATGCCATCTATTTTTCAAGACACAAGTTATTCCCTTTAACAGAACAGTGAACTCAATAACCACAGACAAGCTGCCTTCAAACCAGCACTCTTCTCGAAGGGTTGCAGCAGTCTGTGACATTATATAGAAGGTGTCACATCTTAATGACTAACATTAGTACGAGCCTGCTTGATTAACATAATTTGTTTCTTCACTGGATATTTTATTCCAGATGAGCTGCTTTTCATCCATATTTCCCAGGATAAAAAATATGCATTCTGACATGCAACATTAATATGCCCTCTGCAATAACCCCTTGCTTCTAACTTTTCACTCTCACCTCCCATTCTCCTCAGTGCACGAGACGAGCTCAAGCAGTAGCTGTTGGTCAAGAGGGTCATGCATTGGATACCTGCCAAGCCTTTTGGGGTGTTTAGCAGAGACAAAAAGTCTATTCCTATGACACACACATTTAAACTTAGCACTAAAATGGTGGGAATAAAAAAAAAAAAAAAAAAAAAGAGAGAAAAATATGTAAAATGTCACTTTCTGACAAGCAGAAAATTAGAATTCATTCCCCTGAGAACTAAATGGACTTTTCTGCTTCCAGTCACTAACTATGACAAGGTTAACATTTTTCAGTCTAATGACTAAGGACATTAAGTGTGCATGGGAATAAGAAAATTACTAGAGGGTATTAGCTAGGCGCGTGACAACGGCTCGAACCGACAAAGGAACTCCAAGGATGCCGGCTCTAACGCTGCCCTGTGCTATGGAGAACCAATGGATAACAGAAACGTGGGGCACAAGTACACAGAAGTCACCTTTCTTTCATCACTGTTATTACAGTAGTATAATCACAGGAGGAGGTGCTTTGCTGGATGGGGGTTGAATTCAACAGGGCCAGCAGTTCCTCAGCTGTGCAGCAAGCAAAGCTGTACAGCAGATCTCCGTCAGAAAAGAAGCACCAAGACAGCAATTCACCTTAGAAACGATTTCTCCCAATGCTGCACGTGCCCTTTTAGCCATGCTCTGATCTCTACTGCACACTACTCCACTCCAATTGGAGTCTGACTGCCTATGGTCCCTGGCTTCCCTACCATAAGCCACATAAGCCACTTATCAGCCTGTAATCCTGCTAAAACCAAGTCATTCCAAATGAGTTTGTTTTGTCCCTCTGCCTCCTATCTCTCTGCCTTTCCAGCTTCCTCAGCCTTATTTTATGTCATCATCATAATTGAGGCACTTTTGAAATTACATCCTGCTCAAGGTCATAGTACTGAACTTAATCCTGCACAATTCTACAAGCACATCAGTGCTTTTACTTTCATCTGATTTATTTATCCTGTGTATTATCATAGACCAATTCAATCAGTACAGGCTGGAATTCAAACACATGTACATTTGAACGATGCATACAAACACTCATCAAGAGATATAAGAACTGCTCATTCCTTTAACATATGGCCCAGCTTACAAGTAAGGAAGCTCACAGTGATTAATTTTTATACCTTGACTTCTGCTTGACCCCAATTGTTTTTTTTTGTTACTGGAAACCAAAGGAATTGAAATAGCATCACGAATTCCACAGAAGAGGCTTGGAATAGGAATCTCTGTGTTTCTTATCCCAAGCCAGTAGGGCCACATTTTAAGACAGGCCTTTGAGTTGACAGTTCCTTTATTAGCTTCTGAACACACAGGAATCCTAGCAAAACACCAACAAACCATACCAGACAGTTATGTCAAGTAAATCTTGCAAACAGAATACCATATGGAGAACTGCAAGGAAAAGCAAAGCACTAACCTCAATTGCAGTGTAGGTCAGGCATCAAACCAACCTAAACGGGATGCTGGAAGCATAATAGATGTTGGAAGCATGCTAGAAAGTATATAGGTTTTGGCTTCCTTCCGTGAACCGCTATCCTTTCTAAACATTAATGGTCAACACGATCCTCAGAAAGTTCACAACCAAATTCTGGTTGTATTTGAACACAGTTGGTGGTTGCAATGCAAGGCACGCTGCAAATTTGAAAACTGATGGCAGAGAAAGCATTCCTACATAAGTCCTGATTCAGATACATCCTTAGCAACCTTTTTTTTTATCTCTTTTTTTTTTTTTTTAATCGTTGCCTTAGTTGTTACAAGGCCTTATGTTATACCAGTGCTGCACTGGTTCCTACCACACAGAGTCATGACCTCCCATGTTGAGGATTAATTCGTGACCTCACTGACCTCCTGTTGACTCCAGCAGTGCCAAATTTCACCTTTGCATCTTCTCCGCCCTTTACTCCTTCTCTACTCACAGAGAATATTTTGGCTTCTCTATCAATACATTTCCACTTGGTAACTCCCAGTTTGAATGCTGATTGTGTTTAGCATAAAATTAACTAAATTGCAGCCATTGGTATTTTTTGTCTGCTTCCTCCACGAACAATGTTGAGGAGATTGCAAGCTGACTACAATTCTGTTTCCCAAGCAAAAGGAAAACAGCATCTAAGAGTCCAATCAGTGCAACTTTCCTGATGTTGGGTTTTATAAGCTATATTGTACTCCAGCATTTAACAATTTCTATTCATTTGATTCACTTTGAAAAATGAATGTCATGATTGCCACGACATTCCACACTACAGATAAATATGGAACAGGTATAACTCAGTTAAAGTTAGAAATGTTTCTAGAGGAAGGGGAAATGTTTGGGGAACATATCATTATTCAGAGTTATCAAAGGTGACAGTCTATAGATATCCAAGGCTGTCACTGGCTACAGCAACTACCTCTAAGTAGCAGCAGCCAGTGTCAGGCTTGCTGAGCTCTGGCTTTCTCAAGGCTCTGAGGGAGCAGCAGTCATTGTGATGGCTATGAGCAACAGTACTGGTCTCTGCCCAGGCAAGGAAAGGGGTGAGCTGTAACACTAAGAAAGTGTGATGAATTATTGCTGTGCTTGTCATCTTTATTTAACTTTGGTTTTTACATCCACGGGAGTCACAGTCACAGAATCACAGAATGGCCAGGGTTGGAAGGGACCTCAAGGATCATGGATCTCCAACCCTCCTGCCACATGCAGGGCCACCAACAGTCCTTCCAAAGGAGTTGCTTTGGATTTTCTAATATTAGGAGACAGTTGTGACATTTGTCCTGCCCTGGGCCAAATTAAACCCAAAGCACTTTAGTACCTTTTCTTCTTCATAACAATCAGCCTCTTCCTTTATCTGAGAATCCCAAAGCTCATTAATAAGTCCTCACTAAATTCTTCTGAAGACTGATCCTCCTTCTGTACTGTAGCACAGAGGAGAGGAAGTAACAACCACAACACAGAATGCCTGGTGTTCCTGCTCCTCTCCTGAGGACAAACTCCCTCCTTTCCTCTGGTTAATCTCTCTTCAGCTTGGGTTCTCCTTTCTCATCTAAGAAAAACACGAGCACACACTGTTCCAGTGCTGGCCTTGTCCAGATGTTAATTCTCTTCTGATTTGCCCCATGACAATTTTGGATCAGTGTACACTCATTTCCCAGCCACAACACATTTAGGATTTCTTTCTTTTTTTTTCTTTTTCTTTTCTGAGGGTGAGTTTCCAGCTACCAGCAAGCAATACTTGCTATCTGCCCTCCATGACTGTATATTAAATAATTTTCTACCATTTCTGGAATTCTCATCCTGAAGACACTCAGTTCTCTGTGTATGACATTCTCATGTTCTCCCAAGTTATGCTGCATAATGGCTAAAAGCAACTACAAATCCTCTCCTCCTTTCTAGAAGCCTAAGCACAGATCAGACAGTCTAGACAGACAACACAAAGAAAGAATAACGGATTTCTAAAGATTTCTCTGTATAATCCTGCTTACAATATCCAACTGCTCAGCAAGACATCAAACACCGTTTTATATCTTGTCCATTGATCACTTTGATAGAATGTGATCTTGTCATTGCATTTACCCAACATCTGTATGTTTGAATCAGGTAGAACTAATAACCAACAGGAAACCAGAGAGTGAGCCTTTTTTAAACAGTACTAAAAGGCATCGTTCCAGCAGGAATTCTGCGTTTGTTCAGACCAATGCCAGCACATATAAAGTTTGCTATATGCTCTCCCACAGTAACTGGCTTCCATAGGCTAAGGTTTTGAACCTTGCTTTAGTACTCGATTCCCAGGAAGAAGTCAGGGATATTTATCCCCTTATTCTGGAGACAGTCGGAGCACCACCGTCAGGGGAGGATGCAGCACTGCTGCCTGCAGTTGAGTGCAGTGCTGGGACACCCCCTGCCGGCCCCACTGCCACCTCCCGATCTCAACATCCACAGATTAAAAAAAAAAAAGGCACCTTTAAACTCAAAGAAATTAAAGCAGCACTACCAAAAAGCTTAAATTACAAATAAAGCACACGCTCAAGGGTTATGTGGTTGAGCTAGCTGTCACCTTAGCTGCAGCATCATCAGAATATGACATTATTTCATAACAAAACTCTACAAATGGTACTCAGTGACCTCTATTTAAAGTGTGAGTCATTGGGAAAGTTACTGACTGTCCTCAGATCTGCCAGAACCAGGTCAGCCTGTGTATATCAGGCCTGCTGGCCATGAGCCTGCAGCACAGCTCCATCCCTGCACCAAGGCCTGGCTCCAGCCGGCGGCCGTGGGACGTGCATCAGGGCACGCTCGCTCTGCTTCTGGCCCCAGCGCTGGGCCAACTTCACTGCGGTTTGCCCCTCACAGTCTGGGTCGAGGGCTCGTGCCCCACAGCTCACCAGCAGCTCAATGCACTCACAGCGGCCCATGATAGCAGCTACGTGCAGCGCAGTCCTTCCCAGTGGAGTTTTAGAGTGCACATCTGCACCTGCAAAGAAACACAGCATGAGTGTGACAGGACTCATAGAAAGGGACAACGGGCCAGAGCTCACACAAAGTCACATTCCAACTGAGCGCTGCCATTACTCCTGCACTGGGAGAAAACGGCACCATCCCTCAACAAGATTTAACAGGGCCAGGCTGAACCTGGGCTGGAAGGAGCACTGCTGGACAATGCATATTTCTCAGGAAGGGCAAAGAGCCCAAATGTCAGAGCCATGGAAGCAGAATGTGCAACTCTGCTTGTATTGCAGTGACTGTAAAGCACTGCACAAGATCAAGAAAAACTGAACATCTTTAGATAACAAGAAAATAGAAATAACTGAGGCTCAAAAGCAAGGAAATAATTCTCATTCCTGTTTTCCATTCCGAATATGCCTACTTTAATATCAAACTTGTTACAATTAGCAAGAGCAGTTTTGATTGTTTTCAAGTCTACACCAGAGCCAATGGGGCAAATGCATTCTCCAACTCAAATACAAAAGTTGAGAGATAGTTCAGGTAAAATTCTGTAACTTGGTAAGCAGGAAGGTGATATGCTATGCAAAAACAGCCAGAGAATAAGTCTATCTCATAACATTACCATGACTCAGGAGAAACTTCACAGTGTTAACGTGACCTCTGTGGCTGGCAACAAACAGAGCCACAAAAGCACGGTGTGCTACCCACTCCTTTTTCTGCTCCGGTCCCAGAATCTTTGCATATGGAGAGGTGCCAGCATACTCTTCTGTAACTCCCAGCTGGGCCAGCTGCAGAATAAACAGAAACCTTTTAATCTCTTTCACAAAGATGGCCTTATTCTTCAAAAATATCAACAGTCTCCTTTCTGCACGTAGAGCATACTGCATAAATCATTCTAAGTCAATCATTCTAAATAGCACATGCTTCTTTTATGTTGCGCTGCCCTATCTTGATTTGCCACTACCTAATGACGTTTTTTGATAGCCATCCCTTAAAGGGAACATTAAGTTAGGTTTTCTTTTTACATGTAGTTACTGACTTCACAAATTCTTCAAGTTCACTGGAAACTGACCAGGCTCTAAGTTTTTGGGAGAGGACAACAAAAACAGGAGACACTTGCCATGTAAGCACAACTTCCTTAGGATCTAATTAAGACTTTAGGCCTTAATTCTTCTGGACAACTCAAACATTAGCTGCTTCAGGGTACCGTCTTGTACCATTTTATTTCCATAAGGTGGTCTGTGGTGTTTTTTGACAATTAAGCCAAAACATATCTCAAGTGTTGCCAAAAAGCCTTTTAGGCACAATTCTCAGGTGCCTCATACTGCTGTTATTCTCGAGACCGCAATTCCAAGCTGGACTAAATCTTTAACACTGCACCATGGCCTTCTCACCTAGTAAGAGGAAGCACATTAATAGAGCAGCTGCACAGTTATTTCTTCAATGATTTTTTTCTATTAAATATATTTGAAAGATTTTATCATTATCAACAGTTTTCTTGTGGGCTCTTAATACATCTTTCATTTCAAAGGAGACCACTGCCTTTGGCACATCTGTTTGCCTCCACACTGAGAGGGAAGATTCTAATACACAAGGAACTTAAAACATGGAGAAAAAAAACACTTTGCCCAATGGCAAAATAGAAGCAGTTTGTGGCATGAAGTAGAACAGCTGCTTACCAATGAAGTGCAACACTACACAACAGTTAATGACAGCAAGTGAAGAATCCTGCAGCATCAATTGGCAATGGTTGGGGAGATACAGAGGAACAGAATGTAACTAGCCAAGTTGGAATTTGGCCAGGACAACAGCGATAATGGTTCGTTATGAAAGGCACCAAAGGATATTTCATGATCACATCTGTTTGGGCCTAAAGATTTACAGGACATATCAGAGTACCTCACATTTCTGCTGAGACAACACTTCAGTCCTAAATCAAGAAAGCAGCATGTCCTCTATCAGAGAGCCACCGAAACTATTTGTTCTGCAAAAAAATTAAAGCTGTCTTACTAATCAGGCTTGACAGCATTGCAAACTGAAGACAGAAAGTAAAGCGAAAGGGATGCAAAATGTTTTCTGATCCTTGATTTTGAATCTGCTGTGTGCTTTGAAAGAGCATCAGTTCCCATTCTTCCTCCGTGGCCAATATTGCCAGAGAAGGATGGATTAAGAAAGAGTTTCTGCCTCAATTTCATAATTCAAACAAGTCACTCAGACTCTCTTGAATGCCTAAAAAGAAATAATCCAAAGCCCTCTCATGATTGTTTAAGATACCTTAAGAAAGAGGCCTTTCCTGCGTACTATGTGTCATCTCTCTTACCTGTATGAAAAGTACTGGAATGAAGTATCTTTTCTACAGAACACATCAAAAGAATAAAACAGCAGGCAGCTCAACAAAAAATCCCAACATTTTTCAGGTGGCAGGAACAAGAAAAGTAAACCATGAGCATAGATTACTCCTACAAAAAGTCCCAAGACAGAGAAAAAACTGGGCTTCAACTGTATATGCTGTCCACTAATAACAGCAAAAAGACATTTCTGAACAGAACAGCCTGCATTAAGGATTGACTTCTCGTTTTTGGATTGCTGTTTCATTGTTTTCCCTGTTTTTCACTGTTAACTGTTGCAGTAAATACGACTAACCTACTTAACTGTCTCTTCCGTTAAGGACTTCCTCACTCTTTTCCCTATGAACTCTTCCTCGATAAAAGCACTTAAAGTCTTCAGCAACATACTTTCAGCATTTCTACAGACAGCACCCCACCCGTTCACAGAAGCAATGGAATCAACCTTCATCGTGTCTCCTTTGGCAGCAGCTGCCACGAGATGCCCCCAGCCATCTTGCCTCCAGATGCGCATTGTAATTGTTCCACCAGGGACAAAATCATTGTCCATAAGCGTAGAATCGTCTGGCAGATCTACTGAAGGGAGTTATAAAATAAAAGCAAGTCAACGTACCCTCAGAGACTGTAAACAAATGTAAACTATAATAAATAGATGGTGAGTGAACAATAACCTGTCAGTAACCTTCAAGAACAGAGGTTACAGGTTCTTACTTTCATCCAGGTAGTGAAGCCGCTGGAAATGAAAGGGGATCCCAGTCAATAATTCCAAATCAGACTTGAGCTGCTTCAGCGTCAAGTCATTCTGGCACTGAGGTAGTGAAAATATCTCATTAGTTTCAGCTAGCCTGAGCTGGAAGCTAAAGGTCTGCAGAGGCGAGGAAGACCTGGGCATGCAGTTGTTACTGACTGGGAAGGCTTGAGGCTTTCCTCTTAACAAAGATAGGTACCATTATAAGGACAGGGGCCTAATACCAGACGTAATTCCTCCCTTCCCTCGGCGCTCCCCCTGTCATCAGGATAGATGTCACTAAGGATGGACAGCCCTGTGTACCATTAGCACGTTACAGTATCCATGCAGCATAAACTGACATCACAAAAGTACAACCTGCTTGTGTGATGTAATAGCCTGTACCAACAAAGCAAGAGAACTTCACAGAAAGTAACACACCAAGATGGTAGCAGAAGGACTTTTTCCTCTTGATTTTCACTAGGATGACAAACTTACTTCGAAGATGAGCAGTAAAGAAACTAATTACTAAAGTACACATCTGAGGCACCCACATTTCACTTTCCTGTTTTCTTTGGCCAAGTTCAGGTCACAATATACACATTAACTTGATGTGTGTTAAAAAGAGCACATGGCTGTTCCACTGTGTTTCCACTTTCACTACACAGGCTTCTCCTGTCTTTATGCAAAGTGAGGAAACACTTCACTAGGAGGTGCAAGGGGCTGCTCATTCTCTTCATTTTTACATCATGTTAAATCTTGCAGAGAAAAAAAGAGATCATGTGTTCTTTTGCAACAGTTGGCAAAAGCTCCAGAGCAAGAGATGGAACAGCCAGCGTCTGAAACAAACAAAAGGATGACTGCAGCAGCAGAACATACAGAAGACTCCTGATATGAGAAGCAAATCCAACCAGCCAGGTGCTGATTACTCATTCCCCCCTCAAAGTCTAAAAGCTTCACAATCATTCATTTATGCAGGATGTCTGAGAGCAACATCACTCTGAAAAGAAGTCCAGAATGTTGCTCCTAACTAAAGTTTGGAAGGATATAATATAAAGATCTGAATGCCACTCTCATCCAACACATCCACGAGCCTTTTCCACTTAAAATATATCTTGTTAGAGCCCCAGTTCTGACAGAATCTAAGTTTCAAAGTAGTGCTGGCATGCTTGCTTTGAGGAGTAAGTGCCGAAAGCCACTTCAAATCTACGGACATCTGATGGATTTTTTATTACATCATGATGAATTCCAAAAGACACTGGTTTAAAGAGATGATTGCACTTATGACAGGGAGATTTTCAGTAACCAAAGGAACACATTCTTATCCCACTAATGACAAAAGTCAGTTACAAGCTGATTTATAAAACAGTCACAGATTTTATTGAGATAAATACAAATAGAAAGTTACATAGATTCTCTATTCTGACAAATGAATGACACTTCCAGAGTGTCTCCATTAACTGGGTTCTAAACAACACTGTGTACAGTCACAGCTGCCACTAGGGCAGCATCCCCACAGATGCCAAGTGTACATCATACATAAGATACCAGTGAGTTTGAATTCCAAGCAACATGACTAACATGCTCTGGATTACAAGTGCTTGATAATTTCCTGTAACAGTCAAGCAATATTGCACCCACTAACATTATTTTCATGTTCCTTAGCTAGAAATGCTTTAAAGTGATATTCATACTGTTTTTGTGGAAGTGGATTAACTCACTTTGTTTTGTCTGGCTTTTAAAATACATATTTTTTTTTTTTTGCATAATTTAAACCCAGAGGATTGTATGCTAACACACAGCTTTACTCATCACTGTATACATTTGTCCAGAACAAGATGTAAAGTGCAGTCTTTAGTCATGCTGAAATCATTTCTAGTAGAAAATTGCAACAAAAAGGCAAACCTTGTAAAGGGTAAACCTGCATCAACAGACCTGCACTTCGTCATACAAAAAGAAAAAAAGACACTCCCAAAAGCTATGGTGTCCTCCATTAGTGCATGCAACTGTAGAGTTCAAACAAAGTTTTGAATGCTCCAAATGAAATCTTACCATTTGGAACAGATGTGATTTTCAGAGCTAGAGAGGTATTAAATACTGTCAAAAACAAAGATCTGTATTTAGTTTTTAGTGAACTTCTACAGATGGTGGCTTATTGTTTTTATATATATGTATATATATATTCTAACTAAAAATTCTTAATGAACACTAATCAAACATGCCAAAACACAAAAGCTTGTGTGTTTTTCAGTGGATTATTGCAAGGTGACAAAACATTATCTAAGAAATAGAGACCTGGGCTGTGTCAATGCTCAACTTCATGTAATTACAAACATACTTACATATACACACAAAAATTTTGATCAGTGCTGAGAAATTTAGTGAGCTGGTAATAGAAAAACAGAAGTAAAACCTTCTCAGAAAGGCCTTAGAAAATTTGAACTGTTATAAAATACCAATATAAAGCCAGCATTAGAAAAAGATATTAGAACTAGAAAAAATTAACTTGAATAATCTTTGTTAAGAAATTGCAATCATAAAAAGTCTGTAGAACCAGTTAAAAATATTAAAAAAAATTGTAAAAAATTAAATGTAGAATGCTGCAGAATTTACAGCTTATGCTGTTTCTGTAAGAGCAGTGATGGCAATGGTACATTTCTGCCTTTATTTTCCAAAAGTATTGCGAACTCACAAGAAAACAATTTATTACAAATACTGTACATTATAATACAAGAGTAGTTAGACAAACTGATACAAAACTGTACCCTTAAAAAATACAGCAAGTAGGTTCCTCAGCTGGACTCTGCATCTCAGACATGCCACATCTTAAAAAATAATTTAAAGAAGTGAAATAAGAGGACAGAAATATCTCCACAGATCTACTGACAACAAATTAATGGGTACACAAAGTAACTTATTACATGAAACCATTTTTCTAGTATTGAGAACTTTTTCCTCTTGGACAAGACAAACTACCAAACCAAACCAAACAAATAAACCTCTTTTTGTTTCAGGCCCTACGGGGGTAATGTAGGTTTGGAGCATAACAGAAGACAGCACCCACCAAGAATTATCAGCTTTGTAATTCTGCAAACTAGTCAGAAGCTGTCAGGTTAATGGAATTTTGTTCCATCTGTATATTGTCTCCTGAAAGACCTAAATCAACAAAAGGCACGTCCTGCTCAAGCCTAAGGATCTCAGTAGCCTACACCTGTTGTCTGCCTCTACACTTACCATATAATAAACAAAAGTTCTAGAGCAAACTGAATTAACACCTTTACCCTGAACACTTACTATTTGGAGTTTCTCCAGAACTTAGATGTCCTCTACATCTTATGAAAAAAGTAACAGGCTGATGGGGATCTGAACGTTGGCCCACTTCACAGTGCTTTTCAAACAAAGCGGGCATGAAACAGACCTGTAAAAGAGCCTAGGTCTATAACATCCTGTGATATCCTTCCAAAGATACTAACGTGTAGTAAGAACTGAATCCTTTAGCTGAAGGGAACTTCACTAGGATGGAATGAGTAATTTTCAGTTTGAGACATTAACAGTCTCTCTACAGCTACAAGCACCAGCAGTAACAGGAGCAGCGTTAACACCTGGAAGAGTACAGTTTAGTAATAAAGTAACAGAAAAGTCACAAAAAAAGTCAGAGCTCTGTGCTTTGAAAAAATATCACATTATATTAAGTAAAAATGAACCGTGCTTTACCTCCAGCAGAACAACTACTTTATAAAATGAAATGATTGAGCTTTTTTCCACTGATACAGAAAAAAATTCTTCATCTTTTTTTGTTAAAAATTAAGAGCTATTTACATATATACAATTCCTCCAGTTAAAATAAAATGCAATACTTGAAACAATACAAAAGCTACAATAAAACTGAGAAAATAATATCTTCAGGTGAATTTGCTATAATGAAGTTGCAAGGTTTAGAAAATATTGCAAGCTTATAGCAAGCAACTAATGGAACTGTTTTGTTAAAAAAAAGTGATTTCTAATTACTGAGAACATAAACTATGTGTAAGAACTGACAACACCAAATTGTGACCTAGCCTGTAGTTACCAGCCACATTTGTGAAGAAAAACCCAAAAATGAATTGATCAAAAACAAAGGTAGAAAAACAATTGTAGATGGAAAGTAGTCATGGAATGAAGATGATGGCAATTCTCAATAGGCCCTTTTTAACTCAAGCAGGCAGGAAGTAGTTTTTGTTTGTCCACCTTATTCATACTAACCATGAATGCCGTGCAAATAATAATTCTTATGTTCAGACCTTACTGGAGAAGAACATACTAGTTTTGTTTCTCAGTGGGAGAACTGTCCATGTTGTTTTGCCTTAGTTTTATGGTAGCAAAGAAGGACACATCTTGATCTCTGTCAGACTGCAAAGCTTGAATAGTCTCCTCCGCAGCTTCTAGGTGAGGATTGCCAACACTCTTAAAATAAGCTGGAATATGGGAGAAAATGAGAATTTTAAACAAAGCCAAAAAGAACCTTTTAAACCACAGGGCATACACAGCACAGAAATACCGAGGAAGTTGAAAATATATGGGGGTCTCTCATCTCATTTATAGACTCTGTGGAGACATTACAGCAAGCTAAGGAAACTGATAAAAATATGCAGCTTCTTATTTATCTTACTAGGTACGTGAAGAATTTCTAGTTCCTAAATGGAAGCATATCAGCAAACAGAAAGAGGCTCAGGAAGCTGCAGCTATACAGTGCTTCAGAAAACACTCGCCGTAACTCTAACTGAGAAAAAACAGAGGAAATTTCTGTGCCTTGCTTTGATTAACCAGAAATCAGTCTTTTTTTGCTTTCCAAGGAATGATAATAGTGAAAATCATAGCAGCACAGAAAACGACATTATCTCCTACTACAATTGTTACCTTGAGACAAAAACAAAGCAAACCGTTTCAGAAAGAGGTACAAAGCTTCATTTGAAGTATCAAATGAAAATATACTTAATTCAAAACAAATGCATAAAATAAAGCAAGAGTAACTAAGATGATGTTTAAAATTTTGAAATAAAAAAATATTTGCTGTAAGCATTATAGATACCAAAAATAAATACATGCAGTAACAGGGAGTAACAGAGCTACTTCCTGCCTTAAGCAAGTATGTAACTGCCCCCTAGTGGATGAAGGACTGCATTTGATGTATTATCCCTGCCAATTTACAGCCCCTTATGGATGATGAACAATCACTTCAAGTCAAAAAAGACACTGTGTTGTACATGTGTAAATTCTGAGATTTAAGTGCAATATCCCAGATTACAATGTATCATCGTGCTTTCAGTATAAACGGAACTAAATGAGTTTTTACCAGTCAAGCTGGCCAATTTATGAGTAACTGCACTGGCAGATGAAGGACAGCATTCATGAGACATGGACCTTTGAGAGGAAGTTAGAGACCATACCTTTCTCCAATAAAGTCTGCCTCAGAGCCTTGGCAAGCAGAACCCTTACGTTTGGCACGGGATCCGAAGCAAGACTTAAAAGACTGGGCAGTAAGTGTTCAACAAACTGATCAACAGGCATACATTCTTCTTCTACCACAGCCTACAAGATAAAAGCAAAAAATAAGAGCAAAAGCTGTGTTAAAAAGACTGTTTTTGTCACTCTTTCCTATCTTGTCCTTAATTTTGCCTGAACATTCAAAAAAGTCCATGTAATCTCTTGTCCAAGCAAAGTCAAAGGAGGTATTACAGAATGTTATCATACTAGGACTTATTTCCCATCTCAGCTACAAGGATGCCAGAAAAGACAAGGATCCGTTTTTCCAGCAGGAGGCATAGCACAACACAGGCAACAGTTTCAAAACTGGACAGCCATTCACTATTGCCAAGGCCAGACCAATGTACAGAATTTTAAGAAATTTTGGATTCCAGATTTCAGCTTTGACTACATTATTGGAAAGCCTCAAACTGGTTCCAAAGTTGATTTACATTTAACCACACAATGAAAATTCCAACCTGACAAATGAAGGCAAAAGCTTGTCTTCCAACCCACTTGGAGCAGTGGCGAAACCTCACTACGAGTTCATTAATGAAATTTAATCCCAGTGCACTTGCATTGTTTGCATAGAACTTCTGCAGTATTGCTACAACCTGTGAGCAAAGGAGAGGAGATGAAAAAAAAAGAAATGAAACACGTTGTAGCCCTGAGGAAAAGGAGATTGTTGTATTTGAATCTTACAAAGAGAAAACAAGCATATACAGCATAATCACCTCTGCTTACAGAATTTAATAAATTAATACGTTTATTCTGGAGATAAGACTTCTGCAGAGAAAGCATAAGTGAAAATAAACAAAAACTAACCAGTTTGAAGGAGATCCACCGAACTTCTGAAACTTTATCAGAGCAGAGAGTTAGTGCAATATGTCTTAAGTAGTCATAGACATCATTGGGATTGTAGAGTTCCAGTATCAGGATTAGCTGCCTGAAACAAAGAAGCAATTGGGTCACACAAGTGCACCACTAACCTGCTTCAACACCAACTGTTAGAGGTAAGGAAGAATCACTTGGAGCCTTGAAATCACCGTGGTTATTATGAAGCACTTGAACAGATCTTCTCTTTAGAAAGGTACATACACGTATCAAAAGAGGCACGTGCTTTATTCAGTGAAGCAGTGCAAGAGAAACTTCTACCCAAACTAGCTGTACAAATGCATCAAAATAACAAAAACTACAAATTGAAGCAGAACGAGAAGTTTCTTCACAACTTACTGCAACGTAAAAATGACAGATTTCTACAGAAAATGAAGGCTATGTTTCAGAAAATGATTTAAATTTAGGAAACTGCACAGAGCTCACTTCAGTCACACCAACTACATTACTGCAGCCATCAACAAATCAACCACAAAGTAACAGCAGTCTCCACTAGATGTCAGAGGACTGCTGTACAACAGAACTGCACCACAGCAAGATTTAGTTTCTTGAGTTAAACTACAGAGGGAGATTACATCCTCAATATCACAAACAAAGCAGTGAGATAAATAGAAAGACCAGTTTTCAGCTGCAAACAGTTTACAAACATTCTTTGGATATATCAATTATCAATAAGGTTTGCAAGAAAAAGAATTGAAGAATTGGGAGATGTCACTATCTCAACTATATCCCCAAATACCAACTGAATAATGCTTCTAACAATAGGTTACATATCTGCAGGATAGCAAACACACAGAATCATTTTTCTAATTCATTTCCTTAACTTTACAGTCAGTCCAGAACTGAGTAAAATCTGAAACCTCACTGAGTAGCATCTATCAGATGGTCTTATTTCAGAAGCTCCATGCAAATCAGATCTCCACTTTGATACGTGACAGGTATTCAAGCTTCTATTGTGCTCAATTACAACACAATTTGCATTTAAGAAAGTAAGAAAAAAATGCTAATTAGGATTATTATCCACTAACTCCTTAGCATAATAATCCATTTCCAAGTTAGTAATATACATGAAAGTTCCCATACTCTGCCAACTCATAACGAAACCTCCAGTTCCTGCTGTTATCAGTCACCACAAATTCTTGAAGCTGGTAAAGATATTCTCGTCTTTTGTCCGCATGAAGTAACTGAAAAAAAGCAATATTACCATGAAACTACTCAAGTTAAAAACTCTGCTGAATTTCTCTGTTAACATCTGTGTGTCTTTTCCCACTTGAAAGCAAGGTCATCCACAAGATATTTACTGCAAATTGTGCATAACCAGCCAACTACCTGGACAGGCCAGACAAAGACATCAAAAAAAGAAAACAAACCAACAAAACAAACCCACACAAATCTTCCCTTCTGCAAGGACATCTGACAAAGCACCATCTCTAGGCATAACAATTACCAACCAAAAACTACGGATCTTTGCTTACTGTGCAGCAGACCACAAACATTTGCTCCCTTCTCTCAAAGTACTAATTCTTTCCCTGTATCAGGAGCTTTTACAACCACGTTTACAGAAGTTTTCAGTTTTGATATTTCATTGGGTTATAAGGGAGAAGTGGCAGTGTAGCACAGACTTTAGCTTTTACAATTAGATATTGATGCCTGTATCTCTAACTAAAACACACTTCTTTTCCACTCAATTATGGTTTCTTGAGAAATTACATTAGCTTTTTTGCTTTCCTACCTTTAGAAAATCATAGAGATGTTTAAGGACACCAATGCGCACTTCATCGAGATCTTTCAGGAAACCATTGAAAATTGGCACCAGATCAGCAGCTGTTAGCTGATCCCCCAGAATAACTGCCAGCTCATGTATAGAGAAAGCCAACGTTCGACGTACTTTCCACTGCAAACAGTTTAAGAATTGATACAGATTAGGCACAATCATCAGAAAACAAAACAAAGCTTTCAAAGGCACCCATGGGATTGAGAGAGCAGAACAACTGAAGCAAGCTGCACAGCAGTAAGAAGTGCCAATTACATTTATGGACTGATTTAAATTCTGACTTTTTAGTCTATGTTTAATCACTTACAAGAAAGTCTATTGTAACTTCAGCGCAGCAAACCAAAAAAAAGCTACTCAAAACTCTGGTTGGAGACAACTTTTTCATTTGTTTGGTTTTGCTTGGTTGTGGTAATTGTTTTGTTTTTTACCTGCACATCTGAGGCCAGTGTCTCATAGGTATCTTTCAAGCAGTGCCAGTTTTGCCTACCCAGCGTTAAGGCCACTCCAGGAAGACTGTATGCACAGTGCTTGGCTATTTCAGTATCAACCGTCTGGGCACGAGCAGGGTCAGTCATGGACAAGTACTGGTCAAGTAAAGGTTGAGGTATGATATCCTGTAAAGCAAGAGAGCACATGAGAAACACACATTTTCCTTTAATTTAAAAATCAGTAAGAAAACATTCCTGCTGTACTACATTATTGTCTTGCTACCAATTAGTTGGCATCTAAATTAAAACAACAGCAACCCTGTTTTGTGGGTTAGCTTCACTGTAAACGACTAATTTGTCTTCCCATTAAGATACACCATTCAGTAATGAACAGTAAATACTATTTTATCAACGTGCTACATTGAATCAAACTGAAAATACATTCTTCACTGAAGACAAACAATAAATCCAGTGAAAAGTACAGTTAACTCCTACCTTTGTTGCAGATTGCCTCTACCCAGTAGGCAGCACTTAAACTTGTTTACCAGAAACTATTTTTCTAGTTTTCAGATTTAAAATAAATTTCTCCTTAAATGCTCAGAGCATTTCTTCCCATTCTACAACTGCAAAAGCTAACGCTGTATTAAGGATAAGATGAACTCTGCTAAAGCAGGTGGTATTTCAGTTACCTGTAACTTTGATTTGTCGTCTTCAAACGGAGGATGATTCTCCTGTTCTTTCTTTAAGAATACACTGGTTCCTCTGCGTTGTTCCGAGTCCTGCAGGACATTCTAGGCAATGAAATCAGACAGCCTTAGCACCATTTGCAATATTTCAAAGCATCACACCAAGAACAATGCAATTCAGATACAAAACAGCCTTTTATAAACAAAACCTTGTACAGGCAAAGCCTTGCTCAGCGCAAAAAAGATAACGGTTGAATACTAAAGACAAACACTATTAAGACTGCAATAACAAAAAGGGGAACGGTAGTTAGATTTACTTATAAAAACAAAAGTATTTTAATGCAATAAACTAACATTCATTCAGAGTTTGAACGGCTACTTTCACTACATTTTTTATTCTTGAACTGAAAATAAAGATTAAGCAAGGCAGCAGAGCAGTTGCTTCACTAAATCAATATGATAAATGTGTAACTTCTTTTGGGAAGAAAAAAAAAAAAAAATAAAAAAAATAAAAAAATCACACATCTCCCTCCAAATATGAAAACTGAAAGAATTAAAAGGTTTAAAAGGCCAAAACCACAGGGAGTCTTAAAGATGACACAGTTTGGGTGTTGGTCTTTTTAAGTTTTTGTTTGTTGGTACAATTTTGTTTGTACAGTTTTAAGTACAGCTTTTGTTCACAAATGAAGCTAGTTTTTTTTTTTGTTTGTTTGTTTTTTTTTTTTCTTTTTCCTTTATTCAAAATTATTATCAGAAATACTATTAAGGCACAAATAATTCTGCAATGTGTACATTGTGATCAAGAAATTGTGTGTGTACCAGGAACAGTGTAGATGTCACATCTAATTCAGCCTTCCACATGAGGATAAAAAGATTAATTTTAAATTTATTGCAGGAAGAACTGAGACTGTACTTGATATGTTTCATATTAAAAATCCTTCAGGGTTACCATAAAGTTTTACCTCCCAGGTTCTCTGTGAGTACACAGAAATAACAACCCTCAATAGTTTTATTTTGGTAGCAATACTTGAGGGCCTATAGGCCAGAATTGGGTCGATGTCACTGTCTACATAAAAACACTACTTCAGCTGGTAAGAATTCCTATCAGCCACAAAGCACAATACATACTTACCGTGCTTTTCAGTATGCTGGTAGTGGGCTGCTCACTGATGCTATCTTGGGACACAGAGGATGAAACAGTGCCTTCCTCCACCTGGTTACAGGTTGCATCTGAAACAGCTGTTTGATCTGAAATGGTTTGGTTCTGAAGTTCACCGCTGCTCTCTTCCATTTTTCTGGTCTCACAATCCCCAACAGAATCAAACTGAGCAGCTCTGAGAGCAGCAGACAACACTTGGACCTGAGCTGTATAAAGCAAAAGATACCATTCAGTCTCTTTTCTGCACTTAAAAGAATTAAACTTGTAATTACTTAATCGTAAGGAATAAAAAAAGTCCAAACTAAGCTTCACATAAAATGCAAACACTTGATATGTGAAAGGCCAATTACTCTTCCACAAAATCTCCACTTTAATACATCCAAATTGTTGCTCTTAATTTATGTTTTCAACAGAAACATCTACTAATTTCTACTATTGAAAGACATTTCTGAAAATCCTCATGAAGTATCACAGCATACCAGCTCACATCCCATTCCTCACCATGTCAAACATATTAATACAAATTCTTTTTAATATTCTTGAATTTTTAATGCCTTCTCCAGGCAGCCGAATACGCATTTAAAAACATTATTAAAAAATTCTAGCTAGGGAAGGAAATTAGTCACACCACTTCTAAACTGGTTAGCAGAAGTAGATGGAAAATAAAAGGTCAGGTTTACCACTGACCAGTATCACCAGTTAATGTGGACAAACTGTACTGTTACAGTGCACTGCTTCTATGAACAGGAAGTTACTAATTGTTCAGAATAAAAAAAACCACAGTAGCTGTATTTCCACATGCCTACAGCAAGCAGCCTCAAGACACAACAGAGGATAATTTAAAGGAGAAGAATAGTAGAATACTTCGGAAATTAGGGAAACAGAAGAACTGATAAAAGACATATTTACAAGCTAATTCACTGCAACACTTGAGATATTCAGTGGAATGAGAAACTTGATTAAGGATGACCGATGTCATCACCACCAAAAAGCAGCCAAAGATTTTTGTAAAGGTGAGGATCTACTGGGAAAGAATGTTTTCTTTGTTAGTCTCACCTTGAACATCTGGATCATCTATGTGCTCCTGTAAGCTTTCCAGAACCTTTTTTATTTCACTGCTAGCAACGCAGTTATTACACGGCCCTGAGCAGCTGTCTTTGTGCTTCTCAGTCTTGAACTGAAGCAACTCCAGCTCCTGACTTATATCAGGCAGCGGAGGCCGCCAGTAGAG
The DNA here is from genome assembly GCF_951394365.1 of Tetrao urogallus. Lineage (NCBI taxonomy): Eukaryota > Metazoa > Chordata > Aves > Galliformes > Phasianidae > Tetrao > Tetrao urogallus. The sequence goes on along the minus strand of NC_136829.1, from coordinate 11,819,054 downwards.
AAAAGTATTAAATACATCCTCAGAACACTGTAGCCTTGAGGTAACTGCTGGAAAATTGATGTCCTTAGCGACTTCCACACCAGCAACAACTCCATCATCCTGAGGCAATCTAGACAGATCTTCTCCAGAACTCATACAGCAATCTGAACTTGCTTCCCACGTGTCTCTACTGAGGTTCTCAACAGAGACTAGCACATTAACTTCAGCTGAAGTCTCCTCAGTTGATGACTCTGATTTGATTTCCATTGGTTGTTCCAAACTGATAACAAACACACAGTTATCCATATAAAATATCTATAACAGTAATTCCTCAGTGAAATACTTCAGAAAAATAGTTTCAACTGCAGAAGCTTATTTTCTCTGCAGAAAGACAAAATATGTTAGTACTATGCTTTATTTCACCAGTTTTCCCTTTATCTTCCTTTGAAGCCATAAAAATCAATTACACTTTAATAATGTGGCTACACTCAGACATACATGCAAGACTTCGTATTTCATTCCTTTCCTGGAACTATTTTCAAGATTTTTACCCCAAGCAACAACTAAAAGAATTACCTTCTTATTTCTCCCTTCCCCTACAGCACATCTTTCCCATGATTTTACCTGCATGATGCAGCATTTGCAGTAGAGGCAATTACAGTCACGTTGTTGCTTGGTTGGCAGGAATTGGAATTTACATCTTGTGCTGATGGCCGGATGCTCAGTGTCCCATCTTCTCGGATGTAGAGTCCAGCACTTGACGGATTTGCAAAAGTGGAAATAAAAGGGCCAAGAGACTGAAAAGCTGCCTGACGAACCTGGTGTAGGAGAAAGACAACATTCAGGATTCGTGCAACTCCTGTAGAGCCAATGCTTAAAATAAAATTAGGTTTGAAGTTGTTTCTTACTACAACAGCTTCATTTTATACCAAAAATAACCAATTAACAAATAAGTGGCATCTATAAAAAGAATGTTGGAATATTAAACATGTATCTATAAACATGGTAAGGGTCTCAGTGCAGACTTCAAAGAACACATTTAACAAAAGCAACCTATTCTCTGAAGACTACACTTAGAATTTCTATCAATTTTCTTTTATAGTAACAAAAGAGGTAAAGTAAGTTAAAAATCTTTTTAGAGAAGCTTAAATTTTACTAGATTAGAGTCTTACCCTAGCAAATTTTGTGTGGAGAACTTACAGTGTGCCTCTGACTTGCTCACTATTTGTGTATGATCTGCCTGGGGGGACGCACCAGTGACAAAGTGAGTTACTTACCCATCTACAAGTGTCACTAATAAGACTGATGAAGAGTGGGGACAGTTTGCTCCTGCGGACCTCTGGGGATGTGGTGTAAGACACTGCCATAAAGCATTCAGCACAAGCTTTTCTCATGCCCCAAACACTGTCAGAACAAAGCTCAAAGAACTTGGGAATCTGCCAAAAATAAGCAAAACCAAGACAAATTAAAGACTAAGCAAGGACTGTAGTAACTTACTATCAATACTATACTATACACTATAACTGTACTATCTATATATCTCCTTTGGAACTGGAGACAATGAAAACTCACAGAACAGATGAGTGAGGACAGGTTAAAAGTAGTTTTTCCCTGTTTCTTCAGTTAATATATATTTCCCATTTACTTTTATTAGGGCTTTATGTATAACTACATGCACTGGAAAATATAATTTCAGGAAAAGTTAGCCATTTATAATTATAACTCGATTGTTCATCTAGTTCAGGGAAAAGAAAGAGTCAGTAGTTCAAAAGTATACATATGAGCCACCAATTATATTTAAAAACATTCTGAAAAACAAGAGCTGTTTATTTCTGCTCAATTCCAGTTCTGATATACAATTGCAATCAAGCCTTATACAAAACCATTTCAAAAATGCATCAACATGGATTACAAGACAAGACCTCATTATTCAACTTTTTGAACTGATAAATACATGTGTTGTAAATGGATTTGGATTTTTATTTTTTATTTTTTCCCAACATACCAGAAGTCTTTCTGTGGCTTCTTGCCCGACTGCATTACAAATGTCACCAAAATTAGCCGCACAAATCTGAAGAAAAAAAAGTCAATAACAACATTCTGGACTTTTCAAGTGCTTTAGTTTCATCGTGAACTTCACCACTTACACCCACTAACAACTGCACATTTGACTATTCAAATTTCAGCCATGTAACTACATCCTGTAACATTAGCTCACCCCAGATAAAGACTCGATAGAGCAGGCTTCTGTAAGCCACATGTCTTTGAAATCAATAGTGAAAAGTACTCTGCATTGTGAAGAGTTTCATCTGCTTCAGTAATAATTAAAAGGGCCCAACAAGCCTACTGGAAGTTTAATGACTTGGAACTTCAGCTGTCAAAAATAAAGCAGACTAAAACATGATATGAGGGTCAGGACTTAGGTGCACTGATAGAACTCTCTTTGCTGGCTTAAGCGCTTTGCTGAAGCAAAGTTTAACCAAGGTCTCAAGTTGGTGCCATTTACAGGGCAGTAACTTACAAATTCTATAATTAAGGCAGGATAGGACATTCATTCATGATGCAAAAGAAGTAGCTGAAATCTAAAATCAATTAACATGGGCCTCCATTAATGTCTGATTTATTTAATGTAAGTCAGAATTATAATGCTCTAAAACAGGTCACATTCCAACAACCACAGCTTACATTAGGGTCCAAACTGAAGTTCTAAGTGACCTTTAAATCTACTGAACTATTTTAAGACTTCATAGTATGAATTTCCTTTGTACTTGATCATGACTTAGAATAAATCTCACACTTCTGAGACTTCTCTGTTCAATAATATAGGATGAATCTCTCAAATATCTACTCCTTCTGAATTTCTGGTTTTGAAGAACTGACCATGGTGGTTTAAGTATTGGTTGTGAAAAACTATTAAATGGCCCCAGACTTGCTATTCCCAAAGGACTGTTACATATTTCTTTACTGAACTTCAGAAACTACAGCCATTCCAAAAACTGGAAAGCATTCTTCTAAGAATCTTTCAAATTTCGTCAGCAAAAGTTATAATTTAATTCTTCAAGTAGGCATTTGAATAACTACATATACACAAATTCTTTCAGTTGAAAATACACCAACCTTTCGGACTTGAAACAATTTCCCATCACTACAAAGTTCACAAAAACGAGGAAGTAGCAAGTGCTCAACTGTTGTTCTGCTCAGCATAGAAGCCATTTTACAGATTATCTGAAATGAAGAAGAGAATATGAGGAAGGACAAGAAAATTAGAAAGCTTATAAGCAAAGTCCCAAACTGCTCCTAAAAATTACTTGTGTTTTTTAAATCTCTCAATATAAGGTATCAAGTCCTCACCTTGCCCAAATCCTTTGAGAATTTGTTTTTCCAACAGTGTTCAACGTTACAAATAACTAATAAACTTACAGATTCAAGATCTAACAGCTTAACAGACAAGCTGTGGTTCCAGCTTCAACTATATCACTACAGCACTTCTGCAATTTGCAACTGAGCAAATTATAATAAACAGAGAAATACAACAAACTGCAATAGTGATGGCATAGAAAGTTTAGGTTCCATGATTACTGTAGAGCTCTTAGGCTTATTAAAGTACTGCACAAAAGCTGTCACAAATACATTCCAAAAGGGCTTTATAACAACACTGATAAAAAAAATAGAAAAAAAAGCAATTAAAGAAAAGCCTAACAAGTAAAGATACAAGCTTTCTTTCAAGTTCACTCACATTCACAGCTTCCACTTTATACTCATCATCACTGTCAGGAGCAGAGAGGTCCAACAGAATTGGACACACTTTGTTTTCAATGTCACTCTGAGAAACAAGATCTTGTTCCAAAAGTACAAGCAGTGCTTCTTGACCTGCCTTTCTAACCTGTTAATGTGAACAAACAGAAGTCTACAGCTGTAAAAACAACATTTACTGATGTGAGAGCTACAAGAGGTATGCTTCTGTAGAATACAAAGGTACAAGGTTAAAGAAAGAGGAAAAAAAAACAAACCAAAAGTTAAAAGTTGTTTTTTTAAAAAAAAAAGTTGAGCACTATAATTAATTAGTAATAAATATTAAATGTTAATCTAATTGTTAGATGCCCTTGCATCAAATTGTGAGGAGAAGCCAAAATCTTAAGTGTAAGTCAGAATTCAGAAGCCATGACTCCAGTAACACAATGTCAATATGCCATTAGGTAAATCCTGCAAGTTCCCCACTAAGGGAAGTAGGAAAAAATGCATATATTCAGACTTCCATAGTAAATTGTGCTGCATTCAATAAATACAAAGTGCTACAGAAGAACTGGATATCAATTAACAGGGAATTTCTTATTGCCTTTTTTCTCGTGCTTCAGGATTACCAAACCACATCAAAATTTCCAGATATTTAACTCACACAGCCTGTTTTTCCTACCTGATTGTTCACATCTGTCAGATATCTCACCACTATGGGCATCAGGTATTCAAAAAACGCTGTTGGGAATTTTGGTCGACTTTCTTGCAGAAAAATGGCAATTGGAGGTATTTGTTCCATCAGCTCTGTACGTACAGTCGGCTCTACCAATTAAAAAAAGTAAAAACTAAATCAGGAAATTCAAAATTAAAAACCTTAAGAAAAAGGCAGGATTTTATTTTGGTTTAACGTTTACAAAATGGACTAAAATGAAAAGACTCAAAACATACAGAAATGTTACCACTGAGATTGCTGGTTTCTGAAGGAAATAAATAGAATAACCTCACAACACATCACCATGGTACAGAATTACAAAAATTAAAATAAATACATTCAAACCTGCATCTTCAGAGAGCCTGACCACAATTTCCATTACAGTCAGGAAATCTTCCTCATTATTGCTGAAATCTCGAAAGACATCCAAAAGACCTCTGGCAATAATCTGCCTGTGAAGAGACAACATATTAATCGCCTTAGCATCTTGTCAACAACATGGGTGGAATATGGCAGGATCTTAGCAAAACCAGATGGAAACCCTAAAACACAAGACCAAGATCTACTCCGATTATTCAGACATACAAGGTACACAATTTTGCCAGGCTCCAACAAAACAAAGATGGAGTCCAAGACATTAAACGACCAACAGATTAAACTACCTTTTATGGAAAGTATTTTGTAACAGCTTGTTTTTCAAACAAATGTTCAATTTAGCAAAATAATGAAAGAAGTAGTGAACCCCTGACATCCACTAGTAGACTCAGGCTGCCATCCAGCAGAACTGTTGAATCCTTACCTGTTAAATACATTTTCACTGAAGGCATATTTTTCTAAACGAGCCAGTGGGGTCAAATTGTCCTGTCCTGGAATGTCTAAGAATGCTGTTATCCTCATGCTATCACAGTCTGGTCCATAATCTTCAAATCCAACTTGAAAGACAAGTATAACAGAACAACAAAACAAAGCAATTTTAAAAATCACACAAAAGTCAGCAAGAGATGCTGAATACAAAATATCCTACACCAACACTTTTTTCAGAACTATCCTTCAAAGCAAAACTGTGCATCACTGAAAACTGCTTACAAAAATCTCTATGCTGTGCCTAATTATGTGCAGAGCAACACTTGTGTACAGAGCTGTAAAGTCAAGCCTTGAAGTGCAGTCTATTTCAGCTGTCATAATATCTTTCCCTTTTAACATTTCACATTGCAACTTGAGTGAGCTAACTACGTGCATGTTAAAGAGGGCTCAGGTGAAAGAATTACGTGCCACCAACAGACAAATTCAGAATAAGAATCAGTCCCATTAAGAAAAATGGCAATTTTTGCAATGACAAAATCCCAAACCATATTGCTTTGAACCCACAAACTCTTGTCTGCTTCAAAGCTACCGAGGCTCCTTTTTCTCACTGAAGCCATGGGTCTCACTCATCTACATCACACTGGTAGCCTAGAAAACACCTCAACTTCACCTCATTTCTAAGGGAGACTTTTACTGCAGACATTATTAACTACAGAGTTTCTCTCATTTCATATAGAAACACATACAGCAATCGAAGTGGCAGAAAATACTGCACTGGAGTAGCTGATATTTCTCAGTTTAAAACTTTCCCAGCAAAGCACGCTTCTGAATTATTTGGACTTTGTTCACACTAATAACAGCAAGTGTGATACTCCTTAAGCACAAATCATGCCACTACTGCTTCTCAGATGCAAGGTCTCAGAACAGCACGTGTGCTAGCAGTGACAAGCACTGTAAAACAGAAGCCAGTTCCTGACTTGGCAAGACATTATATTAGGTATTTAGATTGGTAAAGAAAACACAAAACTGGTAATAATTCGTAAGCACAATGACAAGCCAAATGGTCTGTGTTTGAAACTGCCTATAAAAAAAAATCCAGGCGCTCCAGGCTGCCTCCATAGGCAGAGACCTCCTGTCTGCAGGGAGGGGAAGTTTAAAAAAAACCAAACAACACAACAACTCCCAAAAGTACCACCAAAATATAAAGCAAACCATTGGCTAAACAAATAAACAAACCAGACACAGTTTCATTTATAGCATCAATTTCTCCTGCTTACAAAAAGGGGAAGAACAGGACATACTTAGCAGATTAACAGATATGCACGTGAAGACCTACATAACCACCCCTTCAGTATTCTGGTTAAATAAAAAACTGAAGTATTTCCAAATACATCATCCCAGACTGTATAAAGCTTTTGCACACCCTAAAGAGAAGTTGTTATTATTTCATAATACTCTCTCAAATTGCCAGGAGGTTAAATGGTGCATATACAGAATCACAGGGTTCCCGACACAACAATTTCTTCAGCACTGCAGTGGCTGTACCTTAATCAGTATAATGAAGTTTCAACTCTATCCATCCTTTACCACTGGTTTTCTGTCACCAACGCTTCTCTAAAGAACCCCTTAATCTGAGACCAGGTGCGATGGACTTTGGCTCTAAACTGCATCAATATCCACTACAAATCTGTATACAAATGATAATCTGTTACTCAGGGGTACTAAGCCTCGGCTTTTTTCCTGCAAGGAGAAAGTCCAATTTTATACATATGACTGATTTCCCATTATTTAATACTCAGGTTTCACTTTACATGCTTAAATGGACTGAATCTATAGAAGACATTGCTTTCAAACTCACAGAAGACATCCATTACTTTGACTAGGAAATGGTTTCCTTGTATCAGACGCAAACTGAAGCCAAAACATTCTCCACAGAAATACAGGTCATTTAAAAAAGAAAAAAAAAAAAAAAAAGGAATTATTTGGACATACTCGGGGCAAAACATTACGCTGCAGTCCTCTGGGGAACAAAAGAATAAAACAAACAGACTGGATTTCTGAAGGCATCATTTCTAAGGAACCTATCTGAATTTTAAGACAGAGCAACTCTACTTGTTGGAGACAAGCTCCCACCAACAGCTCAACGGAACTCAAAAAGACGACAACTGTGGGTTTAGACCAATTGTTCCCACTTAAAATGTATACAGACAAAGAGAACCCACAGCTACCTGACCAGAAGCACGTGCTACTCAGTCTTATACTCGTTCTTATGGCAGCCTTAGTTTCATTCAAGGGGCCATTATTATTTCTAAGAGCATGTAAACAACAACCATGAAGTTGTCAGGTTCAAATCACTTATTTGCACAAGTGTAGACAGTTTACACTACACAGAGCTAATAGGGATTGATCTATCCACATGCTGGGATCCCTCCAAGCTCGTCTGAAGGTACCAGCACTTCCTGCTTCAAAGCAAACCCACTGTATGACTGAGGGCTGTCAGGAAGCTACAGGCTGTAGGAGAGGATGCACATTTCCTTTTGGAGATTGTAACTCTTTCCCATCTCATAAACCCATTTCCGCCCATCCCCACGCCTGCACGATTACAGCATTACATGTTTGAAGTGCACACAGACTGAGCACTCTTGCACTAGCTGATTTTTGAGGCTAGCCACCTGCTGTGCAAGGATCCACTGAGGCTTGAAAACAACACAAACAATAATAATGAAAACCCAACACACTTGCCATTAACTTCATCTAGTTCCCACTTGTTACTGAACTACAGAGCAACTCAAAAATGAATGCACTCAGCAGCCCATTTTGCTATTGGCCCCTTCATACATTTTGAGCAGAATTCCTACCAAGTCAAATGATAGTGAAACAAATCTCTATAGCCTGACCATAATGCTACACCTAGGATTAGCTTTACTAGTTGAGCAGTTTTATTATTCATTTAAATTGGCTAAGTACACATTAGTGCTTCTAGGACCTGAGGGAAAACAGAGTAAACCACTTTTACTAAGGATGAAGAGAGTTAAATACTCGAAATTTTTGCATGCACTCTCAATACCCGGAACAGTCACAGCAGAACCCATTTCCACTTCTCTCACAACTTTTTTTCCCATAAAGGAAGCAGCTATAGATAGCTCCAAGTTTTAGACTACAGGGTAGCAGTAAATAAATGGAAAAAAATAAGGTGGTACTTCTAACGTATATAATATTTGCTCACAGGTGAATGAAGTATTTATTCAGCACTTTCTTTCCAGTGAAACAAAAAAACTTCAAATATGCTCAGCTACAAACAAGAACTTCTGGTCAGCCCTGAGGTGGTCAGACAGATGGATATGATGGTCTCTACAGGTCCCTCCCAACTGAACTACCTAAGCCTATCCCACCTGTTGGAAGAACCATATATACATATGTATGTAAAGGAAACTAATGGAGAATGAATGCCTAACTCCAGGACAAACCCACAGAACGCTATGAGATATTTGCACTTATTTCTGCTGTTTGTGCTTTACGCTCAGCAAACAGAACTCAGATGACACACTAGTATCTTTGTTTTATTGCAGACAGAAAAAAAGAGAAATGGAACTGGGAACAATTCAATGATGGGATTCAATTCAATTGATGCAATCAATTCACATAGCTGAGCATTTGTTAGCACTATGAAAAGGATTTTTGTTTGCTTTTTTTTTTTTTTTTTTAATTAGAGTAGAAAGAATCGAATATTTCTAAGTCTTAAATAAGGCGCTGTTGCAGCTCTGGCTATTAGAGAAACTCAGGTGAGACTGATTCTGCTCTACAGAACAGATGAAACACATCATCTAATATCTTTCTCATCAAAATCCTGCTCAAAACTCGCATGCTTTGTCATTTAAGGTCTTGGTGTGGCCTTCTTTCATTTACTGACTGCAGTAACCAGCAACCTCCAGTACCTACTAATAACAACTCCTTATAGCACTAACAAGGCTCCAAATCCTTACGTACTAAAAAACCCATGTACTACAAGTATTACCCTCCAAGGTTTCCTCATTTCTAATTATAATTTACAATTCAATAAGACTCACACCGTTACAATTTAAGTGTCTGCACAAATATCAAAGACATTCTGTAATACACTTACAGATACAAACACAAAACAAAATGAGCTATCTTGCATACAGTTAATCCCAACATTTTCTAAATATTATCAAAATACAAATGAACACTTTTTGTCCTACTACCCAAAAGGGTGAAGCCTCAAGCACTGAAAGCAAAACCAGTTAGCAGCACCAGCTAATGACGTTCCATAGGAAGACCCCCTCCCTGCCTGCAGAGGCCACATCCCTGCACACCTTGCCAGGGGACACTTAGCCTCTTTAACACCCCACAGAATGGCCAGGGTTGGAAGGGACCTCAAGGATCATGAAGCCCCAACCCCCCTGCGACATGCAGGGCCACCACCCTCCACATTTAATACCAGACCAGGCTGCCCAGGGCCTCATCCAATCTGGCCTTGAACACCTCCAGGGACGAGGCATCCACAGCCCCTCTGGGCAGCCTGTTCCAGCTGTGTTCTCACCACTCTCTCTGTAAAGAACTTAAATGTTCTGTACCCAATGTTTCTCCTGCTGTTCCTCAAAATCACCTTCTTTAAACAGGGTTTAAACACTAATGATAAGATTCAGGAAAAGTTATTCTGTAATTATCCTTCTGCTGTACATTTTCCAGCACTGCTACACAATAAAATTCACATGCTAAACAAATCAGTGCACAAACAAAACAAATTCTGCTTCCGTTTTCTTTTTTTTTTTTTTAATGGAAAACTCAACACAGCATCCCAACCGCCCTATGTGCCAGCCGCTTTCTAGTTCAAACCAGCAGCAGCCGAAGCCTTATCTCCTGAGACACAGCTATCTCCAGGCTGCCCCGCACTCCTACAGCTCTGACCCCACGACACAACTCCGGACCGGGGGCTGCAGCCTCGTCTGGCACCCAAGGAAGGGCACTTCACCTAAACACACGGGCTCGTGTCGGCTAAGAGCAGCACCGAGGCGGATTTACTTTCACGCCCTGCCCCAGCAGCGCACACAGTAACGAAGTCTGCGCTTCGGAGATGCTCCAAAAACAAAACGTAGCGCCTTTAGCAAAGCTCTCAGAGGCCTCACCCATCGGAATTAGTACAGCAAAAATCCCCCCAGACGGCCCCGGCCAACTTTCAGCCACAACAACAGCACAGTCAATCCTTTAAGCCGCCCCCGGCCCCCCCCCCCCGCCTCGCAGCTCGGCGGTCCCGACCCGTCGCCCCTCAGCACGGCGACGAGAGCGACGCGTGCCGCCCCGCCGGCACGGCGATCCCTCGGAAGGCCCGCGAGCCGTCAGACCGCCCGAAAGCCGTCCGGGGGTAAAAACGGAGAGGTGAAAAGAGCGCGACAGCGGGGCCGTGGGGCGGGGGAGGGCCTGAGCGGGGAGGCAGAAAAATAAAAAACGGTTACTCACAATCATCTAAGTCATCCTGCAAATCCACAAAATACAAAGGGATCCCTACGAACAAAAACAAAAGAGACACCGAGGGGTTGGTTCGGGGGGCGGCGGTGAGGACGGTCCGTGGCAGCGCTGTCTGGTGCCGCCCCCCGCCCGCGCCCACTTACCGGCCATCTTGGATCGGACATGGGCGAGGAGGAGGAGGAGGACGGGAGCGCGCGGGGAGGAGCCGCCCGCACTTCCTGCCCTCGGTTCAGCCTCCAAACGCGACCGGTTTAACAGCCGGCCGCTCCCCGCCGGCGGATCGCCCCTCGACGGCCGCCGTCCCTTCCTCTGAGGGAGGAAAGCTGCGGGCGGCGGCGGCCGCGCTGGGGGGTGTGGTCAGGTGACTCCGGCGGCCGCCCAAGATGGCGTCGGGTCCGCGGCGCCTGAGGAGAGAGACGCGTTGGTAGCGGGAGGCGGCGGCGGAGCTCCCGGTGCTCGGCTGTCCGCGTCCCTCGGGCCTCGCGCGTGCGGCGAGGAGGGCTATGAGCGTTCTGGGCCGCGTCTCTGGCGCTCGTTGAAGGTGCAGCCTGCCCGGCCATGGCTCTGAGGGAGCTGAAAGTTTGTCTGCTGGGGGTGAGTGCTCCGCGCGGGACACGGCGGGCGAGCGGGAGAGAGGGAGGCGGCCGTCCACCCTGCGCCCTTCGCTGCGGAGATCGCCGGGCTCGGCCTTCCGGCGGCTCCGACAACCGGGCCTGCCCTGCCGAGCGCTGGGCCGCGGCCCCGCCGGAGTCGGGGCTGATCCCGGTCCCGACCGTCCGGCCCCGGCAGCGGAGGGCGGGGAGCCGTGCTGAGGGACGGGGCTCCTGACGGGACGATGCCGTTGCTGTGTTCCAGCGTTATCGCTTGAAAAGGAGTGGACGGGAGGCCCGGGCAGCTGGTGGACGCTTTCACGCTTCCCAGGCACGCTGCTTCGGGCTTGGAGGTCGCAAATATCTAAAATCAAACTTGAAAGAGAGGGAGGGAAGCAGAACTATATTTGTTTAACGGTATTTGGCTTCTGAAAGTGCATTAAGCACTAGCAATGGGGAAGGAGGAGACTTGGAGCAAAGTGACGTCGAAGTTTCAAAATCTCTGGAAGAAGCCAAGTGCTGCCGGGCTGCGGAGCTGCTGTGGGAAGCAGGGCAGTGCCCTGAGCCTCGGCCCTGTGCTGGCGGCATTGCAGGCAGTGCTCTCAGGACTCCCAGATGGCCTCTCTGCCCTTCAGAGAGAAATCTGTATGTTTCTGTGCTCCGTGTGATGTAAGACAACCTGGGGCGATGCAGAGTTCCTGTCTGCTCTGTGTTCCCCCTGTCCTGTGTTTCCTCATCTTAGAAGAGAAGCAGCTAAGAAAAATGATTCCCGAACTCTAAGAGCCAGGAGCTGTGTCTCCTTTTCTCTTTTAATATTTGCGTTGTTCTTGAGATTGCAAATATTATGAAGTCCAGAACCAAGGTCATACACCATTGCCGATAGGAGGGCAATTTAAGAACATGTATGAGTAGAACTTCATTTTCAGTGAAGTGTCTTTGTTTGTTTGTTTCCTTAATGCTTTGTTGATTCTGGACATGCAAAGCAAAATGCTTGTTGTTACCTGCCTGGATAAATGACCATTTGGGATGTCCAGCTGCTATTGGGAATGGTTTTGTGCATCATTTCACTCCTAGATATGCCTACTATTACTTTTTTCTTTTTCTTTTTTTTTTTTTTTTATACAATCAAGTTGGTGGTACAAATACAAATGTCATGTGAAATTTTTATGTCGTATTTTCTCTTCCGTTTTCAACCCTGTAAAGTTGTATTTGAAACATGTCTCAGGTGTGCGTCATACAAGACATCTCAGGCCTTTCATTAAGAAGGGTGGGACGGCATTAGTCAGAAGTTGAAATGTGTGTGTCACATTTGTATAATTTCACATGCTTGATTGGTTTACAAAGGTGGAGTACTAAATTCAGTTTCTGTATATGCTGCTAAATGTGTTAGAAGGTCTTTCTGTGCTCTAATTCATACGTGGTTTGTATACACCTGGGGTAAGGTTGAGTGACTGATAAATAAGGAATACAGATTTTTATACTCCTTGATAACAGTTTTATTTAGGAAGTTGTAACTTACAAGAAATGTTTCATTTTTCTAGTTAACAAAGAAAATAATACTTTCAATACTACAAAGAAGAGAAAATGAAATATTTGTGAACCTCTAACTTCACTGAGCTTCTCTGCAGGAATGTGTTATTCCTACAAAATATTGTAAGATGGGAGGACAAAAAGAATTGTTTACGGCAAGTTTTATCTCTTTCATGTTTCTGTTCTTTTTTAGGACACTGGTGTGGGCAAATCAAGTATCGTGTGGAGATTTGTGGAAGATAGCTTTGATCCCAACATCAACCCAACAATAGGGTAAGAAACTAAATGAAATTTTCATCTGTAAGATCTGGGCCCGCGTTGTGTTGCTAGTGTCAGCTAATAAAATCGTGTTAGGAGTATTTTACTTCATGTGTTTCTGCTAGATGAACAATGTGTTTCTCAAATGCTATTCTTAAATTTCGAAGTCTGATTATAATGCAACTGTGACCTTCTTTTTTTGAATCAATTACAATATCAAGTCTCCAAGGCTTTTGCGGATATTAATATATTAAATCAGGTTATAGTTCTTCTCATTAATTCAGTCTGATGTTATACATTGATATGCTATATCTATTCTCTTAAGTAACTGAAGAAATTGCTAGTGCAGATGCTATTACAGCTAAGGATTTTTTTACAGGTAAGCCTCAGAGGAGCGATGATGCCTACCTCAGATCTTCAAATAGATAAGAGGGAGGACATCAGGAATTCCTGGTGTGGTTGAAAGTTTTTCTGATGATTTTTTGCCTTTTTTTTTAATTTATTTTTATTCTCAAAATATCTTATGAGCTGCTTTGCTCAGAAGCAATTCTTTACTTACAGGAGGACATGACTTGATGCTGAGAAGTGTGGGGGGCATTGCATCTTCCTGTCTCAGGTGCCACACAGCCTCCACTACAGCTTTGATCAAAAAGATTCTGCTGATTAAATGTCAGCTACATCTCATCCTGTCCTTCTAAAGAATGTGGTTTCCTTGATCTTTCTCTCTTTTGCTCTCTTCCCTGCTGCTCTCCTCTTCCTGTTTTTTCAGCATAAATACTGGTATCAAACTGCAAGATGTTCTATAGGAATTATGTTTTTATTTCAATTTTCCTGTTAACAAAGGTAGCCGTTAAGATAGATTGCTAGATTATTTTGTTATGCTTTCAAGGACTGAACATTCTTGGCTCTCAGGCTAGCTACAAGAATATTCTTTTTTTGGAAGACAGTGAAACTGCAGTGGGGATAGTAGCTGTAGTGCTGTTTGCTTAAGCCAAGGGCCAACCTGTTCTAAACGTTTAAGTTTAGTGTGTGCAGAAAGTTAAGGCCTACTGCTCACAGTGACATAGCTGCAAGCAAAGCTTCTTGTTGAGACACTACTGAAAGATCAGTTTATTTTTTGTATTCTGTGAGGTTTTCTGAGAAATTGGGCACCTGATTTCATTCCTGATACTTTTAGAAACAAAAATAAAAACATTTTGTTATGGTTTAGTCTGCTAAATAGCTGACTAATATGGATGGTATCTACAGAGACCTAAAGTGGTCAGTCATGCTCACACACACAGATCCTGTTTGTTTGGATGCTGTGGTTTTTTCATTGTTCTTGATTTTTAATTTAAATAATAATAATAAATCTACTTAACTAGTAGGTGTTCAGGTGTGGTAACAGACTCTGCAAAGATGGGGAGTGCTTATTTATTTTTGTGGGATGCTCTGTTCTGTAGTGAGATGTGTGTGACCACACATTTAAGTTGCCTGAGTTAAACCTTGGAGTAACCTAGAGTGGATTTGCGTTCTCCTCCATTTATCTCTCAAATTATTCTGAAAAACCAACTGTGCTGGTTTAGGCCCCACGTATCTGCAAGACTGTGTAAAGCTGCAGAGCTAAGATCTGTGTGATCTGCATTGCTTTTGTTGTGACAGCAGAACTCTTTGCATTCTGGAGAAAGCTTAGGAGAGTGTTTTTCATTGGATCATTAGTTTTATTTTGTTTCTCCTGAAGAGAAGGCCTGGGAATACCTTGTGGTACTTTTGGAAAGTGCTCACCATTGTGGTGATGAGGATACTTTGCAGGATTTTGTTTCCTTTCATTGATTTAGTGACAGTTACAGGATTCCTGTGGTTTTCTGAAGTGACAGGCTGAAAATCTGCGTCTTTTGGTGATCTGGATAAATTAAATGGTCCAAGGACTTGGTGTTTTAGTACTTTGCAGTAGTGATACAACTAATCAAAACTTCCCATATGCCAGATAGTGTGAAGTTGAAAAAATGAATTATTGGATCTTTTGCTAGACCATGCTTTTATTTCCTAATTGAGACAAGGGGGTAGAAAGAATAAAGTGAGGACTGGAGAGGAGTTTTAGAGCATCTTGCAAAGCTAAAGGTGAGAACAAAGCAATGTTTCCTCCGGGGTATTTGAGTGCATGAGATATGATCTTATGTTTCCTGTCCTAGTTCCACTCTTCTAAGAATATGAGCAATCATACTTCACCATGATTAATTCAAATTTGAGTGTGGGCAGCCTGTAGAAACCCTGTTAGAATTTTGGAACTTCTGTGTTGTCAGTGCTGGGGGCACTTCATGCTGCTGCTGCAGGATCTTGCATTGCTCTCTGTATCCTTACATAGGCACTCTGAATGAGTGTAGTACAGGTGTTCATGTAGTTATGGTGCTTGCTGAGAGAAGCAGCTAGGAAATCTGGAGGGATACTGCTGCTTTTCTTAGAATAACTCAAGGTTAACTCTAGTTTGGATGCTCCCAGAGCAGTTTGTCTTTGAGTTGCACTCTCCTGCTCATGCTTTCTCACTTGCTTCTGTCACGCTTCTCAGAGAATTTCAGGTGGAGCTGAGCCTCTGTAGTCAGCTACCATTTGGGCATGTTGAACTGTGATGTGAAGTATGGCCGTTCAATTCAAATTGAACGCACTGGCATGGTTTGGTTTGTAGAACCAGAGAAGTTGTCAGTGAGTGTCTAATTCAGGAAGGGATGCTGAATTTCCAGCAGTCTTAAAGAAACCAAAGTCTTTTGCACTTTACAGCAGATGTTCCTATCATTTTCTTTACCTTTACTCATTGCTAAAATAAATCTAGCTTATTCTACTTAAATAAATTGTAGTTAGATCCTTTCTTGGTAGGGATGCTGCAGTCATATATTTAGCTTCTTAAAATAACAATGAACTTTGGACAATGACATGCTTTTTGGCAAACTATCTGAGCTTAAGGAAATGGGAGAAGGTTACCTCTTAACAGAGGGAAGCATTGTGTAATTGCTCCCCTTTATTTTAAGCATGCATAATAATTTTGTCCTCCTGTAACAGTGAGACATGCTGGAAGATACCAATTCTATTCACTACAAAATTGTAATGGGCACTAAAGCTTCATGCCCTGGTAAAATGTAGGGCAAGAGAAACTGAAATTTGGAGTCTTAGATACTGACTTTTAATGTTGTCATGCTAATGACTCTTGCTTTCTGCTTTGAATTTACACAGTTTAATACAGTTTAAGAAGCTCTAGCAAAGGATGCCTCCAGGTTACTATCTACCATCCTGTCCAAAACTGTCAGTAGCACGTTTGGAAATCTGCAATATCTTGAGTGATGAAAATTAAGTATATAAAAGCTGTTTAAGATCATAAGGTATGATCTCATATGCTTAAAGTAATCATGGCATCTAGAGATCCTTGGCTATTTGCATTCAGTGTGTTGTTTTTCTAATAAAAAATGGCTACAGGTTACAGACTCAGCAAAGAACTTTCTCTTTTAAAATATCAGATCTTAGAGTTTCCTCTATTGAGATATACACTGATTCACATTAAACAGATCAAGCAAAACACAGAAGCAGTTCAAAATGTTACTGTAATACCCTGGAAGCTGGGGGCAGGGGCATTTGAAGAAGAGAATTTTCGTTTGTCTTCTAGATCTGCAAGAGCCTCTGCAGGCTGAGATATAATGACAGGCAGGTTATGGGAGCTGTACAGGTTGGAGACAGCGAGTGAGTTACTATTGATGTCTGTCCCCTTAACACCTACAAATGGCAATAAGACTCTCCTGTGCTGTCCTCCCAAGTGTGGAATGATGAAGAATTCATTTGAATTTTAGTACCGAGATGTTAAAGAAAAAAAAAAAAAGCTGATGCCAAGGGTGAGGCTTTGATCTCTTACCCTCCAAAAGGATCCTGTACACGTTCAGATAATCCGTGGTAACAACTCCTCTTTTAAGAAAACAGCTGACCTTTCTGACTTTTTTTTCTTGGTCATCATACATCCTTTATTTTTCCCAAAAGGCTTACAGCCTGCATTCTTGTTTCTTCTGGTTTGTTAGTTGAATTTCGTCCTTTGAATAGGGCCTTTTGCCTCAGTTTCAATATTTATATATGAAAATTGTAATCAGTTGCATCTAGGGAGGAAAAGCAATTTAATTGAAATAGAAACCTGTTTAACAGTTCGTGGCAGTCGTGTTCTAAGATGATGTTTTGGCATATTTTCCAGAGCCTCATTTATGACCAAGACTGTACAGTATCAAAATGAGCTGCATAAATTCCTCATTTGGGATACAGCTGGACAGGAACGGGTAAGTAGCATCAGTATCTTTCATCCTGTCTGCATATACCGTTCTGACTTTGTGATGTTTTTCAACCCTACCCGAGCCCAAACCACAAAGCAGGGGAAAGAAATAATCTTGTAAAGGCTTGGTTATTTTCATGCAGTCATTTGACCTTCTGGATTCCTGGTGAAACTGACTTGCTGGATTTTTAATGTGGTAACACACTTGATGTCTCGAAAGTCATTCTAGTATATTTGTATTGCTTTCAGAACTCTGGATTCCGAATGACTACTGATTTCCTCCCAGCAGCATGATATAAAACCAACTTTCATCATCAGGGATGTGTTGTGTGTGTATGCATGTTATCAAAAATGTCCCAGTCTTTCTATTTGCAGCAGTCAGTCAGCATCTACTGTTAATGGCATGCCTGATGTGAACACCAGAGCTCATTCTGAAATGGCAGTGTTTGAATGTGAGTCTTCTAAGCAATGAAATGAGACTTTTGAGAGAGTGGTACTCTTAAAAAAAAATAATAATAATAATAAGTCTTACAAATGTGCCTGCAACAACTTGGCAGGAAGCATCCATTACGTATTAGCATTCCATCCTGTTTGGATTCAGCATGCTACAATCTGAGGAAGCTCTCTGTGCATGCCCAGTACGTTCTGTGTCTTTGTTTTTAGACCAAGTGACATCTCTTTGGTTTTCTTCTGTTCAAGTTGTGTGGTGTTACTGTTGTTGGTTTTGTTTGTTTTTTGTTTTAATCAAAAAAGGAAGGATGACTTACCCTGGCTTCTGATCTGAGTTCTGTGGTATCTCTAAGGGCTATTCCACGCCACAGAGAAATTTCTGTGCAGCCCACATACTTCCAAGGAAGCCAGTACTGTCACTTACTGCAGGTCACAGCCGATCTTTATACATGCCTTGTGCTGAAACCTGCTGCATGGTTTTCTTGCCGTGCAGCACATCTGACAGTGCATCTTGGAAAGAATCCCATTTGTGGTGGTCTGGAACAGCAAGAACGTCCAAACCATTCAAGAATTGCAATCTCTAAATGATACTTATAAACACAATTCCTAATCCTGGCTTTTGGGGGAGTGCTTGCTATTTTCTACTTCTAAACCCCATTAGCAGACTAGATAGGGCAGCCCCTTGTTCTACATGGTTTCAGGGAGTGGCAAGCTAGCATTGCTCTGTGCTGGAGATGTGCACTCGTTCACTGGACGTACAGCTGCATGCCTGTGCCGTTTTTGTTCTCTCGTTTCTTCTGCCCTGAGTAAAGTTGGACGAAGGCTATTTAAAGGATTTAGGATTCTTATATTTGTGCCTAACTGTAGAAATTACATCTTAGTTCTGTCAAAATGCGAATCAGTCAGGATGGCAAGCTGCAGTCTTTGAAAAAACAGCAAAAGGAAAATGCAGTGTTCCTGTTAACATCTGTTTTGTTAATGTATTTTATCTGCTGACTGCTCTTAAGTGGAAAAATGTATCTAAGTGTTAGCAGGCAGGAAATGAGAGTACTACAAAATCAGTGAGTGAAAGTTGGTTTGTTCCCAAGGTAAATAGTCAAATAATCAAAAAGCCAAGTTGCAACCAGTCCAAGTGGTGGTTTACCAAATATGTTTCCCTTTACATTTTAGTATTTGTGGAGGGGAGGGATTATGCCCCAATGTGAACTGAATGTCTGCCTGTGTTTCCCTTTCCCATTATTAAATATTTTTCTATTCTGAACTTTGTGTTCAAAATACTGTTTTCAAAACAGAATTTGAGAACCAAATGTAAATGGTCTGGAATTCTCCTTTATACCAAAACTTTCATGATTTATAATATTGCTCTCAGTTGAACTGTGCTAAGCAAAAGGAAATTGATGTTTTATAAGAACCATAGGCCTTCATGAAAATCTGTGTTCTATTCATGATTTTTTTCCCTGCTAACAAGATGCACAGAAGACCAGAGTTCATATGGTTACATCAGAACTGCACGTGTAGCTTATTCTGCTTCCATGAGAGTTCTGTTTCTTCGAGTAGTTGTCTGGTTCTTTTTTTAATGAGCAGAATATCACACTGGGTATTTAGGAAGTTGAGGAAAGATATTCAATCATGTACCCCCCTTTTTTTGTGTTTTCTTGCTGTGATGGATTCAGAACATTATGTGAAGGTACAGACCTGGTTTATAGCCTGCAAATTCACAACCAGCTGAATATATCTTACATAGATTTAATCTTGAATATTGCAATAACATTATTGTAGGCTTTTATTATCCAAAATGTTCCTTAAATGTCTGTTTGCAGTGGATCACACAGCTTTGTGTTTTTGCCATTTTTAGTTCTAAATGTGCTTCAATTTTCCGAGTTTTGAGGAAAAACTTGAGCAAAATCCCTAAAGCCTGAAGTTAAAAATGCTCTTTTCTTAACCTAGCATTTAATGAGTGGCATGACTTAACCGCTTTTCAGCAAGGCTGGAGATTGCCACGATCCTCTGGACAGCTCAGATCAGCAGATATCAGTACACTAGCTTTCTTGAATTACTTTTTCCAAAAGCACTGGCAAGAATAAAAAAGTCCAATTTTGATTTTGTTCCACTCAAAGTTGAGTGTATATCCTGTGGGTTTGTCTGTTTATAACTGGCCTACTAAAGGAGAGATTTTCGTTCAGTCAAAATCAAGTTGGGCTGCTTGCTTTTTATGGTAGGTGTGCTGCTGATCCCCAAGCTATTGATTGGTTGGCCTTCATATAATAGTGCTTTTATGGAAGCTTACATGTTCTGTTGTGCAGGTTCTCTGCAAAGAAAAGCTTTGTGCTAATGTTAAATTTTAAAATAATTTTCTCTCATTTTAATATTAAGAAGCAAATTCAGGAGATCAGTGAAAAATCAGATTCATAATATATTATTTTTTTTCTAGTTTCGTGCTTTAGCCCCAATGTACTACAGAGGGTCAGCAGCTGCCATTATAGTTTATGACATCACAAAAGAGGTAAGAAATTCAATAAATTCCATTGTTTTTTTACTCAGCATTACCAGTTCTTCTTTTCATGTTATGAAGCAGTTCTGGCTCCTAATTAATTCTGTTTTTTTCCTGCCACATCAGGAAACTTTCTCAACATTAAAGAACTGGGTTAAAGAGCTTCGACAACATGGACCTCCAAACATTGTTGTAGCTATTGCAGGAAATAAATGTGATCTTAACGACGTAAGGTAAATAATTGGTGACAGTTTGGAGCCTTCCTTTCAGAGACAAGCTAATAGTGCTAAAGATGCTATTTTTAAGATTTCAAAGCTGGTAAAAGATTTAGAGCAATTTAAGCTTTTTTTTTTTTTTTTTTTTTTTTTTTTTTGCACTGCCATTTTAGTTTCATATGGAGGCTGAGCTATTCCCACTGCCAGAAAACTTGGTTAGTTTGCCTTTGTTTTTCTTGCCCACATCCTTCTCTTTGTTGGTGTGAGTACATGTGTGATTTAGCAGTAAATCAGACTGTAAAATTGATCTACATTAAAACAAACCAATTTTAAAAAGGAAAACTTATCCATGTGTATTTATCTCACTCACGACATGATAACTTGCTAGCATGGCAGAGGAGGGGCAGCAGGGTTACGAATGAGAAGTTTACAGGGAGACAGGATTACCTTTCTGGTGGCAGTGCCAAGTTACACAAGCTTAAAACTGCCTATGAAACTACAGTGTAATACAAGCTGTTTACCTCCTTTTATAAGAAGTACTCCTGTCAATCTGTAACACCTCATTTTGTTATGAAAAACATCAAGCCTGTTGGAAAGCATTGTGTAGGTTTTTCTGACTTGCTTGTTCAGGTGCCTTCCCTCACTGCTTAAGCATTAGGGTGGAATTGGCTGTGGTTGAATGGTTGCAGGGAGTGGGAAAAGTTTTTGAGAAACTTTATGAACAGCCAAACTTTCAAGCAGGCATGTATTAAAAACAAAAGAAGTCCTTTATTATTCATATCCTGGGTAAATAACTCAGAATTCAGAACGAAGGTGTGTGCAAACTCCTTGTTTTTAGCTTTCATTGGAAGAGGTACTGCAGCTGCTGTCTCATGAGAGACAGATGGTTTTGTGTTTAAAGAACCACTGCAAAGTTGGTATAGCTTTACGAATTGTTCCTATATTTTAGTTACCTAGCATGCTGTAATAACCTGATAGAAATAGCATGTCCCCTGGAGTCAGTATGGAATAAAATTATTTATGTGTCAATTGTAAGGCATGCAGTATGAAGTCTTGCACTTATTTCTTGGTCCTTAGGTGGAGCTGTAAATCATGTAAACACTGCAATTGAAGCTAATGAGTAAGAGTCCTTGTGATGAGTAAGATTGCTCTCCTCACGAGAGGCAATATCTGAGACACTGTCCTGAAGGCAGTGTTTTAGTGTCCTGATGTCCTAAGTCTCTTGTTACTGAAAATAGTTATGTGTTTTAGAAACGTTATGTAAAGACATGGAGAGCATAGTCTTCTCTTTATTTGCTGGGGTTTGGTTTGGGTTTTTTTCTGTTGTTGAAGGAAATACTGCATTAGCAACCTGCCTGCTTGAGGGTGTAAAATACTCATTTTCACTTCTTGGCTCTGTGGTTGGTTACAGTCTCAGCAAGTTCCTGCTCCCAGCTATGTCTTCATTGCTTCACGTAAACTAAACGCTATGCTAATGATCTGTGCAGCACTGAGAGATGCCTGGTTTTCTAAGCAGCTGTAGGAAATCACTGGATTAGGGGAGTGAACATGAGGGTCTTTTCAATGCATCTAAAATTTGTATGTGTGGGGAAAAAATAAACTACTCCCAGTGATTGATTGCAGGCCTACACTTAGAGTAGTCAAGAATGAAACTCCACTGTCATGTCAGATGGCCTTGTTAGTTTGTGCTTTAGGGATGCTCCTGCCCCTAAACAAGGAGACAGCACAGTGAAAAATGGATATCAATTTCAGGATGAGGGAGCAGGGTGATGCAAAACAGGTAATACAAAATACTCATTGAACGTGACACTTAAAAGCTTAATCAGTCTCTGAAAGTTCCGAATTAAGTATTTTTCTACATGCAGTTCTTTCTTTGCTTCTTTTCAGGGAAGTCATGGAAAAAGATGCTAAAGACTATGCAGATTCCATTCATGCAATATTTGTAGAGACAAGTGCGAAAAATGCAATAAACATTAATGAACTCTTTATAGAAATTAGTAAGTATTGAAACAGGTAATGTGTTCTTCTGCAAGCAGCTCAAGTAGAAATTTGATACTGTTCGTTTTTTGTGCTATTTAGGCAAGAGTATCCTGATTTAAGTGTGACATCCAAATATGAATACTAACTGCAAAATGAGCTGCATATATTTTTCATGGTCTAATGGCTTCTGAAGGTTCCATCTAGGGACTTTACGTGTACTTTTGTGCTGCTGGATAAATAGCAGTCAGTGTCATCTTACTATGTCTGTAATTGAATGATGCAGTTAATACTTCCAAGGTTATGGAAGGGACAGTAAACGGTGTGGCGAATATCCAGACTTCATACAGCTCATGAAATGAATTGCATTCTCACTCTCGGTGCTTGTACTTAGTCCCAGGTAATACATTTTCAAAAACATAAGAACTGAAAATAATAGATTACTGCCTAAGGAAGAGCACCTAGTGTGTGTATTTTCCAGCAGTATTTTTGTGATACCTCACTTTTCAATTAAATGGCAAATCTTCTCTGTCTCATTCATGGCAGAGGATGGTGGCAAACACTTTTTTCCATGTATGAATGAAAAACAGTATTCCTAAGTGAATAAAGTATTATTTGTAGGATATGTTTCAGGCAGCAGCACCAGTATACAGATATCCTGTTTCTCAAATAAAAAGACATTTCTTGTTCTTGTAAGCAGTTCAGTATATTGAAGCTGATGTCAAAAGTATGTCCTGTATATAAGCTTCGTGGTTTACTGACTTTAATAGTTGTTCTCTAAACTAAAAATTTCTGTTGAGTAAGCTATGGAATAATTTCTTAAATCCCTCTCAAGAAGAATGCTCAACCAGGAATGGTCAGCTTCAAACGCTTACTGGGTGACTGAAGCAGCTATTCTTAGAAGCATTTTGGTGTTAAGCCTGATGCAGGTGGTCTGCTGGGGAAGGGCAGATCAAGAGCAGAGAGTTTCCAGAAGGTACTGCATCCTGCAGAGTATATTCTCTGGATGCTCCTATGCTGTAGGACTCTGAGACAAGGCTAGCCAGAAGCATGAAGTTAGCTTAGGCTGCTTCACTTTTATTTGTGGATCCATACTTCTAACACAGTGCAGACTGTTAACTGCCATTCTTATGTTATGCACTAATGACGTTATGACCTGACATACACTGAATGAAAAGAGTGAGTTTCAAATATGTTTGCCATAAATGTCTTTTTCTGCCTCCTTGTAGGTCGTAGAATCCCATCAACTGACACCAACCCCCCATCTAGTGGTAAGGGCTTCAAACTTAGAAGACAGCCGTCGGTGACAAAGCGCAGCTGCTGTTGACTGGTCCATTTGAAAATCAGACTTGTTTATACAGTAGGTGGTCTTGGAAGTTA
Organism: Tetrao urogallus; assembly: GCF_951394365.1. Classification (NCBI taxonomy): domain Eukaryota; kingdom Metazoa; phylum Chordata; class Aves; order Galliformes; family Phasianidae; genus Tetrao; species Tetrao urogallus. Next base: position 11,795,170 of record NC_136829.1, on the reverse strand, counting down.
ATAGTTCATGTTGGATTTATATTATCAGTCTTAGATCTCTATCTGCTGGTGTTCATACGCCCATGGTCCAGTAAAAATGGACCAGTTCATCTGACATCTGTATGCTCGCAGAAAAGACTGCCATGGTATGTCAGCCTGTTTACTTACAAAAAGTTGTAGTATCTCTTGCATTCAAAGGGAATCCATCATCACTTCTTTGGCCTTGCTTAAAAGGAAGCTGACTATGAATGGTTGAACTGAAATGTTTAGTAGTTTTGTAATTGAGATTGTGTTTTTGTAAAAAGGAAAACGAGCACTTTTGTGGGACTTGGGGGTGGGTGGAAGGAGTCTGGATTTTGAAGTTTAGTGAGTTGTCGCTTCTTCTTTTCTTCAGTGAGCCTTATTTGAAATGTAGGTGTAGCTAATCCAAAGTACAGTGGGACAGTTGTGTTTGAGGTGGCTTCAGAATAAGCAAATGAAGGCAGATAACAGATCAGTCCGTCCACTCCCCAGGACCCATTTGCACTTTTTATTTAAAGATAAGCAGCGGGGGTGGGGACACACGCAACAGACCTTAAACCACGGACAATCTTTTTTTCTGTGCTGACTTAATCATTTTGAGGCAAACTGATATGCTCATAGACATCTTCTTCTTGTTACAAGTTTTTGACGTTAAGCTGTTGGTCAAAGGAAGCCTAGGTGTAGTTCTGACTAAATGAAGTGATTACTGACTAAAAGCAGATGCTGTAAACAGATGCTTCCAATAGTTCTGATAAGACTTAAAAGATCTGGGGGAAGCCTTTAACTGCTTAGCATGTGTAAAGTGTTCATATTATATTTATGAGACCAGTGTTTAAAATATTATAAATTATGTAAAAACAGTCTTTAAAAATTTGCAGTCTTATTTGCTCCTTCCATTCCACACCTACACATGCACTCCTGGGGTTCTTCATCAGGTTTTTTTCTCCACCATCTTTTAGATATCATTGCTGCAATTTCTTCCAGAGACAGGCTGAAATTAATTCTCTTTAAATCACATTTGAAAGGTCCAATAGAGGCTGCTGTTGGTACAGTGTGAGGTCTGTCTGTTGAACAGGTTTTCATCTTGGTGCACCCAATCATTCTTGCTTTGGGCACAAAAGTACAAATAAAAAGTAACCTTAAGACACGTGGTGATGTAGATCATTACCTCTAAGTTCCTGGGCTTTTTTTACCTGCTAGGGTTGGGGTTTTGTTTCTTTTATTGTTTTGGTGGGGCTCTCTCTCTCTCTCTCTCTCTCTCTCTCTCTCTCTCTCTCTCTCTCTCTCTCTCTCTCTCTCTCTCTCTCTCTCTCTCTCTCTCTCTCTCTCTTTTTTTTTCTTTCACATTCAATGTTTAGCTTATTGTGTTGGTTTTAGTGTGCTTGCAATTAAACCATAGATTGACCATACCTTTTTGTGCTTTTTTAGTTTTATTTTCGCTTTTTTCTTTCCTACTGGCACTATTGAGGTTCTTTAAAAGACTCAAGTAATCAAGTACATGCTAATATGTTGTTAAGCTGTAGTGTGAAAATGAGGTTTGTTCTGTTTGCAGTCTGGCTTTCTATCATCTGAAGTATTTTCTCTAAAGGAAACACAGAAAAGCAGACTTCATACCTTTCTTGCAGTTCTGATCTTGAATTACTCCAGTTAGTGGAACCATGGGAAAGGCCGTTGTTTCAGATTGCCCAAATGCTGAAGTGAAACTGCTTTTAAAGACGGTGCCTATGTAAAATGACAGACTGTTGATGTAAGTTGGTTTGAGCCAAGAGAACTGTTTGTTGATCAGTTGGCTTTAGCTGAAAGCTGACGTGCAATCCTCTGTGGATGAGACACACACGTTCAGTGTCTCATTTTCGTTGGAGGAAAATGGTTTCTTCTGTATTAGTTTAAGGCCATCTGCTTCCATTTTGTACTAGGCTTGCTGAAATTAATTATATTTTGTCCCACCATAACTTCTCTATTTGGGGGCAGATTAGCCTTTGAGTGTTTGAAATACTGATGATCAACCATTTCAGCTAACTTATTAATAATTTTGTGAAGGAGTTGTTGAAATAGCGGAATAAAACTGAAGTCCTGAGGTTTGCCTTTCTCTTTAATGAATGGCACTCATCACAGAGACTAGATTTTAAAATACTGTAAAAGGGAAGTGATTGCTGCACAAAGTGTTTTGAAGGGGCAAACATCAGGTTTGTAAAAAGCTAATGAGCTGTGTGTCATAGCGTTGATCCGGAGCATTTTTTTAACTGACAGAACATTACTGTTTCTGCTTCTAAACAGTACCAACTCTCTGCTCAGAAAGGATGGATCTGTACAAAAACATCATTTGATAAATAGTTTATTATTTAGTTTTGGAGCTACTTCAATGTGCTGCCTAAGTTTTGGAGAGGGATCTTCATCGTTCCCCATGAATTCTCAGTCTCTTAAATGACCTGTGATGCTCTTGATCCGTGCTGAGTAGTTTTGTAGTGTATTTTATATATGTGTTTAAAGCTGGCATGCTAAGTGCCTAGGTAGGTGAAATGTGGAAGCTTGTGCTTAACAAAACACAGAGGCATTTAGTAGCCAAACTACTGAAACTTGTAATAAGTGCTTTAAAAAGTTCTAGGAGAATTCTGACAACTTTTGCTGTTGACAGGGAGGTAAAGACTTTTTATATTGTTAGATACATGTTGAAGCAAAACAAATCATTGCACTTTAAATCCCTCCTGACTTCAGTGAGACCTTTTCTGGAAGTGCCACAGTATCAAGCAGATAACAGCTTAGAAGGGGTGCTCAGCTTAAACTCATTTTTAATATGTTGGTGTATGTAATACAATTTAATGTTACCAGCCTGCTCAAAAAAAAAAATAAATCTATGTGCTTGGAAAGAGAGTAAGTATCAGGCATAGACAACATGAGTTCAGAAAGGGAAAGCCTTGCCTCGGTGCTTTGATCTCCTTCAGTGGCAGACCACTTGCTTGGTCTGTGAGGGAAAGGCAGTAGATGTCCTTCTGGATCACAGTAAGACCTTTGATGCTTTCCCTCACAGCATCCTTATGGACAAACTGTCCAACTGAGTTGATAAACTGGCTTGATGGTAGAACTGAAAGGTTTGTAGATGGAGCTACGTCTGGTCGGTGGCCAGTCTTTAGCACTTCCCAGTGTTCACTTCTAGAGCCAGCTCTGTTCAACCATTTAATCAACAACCTGGGTGCAGGAGTGGAATGCAATCTCAGCACATTTGCTGAGGACAATAAACTGGGAGGTGCTCATGCCTGGAGGACAGGAGACCTTGCAGAGAGATTAGATAGGTTGGAGCATTGGGTGATTGGCAGTGGCATGAATTTCAGCAACAGTAGAACGCTGGGTGTTGCACTTCGGGCAGAGCAGTGCCATATGCAGGTACAGACTGGGAGACAAGAAGCTGGAAAGAGGAGCAGAAAGGGACTGGGAGTGCTGGTGACAGCAGGCTTACAATGAGCCAGCAGTGTGTCCTGGCAGCCAAGAGAGCAAACTGTGTTATGGAGTGCACACAGCATAGCTGGCTGGTCAAGAGGTGCATCTCCTGCCATATTTAGAGCTGGTGTAGCCTCACCTTGGATATTGTGTGCAGCTCTGGGCTCTGCAAGTTCTTACCAATACATCAAAATTGGCTCAGGAATCCTTTACTGGCATTGGAGAACTACAGACAAGACTGAGAGGGGATCTTACCAACCCTTATAAATATCTTCAGGGCAGATGAAGTGGCTCTTTTCAGTGGAGCCCAGCAACAGGACGTGGGGCAGTGGGCAAAATGGGAACACAGGAAGTTCCATATGGAATTGAGAAAATGTTTAATTTGAGGGTGAGGGAACACTGGAACAGCTGCCCAGAGAGTCTCCTCTGGAGATATTCAAAACCTGCCTGAATGTTTTTCTGTGCTTTAAATCTTGGTTAGCCCTGAAGTGTTCAGTTCAACTCAGTGATTTTCATAGGTCTTTTCCTGAACTATTCTATGTTCACATCACATCTCTGTTAATAGATCACATCCCTGCTAATGCTAGGCAAAATAAGAATCTGTTGTCAATCACTAATCTAATATTTCTTAGCAGTGTTTTAGAACAGAAGAACATCAGCTGACCTTTTTAGAGTTCTATGACTCCAGCACGACGAAAGAAAGAAGCTTCAAACTCTATCTTTGTTTCTTATGCAAGCGTTCAAGTGCCAAAACACATTTCTCTGTAACTGTTAGGCCTTCTGATGTCAACACTTATTTTTAAAAAATCCCTTTTGATCTTCTGGTAGTCTTGAAAATTTGCATGCGAACTCTTTTTTATCAGTTAGGATCAAAAATGTTTGACCTGCAAAAATGGAATAAGCGTTACCAGACAGTCCATGAAGTGTCACTGATCGTTAGGTTTTTTGAGGGACGTGAGACATATTGATATCAATACTGAGCATATTGATGGGCTTCGTCTCTGACATGTTAAAGTCATCCTTTCCTTCTTTCCTTCTCCTCACAGTTTTCCCCTCAATTTTTAGGTGTACATTCTGTAAACAGCTATTTCAAAATCCTTACAGGAGTTCTAGTAGCTCAGTTATTTGATGCCTCCTATTTTGCATGGAAAATCAAGGCACTAAGATGAGTTTGGCCCCCTAAAAATTGGTACAGCATTTACTGAAACTGTCCTTGTTCTAAAACAGAAATTTCCTAGAAGAAATGGTTCTGCTCTTCCCGTTGCATCATCCTGCAAGTTAGGAGCTTTATGTTTTTGCTGAAACACTAACTGCTTTATTCAAGAAAATTGGGTTTTTCTTTCATTCCTGTCAATGTTTTTAAACACAAGTTACTGAACAAACCAACTGCTATTCCTGTTCTAATGCTGAAGGATACAGACAAGCTTTTGTGCTGTTCTTTTCATTTGTATGGACAGAAGACACCATCCAGTTGTTGCACTTTGGTTTGAGATGCAGCAAACCTTTGATAAATTCACTGCTGCTTTCTTGCTTCATTTTGTCACAGTGTGAATTTCCTGTTATTAAATCCATTATGTTTTCTTGACTATTTATTCTTTGTGTCCTTCTGGGATTTGGCCAAGAAAAGTTGACAAGTGTCTTTTTCTCCTCAAGAGTTCGAGAAATATCTGTCATAGCAGCAAATATTTGTGAACAAAATGGTCATCTTTAGAGCAGCTTTATGAAATTGTCGAGAAATCATAGCAGCTGAGACATGTAGCACTGCTTCACTATACTAGATGAGAGGGCAAGAAGCACTTTCGTCTAGAGGAAGTAAATTATTGTAAAGCCTAACAGCATCATGTGAAGTATAGAAACGATTAACTTCTTTTGTACTTGGTATTTCTGAATATAGTGCATCCAGCATTGAAACTGTGGCACAGTGAATTGACGTAAGACTCAGAAATGGAGGATATTTAGCTGTAAGACACTTAAGACTTCTTGGCAATCTTCCCCTTTGCACCCTCTCATCCCCCAGTATGATGAAGAAAAAAGGGAATCATTCTGGAAGTGTCTAAACAAAAACTTTACATTTGCATTTGTGTATTTGGGGCACAAGAATCACCTGATGTGCATTTAGCTCTTGCGGTGTAATAAATGCATGCCTGTAAAATTAAGCGTGAAGGTTAACTTTGGAATCAGCAGTTCTTATCCCTCTTAAGAACCATCTGCCTTTTCCTTATGGTATTGAGTTAACCTGGTAAAAAGATGGAAGGATCTGTGCCTTCTTATTGTGGTGTCTCTTACTGCAACAAACTAAAGCCGCTCAAAGTTACAGAGCATTTACAGCACTGTAAACTGCACAAATTTACTACCATTGCTTCACTGCATGAAACGTAGTCAGATCACGAGTGATGAAATCGTACAGTGATGAGTTCCCAAGCTAATGAATGTTCTGAGACTTTTCTAGTCTTCTCTTGGGCTGGTCCCGAGGGCGTGTACAGGTTTGTCTGTATTGTTGGTTTGTAGATGCTAATGAGGAAAACCAGACTTTAGTTTTCTCCTTTTAGTTTGTATTGTTATACTCCCATGTAGTGCATAGAATGAAGATTAAGAAACGTTGGTTTGGCATAATGTAAACGGCATTTTCAGCTTACGCATTCATAATAAACTTTTATAGTGTAATAACATGCTAAATCACTACCAGTCCAATGTATTGTGCAAAAAAAGGTGTAAACATTTTATTAATAAAAAGCCTTGTTTATAAATGCGCTGGCCTTGTTTGAGTGGTTCCAGAATTCTCAGTGTTGTCAGAAATAGTCTCTGTAGTAATAGAATTGTAGAAGAGGAACGTTAAGCAATACCACTGCAAAGTGAATGTAAGTAGTAGTTCAAATAGCTGTTTTCCAAAAGCTATCACTAGTGATCATTCAGAAACTGAAGCTTTTCCATGGTTTATGTATGCACAGACAAAAGACAAGCTTGCACAAAAAGGGATGGAGAAAAAATGGCAGAGAGAATGCAGCTTTTGTCTCATGCTTCCTTTCTTTGCAGCGTGATGTCTGAGGAACTGCAGGCCACACACAGCCTTGTCAGCTTGTGCAAGGCCTGACACATTCTAATGGGATCAAGTTATTTAATACATTGCCTTTAGCTTAGACTGCATCAGAAGTTGAATTCTTGACTGCTTAGGCCAGGTTCCTGTCAATCAGAAATGTCAAGTGCTTTTAATATCTGCACAGTGTTCTGGGGGGCTGTCATGCTGGAAGGGTTCCATTCTGATTTGCTGGTACAGCTAGCTGGTTGCTTGCTTCCTTTTTTCTTTGTGGTTCCTTTGAACTGCTTTGGTTATGTACAGCTCAAAAATATAAACTTGGCTATAGTTATCTCCCTTGTCTTGTGCAATGATTAAAAGACATAGTTTTATTGTTTCAGTGTGATGCAATTGAACATGTTAACAGCAGCCTTCAAAAGCGTGACCCCGAAAGATCCTGTTCCTACTACTGCTCCTTCACTGAACCTTCACCTGAAATTCCTGTATCCTGGTTTTCGTTTAATGTGGATAGTGACTTCCATAGATTTTAAAGTAAAAGAGAAGCATTCTTTAAAACTGTTACAGTCCAAAGCTTCCTTAATGCCCTTCAGAGTTTCCCAGTGCTGTTTGTCCCGATTTGCTCCTTCTGTTAATCAGAAATGCACGTTGGCAACGTGTGCCTTCCAGCCTCGGAGTGGCTGGACTGTTAATGAGACGAAGGTTGTTTTGTTAACTGATGAAGGTGGGGCATTGCAGGTGGTTTTGTGGTGCATATCCATTTCAGTTACTCTGATCTGAACAATGCTGACTGTGTGCACATTTACATACAACCAAAAAAACTACTTTCATTAGACTTGGTAAGTTGTTAACTTTGCATAAAAAAACTGCTGAGTTCTATGTATGTTTCAGCATGAATGAAAACAGGGGAATCCTTGCTATCCAAGCAGGTAAGTTCAGAGCTGCTCAGTGCAATCTGCCTTTGTAAGGTGATCCAGCCTTGCACACCCTTTATCATCCAGCACTTAAGGCTGTACTTTATACTGTCAGAAAAAGCAGAACGTGGCAGGGTGCAGGCAGCAATGCTGAGCTGTTGTTTACTTTGGGGAATTTTATTATGTATGACTGCACGTTGTATAAGGTTTCCTCTGTCTTATTCCTCATTATGTTCCAATTAACTTGCAGATATATATATATAAAGCTTATCTCTTTCTACCAATTACTTGGAATGTTTATGGACAGCTATGTTTTATAGCTCATGAGGGAATCTGTTTATAAAAATAAAACAATCTAAAAGATTGTATGGGAGAAGATAATGTTTCCAGAGTATCAGCCAAGAAAAAGCTCTACTCCAAAGTGTGTGTGAACCGAATTACTTCTTGAGATCTAGTAAAATGTTATGACATAATCTGTAGTTTATAGCATAAAGTAGACCCCTCAAAATAGCAAAATTAATAAGGACATCCTAGGCTCCAAATCTAATTAAGTAGAATAGCACAGATGTAGAAAGAAAAAAAAAGCAACCAAAAACAACAAGAAAGAAAAACCAACTTGCATTTATGATGTTGTGGCCACCTTTTCTCCAACACAGAGAAGGAAGTTAAGGAAGAACAGCAGTACATGTATTTTAGCTTTTTGCTACCTGTGGCTGAAACTTCGAACAACTCCTCCTGATGTATTCATTGGCTAGAAAGTGATACCAACTTTCATTTGCATCATGTAAAATGAAGTTATACAAAATACGTATAGGAATTATATTGTTTTGATGTGGAATGAAAGTAGTTGCAACAACTGCGAAGGACAAAACATGTTTGTAGATCGCACTGGATGAGAAATACAGGTTCTCATGGACAAGAGCAGCTGAAGTGTTGATGTGGTATAAATACTGCAGACATACTGTGCAGACTTCCTTACAGCGTTGAATGTAATCGTCCCATTTCGTGGTGTTAATTTTAACATGTCCATCAGTCATTTGCCACTGTTTGCATTGCCAGCAGTGCCAACAGCCCTTTTCTTCCAGATCTTTTTACTCATTTTGTCTTTTTTTGGCAAACCAGCCGCTGTTAGAACTTGCTCTGATGCAACTGAGTGGTGTAATAGTTGGTATTCCTCGGAACACTTATATGTGGATAGGATTGCTTTTAGTCCCTGCAAATGTGGTATCATCCCCTCTGCAGTCCCACGTATCCCAAGTGCAGCAGCCTAATAAACACTTTTTGTGTGTATATAAGCTATTTTTAACTCGTCTCTGAGAGATCAGGTTTTAGGACCTTAAAGCCTTGGTCCTCATGAGCTCTGCTCCATCAGCACACCCCGCTCCATCTGTTGTGTTACAGAAACAGTTTATGGATTCTTACAAACTTTAGGAATGTTTAAGAGCGGTGGGTACGATGAACCCAAACGTTGCTGCTGTGCTGCCCTGGCCTAAGCCCACCAATAAAGCAGCATTTCATCTTAAACCAACCTGTAAATTTAAGTCATTTTATAGCGAGTTTAAAAAAAAAAAAACACCTCCTGTTTTCTAGCGTTTACTGTTGGAGAGCCTCAAAACCACTACTGACTTTTAAGCATGCTTTTATTGATGACCAAGTTAGCGTTTCCCAGCGCTTGATGACAGTCCCGGCTCGCAGTAGCGTTTCCCCGGTCCCGTAACGCCCCGGCCCTGCGCTCGTGCCCTCGCTGCCTTCAGATCTCACTGCGTGCAGAGCCGCTCCCTGGCGCTGCTCGCCCCGTCGTTGTTCCTTTCCCTCATCGCGGAGGAGCTCCCGGAGCAGCTGAGTCACGGGCGGCCCCGCAGCGCAGCTCCGGGCACCGCCACGCCCGGGGCTCCGAACGGCGCACGCTGCGCGTACGGAACTGAGGGCTCAACCAGCCGGCCGGTAACCCGCACCGCCCGGAAACAAGCGTTTTCGGTGACAACGAACCTTGCAGGCTCTCTCTCGCTCTCCCGCCCTCGCCCCGTTCGGGCACGCTGAGCTCCCCAGCCCGGCTCCCCTCCGCCCGCCCCGGCGGGATCCGCCCCCGTTCCCGCGACGGTGCACGCGCCATCCGCAGCCCGCCCCGCGCCGCTCCGCGCTGCGCCATCCCCGCCCCGCGCCGCCCCTCCGCTCCGCGTCCCTTCCACGGCGCCGCCCGCCGTCCTCCGCCCGGCCCCGCTCCGCTCCGCCGCCCGCAGAGCCGCTCCGTTCGCCGCCTCAGGGCCGCTCGGCGGGAGGTGAGGCGCAGCGCCCAGGCGCACCGCCCCGCCCGCCCTCCTTTCCTCCCTCCCCTCTTCCTTCCTTCCCCTCCCTCCCTCCCCGGCCCTTCCTCTCTCCGCCTGGTGCCGCCACCGCCGAGGAGGAGGAAGAGGAACATGGCGAAAGCGGAGCAGGTCCTCAGCCTCGAACCGCAGCACGAGCTCAAATTCAAAGGTACGCGGCCGCCGCCCTCCACCGCCGCCCCGCTCCGGCCCCGCGGATCCGCCGCTCGCGGGTCCCGCTCCGGCGGCAGCCATTTTCCGTTGGCCGAGGCCGGGCGCCGCCGCGAAAATGTCCTTCAGCGCCGCGGCCTCCCCGCATCCCCGGGCGGGGCCGGGCGGAGAGGTGGCTCCCGGCGCGCGGCCCCGCGGGCTCCCCGCCGCCCCGGGCCTCTGCCCCCGCCGCCCGCACCCACCCCGTGCCGCGGGCTGCACCGCGGGGCCGAGGGCGCCCCGAGGGGAAAGTGCGCGGAGGGAGGGGGGGGGCGGTCGGCCGCGGGGCCCGGTTCCCGGCGGCGCGGCCCCGCTCTTCCCCCGGGCCGACCTTCCCCGTAGGGCGTGGGCTGCTGCGGCCGCCCGGGCGGACCCGAAGAAACGGGAGGGAGGGGGGAGAAGGGAACCGCGGGCGTCGGGAGGGGCCTCGGCCTCCGCGGAGGTGGGGTGGAAGGAGAAGGTTTTCCAGCTGACGTAGCGCGGGGCCGCTGCCCGCTGAGATCCGGCCCTGAGGCGCTGCGGGACGCGGGAGCTGTCGGGGAGCGCGTGGTTGTGGCGTCTCCGTGCGGGGAAACCCGCGGGCTCGGCGGCGATCCCGGCTGCATTCTTTGTGGTGAGCGCCGTAATAACGCTGCGAGCCTGTGAGGTGCGTTCTCTGTGCGCCGTCTGCCCGCGCAGAACTCCGTTTTTTTTGTTAAATAAAGATTTCGGATGGATTTGAGTTACTGCTGGCCTCGAAATGCCAGGGTTGTAACCTGACAGATAGTGCTGCTGTAACACAACGCTCAGGGATTACCAGTAAGCATTCGGCAAGTTTATTTATGCTCCCGGAGTCAGAGGTACTTACTCACAGCTTTGTATGGTACCTGGCCAATAGCCTTTATTTAAAAATAGTGATTTATGTGCTGGCGCCTGGTTAAAGTACTCGTTATCTAAAAGGCTTTCGTGTAATTCTTTACGCTTAGGGGATGTCTCTACCCGGTTTTAGCAATAAATACATCAGGACTAACAGTGCAGAGTGGGCTCATCAAAAAAGCCTGGTAATAAATGCTGGCTGGAATGAATGTGTCCTTGTGGTAAGCCAAAGTGTTTGCATGTTGTTATGGCAGCAGACTCAAACGTGCTTAAGAAGTAAACTGTTGTTCCAGTATTGTTTATGTTAAGGGCTGATTTTTGTCTTGTTCTGGATACAAGTAACCTTACTTCCAACCAGAAGACAGATCCAAACAGGTGGGCAAAACGTGGGTCCTGAATTGGTGCTGATCAGCAGTGAGATTGCAATTGTGGTTCAGGGCTTTGCTTTCAGCACAGGTACAGAACCAGGCTAGCTGCTGCTTGTTGGGGCAGTGCTGCTGGGTCAGCCTGCATGGCCTCCGCCGTCGGGAGCCACTGATGTTAAATCCACCAACCACAGAGGTTTTCTGTGACCAGCCTTCAGCCAGCAGCATATATTCCTTGTAATGTAAAGCACAGCTTGACTAGCTGCAAGTAGCAAATGGCTTAATTTTAATGTGTGCTTAAATATTAATGTTCAGACAGGCTTAATGCTGCAGATAGCCTTCATCTGCCTTGCCCATAAATTCTGCCCTACGGTCCTTCCTGACAGGAGTGCTGACTGCTGTCCTTCATTCAGGAAGGACCCATTTGAAGCTTTCACCGAGTAACTTCTGCCCTAAGAAATCCCCATCCTGCAGTTTGTGATGGCACATTGCCTGGCAGTGTGGCAGCTGTGATTTTCTCACCTTTGCAAATAGTGGCATTTATTTGCAGAGCATCGCTCTGCACAGAGCAAGTCGATGCACACTGACAGATGTCGGCAGTGCTGCTGTGCATGGAAAACTCAGGGCAGCAGTGCTGGTATGGTGAGACCATAGGCCGGGTTCCACAGCACCAGGAGTGGGGAAGGGCCTTGGTCAGAATGCAGAGGGTTGGAAGAAGCAGACTGTTAGCAGCTCTGTTGCTGTTACAGTATGATTCTTAAATATGAGATCAAGAGGAAGGTGTGACATTGACAGTAGATGCAGGAATAAGATCCCAAAGCGAGGGTTTATTCTATAATGTGTCCCAATACAGGACTGCAGCAGTCTCTGTCAGTCAGCGCTTGCAATTAAAAAAGGATTTGAAGGTGTTTTTTAAGAATCTTCTGCACCCCTTCATTTGCAGCAATTCTTCTAAGTGTGTTTGGAGCGCTCTTTCAAAATGCTGCCTTTATGTCTTTTTGCAGAAATACCAAAGAAGACATTTGTGCCAGAACATTTTTTTCATAGCATGTGAACATGAACAGGGGTTGTCTTTCCTCCCCACCTCCGCCTCCTCCGCCATAACACGTGTGCTCCAAAATAGCACGGCCGTGTGCTGAAGCACAGTGACAGGCTGCAGGATGTGCCCCTCCTGGCCGCAGGTCTCTGCTGTCGCTGTGCTCTGTGATGCTGGTAGCACTGACTTGCTCTGGTTGGTCAGCAGAGTCCTGCAGCATGGGTGAGAAAGCGCTGAACCACAGGGCTATTGTTCGGGCTTTATTGGTAATGAGCGATGAAAAAGGCTGTATTTGTTCCGTGTTTGCATGTATGTTTCCATTTTTGTTAATCTAGGACTAAAGAGCATCCAACAACCTGCCAAGGATTGTAAGTTAGATTGCAGTAGTCAGGGGCTTGGCCGAAGGAGGCACTGGCTGCAAGCTCAGCTAGGGATGTGCAGCTCTGGTGCCTTCTGTGAGGCACATTTAGATAAAATTGCTCCTTCCAGTGCCATGCTGGAAGGGTGCAGCTGTAGGATGCTGCCTTGTTCCTGGTGGAGCACATCCATCCTTCCAGTAGCATGGGCCCACCTGGAATAGATTTAATTCCAGCAAGTAAAATACTGTTAGATTGTAAATCCTTTTAGAACTTGTCTGGATCTTTAGCTGCTTGAATGCTGTATCCTTTGCGGCGCAGTGCCATGATGGAGGCTGGCAGAATGCTCTCACACCTGAGGTGCTGCTGGCGGAGGTTGCTCCCTGCACACAGGGCTTTGCTCCAGGTGAGCTGGGACTAATGACTCAGCACTCGCTGTTGCAGTGCTCCCCAAGTGGCAAGCAGCAGTACTGCCCAGCGCAGGATTCGTTCCTCCCTCACTAGCATAAATTGCTGCCTCTTGGAAATGCTGCTTCCTGTTTCCAGTGTGTGATTTTTCCACCTGCATGCATGCGATACGCCCCTGTGTGACTGTGCGGAAAAGGGCACAACAATAGAGCGGGACGGGCAGTGCTCCCCATGCAGCGCTGGCTGCAGGCCTGCAGTGCTGCTTCCCCAGCAGGGAGGGCTGTGCTGGGCCCTGGGGCCTTCCTGGAGTGCTGGTTGCAGCCTGAGGCAGCCTGCATGGCATGGAGCTCCTTCTTGTGCATCTGTACGCTGTCGCCAGGTCTGTGCATGGCAGTGCAGGTGTGCAGACCTCCTGTCAGGCAGATCATAGAATCAAATCATAGAATGGCCTAGATTGAGAAGGATCATCTAGTTTCAACCCCTGGCTATGTGCAGGGTCACCAACCACCAGACCAGGCTGCCCAGAGCCACATCCAGCCTGGCCTCGAATGCGGGTACCGAGCTGAGGCTGCTCAGCCCAGCAGTGCTTGGGCTGTGGTTGGCCTGGTGTGAAGGTGCTGTCAGCAGTCTCAGAAGAGAGGCTCAGCACTTCATAGGCGCTGCAGTCGAACTGTGCAGCTCCTCTGCTGTCCTGCTGTGGCCTGTGTGAGTGGGGATCTGACTCTGTTCTCATCCTGAGTTGGATAAATAGGGATTTCTCATCGCTGCTACTGGAACAGGCTTTGTGTAAGGATGTGAAATACTGATAGTGTTGTGAGAAGTTGCCTCTTTAGTGTAATTAATATGCATCTTTTAAGCTGAGAATTTATGCAGTGTTTCCTTTTAACTGTTAGAACCCTTCTGGTGTTTGCAGCGTAATGGCAGTCGGTGCTTGGGTTTCCTTGCTCTTCAAGGCTGTGCAATGGCTGTCTGCTCTTCTGCTGGAAAACCTGCTGCCCTCTCCTCTGCCTGGTTCCTAATAAAGTCAGTGTTAGATCAAATAGGAGTAAACCCTCACATCCTTCTGCATATTTGAATGTAACCAAGTTTTACACTTAAAAAGAGAACACAGTATTTCAGTAACAGTCTTCATAAATCTGTGTGAATCTGTATTTCATTACTCATTTTCTGGTGATGTTTAAATATTTGCAGTTCATGTTATGCTAGCTGTTACTGCAACTTTGGCAAAATTAATAGCTTATTCTAACTATTAAGCATTCATTATAGTTGGACAGGCTTGCATCTCACTGTATTATTCTAATTTCACATGTATTAATTTTATAATTACTTCATCACTTTCCATAGACTCTTCACTGTAAAAGAGCAGAGGAAAAGAGCTGAGGATAAAGGCAAGAAGGGGGCGCGTAGTGCCAGTCTCATGGTGCATCTCGTTTCTGGAAAGGTGGAGTGAGCTGGAGACAGTGCCTCTTTGTGCTTCCTTAGCTGGCTGGTGCCCTGTGCGTATATGCAGGACACTGTCTGCTCCACAGGGACAGGGTGAGGAGCTGCACAAGAGAGGGCTAGCAAAATTTTGAACCTTAAAATAGGATGTGCTTTTGGTTAGAGACCCAACAAATGATTACTTGAGATGTGTGGAGCAGATGAAGTTTAGCCACGTTTTCCATTAAATTCAATTAATGTATTTAGGTCTCCGAAGACTGCTTTCATTTCTCACTGTCAACTTGAAGGTTTCAGCTCGTGTGTCTATGGGTTGAGGTCTTCTGAATTGTTTTGTACTGCGCTGATTCTAAGAACCGCAGGTGAAGTAATGAACAGCAATGGGAGCAAAATATTACTATTTCTAGGAAGATCCTTTTGTGGCGATAGAGGCAGCTTGAACAATTTTCATTTGGAGTATACTTCTCCCAGGTTGGTGGAGTTTTGCATTTTTAATACGATCAGCTCTTTGCCTTTGTTGTAAGGGGCAATACATACATTCAGAGTTTCCTATTCCTTGGGACCGGATGTTTGTGCACCCATTTTCAGGTAAGTTTTTAATAGGAAGGTCCTGTGACTGTTCTTTTAAGAAGTGATTGTATTGAAAACTCTTGCACAGTTTCAGCTGTGGAACCACCACAATGGCACATGAAGAACAAGGCTGTCCAGTTGGTGATTGAGGGCTCCTCAAGGTGGTGGAATGCCTGTCCAGACAGGATGTTGGCACATGTCCCCTGTTCATCGCTTCAGAAAATGCCTGGTAATAATATTGAATATGTATATGTAAACACAAGGCAGGGAGTGATTGCCTTGAGCCCTGGGAACGTGGCAGTCATGTTGAAATAACGGCACAGGTAATGTGTCACAGCAGGTGCAAGCTGACTGCGTGCTTCCCAGCTGCTGCCCTGCCTGCGTGCAGTGCTTTGTTACCTGGGGAAGAGGAATGGGCAGTGAGAGCCTGCACAGGTTTGTCTGATCGTTTCTTCTCACTGGAAATGAATTATTGCATCTCCTGTCTTTTTGAGTTTTACAAATTAAATACTTATCAGTAGTCATGCAGTGGTGTATTTATTTTTAAATGGGTTCGCTACCTTTGAATGCAAAGCTGAATTTTGCTTAATTGTACTTGAATTCAGAGTTAGGATTGTAAAAATCAGAGTGTAAACCTTTAAATAGATTGTCGGATCTGTTTTGAAACTCAGCTGGAAAAATGGCATCATCTCCATAGTGAGTGATCCAACTTCATGAGCTCAGCTCAGCATGCATCTGTGAACAAATGCCTGCTTTAAGACAAGCATAATTTGTTGTATGCTCCTGGCTCTGGAAGGTATTGTGTCCAATCAGCTTTGGATCAAGTGAGCAACTTAACTTCTGCATATGTTATAATGCAGTTTTTAAAGAAAACTGGGGGACCTGGGAGTTTCTCTTGTTCTTTGCTTTTCCCCTGCCTCTAAACATAGCTTTTTGCTGAGCTGGACACAATGCAGGAATCAAATGACCCTTGCTAAGTCTGCCCACGTCTTGCAGTCACATTCATTTTCTATTGTCTTTGTTATTGCATTGGTCCATGTGCTTGGAAGGACTCATAACTGCCAAGAGCAGTTCCTAGCTGGTACAGTAACACTTTTCTACTTTTTTTTGCCAGTGAAGTTAGCTGTCTTTGAGAGCTTTATTGATGATGTTTGCAACAGTTTTGTTTGTGGTAACAGCTGTTGCTTCAGACTTAAATTTCGTCTTTGTTTTTGTTGGGGATGTGATCCTTCATGTTACCATCACGCTGCTGCGAGCCCTTTTTTCTCTCCAAATAAATCCTCGCTGGTTTACATGAAGATTTGGCTACACAGGAGTCCTACCCAGAGAGAGCACTGCTCTGCTCTGCTCTCCTCCAAGGACGGCAGGCGCTCTGGCAGCGCTGCCAGGCACAGCACCCAGTGCTGTCAGCCTCCTGCTGTGTGAGAAGTGAGGCAGAAAAGGAGCCTATCTTGCTTACGTATATCAATGTTTAAGTACCAATTTATCTGAATTAATGACCACATTCATGCCAAATCTCTTCTGGCTTTTGATTCAATATTTATTCAATATATAAATCCTTTTATACCTGCTTTGTAGACCGAGATGTCTACAGAAGGCAAATAGGATATTTTTTTAGTATGTCTGGCTTGTTGCTGAATTGGAAGATGCGGTCTGCTGGGCCACCTTTCATAAAGGGGGATTTGTGCCATCAGTCTGGAGCAGCTGTCACAATCTTGCATAGAAAATGTATGCAAAGCAAATTTCCATTTCCGTGTTTAATTCAGTGCAGGATTGAAGCATACATGGATGGAAGTGATGGAGTGTTTACATTGTCCAGGCAATCCAGACTGAGAGCTGACTGGATGTGTCCTTGCATTACAGCTCTTCTGGAAATTGCTTACCTCCACTGTAATTCTTTTGGCCTCGAAGACATTCCTACAAACTGGGCGCTTCTGCTGCCTGCAGGACCTTATCCCACATCATTAGAAATACTTTATGAAAATAGTCTCTTTCCTAAACTATTTCAGTGTCTAGTTTTCTGAGCAGTAACCAAAGTCTTTCACACCACGGTGCTGTGGATTAAAGATTTCATCGTTCTAAATTCAATCCTGTTTTCTTGGTTGGTTTCCACGAGGGGTACAGAACAGAGGAGGGGGAGGTTTGCCTGGTGATCCATTTACTTTCAACGTGGAATGTAAAATCGTGTGTGGGACTCGCTATGCAGCCAGATCTTGTGCTTTCACAAACACTTCTAGAGACTTAATTCGAGTTGGTTGTGCTTTAGAAGGCACGTAAAATGACTGTGTAATTCTTTAATTAAATAAGACAGAACATCCGCAGAATTTTTTGCTTTCTCTCTGTCCGTTCTTTTCATCTAACCAGTTATTCCATCCTCCCGGTGCTGCTGCTGTTTCTTACACAGGAGCCCAGCCCTGCAGCTCTGTGGACTGCCCCTCACCTGCTTGTATTTGCAGATATGGAGATTTCTGGCTTTCACTGCGTATTGCATCTTTCCAGAATGTTTGCTTGTATAATCTTCACTGGTTTGCAGTGGCTCCTCCTGTGGCCTTCCTGCATGCTCACCAGACCAGGAACAAAGGTCTAAGGGCAGTAATTCCAATGTTTTTATAGCTGTTTTTACACTGTACTTCTTGATATCACTCATACAGTGGTGCAGATAATGCTTGTGGTGTTGTGAGCTTAGGTTTGCAGAATGCAATTTCACACATATATATTGTGCCAAACAATATAAACCATAGGGGTTTTTTTTGCTTTATTAAGTTCTCCCTTCTGCTTCAATTTATGTTTTTTTGCTCTGATCTTTAAAGCACAGTTAATGGGCTGGTTTTTGGATGGTTCTTCAGAGTAGTATGTTGCTAAATTCAGGATTCCTTCTCATTTATAGATGTAATTAGTATCTCACTGCCTATTTAATTTTTGTGGGTTTGGGTTTTTTAACTTAGAAAAGCTGCTACTCATTGTGCATCCCAAAATCTCTTAATTTTGCTCTTTTCTTTGGTATTTGCAATTTAAGCATAATTCTGCACTTAACATATTTGCATAGTTGCTATGTAAGTTACACATCAGATTTGTCTATTTGAAGAGTATTTATGAGCACAAAATTAGAGTGGTTAAGTTGCTCCTTTCCTACCATTTGCTTGTGCATCTGAACTACAGATTAGTGATTAAATTAGACTCGGCAAAATTGCTTGACAAGAAGTATGAGGAAAAGTGTGCTTGGGGGTGAGGCGTGGAGGATAAAATGGTGCTGCCTCTTGCCAGGGTGCTTCCCAGCACCTTCAGTGTGCAGCCAGTGCAGCTCTGGGGCAGTTGCACAGCAAACCATCGTGCTGCACTCTGCTGCTGCATCCCTGCTGCTCCCCAGGGGGCTGTGCTTTGTTTCAGAGTCCTTTTGATACCAGCTGTGACTGTATGAATGAGGCTTCTAGCTATGCAGAGTAACTAGGTATCTTATTATACGCAGGTCTTAGTATTTCATGCTTATTGAAAGAGATGTTGCTGTTCCATCAAGACGAGTGTGGCCTTGTTTTCTGAGCTGTTTTCATATCTGGAGAGAGTTGTTATGTGTGGTATTGGTGAGTGGAATGAACAAGGTAACACAATATGCTTGGCACTCAGTTCTAAAGGGATATGAAAGCACGTTTGAGACACATATACCTCTAAAAGCTAGCCAGCTGCTGTCAGTCTTTTGGTTATTTAATTGTGTGCAGAAACCTGCTTTAAGGTGAGGATATAGAGTAACTATTTCTTCTTGTATGACTTTGTTGCCAGAGATTTCTGTAAACATGTTTGAGTCTAATAAAAATCTGAGGAGGTCAGCAGGGGGGAAAGAAAACCCGCAGATGACACTGGTGGCAATATTACAGGGAAGGCATATTCTTCCATTTTGCTTGGAACCTGGTGTGTGGCCTGAGAGTGAGAAGTCAAACTGTTGATAATCCTCTGAGGAATAGGAGGTGGCAAAAAGTGCACAGTAATAGATATTCTGAAAATAGTCTTCAGTCTCGTATTTGTTTTCTGTCATTCTTTTCTTATTGAAAGTGAAGCATGCTCTGGCAAAA
This sequence comes from Tetrao urogallus, assembly GCF_951394365.1. NCBI lineage: Eukaryota > Metazoa > Chordata > Aves > Galliformes > Phasianidae > Tetrao > Tetrao urogallus. The sequence goes on along the minus strand of NC_136829.1, from coordinate 11,776,186 downwards.
GTAGGTAGTGTCAGAATAGGCCAGGGAAAGACCCTGATTAATCCATCCAAATGGAGTAATTTACTGCCAGCCCTGACCTGTCTTTGCCACCTTGATCATTTATTTTTGCTGGTGTCCTGTGTGCCCTTTTTTCCTTCTCTTAGATAATTTTATTGATTACGTGTTATTAAAAAAAAAAAAAATTCACAGCATGAATTATTGCATGAAGAGCGATTTGGATGGCACTAAAAATAATCTTTTCATCATGGCTTTCACAGCACAGCAAAAGTGGAAGTGGCCACTTGACTACATTTACTTTGCTTCGAGGGCTCTTTGGTGAGGATGGTCATAGTAAGGAACAAAAGTGATCCCACAAGGGCACAGCTTTCTAGGGGCTTCTATATAAAATCCAAGTGAGGACTGAAAAGTTTGAGTAATTTACACAGGGGTGAAGAGCAGCCTGAGTTCTGTCTTAAAAGTAATGACCACATGTGGGTTAGCTCTGTCCTCCAGTGAACGACTTGTGAAATAAAGATGTTTATGCAACATAGGCACTTCTTGTTTCTTTCTTCAACTTCTTTGATTTCAAAAGTTGCTGATGCTCACTTAATTATCAATGTCTCCAGAGCCAGATGGTGGTGGTGATTAAAACTTGGCATCCAGTGCTTTCTAAAACACTAATCTTCACAAGACTTTCTGTAATTAGGTAAGTATTCTCCTGACTTCACAGAGAGGGAAACTATAAGGGTCCAAACCTGCTTCTGTTTTGGAACTGCTGTCAACTCTTAAGGCTTTTAATAGCAGAAGATCAAGCCCTCGAGTGATTTGTCTAAGGATGAGTAAGGTGATATGAGACTATGATTGGATCTTAGGTCTTCTTGATTCACAAACACCTGGCTGATAGCTCAAAAAGCATTGCTTGACATTTCAACTTTTTTCATTTCAGTATTTCTCTTTAAAGGTCATCAACTTCATGTGTAACTTTTAAAATAAATACATAGTAAGGCAGTGCTACAGCTGGAATTGAGCCCTGTTGCTCAATTTAGTTTTGCCACTGGTGTGCTTATTTCAACTATCTCCCTGTTGCTGATAGGCGCCCCCTGAATAAAGTGGGAAGCCCTGGGATGGGGGGCTGGTGTGCTTTGCTTTGTGCTGTGAGTAGGTTGTGGGATGGGGCTTGAGGCATGGTGCTCAGCCCCCACCATCTGTACATGCAGAGCACGTGGCTGTGTCAGTAAATGAATTATAGCTCCGTGTGGACATCGCCTAGTTCAGTCACACAGGGTAAGGCTTGTGCTCTTGAGAATAGCGTGAAACAACCTCGGTTTCCTCTCTACTGCTCTTCCACCATCTTGCTCCCTAAAGATTCCTTGGTTACCATTCTGTGGTTAATTAATCTGTTTGGTGATTAATGACTTTCCTCTGACATATCAATGGGATTAAACCATGGTGAAATATGTTCTTCTCTCCTGCTGTTGCATAGTGGTTCCAGTTTTGTTTCTAACTGCATCTGGGTACCATGCCTTCTAATACGTGTGTGTGGTGCTGACCTGGAGTGGTGAAAACTTGCGTAGGGCCAGGTGTTGAAAGTGCAGCTAGGATGTTCTGGGAATAATATGGGCAGGCTGATGGGAATTTATTTGCAGTCTGCCTAGTCAGTGATTGCCATTTTCACCTGTGGTTGTATCAAATGATACTTCAGTGCATTTGCTCTGAACTGCTCTGGTAGTTGAGTAATGTCATACCTTTGGGGGGATGCTCAGCGTTAAGCAGATAAGAATTTGCAGGTTGAAGTACAAAAGCATGTGCCTTCATTCTTCAAACAACTATGCCAGCACTTACAGAGGAAGCATGACTGCAAAGTGTATGCCTGGGTGTGCTAGTTTTAACCTACTAAGTAGGAGACCTTGTTACCTTAATTTGACATAAGTCTGCTGTGCAGGAAGATGCAGGGCCCCGATGCCAGTGTCTGAGCACTGCTGAAAACTGAATTTCTTTTTCCCCTTCCCCACTGTCCCCTCTCTCACTCCCTGTCTTTTAAGTGGAGTAATTTTCAGCCTAAGCAGCTCCTGGCTCAGTTCTTGGTGCAGCAGATGAAAGCCGTTCAAGCAGTTGGTAGAAATGAGAGGTCAGGCCATCTCCCTTTGCAGCACTGAGACAGGCTGGTGCATGAATAAACTGACTGTGGGACTGTGGCCCAACTAATGCTTGCAGTTAATGATAAAGAAGTATTAGTAGTAATATTTGCACATGCAGATCTGCGGAGAATGTATCTGTTTAGTTTGAAATCTGCTAAGTGTGCGCTACCCAAACACGTGCCATCTAAGCTCTGCCTCTGATTTTCTTGCTAACACACAAAGTCATACTACAGCAGTAGTCTTGCTGCACTGGAAATATATGTCTATGAGGATGGTTTATTTGCCAGACTAAAGTAAGGAATTTTGGTTAAGGTGAGAATAGTTGTGATACGGATCTGCTCAAAGGGTGTAGCTGTGTAACATGGTTCCTGCAAGCAGAGTGGTAAGAGACTTAAAGCAAGCACTGTGCTGACCAAAGAGTTATCAGCTGGGGTTTGCTGTTTCAATTACGTGCACTTCTTTCTATTGCAGTGAGACTTATTTAAAATTTAAATAGCATTGACATCATGTTCTTTTGACCTAATTCTCAGGCATTTGTATTGTTACTAAAATGATCTGGGTATTATAATGCAGCGCATTGCAGGATGACAGTTTTAGGAAAGATTGGTACAGCTCTGGTGTTTGAATCTGAAATGGAGCATGGCAAATTCTGAGATAATGCTGTGATCTTCAAATATGAAAGCTTGTATATGTATCTTCTGGCTGGAAAGCCACAGCTGTAGCTTGAAACAAGCCGTGATGAAAAGTAACCCCTGGAAAACCGTTATACTTGTTGTTTGTCATGAATATGGCATCTGCGGTGGGTTTGGGTTTGTTGTGTTTTTGTTTTAGTGCCTACTATTTAGTAGATGTCCACTACTTCATTAACAGAAGTTGACTTCATTCTAATTGCAGGATGAAGTTGAGCCCTTGTGAAATATTCCAACCTTTAACAGCCAAATTCAGTTTGCTACATTCTTCCTTCTGTACCGCTCACTCCCATGGCAGCCCCATGCCAGGTGATGCACACACAGCCCGAGTCCCCCATGACTTTGTCCTTGCATTGGCACTAATGGCATTTTTTTCTCACAATCTTTATAAACAGGAGTGATTTATTGTGTTCGTTTTTTTCTAAATGCAAACTGACATTTGGAAAACTTCTTACCCTTGACCCTACCGGGTTAGTTTTACAGAAACAGAAGTTTCACTTTTCTAGAAATATTGAGAACAGTCACAAAAAGATTCTTTTGTTTTGAGCCGATTCCAGAAGATGCAATGCCCTGCATTGACAAGCAGAGCTGAAAAACACCTGCTCAAACCCAGACGCAGTGTCATAAGGTACCTCGGCTGGAAGGGACTCCACTGAGTCCAACCTCTGGCTCCACACAGCACCACCCAAAACCCAAACCCAATGCCTTGGAGCACTGGTGTCCCAGCGCTCGCTGAGCTCCAGCAGCTCAGGGCTGTGCCACTGACCCAGGGAGCTGCTCCCTGCCCACCGCCCTCTGGGGCAGAGCCTTTCTGCAGTCCCCACGTTCCTCTCCGCTGACAGCCCCATGCCATTTCCTCGGGCCTGTTGTCGTCACCAGAGAGCAGAGCGGCAGCTGCCCTGAAGCCTCCCTCAGCCTCCTCTGGGCTGAGCCAGATGACCTCAGCTGCTTTTCATACATCTTGCAGGAAGCAAAGGCCAATCTCCCATTTCCCACAGCCAGCCTCCCCTGGAAGGCTGACCCAGGCCTCAGTCCCAGAGCAGCAGGTGCTCGGGGTTCACCTCAGAGCTGGCAGGCTGTGGTGCTCGGTTCTGGAAGGCAGGCCAAGCAGGCCGATAGGATTTCATTGCCGTTCCCTGATTACCCTGGTTTTACTCCGTAGTCTATTGCTCCTTCTCTTATGTACCTCAAAACACCTGTAATGACGCTTTAATTCTGCACTTGTCTGGTCCTATTTGCTTCACTCTGCTATTCAAATTGCGGTGCCGTACTGAATATGGGTTTGCTGAAAGCATATGTCAGCCCTGTGGTGCAGTTGTGCTGGCTGACCTGTAAGACCTGTAATTTGGGGGAAATGTATCTAAAAAACATTCTGTAGCTTAGCAGAGGGAAAAGTCAAGCAGACAAGAAGAAATTATTTCAGTCTGTTGGAAGCTTTTGCTGCCAAATATTTTGGTATGGTCTGTGTTAGCAATAAGTAAATCCATTTGGAAATTATTTTACACATAGAATTATTGTCATATTACTATTAAAAACAGCAGCTCTGTGCTGGGGCGCACAAATCCCGCATGCATTCATGGATCAGCCAAGTGAAAACACGGTATTTCCCACAGGAAATCTGTCCCAGCATGCAGACTAGTAAAGCTCTATTGAGGATGCAGCTGCACACGCAGGGCTGTGTGCAGACAAACCTCCCTCTCTGCTGGAATAGCTCACACTGTAATCTTTGTAAATGGACGTTCGTAATATTAAGGCATCAAGTAATTTCTTCTGAAATGTTAGACCCAATTAGGTCTACCTTAAAGATCTGCTACCGTCTTTACATACCTGAATGTTTTGCTGGATTTTTCTGATAGCTGGGCTTGTTTAACTTCTTTAACAGCTCTTGGCTTCTGCTCAGTTATTTTCCATCAGACCTAAAGAGTCTGTGTGCAGAACACAGACAAAACTTCAACAGCTGTATTTCATTCTTGTTTGCATCTCGGTGTTCCACCAGGCACAGGTTTGGGTCCCTATCATTGAATCTGAGGATTTTATTGCTTCAGCTTCTTTGCTGCCAGATGGCATTGTGAATGCTGAGTTGGCTCGTTCAGAGAGCAGGCAGATAGATGCCATGCTGCTGGCTGAGCGGTATGGTGGTATGGTGGTTTGGTGGTTTGGTTTTGTTTGGTTGATTTGTGTTTTTAGGTGAAGGTTGCAGGACAGCAGTGCTTTGTTGTTTGAGTTCAGTGGCATCTTAAGAGATGAATCTTGTAGGTTTTTTGTAGAAAAAATTTGTAGAAAAGAAAATGGTGTTGAGTGAATTTAAGCCATCCGTGCTGCAAGTGAGAACCCATTTTGTTTTATCAAGAGAGCAGGGGGTGACCATGCGTGTATTTATTATTACTATTAATTATTAAAATGATCATCATTCACAGTTTTTAAGCTTCGGGGCTGTCATGTCTTCAAGGAAAGGAATTGGTAGAATTTCTTTTGTTGTTTTTTTCTTTTCCAAGTTTACTTTTATTCCTGAGGATAGGTGAAGGTATTTTATTCAGTTCTCAGGTAACTTTCTTTCTGCAGAAGACAGCTGATCAAAGAGTGTTTACATTTCTTTAATTGTATTTCTCTGCAATCTGAGTGCAGTCACACAACACCTGCCTAATTTGTGTCTTACAGAAAATCAGTAATGAGCCTTTCCCCTAACCGTGGGGATTTTTTTGTTGTTGTTTCAAGTAGGTAGTGAGCCTAGGAGGAGCTATTGCGTGGTGTTGCAGAGTTTGACAGTGGTCTGATTCTGGCTTTGCTAATGCAGAAATCACTGCCAGTGCTGTTGGCATCCAAGAATTGCCCTGTTTGCACATGGTTATTTCCCCTCTCAGTGAGGCTGGATTTTTTTAATGCAGGTCTCTTCTGATGCACCATTTGTTGTAACCAGAATGATTTTTTAAAAACTAGCACACGTGATGCACAGTGGATGCTCATCTTGCTGGTTTTGGCACAGCCTTTCTAAACACCAGGTGGAAGGCTTCATGGAGGTGCAGCTTACACGTGCAGTTTATGAATGTAAGGTACAGTTTATGTGCTGACATTTGTAGAGTTCAGTGGTCTCCCCTGCTCACTGTCTGTACATAGGTGTGCATGGTTTCTCTGCAAGCCTGGGTGATTCAGCAGTTAGAATGGACTAAGTGATACAGCAGAGAATTTGGCTTCATTTGAATACCATGTTGTTGTGCTGGTAGCATGTATAAATGATTCCCCCCTGTATAAATGATTTGTTTGCTGTTACCGATGAGCTGCTGCACTGTGAGCATACAGTCATGCTCAGCAGCTTCACTACATCCTGGACTTCGCGTGTGGTTTTCTGTACGTGCCATAGATGGAAGTTGAACATCTAATTACTTTATAAGATTTGTGAGCAGAGATTTGTGCCCTGCTTAGCCTCTACTTGTCAAGTACTTTCTGGTGCAATCTAAAGTCTGCTTTTGCTCTTCCTCAGGTCCTTTCACAGATGTTGTCACCACGAACCTGAAACTCGGCAACCCTACAGACAAAAATGTGTGCTTCAAAGTTAAGACCACAGCACCACGTAGATACTGTGTAAGGCCTAACAGTGGAATTATTGATGCAGGAACATCAATTAATGTTTCTGGTAAGTCATATAAGCAGCTCTTTGGTAACTGAAAATGGCTTCATCAAATGAATTATTTCTTGGATGTTTTGCAAGACAAAAGTATTGTGTGGAATGCTTGTAAAAGCGGGTGACGATTTCATGGAGGAGCAGCCATTTCATATATCTTTACTTCCCTTATTCCTGCTTTAGCAGTAATGGGGTTGTTTTGACATATTGTTTTGAGGAGGGAGGAGGAATATATAAATAATTTATATGGTTCCATAGCAGCCTTAGCCAACCTATCCAAGGCAGTGCTGCTGCAGCCCTGCCCTCCCAGTGGGATTATTTTTGTACGGTTCGCTTTTTGCCAGCTTGACTTCCTGAACCAGCTCAGTGCAGGATCAAACGAGTGCTTGGACAGGAACATCGAGGGAGGAATAAAACTGGGTGGACTGCAGCCACGCCAATTTAGGCTGATAGTTGGTTGCCAGACTACCCAATATAACCAACCAGTAAAGAAAACATTTATTTTGAAACCATGCTTGTTTTGTGTTCCTTGGAGATACAATATGCTTTGGTGCTAGAAACGTCAAGTGATTAAAACTTTGCTATTTCATATGAAAGGTTAATGATTTTCTCTAATGAGTCAGTAGCTCTTCACTTGCCAAACTTGAGTAATGGAAAAAACAAAGGAGTGGGTTACACTGAAGGCATGAAGCACTGAGTATTTTTATACTCTAAAAAACTCTTTCAAAGCGTTTCATAGTGGTAGCCCGCAGAAATAAGGTCTGGTTTTTGAGTTACAGGAATGACTTCTGAAGATCTGTTTTTACTGTTTTAATTAAATTTTAATATTGCGTAATAGAAGCAGATGAGTTACTGGCCTATGGAAAGATGATCAGAACAGGTGTTATGCATGGCAATAATAGATAAACCTATCAATTAGTCTCTTACCAAGCTTTTGTGACCTGGAATAAATTATTAGTGAGCTACAAGGGTGGACAATGACAGGACAAGGGGGAATAGTTTTGGTGTACCTGCATTTGCACGCTCACTGACCTTTTCTGTTTGGCATTCTATTGTGTCCAATTCGGCGTGCCTCTGATTGCAGAGTTTGCCTCACTTGCACTTAATTTCTGGAGCGTGTCACAGTGAGGTGGTAAGCAGTGCCACATGGTACCGATAGCAAGGGGAAGGCAGAGCAGTTCTGCTGCAGGGGAAGGCTAGCACGTATGCAGAAAGCTCTGAAATGACTAATAGGAAATTGGAAAAGATCTCTAGAGAGGAATTGAAATCTTTAAAACTGGGGAAGATTCCCAAGTAAAGCTGTCTGTCATCTATACTAGCTACAGGCAAGCATATTAAATGCACTGGAATCAATGAAGCAATAATGAAAATGAGCATGGTTTCTAGCTACAAATTATCTTTATGCTATAAAGATGGGAATTCTTTTGCATCTCTCAGATGAACTTTCAAAATTAAAAGCTCTTTTCCTTTGCTAGCAAATAGCACGCTTTTTAAAATGTCTTCTTGATCTCAACATTTTTTTCTTAAACTTCTGCTTGCAGTGACCCTTTGCTCCACCTTGCAGAACATAGGATAGGGAAGTGCTGTGTGAACCTGTATCTTAAGTGCTTTTCCAGCCCCATTCTTCCCAGCAGCATGCCACATGGAATATGGAACCAGTCTAAGATGTGACCTGAAGTATCCCATTTTGAAAGATCACTGTGCTTAACCTAAGTTGTGCTTTGCTCTTGCTCACAAAGCTTCGAAAAAACTTTCCTTTTTTTATGTACAACTTTTATTGTAGTGATTTGCGATTTATGATTCAGTTTTACAAATTACTTTGGCTTATTTAATCACAGAGCTTACATTTTCTGTTGTACTCACTTTCATGCTTCTCTTTACTTAGTCATGGTAATAAATTGTGCTAAATTACCAGCCCTTCTATTAATGTTACATATTAAATGCAAGCAATTCACATCCATTGTTCTTCAGGTGGCACATTCAGGTAGATTTATAGGTAGATATGTTGCAGAATTCTGGAGTTATGGATGTTCTTCATTTTCTAACCCATTCGAAATAGAAGCTGCTGTCGTCTCGTTTTGTGGTTGAATTTCTGTTTAGTAAAGTCATATACATTGCAGTCCTGGTAGCTTCTTCAAACCATGCACGGGGCTTAATTTTGGTACTGAAGGTATCAGCATCTTTGACTGTGATCAGCAGAAGGAATCTTTTGGATGTTGGGAATCAAAAAGGGAGCTTTCATTAACTCACAGATCAGAGTTATTTTCATATTCTTGGAAAGGGAGGAAATGTGCACCTCCTGCCTGCAAAAAATATTTGGTGCCAAAGTACAGTGATGTGAGGGTTTGTTTGTTTCCTGGGGTATTACTGATGGTTGGGTTCGGGGCAGCCTGCGTCTTCCTTGCACCATAGCAGTTGGGTGCCTTTCTTACATACAGTTCCACAGGAGAGTCCTATTTTGGTCAAAGCTCATGAGAAGGTATTTTGTCCTTAGAGGCTGCTATCAGAACATTATTTCATGCTAGTGTGTTGGCTCATTTCACGCACATAAAATGCTAGAAAAGCAAAGCTTTCTTTATTCTACTGAAGTGTTGGATACTGGCTGCTTTTGCCCTATCACAGCTGCTCCTAAATACCAGCATTTAAGTCTCTGCCAGCACGCACTGCTTGCTGCAATGTCAGGTTTGTAGCCCATGTTTTCACCTGTTATATAACGGTGTGTAATTTTAACAGCTGAGTTTATGTAACTGTCAGGAAGTGTATGTGCGCTGTCACCGTTTGATTGCGTTTGGTCGTAAGCTCTTGGCAAAGAAGGCTGTTTGCACCCATTCTGTTTTTGTTAAATGTGTCTTATTTGAACAGATACAGCTGATTTTGTGACTTCCGAGAGGTTGAAATCTAAGTAAAAGACATAAGTGAATTCCAGAGGAAGAGTGAGAAATGAGAAGCAGGTGCTGATGTCTGCAGCTAGGTGTGCAGTGGGAGAGATGAAGGATGCATTGTGTGCATCGCAGAGCAGCCCAAGCACATGCTGGACATGGGGAGAAGTGAAGTTACCCTTGTGTTGCCAGTCACCCTGCAGGGGGTGAGCATTAATCTTCTGTGCAGTTACCTAACTAGGAAGAAGTGGGTTGTGTTTCCTTCAGGACAGGGCTGCCCACAGCAGTTCTGCCCCTCCTCAGCCACCAGCCATGTGCTGCCCCTGGCTGCATGCTGCTCCTCCAGGCCTCATTGGACAACACAGTGAGTGCTGAGCTTGGGCTTGGTCTGATCCGCTTGCTTTGCAGGAGTTTATCTTGGAGATTCAGCAATTGTGTTATCCAAGTAGCTACAGGAAGAACAGTGTAAATGAGGAACAAGCCACGTGGTGCCATGGCTTCTGTCACATGAGGATCAGTTGCTCGCCTCCTGCAGAGCTGGTCAGAGTGTGCCCTGATGTAGATAGTCCACATTGCTGGTGGCATTTCTGGGTAAAGCTGAGATGTGTGGAAGTTTTGATCTTGCCAGACAATAGAGAATTTCATACAACATCATGTAGGAAACCCGTTAATAAAGGTAGAAAAGACAGTAAGACGCTCACAGACCAAATGGGCTGTGTAAGGGTAAACAGTGCTGCGGTGGATGTATGGCTTTCAAATGATAATAGAAATTGCTATGATGTTTGGTCTTAATCTTGTTCAATGCTTTCGTAAGCAGTTGCTGCTCAAAAAGAGTGCACTAAAAGCCCTTACAGTGATGTAAAATTCAGTGGCTGAAGATATGCAGCAAGAATCGAGTGTCCTTGAAGGCTTCAGTAAGAGAAACAGGATGAGTTTTGTCATAAAAACTGCGGAATTGTGTACTTGGATTTCTTCTATAATTGCAAGCTTTCTGAACAAAGTGAGCGATGTTAGGATATTGTAACTGATCAGAGATGACCAAGTTGCTGACATCATGTGGCTGTGAATAGGGCAAATGCAGTAAGTGGAAACAAACTGGGAAACTGGGTAATGGAAGAGATAAGAGTGTTTTAAATGTGGTTGTCACTAATAAGGTTTCATGGTTGTATACACAGAGTAACTCATACAGAGGAATTCAAGCCAGAACAGGTGCGGAGAATGAATGGGGGCCCTGACTCGGAGAGGATAGCCCAAGTCTGGCTTGTTTAGTTTACCAAGAGGCCAAGAGTTACTGTGATTGATGTCTTGGAATGATACAAGTAAAGGACTCTTCCCCTTCTTGGATATTTAAGCACAAGCACAGTGTTGGTCCAAGACCAAGTGAACAGACCATTAATAAATTTAGATGGAAACCAGAGGAAGGCTGCTGGTGATCTGAGCAGGGAGGCTTTTCCTTTCCTGCTCTTGGAAGGGAAGGTTGGATCCTGACAAGCTTTTACCCCAGTTTTGCTTAACATCTTCCCTGCCTCAGGTTTCCCCTGCCTTGACATTGTTACTAACTTCACCATTAGCTGATCAACAACTGCTTCGCTGTCTGCAGATCCTTGCATATCAAATGTGGGAGATGTAATGGGAATGTGTGAGAAGACTGGTGTCAGAACAGGATGTGTGTGGGGTTGGTCCTTCAGATAAATTCTGAGAGGCAATATGGCTTGCAAATACAACAGACATTATTCCTTATTCCGTTGGTCTCCCAATGGCTTTGCAGTTTTATCTTGTGACAGAGCACCACTGTAGGGCAGTCAGTGGAGGTGAGGAGATGGGCATTGCAGCCTCTGACTGATGAATGCTGGTTCTGGTCTGTTTGAAACTCCTGTTAACAAATTTCTCACACCACGTTCTGGTGGGAGCTTTGGACCAAGTGAGAAGATTTGAAAAGGTATTTAGAACCTTTTTCACATAGTTCTCGTGTAAGGTATGCAATATAGTTAAAGCAAGGAGCTGTACTCACAGTAGTAAATTGTGTCACAGTTAGGGCACTTCCATGGAACTGCTCTTTCACAGAAACTCCCAATAGTACGAGTGCGTGTTGAATGGTTTTGAATGATTTGGTTTCCTCTTGAACAAAGGGAGTATTTTTGAGCTTCCCATCTGGCTTAGAAGACGTTTGCTGAATAATTTGTGTCGATGTGGCTTTCGTGTATTGATCTAAAAATACAAGTGCTAACAACGCTGATACTGTCAAGCCCTCTCTAGCTGCTTGCTGTTATGATTCAGTGAGTGGAATTCAGAGCAGCAGTTGCTCAGTGTTCAAGAACAGCTTCAGCACTATCACTGGGGAAATAATGATTTCCAAACGAGCTTATGCTTGCACTGAGCAAAGCAAGCTGATACAACTGCAGATCTGGAGAAGTTCCCTCAGCAGTGGATAGCTTCAGGTGCCTGCTGGCTCTTCCACATCGTGTAGACTTGAAATAAACGTTAGGTGCCTGTTAGGGGCAAAAAGATTATTCTGCTGCTTTGCAGTGATGTGCAATGCTGAAATGCACGTCACAGTTCAGTCACTTCTGTTTGGAAGAAGAGTTTTACATGGAGCCTGTTGAAATGAAAGTGTTTATTTTGGACTACAAGTTGATTATTCTAAGGCAAGTTAAAGTGTATAATAAATTTCACTGCACATTTGAGACAATTTGCTGTCTCCTTTTTTCTGCAGCTTTAAAAGGCATGTGGTTGTTGATGGCCACAGATTGTGTGTGCAGTGAAAATGGCACAGGCAGAGCATATTCTGCTCACTGAAGGAGGCAGATTGGTTTGGCTCTTCTTCATCTGCAATAAATGGGATCTTTGGATAACACTTGTACATTTCAGATCCCTGCAATTAGTGTGTGTGAATTTCAGTGCATGTTAATAACACTGGCACTTGAAAGTAATCCCAAGTCTTGAACTGCTTTTCTTCATAGCGATTGAATTGAGAGCCTCACAGGCCACGAAATGTGAATTTTTGTTAAGTTTGTGCCAGTTTCATTTTAAATGTTTTGGAGGGGAGGATTTTTGTAATCTGTCTTGGCCCCCCAAACACAGTTATTTTCTGCATTAAAAAAAAACAGAATTCCTGTGGTTTTTGGATGGAGATAAAAATTTTTATACCTTTCATAAGCGATTTTTTTATAGCATTTAAGCATAACCTTTTGGCTGCATGTTGACAACAAACTTTCAGCAACTTATTTTTGAAGGAGGAATAGAACTCAAATGAACATCATGAGATATTCAAACTTCATAGAGGAAATTTCCATCCTGAACCTTGAGCCATACTAGAGGTTTAAAGTGTTTGGCTTTTCCTGGCCCTGCAGCCTTTCTCAGCAGCCATCACCTATGCTGTGTACAGCTAATCACAGTGCCAGCTTGTTACTTCTATCTCAAGGACGGAGGAAAAACTTGATTCTTTCATTGAGAGGTTTTCCTGCTGCCTCAGGAGATATGTATGTTGTCCTGTTTGCTATAAATTGCTGTCATATTGCCATACTTGTGTACAGAATACTGTACTGTGCTCAGCAGTTCCAAACTTCTCAGGCAGAAATTAGTGTGGACTGAGGAATTCTGTTTCTTTTAACTTCTTTAATATTTATTTTAAGTAGGGCTCCTTTGTCAGAGAGAGGCACTACTTGCAATCATGTTAATGTCTGTATTTCTCATATCTTGTAACTAATCATCTGTGCGTGGCTGTGCATCAGAACAGCTTTAACGTAACGTTCTGGGGTTTTTCTTGCAGTGATGCTACAGCCTTTTGACTATGACCCCAATGAGAAAAGTAAACACAAGTTTATGGTTCAGTCTATGTTTGCTCCAGTTGATACTTCAGATATGGAAGCAGTAGTAAGTATTGAAAGTAAATAAAATGGATTTATTTCTGTTTCTGTAATTTTTAAGACCTTTTACATCACTTCTTCAGGGCTCTTTTGAAACCAGGCTGTAATGTTCCTTGAGAGCATTAGCAGATTGCCATTGCAACCGTGGTTACTTCTTTAGAAGACTGCCATTGGTGATGGCATACCAAGCTGTGAAACATGTTAAGTTGTTGTAATTTTTATATATATATGATTTTTATTTTTTTTAAAGGCAGACTTGAACATGTTCTAATTATATGGTCTGTGGTATCTTTTGTATTGCACCCCTTTGTACTGTGTCTTGACTCTTCCCTTGAGCAGCTCCTTTTCCCAGTGGGAACCAGGAAGGTGGCTCACAAGAACTGAATTTTTCTTTATCCCTTTTGTTGTTGCTTAAATAAATAAGCTGCCTATATAGATCTTAGATCATAGTATGGTGGACTACAAGTGAGAGTAACAGAAGCATATGATTTTGGTACTACTACACGAGAGCAAAAAGAAGCTTGCTCTGGTCCAGCTTTTGTTAGGTGGAGAGAATATTTAATAACTGGCGAGGACACAATAAATAAGAAGAAACATCCATTACTCTGTAATGTCCAGGGCTGCCTGTATGCTTGAGAGCATGGATATTACTTTATTTAAAACAAAACGACAACAAAAACAGCCGCAGAATATGCAGCGTGGTTTTTTTGATGGTTTATTTTTTTGTAAAATTATGGGGTTTTTTTCAGTACAGGTTTTTTTCCCCAGTTCTTTACACCCTACTGAACAGCCCTTCAGAACTGAGGCCTTTTGGTAGAGTTGAGAATTTCCCTTTTTGAAAGAGATTTATGGAACTGTGTTTGTTTAATGGCCTTAAAATAAGATCCAATGAGAGAAACAGCAATAGCAATGAAATGTCTGCATCACCAGGTGAATAAGCCAGCCTGCATCTCTTTGTGACTCTTTAATTTTATGAGTTACTTTATACCATATAGAATATTATTCTGCTAGCAAAGAATGTTTTTAAGGATCTAGATGGTCTTTCCAGTTTCCAGCTCTCCAGCCCAATACCATTTCTTTTCCTGTAACACTCGATCACTTCTCAGCTCTGTTACCACTCTCCAAATATCTTCCTATTCTGGATAAACAGGTGAGACAAATTACTGGGCTACTATAAAGCTTTCAACGCTTCTCGGGCAGCCAACAAGCTTAAAATAGAACTCTGACTTCAGCCGCAGAGAAGAACTGAAGTACGACTCGGCTGTTTAGGATGAGTCAAGTTCTTCTTCGCGTTGCACAGGGGTTACCCATAATTTGACACCTACTTGAGATATGCTGAGCGATACCAGAAGTGTGGCCAAAGTGAGGAAAAGCCACGAGGTCTCCCTTTTCTCTCATGAGTTACCTGAGTTTCAGACTATGAAGAGTGATAGTGTCTGGTCTTCTAAGCTACTACTCAGCTGTGCATTTGGTTTTCATTTTTGGTTCTGTTTGTGTTTAACGGTAATGTGATAAACGCTTGTGGAGTTTTTCCTAAGATGGTATGATTTGTTTCTATAATACGGTATCTTTTCAATGTGTCTTACTATGCTGTTCTGTTTAATATTAAATTATTCCAGTGGAAAGAGGCAAAGCCGGAAGAACTCATGGACTCGAAACTTAGGTGTGTGTTTGAGCTACCGACGGAAAATGATAAGCCTGTGAGTATTTTTAGCTGCGTATCGAGTGACTTTAATGCCTCAGTAAATCATGTAAAATGGCACGTGTGTCCAGGCAGCCATGTAGGCCCCAGCAGTGCGCTCTGTTCTGCTGCTTGCATCTCATCCTTCTTTTAAAATATAAAATAAAACCATTTTAAATCTTAGTGGTGCTTAACCTGGCTAGCAGCTAATTTGAACCGCCTGAGTGCATCGCAAGCACAAGGAAATCTTTGAGTTGACCTTTCTTCATTGAGGGAATGATCACATAGGATAAAAATGCTATTAAAAAAAAAAAAAGCACTAATTGGTATTAATAAGGCTAAGAGCTTTCCTGTTAAGAGATGTGATGAGGAAAGAAATCTGAATTAAGTGGGAATTAACAGCCGTTCTGTTTAGGGGTAACTTTTTCTATAATCTGTAAAAATTATCAGGAGAAAACAAAGCAGGGATAGTAACAGGTTCCTGATACCTTATAAATAAGAGCTTCATTTTAAGAGATTGGTAGAAACTGGGGATAGAGCATTTTGTTTTTGTTAGAGCCTGGGCCCTTTGCAAAACAGAGAGAGGATCCAAAGCCAAGAGGATGAGGGGGTTTTGGGGCTCTGCAGCTTTTGGTTCCTGACTTGGGCTGGAAGTTCCTCTGTCACCACGGAAAAACAGGATGGAGATGTGATAGCCAGCAGTGGGGGGAAGAGTGGGAAGAGTGAGAGAAACGCAGCAGAGCAGCTGGGTGGTTCCTGGCAGCTTGCTGCTGCTTGGAGCAGCTGCTTGTGTTGTGCTTGGAGAGGAAAAGGTGCAGAGAGCACCACAACTCCAAGTAGAATGTCAGCAGATAAGTCACATTTCCATTACTGTGGGACACGGTCTGATGGTATTTCCTTTCACATACATGCAAGGACTGAGAACTACGGGTCCTTCTGTCTGCACTTTGCTGCTGGTCTGGTGTTCAGGTCAGAAAGGGGAAATAAAGGTTGAAGAAGGAAAAATGCTGCTTTTTTTTTTTTATATACAGGCCCATTTTGAGTACTAACAGGAGATTTTACTTGATTCTCCTCCTGAGTATCAGATGTGGTGTTAATAACTAACCAGAATCACTCTATCCTTTCTTAACAGCATGACATAGAAATAAATAAAATTGTATCCACAACTGCAACAAAGACAGATTCCTCTGTAATGTCTAAATCAATAAGTTCTTCCTTGGATGACGCTGAAGTTAAGAAAGTAATGGAAGAATATAAGAGGCTTCAAGTAGAAGTTCAGAGGTTACGGGAGGAGAATAAACAGTTTAAGGTAAAGATTCTTTCTTTTCCAGGTTTGCTTCACTCCTGACATAAACGATTCAGACTGGAAGGTTTGGTTGCCTGTCCTTGGCATGGTGTTTTAGTGTTGTCAATCAGCGGTTTATGTTTCTCTTTATAAAGCCAGAAAAAAAGTGTGGAAATCGATGGTTCCTCTGAGAGGAGCACACAGCTCGTGCAGCTGGAGAAGCTGATGGGATAGCAACCCAAAGGAATGAATCCCCACTCATTTTTATTTCTTTTTCCCCCCACCTAATTTCCTGAGTTTGGATGAAGCATTCAGTGTTGGATTTGGCCCTGTGCTCTCTGACTGACGGGAGCTGGAGGGCAGCGTTGTGCCAATGCTACACGTTAGTCATGGCACCTGTAGCACACGGTTGATGGGAGTGAAGTAACACAAGAAATACAGTTCTGGTCACACCCAGCACATCCCTGTGAAACCAAACAGATGAGAAATCATGATCACCAAGCTGAAGACCTGTTTCGGTTTCATTTATTATCGATCTCTAGTTTCAGAGGTATCAGCACTGGTGGAAAATGTAGAATTTGTTATTGCTAGGCCCCAATGAAAGCAACTCTGTTCTGTCAGCTCTGATGTTGTGTGGCTGGCTGGTGCATGAAGAAATTCTTTAAACACCTGTAAAACATTTGTGTTTTTTATTCAGGAGAAGTAATTAATCTGTCTTCCTTTAGGAAGAAGATGGACTTCGGATGAGAAAGGCACCCCAGACGAACAACCCAATATCTGCTTCTGCAGCTGTTGTCAAGGATGAAGGGCACAGCTCCAGACTACTTGCTTTGGTGGTTTTGTTCTTTGTCATTGGTGTAATTATAGGAAAAATAGCCTTGTAGAGGCAGCATGCTGGAAATTGTAAATTGGTTTGATGGTTCTGCCATATCATTGGATTAAATTTATTCATAACAGTGTTTAAAAAAAAAAATTAATGTATGACATCTCACAGGTCTTGCCTTTAAATTACCCCTGCACAAATATTATGTAACATAATCTAGAAAGTTTAAAATGTACAATGAGGAAATGAATGACAGAATATTCTTCAGTGATGAAGGGGGGAAGAAAATCATGATTTAACACTACAATGGAATATTGTATATGTCATTTTAAACATTCTTAGTCCCTGGTACATGTTGCTGGATGACCTCTTTTTAAAAAAAAAAAAAGGAAAAAAAAAAAAAAAAAAAGGAAAAACAGAAAAAACAAAAGATTCTTCCACTGCTGGAGCTGGCCCTATTGGATGTTTGGAGCTGGATTAGGCAGGAGGTGTTGATAACTTCTGTAAAATATGTTAATCCACCATTCTGCCCATAAATTTAACAGTTTTTCTGTCAGTGTCTTCAACTCTGTGCAAGTTACCAATTTCTTGACACTTAAATGAATAGTGAGAAGCTGGAAAGAGTTGTATGTGGCAGTGCTGAATGTGCCAGGCATCATGAAGAGGCGTGTATGGACTGGTGTGGCGCTAGTTGGGAGTAGAAGTCAATGCCTTGTTCTTATGGAGGGACCAAGCTGCATTGCTATTGGTTCATTTAGTTGAATTAAAATGTTATTCAGAGATGTTTAATGCATATTTAACTTATTTAATGTATTTCATCTCATGTTTCCTTCCTGTCACAAAATTGACTAATGCTTTATGGTATGAAAAGGCACCTGTTCTAAAGCCAGTGACTAGAACTAAAAATCTGCTGCTGTAGTGATGCAAGATTCTTCTGCCTCCTGTAGTTTTGGGCACTACGCAATTGTTGGGAGTTTTGATCATCTGAGCATTGGGAAAACAGTGGTCAGGAAACTGTTTTTGTATGTAAATAAGTCTATCTAGGGGAAAAAATATTAGTAGTAAACTAGTCCTATGCCGTAAAAAGACCAATCCTGTTTGATGATGTAGCATCTAAAAAAAAAAGAGGAAAAAAAAAAAAAAAAGAAGAAAAAAAGAAATTAAATAAAGCCCCCAAATTAATGTTTCTTTTGTTACTGTTGTCATGCTCTGATAGCTTTGGCGGGGAGGGAGCAGCATTATCTGTCAACTTAGCTTGTTTCTAGCATAAGGAAACCGGTAGCCGTGTTTCAGGAAGACTTTGCCCTGCCTCATTTTAAAATCCTTGTGAGCAGCCCCACTCTGAGCATCCTTTACCGGGGTGCTGTGTGTTGTTCACAGGAGCCGTGCTGATGCTGAGGTGCTGCAGAACTTCACATTTCTCAGTTTAGTTGGATTCGTTGGTTAAGATGCTTACTAACGTATTGAACGTGAAGCAAAGGTAATTTTGTTTATTTTCTTACAAAACTCAGAAACTCCATGTGCTGTAACGTGTTGGGCCTCAGTAGATGAACTAGCTTCTGAGCAAGTGAGCCCTTGTATAATCTTAGATCCTATGCCCAGAAACAATTGCTGACAAAGTTTTTGTAGCACCATTCAAGGTTAAGAAACATCTTCAGAACGTGGCTTCTTCCATTCCTTTTTTGCTCCTGGGATTCCTTGGGAAGGGTGTTTGGGCAGCTGCTGTCTGCTGTGCTCTTCTCCATCATTGCCTTTGGTATTTGTTCCATTTGTTTCTCAAGTGCAAAAAAGTGAAACTTCATGTGAGATTTAACAAGAAAATGGCTCTGGGGGGATGAAAAACTGTTTGGTGTTTTCTCCTTAGGAGCACAGCTCTGGAAGTAGCGACAGAAATGAGAGGGTTGTTACTTCAAAATGTTACTGCCTGCTTGTCTGCTTAGGATGGAAGGACAAAGAGCTGAAGTGTGGCTGCAGCGCTGTGCCAGGAGAGCAGAGCACAGAGGTCAGTGTGACAGAGTGGGCTGAGGGATGAGACAGAGGAGCAGAGGAGTGCGGACTTCTACAGAAGCAGTTGAGAGGGCCTTTTCAGAAACATGAGTTGTAAATAATGGAAAAAAAGGTAATTGTTGGCTTTAAAGAATGTATTTGAGAAATTTCTTCACTGAAGTGAGGCTGAGTTACCCGGTGTCTTTAAGAGGCTGTGTATACCTTGTTTTCACTAGAAATGTTATTGGAGGAGCTGAAATCCTAATTTGCTTCACAGTATATAGCATTAGCTTTGAGAGCCCTAAAAAACAGCCTCAAAAAGTATTTAAAAAAAAAAAAAAACAAAAAGCAAACAACCTTTTCAGGGCAGAGAATCGAAGCTTTACGCTGATCATCTCTTGTGAGTGTGTCTGTTAGAGCACTCCAGGCAACTGTTCCATATGGCTGGCAATCACTGCTGGCACAGCAGCTTTGAATGAAGCAGAAAGTCACAGAACATCCATCCTTCTTGCACTGTTCCACACCCACGCTGATGGTTTGGAACTTCCAGTCATTGTGAGCAAGTTTGTCTTTGTGGTTTGCACTCAGGTTTATAAAGAAGTCCCACAAAGAAGAGTTCTGTGTGCTGCTCAATGCCTTACAAAGGCACGGTGAGAGATGTGCAGGACTGAGCAAGCTGAGGGTGTACCCAGAAAGCTGCAGTCTGCAGGAGGGCAGACCCACACCTCCAGCCCTGAACAGGACTCAAATTAACTTTGTATCTTTGGCAGCTTTAACAAGTAATAATCGAGGTCTTTCCTAACAGTTTTTGATGACAACTTAGACAGTAGCTTTGCTTTTGGTGGACTTAAATGACTGCTGAGTAGAATCCTTGTTACCTGCCCTTTAGCCAGACCCTTCTTTCATATGCAACAGAAAGAACAGTGAAGGTATTTTTTCTTGCAGTTCCTAAAGGCCAGTCTGTGGAAATGCTGCAAAAATAATCCAGCTTTTATAAACCGTCCTTTAGATGCTGCTGCTGGGAGAGCTTTTGTTTGGTATTACAGGGGGCGGATATTCTGGAGGGCACTGTGTATCTTAGGCATGAAGTGCAGAGCTCATGGATAACACTATCATCTGGTGTCCTCCCACAGCAGCAGCTGCTAGGAAACTGTAGTTGATACATGGTAGTAGAAAGCAAGTTATTACTTATTCTCCTTACTGCTCTGTTCAGATACATTTACTGTTAGTTTTTCTAAGAGCCAGCAGAGGCTGCTTTGGCAGTGCTCTCCTTGTGGAGCTCTGGCACTGCTGTCTGCGCAATTTGGGTGCCTCTGCAAACAGTTCCAAAACATCTCAGAGCCGAAGCGTGCTGAGGAGTGAATGAGAAAACCATTTCTGCTCTTTTCACTTGGCTGCTCCCATCTTACAGCACCGCTCCGTGTGTGAGCGATGGCGTCCCTGTGCGCTGCAGCTGTGCGGTGTGGATGCACAGCAGTGGTGTGTGCAGGCCAGGCACCCAGTGCTGGTTCTTGTCAAGTAGCCGCAGGGCCCAGTTAAGTTAATACTACGTATGTAATGCTGAGAGGGACTGATGTATCATAATGTAATTTTCTAAAAATACAGGATTGTAATAGCTTGGTGATGGTATTCAGTGTTACTTCTTTTCTGCTGAAATGCTGTTAGTGGGATAAAGCTGGAAATTCAGTTTACAAATTGCTAGACTTTCTTCTCACCAATAAACCATAAAGGGTTTCTAGTTGCTGCACTTGTGAACTTGCAATTCTTATTATAACCTTGACTTAGCAGTCAGTATACTTACATGGTGATGTGGTACAAAAGGGATCTTAATGTCATGGTGTTTGACACTGCACTCACCAAATGCAAGAAGCTCCTTCTGTGTCATCCCCCTTAAAAAAAAGTGTTGTTTTCATCGTTTAATTGGAACACCTCCTTCATTCATGGGTGCAGTAGTGACCTGTGGAATTCTGAGCTCTTCACGCTGTCCTTACTTTGCTTTACATTATGTCCCATCATGTCATATCTCACATTCTGTTTTCTATCTAAAGCAGCTGAGGAAAAGCACAACCAAAGAGCCCTCTGTTTGCAATGGATGAGCACATAGGAGCAGCCCTCTAACCTCGTGTGCTGTGCAGCAGTACCATGAGCAGCATGAAGCAGCTCATGGTACTCAGAGTTGCTTTTCAGTTCTGTTTGCAAACGGGTCAGCACCCATTACTCAGATCCTCAAGTGAGCAGGTTGAAAAAGGACAGGTGCTGAGTTGCAGTGTGCACATCTGTGTGTGCAGGGTTTCTTTGTGTGTTGTTATTATTCAGAAACAAATACGAAAAAAGGTGACTGTGTAGGACTGGGATTAGTTACATGCCATACCTGGATGTTACTCTTCTTCGTAACTGGATGCATTTCTACAAGTCTGATTTACTGATGAGGAAATACATAGATCAGTGTGTGGGCATTTCAGAAAGAAAAGTGACTACTGAGCGAGGCTGCCTGCTCCTGCGGGCTGAAATCTTCTGCAGGTTCGCTCCATTAAGAGCTGACAATGGGCTGCAGTGCTGCTGTGAGCCATCAGAGGCAGTTAGACAAACAGGGGTTTGTTGTTCAAGCAGGCAGTGCGGATCCTTTGCCCACATCCGCCAGCGATTTCTGTGTTACCCCCACTGCCTCGTGCTCTGAATCACTTTGCTGATGGGTGTCAGTGCTGAAGGGACACAGCGCTGCACTGCAGCCTCTTGTTTGGATGAGCTTCCGAGGACAAAGTAGTTGTGTTTCTGCTACTCAAATCTGCTTATCTGTAAAATTTGTTTTATCAATTGATTGATTTTTTTTTAGTTTATTTTTTTTACTGGATAAATGTAGGCTTTTCATTGAAACAACACAAGTGAGAGCTGTTCAGAAGCCTCTTCCATGAAACATTCTGATATGCATTTTTACTTCATTATACCTATCATGGGCTCTGCTGTTTCCGTGGCTTCATTTCCTTTTACAGAACTGCTTTCACATTTTTACCTTGGAGAGTAGAAGTTTGACAACTGTCCTAAGCTCCCACAGAGATGTTTTCTCCCTGGTCCAGGCCCAGGTTTGTCTTGAAGCATCTGCATGAATCTCTCCAGTCTGTGAGTAAAGAAACAAGGCTGCATTTCCCTGAAGCAGATTTTGAACCTTGGATCTTTCTCCTATAATGTGTCATTGGAAAAGGGCCTTTTCCAGATGGCAAAGCAAAAGAAGATAAGAAAACAAATGAATTAAGGGATTAATTGAACCTGCGTATTACAAGTTGACATCATACATCTGGCTTTTTGGTTTATATTTCTCCATTGGTACACTTCATTCTCCTTTAATAAGTTCCTAATTCTGTGACTTTTTTTCAAGCTTCTGAAGTGCCTACGAAGAGCTGAGGAGCAGCCTGCAGGGAAGTGCTGTCCCCAGTTTTGCTGTACTTTCTTTTTTTTAATCAATTTTTTTTTCTTCAGTGGAGAAACTCGCAAGACCAGAAGAGCCTTCTGAACTCCCTCATGTTTGGGTTGGCACAACTCCCACGTGTAATTATCCATACACAGCTACTTTCAGAAGGACTTTATTAAGGCCGTACAAAGTCAGGAGCTGGGAGATGACAGAGCTGAGCTGCGGGTTTGGCTGCTTGGAGGGAGTGAGAGGTGCCTCTGATGCCCACTGCAGCACTGGGCTGTGGCTGACCAGGGGGTGTCCAGCAACAGCACTGCCTGGCACTGCATCAGCTTAAGTCTTCTTAAGATCTGTATAATGTGGTTTTTGAAGCGTCACCTGAATCACTGTGGCACAACACGGAACCCACCAGTACGTCAGGGCCGACTGCTGTGTGCTGTGGGGCTGCAGGTGGAGCAGCAGCTGCTGTGTTTCACTGCCGTGCTGATCAGTTTGCTCCTGGTGTCCGGGTGCAGTCAGCCATCTCCTTTCTGTCCCCTGCTGCTTCCATGCAGTGTGCTCATAGTCAATACGAGGCTTTTAGATTCAGTGTGGATCGGTTATCAGATCGTAATGATTTATCCAGAAGTGTTTTAAAACTTTGTGTGTTGTTTCAGTTTTGGGGGCAAATTAGAAAACATCATGAGGCATTTTAAACATGGGCAAAGGATGGGTCGCTGCAGAAGTTTGTTCCTGCTAATAGAACTGTTGAACAGATCCGACCAAGGCTGAGTTGGCAGCTGTACATCAGTGTGCTGCCCCAGGAGCAGAGCATCACAGGCCGTGCATCCGAGTAATGATGGGGCTGGATGTGTGAGACTTATGCTCAGATGCAGTGCAGGAAGCAACTGAGTGTATGCAGAATGCTTGAAGTGTGCTGCTTTTTTTTTTTTCTTCTGTTTTTGGAGGTAATACTTTTCATCATTTTAACTATATTAGAAGTTCAGAGCAAGGCTTTGGAGGCATGTGTGGCTGTCACTGACTTCCAGCTGGTACAAACAGCCCTCAGCTTGCTTTTTCTTCACAGCTACAGCAGGAAGGCACGTGTGTGCTTCAGAGCTGAACAGAGTTCAGTAGTCGGATGCTTGTTACGTCCTTGATTTTAATACAGCGTTAGGCATGAAGGTATTTGCTTTTGTCCTGGTTGTGCTGGCTGAAGAGAAAGGAATCGGAGCACCAGGAGTTGGTGCTCCCTGGGGGATCCCCCCTGCATTCAGGCGAGGGCCTGCAAGCTGCCGGGGAACCTACGTGGTGCTTCCAAAGGGCACAGCTCAGCAAATTCAGCATTAAATCTGCTGGTGAAGAAGAAATTAGATGGCAAGCAGAATTAGAACTGGCAGTTTTCTATGAGAAAGGTAGGAAATGGCCCAACCTCAACAGTTTGGCAATTAAGGAAGAGAACAACTTTGGCAAAAAGCCCATCCTATTTCAGTGATGAATGAGGGGGAAAATAGATGTAATATAAAACAAGAAAAAGGGAAACTGACAGCAGTCAACACGAAGGATAAGAGTTATGAAGTGCAGAAAATTAATAAGGAAAGCAATAGCCAAAGGAAAAGAAAAATGTATGGGCTCGAGTGCTTGGGGGGGGAGGAGGGGGGTGAAGAGCTGAGGTACCGAGGAAATCTTGGCAGGAGATAAGGGTTGTTTCTGGATGCAGGTGGTGAAACTGCTAGTGATGAGCTAGGAGAACTGCAGAGCTGATGTCATTCATTAGCAGTGCTTAACATTCAAAGTTAACATCTTCAAATTCAGCCTATAAAACTTCTGTCAGTACTTTTAAGGGAGATGTCTGAGGCCATCTCTGCTGATGAGGGTGGCATACAGCATGGGGTGACCGGGTATGTGCTTGCTTAGCTGGTCAGCCCTGGGAAAGGGATGAAAAAGGAGATGAACACTAACGGAGGAGCATCGTGTAAGTCACTTATTTCATCCTGTCTTTATTTCTCCTTTTTCTTTGGGATTAATGTGGGTTGAGTGTAGCTGGACCCCCAGCAAAGCCTGGCGTTCTGTGAAAATGGCACATTTCAGAAGTGGTCCTTGCAAGAGAACCGCAGTGAAACAGGGATGCTCACAGGAGGCTTCTGCAGGGATCTGATACAATTCAGTGCTTCCAAATCACCGGTGAAAATATACCTAAAATTGCTACTGAGAAAAACAGTAACGCGATGAACATCTCTGTGCTCAGTCAGAGAATGAGAGCTGCACCTGTGCTCCCAGTGCAGTCCCAGGGTGAAAAACTGACAAAGGTCACGTTGTTTTGTTATCCCTGGCAGTGATTGTACTTCTGTACGTCTCAGCTATGAGACGGGCATTTTTGATGCAATTTGGATATTTGCACATTGAGAGAGAAGCTGGATAATTGGGATAGATGCAAAAAGAGATTCAAAACTTACTAAATTACTAGCAGAGTGTGAAAGGCCATAGAGGGAGAGAGAAAACTGGTTGGCTGAGTTTATCTGAGAATGTCTTGATGACAGCGCACGACTACCTTCACACACAGAAAATAGCAAACACACTCTCTCTTTGATCTTAGCAAAATGAGCAAAACAAGACTCACTGTCAGATTGGAAAAAAGGCACAAATTCTTGAGAGAATAACTGTATAATTTAGAAATGTTTCTCCCAAAACTGTGAAAAGAACAATAAAAGTTGCAATGTTTATGCAGATAGCATTTTCATGGCTTCTTTTCCTTTCCAAAGTGTGAAGTGCTGTGCAGGGCTGTGCTCAGTGCTGCAGAGCTGAGCTGTGCTGAGCACCACGGCTGCTGCGGGGGGCTGGGGGTCTTTCTCCAGTTTTGAGTATCATAACCTCCTACACTGCATTAATTGGTGATGGCAAACAGCACTGCTATGGAAAAAATTGCATGCAGCTTCAAAGAGAGGCAGTGCTGCTATGCCTCAGTCATACACTGCACCTTCCCAGGGTGTCCCAAGATGACAAAAGCCCTGTTCCTCACGGTGCACTTCAGTTCTTCAAATGTTTGCCCACACATCTCCATGCAGCAGCAAGCAACAAAGCACAACAAGCTTTGGCAACAAAGGGAGGCGTTGTGCCTGCTGAGCTGAACCCTGGAGCAGCCTCCACTGATCGCATTGAAGGCAGACGAGCCGAGTTTGGCCACTGTGCACATCAGAGATGTGGCTGCTTACGCGGGCCTGGCACATGTGAACATGCTGACAACATTTGTGTCACAACTGTATGCATTTAATAAGCATCTCATCTGAATTATTAATGTACAGTTCTCCCAAAAAAGTATGATTGATGCTATAAAACCCATAAATTATTTAAGTACAAGCTGCAAGTTTGTAAAAACAGCATTAAGAAGTAGCTATTGCATAGATGGTTTAACAAAAATATCCTTTGTAAGATATATAGGCTTATTTGGAGGGGATTTAGCTACTGGGAAGAGGTCTTCCCCAGGTATGTTATATGCTTCTTGGCTGCAGCAAAGGGAATGTAATTTCTTACTCTCTCCTTCTTGCCAGCAGAGCTCTGGACAGTCTGACAGTGCTGCTCAGGCTCGTCTCCTCAGCGCATTGTTCACTGCAGGAAGATTTATAAACCATCTTCAAGTGAACGGGGCTGGCAGTGACAATCCAACTGATACAACAGCTGGATTAACAGCCAATGCACTTAGAAGAGGAGACAGTGAAAATATACGGCCTGAGAAGACCTGAGTGATCTTCTGCTTTGCTCACTGCCTGTGGGTGGGAGCTGCCGTTGGCAGTGCCAAAATAGTGCGGCAAGGATGCAGTGTCTGCAGCTACAGAATGCTGGGAGTTGGCACCGCTATGCACAGGAGCCTCTTCTATTTACTGCAGCTTTTCTTATGACCAGTCGGGCATAGCTGTCTGTCAGGTGATGCTCTGGGGTTGCTGCTCTGCATCTCCACATGTATGTACATGTGAAAACTGCAGAAAACATGTATAAACTGAGAGGCATCGTTAGCTGTGTCCTTAGTGAGAGCACTTGCTGAAACTGTATCTGGTGCTGATGGACACCGCAGATCAAATTTGCACAAACAGCAATAAGGACTGTGGCGGAGGGAGCTTAACCTCAAAAAAACTCAGCAGCTGACACTCTGGATGTTTGAATTACATCTGAACTAAGCCCTTGATTAAATCTTAGCAGTGCCAGAAGCTCAAAGCATCAGTTGCAACTGATGTTGCTCTTTTTCTCCTCATTGCTGAAGTACTGATTGCAATGTGCAGTGCATCCATGTCACTACATTACATTGGTATGCAAAGATGAGGGGAGATGAGGCAACAAAGCCATCAGGCAGTACGTGGTCAGGCACATCTTCTTGGCTTCATTCACTGTTCTTTGTTTTTTGCCTTCTTTTTTTTCTTTTAAAGTGTTTCCAAGTCTAAGTAAAACTGGTTCCAGATGTGCTCAGTTGGAAGTTACAAAAATCATATTAGCACCAAGACTATCTGGGTTCTGTGCTGTACCTGAATAGAGAGCTAGTCCCATCTTAGCACCTGCAGTGCTATCAACAGTAAGAGGGCCAAAGGGAAAGGTTTCAGTTCTTCACTGCCGTTAGCACCCTCTTTCCCCACATGTTTCAGACTATAGTAGCTAGGGAACTCCTCTGATGCACCCGCGCACTGAACCAGGGGCGCCTGGTAGGACGTGGGCCGCTTGTCGGGGTGGTCAGGGCTGGATCCATCCGTGGGCCTCTCACCAACGTACAGCAGGCTGCGCTCCTTGGGGTCGTGCTCTGTTCTGAAGAGCTCATACTCCGTGTGGGGCAGCCTGATGCCCAAAGCCAAGCAGCCGTTGGTTGGCGTTATATCCTGCTCCACGCCGGCGCTCCAGGAGCTTGCGAGCCCGCAGCTCCCTGGTTCGGAGGAGTTCAGCATCATCACCGTCACCTGATCCATGGGCGTCACCCGTGCTTGTGTGACTTTGAAAGCCAGCTCCGTGCCCCCTTTCACCTTGGAGGAGGGGACGCCCTGGGTGTAACGCCCAGATGCATAAATGGTGAAAGTGGGCTGCTTGCAGAGCGGGTCGGAGTAGTGGTAGTAGTAGCCCTGCCAGGTGTGGTTGCTGCCGTGGAAGATGAAGTACCGAGTGAGGAAGAGCACGGCAGGGCGCACCTCGCAGCGGGTGCTCACCCAGCTGCCGCTCAGCTGCACCGGCAGCTCAACCTGGGCAGGCAGGATGGGCGGGTGGTGCTCGTCAGCTCTGTAGATAGCGCCGCAGGCTGGGCAGGGATGCATGTGGTGCTGCAGGAGACAGAAAATTTTCATATCAATCGATATGACCAAAAAAACCCTTCTCACAGTATTTAAAAACCCCACACTCCCACTCCCACACCAGCACGTTCGACTGCAACAAACTCAATCCAAGACACCCCGGTAGGTTAAGTGTGATGAGGAGCTCTGTGCCGTCCTGAGCTGAGGCTTCGCACGCAGCAGTGGAGCTGGACAAGGCCAAGAGCTGCTGCAGCCCCGCGCCTCCGCCATCCTTTGTCAAACGCCAGAGGGTTTGGGGCGGCCTGGAACACTTTCTGGCACTCTGTGCATCACAACTGCTTTACTTTTCATTAAGCAGGGCTGGAATGTTGTATCGTTTTCCAGAACACGAGCTAATCTTTGCTGAACCACTGCATGCAGCAAGGTTAAATAACTCAGTAGTTAACTGGAGAGGGGGTAATTTACATGCGAGTTGATTGGAGCCTACTGTAATTTAGTCATTTTCAGTTTGTTTTACTGCTACTGTCACATTAATGAGTGCTGACAGTACACAGTACATTATGGCTAAATAATCCCAGAAGTTGGCAAATGTATCTGCTCTCCTCAGACAGGAAATTCTTTGATAATGAAAGGTAATTTGGGAGAATGGGTTTCTTTAAAAGAAGTATAAATTTAAGGGAAAAAGAGTGATATTTTCATCAAGAGGGTTAAAAAATAATTCCTAGCATAGCTCTGCTGCTCTCACTAGCACAGGCAAAGGAATATGAGTCCAGTGACAAAAAAAAAAGAAAAAATAAAGGCTTTTCCCAATGAACTGATCACTATGGACACGAAGCCAACTGTCGCACTCCCTCAGCCTTCTCACTGCCATGTGAAGAATTCTTAATGTATGGCAGCTTCTAATGACCGCCAAGTGGTGACATCATGCGCGGGTGCATTGGAGAGCTGTGAGCTGATTAATTACAGTGCTGTACTCGGAGAGTGGATTTCAGTATCTTTAAGTTTGGGTTTAAATTAACTTTTAGAAGTGTTTATATTTACCATCTGGTTTTGCTCATATATATGGGTTTGGCCCAAGATAACACAGTTTTAACCAATTTGGGAAGGTTACTTTGGAGGAAGGGGGGTGCTGCTCTGTGGTTTTCTTTTTCCAAGCTCAGCTGCTGTCATCTGGGGCATGGGGAAATGCTGCCCCCCATAATCTGCACCCAAAAGGATTTTTTTGTTGTTAACTCAGTTCCATCTGGCAAAATGCAGAGAGGTTTCCCCCCCCATCTCACTGCTCAGTCATTTCTGAATGGATCAGACATGATTCAGATGAAAATGTGCTTTCCTGGAGATAAAGCAACCTGCTGCAACATCTGAAACAAAACAAAAAGCAAGCAGGGCTCCTGTTCAGCTCTATTCCTGTCACAGAGAATGCTTGGTTTCAGTGTAATAGCATTTCTCAGAGCAACTTCCTCCTCTAATGGCATTACACAGAGCAGCAGCAGTTTAATGGCAGACATTGGCTTCCTTGCTCCTCTGAAACTGAAGGACATAACAGAGAAGGATGGGAGGCAAACAGCAGAGTGGGCAGCAGCATGCAGCCCGAAGCCTTCACTGCCCGTGGGGCAGGAAGCCGGGAAACTGCATTTCCGAGGAGAACACAGAGCCAAAGAAAAGCCATTAACTGCAGCCCCACGCCAAGGCAGCCTTACTGCTCGTGCTTGCCGAGCGCTCGCCCATCCCACTCCAGCAATCAGGAAGGGATGGGGAACCTCCATCTCCTCCTGGGGTCTGTGGGGCTCAACGTGCAGGCAGTCGGTGCGTTCACAGCACAAAACCAAGGAGCGCTTTGCGAAGCCCACGGGCTGGGCGCCCGCACTTACCACGGCACTCTGCAGCGGACGCTGGTAGCCCGTCGGGCGGTAGTGAAGCCGCTCCGGCCAGTCCGTATGGATGTCTCCCAGGTACAGCTCCTCCACCAGGCTGCTGCCGCTCTGCTGCGGCCCCGGCAGGGGCTGGTGGTGCGTCTCCACCCGCAGCAGGCTCAGCTCGTGCATGGCGAAGCCCAGAGCCGCGGTGCAGTCACGCTCGGTTTTGGCGCTCAGCAGTTCGTAGAGCGCTCCGGGGCTCCAGGCGCGGCCCGGGGGCAGGAAACCGCCGCAGCCCTCGCCCGAGCTTCGGTCGATGCGGGAGGCCGCCTCCCTCATGGCCTTCTGGCTGTGGAAAACGATGCCCACCTTGTGCAGGTGGTAGTCGGCCTCGGTGGCCCCGCGGGTGATCCACGAGGCCTGGCGCAGCCGCAGCTTGCCCTTGATGACCAGCGAGTAGGAGGGCTCGCGGCAGGACGGGTCCCAGTAGTAGAACTGGAAGGCCTTGAAGAGGCGGTTGGCGTAGAAAAGGTAGGAGCGGGTGAGGAACTCCGGCCCCGGCCGCACCTCACACCTGGGGACAGAGGCAGCGCTGAGCGCCGGTACGGCAACGGGCGCCTTGTGGGGAGCGGGGCTGAGGCGGGGGGAACGCGGGGTACGGGGGGCAGAGGGGCGGGAGGGGCAGATTTCGAGGTCTTCTTTAAGAGCCGCTGCCAAGCGCGACGGTGGCGATCACCGGGTGCGACGTGGTGCTTTGTGCCCACCGAGAAAACAGGACGGAGGGGCTGTGCAGCCCGCTCTGCCCCGCGGCCAGTGGAGGAGGGAGGCTGAGGGGTCGGGTCGGAATGGGCTGGGGTTCCCGCTGCCCGCGGGGCCTTTCTTACCCGGTGGAGACCCAATGGCCCTCCAGGCGGGGCGGGAGCCGCGCCTCGATCCTGGCGCCGTCCTGCAGGTGGCGGAGCTGCTGCCGGCACCGCGGCTCCCAGCGCAGCGAGCGCTCCGCGACCGCGTGCACTGCGGGGAGAAGGTGGGGAGGCGGTCACTACACACACATATACACACACATATACACACACACACATATACATACACACACACACACACATACACACGATACACACACGCGCGGAGCCCCCGCTGTTGCCGGCTCCCAGCTCCAGTACCTGAAGCCCATCGCTCGGTCCGTCGGCGCAGCCCTTTGTTCCCGCTCTCTCCGAAGCCGCTGCGGCAGCGCAAACCGATACAGAACTACGGCATGGGAACGGCGGCCCGCCTGTCGCCCGCCATAAGGACAGCACTTCTGTCACTTACCTCATTTCCCATAACAGCGGATGTTATTGGCTATGGGAATGTGTGAGCACGCGGTTAAATGCTGCAGACCTTTGCCTGCACGCACATAAATGCATATTCCTGTGCGTTATTCGCTCTTAGGCAAACTCCCGCTGCCCTCCTGGTGAGTTTGCCTCAGGAAGGAAGGAGAGATTTGCCTCTTTGAAACGAAGGCCCAGCAAAGCTGCCACATCCCCACCACTGTTCTGCCCCACTCCTGCCTGTCCCGCAGCCTGGCCAGCCATGGAACTTCAGACTGATGCACAAATTCGGTCACTTCTCTACAGGGGGAAGGTTTTACACATCGCAGGAACAGCGCCTTCAAAATGTGTGCAGATGTTAACACACAGACCCTGGAATGACCACAGGGAATAAGCGCACGGCACACAAAGCCCCAGCCGAGCAGGGGAGCGTTAACAAGCAGCCGACCAACCCAAAGGCACTGAAAGCACTGCGGATGTTCTGTTACCTCACCGCGCGCTGCAGTGCAGGAACTGCCTGGAAAGATGCTTTATTGGTGCTGAGGGGTCTTCCTGGAGCAGACTCGCAATTGTTCTGTTTTAATCATCTGTAAAGGGTCTGACAGGGTGAGCAGGGATAGCCTGCTCCTTCTCAATTGCTTGCACTGCATTGTGCTTCCTAAAAATCAGTTCCTGCGAGCCCTCACATGAAAAGACAAACCTGAACGACAAAGCCCTGGCTGCTGGTTAAGTTTGCAGCCTGGTACCACCGTGGTTCTGCTCTCTCACCCACTGCTGCCAGAGCTGTGCTCTGAGGAGCCCCACTCCTGCTGCTTTCTCACTCAGCAGCAGAATAGCCAAGCTCCAGCTGCCCATCCTAGCACCAGGCCTAACTGCTGGCAAAGCTGTTGGAGATCTTTCAGTTAAAGGACAGTCCAGACTGAACCACACTGAAAGCATATTAAATAATTATCTTAGAGAAAACTGTAAACTACACAAATAGCTGTATTTGGCTGAGAGGTAACAGATCATATGGGCCAAATTTGCTCCTGCTTACAACCACAGAAGGGCTCTGGAGGTGTCAGTGCAGTCTATAGTTATACCAAAATAACAGCAGTGAATACAGCCCCGTGCTGAACTTGCTAACTGCTGTGTGTGTGTGTTTATTGCGGCAGAAGCCTCAGTGTTTGACTGAACCCTTACTGCTGCTTTTGGCAGAGACACGAAAAGTCTGCATTATTTGAGAGCACAGACACTGTGGCAACATGATCACAAGATTTTGACACATTCAATAGGAAAGGGAATTTTTATAATCAGGATCAAACTCCATGGGGGAAAAAAAAAAAAAAGTGAGAGAGAAAAAGTAAAAATAAAAAAACCTCCAGAATGTAAATATTTGACATGATGGGAATTCCTTGGGATTTTATCTTACTTAACTGTACACAAGACTCCAAGCTGAATGCATCCTCAAACCAAAAGCTACTGGATTGTATCCAAATTTTGTGGCTGCTTTTCTCTCTCAAATACTCCAGCCCAGCCCCACCAGATCCAAACAGTGTGTTTCAACTTGGAAAAGTTCAATTCCAGACCTAAAATCTGTAGTTAGGCCACATTTTGATTCCAGGAGCAGCATAAAGTGGCTGTCACTCATGTGTCACTCGTGTCAATCATGTGTCACTCTGTTACTCAGCCCCTGGGGACGCACATCAGCGCAGCTCCTGTCTCCATCTTAAGAGAGACACAAGCTGACTGCTTCATAGAGTTCTTGGGCAAGGGGGGAGGGGGGAGGAATTAATGACAATTCATCTTCAAGACAAAAATACTCATTCATAGGAAAATCTAAAAAAAATCTCCAACTGTGATCTCTTCCATTCTCTCGTTATCCTGTCTGTCTGTATTGATTAACCACAAGCGTTTCCAGAGAGCTCCTCGGTGCAGCAGCTAGACAAAACAGGATCTTTTTCCAGCTTTCTGGTGCGTGCTGCATCCAAAGCACTGGCCCAAGGTCTCCAGGCAAGAGGGCTGCACAAGTACTCAGGCAATTAGGAACGCCAGGCTGATCCCTGGAACCAGCAGAAACTGGGCCGAGTCTTGAGACAACTGCAATAGCAAATACTAATCAACTATTCCATACTCTCATTTGTATAAGCAACTTGTAGAAAAAATCAGACCCACAGCATCAAATGATAGAAAGGCAGAACTGGAAATTCCTACGCAAAGTAAATTCTTGGTAAAATTAGGACGAAAGATTCCTAGGCAATGGCCAAGCCTGAAATGAGAACCTGCCACAGGAGCTGTGCTACAGAAGTACTCTTTGCTGCAGATTCAGATCCATTTCTCCATTTTGAAGGAAAAAAATACCATCCAGGAGAGAAATACTGCAATATGCTCTGTTGGAAACAAACCTTGTTTGTGTTTCTCCATGCAGATTGACTTTGGAAAAAAGTTGAGTCACACATCTATTCCTTTATAAATGGAGGAGAAAATGCATACGTTAGAGTTTGCACCAAATTAGTTACTGAAGATGAACTCTTCTCCAGAGCTAGATTGTTTAATCTGTTATGTTATTGCCTCCTATGGCCAGAATTTATTATTTCCAGTTATAAATCTAATGTTTCAGTTAGTCACCCATTCACAGGGATAAGATCAGTGCCTGAAGTCATGGAGAATTTCAGATTTCTTCACTTAGAGATGACCTAAAGCCTTTGATATTTTCTGAGGAATGTTCAGACTGGAATGAAATGGGTGATAAGAAACTTATCAATATATTCTGCTTAAGTAAATCGTACTTATCCGCACAGACTTCATTAACAGAGCAAAACAGTGTTTGCTTAGCATTTTTCTGTTCTGAGAGCATGCAGAATGGATTTTGGGATAGCCACTAAAGGAATAAGCATTTTTTCAAAAGCGAAGATGTCTGTATTGAGCAGATCAATTTCTTTTGCATTTGTGTGGAGATTAAGTCAGCGGTGCTTTCTATTCACTCAGAATAAGGCATTCCCAAGAGAACAACTCTGTGGGAAGAGATATATTTTATTTTATGATATTATAAAGTTGTAAAACTTAAATATAACCCACTGGGGGTGGAGCAGTGTATCACTGCACAGCTTTGCATTTTGCTTACATTCAATCTGAACCCAGTTTTGGACAGGACTTAAGCACATGCTTAAGTCTAATTGGTTTCAGTGAAACTTAAGCACGAGTTCCGAATTAAGCCAGCTCGTGAGCATTTTTCCTGATTAGTAATGCCTCCCTGAATTGAAGCCAGAATGTGGTCAAGTGGTTGAGGGACGATGCCAGTGCTTTCACTGGAGTTCTGTTTGGCTTCTGGAAAAGTATTTCTATTATTCATCCCTTATTTTTCAGTAAAATGGGCATATATAGAGCTGTTTCACTAGACTGATGCTCAGCCTGTGCTACTTGCAAAATGCTTTGAATTCACCAGATGTTTCTTTGTGTTCTTTGAAGAGTGGCACAATAAACATATTGGATATGTTAGCTATCACTGCAGAGCATCCCTGTGTGCAGTACAGAACATGACCACATGCGACATTCTGCAGATCTTAAGAGGGAACTCAGCTCACTCAAAAGTCCCAAGCAGCTCAGGGTTTTGGAGAAGAACTTTTTGAAAAATAAATTCACCACGTAACTTTAAGCACACTGGAAAACAAGTTCAGACACTCTACCCTGTCTTCTGTGGCTGTGATCATTGTCTGATTTGTCTCACATCCACAATTAAAATAGTGGAGCACTTGTGGTGAGCTGTCTAGAGGTTTTTAAGGCACTAGAGAAGTAAATATTTTGCTCTCGGAATCACGGAACCATTTATTTCTCCTGTAAGTGTCATGTCCAGGGGTAGATGACAAGACAAATGGAACTTGTAGGAGGGAAAGAGAGAAGGGAGAAGATATTCTCTCCTGCATGTCAAAGATCTTCTTCAGTATAAACTATATTTAAATAAAAAGGCTCTTAAAACTGCTCTCTCTGGCTGTTTACATTGAAGAAAACCAGACCTGACACTGTAAATAGGATTGCAGGGCTCGATCCCACTTTCATTGGAGTCGTAAATAGGAAAGATCTCATGACTGTAACAACACGGCATCAGGACCTTATTCAGAAAGTGCCCTTCCCCATAAACTGGCATGAATACTCCACTGAAAGAATACAGGAGTACAAAGGAGAAATGGGGTATGACACGTTCTCTCCCCAGATGGAGCAAACAAAGCAGGGCCCACCGCAGCTGGCATAGAGGACTATGGCAGCACGAGACATAAAAGCTCTGGCGGCAGATGTGAGTACACTTTCCCAAGAGATCTACAGTTACTGTCGGTCACGATGCCACACTTTTCAGTTCCAGCAGAGCTCTTCCTGCACTGCGCTCGCTGCCCTCATGGGCATGAGCCCCGCTGCCCCATGCCACTTCTCCCTCCTTCCTTGCTCTCAGATGGCATCAGGCAGCCTCAGGAAGAGGAGACTCGTGCTCTTCCTCCCCTAGACCAGCCAGCGTCAAAAGACTCGGTCAAAAACAGCTGAGCAGCACCACGTGGCCCCCACAGGCAGCAGCGGCCTGCATGCAGCCAGGAGCCTGCCTGCTGCCAGCACTGTGCCAACCCGAGCCACGGGAACCAACAGCCAGAGCACCGAGGGTTGTGAGCAGAGGTGTGAGCTAATGGGATAACTGCTACGTGCCTTCTTTTTTGGCTTTGGTAAATCACCAAAAAAACATGTTAATTCAGACAGCATGAACACACTGTGACCTGTGCAGTCTTGAGCAGTACTGCCACAGGTGTCTGGCACAGAGAAATGTAGAAGGAAAAGGCAAAGAACACTGAAGGATGAAAGGAAATGCTTCAACTTTTTCTTCCTTGAACACTGATGAGAACTTCAGTTTGGTTTTGGTGAGATCCCAGTGAGACACCTGGACGGTGACAGATGGGTGAGAGCAGCTGGAGAATGAAAAGCAAACCAGCTCAGCCCCATGCTGAACAATACCCAGGGGTAAAGCCACGACTCAGTTAAATTCTAACCAGAATTCAATTCTAACCAAATGGGAAATAGGACATCTATCTTCCTGAAGTTAGGCAAGATAAAAACTTAACAGAGAATACAGTGCATGGTTTTGAAAGTAATGGCATACCATCATTTTGAATCTGGCACATCCATGGAGTTTTGGCAATACCCTCCAACCCCTGCACAGACACTTCACCAGTGGCTATTGTGGCTGCTTTTAATAGTGATGGCTAAGCATATTTTCTCCCAGAGTGCTTTGAAGAGTGGAACTGGCAACCAGGCAATGGCTTGGCTATAAAATGCCAACCTCATTTTAAACATCTAAATCACTCACATGGACCATAAGCACAGAGAGGACCACCCACCACATAATATTAACATAAATATAGCATTCCCCCCAAGCAAAATGAGCAACTGGAACTGGCGGGAGCTGAGAGCAGAACAACAGAAAACGATTAGGGGGTGGGAGAGATTGAGTTACGAAGCAAGAATTAAAAGAGCAGAGCACATGCAGCCTGGCTGAGTGACAACTGGGGAGAGAGATGGACATGATAACAGCCTATAAATATTCACAAAGCATAAACACCAAGGAAGGGAAGGAATTCCTTACAGCGAATAAAGAGGTTCTGTTGGGATTGAATGAAGAGTGAAAAAAATGTGCCTTGTATATCAGTGGGAACTTCTTGAGGCACAGTCTAGTAGGCAGCACAAGTCCACTTGCTTGGCAGGATTTTGAAGGACTGAACAAAGCTTTAGTACAGCAGGGAATAACCCGCTCTTGGCAGGGAGCTGGCGGGATGCTGAGAGTGGCCTTTCAGTCTCCCACTGCCATGGAGCACTCCCGGTCCTCAGCTCCCACGGGAGACAGCTGCTCTCCTGTGTAAGCTCATTGTTCACCCTCCTCCTCATCAAGATCGCCTCGGTGGGTTCAGAAATTCGTGCCAGAGGCACCAAGGCATTTAGGCACATAAAGATATAAACAACTCCAATAGGTTCTAATTGCTGGACACAGCTGGGAATCCCAGTATGTCCCTGCAACTCACTGTTGGAAGCCTAAGTCCAGGAAATTAGATTATAAACCCTCTAAAGCAAGAGCGATCCTTTTGTTCTCTCCTTATGTAGCACCTAACACAATAGGAGTCTTGGCATTGCAGCAAGGATACTGTTTGTAGTAATAAAAACGGGATCTAATGGGATCCCATCTGGGGCTACTTGGCCCACACAAAGCACAAGGATGAGGAAGGCATTCAAAAGCACTCATAACAGAGGGTATTCTCAGAAAAAACGTTCTGCACATAGGTGGTAAACTGATACATGTTCCACACCAGAAATACGCACGCGTTTAACAAAGAATCACAAGTGACCACAGAAAAAGCTTACTTGTTCAGCTGAAGCAGAGAATTATAGTTACTTCTAACATGTGTTTTGGGGTCTGGGTGTGGTTTCTAGATAGCTTGAAATTTCAGTCTACTGTTTTGCCTGTCAAAATCAGCCAAGTTTTGATGTATTCCAGCTCCCCTAAACACAGCCGACAGATGCTGAAATCAAAGTTGACGTTCAACCTACACACTGTATAATCCAATAACAGGACTTGTGCTACTCACAATTAACAAAATGTAGGACTTTTTCACAGCAAAACAAACAAGGAAAACTGAGTTGCTCTCTGAAAAATCTCTGAAAAGCTTTATGAAGTCTAATTATGATTTTGTATTAACAGGTCAGAAGAGATACTTAAAAGTCATAATCTGCCAGTGTCCAGCACCTGTGGCTTCAGTAAGAGAGATGACCCAGGTAAATGCATTTCTCTCAGTGGGAAGCTGGGTGTATAAGCTGATCCCAGAGTAGAGGGGTAAAAGCTCTTTGATGCAGACAAGACCAAAATGTCATATGTTTGACAGTGCTTCATATCAGTGTAGAAGAAACCAGAAGTTTTCCAGTGATTGATCAAATGGTTGCACTCAAGTTTAAAGCTTTAATTTATGGGCTAGACTCAAGTAAATTTCTTTGAACACTCAGTGCTGAAGTTTCTCCTGTTGATTTATGTACCAGCACAGCAACTGTAAGACGAGAGACGTTACTGAACTGATGCAACTGTCTCTAACAAGGCCATGGGAGCTGAGCTTCATTTGCAGCATTCCCAGGTTCAGTTCAATTCAAATCATGATGATTTTGATGAAAATGAGAAAACATCAGCATGAAAGATCTTATTATCACACCATCACAGTGCTAAAGCTAATGATGGATTTCAACCCTTTTATCACTTAACAATCTGGAGTCTTGGAATTTCAAACAGATTTTATTTTTTTCCTAATACACAGAAATAGAACTTTCCCAATTTCGCTCTTTACAGCATGAGACTGTCAAACTCTCTAAAGGGAAAAAAATCCCAACAGATTGCAGATTACTAACCTCTCAGATGTTACACAATTTAAGCAGGGTAGAGAGGGGGAGCAGTCATATGAATCATGTTTTCAGTTTCTGGCAGCAATCTTAGCCTACAGAAAAAAGGGTTACACTTTCAAATTCCCACTTTCTCACCGTCAGTTTCTTGGTAATATTGTATCTGAGATGCACTGTCTTAAAATGATGAAATTAGGAATTCTCTGTTTTCATGGCTTTGTCCTCCTCAAGAAACAGGTAAGAAAACCAAAGGAACTGGCTGAGAGTGTTGTGTAGGTGCTTCCTAATTTTGAGGTTGATTTTAGCGGTGATTGTATCTCATCCATGAAAGCGTTGTTTTTGCAGATGACATATGCTGTGTATGCTGGGGAAACACAGGATCCCACTGAAAGCAGAATCTCTTTCCAAACTTTGTTCTGCCAGATGCAGCCTCCCCTAGCATTGGATTCCAGCTTTGGTTTTCTTCATAGCAATTTCTGGCTTTTGAAAATCTCCTTACTCAACAATTTGTGCTTGTGGGGAAAATATAGAAACCACACGATATTTTTTTTCACTTATGCTTTTTTCACATCTCAGCCTTGTTTTTATCTATATCCACATACTTTGAACATGGCTAAGCTATAATTATGGAAGAACAAATAGAGTCAAGTCACACAACCCAGCATAATACATTAGTTGTTGATTTTTTGGCCAACTCGAGAACTGGAGAAGAAAAAAAATGCCAACTTGAAAAAATTAAATTAGTAAAGTAAATATTGCCCAAATCAAACACTTGAACCCAAGACAATGATGTTAATTTAATAGTGGATATATACATGTAAGCACACGTCTGTCTTTAATTCAGTGCTACTATGTAGAGGATTCTCTTCCTATTCTTACAACTGAATGCAACTGCTGATCTTATTTTACCCCAACACGGTCATTTTCTAACCTGAAAATATACTCTGAAAGTGTTAAAACCATACAGGAGAAGCTACACATGAAAAATATCGGTGTCGTGTTATTGGAATGTAGACTTTAATGAAAGTTTAGGTAAAAACTTAGTAAGTCTCTTGGGACATTTCTAAGAATGAGTGATTCTTTGCTGGAAGAAACTCTCAACTCAGGTCCAGTTACCTAACTAAAGCATTTTTTCAACTAATTATGCACTGGTGTCATGCTGATGTTCATTTCATGCAAAATTCCCAATGCCAGTCTCACACACACTGAAATCCCTGGCGAACCTTGCTTTGGTTTTAATGAGCTCTGGATCCAACTTAGCTATTTAAACACATCTTTTAGGATCCAACCTCTGTTCTTACTGAAATCGGTGGAAATTCTGTCACTGACATTAGATGGAAAAGCACTGGATTTTAATTTGATTGGACTAAAATTGCAGGACGATCTAAGAAAGCAGTATTCTAATTAGTTACATGAGTAACCTTACATAATGCAGTATAGCAGATCTCTGAGCAGCGCAACTGGAGCTAATGAAATCTCTAGAGGCAGAATATGTATTTCTCAACCTGTGGAATCTTACATCTGGGGAACCATGTATGACAAAGATCCCAGATAAGGGAACAGACAAGTAACCCTATGGTACCATACAGTACCAAGCTTTGAGACTTTCTGTAGTCTGGTCCATTACTCTCAGTGCAAATAATTTCCAACAGCTGTCACTACACAACTCCTCTGCAATGGTCACTAAATGGAGCCCAGAGTTTCACAGGCAGTCAGTGTGATATTTGGCTGCCCAGAGACTCAGATGAGCAAACTAAGCAGCAGAAAAGAGTGGAAGAAAAGGAAACCCAGCTTCTACACAGGGGCATGGGGGTCCGGTCCCCCCTTCCTTTCACCTGTTTGGGGGCACGCAGCTCCAACCAAGGGTCTCCCAAACATTTCCCAGGGCAACATCCGTGTGAGGATGGGGAAGCCTTCCCCGGGTTCTGCCCTCTGTCACCATCAGAAATCGTTTTGCCTTTTTCACCGCTCTGTTGTCTTTGTTCTCCCACACGATCTCTTCAGCCAGAACCTTTACTTCTGAAACAGCTCCAAGAACTGTGGGGTGGTTAAGCGAAGCCCTTTTTGAAAGGCGGCTGCAAAGACGCAGCCTGTGCCGCCCGGAGGGTCCCACAGCCGAGTGCCGGGGGGAGACGGCTTCTGCAGCGCTCCTTTACCGGGCAGGTGCCGGAGATCTGAAAAATCTGAAAACCCCCCGGCACGGAACCACCCCCGGGCCGCAGCGGAGCGGGCAACGGGGCAGCGCCAGGCTCCTTCGTGCTGTGCGGCGGGGCACCCCGTGCTGCAGCCCGTCCCTCCTCGCGGCTTCCTCGCGGGGCTCCCTGCCGCCGGTGGGGATGGAGGCGGCGAGCAGCTCCCCGCCGCCCTCTCCCACCCCCCACCGCTCTGAGAGATGCCACCTACCTACGAGCAGCCCGGCGAGCCACCAGCACCGGACCATGGTGGACGATGCTCTGCTTCCTCGGCGGGAGGAGCGCGACCGCCGCCGGTGCCCGCGGAGCTCAGCGGGGCGCAGCGCGCGGCGGTGCGGCCATGGGACGTTCCAGTGCCCGCGGCGCGGCTTGGGACCGCGGCTGCAGCTCGGGGCCGGCTCGGGAGCAGTCACAAGCTTTCGAAGAGGAGTTAAAAAAAAAAAAAAGATATTTAAAAAAAAAAAAAAAAGCAACCTATCCCGCCTACGCTGTGAAGTGCGTCCCCCCCGACTGCTGATAGCTTTAATGG
This sequence comes from Tetrao urogallus, assembly GCF_951394365.1. Classification (NCBI taxonomy): domain Eukaryota; kingdom Metazoa; phylum Chordata; class Aves; order Galliformes; family Phasianidae; genus Tetrao; species Tetrao urogallus. The sequence goes on along the minus strand of NC_136829.1, from coordinate 11,735,319 downwards.
AGTTTGGCAGCCACAGGTTCAAGTTGCCAGAAGAGGTGGAGACTTCGCCGCCCGCGCCCCACACGCGGCCGCGCATCGCACACGCGGAGGAGCGCTGCTCCGTCGCAGCGCCTCCGGGCGGGATCCCCGCGAGCGAGAGCCCCCCGGGCCGCGCCTCAGCCCCTCGGCGGGCATCGCGCCCACCTGACTGAGGGCCGCACCGGGCGCGGGAACAGTCGCTCTCCTCAGCGCGGCGCTCCGGGGCTCATCCCGCGCAGCCTCGAGGCCGCCATGCGATATGGCCCCTCAGGGACATCTGGCCTCGGTTCTCTTCACCTGAGGTCAAGAGACGCCAGCGTGCGCCCTGAAGAGCCAAAACAAATTTAACGTACTCTGAACATCCCTCATGGCTGTGGATGCCGCTTACAGAGCTAGGCCCCCAGGGTGGCCGTGATGGATGGAAGGCTTATAACCAGCTCAGATCTGGATTCAAGTGCATCTGGGTCAAACATGCTTTCCTTGTCTGCCTTGGTGATTAGCAATGAACAGGAAATGAGATGCTGACTAGAGGTGACACCAGTCATTTGCTGCCCTTCAAACAAAGCTAAGCAATGTGTGTCCCAGTAACGTATGGGCTGGGATGCCTTGGGAAGCAGTGAGGGGAAGGGGCCAAGCTGTAATGACTCCGATAGTTTAATACTCATTCCAGTGCCTGCGCTAAAGGCTGAGGTTTAGCGCTTGTTTCCGGACTGAAAAACTAGACTCGGTTTTTGCAAATGAGAGAAGCACAAACCAAAATGCATGCATGCCCACTGTGGAATCCCTTGACTGCAGACTCTCTTTCCCTAATGAAAGTGGCAGTTTCACTCCATAAACGGAAACAGTAAGGGGAAAAAAGCTGATCTCCAAGTTCACAGCAGTAATGCTGCAGATGGTGACGAGAAGAAGCGGAGGCCCGGTTCCCATGTTTGCTGAGCAGAGGCGTTGGAGCCCTGGAGTGAGGTCTCAGTGAGTGCAGCAATTTTATTACTTTGTCAAAAATAACACATAACATCTTTAATGCAAAGTAGGACAGACTTATCTGTCTTGGGTGCCTAAAGAATTAGAGTTTAATGATACTTGCCAAGATAAAAATAACAAAGTCCGTTTGTAATGCAGGCACTCCTTTCTCTAGCTGATGTTTTTATCTCTTTTTGTTTCCCCAATTCCCCAGACCAGTCATTCTCGGTAAATGTCCAAACTGCTGTGGTTTTTTTGTATTTACAAATACATAAATTATCACACGCATAGGCAAAAAAAAGCTCTCCTTTATAATGATGTCAGGGAGAAGTGAGTAATTTTACAGTCAGTACCTTTACAAAGCAGGACCTGGCCCACTGAAGCACTGCTGGCAGATGGCACAGGTTCCACCAGAAGCAAACCAGAAGTTTCTGGCTCTGTATTTTTCCTACGATTCTTCACATCTTCTGAGTTGTAATACTAATCTGCTTCGTTTCTTCTGCAATAGTTTGAGTTTGGGGCTTTTTTTTTGAGGGAAGCAGTAAAACCAAAGCATTTTCAAAGCATCTTTCACACAGGTGTGAACTATCACAAGCTTTATCCCATAACAAACAGACTAACGAGGCACAGTGATAGATTTCATTCATATAGTTCCTTTCATCCCTGCAGCTCCCAAAGGCCTTTATCAAAGCAACCATTACAGGCAGTTTTCTTTTGGAAGGATTCCTCTTGCCACTATGGTGCTGCAGGTCTGTCTGCACACTACAACACAGCTGCTCCACTGTGCATCAGCCCACGAGGATGAGTGCCACAGCCAGTTAGAAATGCTGGAGGATTTAGATAGGCAATCAAGTCTTCCAGCCTGGAAGCCTGCCAGTACATCAGGCTTAAATTCTCAACTTGTGTAAAAATTGCTGGGTAATCTTCAGCTCCTGCAGAGGACCAGCAATGTAAAAATGCCCGTAATTTTTATTATCAAATAATTACTGACTACCTACTAGGCAAAGCACGTGGAGGGAAACAAATGATTGCAAATAGCCTGTAATTCCAACAGAACTATGTAGCCTGATTTAAGCATTCAAAGTGAATATAAATGGTTCCTATTCTGTTTCAGGAGCACTTTACTCACTATGCTGTAAATACTAACACAGCTGTGGGGTAACTGGGAACCAGACCAAGGTGTTTTTACATTAGCTATGCTTCACTTGCCTGGCACCTTGTGTAATACTCATTTCTGTGCAAAACAGGTACAGAATATTTGAACTCACAATCATGCACTCTTGTCAGGAACAGAGGGCAATGAGTTGCCTAGCCCCTGAAGGCCAAATATTTTCTCTTCTCCTTGCCAGACTAGCAGGGATAGGCAACCACACATTAAGGCAGAAGGCCAGGAAACCAAGGATTAATAGGCTAACAGCCATGAAAATACTGTTTGTCTGAAGAAAGAGATCCTCTCAGTAGATACTCAAGTCCCCAAAAATCCATGGCCATAAGCCATAGCAACTCCACTTCTGAAATTCTTTCTCTAAGAGGTGGTACCAGGGAATAGAGAGTTTGCAGAGCTGAAAATGCTGGGTGTCCTGAAAGTGCTGAGTATGTGCATTTGCAGCTAATGTTTACCCTGTAGAACCACTTGCACTCTATTTCAGTTTCAGGGGGAGCATTTTATGGGACGATGGGAATTCATATGCCCTAGCTGCTTTCTAGAATAGCCTGTATATTTAGGCACAAGGCTGCTACAAAAATATGAGGGAAAATACAATATTAAAAAGAAAGATATTTCTTAACATCCAGACGGTTTTCAAGCAGATCGTTTAATCTGCTATGGATGTTCACCTATTAAATATTATTCTGCTTCTAATATTGTAGAGTTTAAAGGCACAGCCAACATCTTTCCCAGTGTTTGTGAATGACTTTCAAATTGTGGCGGCTTTTGTCAAGTCTCAGTCAGGAACAGTTGGAATTGAACAGTAAAACTTGGGGCAGGGGTGGCTTGTGGGAGAAAAGCGACGCATCCTTCCTGGCAAGGACTTCACCAGATCTCCCTGGGAAACTCTGGAGGGAGCTATATACATTTAACACTCTTTGACTCACCAACAGATGCACTGTAATGCAGTGTTGGCAAGTGGGTACAGAAAGAAAAGAAAAAAAAAGATAGAAAAAGTCTTAAAAAATAAAGAAGCCTGAAAAGGATTCTTGAATTTCTCGGAAGAAAATAAATAAATAAAAGGTGCAAATTCGTTTTCTTTCACTCTTAAACAAAAACAATCGATATGACCAGAAGATTCTTCATCTGAAGTGCAATGTACAGAGCCCTTATTTGTTAACTCTCACAACATGGCCAAATGGAACTGGTATTATCTTCCCCACGGGGACATTGGATCCCGAGATGATATAATTTTCCAAACACATAGCTGGTGTCATCAGTGTCAGCCCCAGGACATCGCTCAGCGGCAGCGTGCAGCAGAGAATAGTACTTCACCTGCTGTGCAGTGTGCTGTATTATTGCCACTCTCTTCAACATTAGTAAAGAAAACAACACTGCTTGCCTCTATTCCTCCTGCCAGCTTGGTTATCAGGCAGGTTCTTTCCTCTTGCTCTTTTTGTGACTGGCTGCAGGCTGTTTGGGCACTGCCACTCGAGGCTGGTGGTGGATACACACTGACTGCAGCTGTTTTGGCTGCCTTTGTCAGCCACCTTCAGCTGGTGGAGCTGGTGGAGAAGGACATGTCACCAACCTTCAGCCTTAGCTTTGATCTGTTCACTGAGAAGGAGCTTTCAAAAAAATCTTGCAGAGTCATTTAGCAAATACCCAATACACTTTAAAGAGTAACAATAGGAAAAAATGTGTTTAAACTTTCCAGAATACCTGGCTCAGTATATGTATTTATATGCTAAAAAGCACTGAAGTATTATTTACATGCTTAGCTAGGGTTTGTCTTTTCTGGAGAAGTCTGGACTGCTACCTGTTATACTTGGCTCATGAAGATTTAAATAAGAATTTATAGACCCAAAACCATCTGCAAAATGTCCCAGTGCTTCAAGGCCAATGTAAATGCAACAGGGAGGGAGGGGGGGAAACCACAGAAAGAAAAGGTTAACAAGGTTTCTCCTCGCCTCCCCCTTGGCACATTTTATAATTAACTTCATAATGTCTAAGAGCAAAGGTTTGAAGGAGATAAATCTCCCACATCCTTGGAGATAATTGCAACAGTTTGTGTAGCACATTATACCAGAAGCAACTTTGTTTGGTTTGCAAGTTATTGAGAGTACACGTACTGCAGGGCACTGTGGAGAACTGGCTTTACATCTCGACATGAAAGCAGCTTGCTGTGATTTATATAATCATGCTAATCGGGAATGCACATTAATTCAAGGTCTGTTTTGAGGCTGAGGAAAGAAGAACGCATAAAAAATGAGCCAGCTTTCTATCTTGTGCAAGGTGCCACTGTTTTCCAAAGCGTAAAGAAATTAAATGTGTCCTTAGTTATTAAAAGGCATCTAGAGGAGAGCTCTCACTGCATGCTGCACTGAGAGCCACAGGCAACTGAACCTTCTGCCCCCAGACTCTATCAGCATTAGGGAAATTTAAAATTAAAATAGATCTTGAAACTCTAGCCCAGGTTTTCTTATGAATGACAGATCCTTCCTGCCCTCACTCCACCACATTTCTCCAAGCTTGAAAACTGACGCTTCCTTCTTAAAAGCAAAAAGTGGGGAAGACGTTTGTGGTCTGGTGGTTACACCGTGGGGCTGGAAAGAAGTGTTTCACATCTGGGCTGAGTTTCTCGTTCACCATGGACTTGATCCTGCCAGATACTGAGCACCCATTGATTTTTCAAGGCCGAGCCCCCACATAATTCATGTGAGTCCAAGCTCTTATTCCAAAGCAAAACCTGGGCCTGTATTAAAAAAATTGGTGCTGCTTCTGTGGTTATGCTGCTTCCTTCACATTCCCAGCAGCCCAACATTAATTTCTGTTCTCCCTTCTAGTGGCATGAGAGCTGGGACAGCCATGCTCTAACACTTGACTCTTCCAAAGCCCCGATTCCTCATTAAAATTTCATTTAAATACTGTGAGGCTTAGCTTTTTCAGATAAGTGGGACGTCCCGTTCTCTTCCATTTCTGCCCATACCCAGGAAGGGAGAAGAATAACAATCTGGAAAGAAATTGCTTTCATTCTTATGAATTGCAAAATCACCAGCAACTGAGCCTTGCTAGAAGAGAGAATACTGTGTACGTACAGATGTAGGCTGTAGTGTCTTTATGGCAGCATGTGGCTTAGAAGGTGAAAGCAAGCATAATCATGTATCTAGACTGTTTAGTAGGCAAGTAAAAAACATCTTCAAGGTTTATTAGTGTTCACTCATTAGGACTGCAGAAATGTAGGTGCTAGCATCTTATAAATACTGTAGATGTATGATTTAAAGTCTCTTTTCCATGGACCTTGGTGGTGACTGAACTAAATCTGAGCGTTCAGCAATAAAGAAACAAGAAAGCAGGTCTCTTGTCAGTGGACTCCATGAAGATCCATGGATCCTAAAAAGCTGGAAATGACCACTGAGGTTAGTGGATGGATTATTTAGATTGGATACAGCCCTTCTTTCCATGTTTATATGTAATCCAATTTTCAGTGTAAGATTTCAGTGTAAGAAGTGTCAGTTGCACCACTACATGCAGAAAACTGCACAGATCTAGCTGATTGCAAAGGTCTGTGGCCTCTGCCGTTCTGCAAACACAGAGGGAGATGAAACTTGGGCCATCAATAAAGAAAGGTAAAAAACATTTGTTTCTTCAGTGCCTATAGAAACAGTAGGCAGCTATTAAATCAGATTGGAGTGTGTTAAAAATACAAGCCTTTCTGTGGTCCTTAGTCTAGGGCTGTTATAATAAGGCTTGTTTTCTCCTCATTAGAACAATCATTTACTCTTCACATTCAGGAAGATAAATGTTCTCAAGGCATATAACGATATCAGCAAAGATAAATTACAAAGGCCACCAGCCAAATTCATGCTACTGTGAGGAATGCATCATAAATCGTTGCAGCAGACACATCTCCTCTAGAAGCAATGTTAGCATACACCTGCTCCCTGAGTGAGATCCATTGCATGTTCTGCTTCCGCAAAGAATGAGAATCATCTATTCAGGAGAGCAGCAGCCAGGAGTGGTGCCCCATCCAGGAAAGCACTTAATCACTTGCTTAATTCTTTCTCTACCCGAGAGGTACTTAAGGACACAAACTTCAGTTCAAGCCTTATTTATTAGTATCCTTTCTGGCATATCCTTGTATGCCTGAAACATTATTCCACTGTGTGCATCAAACCAGGGGTGGAACGAGGGATGTCTTCTGGGTGCCTTGGATTACAGAGCACACCTCCATCTGCGAGCACTCCGTGCTATCTGGCAGCTCAGCGTGCTTCCCCGTATGCCGCATTGCAGAAACCTTCCTTGCTGCCCCAGAACAACCATCAACTGTCCCAAACTGCTGACCTATTAACCAAACAAACTCTGCTAAATATTGCCATGTGTAAGTGTACTATTATTTTTCTAATTGCTAAAAACATGTCCTTCCTGCATTCAATAGCCTTTAGAAGAGATTGTTAACATCTGGGTATTTAGCACAATAGAGGCTTTAAACTTAAAGGAACATTGTCCAGGGTAGCCTGTGAATTGGGCCATATGTATTTCTTTACAGATGATTCTTTTCATGTTATCCATGTTACATTTGAAGCTGTAAGTCAATGACTCTCAGGGGGATTCAGTCTGCAGACAGCTTAGTTCATTATACAAAGAATAGACCTGAGGGAAGATGGATGTAACCTCAGACAGGTGAAGAGGGACTTGGGTTTGGACTGCTCTTTGACCAGATGCGCCGCCTTGTCCAGAGGGAGGGAAGTGTGGGGCAGAAGAACACAAAACCTTGGCATTTTCTGATGTAGTTTTATGGGATAGCAGAAAGCCTTATGAACAAAAATCATTGCCAGTTTTGTAGGGACCAGTGTGTGAAGAATGCTCCAGACTACGTTTTGCCTGTGGCTTCAGTGGTGAGGAAGTCCATTTTATATATGGCCAAAATAATTGCGAAAACTTCATTTTATTTTCCACCATTAATTACAAGATGCTTTTTCCTCCCGCTTTTTGCTTGCCTTAGAGGACAAGCCAGTTTTATTCTTCTTTCTAACAGGCTTCAGTTCCTACAGTTGTAAACTGGTTTGCTGCTACACCATTTGTATTTTAAGCATGAAAAACAGATGTCTTGACCCAGTAGTGTTGGAGAGAAAGAGATTTCTTTGGTATTTGAGCTATAAAGATGGCAAATTTCTTCTCATGTTGTATTTTGTAAAGCTTTGTTTTTACAGAAATACCTCATCTTAAATCAGGCCGTCTGTTTAGTCGTATCAGTCCTTTTCAGCCAATACAGTCTATCACATCAGTGGCAGTTTAGATATTCCAAAATAAAATGATTATAAATCTGTTCTCCATACTGCCTCACTAGAAAGCCTAGAATCTTAAGGAGAAATTACTTTCCATTTCTTTACCTTGCTATCCAAGTGAGTTGAAATAGTGCTATCGTCACGCTCAGGAATCAGGCTTTCACAGAAGAAACTGAATTGTTTGACTTTTAGTGGCAGCATATCTCTTTCACTGTATCACCACAGCAGCATCACACTTTCCAGCTGCCTGCTTGCACGGATGCTAGCAAGCCACAGATACAAGAATGCTGACACTCCTTGTGATGCAGCTGCATGTGGATGGCAGAGATCTGCCCCAGGAGACAGCGCTGCAAGGAGCTGCCCATCCCGCAGCTCAGAGCTGCCAGGGGACCTTTGATCCTCCAAAAACACAAAGTGCAATTGATTCTTTTTGGTTACAGGCATGACTGTTACTTTTTCAGAGCAGGATAAGGGTGGTCCAGATGTCCACGACAGATTTTTGCATAAGCAATTTGCATTTTTGTTTTTCTAGCTGTTTGCTCTTCTTCGCTGGCTTAAAGAAAGCTGTTCATACACAGTCACTGTTGTTGAAATCACTGTCATAAAAAAAGACTTGCTTCAGCTTTTAGCCTTCAGTAGTGTATTGGATCTCCAGGTACTAGTGGGGAAAATAGAAAAAAAAATTGTTTATTATTCATCTTCGTAAGGCTTCTAAGTGCAGGACAACTGAATACAGCAGCCTTCATAAATCTCCCCATTGAGCCTTTGAGAGAAAACATATGCAAAATTATTTACCCTTCAAAGCAACTCCTGGATATGAACTCACAGCCACAGGCGGGTTAGTGTCAGATAATTGTAGTAACGAACAATACATTAATACATGTCTTCATAAGTATGGTTAGAATTTGAGTATCTCAGGTTGTCATCTTTGAGTCCCTTCTTTCCTTTTTCACAGAAGGAATCATGAAACGCTGAGTTTACAAATATCAGTCCACCTTCTGGCCGTTCCAAAGCCAAGGCGCCCTGAGTTCAGTGGGAAGTGAGCTTCAGCCTTTCACTGCAGACCACAGCCCCAGTGGGCTCCAGCCACCCCTGTGCGTATGTGAGGCACTTGTACTCAATAACCAAAACAAGCAAAAACAGTTTCTAAGTCACTTCTTAGTTTAGTTCTGGAATATCGAAGATAAGTTTTCATTTTCATACTTCTGGATTAATGCATTGGACATCAACTTTTTTTTTATCCATTTCAAACTTCAATCATGGAGAAGTGAGCCCCCCATTGGGCATTTTAATCATGTTTCTATGTTTTTAAAGGAAATTAAATATTAATTGCTGCTAGGTAAATTCATCTAAAACAATGATTTTCAATTCATCCCACAAACAGTAAGAAAATGAAAGTAATTGTGGGGCATTTCCTGCCGAAGAAAGAGAATAAGGACTTTTTTCCCCAAATAATATTTTTTTAAAATAAAGTATTTTTAAAGATTACTGTTATTGTATATTTTTAAATGTCAGTTACTTTCAAATGGCCAGCTGAGCCGACTGCAGTAATTGTTAGCAAAATATTTCTCTCCCCGTCTCAGAGGTGATTTGTAAGAACTATGACTTTGCTTAAGGAGAGATTAAAACGTAAGAAGAAATTGCCATTGTGAATTCAATAGCAGTCTGAAAATATAAATCCCAGCTGCACTACTGGACTCGGTGTGTGACATCTGTGCTGCTACAGTGTGTGCAGCTTATGTGCATTGAAGGACATAATCACACAGTGGTTATAGCATGGTCTGTTATTGACTTGCATGGCAAGACCATCAATTTAGGTATCTAACCACTTGTACTTGCCCTTTCATTATACACTGGGGCTGATCTTCAAATATTCTGACTACACCATCCTACAAAACTGGGAGTTTCAAAAGATGTTGCAAGCTGGCTACCCTGAAATCAAAGCAACCCAAAACACACACACATTGGGACCCAAGCATCTGCACTTCCAACAGTATTACCCACAACCATTCAAATGTTAGAATTGAGCTCTTATATTGCCAAAGATTTAAACCTTAAAAATGACTTTAGACTAAAAATTTTGGTAAGATTTACTACTGAAAACTGCTCTGTAAGCAGCAAGCAAAATGCTTATGGTTTCAAATACAATTTTTTCTGTTTTTTGATGAAAGAATTGGCATCATTCTGTGAAGAAAAAAAAAAAATCGTGATGCCTTCTACATCAGTGCAATCATAAAATGAAAAAAATAGTGAAAAAAATATCTCTATTATATAATCCACACATTAACAGGTGGAAAAACAGCAACATAATTTAGTTTTCGACACAGAAATGTCTTCCTTGGAGCCAAGCAAATTCACTGTGGTGTTTAATCTGAACAGCTGCCAATATTCTGTCTGTAATGGAAATCCAGTGGAAACTTTGGGGGAGAAAGAATTAAAGAGAAATGCCACTTTCAATGCAGGAGTTTTGTCTAAATACATTCCATAGGGGCAGGCAGGGCACAGTATTAGGGATGGGTCCCTGACCAACAGGAGCATTGCCTGGCAGAGGGCTGCATTGGTTTGCATGTGGGAAAGTCTGCCAGAGTACGACGGTAGCTGACATCCCCTGTACCTCTACCAGATAGGAAAGAAATGACCATGATCAGTTCAGCCTTTAGCACAAACAAAAGTAACGTCCCAGGCCCTGAGAATTGCAGGTCATCCAGACGTTGGCTCCCCGAGCTCGTGGGCTCTCATGCACACACAGATGCAGCATACACAGCTGCACACATGTGGTGCTACTGCTCTGCCAACCTTCTGGACCAAACAGTTCAGTGATGCTCCACAGCCACCCCGTCATGCAGTCTTTGAAGCTGATGCTCATTTCTGTGTTTCTGCAAATGATCAGAGGATTCACCCACTGTGGTTCAGAGAGGCTCCCATTTTGAGGGAACACTGGATTTCGATAAAAAGTTCTTAGGACTAAAGTGAAGGCCAAGATTTTCAAAGGAGGCAGGGAGCTGAGCTCCCAGTGTCACTGAATTTTAGTCATATTTCTAGTCCTTAGGCTCTTTTAAAATCCCAGCTTTAATGTGGTCCTTCATGCTAGAGTAGGAAGCTTGATTCCAAGTAATAATTAAAATCCCTCTAATCTCAAGAAAAAATAAATTAAACTAGAGTTCCTTTTATAATGATTATACCACAGCTACTAAAATTGAAGACTCCTTATAGAAATGACTGTCCATTTTTATTGTTAAGGTTATGCACACAACACACTGTCTCACTCTGAATTAAAGCTGCTAAATGGGGTAAACATAATGTTAAACACATTAACAATGAAGTTTTCTGTCTAATCAAGCTGTCTGTTACTGCAGCAAATGTACTGATCTTAGTGGAGTGCCAAGATAAGTAAGAAACTGAAAGTAATCTGAACATTCCTCTAACTGACTGTTAATGGTGGACTTTCTTTCATTTTCTCCTTTGAAAACATTCCAAGAGTGTTCAGAATGTGAGTGAAATATCTTCTTAAATAGTACCTAAGAATCACTTTTGTGTTGACTGCTTTGAATGGAAACTAGTTTTAAAAAATCCTAAATATTTCTGCAGCCTTTCCTTTTTAAAGATCACAAATAAGTTCTGGAACTCGCTTCTCCTTTGTTTGTGTCTATAGATGTGCTGTTGGGTTACTGCAGACTGAACAGACAGCTTTTTCTTTTGATGCAAAACAAGAAAAAAATGGGAAGGTGAATGAAAATACACAAGAGGAAAACAGATGGAAGAAGTCAGTCGGGGAGTGAGATAATAATAACACAGAATGCCTCTGATACCATACATAGCCCACTCTTCTTTTCTCTCCTCATGGCCAGCATTGCCCTCCAGTTGTGTTTTGGTGTCCGTGAGCTGCAGGCTGTAAGGTCTCAAATCTTACAGCCTCCATGGGCTCAGCCTGGCCTCTGGGATGTGCCCACCTGAGAAGAGCAGAGCAGAGCTCAGCACAAACCCATACAGCCTGCCCACGATACAGGAGTCTGGGTTCCTTGTGGCTGGTAGCTGAGTGCCTGCAGTCAGAGGAAAATGGGCCAGGAGAGTTCTGTGTCCCTTTTGCTCCTATCTGCCACATTGCCTGCAGATAATTTTAACGTGCAAACCTTAGGGCAGCTGTAGCCTGCAGAGTGAATGGTTTCCAGAGCTTGGCTTCACACAGCTTCTTCCTTCGAGTTTGTTTTCATAAAAAGGAAAAAATTCCCTGCGGAGAGTAATTTCATTGCATTTCTTTGTGAAGAGCATTTCACCTATGGTTTGCAGTAAATTGAGAGGCCAGGAAAGAAATTCCATATAGTGGTGCTGAGGATATTCTCAGCACAGTATGAGCGGGATAAGAACCAAAGCTGATAAGCCACAGCCAGGGAAGTTCTGCTGTGTGCTTTCACATGGAATGACCCAACCGTGGGGTGTTTGAATAAATTGTTCAACATCACCCAAAGAAGAGAAAAGTTGAAAAAGTAGAAAAGTGGGAAGAGCTCCAGCACTGGGCTGCAGGGCAGGAGGAGCCCAGGCTGCGCTGTGGTGTTGGGAAAAGCCAGGCTTGAATCTCCTGCTGATCAGTGCAGCTCCAATACAGGCACCAAGCAGCTGCACTCACACAGAAGGAGGTACTCAGTAATGTGTCCTGAATTACATACCATCTCTGTTTCTTAGTGCACTTCATAAAGCTAAGCGAAGCATAGTCTTCTGACTACACAGCACACAGCAATTCATGCTGTGTGGAGACCCAAGTAGTGCCCACTGCACATCTCAGTGAGGCTGAAGGATACTCCCAAACACTGATGTAGAACTTTTCACCTTTGCAGTAAACATACCTTTCCATATAGATAGCTTAGTCTGACCCTGGCTATTGAAATAATCCACTATATTTTTTAACAAGCATTCTGTTTCAATTTATGTTTACATAACAGAGAAGGATTGAGAAAAATTTCTGGTTGCTTTTTTTCCTGCATTAGAAGAATTTAAATAATCAATATTTCAAAATAAAACTAAAATCCAAAGAACTCAATTTGTGAATATCCTTTAGCTGAAAATCTTTACTTTGTGGGATATTCTTTACTTGCTGTAGAACCCCTTCATATGGGAGCTGTTGATCACAGCCTGAACCTCTGATTGACCACCTGAGGCGAGCAATGAGTCAGCCACAGGAGCACAGGTGAAGGCAATTCTCCTGTGCTACCAGAAGGGATGGAGCCTGGCTGCACCTCTCCCAGACCCCAGTTGAGTGCTGACTGCCATGGGGGGTGGATCTCTTTTGGAGATTGCTTCTCGTGGAATTTGTTGTGAGTCTACAACACTGGTGAGCTTTTTTTGTTTATTGTCTTTCTACTGTGATAATCCTGCTTAGCCTAACCTCTGTACTCCTATTGATTGTATCCACTTTAACACTTTTTGTCTGATTAATTAAGCCATATGGATAGATACCTGCTAAGGTGAACTCAGGCTTGTAGTGACTTGGAGCAGAGAACAGAACAGGTCATTCCTGTGACTTAGATTTAGGAGAGTTTGCTTTTCATAGGCTACCTGAACTAAACACAGAGCATCATTCCACACCTTTGTAATGTAGATCTTCAGTAAGTGACGCTGTGTCTGCACTTTTTTCATGATGTAAAATAGTAAAAATGCAATATCTGTCCAATCTGCTGACCTGAGCTGCCCCTGAAGGAGTGCAGAAGGCAAAGAAGCTTTCTTGTGGGCTGCTGGAAACAGAGCAAAGCCCTTGGATGTGGCTCCCTGGCTCTGTGCAATGCCTTTCTTTTTATCCACCCCTTACAGAGATGCAGTTTTAAAGAAAATCTTAAGCGTTTCATAAAGTGCAAATACCTTTAAAGGACACTGAAAAATTTTGCTTCTGTCAAGTTCAGACCCATCTTGATAACAAAGTTCCATTTCTGGTTTGCATCTGTAACTGCCTATGTGTCCATCCTCTTCTTTGCTGTCTTGTCTATGTACATATAAGGATGCTTGGCACAGGAATGGCTTCTTATTCTAAATCTGTGAAATACCTTGCACAGCAGAGCCCCTATTCTCCTTTGATTCTTCATCATAAGAATGATGAGCAGAGCAACCACTGATGTCAGTGCTGAGCTGGCTGAACTTGGGCAGCTTCGTCAGAAGGATGATTACCCAGTCATCAGAGGGAGAGATAGTGAGAATATTTCACAGGAACATTGAACAGGCCATAAAAGTGGTAAGACTTGAATGCTGAAGTAACAAAAAGCTTCTGTCTCCTAACATACTGATGAATAAGAAAACGGAAGGGATGGCAGGAAAAAGTCAGGAACTTAATAAGAAGCATTTGTAGTCATCTTCAGCACTTACTTTTCCTTTCTCACCTGTTTAGCCAGGTGAAAACTTCAGGCAGGTTTCCTCCAGTGACAGCTAATATTTTCTGCTGAATTTTATAATGTAGAAGTCATTCTTCCACATTAGTGTGTGAGGCATCTTTGTGTATGCATTCATGAAAGCTGAAAACAAAAGTGGATTCCAAAGATGAAATCTTATCCCGAGTTGCTGTATTACTCTAATGTTATCCAATTATTGAAAAAACAATGTTTAATTTGGAAGGAGGAGGTACCAGTTATAATGATGAGTTATGGGGATCTAATTACAGGGCAAGATTCTTGTTAAAAATGGTATTAAATAGCGTGTGAGTGAAAGTTATTAGAATTTAATAACTTGGTCTTCCTGCATTTTTCAGTTCTAGTTATTGAGAAAAGTGATCTCTTTTCTTCATGGACATAAGACCAGGGGTGCCAGCGAGTTAGGGAATGGAAATAAAAATGAAAGGACAAGAAAGTGGAATGGCAGGGGAGCCACTGTCATCCTAAATAAACCGCAGGAAAGAAAAATGCAATTGCTCTGCTCTGTTTTCAAGAACACTCTTTGTTCCTAGAAACTTTCCATTCACATATCAGTTAATCCACTGAGTAAACCACCTAGCAATAAACAGTACAGCTATTGTGGCAAGAATACTCCAGCCAAAACATCTGTCCTGTAGAAACCCCTGAGCAGGTTGCTTTGCTGCCCTCCTTCTGGAAATGGTGACAGGGAATAACAGCACATCATTGCCAGTCCCCTGGGTGTGCCAACACCGGCAGAATCAGTTTGAGATAGCGATGCAACTTTGAACTGCCTTACATTGCACTTGCTGCGTTGTGCAGAGCTTTCTTGGGCTAACAGCAAACCTTGAAGGGATGTGCCAGAGTCAGTGCAAGCTGTGAGCTCCCTGTGCTGCAGAGAATTATATCCTCTTTAAAATGCAGCCCTCACAGGTCTGCATGACAGGGATAGGAGAAGGCAGTGCAGCGCAGTGTTTGTGTCAGCTATGACAGAAGTGTGATAAATGTGCTGTCAGAGTCCTACGGCTCTATCTGTTTGCTGTCTGGTGGTTTCATGATTCAAGATCAGTTTATGAGTTTCTTCTGGAACCAGATGGTTGCAAGGCAACAAAGCTAATGCCAGCTACATATAAATGTCAAACGTTGAAAACATTACATGTCAACATACACAGAGTGTGCAGCCAGCAGCACTGCAGAGCATTCAGCCAGAGACAAGCAGTGGGTCTTATTTAACCAAAGAAATTCAGAATTCAGGAATACTCTGATTCTAGTGGTAATACTTGCAAAAATAAATTGGCTCCTTATAACAAAATATGACCAGGTCTCCGTGTCATGAGATAGTCCGCAATATATGGCACGTAAGTGAGTTCTGTCAGATTTAATTACTTTTTTCTTGCAGCTTTAAACAGAGCTGGCTTCAACATGAAGGCAGCTCCTTATTAAAAACGAAATTTAAAAGATGAGATTACTAACCACGAGGAATTTACCAACAGAGACAGCATCTAATCCTGTGCAATATCCTGTGCAATCATGCAGTATCTGTGATATCTGCAACATTCCAGAGAATTATTTTTTGGCATTAATTGGACTTTTATATAAACTAGTCAGACAGAACCTAACTGCAAGACCTTTGCAGTGTTGGAAAGCATGCTTCAGTAGGTTATATTAGCAGACAAGATGTGCTACTTTATTCTGGATCAAAATTATCTATCCAGTAGTTGTGGCATTTAATGCCAAATCCCATTGAAATAAATCTAAAACATTCCATAGGCTTGAGTGGGGCCAGGTTTTGGACTCTGGCTATTTTCTCTATGTTCTGGCAGAGATTAATGTAATTTTATAATGAATTATTCAAAATCTTTCCAAACAAATTTAGTAGTAAAAGGATTTCCCCCCTGTCAGAAATGAGGTATTTGTGACTGTATGATAAGTACAAGCTTTTATAATAAAGTCTGGCTATAATTTCTTTTGAGCTGCACTTCATTCGTATGCTGGACATCCAGGAAACATTTGAATCAAGTTAGTACCAGACAGCACAAAGGATGAAATGTGGTTATCATCATGTCATGCACAAGGCAAAGGCTCAGGCATAATCCACTCCCTGCAGAATGTTCCCATCAATATTATGGGTGTGAGAAGGAGCCTGCAGCCATCTGGCCTTTATTAGCTGTGTTTTCATGCATGATATACACGAGGAAGAAGTCTACGAGACAGTCAGTTATAGTCAAAGATTTGCACCAAATGCCCAGTCCCTGGATAAGTGATCCCAGGAAGCTACTTGCTAATGAATGTAACATGGCATTTTGCACCAATGATGCTGTTAAAGTAATAAGTTTTAAAATGTCGTTTATGATCATCTACCTTTTAAAAATTTAGATATGTGCCATCCATTGCAGGGCATTTATAATCATTTGTTCTTCTCTGCAAGAACAAGTCTTTTGGTAAAGTCTGTGTGTCTTTCTAAAACTTGTTTCTCACAAGTAGTTGCTGAGTTGTTGTCCTCCCAACATAACAAGTTTTATTGCTATCAGTTGCAACTGCACAACAGAGTAATGCACTTATATCCCATGAAAGTCCGCAGCATACAGCTCTGGTCACCTTTATGAACGTTTTGAGGCAAAGTGCTGCCTCATACATGTTGTTGAACAGTCCAGCCAGGGAACCAGTGCCTTTACATGGATGCTGGACTCCTCCGTTTCAAAAACTGAAGCTATGATGGATCAAAATCCATTTTTGCCATGACCTTACAAGATCCCTGCATGCCAAATTCCTGTTTACCTCAGCAGACAGTGGTGTCTGTGAGGTTAGCAAGTCAGAGGCTGGGGTTTTACTGCAGGAAGCATTAGGGGACATCCTGACATCCTAACACACACCCCAAGAAGACTTCTAGGGTCTTAATGAGAATTTGGCACGGTCTGCATCAGTGGTTGGAGAGGCTGTGGAGATTTATGTGGAGCCCTCAGAGAACAGGCAGTCACTCTATCATGGTTGTTCTCAGGGTTTGTTCTCAGTGGTGGTTTGCACAGCGTGTGGGGAAATCGCTACCAAATCCATCAGCACATCCTGCAAAACCTGGCTCCAGCCCCACAGGGGCAGCCCTGGGGCTGTAATTACAGGGTAAGTGTGGTCCTAGCTCCCCCTGGACTAAGTATGAGCTTGTGAACATGGGTCAGAACATAACATTTTTCTCAGAATTTTGGGTACTGCAGTTCTTACTAAAAAAGTACCTATTCTAACATTGACGTGTAACATAAATCAGAACAAATCCAACTGAGACTCTTAAAACAAAGCTGCTTTTTCTTTCCAAGCTGAAACATTTTGATGTGACTGAAATGAAACAGTGAAAAGAACAACTTTTATCCACTATTGTAAACAAAATTTCACTACAATCAATGTGATTCTGCAAAAGGTTTCTAAATTGTTTTCTCTTGCTGCTCTCCCAACCTTGTTTGTCAATATTTATTATCTATATTTTTACATTAGGAAAACTAGTTTGCTTCCTACTGTTGCTGAGCTCACTGTAACTTTGAATTTCCTATCAAGGCTGTGCTTTTGAGTTGGCTGCTGCCATTTCCATGGTTAGAACAGGAGAGGGAGAAGACAGGCTTTGGTCTTCAGTGTGGTTTGGGTTTGTTATCTCCAGCTTCATATTCTTCACTGTGAAATGGGAGACAATGCGTGCAACTTCATCCATCCAGATGTGAGATTTTCTTTGAGTTGTTCAGCTGGGAAATCTAGAAGTTAGGATGATTTTTTTGTATCACTCACCCTGATGCAATTGGAGGCTTTTCTACAAAGAAAACAGTCTGCAGACCCACAAAGAGCATCCTGTTGATGTGCACTCAACAGGTGTGTGCACTGAGTTGCTCCTGCAATGTTACTGCAACATCCCTGAGGAGTATAATCTGGACCAGATGGAATTGTAGTGTCTTCTCGAAGCAGAACTTGTTCCAGGACACTGAAAGCAAACAGAAGCTCCTGTGCTTACCAGGAAGGAAACTGCCTGTCTGGAAGTTTCTGTTTCTTCCTCCTCCAAAGATGTGTGAATCAAAGTAGTCATACAAACCACCTGTGGCTTCCACAGAGGAAAATTTTTATATTAAAAAAAGAAAAGAAGAAATGAGGCTAAAGATATTTAAGTTCTCAGAAAGAGTCTATCTTGACAGTAGATCTTGTCTTTTGAAAGTAATAATGCAAACTGAAAGGTTGTCCACTAGAAACAGACATCTACAAGACTGTTATGGGGTCAGAGCTCATCCCTCTGTCCATCCACCAGGTCAGAATCAGGGGACATACAAGAGGCTGCTTGGGGCATCAGGAAGCTCTTTATCCCTCTTTTGTCTTCTATGACTGCTGTGCTCCTGCTGATAAATCCTCCTTGCTTTCTCCTTACACTCAGTGAAAGGCTTTCAGTGTTGTCTGTGCAGTTAATTTTGTCTCCATTGCTGGTCTCCTCATTTCTCTTCCCACACTGTGAGCAGCCTGGCAGCAGACAGCTAATCAGGAGGAGAGCCAGAAGCTTTTTGTTCCAGTGGCCTGTGGTGTGCAAACATCTACCCCTGAACCATGCCAAAGCATCTTCGCTCATTGCAGAGAAGATTTTTGATGCCCCAGACAGATACCTTAGACAAGATAGTGCTTACAGGCTTCGTTATCTGTCAGAGAGAGACAGGAAATGGGTGATAAGGGAAAGAGGTGGGGTGGGAAGAGCTCTGTTGACATGGCAATGCAGAGGTTCCTGGGTGGCCCTTGGGAAGCCTAGATCTCTGGGAGGGGCAAGGCTTGTGTGCCCAAGACCAGGCAGTGTATCTGGGGGGGCCCCAGGGGGCTGCTGAGCAGCTGGGGCAGAAGGTTTATTTGCCAAAGGAGTTGAAGTCAGTTCTTAGAGGGGCCCAGCCCAGATCTATCTGCCAGGAGGAAGACTGAAGAGAAATAACAGGGACTGAGATGGGAAAGGCTGCCCTGGCCTGCAAGCTCTAAACACGGTGTCTGCGCTCTGTTCTGATGCTGTAAGAAGCTTCCCCGTTAGTTCTGTCTCCTCAGGGCTCAGCTACTGTCCTCATTAAAGGAGGAGTCAAATCATCTTTCCATCTTAGCTTGAGGTTGCCTTGTAGGCCTGGGAAGCTCTGGTGTACCCCGTTCTCCTTGGACCTGGTAGATCTGCCTTGGCTTCCCATTGTTTGATGAAGTCAGGATTGCAAGAACCACCGCCGTGAGTCATGGCTCACCTAGTGGTGCTGGGGCAGCACCAGGCCTGTGTGACTCCACCACAGCTTCCCATGGGAGAATCCCGTGGACACGAGTGCTGAGTGGGGCCTTGCTGAAACTCATGGTGTTCCCAGAGAGAATGTGACTGACTCATGCTCAAGGTTTTACTACAACATTTGGGATGGGGAGTGTCCTGCTCTGAGTCACACTACGTTTTGCAAGTGGAAAGATGCTACTGTGAGCTTTGAGATGGGCGCTGTGAAGTGAGATGCCACGTGGCCATCACAGAGCTTTTCACAGAGCCCGCTTTACTCTCAGTAGTACCAAAAAACATTTCACCACTGAAGCCACTCCTGTGGCATGGTCTGGTAGTTAGATTTTGCACAGAAAATGCTCGCAACACAGCAATTGCAAGTGAATTTATCACTGGAGCTAAACACCCAAAAGCCTGAGGAGCCAATATTACTGTCCTTCCAAGTTACATTTGCACGTAAAGACCTCGAGGAGACCCTTGCTGTCCTTGTTATGGTCCCAGATGAAGACCAAACCGCCCTTGCACTCTCTGAAAGCAGCAGCAGCTGCTCTATGTATGTTCATGCAGAAACTGCTGTGGAGCTCGGCTGCTGAGGACCCCAGCAAGCTGCCATCGCCTCTGGCCAAGAACAATATTACAGTACAATGTAGAGAGTTTATTTTTCACAAGATTCTCCTAGCTTCCATGGGCTGGGCGCATGACTCAAAATTAATGGAATGCAGTAATTAATTTCACCTGTCAAGCTAGCATTACCCTATCTTCTGCTGAAAGTGGTGTTGCATCACAGTGGGTCTCAGTCTAGGACAAAATCCTGGAGGAAATCGTACATAGAGAAGTCATGGGCAGACTGAACCTGGGGCTGGATACAGCGTATCTAAGAGGGTTGCTTTTTCTGCTGATTGTCTCCTTTTAAGTAAATGTAAGACTGCTTAAGAACACAGAACTTGGGATCAGGCTTTCTGGAAAACCAAATGACATGGCCACATGTCATGTTTCACAGGGGAAAGAAGTAGCACAAAACAATTCATTTTTTTCAGGGAGTGGAGACTGACTGAGTTTCCAAGGTTTTTGTTGGGTAAGTCCTTCAAGTGCAAATATCAAGTGCAAAGGGTTTGGTGCCAGGTGAGTGCTAGGGCAATGCAAACCAGGGGTCTGCTCTCCAGAACTGATTTCCTTGTAATCCCTCTTGAAAACCCCAAGCTGCCTCTCCACGCATAGAGCACTGGAGCTCCAATGTGAGACAGACCCGAGCTCACAAAAAAGCAAAAACCTAATTTAATACCTGGCTCTCAGCTAATATGCTGCAAGTTTCCCAGCCACGGTGAAGACAAGCACTTGTAGTGCTATGGACAGCCGCTGCCTCCAAGGAAATATCGCTTCCCTCTGTGTAGCCCCTGGTAGAGGCTGGAAGGGCCGGAGCTGTGTGACGCACCACCACAATTAGTGGTGTTGCTGGATGAATGTCTTCCTTAGTGCTGTGCTAAGTTGAATTCTGGGGAGGACAAGAGGAACTCCTCAAAAAAAAAAAAAAAAAAAAAAGGCATTGGATGCAGACACAGATTAATCCTAGGAATGTGCAGTTTCTTGGTCCGAGGATGATGCTTGGTTCATGCTGCACTGAATTGCAGCCTTGAGGGCTCTGGGAACCTCCTTCAGCACGGCAGGTTCACAGCACCACTGCTGGAAAACAGGTGAGATACAGTCTGGTGTCACTTGCTCACTTGATTCCTATGTTGAGGACAGATTTATTCTTTTTTTCTTTTCGCCAATGCCATTCTTCATTCACTGAAATGAAAGTTATATTCCAAACAAACATGATTGTCCCTCCCTTTACTGCTGAAAATTATTTGCTTCATGAGTGAACAATCGTGAAGCTCAGGTTTGGAAAAGTTATTTTCTCTAAAGGAAACAACGTTACACCACGGAGTTTTCTGCATGAGTAGTTGTTTGCATCCCTCGTTCGTTGCACACCAGGTCAAACCTTTGGGTTCTGGCAACCTTGAGAGACAAAGGGAGTGAAAGAGCAAAGTGATTTCTGGTGTCCTAGAGATCACCAGCAGTGCTCCCTCTCTGCAAGCATTCTCACTCACATTTAATCATTTTTTAACGATTTCTTCTTCAATAAATGATTTGTACTTAGGAAGATCTGTTCCAAATCAACTTCAGCAAAGGCCAGTTGCGTTATTTGAAATTTATCTCTTTATTCTCAGTCACTCTAGGAAGAACATAGTCATTGATGTATGTGATCTATTGCAAATGTAAATTACTAAATTGATTGCATAAAGTTGCACAATCAGTAAGTTTCTGCTTGGCTTCGTGAATTCTGTGTTGTTTAACTACCTGTGCTTTGCTGTGGCATATAATTCCTTCCAGGCAGATGCTATGATCTGCTTTATTAAAATCACATCATATATAGGGAATTTAACTTCTTTCAGATAATTTATCAAGCAAGTGTGAGGGCTTTTTAGCATTCTTTCAGGTTTTATGCTAATTTTGGCCTTGATTTAAGATTATTGACATTGGGATTCACCCTCTGCGGACCTTAAAATTCCAGGTTTATGAAAACCATTTGATCTCTAGGAACTGATTTCAATCCTTGAAAGGCTAGCACACGCCATGGGGTCATATTTATTTTATGAGATGATTTTTTCCTAGTGAGATCAGTTAATGGAGCAGCCAGTGTTGCAAAATGTGGAATAAATTTCCAATAATATACTGCAACACCCAGAAAAGATCTCACCTGCCGTTTCACAGTCAGCAATAGGTGCATTTTAATAGCTTGCATTTTACTTATTTCTCATTTCATAACTCCCTTGCCCTCCTGTATCTCCCATGTATATATATGTGTATGGTTTCCTGCTTTCTTACTGAACACTGGGGAATTAAAAGTCAACTCTGCTTCCTTGAGTTGCTGAAAGATTGCTTTCAGGTGCTATAGGAGTTCTTCCCAAAGTTTACAATAAATCAAGACGGCATCCACACAGGCCGCTGCATACCCGAAATGTTTGCATAGCAGCAGGCTAGTTACTTGAAAGACACTATGGAGCAACCCACACAAACCACAGCTTTATACTGAAAAGAAATCCAGTAAGCACTGAAAATTGTACTGTGGTCTTGGAAGATTCTGCTCTAGGTGTTGCCAATATCTGTCACAGAAATCCAGAAAGCTACTTTCTGCCTTGGCTCTGACATCTGCTTGTACCCAAGGCATTTACACAGCTTGCTGGGATCATTTATTGGCCTTGTTGTTGCAGCACTGAACAATTTAGTGCCAATGCCCCACATGTGCATCAGACTGAGATCTCCTGAAACTGCCTTCTTTCCCCAGCCTTCCGTCGTTTCCAGCCTAGTTATCCAGCCCATGAATACAGCAGGATTTCAGCAAAATGAGCATGGCAATTTAAGAGCTCCCTTCGATGCTGGCTGCAGCAGGGCTGTTAAAAAAAGCTGTGTGCTGGATCTATATTACACATAAATCACACCTTTCTCACTAATTTGACATTTCCAAAATGGTGGTTTTCCCCCAGTAAAGTTTGAAAAAATGCTAGAATGTTCCTGAGCAAATGATGTATGTGCATCTTAAGGGGTGGGGAGGAGATGGAGGTAGTATGGACATTCACTCTGTCTAAATTTAGATGTCTAATTCAATTAAGGCTAGCCTGACTATGTAACCTTCCAGTGAGGTTACTCAGAGCTCCTAAATTGGGAGCCTGCTTCTCGCCATGAGCTGCGGAGATGCACAAGCTCGTATGCCTGGAGTCAGACAGTGTTTTTACACCCTAGACACGTTAGTTCATTTGATTTTTGCTTCACTGTGGCATTTTGAAATACACCCTTCTTATTTTGTCTCAGAAAAAGCTTTATTGGCTTAGCCTTATGCCCTGCTTTAACCTCTCCTCCCCATTTGTTATTTGTGAAGAGTCAGCCCTGATTAAAACCAGCCCCGTCTTTTATAATTTGCGATTGCTGTTGCTTCCTCTCTGTGGATTTCTTCCACAGCATTCAGAGTTTCCCCAGCCCTGCACATAGGAAGCCAGCACACAGAAAGGGCCAGGGAACAAGATTTCCTCTGTAGCTTTTCTTTAGTTTTCTCTCTGACTGGCTTCCAGGACATTTTATGTGGCCTATTTTTTAATATTTAAAAAATATTTGGTGCCTTGATTGTTCCTTCAGGGTGCCAGGCCACCCATCAGTACACTCCTTAACTCTCTGTGGTCTTGTACCACTCTTAGGCATGTTAGCAAAAGTGTCTTTGTCCTTCATTTTTACTCGTATCGAATGCAAAATGTTTGTGGATGAACTGACGTTTAATTGACTCATTTTCTCTATTATTTCAATCAGAAAAAGCATATGCTCACATTCCAAACATTGTGATGCCAAAGATCAAAACGACCAAAACCAAAGTGCATTTCCAGCTGCTCAGCTTTTTAGCAGTAACTATAAAAAGCCAACACTCTTTGGAGAACCCACCACTTTTGAGGAGCTGAGAGTGCAGTGGAGGAGCCCCAGCCACCAGCCCAGTTCTGCCCTCCCCCTGGCAGAGGGGCTATGGGAACCCACCTCAACCTCAGCACAGGAAGCACATTACACTGTGCTGACCAACTCGTTATTTCCAATTCACTTCACATTTTTCTGGTCTTTTGAAGCAGCATGTGAAAGGGCCGTAGGTTTGTCAGTTACAGAAATAACTAAAAGCCTTCCTCTTGACTCCGGTGTTCATTGCACTGAGAAAGTTCTCTTTTTTCAATTGTGGCAATCTTCCATGAGTCTAAAGAAGCGAGAGTCATACACTGGGTATAGTGTACCAGCAAGAGTTTCCTGATGCTTTGAGCAATTCCTTTTAAAATTATGCATAGGAAACCCAGGCTGTAACCCTAAGTCATGCCAAAACAATCTCCCCCTTCTAGATTTATAAAGTTTGCCCAGCTTTCTACCACTGCCACCCAGGTGGTACTTCACCCTACTACAGAGAAACACCTATAATTTTATTTCTTTGAAAAACATGTGAAAGTTTTGGCTCAAAGGCTGGGTGGGAAAAAAGTACATTTCTTAGCGGTTTATTGCCCTTAGGAAAACATACTTCAGTTATGAAGTATTCCCCCCTGAAAACTTACTTGACATTTTGTTGAGAAAATAGTAACATTTCTAAAAAGTTAGCCAAACTACTTAATATCGTAGCTGTAAAGCAAAGACCTATAGAAATGTCAGTGTGTGGATGAGGCTGGTGACCTTGATTGCTTTTACTCCTCCTTTATGAGCACGCAGTTCAGCTGAGGGAGCGATGCTATGAAGGCTGACGCACCTCAGCAGCAGCTGCTCCCATAAGAGCAGCCCCACATATGCTTCCCACAACACTGCTGCTGTTTCTGATGGTCTGCATCACAGCACAGGGCTGGACTGTGGAAGAAAGAGAAGTTTGGGTATCCTGGTGAAGCTCCCAAGGACTGGGTGAGGTCTTTGCAGGGTTGTGCAGGTTCTCAAGCCCATTTCAATGGGCAGAGCTGAGTGCAGAACATTCCTTGGGAGCCTCGATCTAGATCTTCCATCCTTCTGTTTTCAGGTTCCCAGACATGCATGATAAGCAGCACAGAATGGCTATGATGACACACTTCTGTCAGCAACCGCTTGTCTTTTAAACAAATAAGCCTAGCTTAGCTCAAATGATTTAATTAACCAGCGTCTGTTTGATTGTCCATCTGTCATCTGCCTCTTCAGCTTCAGGGAAATTCAGGCTCTGTTGCAATCAGAGGAAGCTTTGCCATTCACGTCCATAGGACCAGAATTGCACTCCTTTATCCCTCTGCCTTTGCCTCAGAGCCTGGACACAGCACAGAGCCCAACCCTGCCTTGGCTGTCCGCATTCCACATCTGCCCGACCCTCATCCCGTGCCGCCACATGCAGATATACTCAGCCATCACTCCCATCTTCCAGGAGGAAGAGAGTTAAATGCAGCCTCCGCATAAATCTGAACTTGAAGAAAGTTTCAGACCCATGCTGAGATGTGAACTTTATGTCTCAAGTCCATTTCTAGTTTCGCTGTAAACAATTTCAGAAAGTGATTAGATTTTAGGGGAAACTTGTAATAGAGCTGTAATAAGATATGATGTAATAGGTAATAATAATAATATATAGCAGCTGTTAAGTAAAGCTTTTTCTGCATCTATCCCAGAAGAATACAGGGAGTCAGCTGCAACTTCATATTTTGAAAGAGGGAATATTAAACACTCGGACCATGATGCAATGACGTTATTGCAAACGCTAACAGGAAAGCCCAAGGTGTGAGAGTTAAGACCAGCAGAAGATGCATGCAAACAGCTGCTCTGACGTAAATTCCCTCAAGTTTGGTTCATTTTCTTTTATGTAACTAGGAGTCAATACAGTAAAATGGCAGATACTGTATTTGATGTGTTCAGGGCTGCTGAGAACAGAGATTTCTGCTCTTGCTTTCTATGAGGGTGAGGGCCTGACTGAACTCACATAGCTCACCTAACGAGATTATTGTGAGGTGTCAGCTCAAGGCAGCATCACTGTGCTTCCAGCCACAGTCCATCCTCAGCTCATGCCTGTGAGAGAAAAGAAATATGGAGCCAATAGGAGTTGGAACTGGAACACCAAGTTCAAAACAGAATTTCCTGGCGTTTTTAGGAGCATGCAATAACTTAAGTGTTAACTAATATTGCTCTGTGTGTTTAATCTCCATGTGTTGGAGGAAAAAGATCTTTCACGGAAAGACTAGAACAGATAAACCTATATTTAGCCTTCTATAAACACTTCCTGGGGTTGCATTTCTTAAATGCAGAGGCCAAGCATTGCACACAGAAAGCACAGGCACAGTTGTATTTGACTCAAGAAAAAAAAAAAAAAGAGCATTTCTGTATATGATAGACAGAACCCATAATAAATTAGACCATATATTAAAATGAAACTTGTTGTTGCTGACCATAACAAGAAATAATCCAACTGGGGAGAAAAGAAAAAAACAGTTTTGGGGTTGTTAACCAGGCAAAAGGTTTCCAGGGTGAAGTTGCTGAGTAGCAGCATCACACAGCCAGAGGGGCTGATTCTGCTGTAGGAAGCTCTTCTTCACCTGCCCCAAGCTGCGCCAAAATCCTGCTGGCCCTGGGCTCTGCCAGCCCATTCCTGACATCGGCTTTGCTCTCCTCATAACTCACTTGGCTCCTACAGTCCAGGACAGAGCTCTGGATCCCATCCTTCCTGGTGGCAATAGGAGAAATTGGGGCCTCTGGGTGAGACGAGGTCCTGGCCTTGGGCTGCAGTTCAGCATCTGCAGCCACAGTGAAACAGTGGGGTTGTTCCAAACTGAGGGACACACCAGGATACTCGTGCTGTCAGTGTTAAAGAAGAGAAACAGAGCTGAGTGTCCTGTTACACTGGCGTTCAGCTGTACTTGGGAACAACCATTACGTGAGAGGCAGTGCCTACCGCCTGCTCTAAGTAATCCAGGCCTGATCCAAAGCCCCAAACCAGCTGCACTGCCAACAAAAGCATGTTAAATAACTTACCAGAAAGTACATTAAAACAGTCTCCCGTCCTTGGTGTTATTTTGGTATTTTGCTGCCTGTGCAATGTTACCACATTATGCTCAGTGCTCAACTGTATTTTTAGCATTCATCCGTTTACCTGGATCTCAGAACCCGATTCGCTTTTAAAGATGTCCTTAATTCAAGTTTGGGTTTTGATTTTTCTGTAGATTTTGCCCTGAAACTGAAGAGAAATTTTCCATAAGATTTGCAAACTGTTATACTACCTTCAAATAGCTTAAGTCCATTGTGTCACATTACAGTGCCAACTTCAGGGAGAAAAAACTGGTATTGGTAAGTGTGCTGATGAATCCAGAGGAATTTGAGAGTGATTAACTTCAAACAAAGAAGCTAGGCTGTTTTAATGATGAGATTGTTATCTGAGTTGAATGCATTTAAATGTGTATTTTGCAGTTCATTGATCAAGTCACAAAAGTGCCATAAACCTTAAATGAAAAACTGAAGGTTAATAGGTCAGAAATCAACCACGGGATTTGATGGGTCAGGAAACAGTGGGGCTTTATTCTGTCCGAGGTACCTGCAAGGTAGAGGTCACAGTGTGCCATGCAGTGTGCAGATGGCTTTTCAGCAGTCACCCTGTACTAGGAAGGAAGGAAGAAGTCACAAAATCTGGGCTGTCACACAGATGTGAACAGTGATGCTAAGGGGTACGGCCAGGAAACACCTGATGTCACTTCCCAGAGACAGGACACTTCATTTGCACTGACCTGATGGCATTTCGTCCTTTGAAATCTGCAGTGCTGGAGCAGTAGGGGAAAATTCTGCTCCAGTGTCTGTGTGTGTGCCTGGGCTATCACAGAGCTTTTGCTCAGCACTTTTCCCATCTGCAGCAGAGTGGCTGCATTTCCCCTTTTGCATCAGGGAATGTTGTTCTTCTGTGATTGTTGTATTTATTTTACAAGTTGTGCTAGGAATGTTGTGTGGCACTCTCTTGGCTGCTCTCGCCTATGATTTACAGGAGTTATAAACATTCCAAAGTATACATGTAAGTTAAATGATACATTAATATTATAAAGTTACAATTCTGGTATAAATGTGTCATCAGTTTGAAAATTCAGTTTTTCCTTTGCCCAGCTTTGTGATTAGGCTGACTGGAATCCACTCAGTGCAAAAGCACTAAAGACATGAATTCAACGTGCATGCGTGTCCCCAAAGTAAAATGCTGCAAAGACAAGAAGAGAAGGATATTCTGCCAAGCTGAAGTAGTTCAGAATATTTAACCATTTGCATACATTTTATCATATTCTTCAATAAGTAGAGGGGAAAAAGTTAGTTTAATTTCATAACAATGACAAGAAGATGAATTAGACTTTCAGAAATGCCCTGCAGAGTCCAGCTCTTCCCATGGGCTCACACCCCTCTGCAGTGCCAGAAACCACAGAGCTGTACTCGCTGCTTCAAGGAATATGTCTGCATGGGCAGCCCTTCCAGCCCCGGGCACACACTGCCATGTCTCAGAGTTGGTCGGATCCGAGCCAGCTCTGCAAGCCAGTGCCCAGATATTGCTGGCCTGAGTGGAAAGTGCCCGAGACACTTGGGTGGGCAGGCTGCCCTGCTTCTCTGTTGGGCAGGGCATCTCAGCACTACGGCTTGCAGTGCAGATGCAGTACTCATCTTCCCCTCTTACCGCTTATCTCGTGAAAAGAAGCATTTACATCTGCTAGAAAAGCAGGAATAAGCCATATTCTCATAGGAACTAGGATTTTCATAGGAACCTGAGGAAGTTCATAGGCATCCAAGTCTGTATTTGCAAAATATCTCCCACAGCAGTAGCGAAACGTAGCAAAATCAGATGATTGGTTCAAGATCACTCAGGAAATTAATACCAGTGGGGGGAACGAAATGTAAGGCTTTAGAAGATCTATCTATACCCAGACTCCAGCACAATATACAGAAACTCAGCTGACAGGTATTCTGTAAAATATAGTCTGGCTATGCAAAGAAGAGGAAAAAATAATCACTTACGTAATGAAGGCAACAGAATGAAATGAGATTAAAGACATTCATCTGAATTTATCAAAGGAAAATGAAATTATGGCAGGAAGAATTTGCAGAATGAATCTGAAAGTCTGATGGAGATAGCTTCATTCTGAAGGATAGGAAGTGACTGTGTTTGTTATCTCTGTCCAGCTAGGCAGCATTAGTCTAAAGAATCCCACGGGATGCTCATATTCAGAATAAAATTCATTAACTGTTTAATAGAAGGAGATTCTAAGGTGACCTAATTCTTTGCACTCACACTGCAACTCTGCTTCAGCCTGATTAAGGTGACAAGTTCAGCTGCTTCATTCAGGGTGGGATGTCCCCCAGTGCTTGAAAATGTTACTTGCACTGTCTTAATGGTCTTTTCTTCATCAATCACTCCAGAAGAAACCTTTTAAAAAATTCTTTCTTTGCAAAAAATTTATAAGAAAACGGCTCAGAATGCAGAAGGACAGCCCTCAAATAACATTTCTCCCTCCTGCTAGACACAGCGAGGCAGCTGGGGCAGCTATCAGATCAAACAAGCCTACCACCGAGCTGCTTCGGTTTTCATTGTTGCAATATGAACATATTTTATGATGTCTCATAACTCATGCATGAGATTCTGATAATGGTCACGTCAGCCCCCACATTTCACACTGCGTTTAAAAATACGGCTTGTTTATACACCACATGGGCTGCAGCCTGCCATCAGATTTACATTTGAAAACACTCAGCACCGGCACGCAGCCTCAGACTCTTATGAAATGCGCAGTAACACGAACCAAAGTTGTCTCCTCGCTGTAATTAATGTTTTTGAGTTTCACATTCTTTTGTCTTTGAAGACAAACTGAGTTGCACCCATACACAGTGTCATCTCAGGAAACAAGTTTAAGACATTTTGCACATCCCATATCCTCTGTGCTGTGGGTGAACAGCAGAGGTGTATGTGGTGGCTAGATGGGTAGAGCCATTGTGTGTCTGTCAGGGGCTACAATATCTGATTTTATTCTGTGAGTTTGGGGGCACTTAACATTCCACTTACAGCCCCAATCTCACAGACAGTTGTGAGAGAATCTCTTCTCTCAGCAGTAAAAAGTAGCCTTGTAGCCCATCAACTTACGTACAAAAAATCTTCAGTATGCGACTGGAGTCTTAAGGCAAATGGAATGAACCTGAGGCATGCATACAACAGCACAAACAGATAAAAATAAAACAGTGTAACGAGTTCTGAGCCAATTTCACAATTATGCTGCCTGAGTCACAAAGCCAAATTGCTGGGAGTTGGCAGGAACATGTGAACTTTTATTTGAGTATATTCTGTCCATATTACATTACTGTATTAGCTCCTTACATAGTAAAATAGAGCATGACTTAGCATTCGGCAGTAAACCCTTTCCTTTTTTTGTGTCCTATGCTGCAGTAGCACAGTTTAAGCTAAAATCATTTTTTGAAAATGGCAATAAGTGCAAGATATTTCCTGACTGTAAAAACGAGGTGGTGTTTCAGCTGTTCTTTTTTAATGCAAAGTATTAGATCTCAACCCGAGACAGGAGCCAGTGGTTTAAAGGAACTTGCTGATGATTTTAAAGATTCAGGCAGTGTTTTCTTGCAGTGTTTACATAGCCGCTGTGCAGTTGGCAAGTAGTTTCGTAGAGAACAACAGTTGCACTGGATCCTTCCATGGTGCAGAGAGAGACACACACAGCAATAGAAAGGATGAGGGCTTCAAGCAGGCCATCACAACTTGTTCCAATTGCGGAGGCTGCTGCCTTTGTTACTGATGGTGCGTGCATTCAGGATGTGCACCCTCATTCTGTGTCCCTGGCTTGCCCAGTCCACACTGTGCTCACTTCACATCCAAAGCTCCTTTATCTCCTTACACATTGAGGCTTTGCTTCCCACCACACGATGTCTCTTTAATCTCTGTAAACCCAGTTCCTCGCCAGAACAAACTGTGCTGGAGTGCACTGGGGAGGGATGGCAGGAGAGAGCCGGGAGAGGCTGCACACGTTGGTTCTGCTCAGGCACCTCCTTTAGCAGGGCAAAGAAGACAACAGAGAATTATTCAAAGCCCCTTGGAGGATTTTCCATTGATTATAGCACCAGCCTTACCTGTGTTTGTAGGTCTAACATCACACAAAACCTTCTGAATGCGACCCAACCTTCATTGAGGTACCACCTGCTGTGGGTGCTACCAGCAGAGAGAAGCTTTTTGGGTGAAGCTTTTTGGCTCTATACAGACCTTAGCCTGGGTGCAGGAAACAACAGGCTTGCATGGAAAGCTTATTCCAATAAACACTGCATATTGTATTTGGAAACACGTGGGGGGTTATCTACACAAGCCAAGTGTTATGTTTTCCGATTGTCCAATAAAATAGATTTACATAGGAGCAAGGAAGAAATAAGGCATTTTATAAGACTGTTTCCCAACCTCTGTGAACTAAGGAATCTTGATTTAAAGCTGCTCGGTGCCCAGCAAGAGGAAATAGTTCAGACTATATATGAAAAGAGAATAATGGCTCCATCAGGTAGCCTGTCAGCTTGGGAAAATAGAGCCAAGTTCGTGTGTAGGAAAGCAGGGTGAATGATCTGCTCTCCCAGGAAAGGCTTCAGTGAGGCGTTTAATGAGACTAGAACAGGCTTACTGTTCTGTGGGACTTGTACAGCTGTTCCCATGGGCCCCTTTGAAAATTGCTGTCTGAATAGGTACAATGAGAAACATAAAGTCTGTACTTACAGGGGAAAAGTTGAGTCTCAAAGCATTTACAAGACCAGTCCAAGGCTTTCAGAGGTACAACCTGAATCCGTATTTCTTAAAATCTGGCACCTGACCTCCAGAAACATCTCCTCAGTCAGGAGAAGAAGCAGAAAATGTGCTGTTGGACAGTAGTGCCGTACCCTGTGCAAAATCTCACTGTTTTTTCAGGGTGTCTCTTTCCTACTTTATTTTGGGCAAAACTCCACATTTCCAAAAGACTTTGATGCAGAACAAAATTTTACAAACCTCAAGGCCAAGGTTGATTGACAATCAGGAATTATTTATGGGAAATTAGCAAATGGGACACCCACAGAATGAAATCTGCGTTTAGAATCGCCTCCAACTGGCCAGTGCCTAACTACTGGACAGCTTTATTGCATCTCCCAGGACTAAAACATCATTTTCTGAAACTAGTTCATGATCCAAACTAAGCAGAAGCCCTTTTTGTGAGTCTGCTCCAAGGCTGCCCACTGTGCCTGGATCTGTGAAAAATATCAGGAAGAAAGGGAGCAGGAGGGATATTTTGCTTTGCTGTGCTAGTGGAAGAAATAGGCCTTGGCATTCCCAGACACAGCCATGGGCGGGTAAACCTGAGGCATCACCACAGGGTTCAGTTCTGCCTTTCTCTTCACAGCTTAACAAAGTCTGTGATGATTTTGGTGGGGTTTGGAGCCGTGTCCAAGTGATGGAGGTCTTCAAGATTCACTGTCCCCACTGTGAGTGCCTGCAGGCCACACAAGGGCTGGGTTATCAGGTGGCAGGCAGGAGCAGCCACCCCTTAAATGATGGGCAGTTTTGAAAGGGAATGAAGAGAGGCTTGTGACACAGGCAAGGGAGAGCTGCTGCTTTTACAAGATCGACTGGTTACAGATGCAAACTGGAAAACAGGCAGGAACTTTTGAAGGGAGAACGGCAAGGAAAGATGCTGCAGCCTGCACGCTCTGCTGATACAGATTCAGTGTCAGCAGATGAAAGGCCACGTGTCTGAGGAGGACCAATACAAATGCAAAATACACTTTGGATGGAAAAGTTCCTGAGGAAACTAGAGAGGAAACTGACCTATTGGCAACTGTAGCTGCAAAAAAGTCAAACAGAGTGAAGGGTATATGGATGGGGAGCTGGTTACAAAGCAAAGGAGATAGCTGCTCCCCTCATCTGGAGTCACCAGGAATTTCGTAATTTGTGTTGTGCAATTTGCTTTATAAGTTACACTGGCAGAGAGATTCAAAAGGAAGAAAAGGCCTTGTGATAGGAGATGCTGTTTTTGGGAAGACATATTCAGCTAAGCTGTGAGAAAATATATTGCCAAAGCATTGCAAACAGACAAGGCGTAAAATTCCCCTGAATAAAAGATGTGGCTCCTGCCGAGCACTCACAGGGCTGGCTGTGGACACAGAAGTGGGCTGGAAGGAATGCCCTTACCTCTTTGGCAGCAGCCACATACTCAGGAGGATGAAATTCAGCAGTAAACAGTGAAGACTGCAAGAGCATTGGCCTCAGTTATGCTTCAAGGGTCAATGCTCTTGCAGGTGTCTTCAGATGCAGTGTAGTAGCTGTTGCACAAAGGTGGGTTCAAGCAAGCTAACAAGTCTCTGTTCTTCTCTGTGCTCTCATCCGGTAACTGTACGGGCTGAGCAAGAAACATCTTCCATGTATTTTTCCTCACATAAGCAACAAATGGGGTCATGGATGGCAATTGCCAAAAGTAATCTTTCAATCTCTTGTTTTCTCAATGTGAAAAACGTATTACATTTTTGGAGGAGAAAAAAAAAAAAAAAAAAAGACAAAGACAAAGACAAAGAGAAATGACTTTGCCTGGAATCAAAAATTAAAAAACCCAACGCCTTTCTTATGAAGTGAGCTTGGATAAACATATCTATTGACTTTAAAATATAATACTTTTGTTCAGAGAGAACAAATGACATGAAGGGTGTGAGTTCTTTCAAGCCAGGCTCTGTATCTCAGAAAGCTATTTACATTGTCTTAACCTTGATTCACCTCTTTTCTCTACAGTATTTGTTTTCTTTGCATAATGTTCTTTGCATTAGTCCTTCCACAGGACTACTGCACAGTTTCATAAAAGGATTAGCAAAAAAGCAAGTTTTATTGTCTGCAGTTTTGCTTTGACCTTTATGTCACTTTTATTTCAAACAATCTCTTTCTAACTTTCTGCATTCTTTCTTTTTCCTTCTCATTTCATCTTCTTTTCTTAATGATTAATCTGCTCCATTTGAGTCATTTTTTTCCTAATGGTTTTCAATAGATATAATCTCTAGGACCCCTCAGTAAATAGATACTGGCTTTTACTCAATTTGAGCCCAAACTCTTGCTCTCAAAGACTGGATTTGAGTCTTTTTTACTTGCAAAACTTTGGCAATACAGTTTGTCACCTTATCAAAGATCTTTAAAGAAACACGTGGTACATATGTTCCCACGTCTGACTTATTCATAAATCCATTGGAGAAGGCTTTGCTTTTGCCAGGAGGCTGCTAATTTGCTGTAATAAGTGCAACACTGTTCATCCTCCTCCAGCCTGAGCATGCTGGGGATTATTACTCTCCTATGGTGTTTTACTTTGCTTCTCCAGCATCAGGAGATGTGTGCAGTATGGCCAATGGCCTCAACACTCTGCAGAAAAATTTGCTGAAATACATGATGGAGCTCAAAGCATATGGGGTTCATCTGCAGTCTCTAGGATGGCTAGAAAGACATTTCAGCGTAGCTCTGCAAACAGAGGAAGACTTGGGAATGCCACAGAAATACCATAATGACTGAGATATAGGCAGGGTGGGATAATGACTCAGACACATTGCTTTTAAACCAGCATGATCCATAGAGCTGCAGAGCTTTGTCCTTAATATCTCATAATAAGAAAATAAAGTCATTGTGCATCCAGCCACAGAAAAAGGCAGTTTGATCAAGGCAGACCCAAGGATGGTTTTTCCACATGACGTCCAAGTAAAAGTTATAATTGAGCAACAGAGGAAACCTTTGTGGTCGAGAACTAAGCTAAGTTCAGTAACCATATAGTGTAACAAACTTGTTCAGAGTTAGATTACTGTCATGTCCTAGAAGTATTTTTTAAAATAATACTTCAGAACTGAAACCAAGCTTCAACCACTCCAGATTAACAAGTGTCTAGAGCAGGTTAACCTCCTATGCCATTGTGTGGGGCATTCAGGCCAGCACAGGCTGGCAACTGCACAGGGATAGGTTTTATCAGTAATGAGCATCTTAAAACGAAGATGTCTGTGTGATTGTAAAACTTCTTTAAAGATCTTGGCCCAACCCAGAATGAAAAAGGAAGGATTCTCCAAGGTACGGTTATTTCTGCAGGCTGTATTGGGCCGTTGCCAGCTTTCTTCACAGAACTGCTGTTTTCCTCATTCTGTAATTGAGGTGGGCAGAGAGCCACTGCGCAGAAAAGAACTGGCACATCCCGCGCTCCATCCGCCCGCCCCAACAGCCGTCATTAGGATGAGCTGGCAGGTGCAGTCACTGTCTTCTGGCAGAAATGCCGTGTGACCTCTCTTTGCTCCTTCAAGCTCAGTGCCCTTTCTCAGTCAAATTTTCCAGTGCTATGAATGGCAGCCTCTAGTTGTTCAGGTGCCTTTTTGCATGAAAACCTGAAATTTTCCTCTGCCAGCATGAGAAAATTGATTATTTATCCTTCCACTGCTGAGCTTGATCCTGCCTTATGTCATGAGCACTGTCAAACCCGCGGGAGCCGGAGCCAGGTCACTGGGAAGTCTTCAATGAATTGGGGTTTTGTGTTACTGAAAAATGGCAGGCAATTAAAAATGAAGGGTTTTGTGCAAATGTATTGGTTTTTACCAAATTTAACTCAAGACAAAGTGGGAAGCTGCTGAGAAAGGAGGCAGAGAGGGTGTGTATCCTTTTCTGTCTCCTGTGCTCTGCTCATGGAGGGCAATATCTGGTGTTCAGGGCCATCAGCTGCACTGTGGGAAGTTATTTTCAAGTCCTTTTTTTGTAATGGTGTAAAACCTTTCACACGACACCTCGACCAATCTGTCACATGATGCCTTATCCAATGCTTTCTACCTTATGAGAGATGGATGCTATTAACTAGCGCCTCAGGCATTCTTTCAGAATAAGAAAGCACTTCACATACTTTTTCTGAGGAAAAAAGAGCAGTAGTTTTGGTTTGTTTCTTTTATGGAAGAAAGAAAATGTTGACACCTGCAGATTTCACAGCACATAACTTGGTGTTGCTTATCCCTGGAGCTGGTCTACCTGGAGTGATGGGAGTGAACCTCTGTCCTATCCTCCAGCCTCTCTGTGACCCAGCTCCAGCATTGCCCATCCGTCAGCCCTGGCTCATCTGAAGCTCCCAAGGTCATTTACAAAGACAAGCCAAAAGTCTGCGTTTAACAACAATTAATTTCTCATAGTTAATTAATAACATTTCAAGTAATTGGGAGACATGGATGAGGAATGAGGATTGAACCTATGTTATCCTGTCTGCCCTCTGTTCTTATTCCTTCATGTCCAAGTGTACCCTACTGGTAATTAGAGGGAAAAGCAGAATGCTGAGTTGCAAAAACACATTCTTTCCCCTAAAACATGAGGAGTCATGTTTGCTCCAGCACATGGGGCTTCATAGCAATGGAGCATTAGTGAGAAAAAGAGAGATAAGCCTGTGTCTACCCATGGCTAGCAGCATGTCTTCATCTCCTCGTTGCTGTAACTGGTAATACAAGCACAGAGCCAGAGAGTACAGCTGCTGCTACCTGCCTGCAAAGCAGCAGCAAAAAGACTTGTGAGACCCAACTCTTTCCCCTCAGTTTGCCCAGGCAGTGTGGCTCATTTGTACATGATGAGGAAAGTTTGACACCTTTTGGTTTCTTGAAGAATGTTTGTTAGAGCAATGGACGAGGAGAGGTGAGGCAGGAAATCTGGCTCCCTTTAAAGGTGCTTTGATAATCTCCTGCACAAAAAGCAAAAGCCCTCAGGTTTCTCACATTGTAACATGGAGCATGCACTGCTCAAGACCTACATTTATAGCTCAGTTACTAGGAGTGAAATGTTTTACATGTCTCTGGGGACATGTGAAAGGAGAGCTGCCCCCAGTGTGCTACTAGAAGCCATGCCAGAAGTTCAAATAAATTTTTTCCAAGACTTTATGATCTGATGCTTGGATTACATTTGTTTAGCTGTAGAGGTGTGAGGTCTGAACAATTTGTCAAAGGAAAGAATAGCCCCAGCTCCAGACATGTGTGCATTTGGAGTTCAACTTCAATTGTGATGCTGTGGAAATCCTTTAGGAGGGATGAAGTCATTGGATGCCTTGCACAGGAGAGAAGAGGGACAGAGAGACAAAGACCCTAGAAAGAGAATATGTTGTGAGCCACCTTCCCTTCCCTCGAAGCAGGCTTTCTTTGTAGACATGAGCTGAACCTTATGGGTTCCCAGAAGTGAAGGTGTACATGGTGTTCACTTCATTGCACAAGCCATGTGGGGAAACCGGGGACATTTCTGAGGCCATAAGGCAGAGCTCCCATCTTCATCTGCCCCGGAAGATATGCCACTGGACAGAGGCAAAGAAGCAGAAATGGCACCTTGGTTGAGTCCATGAGAATCCCTCTCAGAGCCCTGATTAAGGATTGCATGCTGTGATAGTAACCCCAGGTCCCCCACCCTTCATCCCCTCCTTCACTTCCCAGGACCTCCTATCCCCAGTCAATCTGTTTTTCCCACCTATCACCCCTAACCAATTTATTTCTCCCTCAGGTCCCACCTTTTTTCTCTCATCAGCCTTCCCAGTACAGGTCCTTCTGCCCACCCACAACATTTCTCATCTTGCCCCAACTCTCCATCACCTCCCACCTCCATCAGCCACTGGCATCCAGTAACATCCTGCATCTGTCCACTGAAGCAAACCAAATCCACTCCTACACACACATATTTCAGGAGCTGAGGAAACCTAGACACGGGCTGCACTCACCAAAAATCTAGTGGAAAATGACTTAAGGGCAGAAAAAGACAAATGTAAGAAAAAGATGGACATATGGTAGCCCTAATAAAGGGTGATAAAGTCTCCTGAAGTTGTTGGAAAGACTCCCACTTAATTAACTGAGCTTTGGACCAGACTCCAAAGCAGATCACTTTCCAAATTTGAGATAAGTTCCTGGCTCCTATTTCCAGCTCTTGCACTCTGAGTGCTCAACAAGGCCCATCCTTTTGCTTTTATTAATATTAGGGACTCACTTGTTTGTAATTCTTCTGGGACTGAAGCTCACTTCCCGTGTCAGGATGCAGATCATTTATAAGGCGATAAGGGGCTATATTAACATTATAACATGGAAGATGTTCACATTTTTTTCCCAAGATACTTTATATCATCAGTAAATACAGCAGAAAATCTGAAATCACTGACCTTCGCTTTCACACTGGCCATGAAATTCAACATTTATTTAATATAGTGTGGTGTCAGGCCCAGAATGTAACACTGGAGAGAGAAGGAGCTGTAGGTGCTCAGTATTTTTGAAAACACTGCTCTTACAAGCCTATATACATTTTTTTAATTGTTACAAGTGCCAACAGTATATTTTTACTTTATCTTGAGGAATTTCCGCCTAGCGCCATCCACCCAAATGCCTCAGTTCTTCTGTTTTCATTTGAAGAACAACAAAACATATAGTTACCAAGCACATGACAGGACTTCATGATGGATTAACTACACTTCACAGTCCAAAAGTAGGCTTGCAGATGAAAAGCAAATATGAAAAGGCATTCAGTGAACTCAAAATTTTCACTCTAATTGCACTGGCACAGTCTATGCCTTATCTATTGAAAGGAGTAGCAAATGTTCATCTTTTATCTATTGAAATGTATTTAAATGACTTGTCCTCTCTAAAAAGAAGACCTCACTTACTAGAAAGGAAAATATTGAATCAATCTTTCAGGGAAGGCAGTTTTAATGAGCTAATCCAGTTATCCACAACAGACTTTGGACAGGGATGGTTCACAGCATTTGGACTATTCTTTGGTTCGTATTTTAGGAGTCTTTAATTTCTAGGTAATAGATTTAACTCTACAATGCTCTGCAGTTGTGATCAACTCGGAGATGATGGTGAGGAGAAAAGTCAAATTGCAGCTGATGCTTTCACAATCAAACAGTTCTGGTGGGTCAAGGACTCAGTGGGTCAGACCTACAGCACAGCAACTGAGAAGCGTCCTCTGAGCTGGGGGAGCAGAGCCTAGTGGTGATCCCACCTCAGCCCTTGGGGCCCCTTGCTCATGATCTATTTCCCTGGAAATGAAAGAGCAAGATTTGGGGTGCCTAGATCTGAAAAAAAAATGAAGGAATGTGACTTTCAAAAATTGGTCAGCACTCACATCTAAAAATAGAGGCACTGGAAATCACTGGTGACTTTTGACAGCCTTGGCCAAAATCAACTATTTTTAGCCCATCTGTTCCCTCTGAGCTCAGTTCTCTCAAGAAGAATGTATATTTGGGGGGAAGGGGAGGAGGCAGAGCTTCTTGTCACGGGATGAATTAGTCACCAGTAGTCTATGCTGAAACACTTTCATATCAAAAGTGCTAAAAAATGACAGAACCACTTAATTTCTTAAAATGCATGTGAGAATGTTGCCAAGTTTTGTGAGCAATTAAACTTAATGCAGGATAAGATGGCAGGGATGAAGGATAATTATACGTTCTCAGAAGCCTGGTCTTTTTATAAATGAAATGGCCTCAGGGAGTTTTCCAGCAACATTTGGGCTCAGCCTTTTTGTTCCAACAAAGCCAATTGCCAGTAGTGGCTCTGCAATGGGCATATGTGACATGATTTCTAATGAATTCCGTGTCAGATTCTCATTGAGTTGCCCACCAAGCCTGACAATAGTTGGACTTTTCTTTTGTTGTTCTGTGCAATTAACTCTTGCCTAATATGTTAACATTCCTGCATACCTGTACACTTAGTAAGCAAAGAACTCGTTATAATGGACACTAACAAATTTATCTGAAAAGCAAACATGAAACCGTTGAGATGGTATCACAGGTGCACCAATAGCACCAATGAGAGCTCCAATTACAGTTCCTGCTGGTGAGCCCAGGCCTGTGAAGTGTTTGTTAGCTCATAAGAGATGCTCAGTGCAACCACTGACTTTGCTGAACATCAAGAGTCAATTCACTCTTGCTGGAGGGATGCAGGCACAGATACCAATTTGCCCTTTGCACAAGTTATTGCTGGGCACATAACAGTGAGAGTATGTGCAGGCACTATCCTGTAGCAGTATCAGAAAGAAGTCTTTAGCAAGATTAGAGGCTGGTGGCAGAGGGACTGTTTTTCTAACTTTGAGCACGTTTTGGATGTTATATGAAATTATTCTTTTATCAGTGTTCAGATAAGTTTAACAGATATATTGGTGAAAAATTATCCAGTTTTCCAAAGTGTTGTAAATTCTTTGCTAATGATTCTCCTAGACCAGTTAAGAAATTGGAGGAGGTGACATAATATTCTTTATGTGATCCTTATTGTCCTGTTTGAAAAGTTTCACTCAGCCAAACATGTACCAGAAATGACATTAATACGATTTAGATTATATAGTGAAAATATCATACAGTCAAGCTGAACAATTCACAGATGTAGCAGAAATGCTGCCATGGCCTGAAGCAGTGATGGAGCACCTGTTGGGAAGGCAGGGCCAACCCAGGGGAACTCAGGTGTAAACAATGCATGTGAGTGATGGAAGGGCTGGAGCCAGGATCCGCCCCTTCCAGCCCTGGCAAGGGAGGTGAGGGGATCTCATCTGGAGTCCTCTGTGTACCTGAGGCTTTCTGAAGGTAAGCAGCTTCTTTCCTTTGCCTCTGTGCTTACAGTTGTTATATTTGAGCAAATCCTCACTTGCTACAGCCTAGGGCCTGCTGCTCTGCTGTGCTTTCTATAGCATTACAATGAGTATCTCAGCAATGGAAATTTTAGGAGGGGAGGGGTTGTGGTAGAAGTCATGAATTATTGAGGTATTGTAAGAATGGAGGATTAACAAACTAGAAGTGGATAAATCTCTTGGCTCACTCATTTCAAATTTGCTATCCCCTCTCATAGCTCCCAGTCTGACGGGTTGCCAAGCACAACCTTAGGCTAGACAACAGATACTTGGTTCCAACAGAAAGAGGGGGTATTTATAAGCAACTTATCTGACAATGTGAAAAAAGGACTTCTATTTCTTCTTTATTTCCATTTTCAAATCTAATAAATCTATTTTGTGATATTTTGGCAACATTCTCTCCATGTAAAAAACTTCTGCAACCAGTTTTGAAAATATTTCTTCACTACATTCCAACTAGCTGCGAGAATGATAATCTTACAGACGTTTTTCTTTTTATGGTTTCATTATTTTTAGTTGAATTGCTGGTCCTATTTTTGGGAGCCTGTTGGATCCTGATGATGCTTGCATTTGCTGTTGGGAATATGGCGCAAACAGCACTGAACTGGATGACATTTATGAAGGCTCTAATAGCTTTGCTGCTGGCAAAGAGCTGAGAATGTCATTTTCCCAACCCCACCTACAGACTTCAGGACCTAACAAGCTCTGGAACAAATGTTGCATTTCAGTTTTGAGAAAAATGATTTTATCTGTTGCTGGAAACCCCTCCAGCACTTATGGGGGGGGGGGGGGGGGGGGGGGGAGGGGAGGGGAAAGAAAGGGAAAAAAAGGGAAATACGGTTATATCTGAAGCCTGTGTTTGCTGAATGTGTATCAGTATGATGAGTTCAGTGATACTACTCCATAGCATAACCATGCTCCTACACTGCCGTGTAACTGACACAGCCATGCCACCAGCAGCTAGGACTTGTTAGCTTGTATAAACCAGGTCAGGGTACAGCTGTGTATGCAGGTGAAATGTGCTGCACCAGGGAGGTGCTCGATCCAATCCTTCCTTCGGTGTGAGCAGCAAGTGATCTGGGCATGCTGACCTTGTGACCAGGGTTAGTGCACTGTGACGTGGGTGAATGATGCAGAAGTTCATGGGAATCTCTTTTTTAATGGTTAAAGACATCATGTCATTTTCTATAAGAAACACATGAATTAGGAACTTCCTGCCTATTCTTTTTTGGTGTAATATTCTTCTTTTTAAAATTCCTAACCTTGTCTCTTGAAGGAAGGCATTGAAGGTTGTTTAGCAGCTTCTGTTTCAGTTGTCAAGGGCTGTGTATTTCAGTAACTGATGCAGAATATAGTAGTTGGTAAAGGATCATTAAGGAATGAATGAGTTATACATTGATTGTCTGTTTGCAGTTAACACTAGCATGATATTTCTTTTTAATAAGTGTCACACTTGAGAAAAAAACACCGAAAATATCTAAGTAAAGATCTGAGACTGTCAGAGATGATGGCAGAGGAGGAGCTAAAGGTGAAATCAAAGCTGTTTCCTGGGTCTATTCTTAATGTGTCATTAGTGCATTGCACCTGTAATTGCCTAATTGCCTTTCATTTATGATTCGGGTGTTTTCATTTCCTTTGGTGCTAATATCAGTAGCACCTATTTGATGTTTTAATACCAGATAGGTCTCACATCCCTGAGCCTAATCATGCATCTGTGGCTTGAAAGCTTCAGGGAGAGATGTGGGTCTCACATATGTGAATCAGTATGCAGCAAAGTGCATAAATCACAAGTCTTTCTACTAGTTGCTTGGGGAGGTCCTGTGCATTTGTACTGGCATAACTCACACCAGAATCCCGATCCCTGTACCTTGAAAACAAATACTTTAGTTTCAGGAAAGAAAATGGATCCACAACAAATGGTGTAATATTGCTTAATGGTTTCCTGACAAATCCCTGTCTCTGCTCTGGAGCTGTGAAAACAAATGCAGAGACTGCTCTTGTTTCAGCCTCAGGAGGAGGAACCTGACAGGTGCAGTTAGTGAGCTGCTCAGGATGATAAAAGCCATGGGTTCAATCTGCTATTACAGCAGGCATCATGTGCAGCTTAGACTCTTAGCTCTGCTAAGGGCTGCCTGTGAAACTGCCATAAAAGGTGAGGTGCTGCACTGTGTGCATGGTTCTTGTATGGACTGAGCTCCCATGGAAATGCAGAGACAGGAAGGGAAGGCATGAGGTGCGAGCCCCTGAGATGATGACGGCACAGAACTTGGGCCAGCCAGATCAGAGGGTGAGGAGAATGCTTCACATAGGAAACTTGGACCCGGGGGTTGGGTTTCTGTGCTTTTTCTTCCTTGCAAAGGTTTTATAGTTTGCTAGGGCTCTCAAGACAAGTTCAGCCACGGGTCAGTTGCAACCCAACGTTTCTGCTCTCTTAACACCATATTCCACAGTAATTTCAGTCCCACACACAGCCCTTGCTGTTTGAGGTCTGGGATAGTGGAGGACGTTTATTGGTTCACTGAAAAATCCTGCAGAACCAAACAGACTCAAACCAACAACCTTGAAAATCACTGGCTCTCCTGTTGGCTCCGGAAGGACAGAGCTGGCAGGGAGTGTCCAAAGGAATCTCCCTTCTTTCCTCTGCAGCCATTGAGCCCAGATTACTGCACTGAGGTCCTTCCTCACCGCTTGCCTGCCCTGCCCCCTCCCTCATCCCAGGCAGCAGCCTGCAGCTGTACCTCACCTCTGGGAAGCCTTCTCTGTTGTCTTGCCTCAAACTCTCTAGCTGTAGTTTAAGCCTTTGCTTTTTGCTCAATCCTCTCAGGCACAGAGGAAGGCTTTATATGAAAATAGTTCATAAATCGATAGAAGGCAAGATGGAGCCACTCTGCTTCCATAGTTACATATTTATGTTTAGCCAGAAATTTAGAGGATTTATTAGCTTCCTCAGTGTGGTTCGAATAAACCACACAGAAGAGCAATAACTTTCTACGGAGTGCTGTAGGGAAAAGCTGTTTCGTGCAATATGAAGTGGTGACTTCAGGACACCTGTTAAACCTGGTTGTTTTGCCATTGCATCCATCAGAGGCTGGATGTCATCCAGTGACTGGCAGCTTTCATCTTCTCATCTTTGTTAGCATCCATCACTCATCCATCCTGAGAGCATCTCAGTGTTTCCTAGATGGGTGCATGAAACAATTGTGAAGCCTCCAGTAGATCTTGCTGAGCTGTGGACTCTTCACCTCCCGTAGGGGAAAAGATCTCCTTAAAGCAAGGTTTGTGTCATGCTTGTTTGATGTCTGATCTTGACTTCAAGTAGAGAAGAAAGAGATGAGAGTGTAATTCTCTCACAATGTAAATACAACTTTGAAGGAAGAGAGAGAGAAATACAGACCCTGGAAGAGGTGGATACTCATGTAGAGCACTGACAGCCTCGGCCCCGTCCATCCATCACCCCAGGCACAGACCAAAAGTCAGTTCATCACAAAAGTTTATTCATGTCAAACAGTTCTAGCTCCCAGCAGGAATTATGGGACCCGCACTGAGCAGAGAAGAGTTGAATCATCTGAACTTATCTCACAGAGGTTTCAGAAAGTTCACATTTCAGAGCCCCGATGCATTTTACAGCTTACTTGAAGGGAAAGGGCTGAAACATCCAATATATTTCCCATAGGCTGACAATCTAGTAAACACTCCTGCGGGATAATGGTGATCCTTGGAACAATGGAAACATTTTAGTTAGAAACTGTAGAAGTTACAAGGCAAAGATTTATGTGCTGTGGGGTAAATAAATATTCAGTTCCCATT
This sequence comes from Tetrao urogallus, assembly GCF_951394365.1. Classification (NCBI taxonomy): domain Eukaryota; kingdom Metazoa; phylum Chordata; class Aves; order Galliformes; family Phasianidae; genus Tetrao; species Tetrao urogallus. The sequence continues at coordinate 11,691,350 of NC_136829.1, read as the reverse complement.
AATGTTAATGGGAGTTAAGTGGCTAATTCCCCACACATTATGCTGAAGATTTACTTCTCTGTGTTTTATAGAATAAATGAATTTATAGTCTTCCTGGAGGTTAGACCTGAGAAAAACAAAGAGCTCAGAGTTTACTCTGTTTTTATGAGGTCATTTTTTTTTTGAAGGGAGGTTTATTCCCTGAACAGAAGGAAAGGTTAGAAGAGCACTGAGTTAGAGTAATCCCCCCCACAGGATGCCAGGGAGATTTGTGGCAAGGCATTTCATCCAACTCACAGACAGGGAGGCACAAAAAGATCCACATAAAATGTCTTAATAACAGAAGCCGGAAATTTGTAACAATAATAAAGGGTGACATTTATACAGAGCCTTTCATCCACACATCTACAAGCTGGATTTTGCAGTCAGAGGCACTCACAAAATACTCGTGCTTGTGATTTCACATGAAAAGGGCAAAATGCATCAAGTAGTCTGACTTCAGACTTACCAAAACACAGCCAACGTGGGGGTAGCTGTTTAATGCCTCTGGAAGGTAGTGAAGCATGCTTCTGCTTAAAACTAGAGTATTCTCATTAACTTCAACAGATTTTTAGTGGATTATACTTTAAAAAAAAAAAAAAGCCTATGTACTTTAATGAAACTAATACTTTTGCCAGCACTTAGCAGTCATGTCCTGCATCTGTATGCAAAAATCCTACTCAATTTGCTCTTTTTCTCATGTTCCTGTTTCTAAGGTGATCCCATAAATTTTCACTGATGGATAAGAAAACATTTAAAATCAGTTTTATCACACAGAAGCCATAAGAATCCTTTGCACACGTGAACAGTATGCCACAGCTTCTGCATTTGGGAAAGACCAAACATTAGGTCTGAGCAATTCTCTTCCTCTGCTAAGGATTCATTTATGCTGAAACTGAGATTAGACATCATGTATGGGATAACGCTTTTTTTCACTCTGACTCCAGCTTTAAAGAGGGGGAGAAAATTTCTTAGCATTGTTTTCAGTGGGGCACAGCGATCTGCTACAGATAAGAAATAGTCTTTTTTTCTTTATTCAAATGTTAAGCTTTCCCAGGCAAATAATGTTTTCCCCAGCTGGTCGTTCATTCACCCATAGCTCCATGCAAGCAAGTTCTTTGCAAGAGCAAGGTCAATCTCACCATTTCATTGTGACCAGATATTGCTTTTGCAGTGCGTATATTGTTTCTCGTTTTGGGCAACAACACGTTCACTCAAAGCTTTTGATGGTACTGCATACTCATATTTCATTAGGACTGATCTCCCTTGGATCACTTAATGTTTGTCAGAGCCAGCAGCTGGGATGATACTGTAAGATCAAGTGAGCACCCACACCCCAACTCCTGCAGTTCCATGGTGCCAGCCCTGGGCCACAGCTCTTTTCTGCATTCCTTACTTCTTCCAGCCTCGGTTAAACCTTCTCAAAGCTGTGGTTACTTCTGGGTTTACCTGGAAGTTGCACAGTGAGGAGGCACACATAATGAAGCTGTGTTCCAGGCGTGTTTGGTTGGCCTGGCACAAACAGCACACATCCAGCCCCTGGAGAGTTCAGGGCTGAGGTGTGGAGAGGGGATGGCACATGGATGGAGGCAGGTGGCAGCAGGAAGCACTGATGGGTAACCTGGCTGATCACCAAACGTGGGCACAAGTTGTAAATTCACTTTCCCTTTTGGGCTACAAGTGCCCAGAAGGGGATAATGGCTGGAAGGGGACTGCAGCACAGTCATGCAAGAGGACCAACAGAATAAGAAAGGTGCTGATACCTCATGTGCAGCAGTGTAAACATACTCCACAGCCAGAACAGCTCGAGTCTGTGCTGGACTTCCCACAAGGAGAGCAGATCTGGAGGGATGAAGGCAGCAGAGAGAGGGAATGTGATTCCCTTGTATATTTGAAATGTTATTTACTATCTAGTAAACCCATTTTATAGCAAACCTGCAATTTATTTTCAAACACTTCTATTGACACCCAGTGTGTATCAGTCATTTTCTGATTATGGAAGCTTTCGCAGTGATTTCCAGGCAGTTTTAAGAAGCTGCCAAAGAATTCAGTGTGGCAATGGTTTGAGCTTTATTGCTGCTTTTCACAGAAAGGCTGAAAAACAAATAACAGAGAAGAAAAAATATGGGCTTCAACGACCTGAGGTGCATTAGGCCCCAGATCTTTAAAAAAAAATAAAAAATAAAAAATCCACCCAACTTTGTGGCATTATACAGTTCAGGTAATCTGCTCACAACCTTCTGCCAGTGGATCATAAGATTCCATTGCCTCTCTGGGGTTTTTATTGCCTCATGAAGAAGAGTAATAAATAAATGTCATGTCGTTATTGAAAGGCACCTACAGGATATAGAACAAATATTAATTGTGTTTCAAGTAATCTGGTCAAGTAGTATGCGAGCATCCTAGAGAGATGATGGACAGCTAGCAAAAGAAATCTCTCCATTGAAAAGAGATAACTGGCTCAACACACTTGTTTTTGCTGGCTCCACGTGAATAGAATTGTGCCTGCACAGATTACTTTCACATTCTCTTCTTCTCCATGGGGGGAATACCTTGTCTTTTAAGGCCATTCAGTTGTGTTGATAATTTTTATTCTTTACACTAGGCTGTTGGCCAAGGCAAATGTTTGTGTTGTTTTAAAAACTTGAAGTGTATCACTGTGGGAAATTTAAAATATACAGATAACTTCAGAAAGCATTTTTGGAAAAAAATTGTGATAATATCCCATGCTATTTCACTTTTCTTCTATTAGTTTTACATGGAGCAGTGTTCAGTGCCATCACAGATTGTTTTCCTGTCCTCCTCCCTTCTCATTCCAAATATATGAAAATACTGATATGATACTAATTGGACTCAACCACCAACATTTCTGTAGCAACAGAAGTTAGAAAGCAAGAAGCTAAAATAGAACGTTATCTTTGAAGGAATGTTTAAAATATGTAGCTGAAATAAGAAAAACACTTTTGATGTGAGTATATATTAAATATTAGCACTAAACAGGACTCAAAGTGGTAACAGAAGTACATGCAAAGTTTAATTGAAAATGACAAAATTAAATAAGACACAGCCCCTGTGTTCACATGGAGAACATTTGTCTCAGTCAAATGCTACCAGCGCTGCATACCAGCTCTGTGCTGTGTGCTGCAGAGCAGGGAGGGATTCAAATGAAGGAGATTGGAAGTTTGGCTGGGGAAGCCTGCCTCAGACTCTAAGTAAAACAAAGTCAGAGAGCTGAAAATAGGGCTGCTAGGCACCAACTGAGAGAGCTGGGGGAAGGAAGAGCAGGAAGGTGTCCATTAGCTCCTGCAGATCCTCACACCCTGCCTGCAGCACCCAACCCCAGGAAGAGCTGAGCAGGAACCACACTGTGGGTCCATTCATCAGGTGGCTGTCAAGACACCCGGATGCCCTCTTGGCGTATGCTGCATGGACCCAAATCTGTCTACCAGCTTGTTCTCATGAATCACCGTAACCTCAGAGCTGCCTTCCTTTTCCAAGACACACACGCACACGCAGGCACAAGTCCCCATAGGTTTGTTGTTTTAGGAGCAGATGACATTAAAGCAGCAGTGAGTTGTATAATGTATCTTTAATAAGCATGTGCTTTCTATTTGTCACTGCTTAAACTATACTTTTATACACAAAGCTCAGGAGTCTTGCTGAAATCTGCAAAATATTAACTGCAGAAAAGATGAAGGGAGTTCGAACGCTCCCTGGGCTGGAGAGAGCAGCTGGTGGGGTGGCTGGCTGGGAAGAAGTCATTTTGATGGAATTGAAGGAAATAGTAATCAGGATTGTAGTGAGAACGCTCTTCCTCTAGTTAATGTATTTTCTTAAACAAAGAGCAGGAAGTTGTAACAGAAGGTGCCTCTGTGCTCCTCTGAGGTCTTTGGGCAATCAGCTCAGCACAGATGGGGGCAAATGGGAAATGCCTGCCTTATGCACACAGCCACGGGCGTGCTCCCTGCAGTCCCTCCTTTTCCCACTCCAGGGATTCTTTTCCTCTTCCGTATGCCTCCTTAATGGATGGCCTGTGGGTGGAATAAAAAGAGAAATGTCAGCATTTCCCCTTCTCACCGGGCACCTTCCCCCAGCCCTCAGCTGGCTGCAGGAGCTCTGTAGCAGTAACCAGCACCAGCCAAGGTCACGCATGCTAAGTGCCAACGACCAGAAACTTTAAATAAAGTGCTGCTGAAGTAACTGTGCAAATATCTTTCTCACAATAATCTGCTTGCTGTCTTTCATGTGTTTGCTAATGAGCTTTACCTCCTGTGGAAATTCAATGGGCTCTAGCTGTACAATTTTCCAGCATTTGAAAAATCTTAGTTTTGCTGGAAGGGGAGCTGGTGTTTGTTTTTCTGTGGTGAGTTTTGTTTTTATTGCTCTAACTGCAGCTTCAGAAAATGAAATATCTGTCAAAACAAATCAGGAAGAGGAATGCTCAAAACTTACATTTTTGGCACCGTGCCTCAACATTAAGTGTTCATCTCATTTTTTTTTTGAATGCTGAACATGGTTAAAATGAACCTCAAGATTAAAAATTAGAAGATATCCCATTAATTATATCTCACTAGCAGTGAACCTCTGAAGGATTATTCTGATGTCAAAGCCCGAGGGCTTCTCTACTTTGGTATTGCTGCTCCAGCACTTCTGAACACATTCCATCCCCTCAGCTCACTAATGGTGGAGAGAAGGGTAATCCCAGTCTTGAAAACAAGTGCTATTGGTGATATGAATCACATCACTGGTGCCAATGCCAGCTGCGTTTACCATTGGGAAGGATAACACCAGTTCCCATGGGGATATGTAGGCAAGAAATAAAAGCATGAAAAATGTTTAAGGGTCCAGATCCCAACAGAGTTCCAACACATTTCTGAAAATGCTTATGATGGAAGTAGTTTCTCAGCAAGATCTGTGAATGTGAATAACAGCAATCACCAATCAAAGAAGAGTTGTGCAAAGAGAGGTGTGCTCTGGCTCGTGTGTCACCAGGCAGCGCACGCCAATGGCAGTGGGCGAATTCAGAGTCCAGGGCTGAACAGGTGGCTTCAGAGAAACGCGGATAAAAGCTTTTCTAAACAAAAAATAAATAGAAAGCACAGACAGGCTACCACATTTAATATTTTCCATATGCAGCTGCAGAATCACAAAATCCAGAGATTAATAAGGGGGAAATTATTCCATGTCAACACCAGTGAAAGTTTTAGAGCTCAAAATACTCTTGAGTCTGAGTTCAGCCATGAGGATATTCCCTCAGTGAAGAGCCATGATTCTCAGGTAATAAAATAATGGGAAGAATAATGCCTTGCACTTCCACAGTCCTGCACGGGAAGTGGCAAATAAGGACAGTGGTTGCATCTGTGTAGAAACAAACCCCAGGCCAGGCTCGAAGCCAGCTCTGCTGATCTTCTGTTGCTGCAGCAGCCTGAGCCAGCTCTGGGTTGAGCCACCTGGCACATCACGAAGGGGAGAACTTGGTGTGCTCGCTACACGTTTCAGCACTCCTACAGCATACGTGGGGCCCAGAGCTCTTTCTGCAAAACTCTGTCCTTCCTTCTGCCCCATCTGCCTGTGGGATGGTGCCGTGCAATTGATGCTGGCCAGACAAGATTAGCAGAGATCTTTTCTAGAGGGTGACAACATCATCTGCATCCCAGGGCAGATGGGATTTCTCTTTGTTTCAGGCTGAATTTAATCCGCATGCAACAAAATGAATGCAAGGTTTGGGGAGTTAGGAGACATCCCAACCTTCAAGAACAGCCCAGGACAAACACCTAAATTCTGTGGTAGCCACAGGGACCCCTTCTGTCTAGATTTATAGGGCAGGCCTCTACTCTGGACAGGTTCTGGCATTCAGCAGCACAAAGGAAGGGAGCAGTTGACACGAGGGGCTGCACGTCACTATTCTCAAGCTCATCATGCAGGCAAAAGGCTCTGCTGGGACACGCTGAGAAGAAGAGGTGGTCAGAGGGAGGCTCTACTGACCACGTCTTTCTTCTGGCTGAGCAGTGACACCCCTGAGGTGGCTCAGTCACCCTACAGGTCAAACAGTGATAAAAGCAAAGCAATGATAGCTGCTTAGTGCTTCCCCTCCTCCCTACACTGTGCTGAGCAAACGGTTGGACTGATAAAGAATGTTTGATCTAAGAAGAAGTGTCTTTAGTTTGTGGCATTTTTTGCTTTCAAGTCCCATTAATGAGATTTCACATGCCTTTAGATGGTGTTTCATTGTGATTTTTACATGTTTAATACCGTTGTTAATCAGTATATATGCATGGATCTGATATGATTAATTCCTATCTTTGCTTCTGTGGATTTTATTAATTTTAGCATAAAATTAGATTTTAAAAAGTCATCATTAAATTTCTGAAACAGTCCTCAGAGAGTCACCCTGTGAATGCAAGAAGCTTCGAGCCCTTTTATCCCTTTATAAGGAGTGCTGTAAGGTCTTTTGTTTTATTCATGAAACGTCACGTTGTCTAATATCGCAGCACTCCATCACGTAACACATTCAGTTCTGTAGTAGTAAATCCCTTTATGTTTCTACATTGTATTCCAATTTGCTATATTAACGCTGTAAGTAACATACTGTGACAACTGAAACTTCCAGAAGAACATACAAGTTCCATTCCAGACACCCACTGTCATTTCCAGTAATGGCTATCCAGTCTGCATGTATGTTTCTAGCAGACTATAACAGTATGACTGTTAAAGTACCAGTGGTACTTGTGAAACCACAAATACGCAGGTAATCTTCTGTGAACAGTAAAACATTCCCAAGAACTTTGACTTTTCCTCTTCAGATCTTAATTTCTTGCTATTCTCTAAAAAGGCATAACCATAACAACAATAATCTTAATGATATAATAATAAGCCCATGTCAGAGTAGCTGTTAAATGTCTTCCAATCATACAATGCTGCACGACTGGATTTCTGAACGTGGCAGAACAACTCATTGTGCCAGCACAGTCTGGAAAGACCCAAGAATTTGATGACTAAGCCATATCATCAACAGGCAACTTTGGGTACAGCTCTCAAAAATCTCAGAGCTCCTCACTTCTGGCAGCACACAGCTGCCACCAGGTCCACAGGGCTTCGCTACACCCCTGCCATGAGCCACTTCCATCAATTTCCTTTGGACATTGACGTTTCCAACATGTAATTATCTGTTCAGGTGTGTTGGGGCAGGTGGCAGGATGGTATGCAGGGCTCAGTTCTCAGCTGGCATTGCAGCAACGTATGGCGTGGTTGCAAGGCCACGAAGGTGCCCAAGGTAAATGATCAGGGGTTATGTCCCAGCGACTCAGGGTTTAACATTCCTTTTGTGTCAGAATGGTGTTCCTAGCAAGCCAACACTCACAGATGAAGAACAACCACCTCCACAGAACCCAGCTTAGCCCTCAGCTTCGCCATGCTGTACACTTGGCTTGTTTCCCTGAAGCTGAACAGAAGCTGGGCTGAAAGAGTTTCCAGCATGACTTAGGGCTGCCTTGAGGCTGGCACAGCAGAGTCCTGCTGCAACCAGTTGTTGGCCTGGCTGCTGATTGTGGCAGTGCCCATTTGTGACACCCAGGCCAGCACTGCTCCACTCTGCTTGCGCAGGACAGGACAATCCTCAGTGGCTCTGCCTCGGTTGCTTTCTGCTGCCTCAGCAGAGAAAGAAACCTACTAGCTGGACCAAAGTCCAAGGATTTAGCCTATAAATCTCAGGGCTTTGATTAATTCCTTTCCTTTTTCTTCTTTTTTTTTTTCTTTTCCTTTGCAGATGTTAACATTTTCCAAGCAGTTATATGCTATGTTGGTGAAGTGCAAAGAAAATAGAAACCACGTCTGAAATTATACAAAGGATAAAGTAGAATAGCATGCATTAGAGTAGTGCAGCAGCCAAGATTAGATAAGGGGCATATGCCTGGTGCTGGATCTGAGAAATGAGCAGGAATGCAAATGACATTTTTAGCATGCGTTTCTGACATTGCGTCTCTTTGACTCAGAGGGGAAATATGTTGTGCTTTAATACTAACATTTTATTCCTCGATCCATCAAGTGCAAACATATTGGAAGAGGCAGGATAATGCCATTTTACCAACTGTACAATTTTCTTCTTGCTGGAAACAGATTTATTGTGTTCTCCATCAAAACTGATAGCATCCAGTACACACCCACCTACCACTCACTGATTCTCTCATCTGACACCTCTGTATAAGCAGACAATGATTTGAGAAATGAAATCGCTTTGCATTATAGTGGATGCTAAGCTTTGAGGCTGTTCCTTGGGACACGTATAGCACAGAAATACACCAGGCATCTGAAACCTGCTTCTTTTCTTTTTAAAACTTAACAACTCAGGAATACAATGATAGTTGTGATGATGGAATGACATATTAAATGTGCTTAAGTTATTTGCTCAGAAAAGTTGTATTGTGGAGGTACTAAATACAGTTTGAGAACTCATTCATCAGAGGTTTTTCTTGTTTGTTAGCTGGAGTTGTCAGTACAGCTCAGAGAAAGGTGGAGTCCTTACTGAGACCTGGGATTCCCAGCCCCAATTGCATTTGAATGAGCCATTTCACTGTAAATGTTATGGACCTGTCCATCAAACTAAGAACATTAGTAAAGTCCTGAGACCACGGCAGCTGTGGGTACTCTTGAAGGCTCTTTAGGACTGGAGGAGGCACGCTGCAGGTGCCAGCTCCATCCCTTTGAGTCACCCCACAGAGGAGCCCATCCGTCTGTGGGAGTATGCGAGATAGACTGTCTATTTTAGGGACTCGTGTTAAAGCTCAGCAGAGAATCCTCCTATGCTTACAGGCGTTTCTTGTTCAAACAACAGCTGAACTGTCAATTTCTGCAATTATTTCTGCATCGTTTCCAGACATACAGCCTCGGTTGGTTTGAAAATTCAAATGAGATGTGCAGATAAACACATACAGATAGACATCTATCCCAGCTGTGCAATGACAGAATAACACTCTGTCAACCCTGTGGCGCCGTTCTTAGCCCATTCCACTCTAAATTCTCATTTTCACAGCTGTATTATTCATTCTGCAAGAGAAGAAATGACTGCCATGGCACAAGGAGTCCTTTAACCTCACCTGTGTGGTGCTCATCTGGTGCTGTTTTGATAGCAAAGTCCTTGGATTGGAGCACATGAGCTCCTCTATCTTCCCAGCAAAGGGAATCACAACACATTTTTACGAGGCTGCATGCTCCCACATACTGAGAGAAATCATGGTGCTGCTCTCATGTGTGTCTTATAAAAGAAATTCTTTTGTCAAATGAACTCCACAAATTATAGCCTGAGGCATACGAAAGATCCAGATCCCAACTCAGATTTCAATGCAAACACACTGTGTTCAAAGATCTTGGAACTAAAGATGATTATACCCTACTGCAGTGATCACTGCTTCTTTAAAAATACATCAAGCTGGTTAGAATCTTTTCACTGAAAAAAATTTCCAAAGCAAAAATGGAAGTTGGATCAAATGCAGCATTAGGAAGAAGTTATTTTTTAAATTATTAAAAAAAATATCAAACGTAGTTCTGATTTTTGTATTAAATATATTTCCAATGGAAGCAGAACTAACATTTACGTTTTGTTACCTTTAGAAATCTCCCAGCAAAAAGTTCAAGTGGAAAAAAATGTAAGCAAAAATGAAGCTTCTAAATTTGTGACAATAGGATTCGCTCCTACTTATCAAAGCACAAGTTTCAGACACCAGCCTAACCTTTAAAAGTACAGGCCCAAAATAATGCCACCTCTGTGTCATACTGCATGCATACTGCTGACACTGACTGGTGACACACACACTTAATGCCTGCACACACGAGTTACATAAATGACTGCTATCACAAACAGTGCATGTGTATGATAAATTAGGTGGATTAACCTCAAACCCACTTGTAAGCACAAAATTACCGGGATGCATTTTGAAGATAGTTTCAGGTTTTCATTATTCCTGTGGTATTAATCCCTCTCTGCTTCCCTCATTATTACCAAATTAAGTTAAAACAGACTCAGCTGGTAACTAATATAAATAATTTATTTCAATTCTGAGATGAATCAGTATATGACCTGAATTTTTGTAGCTCAATTTTCTTCAGTTAGAAGATGCACAGAAATTCAATGTCCATTTCCGAATCCCTTAAAAAATTGAACCCCAGAGATCACATTTTCCAAACCTGCCAGGCCTGTCTCTTCCAATTAGTGATGGGGTGCACCAAAACAGATTGCTGTCTATTTTACAAAGTGTTTCTTGAAGTTTGGCTTGTATGACTGCCATTGGCTTCCACAGCTGTTGCCACAAAAACTCCAAATCATCATAAAAGTCTAGATATCTGTACAACAGAACAAAGGCAGGAGCTGCAAATAACACGCTGAGAAATGAATATGCCTAAGCAGGCATGCCACCACTGCTATGTACCAAAGACTGCTCCTCCATCCTGAGCTCCATCCAAGAGAAATGGCAGTTGCAAGTTCCTGTGCCATTTAATCCTCAGCTTGGAGCTCAGCAGCGGAATTAGCAACAGTGCTTTTTGAATCTATTTAGCAGAGCTGAGTGCAATGAGTCATTTTGCAGGAGAAGTCAAAAGCTGATCGGCTGAGAACAGCTTTTGATCACATTCCCTTCTGTGAACTTCCACTGGCCGTGTTCCACCTGCACACCTTGGTGTCCCTGCAGGGTAGCGACCAATGGAAGCTGGTAACATCTACAAGAACAACACGCCATTGCAGATTCACTTGCTTGAATCTATTTGTAAATGAGTTTTGTTTAAAAATGTCCAGCTGCTGAAACTTGGCAAGAGGGCTGCTCCACAACACCAGCAGTAACTCAGCTGTCACTCTGGATACAGAGCTTTTACACAGTGTGACATTTCCACTGATGGATGATGTACCCAACCATGATGTCTATGTAATAAATGCATATGAGTGAGTAAGCACATATCATTCCCAAACAAAAATAATGCCTAGAGGACAAGAAATCAACAAACACGTTAGGGAAGTGAAAGGTCACCGGGGAGGAGTGGTTTTTTTCATTAACCCTTTAAGTACTGATAAGCTTAAAAATGTAGTCACATTGTCAGTGTATGGAGAGCTAAAGGTCTTCCACTGTCTTCTTTCTTTCCACCCAAAGCAGCATCTAACACCAGTGTAAGCCAGGATTTGTGATACTGCAAAATGTCATATGTCTTCTTCCAAGAATCTCAGAAAACACTGCCCACACTGGTCAAGATCTGAAAGATTCTTCCCATTGGTTTTCAGCATCAGTTTCTGTCACTGAGCCATCATGCACAGCAGGGATGTAGCAGTGTTACACCTCTGTTAGTTCCTGCACAATTTGATTCAGCTAGTGTCTACTGGCCTTATGGAAATAACCCACAAAAGGCAAGTATACGCTCTACTGGGCAAAACCTTGCTCAGTGCATGCATGGCATCACTCATGACCCTGGCCTGCCCAAGTCCCTTAGGGTTTGTTCTACCTTCACAGCACAGCTGCCTGTGTGCTATCTGCTAAGCCTTCATTTGGACGCTACTGCTGGGGAACTCTGATGTCCTTTTTAATTGGGTTACAAGGAAAAGTTTCACATATAGCCGGTGCCCATGTCTTCAGCTTCAATGCCCCAGGGCCTCAAATGGTGAATTATTTCTTTTTCTTCACAGATGCATATCTTTCTCACAATGTTTCTTCCTGAAGATCATGTAGTGAAGCCTGGCTTTCCTAAATTCCCAATCACTGCAGATCTCCTTTCCTTTCTGTTTATTCTGCATGCCATTTCAATGGTTTCTGAGTGAGTGGCAAGTTCTCTCCTTTCTCTCTGCCTTCCTCTTCCTCATCCTGCTCGGAGAGGCAGGAAGGGAGCAGCAGGACGACAGCAAGGTGAGCACAGAGCTCCTTAAGGCATAGGAGCAGTGCTTTCTGCAGTGTGCTAAGCCCCAGAAAGCTCTCTCCAGCCATCGGGTGGTCCAGGATCCAAAATCTGAGTCTCACTGAAAGGGAGAAACAGGCTTTCTCTGTTCTAGTTCAACACCATTTGGTATTTTCTCTTACAGGCTGTTCTCTCCACCTCACTGCACAGAGAAAACACCCCAGAGTATCCTGTTCAGAGCCACTTCCTTACCCTACATCCCAGTGGATGCAGCTTCTGAAAGGAAGCAGAGTCGGCAAGGATGGAGTGCTTTTGGGAATCATTCCCAGCATATGGAGACTGCAGTCTGCAGCAAGCAAGGGCAGCTCCCTCAGCTAGTGGAAAATGGGCTTCACCTCCATGCGGTCTCCCTGTGGTTTGCTTCCCTTGCGATATTATTTTTGAGTAGCAGGCAGGAGCTTGGTGTCTCTTGCTCTGTTTAGTACATCCAATAACCAAACCTGGCCCACTTCTGGGTGGTCCTCGCGCAATACCAGAAAACCACACAAGGCCATGTGATTTAATAGTCCTAGGAAACAGAGAAATTGCTTTGACAGATACCTCAAAATCAGTTTTTGAAGAAATGGGATGTTTCAACCAATATGTCCGTTCCACTTGTGTTTTTTCCCCTGTTTCTTTTTCTCTTTCTGTGCCCTTTGTTCTTCATTCTGATAAACCAGCCTGGAAAACGTAGATCACTGATGTGTTGATGCCTTGGTCTTAGGAGGGGGAATGTTACACAAAACGCCTTCCAGGTTAAAGAATTCAGATCCCAGTCTCTAGGCAGACTGGATCACTTCAGGATCAAGAAGAAGAAGGGATACAAAGAGCCAGCCATGAAAGCACAGATGTAAGCATGATTTCCTTGTAGTTTCCTGTGTACTTTGTGGCTAGAGCTAGCACTGACTCCAGTGCCTGCACGTTCCTGGGCAGCTCACCTGCCCTTTCTGCCAGCAGCTGCCCAGGCATCAACAGCTGCAATCCCAACTCGGAGCCCAGCCCTCACTTCCCCAGTACTGCTCACTGCTCTTCTGTCCCAGTTCCCACATCTTCCTGTCCTCCAGATCTGCTATTCAGATGTATCATCCATAGCAGCTGAGCTGGTGGAATGAGCGACACGAAAGAGAGGGAAATAACCCACGTTCTTCTGGACCAAGCACAACGTGGAACCAGGAGCAGAGGCTGCTTGCAAGTCAACTCTGCTGCTCTGTTCTTCAGTCCCTGGCAGAAGCGGGGCACCAGCAGCTCATTCCCAAACCACGCTGAAGTCAGAAGGAAAATAATTTTATCTCAATCCCCAACACAGTCCTTGCCAGCCATCAGTGATGTGAACTTAACTGACATTTCTCCATTCACAACTTTTTTCAATTGTATTGCAGATATACACAGTAATTTCTGGAGAGGATAGGAACCCAAGTCTCTTCAGAAGGAAAGAACAGGCTGGCCAGAGACTCTGTAGTAAATTCCTGTTCTGCTAGCAATCAAATTAATAACCATTTGGAGTTTAAAAGCTCTTCTTTCCTAAGGGTCTGATCCAAATCATGTTACATCAGATGGACTCTACTTTGTTCCAGTTGCTTGTAATTGAGCATCTTTGCTCTTATTTGTCACTCCTCTGATGTAATTAATTGCTGTCAGATTAAAAATATTCACGCTGACATTAATATTAATCATTCTTGTCTCTTTTCATAAACACAGGCCCTCACTCAGTTTTGCACAGCAAACACAGCCAAAAACGCGACAAAGGAGAATTTCATGATCAGAAGTTGGCTGATAAGGAACAAAGCATGGCAACACAACCAACGCAATGTGATTTTCCCCTTCCTTCGCTTCCAATCGCTGCAATTCAGGTGAAATCTGTCTTGAGACAATGGGATCCCATGAAGGGACAGGAAGGAGGCAGTGCTGAAGGGGATTGGCGTCCTCCTTTTCCTCCAGGCACGGGTACACATGTGGATGTTCTGCTCCCTGGATGCCATGCCATTTCCTTATGGTAGGGTAACCCACTTGCTAAGCTGCACTTTCAAAGGTGCTCAGGTTTAAACAAGCGCGCCCTGATCCTCCTGAAGCCTCCATCCCAGTGTGACCTGGCAGGTCGTGATCCTGCTGGCTTTCCTTTGCTATGTTACTTTCTCACAGATCTGCCGCTGCTCTCCCAGAAAGTAAATAACGTGAACAAGACTGCTCTCTTTGTATTCAACTAATGAGGGAAGTGGACCAGGTGGGGACTCAGGAGATCTGAGTTCTGTTCCCCGCACTGCCACAGGCTTCCTGTGTGACTGTAGCTTCCCACACAGCTTTTCAACATTCACCCGAACAGAAAGGAGAAAAGAGAGCAAGCATGATTTCAAACAGCAAGCCCATGGTGCCAGAACACTGGTCATCAAAGGAGCTGGCCCCCAGCTGCTGGATGAGAGCATCAGTGACACCACCAACACGCTGCTGCCTGCATGTGGCTATGTGCAATCGGGTCACAGCCTGACTCCGTCCCTACTTCCTTCCAGCTGGAAAACTCCACTGCAGTATTCCTTCAATGGTTTAATGTCTGTTTCCTCACGTTGCACAGGACACAGCCTGTCGGAGCACAGGGAAGCCAAGGACAAGCAGCAACTGAGGGGGCATCACCATGAACACAGAGAGAGGTTTGTGTAGCTGCAAAGGCAAAAGGTCAGATCCTTTATTTAAAAAGTCTGTAAACAATTTAAGTAGGCCACGAACACGGGAGGTATGAGCGCAGCCATTAATATTTAGAGGAGTGTAAGAAGGAAGACAGAGAGATGAAAGCTGAACACCTTTTTGAACCTCAGCCAAAGCTTTATCAACCATATAACTAGGAGAACATATCCTGCACAGCGAGACACGTATTCACCCTGTTTCGTTACATTCTGTTCTGTCCTCGGTCATGATGGATCCTGCTGAGAGTCATGTTTAACAGATCCTTCCTGGAGCGGCTCAAGCAACAACAAGAAAAAAAATATTGTGAAAGTCACACCCCATTGAAACTGCATCCTAAAGGGACCTGGCGAGTGCAGTAATTACCAGAATGCCTCTGAAAACCAGGGTCACACTTGGCTCAGAGAGGGCTGTGCATATTAAAATGTAAAAGGACTCTAAGCAGACACAAGAAAAGTGGAAATTAGGGACCAAAGTGTAGGCACAAGAGCTATTAATCATTCCTGATAAGGAGCCATTAGACTGCATTTAGATGGGAGCAGAACCCAGGGAAACCTGCCTTTCTAAGCTTACAAATGCGGTGTAATCCCCAACCATTCCAGATAATGGAAAACCGCATTAACTTGGTAACGCTTTCCTCCTGGCTCTCATATGCTGACACTATTCCAAGCCTCTCTGCTACTTTGTTTGCACCCTCTTGGGTCTCCAGATCCTGATTCCCATCCTCTGGAGCCCACGCAGAATGCCTCCGTACACAAAATCAGAATCCAGCCCCTTGTTATTTCAGCCAGAACAAGATTTCTGGCTTGTTTTAGCCATTTGGATGGCCTTGACGTGCTTTGACTTGCCTGCATCAAAAATGTAAACAGCAGTGCTGAGTATAACAATTAACATTGTGTCTCTGCAGATGTTTGTTTCCCTTGAAGGAACTTGGAATTTGAGTGGGGAAAAGCAGGGTAGGCAGCAAAGTGAGGCTAATGCAGTCTGGGGCAAACTTCCCAAGTGCAGTTTTATAAACAGCTCAAGCTGCTCCCCTTCCTATCAGTGATGTTACTCCTAACCCTACAGTGGACTGCGGCATTGCTATCCATCATCTGCCAGCTGCTATTCTTTCTCTGCTGCGTGGCAGGAGGCACATGGTGTGTGAAGGCGGCTGGAGTCTTCAAGTACTTCAGCTTCATGTGAATGGAAGCCAATAAGCTTCAGATTTCCTGGATTTTTCATACAAGTTATCTCACCCAAGCCTGCACATAATGCCATCCAACAGTTGTAGGTTATAATTTTCAAACAGTAAGATAACCTTCATCGTCAAGTAAAGGAAAAAATGCCATTAGCAGATAGAGAGGTGATTTAACTCAATCTAGCCATTTGCTCACAAGTCTGAATTTATGTCATCAGCTGTGATGAAATGAGTGTTTTCTTCGATAGATATGGACAACTAACACAGTGCAGAGCTCAGCAATCTTCAAAGGACTTTGAGTTCTAAATTCTCTGGCTAAAGTCAAACATTTGTCTTTCTTATCACTTGCACTCAAAGGATGTGTTTTTGCAGTACTACACAGGGTTCATTTGCCAGCAGAAGAGGCCAAAAGGTGAGGTCCGAGAGCTGAGTGCTGCTGCACTTACACGACAGTGACCCATCTGCTGCCCTGGAGTTCCTCTGGGTTTCCAGTGAAGGACTTGACAGCAGGCCATCACACCCTGCTAGCACATTTCTTGTATCACTATTGCAAGCACTCTGCAGATCTGGCACTTTCCAGCTGAGACATTTCAGAGAGCTCTAAGCTGAGGTAATCAAACAGCTCGCAAAGAGGCCACTGAGCAATGATTAGCAGTAGGATACTTACTCTGATTGTCCTGTCTAAAAATGTGTTAAGTTCAAGTAATACTGAATGCAGAGTTGTTCTGGGTCTGAACCTACTTTCTCTGCAAATTACACACCTTTGGAACAGGAGAGTAGTAGGCTTTGGGAACAAGATATGTTCTGTAACAGGTCATCTGCCTTTTCTCATTCTCTTCTCAAATGACAACACCTTGGGTGCTCTTGTATTCTCCTTTAAACTGTTTCTGGGCCAACTCTGCGTGATTCTTTAGAGTGCTGCTCTCATCTCTCAACAGGCCATGAAAATCAAAGAAAATTGCAATTGCTTTGGAAGCAGATGCCTTGTGAAAAATCCTCTGCCTGTTTAGCAGCATGGCAGATTCGTTCCTCCAGAAGTGAAAAGGTTTTAACTTAGTGGGGTCACACAGTCAGAAATTGTCTAATTGAATTCTCACCTAAGGGTCTCTGCGTAAGTCTGATGTGATTCTACAGAACAGAGAAGTACCTTCAGGCAGAATATGAGGGTATCTCTCATTATTTGAAGATAGTGGTTTCACTGCTGTTAAGATTACATACAGCAAATATTTCTGCATCAGTTTTCCATTCCTGCAGCCTCCCCTGGGACTCACAGAGAAAGCACAAGAAGAATGATTGTGGACACCAAGCTGTTTCAGGCACAGGAAAGGCTGAAGGTGACTGACTGATCTGTGCAATGCACAACTACAAATCCTAAGCTGGTGGTGTGCCACTTTTCTACAAAGATAAACAAAACATGCTTCTAGTCTGTAATTTTCCACAATGCCCTGAACTCTGCAGGTGACAGCCTGGTCAACAGAACAGAGCCAGCTCTGTGTACATGCACTGATGGGAATTTAATACCCAATTGTGACAGATGAGGAGATTTTTCAAAGCTGTGTACTGGAGCATTTGAAATGTTTCTTACCTGAGGCAACCTGATGATAATTACTCCTATTCTTCACAGCTGCAAACACCTTCAGAATGAAGGCAAAGTTCCAGCTGAGCCTGGTGTACAAACACCAGCTCCACCTCTAAGGAATGCAAAGAATTCAGTGAACCTACTCACGCGTCTTGTTGTACAAAAATGAGTTATTTGTCAAGTACACAGCTTTGGACAAGTGTGTCACATTTTTTTCAATACCTGGCCAAAGACACCACTTAAACCAGTAAGATTCACCAGGTTAGCATGGGTAGGTCATACCAGTGTCTGGGCAGCCTGACATTAAAAATAGCAGCACATTTTGTGTCACAAGCAACTTGGTGGCTCACGTGACTTGCGAGCTGGCTTGAAATGCACGGATCAGCTGAGAACACTCAAGCAAGGCTGGCTAGAAGGATTCAGCCCAGAAGAAGCTGAAGAAAAGCACCTCTAGCACAGCATGCTTAGCCATCAGTAACACTTGTGCACGATTTGAAAGAAAATTAAAAGTAGCTGTAATTCCAGTCTCTGCACTCCCTGTCTTCAAAGAGCTTCCAAAGGCAGCTTGAATTCTTTACCCTTTTGCTAGCATGCTCTGAGTGACATCAGACGCCATTTTTGGCACTGTATGTTATCATCACATCCTGGAACAGCAGCCCACACCCAGCCGCGTGTTGGAGGCAGCAGTGGAAGGCAGCTGCAGCACGATCTGACACACACCAGGGGAGTTTGCACAGCCCCAGTTGCAGCTCCACTGCACAGCGGATGTCAGCCCTACACACTAACTATAGACTTGCTGAAACATTATCATACATGAAGGACTAATTAGGTGTGCTGGGCCATTAGCCATCTCTGAACATTGACTGATGAAAAACATAATTAATGGCAGCTTTCATAAACAGAATACAGAATGTAGAATTAAATTAAAAGGAAAACAGCTGTTGCTAATGGAAATAAGGACCATTTCTTGATTAAAATATCTGCTTGTCTTTCTGTGGGAATTTTTCCAGAACGATGGGATGGAAGAGTGTAAGGAGATCTGGGAGCAGAGAATCTGCAAAGCTTCCTGCTGAACAAAACATGGCTTCTATAGCTGATGAGTCACTTTTTGGAGTTTTGGGTATGAAAAGGAGGTATACAATTGCTTTGTTCATCTCACTGCCAGTCTGAATAGCATTACAAACCTCGGAGATCAACCCCGACACAAAAGAATCCAGTTCAGCTTTAACGTGGGGTTGTATTTCATATTACATGAACCCACAGATCTAGGAGGGTCTCAATTTCAAAAGGCATTTGCTAGTACTGCTAAGTACCAGTGCTGAGCTCTGAGTCAGAACACAACACCTGCACAAATCTCACTTAGGCACACGTATTGATTCTGACACCAAGCTGCAGTAATGGATACACAGCTGAGAGCATCTATCAGAGGAGATTTCCACCCTGAGAGAGCCACTACAGACTCAGTAGAGGTTTTCTGACATAAATGAAAGGGGCTGAAGGATGTAAAAATGTCAGATTCAAGATTTTTCAGGTCATGAGACCATTCCTCGATGCTGGGCTGGCTCTGATTCTCCCTGACAATCAGTACAGCAGGACGAACCTACAGCGCAGAAGAGAACATCCAGATTTTAATATTTCTTAAGGACAGCAAGTCCTGTGACTGTGTGATTTGCTCTGTTCGGTATCTGACTCCTAACCATGGGTGAGCTATGAGATATACGAAAAGATTTCAGCCATTTCATTTCATAAAAGCTTGCTTTTCCCTTGTCCATCTGTTTCCCTCCCTGGTGACCCCCCAGCCCCTCGCTGGCAGGACAGTGGAAGAAGCTGAAATACTGAAACGTCCTTGGCTCTGTGCAGCACTGCTCAGCAACAACTAAAACATGGGTGTGTTATCAGTGCTGCTTTTCTCCTAAAGCCAAAACATAGCATCATACCCAACACTATGAAGAAAGTCATAGCCTGCTGACAAGGAAATGCGTGCTCCATGCCACCTGTGCCTTGAGGAAAGATGGCGTATGAAAGGCTACATTCAGGCTCTGTTATCAGATCCAAAGTGGAAACTAGAGAGGAAGGTCTGAAAGATGAGCCAGCCACGAATACCTGTTGCTTTCACCTTTGATCCATGTGGCACTTTGATGTGGTATTTCAATCCTTCAGACAAGGTAACTTCTCCAGCTCTGCAGCTCACAGTGAGGCGATGGATTTAAACGAGGTGCACAGCTCTCACTGTGGCACTGCCAGCCAGCAGCAGAACCCAGCCCCAGCTCCCTTCCGTCCCCGCAGAGTCTGGAGGGAAATTCCCTCAAACAAATACAAAAGCACTTGATGTACATTTAATGGCATTTCAGGGAAAGGAAGCATGAAACCACACAAGTTATCCATCTCCATAAAACTGTTGTATCAGTGGCCCAGAGTACAATTCCATAGCCTGAGGAGGTCTGATCTTCCTTGGGAGATATAAATGCATGACCTTATGTGCAGAATGGGTACTGTTTAAGAGCCTAGATAGAGAGAGAGCATTTGGGAAAGATCAGCATGAAATATTTATTTTTAATGATGTGCACACTGTTGCTCCTTTGAAGAAGGATAATATGTGCAACAAATGCTGCAGCACATTCTTCAGGTGATCTGGAGGCCTTGACCTACTGGTGAGGTGCAGGTTCAAGACTTTATGCCTATCACAGATTCGCCAAAGGCTTTTCTTATTTCTTCTTGGGATTGTCTCACCTCCTTGTGCCATGGTTTACCCACCTTCAAAATGGAAACTTAGTTAACGTCAGGGGGAATCATCTGGGCAATGGGCAGGGTTGGGGCCCTGGCTCTGAGCTCCCTCATGTTTGCCCCTTTCTACAGTAAACAGTAGTACAGGGTTTATTATTCTCCCATAAGAATTATCCCTACCTCTTCCTACACTCTTTTTGGCCATTTACACCCAGCCTATCGTCAGTGTGGCAGCATGCAGAAGTTCACGAAAAGCATCATTCTACTGAATCACAGCCTTCCCAAATGGCTGCTGTCAACACATGCTGATTGGGAAGCAACATGGAAACACAGCCTTTCTCTCGGGAACTCAGGTGAAGGGGCCCTGCAGAGTGGGAAAGGTGGTGGCACCAGGGCTGATCCCTGCTCCTCCCCGGGAGCTGCTGTCACAGCTCAGCAGCTATTGCAGAAATCACAACTCACAGGCATGCGGCTGCGTTCACCGCACTAAATTAAATCACCAGCACGAGGCATTATGGCCTGCTGGGAATTACAGAGGTCAAGGAACTGGCAGACATTTGTGCCTCCCTCCCTTTCTGCTATGAACATAGAGGCTTACACCTTCTCCACCCCAGAGAGATTTGGCAGTTTGTCCATCCGCATCCTAAACAGCTCACTCGAGGTCATGCAGGAGACATGTGCTGGAACAGACCGTCGTGCAGCTGCTGAGTTTGGCCAGGCAGATACTCTCCATGAAACCAACCATCCCCTCTGGGAAGGGGCTGGCCCTGAGCGTGAGCCACAGACCCCTCAGTGCCCCTTGAGGGCAGGCACCCATCAGGACACCATGCGAGCAGCTGCCACCTGCCTTACTAGAGCACTATTTTGTTGCTGCCTTTGTAAAACACCAATGAAAAATCTGTCAGAAAGAGTAGAAAGAAAGATATTAGTCTAAACAAGCACCACTTCAAGTGCCCATGAAGGAAATCCTGTACAAGAGGCAGAGCTGGAGCTATTCTTACTTGCTGTCTCACATGCAGGCTTTAATTGCACATTGTTCATTAATCCTCTCTTGGATTGCTCTTCAGAGCAAACAGATCTGTTTCTAAGTGCTTGTGTTACATAAACAAGCAGAAACCCTCCTAGGTGCATATGTGTGCACACCCACTCAATGGAATATTGTAGATTTGTCTGAAAATCTTATTTCCCTGTTCAAGTCCTGTGCTAGAACAGGCAGAAATGAGTATTAAATGTATGCTTTTGTTGGGCTTTTTTTTTTAATCTGTTTTTATAAAATCTATGTGGGAACCCAAAGAAAATTGCCTAATTCCTGGTGAGTTAGAGACACTCACATACATGGCACTAGAGAAGAAAGGATGCTTGCATAACTGCTCTGAGATGCATGAGGCATCATACCAAGGTGTTGGTCACCACAGTCCCTGCAGGAGGAACATTATTCCATCCACTCAGCAGTCATTTCAATGCTGTGCTACCCTACATGCTTGCTCAACTGTTGGGCCATGTGAAGGTTGGATATGTAATTATGGGTATAAAATTATTAATGCTCACTGCACTGATATGATTTCACAGTTTCTTTATAGGCAGCGTCATTCTAGCACTGGGGCCATGAAGTCGGGAAGAAACCATGAGCAGAGCTGCAGGAGAGGGCAAACCCTCATTGCCCTGGGTGTTGGACTTGGTAACACTGCTGTTGTCTGATTAATTAGAGAGAAATCATCTGGAAACAGAAATGAATCAAAGGAAGGCAGGTCCGTACAGAAAGGTTCACAGCTCCTGGGCCACATGGTCAGAAGAACACATGCCAGCTCCATCGCTGGTTCAACAGGAAAGCAGGCAGGCGATGATCCTGGGGGAGGAGGAAGGGATACAGGGCAGTCCCTGCTGCTGGGAGGCATTTCATGCTGGGTCTGGAGCCAGACTGACTATTGGCCAAAGTCGACACTGATACAGCATTGCCAAGAGCAGCTCAGCGTTCTTCACCTCCCTTGAGCTTCACCAGGGGCTGAGCTGGCCGTGCTGTGCCAAGCCCAGCTCTCCAGCTGCGATAGGGCCCGATGGCAGCAGACAGAACAGCCTCGAGGGCACTTGCCAACCTGACATGTTTGAGTTCAAGACCTGCAGATGGTTCTGGCCTGCATGCTACATTTTCCCATTTCCCTAAACCCAAGCAAAGCAAGTCAAGCGTGCCTCACCACAGAGCCTGGGAGACCGCGGGCAGGAAAGGATCAAATTTTCCAGCTTTGCTTCAAGCGTGTCACCACATCAGCAGACAACTCCTGTGCCTAATGCCAGTGTATTGGGTGTCACCTCATATTTCACGTGATACAATGCAGCTCAGTGATGTCAGTCCCCTCTCCTGCCGGCTGACCGGTATTTATGGAGATAGCAGTTACCAGGAAGTCAGGATTTGGGGCACACAAGGGCTGGTGGTGGCACAGAGCCCTCACTACTGGTGGGTGGGATTCCTTTATATTCTCCTGAACCCCTGCCAGGCCACTCAGCACATCTCCAGCCACAAGAAGTTTGCAGCTGTTTTGGTTCAAAGCACCAGAGGAGGGGAAGAGGTGGGGGAGACCCTATCAGCTCTTCCCAGAGAATGTAGTTCAGCTCCTCACACCTCATCTCTGGTCAGGAAACCGAGATGCGGATAGGCAAAGCTGCTGAGCCTTCTTAGACTGAATACCTCAAGAAAACACATGGAGCCAAATTACGTCCTGTTAACCTCACCCAGACCACCATCATCCACAGTTAGGCTGCAGGGAAAGCAGGTCAGCAGTTGGACCATCACCTCGGTTCTGTAACTGATGTTGAAATGTCTCTAACACGTTCCATCCACAGTGATGGGGAAAGGCAGTGCTGTTAGCTGGGAAACTGAAGCACTAAGGATTACCCAGATTCAGGCACCCTAAATCCTACTGCAGTCTTTGCTCTGTATTTCCTGGTGACTGAATCTTTCCAATGGGGATGCATGAAGGGGGATGGAAGGGGAATGGGGGGGTGGAGCAAGGCGATGGAGTGGACACCCCCACGTTAGGAAAAGGAGGTGGCTGTGTCAGGATAACCATCGGCTGGACTGGCACAGGCTGCATCCAGCCCTCTTAGATAGAACAATTCAGATATGGGTCTGTCTTTTCTCCACAGACTCTAGTACACAACAACAGATGTTCCTGAGGCTAGAGAAGATGTGGCCACCTCTGTAGAACACAGCCAAGAGGCACTGGACTGTCTTTCCAGAGATGAAATCAGGATAGCAGTTAGCAGAGCCAGGCCATGCAGCCTGCAGATCACAAAACCTCCCAACCCAGCCAGCACATGGCAGCACCAAGGAGGGAGATCAGAATAGCCCCCAGCCAAACTGACCACTGCTGTCACCATTCACAGTGTCTGGACGATCCTCTCCCAGCAATGGGGATGAGCGAGGAGCTCAGGGCACAGACAGTGCTCACTGCCTCTGCAGACCAGCTGGAGCCCACAAGCAGCAGCTGAAGGCTCCTGGCCTAAAACCAGTCACTGGGAATTGCTGGGAAGGACATCACTGAGAGACAAAGGAGCTGTCTGGGCTGAGTGAGTTATCCAAAGTCAGACATCCGTGTCTTCAGAGGGATCAGGCAAGGATGGCCTGGAGAAAAACTTAGTTTCAAAGGAGCATCACACTGCCTTGCCTCAGTTTCTTCATTTATAGACTCAAAACAGTACAAGATGCTTACCCATGAGGCCTCAACTCATGGAGTGGAAATGGACAGATTTGGAGGTATATGCATTTCTAGAGACACAGACACACTAATTCTTTTATGTGAGGAAGAAAAGAGAAACAAATTGAACCATTTTGTCATGGAGCTGCTGTTCTGCTGTTACTCGCAACCCATTTGTTTTGATTTCCGATGTATGGCTTGCCCTTCTTTTTTACTACAATGCTATTTAGGGCAGAAAGGGGATTTCATCATCTCCCCATAGCCATTCTCAGCTGCAGTTCTGACCTCCCCCCTGACCTTGCTCCACTTGGTCAAATAAACCTCGTTTTTTTCTTCTTTTGCTTGGTCTAGTTTCCTTCCTTGCACTCTTACATCATCTTGGTACTTATCTCAGATTCTAGCATTTCCCAGTTTTAAGTACCTCTGAGAATAGCAATAAACACCATGTAAGGCAGTATCTTGGCATAATACGTCAGCTGCAGGCAGCAATCCGAGGTCAGAAACCGGCGTGGAAATCTATGATTCCTTCGTTAGAGGATATCCATTTGCTCGCCAAAGGTATTTACAGTTCCTGATTCTACAGGAAGATGCAGGCCAAAAAAAAAAAAAAAAGTGAAGACTGGCTAAGTAGGAAACTGCTCTTATGTACCCTCTGCTGCTCCCAGATGGCATTGAAATTAGTAGGGTCATTCCTTCCCCTCTTGTTTCAGAATGATTTACGATTAAATGCTACCCATCACAAGCAGAGTCAGATTACTTCTGTGCAAGATAATACTCATTATACAGGCTTTCTGACTAGATTATTTTCTGATTATTTTTATATTTTAATGTGCAAAACCTATTCATGTCTTTATTAGCCTGACTTGTTTCCTACGTTTATGAAGAAGATCTTTCGTTGATAACTGTTGTTATTGCTGGAATGAAAGTCAGATCATGATCTACTGTAATATATCTTTCTGAATTGCCTTCTCTAATTTTATTAGTTGGGAAAAAAAATCACCCAACTTAAAGAGATAAAAACTTGTGGAAGTGGAACATTGCCACTAATTAGGATAACAAGAACATAGGTATGAGTTGCTGGCAATGCTGGAGTCTAAGCTGCTTTTTCTAACACAAACACAGATGTTCTTTTCTGGAACAGTCTCCCTTTTTCTGAAATTCTGCTGCTCATTGACACTTAGCTCCTTATCAGTGATTCCCTTGGGAAAACTGCTGACCAGGACACAGTAGCTCCAGATTCAGGTCCTGGGTTTCCTATAAATAATCTGTGAAGCTTTGTTCAAGCCAGCATTGCCCTCTGAGTTGGTGTTTCCATCTGTAAAATGGTAGTAGTGATAAATCCTGAGTTTTGTTGCCAGTTCTTACATTATAGCATGTCTGAGGGGACCTGCTCACTGTATCTCTTTATGGCTTGGTTCCTCACCTCTAAAATATGAATAGTAATACTTCCCTTGCTACTTATTATGAGTGTAACTTACTTGTGTGTGCACAAGTAATTTATTTTGAAGCACAATGGGCTTCTGCCACAACATGGAAATGTATTATTTCCCTCTTCTCTTACTGCAGACATGGCACTGCTAGAATCTCAAAGCTGGAGTTGCAGTCTGGCTCAAGCAAACCACCTTCAGCACTTTAGCACCTCTGCTTCTCAAGGCAAGCTGCTACAGCAGCAGGTAAAGCCACTGACTTGCACTAATGTCCATGGGGAGCACTGGCAGAGCGTATGTACCACCCAAATTTCTGTGGTCAAGCAAACAGCTAGGGGACAGAAGCTTCTTACCTCCATGCTGCTGTGTCTGCAGATGGACATCTCACCATATAACTGCTGTATGCCTGCTGTATATCCAACCCCAAAACTTTTGCTCAGCTAAGCCATTCTCCCAGGACATCTAGGAGCGCCACCTTGATCGAAAATGTTTGGATATATATCTTACAAGAAAGAGCCCAGTGGTAAATTTTGTCATTAGATACATCAGTTTAAGATGTTATCTTCACGTGACTCCTGGAGAGATGGTTAGGATAATCAAAAATACAGATGCCTATAAAGAGCAATCCTTTATCTTTGCTACAGAGCTGACCTGACACTGTAGTGACACTGAACATTTAATACAGTGCCCAACCAAGGAAAGGAATTTTGCACAATATTAGATGACAGAGTTGCTCCATTATATAAGTACCACAGCGTTATTGGCCTGTCACAAGGCTGGGGTGGCAGCTCGTAGGCTGTAACTCTCACACCTGCCTTTGAACAAGGTTCCCTCTATTATTACATATGGGATATTACTGCCTGCAAGCAGTAATTTTTGCTGCTGAATTTTGAATACAAATTTCCTCCCATCCCTCCAAACAGACACAGCAGTCTTCACTGACTGCCCAGATTGAAATAAGTCCTGACCCCACCTGGACCAATTACTTTTAGCAGCAGGGGTTTAGTTCTGGTACCTTTGCAGAATCCTTTCTACCATTTTTTCATGTGCAGATGAGGAAACTCAGTTCGAGGAACTTGAACTTGAGGAAACATTTCAGTGTATGGCAAAGGAGAGAGCTCATTTAGAGACATAAATTTCCTTCCCCTCATAATTAAATATTCATTCCTTCAGGTCTCTGAATGGCCCCCAAGTTCTCTTTTTCAGATCTTCTCCATTTCCTTATATCCTTCATTCTATTGTTAAATTTTCAAGTCAAGTTAGATCAAGGTGAAAAGACAGTTTGTTCAACTGTACATTTCCAGGAGGAGTACATAATGTGAACAGCCTGAATGCAGAGAAAATAGCAGTTCTCCTCTGTTGCATTTCTACAGGGTGCATTTAGATTATAGGACAGCAAAATAGAGAAATTATGGGAAACTACGTCTGATTTTCTTTAGGAAAGTTCAACTGGCAGGAGCTGGTAAGAAACCAAGGCACCGAAATTTAAAAATATCTTCCATCTCACTGCCTTGTAGCACCACCTACAGAGAGGCCGTCAGAATCACATCCTGTGCCAAAACTCAGGGGCTCCCAACTCACCGGCAAAACAAATCTTGTTGCTGTGACACTCTAGAAACTGCGAGTTTGACAGCTTTGAAACCTGCAAATATTCTGCTGCAGGATAAAGGCAATAACGTTGTCCATTTTGCCAGGAGTTCCTCAATTCCCGTGCAGAAAAAGCATCTCTAGCGATGACAGAGCTAACCCAGCTGCTTTGCCAATTTGTAATATAGAAACTTTCCTGTAGAAATTTTCTGGCAGCCAAGTGTCCCAGCTGTACAAGGACGGTGGGATTTGCCATGGCAAAATACATTTAATGGTCCATTAATCCTACCTTTGGCACAAGTCTATTGTTGGGGCTTCCAAGGACTGCAGTGTTTCACCTCCTCCATGTATCTACTCAATTACACAAGATAAAATGTCGTGGGGATTGACCTTCATCTGACCAATGAAGCACACGGCCTGTTTGCCCTTGATTTAGCCTCAGTAGCTGAAGAGGGGGAATACAGAGGTCCTTCTGCCGGGAACTGGATGGAGAGAAAGGAGTTTGTAATCATAGTTCAAAAGCTGGCTTTTGAAATATGGCTCTGATTATCTTCCCATTAAAAAGAAATGTTTAGCTATCCGCTCCAAAATAGAACTTTGAAATCTGGACTATTTCTGCCTCCCTTTGGAAGCGTGATCCAAATGCTACGGTAGCAAACAGAAAGTTCCCACCATTTTGGATTAGGCCCTGGATGTGGGAGGCAGTGGGTGCAGGAATGTGTGCATGCATGCAGCATTGCTATCTCATTGCTCATTAAGAACTGCAGAACAGAACAGGCATTAAAAAAGCAGTTCAGAGGTCAAAGAAAGAGGCAGCACTCTGGGCAGCAGTAAATATATGGCAGTGAATTCTAGCACTAAGAAGCAACAGCCGAAATATTAGTACTTTATGCTCAGAAAGATATATTTAGGGATAGGTGCTGTCTTAGGGAGAGAAAATATGATCAATTTTACGAATGGTTTGAGTGCAACTTTATAATGCAGTGGTTTGCCCTTGCCTTGAATGCAGGAAAGATGTAAAGTGACCTCAGTCCTCTGAAGGTTAAATATCTTCTGATTTCTGGTCTACATTTATTGATCACCAGAGAGGTCAGACCTACCAGCTTTTCTCTGTCTAGAAAACTAATTACAGAGCCAATCAGGTTGGTCTGACACTACCCACCTTCAGTAAATGCATGTCATATTTCAACTCTTTTCTATCTGTCATCATATCTTGTATTATTCTTTCCTGCTAACTTTATCCCAAAGTCCTGTACGTTAGTGGGATCAGGCTTGAATCATTTTTCCCCTATTTAAATTCTGGAACAATTTTTCCTGCTCTCACATTGTGTTCTGCTGCCCCTGCAGTGATGCTGTTATGTAGCCAGATACATTCTTGACAGGCGAGTCCTGTTAGGTGTCTGGGTCAGAAATTATCGTCCCATTATGATCTTTATGTTTTGTTCCACTTGCATGAGATAATTCCTATCTCCATGCATTCATTTCCTCTGTGTACATTTCCACTATATATTATGCATTCATCTGTGTCCTGCCTCTCCCTCTGTCATCACCTCTGTTTCTTCCCTACTTCAATTCCTGCTCTGTATGCCTGAAGAACATTTTGCTATTTGTTTTAATTTCCTTTGCGAGGTTTAACTCAGCTTTGCTTCTGGCAGATTTCCCTTTATGCCTACACTTCCTAGCTTCTAAGATGTAGTTTTCTTTGATTAATCCTTTTTTTCCATTCCTTCCAGTCCCTTTGCTTTTTCCTAATGTAACACTTTGAAGTGGTTATTCACTGAGTTAGCTCTGGACTGCTTCCTTACAGACTTTTATCCCACTGTATATCAGTCCCAAATGCTTTTTATATCCTTTGCTTCAATTCACAGCCCGCCCAACATTCAAAGCTTAGGAAACTGTCAGAAAACAACTAAAAGATGTAAATGACCACTGTGCCTCGACTTCCAGCCTATTAGGGGCAGAAGGCTTCTCATGGGGTTCACAATGCCATCCCTCCAAGTGACAGATCCCAACCAGCTTTCTCTCTGTACGCATCCAGAACTAAGAGATCTCTGGGTGCATGTGAAATTCCACTCCACTTACAGCCACAGCAGCAATGCCAAGAGAGGGCTGGAGGATCGTTAACTGAAACTGCTCTCAGAATAAAAAATCGTTACAGTAGATTAAAAATTAGCATGAAGAAATGAAGCGTATACATGTATTTTTAAAGCCTCTGTAAGGCAGCCAAAGTGAAAACACATTTCACCAGACCACGAAAAATGAAATGCGTGTGGTGATCCTCATAAGGCTGCAGCTCATTTCCTTGCTAAGTTCCAAGTTTTGGGTCTCTCCCACTGAGCAGAAGTCTGCTTGAGAAAACTCCCCAGACGCCTCATGGCAGCAAAGAGATCCCTCTTTCTGTTTCTCACTGCACAGGTCTGCCCAAGTGGCTCAATAAAATGGGGCAACATTGTCAAAAAATGGGGCTGTGATTACAGCCTCTGCTCCTTCCATACGTGGAAACAGTAATTCTTGTTTTATTTGGGTGAGAATTGAAGCTGTTGATCACCATCCCTGGAGATGTTCAAGTACTGCAGAGCTGAGGGACGTGGTCAGGGCATGGCAGGGTGTGCTGGTGGTTGAACACAATGTCCTTAGAGGTCTTTTCCAACCTTAACGATTCTATGATTCCAACATGCAGCAGTGGAGCTGATGGCACTGAAGAGCAAAAAGCAGTGGGGAAAAAAAAAACAAATAAAATAAATCATTTTGGTCAGCCTTGTCGAAAAGCTTCTTCAGGAAGTCAAACCCAAAGCTGTCCTTGAAAATGGGCCGTCCATCTGGAAGGATGTGCTGATTTTTCGATGGTCAGAGTTGACAGAAAGGCTTGTGTAAGATGGGATGTTTTGTAGTTGCTTTTTTAACAGAAAATTAACTGAAAGCAAAGCAAATTTTGAGCAGTGGTGGGAACTCAGAGGAGAAAAATGAGAGAAGCAGTGGAATCAAAATGGTCATTCTACAGTATTTTATTTTGAACCCAAACCGTGCCTGCTTAGGGTACTTGAAAGCAGCGAGAAGCAAAAGCACAGAATAAATTAACGGGGAAGCTCTTGGCGTTTCTATCAGTGCGGCCGTCGGGGCAGAAGGCAGGGCCAGGCAGGCTGGTGCCATGAGCCCGGCACGGGGCGCGCAGGCCGCCACGCCCGCCCTTGGCCACAGCAGGGCCACCGCGGAGCTCCGCTGCCGTCCCACAGCCCGCTCAGGGCCGGGAGCCGCGGGTCACTCCGCACTCCGGCAGCCGCCCGCGCCGCTCGCGGCGCTCTCCGCCGCCCCGCCCTCGGGCACGGGCCCGGCGGAAGGGCGGAACGTTTGTGCGCGGCTGCGGGCCCGGGCGGGGCGGCGGAAGGACGGAGCGATGCACCGCGCGGAAGTGAGCCGGGCCGCGGCCGGGGCCGCCGACGGATCCGGGGGGATGCAGGGGGCCGGGGGCCGGCCGGCGGCGGGGGGCTCTGTCCGCGCTCTCTGAGCGGGCCTCTGCCCGCAGGCCCCGGGCTCGGCCAGGGCCCCGCACCCGGCGGACTGGCGCTGAGCGGCCCCGGGGCGGGGGTCCCCGGGCGGGCGGGCGGCCATGGCCACCCGGCGTCTAACCGACGCGTTCTTGTTGTTGCGGAACAACGCGGTGCAGAGCCGGCAGCTGCTGGCCGAGCAAGTGAGTAGTTACGGCTCCTCCAGCCCTCTGAATTCACGTAGCATGGCTGCTGCGGTGAGTCTCCTCCCTTCATCCTATGTACCTTGCTGCGCCGAGGGCTGCCCGCGGCCGCGCCGTGCCCGCTGCTCCGCGCCCCCCCGCCCGCCTTCCCCGCGCGTAGGGCGAACAGAAGAGCTCCGTGCCGATCCCTGCGGGTCCCTCCGCGAGCGCTGCGCCCAAAGCGCCGTTGGCCTTCGCGGGAGGTCATTGCCCACTGATTTCTTTATGCTTCCCCGGTTACAAAAGCCAAACTTACTCCGTGGAGCGGAACTCTTCTATTCGCCTCCGTGTGGGCGCCGTTAAATGCAGTGCTGTGCGTTATTCGGTGTGTCCGTAGTGTCTCCTCACACCCGACACCTTTCCCCTCGATGTGAGGAAAGCTGTGAGGCCGTGTGTGCGGTGGCCAGGAGGTGCCGGTGTGATGCCTTCAAAAAGCCATCGCTCTGTGGCCTTTTCTGTGACTTTTTGTATGTTTTGCTGGTCGCACTGCGATGGGAAACTTAAACATGGAAGACCAGAATTTTCAGAATAACTTCCCAAAACAGGCATCTACCAAAGCAGTTTCCTGGGGGAAATTTGAACGATGCTTAAAACTTTTGATTATAGCATTGAAGCTGCTGGACAGCTCGGCTTTCTGGGGTCTTAAGCTGCTTCTTCAAATGTATCATTTGTTTGGAACAGCGTCCAGTAAATATCTGCCAGCAGTCTCATCTCCTTTACTTGCTTTGCATTCATGCGTTTTTGGTCAGGGGAAAAGCAATGCTTCATTCCACTACATTGATTTCAGCTGATGAGTTGGCATTCAGCGGTCTTTATTCATTGTCCATTTAGTACCTGTATCTATACAAGCTGTCTATTGAATTTACTTACAGACCAGGCAGCATCAATAACAATGTGTATTGCAGTGTTTAATTTGACACTGCATTTGATTCTTGTTAACGATTATTTTGCCGATATCGATAGCATTTTTGATCATTGGAATTTTATAAATGTTAATAGAAAACAAGAGCTGCATGCATGCAGGCTGCTGAGCTGTGGAACTGCAGTGAGCACAGTAACATGTAGCATTTGCATGAAATGTTAATTTCTCATGTTTGTTAACATGAACCAAAGCATTTTCTGATGCTCGTTCCAATGCTGCCAAAGCCAAGTGGCTGGGGATTGGTCCTGGCTTGAGCAGCTGGTGGGGTTGATCAGTGGCTCAACTGTGCACAGTCAACCACTCCTTAAGCTCAGCTAACTGAAGTAGCTTCCCTAACAGTACAGCTGTACTTGAGAAGCTGAGTGCAGGGTAGCAGAGGTCATTAACTGAAGCTCGCTGCTTTGGCAGACCACAAGTGTGCTGTCCTTGTCTTAGTTCTCACGTGCTAGCACACCCCAGCAGCACAAGGAGCGATGAGCTGCAGAGCTGCAGATGGGTTGCACACACATGTGTACTGATGGTTGCACACACATGTGTGTACTGATGCTACCTGGAACTGAAGTGTTTGCACGTGGGAGCATATGCCGCACTTGCTTTTGCTTTTTGCCATTTGCTGTCTGTTTTATCTTGTGGTAACTGAGGTGCTTATTGATAAATGTCTTACAAAGTTTGTATGGTTTGTAAACTTTGTTTGGAGAACTGTAATTCTCCGATCAGTGAAACCTTCAACTCACCCACAGATGTTAAACACTGCAGTAAAATTGCCCTCGTTGTCGTGTTTGAATATATTTCAGTGTTTTCACTCAGAAATTTTTGCAAACCAGTTTTTAACCTGAAAAGCTTGTGTTCCAGGCAAAAGGCTGTCTCAAATATATCATGATATTGTACTTGTTATTGAATAGTGTTGTTTTAAAAGTCCATTTGTTTCATTTGTTGTAAACAGTTATGTATTTAAAACAACAACACCAAGCTACTAGTATTTTCCCAACTGACCATACCCTGTGTGTGTCCTCTGTGTCTTTTTTCTCTTTTACCTTTCGCTGTCTCTAACTGGACGGGGCTGATGGGATCCACAAATCACTTCAGGAGCTGGATGAGGTATTGTTCATCACATCTTATTTTGTCACACTGCATCAGGCACACATCACTGAGCAAAAATGTTCCTTTCTTTACAGTGCTAGCTTATTCCATTTCATTATATAGGAGGAGATGTACTTCTGTACAGTCTGACAAGGCTGCCAAGAGGAGACAGGCATTTTGTGAAATTACAGTACCACATTTATATGTACATATGTATCATCTAGTTTGACTTTTTGTATCCGTGCAGGATACAGTGAAGCTATTCACAATACTTTATGCTTTGCATTAATTATATAAACTCTGGTCAGGAGACAATGCTGGGGACAAAGAACAGGCTTTCAGGAAACAATTGCTCAGGAAGGAGGAAGGACTGGTTTATAAAAGAGGTGGAGAGCCACAAAGATTTCTGGGGCTGATGGAGAAAAACAAGAAATCTGGAAGAATGGGCAGTGCAGTAATTAGATATGTTCTAAGCAGTATCACTTCTTTCTGTCTGCAGTAGATGAAGTTATCTCTGGAATTACAAAGCTGGCTTCAACTGACAACCTGAGAAAATTGATAATGTCTCCCAGTTTCATTTATAACCTTTTAGTACTTCAATCTACAAAATGGATTCTTATCTCCAAAATAGTCTCCAAGTATAGCATACCCTCTGCAACTGCTACAGTGCTGCTGTACAGCAGTGTCCTGTCTTCAATAATTTATATCTGCATCACATGCAAACACATGCTTGAAGTTCCTTTTTATGGGAGAAAAAGGCACACAAGCACTTTTCCTCAAGAACTGCCATCTAATTTGAGTCATGTTGATTTGCTATCTCTTTCTAAGAATATATTTCTATCTTCTGCAGCTTGCTGATGATCGTATGGCCCTGGTGTCAGGAATAAGTTTAGATCCCGAAGCAGCAATTGGTGTAACAAAGCGCTTACCTCCCAAATGGGTTGATGGAGCAGATGAAGTAAGTTGGATGGCAAACCCAATGCTGAGTTGTTTTCATGTAGAAATGTATTCCTGTTGTTAGTTATGTTGCCAACGCCGTAAGTTTTACAATAGAAGTATTAGAAGGTTTGTGTTTTTTCTAACTTCTGCCACTCCTGTTCAGAGAAAATATCAGGCAAGATGTCATTTATTTCCTGTATGTATTGCAATGAAATGAAGGTGATGGTCTTGGAGTAGAAATTCCTGAAAACTGAACTGATATCATCAGTGAGAGCCCAGTGCTGGTACTGCACTTGAACCAGCAGGACAGATAGTGCTATTGCTGAGCATTTCGACTTGAGGCTGCAGGAAGGGTCCTAAAGCTCTCAGCACAGCAGAATTCTTCTCAGATGGAGACTTTGAAGGGAGAGGACAAAAGATGGAATGCTTTCTATAGGCTTTGATTGAACACATTGAGGGATCCAATTGAATAGAATAGCAGCTTATTACTTGCAAAGAAGACTCTTTCGTGTCTTCTAACAAAGCTCTCCCGCTTGTGAGGTACAGATGAGCTGCAAGTTCTTGAACTATTTGGACAAATGTGAGGGAATTGTTCTGCAGACATCCAGTTAAGAATCTTCTCCAGTATTTGGAATGCGAGGCTCCTACTTTACTTACAGAAAAACCATTTAAATTGTCCTCTCAGAACATGATCTCATTGGTTTTTGTGTGCAGAAAGGTGATCAGTTTTACTAGGACAGTAATCATTCTTACAGATCTATTTTCATGGCTAGTTTGAGAGCACATCATTTAGCTTTAACTAAGTTCAGTCTGTGGCATGTTTGGCAGAGTTTGAAGGTGTGACCTGAATTTTTATTTACATTTTCAGAAGTTGGCTAAACTTTTCTTACCATATTATATAATGATAAGTGTCGTATTGCAACTCAGTAAAGCATATTTGAGAAGAGCAGTCTTGGCATCTTAACAAGCAGAGGTTTAAAAATGATGAATTCAGGTAAGTTTTCAGTTAGTAAGAGATGAACGTTTTGTGGGTTTTTGGTTTTTTCTAATGATTTTGGTCTGTTTTTTGTTAAGAGATTACTTTCTATATTTTGACATTCGTCAGAAGCTTTTCTCTGAAACATTACTCACTTTCCTTTCCCTGTTGTTGTGTTTGCTGTTTTAGATTCAGTATGATATTGCCAGGGTGAAACAGAAGATGAAAGAATTAGCCAGTCTTCATGATAAACATCTGAACAGACCAACACTAGATGACAGCAGTGAAGAAGAACGTGCAATAGAAATAACAACCCAAGAGATCACACAGGTACAGAGTACTTTCAATTCCGAACCTACAGACCAATGTATCTGTAACAGATATCATGGTGAGGCAGTGGTTTCCTTGGGGTAAAACATTTCTCCCAGTCAGTGAGCCAGAAGCCCTGGGCTCTTAGCTTGGTGCCGCGCTGACCATCTCAGTGAGCTCTGAGTGAGCGACTTAACACTCCTATCCCTGCAGCCCTATTTTTACTTGCCTGTTTTCTTTTCTATCTTGGAATGGATGGGAGATTTAATTAAATCATGTTTACAGCTACCTCACAGAAATACACAAAGACATTCTATGGCTTTCAGTCCAAGCAG
The DNA here is from genome assembly GCF_951394365.1 of Tetrao urogallus. Classification (NCBI taxonomy): domain Eukaryota; kingdom Metazoa; phylum Chordata; class Aves; order Galliformes; family Phasianidae; genus Tetrao; species Tetrao urogallus. The sequence continues at coordinate 11,656,278 of NC_136829.1, read as the reverse complement.
TTTCAAGGAAGCAAATGTCTTTGATCAGAAGTACCTGTGTTACTGTGCTATCCTGTTAGATTTATGTTTCTCATCTATATTCTGTATTTCTGTGTCCTTTTAAACATTGCACTGGGCAACAGTAAATTCAGTGTGACATTTAAACGTGAGTTGCTGTATGTTTTTAACTAACTGAATGGTTTTCTCAGTTATTTCACAGATGTCAGAGAGCAGTCCAGGTCTTGCAGAGCAGGTCACGGACTTGCTCAGAACAAGAGGCACGTGTTCTCAGGAATGTAGTGTCTTCCTTAGCACAGTCCCTGCAGGAGCTCTCCACCAACTTCAGGCATGCACAGTCTGACTATCTCAAACGTAAGCATCAAAGACAAGTAACGCATGGGCACTGGTTGTGGAGGGCACTAATTAAGGCGTGCTTATTTTCTTGTTTAGGGAAGTATAGAGAAGTTAAGGGATATTCCCAGGACCACAAAAGGTACAATAGAGTGGAGATCAAATTCAGCAATTTCTGCTTCACAGCCTCTACCTCTCTATTTCATATTGCTAAAGCAAAAATACCAGTTAGATTTATCAATGAAAGCAGTGTGTTTCAGCCATTTACACTCTTAACATGTTATCACTTCTCAAACTGTGGTCTGCCCAGCTACTTCTGTTGTGCTGGTGGGGCAGCTGTTGTTTTTCAGAATGATACCTGCTGTTGATTAGTAGTTTGTGATAGATGAAACTTTAGAAGGGGTCTGGGATAAAGTTCTGCTACCTTAAACAGCTTGGAAATTGATTATTCTGATTCAAGTCTAATATTCAGTTGGTTTTTGGCGAAGTAATTTCAACTTCATATGTAATAACTGATCTTCAGATGTAGTACTGCAGTTTCTTCTTGTGGTCTAAATGGTAGAGGTGGAATGAGAGTCAGAAGGTTCTGTTCACACAGAATACAGTGTGATCGTACTCTAAGACTCTTAGCTTACTTAACTTTTTAGCTTCATGAAACATAATGACTTGAAATCACTGTGTTAATCTGTCTTGTAAGCGTGGTTGCATTTGTTATGCTCTAAGCAGTAAGCTTATGTGACAGTTACAATTTAGACACTGTCATTTATCAGGGATTTTCTTATGCTTTTCTACCTATTGCTTCAGACCTCATTCTTTCTCTCTCATATGTGTCACGTTTCCTCCAAAAGCTGTTGGAAAAATACTCTCCTACCTACAGCTTTTGAAGGGTGACAGAAAATCTGAGTGACTTCAGTGTGTGAGTCCATTGTGCTCCAACACAGTTTGTCTTTCACAGGAATGAAGAGTAGAGAAGAAAGATCCAAACACTTCTTTGACACCTCAGTCCCACTGATGGATGATGGGGAGGATGATACACTTTATGACAGAGTAAGTTAAGATATTAAGCAAATTCAATTTAAAGAAGCTTCTTACATTTCCAAGTTATTTTAGTGACCCTAAAACTCTGTAATGTACAGTAAGATTTTTCTTGAGTAGTTTTCTACTATTGAAATTCCAAAAGGAACCTTATGTTGTGAAATCTTATAATTGCTGTAATTATTGCTAACGTTTTCACTCTATAACACATAAACAGCAATTAAATCTTTTCTTTCAACAGGGTTTTACAGATGACCAACTAGCACTGGTGGAGCAAAACACACTGCTGGTGGAAGAGCGGGAACGAGAAATCCGTCAGATTGTTCAGTCAATCTCTGATCTCAATGAAATATTTAGGGACCTGGGAGCAATGATAGTAGAACAGGTACATCAGCACCAGTGTCAGTGAGATATGGGAGACCGCACGTAGCGTTACGTTGGTTCAGCTCCTTGTGTTGTAATACGATGTTTTCATGTTGTAATATCATGTTTTCACTTTCCTAAATTAATTGGTTCAGGCTAAAGTTTCCTCTGCCTGTAATCTGTAAGAAAATGAGCTAATGAAGAAAAAATAACCATTTATGGGTATTAAACTAGGAAAAAATGTAGAATTCCAGATTCTGTTGATTATTTTTCCCAGAAAGTTTAGGTTTAATATGTCAGCCAAAAGTACCTGACCTGGGTCATAGCAGTTACTAAAGGCTGTGAGATAAGGCCGTGCGTTGAGATAGTGACAGAGCTGCCAGTTAGGCAATAAGCCAAGAAGGTCATTTCAAGATAGTCCAACTAGATCTTCTAATGAGCTGTTTACTGTAAGCATTATTACTCTGCTGCTCATAACCACAATCTTTTCAAAGTTTATTTAGGTTCAGCTTGATCCTTCTCTCTGTTTCATTTAGGGAACAGTTCTAGATAGAATTGACTACAATGTTGAACAGTCGTGTATCAAAACTGAAGAGGGTTTAAAACAACTACATAAGGTAAGCTGGTAAAATATAGGCTGTTTGCATATCTAGTTATCTCAATGATAAAAAAATAATGATTATTCAGAGACTATAAAAGAGAAGAATTAATATTTTTTCCTTTTAAAAATTCAGTGCTTATGGATTTAAAAAGAACTAAATGCAAGTTTTTGTTTAGTTTAGTTTCTGTTAGCAGTTTCATTTGGCTTTTGGAGAGTTTTCTCTACATTTTTATTCCCTGGGCAAAAGAGGAGAGGGATGAGAAAAGGTGATTAGAAGAAAGAAGGAGTGAACCAAATCAAAGTGAAAGCTTTCAGTTCTAATTGAATGTAAAATGCACAGCTGAATCAGGTACAATAAAAATGCCAATTAAAAAATGACACTTTTAACAATGAGTTAAAAATATCTTACCAACTTTTTTTTCCATTTGGACTTCCACACATCCAGTGCCTTCATTTTATTATTTCCACTGTCCACGTAGCTCAGTTCCACTTTAGATCAATCATTCTGTGCAGCTCTTGTTCTGTGCAGGCATCGCGCCTTCTCAAGGACTACAGAAAAGTCTCAGTAAGGTTGCATAACCAATAGGAGGATGCATTATTTTCTGTAGTGTTTCATATTTAATGTGGATAACTATGACTTCAGTCTGCACTTTCCTTCACTGCGGTCTTTGGTGCAGGCTGGAGTTAGCAAAGAGAAATCAAGGTACATATCTTCAGTATGCTGAAGAGTCCATGCTTACATCTTTGCATAAATTGAGGCATTAACTCTTTCTTTTCTGTTTCTACAGGCAGAGCAATATCAAAAGAAGAATCGGAAGATGCTTGTTATTCTAATTTTGTTTGTTATAGTAATTGTCCTCATTGTTGTTCTTATTGGTGTAAAGTCACACTAGGTCTCACTTAATTTTCTTATTTTTGGAGTTTACGTGAACTTTTTTCCCCAATGTGAATGGATGGACCTGCACTCAAGAAAGCTGCCTTTGAATGTATTTGCCCTCGTGGTACAAAGTCTGTGCAATGCTTCTGTAGGATTCCTCAAAGTTCAAGTTTGGTGACTGGTGAGGTGTTGGTAAAGAGTAGATGGAGAACGTCAAGAAATCTGATGCTCTCAAATGAATCATTCGGTTCCTTGTCCAGAGGTATTTGGAAACACGTTGCTTAAATAACTACAGAACTGTAATTTATTAGTGAGTTCTGTAATTGGTTTGTTACAGTGAGAAAGAATATGTTGTCTTCTGAACTGCCACAGTTTTTAAGGCTTCAAATTTAAACCATGTTCCTGAGTCATGGGACTACAGCTGAGGCACAAGGCACGAAAATGTCTGACCTCATTTCTTCAGACTCGAAAACTCAGAGGAATTGGAGATAGCTTTTAACAGGCAGAGCCTAATTCCATCCCTGTGATCTTAATTTAGATATTGCATCATTACTAAGAATCAAAATAGTATATGATCCTGTAAATAACAAGATTTAATCACTGGTGTAATTTAACACATTTAGCTAATTAAATTTTTTTTGAGCTTGAGCAATCATGAGAACATTTTTTTTTTCTTTTTACCAGAAAGATCATGCATTTTTATGTGCATTAAAAAGAAAAGTACTGCCATTACGTCAAAGCGGTGATGAAGTTAAACCTGAAAAATAGAGATTTCCCTTTCGGCTTTCTACACAGTGTGACCTGCTCTGGGGGCTCTTGGCTCTTAGCTGTTTTCTAAGCTGTTTGTTTTACTTCTGTCCACATGTGGTCTTACATATGTAGCTTTACTGCGATATGTATTAGATCCATTTTCCCATAGCAGTTTTTTTTCAAATGCCTGCCTAGAAAAGGATGCATTTTGGGTCTCCTACTGACCATGATGCCATGCAAGTGATGTGTCCTAGGAGGCCTTCAGTGGAAAATTACCTGTTTATTTTATTGTTATTTTTTTTAATTTCTTGCAGTGGAAAACTTTGCTGTAGGCCATAAGAGATGAATTAGAGAAACATCTGTGTAACAGAGGATTCATATTTCAATCCAGGCCTGAAGTAGTGTGCAATTGTAGAGGCCTTGCCTTAATATTTTTAATATGGCTCTTCTGTATGGACTTTTCCCCCAAAGAAACTGTAACTTAATTTCCTCCATTTCTGACTGATGCAATGCTCCCCATAAACTTGCAGAGGTGTTCTGCTCAAATGCCCTGAAGTGCAGTTTCGTAATATGTGCTATGATTTTAATGTTGCACCTGCCCTGAACTTGTGTTTACAATGTACTGAGGAGGTCCTAAGATGTGGGTTTAAACAGACTCGATGCAGGAACAGGCCTGAAAGAAAAAGACTACAAAAACATGTAAGCTGTGGCTTATTGCGAAGAGATTTGTACCACTGTGTTACCTCCAGACAAAGGGGATGCTGAACTTCCAAAGCTGCCAGTTCAAGCCCTTGTTGAAATTCACACAGTAGATCAGTGGAAGAAGTATGCTTCTAGTTGGGTGTGCAGTCCCCCTGTTCTGGTAATAGATCTTTTCAATGATCGTGAGTAAAACTACTGTCTCCCTAGTGTGCTGGCTACATCAGTTGGTGTGAAGCAGCATATTGCTATAATTTAATATTCTGTATTTGCAACTTTCTAACATGAGAACGTGTTATTTATTTCTGTCTTGACTGGTGCTTTTGACATTTTATCACGGCTAAAGGATTCAAAGAAGTAATAAAACACTTCCAACCTAATTGGTCAGTTCCTTTTTCTTAAAATAGTGTAAGCTGAAGCAAATTCTTGTGATGTTAATGTCTCCATATATTCTTCAAAATTAAATAAAAGCAGCAGTGACATGGAAATATCTGATATTTTTTTTTTAACTTTCTGCAGCACAATTGCATTGTCAAGTGATTTTCATCCCATGTAGTCCCCATTGAAATGCCTTGAAATTGCTTAGCTGAAGTAAATGACTACTTATTTGCTATTTAAATTCTGTTAAAGGAAATACACTTTGTTAACATGCACTGCATAAGAGGTTGAATTCCAGTGTGAATTGTCCTGTGTGACTTAAGCTAGTTTGACTTGAAGCTGAATTTATTTAAAAAAACAAACAAACAAAAAACAACAACTAGGCTTCTGAATCACTTCAGATATCTGGTTTGCTGCAATTCAATCTAAATTATTTATAGCTAGAGCATAAACCCTTATGCAGTGCTTTGTAAGAATAATCTCAACTTGGAGTGGTATAGAATGGAAAGCATCGGTTTCCAAAGAAGCCACTGCACCTGAGAAGTAGCTTGGCTGTCTGCTACCTGCTCAGGTGTTACAGGAGCAACAGCTGCCTGAGCCTACTGACTGCTTCTGACCAGCCCTGTAACCATCTCTGCATGCTGCTGCAGAGAGATGGCGTACGGTTCTGCAAGTTGGGGCTTCTTCGTGGTTGCTGGATTCTCTTCCCACGTTGTACTGAACCTCTGACAGCTTACAAAACGCAATGGGAAACTGTGAGTCCAACAGAGCAGTGCTGCTAGAGCATCTCACAAGAACCCATGGCTCCCCACCTGGTGTGAATGACCTATAGAGCTGTTGGCTTGTACAGAATTGCTCCATTAAATTGCTTGCAAGCATACAAAAATAAACTCCTTGTTAACACAAGCAATTCTAGGGATATTTGGAAATGACAGTATTACAAACACTGTAACAGTGAATTAACCTCTACTGCAAAACTGTAGAAACAGAAAAGAAAATGGAACGATCGCTTTGTCATTTTTTCCAAATAAGTTAGATAATACTCATTGAAACAGGGAATGCATAATGCTTTTACATATTAACTATGGTGGAATATGCAAGGCTGCTTGAATGATGTAATTCTATAAATACCTGCAATTTCTGGAGGATTAATAACTGCTGTGCCTGGGGAAGGCTGGTCTGTGGCTCACAGGAGTCCAAATGTTTGCAGCTGCTCTTAGTAGAAAGCAAGTCAAACTTCTGCACTACAGATAGAATGATGGGGAAAGTCAGTTCTATTTTTTGATTAGGACTCTGCTGCCCTTAATGAGGGAAGGGTCACTGTTTAGATGGCAACTGCCTACCGCTTTGTTTCTTCAAGGTACTACACATTCGAGGACAGAAGTGTACTATTAACCTCGCAGCAGTAGGAATAGCAGAACGTATTGCATGACAAAGGCTTTACTTGGTAGAATTCTTTGAATGTCTCAATCCTGAAATAATTCTGTTATTTTATTTCATATTTCCCACACTGTCCATATGAACTGAGATAATAACCCCAAACAGCTCATGTTCTTCGGCCCAGCAAAGAGACTTGTGAAAGTTGGCTTACATATCTCTATATGGAGTGTTACTTAGTGCTGGAGTTTGGACTTGTTTATGGGGTTATCCCATCCACAATTGACCTCTGCAACTGATCTTGTTAGACCCTTAATTCAGGCTACTTTAAAATATATTGGGCAATAAAAGTTTCCAAAATGTCCCTTCGGGGGCCCAGTAAAACTAAGTCTTTTTTCCTTTTTTTTTCTTTTTGTTGTTCTGGAACCCAGCCTAATACATTCTTTCTTCTTAGATGTGCTCCCATTATTTGCATCTCCATTTACTTCTGCGGTGTAAATGAAGCACACTCAGTCCCTTTGTGAAGCCCAGGCTTTCCACACAGCTGCAGACCCTTGACTGGGATTCCCTGCTGACACGGCGTTAATGGGAGGCGCTCGACAAGCGTGACAACGTGAGGATAAATACCACACTGAACACATACACGCACAGCATTAACGCTGGAGCCTGGAAAGCACTGCTTCCCTTGTGTGACTCCCCAAGCTACAGCTCTGAGTGCGCTTTGGCCGTTTCCTCTGCTCTCGCCATGACTGTAGAAGCACGTTCCGTCTGACGTTTAGCTTTTCCATTGGGATCCCTCTATAGTTTTACACCATTTCCATCCCTGAGCGGAACGATTAAAGGGAAACAGAGGTTTCCTGTGCATCCCGGTGGTCTGGGAGCTGCGTGGCACGGTGAGAGGCAGCGGAACGGCGGCGCCCAGCAGCGCTCCTCACAGCGCGCCCGTTCCCGCCACGTTCCCCCCCGTTCCCGCCCCCCGCTGCTCGGCGCTGCCCTACGCCGTGAGGCGCCGCGCACATCCGGGCCCCGCAGCGCCGCCCGCCTGCCGTGCCCGGTGCGACCGCCGGGGGGCCGCCGTGCCGCCCCGCCCCTCGCAGCCGGCGCTGGGCGGCGGGGCGGAGCCGTGCGGGCGGGCCGGGCCGCGGGCAGGAAGATGGCGAACGTGCAGCTGGAGTTCCAGGCGAACGCCGGCGAGGCGGACCCGCAGAGCCGCCCGCTGCTCGTCCTGGGCCAGCTCCACAACCTGCACCGCCTGCCCTGGGCCCAGCTGCGGGGCAAGCTGCAGCCGCGGGTCAGCGAGGAGGTGAGGCCGGAACGCCGGAACCCCCGGGCCGCGGTTCCTCCCGGGGCCGCGGATCGCCCGGCCCGGCGCCGCGCGGCCTCGGGGTGCGCCCAGAGTCGGGCCCGGAGGGTTCGGGCCGCCCGGGGCCGGGAGCGGCCGGGGGAGGGAAGGGGCTGCACGGGAAACCCGCCCTGGGCAGCGGGAAGGGCCGCAGCGTTACGTCTCGAGCTTCTGAAAAATCCGAACCGAAACACGCGGTGTCCGCTGGAGCAGCGGGGCCGCCGGAGCCTGCTGTGGGCCGGCAGTCGCAGGCGGAGCGCTGCGCCTCAAACCCGGCGCTCCGCTGCCCCTTCAGCCGCTCTGACGGCGGAAAGTGCTGCTCCGCGGTGACAGCACGGTGGCTGCGATTAACGTAATGGTGAAACGCAGGTTCTGTGGCGAGCTGGAGGCTGAGTCTCGCTGCCTGCAAGGGCTGAGAGATGCGTCGTCTCTTTCCCCCTCCCAGCCTTCAGCTCTTGCTCTGGAAATTGGGGACCTGTTTGTATGTAGAGGGTGTTGATGGATTGCTGTGAAACGAGAAATATTTTGTGTCACATCTCTTAGGATGCTCGAGGCTTGGAGGTTTCATTTGTTGGGCTCCTGGGCGTCTTATGACAATTTTTAGCCTTCTTTTGTTGTTGTTGTTTTTAATTAAGTTTCTGTCTGAAAGAATGACTTGGGATTAGTAAATCAGTCCCTCCATTTATCGCTGGTGAGATGGCCTCAACTTAAAAGCCTCTGGAGCAGCCTTTGCTCTTACTGCTGTGTTTTTAAATTGTAGTTCGTGTGGCTTAAAAGAGATCCGTGTAATGGAAAGCACATATTTGCTTTCTAATTAATAAAGGTCCACCATATTTCCCATCTCTTCGCTCTAGAGGTTGTTGCATTTAAAAGGGCTTGCCTAAAATCTTTGTTTCCAACACCTGAAATCTTACCATTCGAGATTGCCTAAATGGAGTCAGAATGAGACTGTAGTCAGAAAGAAAATTCTGTTACAGTTCTTGGTTTCAATTTCTTCTTTTCTCCTCAGCTCTGGCAGTCTGCATTAGGCACCCTGAACCCAAACCCCACTGACAGCTGCCCGCTCTACCTGAACTACGCCACCGTGGCCGCGCTGCCATCCCGGGTCAGCCGGCACAACAGCCCGTCTGCAGCTCAGTTCATCACCCGCCTGGTTAGGAACTGCCTCCCAGGAGGTGTCAACAGATGCATTGTGGTAAGTGGCAGCTTGCAGGTGCTGCTGGTGACGTGTCTGGTAAACTTTGTCGGCTTGTCAGGATTTTAGCTGTATCTGAGGAGACTGGAGGTGGGCGAGTTTTATCTCTGTAATTATAGCAGCATTTATAAATGGTTTTGTGCTGGGACATAAATGGGACCTAAGTGTACTAGCTTCTGCATGCTCACACAGTTGAAAGGAATTAAAGCTGAAAATGTGTGGAATGTCTACAACCAGTAATGTTCATGCAAAAGGAAGCAGTAGTAGATCTTTCCAAACTAGGATTTAAGACATTAGCGCGTGGTGTGTGTTGTGCTTCAGAAGGTTAACATGAGCTCTGGATCGAGTGCAGAGTGTCTGCATCACATAACCCATTTAAGGGGCTGAGGTTTAAAAGTCTCAATGCGTACTAATGCTCCAGCACAAGTCGTGTGCAGGAAAAGTTCTTGCACTGTTCTGGTCCAATGAATTTGTTACTTTTTTCTAATTCTTCCAGATCCAGAGTTCCAGCTTAATGCAGAAAGCTCATGTAGTCAGTATCAGTAACAAATCTAATTTTAAACTCCATTTATTTTCAGGAATTATAACTCTGCCTTTATTTTTCCCTTATGGCTAAATTCAGAGATACTTAACTAAAGCTGCTTTCCACTGGTAATCTCTGTAATAAACTTCAGAAAAACATTCTGCGTGTTAGAAAGCTTTGGGTTAATATTAACTGCATTTTCATACAATCACTCACTTTGTTTCAAACACACATTGATAGTTCCCTTGTTTTTTTTTTTATAGGCTGACCTGTGTTAATTAGACAAGTATAATTAAGACAGTCCAGATCCATTAGAAGAACTGCTAATTCCTGCACAGTCATGTCCAGTATTGTAATTCTTTTCCATGTAGGAAATGAACTGAACCAGTTATTTCAGTGTGCTGCTGTTTGCAGTGCTGCCCATCCATGCAGGGTGTGATGTATGAGCATGTCTCTGTTGGTACATCAGTTCTGCTTTTTGCCAATACTATATTATGCTATACTACAATACTAAGGGTAGTGAATCCTTTTAAATGCAGTCTCCCAATGGCGCTGCTGTTACCTGACTTGTTTTTCTTCTGGCTGATTTTCAGATGGTCTGTGAGCGGTCTGAAGTTTTTGCTTCTGCTTGTGCACTGGCCAGGGCCTTCCCGTTGTTCACACATCGCTCCAGCGCATCGAGACGCACAGAGAAGAAAACTGTAACAGTAGAATTTTTCTTGGTTGGACAAAACAATGGACCTATAGAAGTGACAACGCTTAAAGTAAGCTTTTGTGTTGTGGGTTTTTCTCCCCATTATCAGGGTTTTTTTTGTTATTCTCTGAAGTTTTGATTTTCCTTTGATTAGCTGCATGCAGAAGAAAGTGTGCCTTGGGCTATATATGGAATAGGTGTTGTATCTGAAGTAAGACATGATCTTAGATCAAAGTTACCTGTTCAGTTCAAAGCACATGTGAGTAGAAGTATTGAATATATTAATGTAGCAAGGGCTGAAGATGTTATTGCAGAACTTAGATTTCAGGGGTGGAAAAATACCAAACAAGTAGCACAAGATTCTCTTTTCTCATGTTTTTCTTAGAAGCAAAAATTAAGTTTTTAACATTTAATACTACTTTACCTTCAGTATGTGGATATCCCTCTTTTATTTAGGCAAAATCTGTATGCAGGTGTCCATCACACTGAGATAATTAAATGCTTTTTATTCTGGGATTGTGTATGGCTTCTGATATTTATGCATGATGTACTTCTTTGGCTGAGTTTTGTAGCAAAACCCCTAAGAAGTGGTTCAGCCTGGAAATAAGCTGTACATAGCACTTCAATATTTGTTTAAGTCATCTTTCCATAGTAGATAATCAAAGATTGTTTCCCAGACACCTGACTGTTAAAGAGAGCAAACTCCATATCAGGTAACCTATAGGTTCTAGGCCATTTGTCTTCAAGAAATAGGTTAAATAAATAAATAAAGTACCTGTTGTCCAAAAGTAGTTTGTTCAGATGTGCTGCTTCCAAATCTCCTGGGCTATTCATAACTAAAATCCAAAATGATTTCTTCCTCCCATTCTTCCCTTGAAGTCAGTGCCAAAACTACTGCCGGCTTCTTCCATGCTAAGCTTTCAATCCTTAAATTCAGCCAGCATCTGAGACAGCTAATGTAGATGGAAGATGCATGTGATAGCATTTTTTCCTCTCCCGTTTTAAACCTCTCCTAGGCACGTTGCCATATTCTGCGCCTACTGCATTGTCGGTGGTATTATGTGGTAAGGACTGGAAGGGATTGTCACAGTTTCATAGGACAGTTACTGAAGATTGCTGTTATTCAGGTTCTCTTGAGTCCCTGGGATGCTGAACCCAGGCACAGCGTGTTTCTGAGTAAGCAGTAGTGATTTCCTCAGACCTGGAATTGGAGTTAAAGTGCCTCTTTTTATGGTGATGAATCCGAGTGATGAATCACCCCAAACCTAGCCTGGCTCCTGAGGAGGTTCTTCTTCTTTAGAGGAAGTAAAGCAATCAAAACTAATAGTAGGGAATGAGGCACCGCTTCAGAACAAGCCGCAGTTTATAAGAGTGCTGGGGTATAGAGCAGAGTCCTTAGTCCAGCCTGGCCAAGCCAAACTTCAGATTCCTCAGCACAAGCTAGCCAGCAGGTCGGATTCCTTTGAAATCGCTCTTGACTCTCGCTTCTGTTGTGTCATCTTCAGTGTAGTGTGGCTACTGCAAAACTTAGAGTTTCCTTCCATCTGGTCTTTTTTTCTTCAAGTTCCTGATTCTCAGAATCACAGAATCACCCGGGTTGGAAGGGACCTCAAGGATCATGTAGTTCCAACCCCCCTGCCTAGCAGGGCCACCAAACATACACATTTAGATCAGATTGCCCAGGACCCCGTCCAACCTGGCCTTGAACACAGGAGTTAAAAGCCTCTGGTGCCTCCATTGTCCTTTTGAACAGGAGGATGCTCAGCCTCAGGGTGCTCGCTGTGGGCCGTTTTGATTCAATCCACTCCTGCTTAGATATGTTTTCACTCAGTCTGGGTAAAGGGCAGTCAGTTATGTAGTCAGGGCAGTGTGTGCATGCTTTGCACAGATATGTCACGTTTCAGATTTCCTATGAATTCACCATATTGCCATATAGAATGCTTTATGATACTTAACCATTCTGGCTGCTATACATTAAGTGTATCATCCCATGTTGTACTCTGTCTATGTTATCTATTGGGCAGATTTTCCAGCCCAAGTATCCTGCAAGTTCATTGTGACTTTCTGAATTTGTTTCATCTGATCTTTGCTGCTCTCTGCCTTGTGCTGCATTCTTGATCTTGCTGTGGCAGTGGAGAGGGTTACGAATTTTGCAGTATCAGTTCACTGTGGGAAGGAATGCCTAGAAGTTTGCATAGAGGAGAAAATGTCTTCTGCATAACACTTAGGAAAAGTAGCAATTAGTTTGGTTAACGTTAATTAGTATTGTACAGCTACTTGTAATCAGTTGCAGTCAGGCATAGACTCTAGAGGAACCTAATATCCAGTGTAATCTGTGTAGGACTAGATAAGAAGTTATGTGGAGAGCAAGCTGAACCAAGGCCAGCTCTCATGTGTTCTCACTTCTTTTCATAGTGTCTGGCAAGTGCTGCAGAAGGAATCAGGCTGGCTGCTCGAATTGTGGACACCCCGTGCAATGAGATGAATACAGATAACTTCCTTGAGGTGAGTAATAGACATGATGAGTAAGAGTTACTTACTGGAAGTCCTGATTACAGTAATCAAGAACAAGTGCTTCCATCTCTTATCAAAACCTTTTAGTCATTGGTAGGGGACATGTGAAGGAACATGTCCAGGGATGTTTAAGCTATTTCTTTAGTCATTAATACTTGGTAGAACTTAACAAAGTGGGAAGGAGGTGCAGGGTAAGGTGAGAAGAGGCAAATTCTTGATTTGGTCACAGTGCTGGCTCCTTTGGTAGTGATTTCTTAAACCCTGTCCTGATAAGTTTCTTCAGAAAGAAATTGAACAGAAGCTGACACACTGGTGAATGAATTTATTGGAAAGATCTGAAAAGTTGTTGAGAGTGAAAATACTCCTGCCTTATTTCATCATAGTCCAACAGAACAACTGGCATTTACCTCTGACCTGGTAGAGCTGAAGGGTCAGATTTGCATTTCTTGCAGTAGTAAATAATCAAGGATGTCTCAGTGAAGTTAGGTGATAGGAAACCAGTGCCATTCCCAAAATAGTGAATGTTTGTATGTGTACACTTGGAAAAACCACGTAAAACCCATAGAGGAGTGCATCTCTGCTGTGTCCTTCTGATCACTTACTGATGTCCTTTTTCTTTTAATGATGAAGGAAATAAAAAAAGTTGGCAAGGATCTTGGGATTACTCCTACCATTATTCGAGACGAGGAGCTGAAAGAGAGAGGCTTTGGAGGTATGTCTTGCTTAAAATCCATCTTTTTGGTAGTGGTTAATTGTAATATCATGTCATCTCCATTTTGAAGTTTAATTCATGCATTTTTGAAAGAGTTTTATTGCTCATAATATTCCAATATGCTTCACAAAAAATAGATTACTTTCCACAGTCTTTCTTGCCCACAAGTGACTTAATTCTCTTGTGTCCCAGGTATCTATGGAGTTGGCAAGGCTGCTCTGCATCCTCCAGCCCTAGCAGTTCTCAGTCACACTCCGGATGGTGCTACACAGACCATTGCATGGGTGGGGAAAGGTATTGTGTATGACACTGGAGGACTCAGCATTAAGGGAAAGGTACATCAGTGCTTCTCTTGTTTTTGCTTAGTATGTAATTTCCTAATGGAAATAATTTGATTAATGTTGATGGAAACCAAAGCATGTTTGTCTGAGTAAATGCTTGATCTGCCATCATCCATGCAGACACAAACTGCCATCTAGAATTTAAGGAACATTTTGTTTGCCTTTAAGTATTGCTCACTGCTAGTAGAAATTTAGGAACAAAGATGTTTCCTTTTTGATTCTGGAGACAGATCCAAAGCCCATCTGAGTTGACCCCAGTGCCTATCTTATAATCAGCTTTTCTGGTTTTTCTTTTTAAACAAATGAGCAGCAGAATTCTGGTGCTTTCATTGTTTTAAGGCAAGGCATTGTTTTAAGGCAAAAAGCAGATATGTCTGTGTGCTGTGTGTTTGTAATGGCTAAGCACTGTCAGGACCAGAGGTAGAGAGGCAGCAGCAATGTTGGCTTTATCAGGCAGTGCAGCAAAACTTTTTTTTTGGGTTTTGGTTTTTTTTTTGCTTTAAAAGTGTCTGTTTCTGTTTAAATAGACTACTATGCCAGGAATGAAGCGAGACTGTGGTGGAGCAGCTGCTATTTTGGGTGCCTTCAAAGCCACTGTAAAGCAAGTAAGTAAAATGTGTTAATTGATCTCATGTAGCCTACCAGTGCCAGGCTGACTTTTGGATGTACTCGCAGATTTGAGGGCCAGCCTGATCCTCGGGTTCTGACCTGCCTTTGCCATTACAGTTCTTGGGCTGCTCTGCTCTTTCTGCTGTTTCACAAAAGTATTTCAAGTCTTTGCTAGGATCTTGGGAACGGTGAGAAATTGCTTGAGGGCTGCCCTTATTCTAAGAGTCTTTGTTGAGCTTCACGTCTGTTTTGAGGACTGAGTTGATTGTGGTTCCTTGAATTCAGTGCTGATCTTGTTGAAGCTTTGGGATTTGAGGCAGCTGTTGTCCCCTTAGCAATGAAGGGGATGTACAGCTCTGCAGTATGAAGTCCATCTATGTTCCAAATCATTCTCCAGTTCTAATATTAACCTGCTGGGGAAATGACAATTCAAGTCTCATCAGGAGCTGCTTGTTGGCTTGTTCCTGAGGTCAGAAAGCAGTCACAGAGCTGAGAAGAAGCCAAGTGTTGAAATTTGGAGAATTCTTAAGAATTATTATTCTTAGGAATTGTGCTTTAACAGTATGAACTGGGGAAACAGAGTGGCTGCTGCCAATTCAGTTCTGCCCTCCTCACAAGTTCAGTCACTGAGTCTCGCTGACAGAGCAGTTCCTGCCTCCAAGTAGTATCCAAAGTTCAAAGGCCTCGTGCTGCTGCAGATGGACACGTAGATCTGATGGAAGCTTTGTCCAGGAGATGATCATTGCCAAATTCCCATTTCTCAACAGTTTAACTCTGTGCCTTGGCGTTAGCAGCATGTTTGATGTGAAAGGAATTGTAAACTTCGCAGTTATCTGCAGAGACTTAAAATTGAAACCACATTTCTGAGCAGCATTGTAGGGAGCCACTGCCTTCCCATAGCAGAGTCCTGCAGAAAGTTGGATCACTCGTTTGCAAGGGATGAAAGCTAGAACTTTGCTTTGGGGGAGTCTGGGATACGTGTGGTGTGTTGTTTCAGTGATTCAGTCACTCCTCATGTTAGAACTGTGTGCGGGCAGTTATCTGCACTGACAGACTGCACTCACAGTCATAGTAGGTGTGAATGTAAGATATCAGTTACTTCATATGCAATTACTGTAACTACAAAGTAACTGGTAGTAATACGTTTGGACTGAGCCTGAAGCAATGGTCAGACCTCGTGAGAAATCTGTGCCATCGTATATAAAAGCAAAAGAATGACATCACTGCTTAATATTACTGCATGACATCACTGCTTAATATTGCAACTCCGTGCAAGACTTGTTGAATTAACATCCCTGCAAAAATGCATTCAGATAGGCACAGAAGTCATTTGTCCTTGTTACTGTATCAAGGCTTTATTTTCAATGTTTAAACAAATGTTGAATAGAAAGCTCAGTGGGAAGAGAGGCAGAGGTTATTTTCCACTTTCAGAAAGCATCAGCTGCCTGCGTGCTGTTGGACAATTTCACAATGGGATTTTAACAGTTGGTGGACAGCAAACTGAAGCAGTTGATGTATTTTTTTTTTCCTTCAAATGTGTCTTTCATCCATTGTGAGCTTTCCAACACAAAAAAGAGAAAAATACTTAAATTTTGTGATTCCTCTCATCTTCTGCATGTTAACACAGGGAGTCCTGCAGTTACAGAAGGGATGAATTTCAATGAAAGCTTATAGTGGGAGCAGCTTTCCTCTTTTTGACTGTAAATTAACCACGTCTTCCACTTGGTGAATTTCATCAAATCTTCCTTCTCCAAGAGATTCTTAATGGAGTTTTTTGTAGCATAGACCATTTTGAAGGAGGAAAGCATCACAGTTGGAAGTGTAGCTCTTCTGTTTTCCCATTGGCTGGAGTAGCAGCTGCAGAGTTCCTTTATGGCTTCTAGAGGCTGCCCGTTATTTTGGAAAGGTTTTAAGTGATGCATTTGCCCTTTGGACTTCAGAATGTGATCAGATTCAACAAGTCTAGATTTCTTCAGCTACACAGCTTTCATTCACCCTAAAGCTAAGTCTGTTTTCACTAGGAAAGTGATGTCAAATAAATAAGGCTATTCCAGCTGAGAAGGAACGATGCTTTTATTCATTAATTGCTGCTTATCTGTGTTTCTGTTTGTAGAATCTCCCCACACGGTGTAGTAATTGTACAAACAAAATCACCATTCATTTATCAGATTTCTCATGTAATTAGTGGCATTTCTGCCAAAGAAATCATAATTTCACATCGATTTCAGTCTGAATAAATGAATTTGGTGTTAATTAAAACCGATTCCTGTTGTTATTACAGGGTTTTAAAGACAATCTTCATGCTGTGTTTTGTTTGGCCGAGAATGCAGTTGGACCACGTGCAACAAGACCTGATGACATTCACGTTCTTTACTCTGGAAAGTAAGATTGTACCTACCTCTTTCCCAGAAACATTGAGAGGAAACAATCTTTGATTCTATACAGATTGTGAACACCATCAGCTTCCCTGAATATTGCTAATAGGATTTCAGACAGCTGTAGCAGTGAGTTTTCTGTGTGCTTAGAGAGTCCTGGTGTGTAAGTGCACGCCAAAGTACTTATCACGACCTGAAGTTTGCTTAAAGTTTCCATGCAGCTGTGGAATAAGCAGCAGTACAGACTTGCAGAGTCAAGTTTGAAAGCAGATTCAGCGTGCTTTTCTAACTCAGGGTAGATGAGTCTTGCAGGCTGAAACAGGGTTGTATTAAATGCCTTCTCTTCTTCCTAGAACTGTGGAAATCAATAATACTGATGCAGAAGGTCGGCTGATACTGGCTGATGGAGTTGCTTATGCATGCAAAGATCTTGGAGCTGATATCATTCTTGATATGGCCACTCTTACTGGAGCTCAGGTACTGATTCAGACCAGCTACTGAACAGGGGGTGAATAGAATCATTTGAGTTGGCAGGGACCTTTAAAGGCCATCTAGTCCAACTCTCCTGCAATGAACTGGGTCATCTATAGCTAGATCAGGGCACTCTGAGCCCCGACCAGCCTCACCTTGAATGTCTCCAGGGGTGGGGCATCCACTCCCTCTCTGGGCAACCTGTTCCTGTGCTTTACCACTTTAATTGGGAGAAAAAAAAAAAAAAAAAAAAGGCACCAAATAACCCACCTTTTTCCTTATATGCAGTCTAACCTTCTCTTTTAGCTTGAAACCATTTCCCCTTGTCCTATCACAACACGCTCTGCCAAAGAACCTGTTCCCCTCCTTACAGCCCCGTTAGACACTGAAAGGCCACTCTCAGGTCTTCCTAGAGCTTAACTGCTCCAGCTTTCTCAGCCTGCCCTCACAGGGGAGGTGTTCAGCTCTTGGGTCACTTTTGTAGCCCTCCTCTGGATGCACTCCAGCAGCTTCGTGTCTCTCTCATACTGATGGCTCCACATCTGGACGTGGTGCTCCAGGTGGGGTGTTATCAGCACAGAGCTGAGGGGCAGGACCAGGTTGGGTGGGCCCTGGGTGGCCTGATTTAGTGCATGGCAGCTTTGCCCATGGCAAGGGTTTGGAAATAGATGATCTATAAGGTGCTTCCAACCCATTCTATGATTCTACACATGTAAAGAAAAAAATGGTATTATTTTAATGACATTAGCAGCTGATGCAAGTGATCCAATACTCAGTGCTTGCAATTCAGTAGCCTTACAGTTAGCAGAACTGTTTCAGTGATTAGTGATCAGCAATTTTCTTGTCCATAAGCAGTAGCTTTTGTAGTTTAATTTTCTAGGGAATGAATTAGTCTTCATATAAGGAGGATAAATGGTGGCAAATTTTAGAAGCGTGAGTGTTGCATGCATTGGAGCAAACATTAATCTTCAGAAAGCTTCCTGTCATTGTCCTGCTAAAATGCTGATGTGATGATGGCCTCTGGGGTTTGTGGACCTGAAAGGAAATGTAACCATATAACCATTCTGATGAATGAGTATGTTACATTCCAAATATTTGTGTGGTTGATACAGATTGCCAGGGTACTGCGCGTGTGTGTGTGTGTGTGTGTGTTAGATGTTTGTAATGTAATCAATTGCTGATAAATAGGACAAAAAACTGACAAACGACAAAGTTTGCTTCCTCAATCACTGTGAATAAATACATGGGACATTGATTTGAGTGGTCCAGGTAAACATATGAGAATGGATTTTGAGAAATTTTAAAAGATTCTTCAGTAGCTACAGTGCCTCTGTCTGCATTTTTAACTCTGCTTTCTTTTCAAGTACTTCTGAGATGTTTTGTCTTGGTTCTGTTAGTAGGAAAGCAGCTGGAAGGAAGTAGTACAGAATGGTTCTGTGCAGTGCTGTAGCACTGAGATGGATCGTTCCTGATTTTGTCGTGTATCTCACCAGGGAATTGCTACAGGAAAGTACCATGCTGCTGTCCTTACCAATAATGAAGAGTGGGAAAAGGCTTGTGTTAAGGCTGGCAGGAACTGTGGAGACTTGGTCCATCCTCTTGTGTACTGCCCTGAGCTCCACTTCAGTGAATTTACCTCTGCTGTAGCTGATATGAAGAACTCTGTGGCAGTAAGATTTTTTCCTTTGCATTTCATTACATAAAAATGTGTTCCTGTATGCATTCTCACTGTGTTGGCCTGTAGCTGTACGGCAGTTCTTCCTGTGGGCTGTAATCTTCTAGAAATGGAAGATATAAGGAACTCAAACTGCAAAGTTATCTGTGTCTGTTTGCCTTTTAAACATAACTCTAAGATGGATTCTGAATTCCTGGATGGAGACCTTCTAAGAAGTAAATTCAGGTGTTTCTCAGATGTACATAACCACCAGATACAGTCACTGGGAATGCAGAAGCCAGGAAATTGAGGACAGTTTTCTGCAGCCGCTTTTGCAGCATTTGAGAGTTGCAATGTGCAGTAAGTTCCAAGAACGCTGCAGAAAGGAGTTTGGACCAGGGAATAAAAGAGCAGGGCCAGATTCCTACCAAGGATCAACTCTGTGCTTATGGTGCACTTGACTAGCAAGACTGGGTTTTAAAGCCACTCATCAGCCATCGCGTTAAAGTTGCACAACTTTTCTGTAGTTAAGAATATTATTGTTCTCTTTTCTTGCAAGACCAACCGTATTCTTATTGCTCCTGCAGGACCGAGACAATACTCCGAGCTCCTGTGCTGGGCTCTTCATTGCTTCTCACATTGGCTTTGACTGGCCTGGGGTCTGGGTTCACATCGACATTGCCGCCCCTGTTCACGCGGTACGTGTGTGTGCTTGGGTTGTTTTGCCCTGCTTGCAAAGGAAGGGAAGTGCAGGTGCTGTGGATTCTTCTCCATCTAATTCTTTTGGAAAGCTCTTCATCTCTGCTGGGAGCTGCTTTGTTTTGGTAGCTTCATCTGTTCATATTCTTTTTTTAGATTTTAAAGTATTCTAAAGATCATTTTAATCTGCTACATCTTTATCACTGTAGATTTTGACAACTTGCCTGCTTTCTCTTTAAAGGAGTAATCCTAGCCTTTGTTTTCACCCATAGTGTTTTAAGGTGGTTGACTAGAGCTGATTTTCCTGCTGACCTTCAGTAGGGAAAACACTTATTTGCTTGTGGGATTCCTCCTCTATTGAATGGAATGTATGTACTTCTTTTTCCCTTGAAAAGCAAGGCAATTTACTCCTCACCCCCTCTTTTTTTTTTCTTTTTTTTTTCTTTTTTTTCATAAACCCAACTGAATCAAATCCTGCTCCAAAATCTGTGTTCATGTTGGATAGAAAGCTCTCTGCCCTGAGGAATGGTAGCGTAAGGCCATCCTGCATTCAGCATGAGCTCTGTTGCTGTGAGTCAAAGGATGTGTTGGTTTAATCAGGGAAAGATTACAGTAGCAATAAGAATAAAGAAGAGTAAGCTGAGGAGGCTTGGCAGGGGCACTGAGTGTTTGCTGTGGCCGTGCCGTGTCACTGCTCCAGCTGAGTGGGTTTGTCAATTAAAACTAGCCCAGACAACACAATCTGCAACGCGAATCGTTCTTTTTTTTGCAGGGTGAACGAGCTACTGGCTACGGCGTGGCTTTGTTGCTGTCCCTGTTTGGAGGGGCATCTGAAGACCCTTTGCTAAACATGGTGTCCCCCCTAGGCTGCAATGGAGACTTTCCCCCTGATGATATGGAGAGGGATTCCAAAAGGCGGCGCCTGGTTTGATGCGCCCGGCCCTCTGTGACGGGGTGCATGTGTTACCTCACTTTGCACTGATTCATTCTCAAGCAATGAAAATGTCACACATAGAAATGGCCATTTTATTTTATTTTTTTTACTATCATGGTAAGATTTATTACTTATTTCTGATAAAAACAGCCTGATTTTTTTTTTTTTTTTTTTTTAAATTATTGGTGCAAACAGTTGCTGAATTATATCAGTGGTGCAGACTTCAGACTCAGCTGGCTGTACCAGGAGGGCACGTCCTCCTCTGAGCACCTCACAGAACAGTTACTAAGTGCATTAATGCATGAGAAGCTCTCCCTATTCTGAAGCAGCAACCGCAGTTTTTGCTTACAAAGCCTTCTGAATTACTCTGAATTATTTTACGTGAGGTTTTATCAGACGTTTCTGCAAGCTCCACTGCATCTCCAAACACAGGACGAGGAAAAACAACCTCTAGGCTTGGCGTCTTCAATGACAATTTAGCTTAGTAGCGAAGGAGATGTCATGAGAAAAGGCCTTTAGTTTTAATAAGGTGCTGTTTCCGCATGTTTAGTGTTTTTCTGACCAGTGAAGTCAATGAACTGTTCAGGACCTATCTCTACTTAAATCTTTCATGTTCAAATTACAGAATGTATTCATGTTAAATAAGGAAAAGAATAAAACGGGGGGATTGTGATTGAGTAAAATCGGTTTACAAAGCAGAGTGGCTTCCTGCCACTTGATAAATTTATTATTATTATTAAAGCAGCTTACATATCCCATGTGGTGTTTTGTAGTGTTATTTACATTTCTGAGAACACAGTGCTCCAGACATTGTGTGCGACTTGGTTACTCTGTTTGGGTTCCCTTTCCTGGCAGTTACACATCTGAAAACAGGCCTTCACACAATAACAGCACATACTGATTAGTGCAGTTCTGAAGAATTTCCACTTCATTTGTTTGATTCAACAGCGATCAGGAATGAATACTACTAGTTTTTGTAGAAGCTCATCGCAAGGAGCTCAGAAGCAATGGTTTGGGCACCCAATGGAAATGATGCATCCCAGTTTGTATGGCAGCAGTGCTGCAGTTTGTGCCTTAGGAATCCTGCTGCCCCCTAGGAGCTACTCTGTCCCCTGGGAATCCCTCTGTCCCCCAGGAGCCCAGCTGTGCAGCAGCTTCAGGCACTGAACAGTTCTTACAAACTGCAGTGTGGGGACTTATTTTCTCTCTCATGTTTTCTTTCAAACACTTCTCTGACACAAAACCCACAGAGAGAGTTCCGGGCAGTGTCTGCCCATACGAAAACAGACATTTTTCCATATCTTTTTATAGATTTGGTAATATTTAACTCAACGTGTACTAAAAAATGTATGGAATACATAAAATTCACTATAAATGTCACCAAATGGGCCAATGGCTTTTTAACATCACTGCCACAAGGCTGCATTTTAACCTATTTCCTGTCTGGATCCATTCCAGTGGCAATTCCAGGAGGGGAATATATTTAGTCTATATTTACTCAGCCTGTTTAACTTTCTGTTAGTGTCTTTGGCTCATCCCATGGCCGTGCTATTTTGGGATGATTTATACAATATTTACATTAAATTCTGCTAATATTTCCTTGCCTCTTGAAGTCGGATTACACTATTTACATCTCAAAGGCCTGAGCTGGAGGAATAGGCAGCTGTTTCAGCACCAGAGAGAACTGAGCATAGGGGAGGCTGCCAGCAACCAGCCCGTGTGTCTGAGATCCTTATGGAGGGGTTATTTAGAATGGAAGAAGTCCTTTCCAAAGGAAGGAGAGGCAGCAAGGTTGGTGCAGAGGGGTCAGACAACCACATTCACTGAGTTCTCATTTCCTGCAAATAATTTCTGGTGTGCTTTTCATAAATGGCAGCATCCTGATCTATACCATGGCAGGGCTGTGCTGCTGGCAGTCTTCACACTGCTGTCGGAGCTGCCACAGCCACACGTAGCAGTGAGGTAAAGAAGGTCAGTGCAACCACAGCTATGTGTGATCATGGCCCAGGTGCTTGCTCTGATGGTCTGACAGACCCAATGCAGTTTGAAGTGAAGCTGACCTCCTTACTCTGGCAACCAAATCCTGAAAGATCACCTCTCCCATCGTGGAGGTGCCCTGCGTGAGCCATGATCGTGATGGAATTAGGATGGCTCCTTTCTTAAGGACCCATCCAGGGCTCTCTAATTCATTTCTATTTCCCACATTTTATCTCCACATTGAGGAGATCTGCTTTTGTCCTGTGCAGGACTCCTCTACTATTTGCCTAGAAAAGGAAAATAGTTTGGGAAAACCTCAATGCACAAGGTTTGCTTTTCTTGGGAAGTACTGACACCTCATTTTCATGGTCTTCTCTGCTGTCTTACCTTTTCCTGCCATAATAATTAGATGCTGTGATACTCATCTGAGCTGTCACATTTCAATGGCATTAAGGCTGGATGAAAAGGTAGCAAAGAAAGAAAGAATGGCTGTAGATCACATCCTTTATAGAACAGCAGAAGAGGCAGCTAAAGGGAATAAAATGAACATCGCATTCAAGCTGCTGAATATAGACTGCCTGCCTCCTTGGTTGCCCCAGGCCACCCAAAGTTCTCTTCATCCCTGTCTTCACAAGCCAGGCCTCAGCGAGGCTGTTGCGAGTATGTTGTGGCTCTCAAGAATCAAATAATTTTTGTCTCCAGCCTGTGGAATAAAATTAACTCTGTGGATCTGGGCATCTGGGATGAGCGAAGTTAATGATAATGAAGTTGACCAATCAGAGCACAAACATCACACAGGAGGCCTCATGGAAGAACCGTGTGATGCGCTGGGAGACTCAGAGGGCTCCAGGGGCTAAAACCAGTTCATAAATTCACCTTCAAACCAAAGTTCGGTTTCTGAGGAAAAAACAAAAAGGTCAATCTTGGATTTATAGCAAAACAAAGACAATATCCAGTGGCACTTGGCTCAGCTGCAAAAAGGCATCAGAGTTATAAAACAAAACAACACAACGACTCCTATTCTCTCCTTATATAGGAGCATTTACCTTTAGGAGCGGCCTGGGAGGAAGGAGATGAGCAGCTGGATGGGGCCGAGGCACAGCCTGCCTTCCTCTCGGATTCTGCAATGTCTGGCAGAACTAATGGTTCTTCTGCACTGATGGCACAATACAATGTAATGGTCCAGGGAAATAATCCAAACTGTGAAAACATTTGACAGCTGCTATTACCTAGAAAGTGAGAAAAAAGAAAAAGCCCTGATTAGCTGCAAGGCTCCAACTCTTGGAGTGTGAGTATTCCCAGGGATCCTGCAGGTCTTCATGCAGAGGGGGTGGTTCCAACAGGAGATCTTCCTGGTTTGAAACTCTGGAGGAAAAAAGCACTGCCCTGAAAGACAGCAAAACTTATGGTGGATAAATGTATTTTCCTTTTACTCAATTCAGTTCATGCTTTAAGTCAAGGAATTGTCTACAGTTCGTGAAGAAAAGCTTTTTAAGTCTTGCAGCCTTACTAACCCAGACAGGTAGTGGTCTGGATTCATTGTACTTTAAAAGCATCTTGTTTGCAGAGTTGCTCACCTCAATACTCAGAAAACCTTTAGCAGTAGTAAGAAAAGTGAACCTGGGTATAAATAATAGCTGTCATCCAGTGGGATTGCGTTGGCCTTGGGACAGATAACATAACCCAGAAGAAAAAAATGTGAAAATGAACAGAACCCAAGTGAGGGCTGGAGCAGAAGCTGTGGTTCTGGATGACCACAAAGTAGCACAGCACCTCCTGACTTGGCCATGAGCACAGCAGTAAGCAGCGCACAGCTCAGAGCACAGCACTGGCACTGATAGAACACCCCTGGCCCCTCCTCATTGCTGTGAAATACCCAAAAGCACAGTAAAAAAACAAATCAGCAAATGAATCAATTTTGTTTTCTAAGAAACAGGGTGTGGGGCTGCTCTGACATGTTTCTAACCCGGACAGTTAAATAAATCAGTCTGGAGGATGGCATAATGGAACCTCTGAAGAACTGCAGGTGTGAGGCTGTATCAGCTCATCAGCAGGTCCCACACCACAGCCTGTGCTGGCTGGGACACTGATGATCCCACCCCAGGACCCTAGGGCTGATTTTGAGGTACTGAAAGGATACAAATTAAACTATCTCATTTGCACCTGCTTTGTAATCCCTCCTAAATTACAAGGGTGTGTTTATGCTTACATCAAACAAGGCACTAAACTGCTGCCAAATAACTCTGTCAAATGTTCTTTTTTTTTTTTTTTTTTAAAGGCCATAAACACAATGCAGAGTGTGAACACAAGCATCAGTTCCTGCATGTGGTGCTGCTGATAACGGTGGCAGAGGCTGTGATCCCAGGGCAGGCACGCGCCTCTGGAAACTATTCAGAGCAGTTATATTTTTTATAAGCTTTTTTTTTTCGTTTTGTTTTTGTTTCCAGCACATATAAGTATGGTAACAGGTGGGTTTGTTTTGAGGTTTCTCTTACCTGCTCACTGACAGCTCCCTGCCTTCCTTTGCTCCCGTGCCAGGCTCCAAGAGCACCTATGCAGGAGTGCAAGCAGCAGAGAGTTGGGATTTTGATACGTGGTACGTAAGAGCAGGACCATGCCATTTTTCCTCCCATCTGATCCACCAAAACAAGTTAAAAAGAGATTGAGTTCAGGGATATGTATGGGATTGAGAGACATAGTTATCCCTCAGCATCCAAAGGAACTGTGCCTGTGAGCCACGTGTGGCCACTGGAAATTCTGGTGCAAGTGTTTAAATAGTAAGAAAACTCAGATTTGATTTGGAAATTACTTAAGTGAGAAATGTTCAGTTTTTAGCCTGAAACATTGGGTTTTCATTTTTTTTACAGCTACTCAAACACTTTTATTTTCTCTATTTTATTTTACAACACTTTTAATCTCCCATCAAGCTAGCTGCAATGAATAAACCTGGATCACAAACCTGGAAGTACTTTTTCCCAAAGAGGAAAAGTAAAGCCAAGGAGACACTAATTACAGGTTTTGTGCCTAAAATACCACTCACTGGTATATTATGGGTATTCCCATTCACACATGTGGCTTTCTTCCCCATCCATCCAGCACGCTCCTTACACACAGCTGTGTCCCACCAGCGTGCTTCTCTCTGAATGTCACTCCATGAGCAGTTCCATTATGTGAGCCCCTTCGTGTCCCCATCTGAGTGAGTGCCAGGGGCAGCAAAGGAGCATCCTATTTGTCTTCAGCAGGCTTAGCAGTGGACAAGCTCACAAGCCTAACCCAGAGCCCACTGTGTGTGTATGAGAAGGGATGGGTCTTAAATGCTTATTTTTTTTAATATTGCTTTACACGTAAAATGCAAGATCCATGAGAGTAACAGAGATCTTCACATCTGTAGCCAGCAGTGTGTTAGTGTATATCTTTTAAAACTGCCCCCCTTCTATGAGCACATGTAAGCTTGCAAGCCAGGAAATAATAAAGAAGCAATTATTCATCTGAATATTTATACTTCTTCTGATATTATTCTCTGTATTTTTACTGAACACAGCTGACTTTGGCCTGCCCAGTATTTGGAAGCTCTCCATCCTGAGATCTAATATCCAAAACAGGAAGCAGCTTTGACGGGCATAAGCAATAGTATAGGCAAACACAAAACATTGTAAACGTTTGGCTTTGGACCAGCTTTGTATGTGGTGGTGAAACATTTGGTATTCTGCTTAAGATGTCTGCAAGGAAACATCTGTGAGATTCTGCCGCAGATAACACAAAGTGTTTGATCCATCTGTGTACATCCAGAAAGCTTCATTCACCCAGGCCTGGCTGTGCACTGGAAAAGAACGTCATTGTTCCGGCATGAGAAGCCCAAGTGCTGCTTCTGTGTGCTCTGCCAAGAGGCAGTGACGCAGCACCAGGCTGACAAACCAGGACATGGGCAGTCTGTGCCATCCCTGCAGGTCATCGTCTGCACATCTCCATCCAACACTCCTCATCCCCATCTTCCAGGGCAACGCTGGTACTTTGTCTTCTCTTCTGCAAGGAGGCAGGTGGGTTGGTGAGCTGATGGTTGGACTAGATGATCTCAGTGGTCTTTTCCAACCTTAATGATTCTGTGAGACTTCTTCAGGAAAGAGCTCCGACCAGCTCTGTTTCTTGTAAGGCTTTCGCAGTGGTGCATCTACACAGCGCAATGTCTGTGCCTGGTTTGCACGCTTCTGCTCACTGTTTGCACCAGTCCAATTGCACTGTGAACTAAAGCCTTATTGCACAGATGCCCCCCACCCCCCTGTGCCCAGGTCTGATCACAGAGCCCTTCAGCCCATACTGGACAACTATGAGAGGCCACATCCCATCAGATGGCATGGGAGGTGTCTCACGGCTGAACATCCCATGCTGAGCACAGACAGCAGCTGCAAGGTATATTCTGGTTATTTCCAAACGGTATAAGGCACTGTACCCTAATGGATTTCTATTGCACTCTTAATATTTGGATTGCTGTCTGCTGGAAAAGTTTGACAGCGCTGGGTTCCTTTATAATTCAAAGCAAATTAGATGTTAGAGCAAACTGTCAGGAGAAATGGGAGAGTCTGCTGATTTCTTCAATGACTTCATGTTGAAGATACAGTTTTATGAGGCATAAGGTAATGGCTCAAGTAAACTGCAGTCAGTTCTTCAATTTTCTATACAGTGAGAAAGCCAGGAGAAACACTTGAGTGGAGCAGGCATTGCCAAGCTAATAATGCTGCTTTCAGTGTTGGTTAGTTGTGCCAAAAAAAAGCAGCGTTCACCAATTAGGTCACATATTCCTGTTTCCCAATTGTTTCATATGGGAAATTGTACTGTTACTTGCAACGTTTACTAGATGACTGTATTCCCTAAGCGTAAAGAATAACCAAGGGTCTGTTATGCAGTGTATTCTTCAAAACAAATTTCTGAAGATAACAAATACAGGAAATCAAATTCATATCAGGTAATTAAGAACAGTGATTAGAATTCCAGCTAAGTTTGTGAAATGTGTGACAACTGAGCAATGGAAAAATTGTCCGTTCCAGGAGAGCTTCACCTGCTGCATTCCTTCCACACACACGAGTGGTTATCGTTCTGTTAGGATAAATGAAGTCGTGTGTGATAGATGAACACTGAAAGTGTGTTCATTTTATGAGTAAAACTGTGAGAAGAAATCCTTCATGAATAAAGAAATCCATGCACTGGTGAAGGTGAGGTAAAATAAGTGTCCCTGTGCCAAACCATGACATTTTTATGGCAATTTTGCCTTTCCAAGCATCGTTCTCTCCCACCCTCTCTCTCTTTCTCTGAAGTTATTACCTACAAAAAAAACATTTCTGAGGAAAAAACAGCTTCCAAATTTCTGACAAATAAATATATGTCGGAGTTGAGGAGCTCCTTGTCCCTGCAAATCTGCCTGGATCTTCCATCACACCATGCCTCGTCCTTCTGCACTCTGGGATTGTCTTAGGCAGATGGAGCTCCTAAAAATCATATCACTAAATTTCATTTTGTGAAATCCTTGTCTCTGATCACATTTAGTTACTTCTTAAAGACATGCTGCAATTTAAACCCCGCTTCCTCTTCGCTGAGCTTTGGCCGATCCCTCTAGGAACAATGTTAGCCCACCCTCCCCATCCCCTTGCCATTAGAAATGTATACATTTCTAATCATCAACCCAAATGCTGCGATTTGTTTTCTGTCCAACCACCCTCATTTTCTCTGAAATGGGAACTATTGATCTCTTATGTTTCACTTTAATCCAGGCACTTTATT
The DNA here is from genome assembly GCF_951394365.1 of Tetrao urogallus. Classification (NCBI taxonomy): domain Eukaryota; kingdom Metazoa; phylum Chordata; class Aves; order Galliformes; family Phasianidae; genus Tetrao; species Tetrao urogallus. Next base: position 11,628,056 of record NC_136829.1, on the reverse strand, counting down.
GCTGAATACATATTCCTACATGCAGCGGTCAGGTCCTTCTCTCCGAAGTATCTTTGCTTGCTTTCTAGATACAAATTAACAAAAGAGTTCTTCACATTTGAAATAAGATTTTGTTCTTTCTTTTTTTTTCCTTCGTGTTCAGAAGTCTGATCTTTGAGTTCGACGTGAATGCAGGCAGTGCACAACACACCAGCAGGGCTTTACCTGAGCTGGTATTCCCAGTAATGCTCAGAGCAGGATTAATTAGCAAGGCTGAACACCGTGAAGGTGATACAGCAATAGGAGTGCTGTTGCCTCACACAGCACATCCTCTTCCTGTCATATGAATTATTCACTAAAGCCATTTACTACTTAGACTGTAAGCTTTCTTTGTCATCTTTCACTAATGATTTTGTAGAGGTTGGCCCAACGGAGGATATAGGGTGGGGCTGGGAATTCTGCTGCCAAATTTATTTGTGTGGCTCCAAAAGCACATCTTTAAACATAACAGAAAACAAATCCTGTTGTGTTAAGTAAACAAAGGGATGACTAAAGCCATAGGAATATGTTTTAACTCAAAACACAAATATTTGCCCTTTCCTATATAGCATTTTTAATAAGGTAGCAGAAATGAATGGGTCGTCCTGCCCCGCTGTCACTGCAGCACATGGCAGCCTGTGTTTTTTGCACATAAGGTTTGTGACAGAGGGGGTGCTCTGCCAGCCCTGCTGGGGTGAAGGGAAGAAGGAGCACAGGAGTTATCTTGAGCCCTCCCAGTGTCGTGACACAGAGTTTTCCATCTCTGGAAACAGATTCAAGGTCTCAAGCAAAGGCTGCAGTAATGGATGGGTTGATTTTTATGGCTACGTGGAAGTGGAAAACAGGAAACTGGAAAGAAGGTGCAACCTCTGAACAAGTTGCATAAAGTCTCGGCGAGGCGTTGTCTCTGTGCATCGTGGGCATGTTCTGTGCCACTGATTGCTGCAGTGACATTTGGAACAAACTGGCTAAGAAACACATGAACTCCTGTAGCAAATTTGAGGGTATTGTTTCTCTCTGACAAAATCTGACTGGAGAAAATGGCACGCTGTAACAATCTCATTTTGGAGTTTCCTGACTAACTCCACAAGAAGTGGCCCAACTCCTACCACAGGCGCAGGCTTGGCAATAATAACCTCCTTGGCACTGAACACTGAGATTCTGGCTTGCAGCTCAGAGCGAGGATCTGTTGGCAGTACGTGCTTCCACATCCAGAGAATGACAGGGCTTGGACGCTCTCCTCTTGCAGCCTCTGCACCCACTGCTCACGCCGTGGTGCAGTTCAGCCCTTGAAGTGTTGGTTCGACAAATGAAACTGCTTCTTGACATGGAAAGAGCTAAAGATTTCACTGTCTTCATTATCCCATTCACTTTTTTTTTATTATTATTTTCTCCAATAGCGATAACAAGGAGGAGAAGCAGGAATGCCTCACAGCTGTGGAAAGGCTTTGTGCTGGAGGCTGGAAGCCTTCCTCCTCCTCTGCTGCCTTCCCTCGGGGCTCAGCAGCAGTGCCCCAGCAAACACACAGCTCCTGCCCAGCAGGCTTCAGCTCCAGCCCAGCACACAGTTAATGGATTCTTTCTCTGTGAAAGCCAGAGGGAAGTTGAAAAATAGAATGGTGACTAAGATAGCAGCAAAATACATCTTGAGATGGAGCGTGGTATTTTTCCAATTTGTTGACTGTTGCTCTAGAGCACGGAAGGTTGTGTGTGATGAGCATCCTCCTCTTGCACCCGCAGCCCAAGCGCAGCAGCATTCAGGCAGCGGGCAGCACGCAGTCTGACTGAGGCACCCGAGGTGGGAAAGCGAGATGGGAAGTGCCAGCCAGAAACAAACGAAGCGCTTTTGTTCTTTAATTTAAAACAAAATAAAAATAAAAACAAAACAAAACAAAACAAACAAATAAACAAATAAAAACCTTGTAACGAGGCTGACGTTCACACCGAGGCCTCAGCAACAACCCGAGGAGGCCCGCAGGCTGCCCACCGCCGCGGGCACGGCGCTGCGGGCTGAGCGTGGCGCTGGGGACACCTAGAGGACGGGCCGTGCCTCGCCGTGCACGGCGCACAGGGCTGCAGCTGCCAGCTCCGCCGTTTTCTCAGTGATGAAACGGCAGGGAGCACTGAAAAACACCGAGAACTCTCCCCTGAGGCAACTCGGGGCTCTCATTATCCTACAGCCCTCGCTGCAGTTTCAGACGTCGTTAACTAATAGCACAAGCTATACTGATGTCGTTAACTAATAGCATAAGCTATACTGCTGCAAGCAGAGGGTTAAAGAGTGAAATCTGCTACTTAGTACTGTGATGGACTTACCAGAAGGCTGCATCTGGGGAACCTGACCCTGTTCCCAGAGTGCCAGGTGCAACGCAGAGCATACTCTGCTGCTGTGCTGTGGGAGCATTCCCTGCCCTCCCTCTGGCCGCTGGCAGCACCAGGCCCTGGAAGCAGTGCGCAATCAGAATTACGACTACAGCTGCAGCTATGGTGAATGGATGCCTGCTGTCTGCAGCCCTACTGAGAGGCGAGATGCAGGCGTTAAGGAGAGCACACAGAGAAGGTGTGAGGAGAAGCTCAGAGCCCTGCTTCGCTCAGCCTTGTGGTTCCTGGCAGCTCTGGCTCCTCAGGTTGGCTCCTGCATGTCTTGGCAGGAACCAAATGCTCAGAGGCAGAGCTGCCCTCGGGCTTTTCCAACGTGTTACTCCCCACTGTGCCATGTGGCCCTGAGTGCTTTCACGTTCATTGCTTTTTTTCCCCCCTGAGAAAGTAGATCCGTTGTTTCTCTGTGATTTTCCCCTTTGAAATGGCAAGACAGCAACAAAGTCTAGCAGGCAGAGTCAGCCTGGCGCAATGCTTCCATGGGAAATAGTAAACTGCAGAGCTCAGAGAAATTATGAAATCTTTACTGGTAGGATTAACAGCCTACTTACTCTGGAGCCAACCAGCAGAGATTTATAATGCTGTAAAATAACCTAATTATATTTTAAATGACTTTGAAACCTAAATGCCATGAACTGTCTTTAAACCCAAAGGGCTGATCTGACTTTTTAAGAAGAGATTATACTTTGTAAGGCCAAAATTAAATGCTGTTGACTCAAGCATTTAACAAATATTTGTGAAGAATAGCAAGGAGAAGGATTCCTGGAATTGTTTCCACTGGAAAGAGAAATTGATGATAGTCTCCATCTCCTCGCTGCAGCCTGGGTTGGTACAAGGGATGTGCATACAACAGGTACAAATAGCTGTCGGGCATCTTCTGCAGCAACCCAAGTGCTTCTCCCCTCCGTGCCCCAGTACCTCTGTGCTATTTGTTGTCTCTTTCTTTCACTCAAAGAGCGCTGAGGCCAAATCAACACCTGGACCAGAAGTGCTCCCAGTGGGCTTCCCAGCAAAACTCAGTGCTTGCTGCACTTCTGGCTGCAGTCATTAAAAAGAGGCTGGTAATTTCTCCATCACCGAGCCTGACAGAAGTGGGTAGCACTGCTACTTTGACGAAGCTTTCTATAAATTCTGTGAATAAGAATTCTGACATTTAAATACAGTATTTGCAGGATGGAACTTTTAACCAAACATGCTGGCTGAACTGCAGAACATCCAGTTGTTCTCTGCTTATTGCACTGAACAACTAAAGTTGGATTATCAAAGTCGGGCGTCTGAGTAAGACTGCACTGGTTCAAGTGAAACATTTGCTCAGTTCTTACTTGTTCTGTTTGAAAGGACGTGTGATCTTTTCAAACGCTGATTCAGAAATGAGTGTGTGTGTCCTCTGGTTTAATTAGTCACATGGACTGATCAGCTCACCGGGGGAACACAGCTGCAGGCGGGCTGCAGCCTCAGCCCAGAGCTCTGGGGTTGAGGATGAGCTGTAAGAGCAGCACAAAACTGGAGGGACGGTCATTGGGAATGAGGTGCTTCATGAAGTGTGGGACACATTGCCAGCTGGATGGGAGGCCCTCAGCTTCCAAACCTGTATAGCCAGCCCACTGGCCAGCTCTGTCTATGGACTGCTCACTGCTCCTGGATACAAGGCAGCGTTATCTCAAGGTTACTCACCCAGCTATTTGTTTCTGCCTGTGGGCGCTATCTCAGCCTATGGAACCGAGTGGCTTTGTTTCTTTCCTACCCCTGTTGATAAGAGCCAACAGATGTCAGTGCAGCCCGACTAACAAGGGCTTCTGCTGCTGGGGCTGCACTGTGCAGGAGCATCCCTGTGTGCGGGGGGGAGGGGGAGGGTGGGGGGAGAGCATCGCTGAGAACAGTGTTGGTGTGTTAGGGGAGGCTGGAGAGGCTCTCACTGCTAAAAATATCCAGCCGAGTATTTTTAAAAACACATTCGAGGGCTCTTATAAACACACGGGCTTTTGTTGACAGAACAAGGCTGCTCATTTATGTTGTGTATTATCCTTGAAAACCCGCACTGTTTGTGTAGGGAGTCCCAAGACAACCCTTGCTCTCTGGAGGTGTCACAATGATCCCAACAACAAATGGGACAGAGGGGAACCAGGGCATGTCAGTAAGATTGCCGGTGAAGAAATGGAAACAAACTGCTTAATCAGAATATTGATTTGCTGTTTTCATGTGGCTTTGTAGCCCAGCTCAGGGCACCCCACACACAACAGGTGACCCCAGAGGTGTGAATGAAGCCAGTGAGAGCAGCGCAGGGGGGTAATTCATCAGGTGTTTGTAAATGGAAGGAATTTTACAACGTGCCCTATTCTTTTGAAATCAGAAAAAAAATTTCAGGTGACATCTCTAAGACCCAAAAAACCACTTATAGGGAACAGCACACATGGTAAAAAAAAAGGGGGGGGGGAGGGGGGGGGGGGAAATATGCTTTGGTGTGCCTGAAGCAAACGCAAAGCACGATGCTGAAAACAACTAAACATCCAAAAACACAAACAAGAGGAAAGGTAGCAAGTTTTATTGTATTCAGTGGAGTGAAAAGCTTGTACTTTGGAGTTTGGATGGTGACACTGGCTGGTTCTGTGCCCAGTGAACCCTACCTGTTGGTGAGCATTCCACCCCCCCAGCACAGGCTGTTGCCACTGCAGAAGGACAGCTGAATGAGAGCCTCCCGAAGCCTGGCAAGGGGAATGGAGCCAGGAGCAAAGAGTCACACTTTAATTTATACCCACTATGTCAGTTTGAGCTCATAGTGCAGTACTCTCAGATACACATAGCCATGTCCCACTGCCATCCCTGAATACCATTCTTTGAGCCACAACCTGTCTTCTGTCCTGACTGTGGAGAAGGCTAATGATGAATGAGGTGAAGGATGAAGGATCTCATGGCAATTGCTTTGGAATAGCTAACATCCGCACAAAGTTAGACAGGATATTAATAAGCTGGCAGCTCACCAACTCAGCTGCACTAAAACTGTGCACAGCCCAGGACTTCGCCCTGTGTGTTCAGGGAGGTGAACTGGAGGGTGTCAAGGCTGGCATTGAGAGCGGGCATCACAGCCCATAGCCATACCTGTATGCTCTGGGCTCTGTGTAGAGACTTTGCATTCATCACACATGGAATGGACTTGAATACCTTCCTAGATGAAGGGGGTTTTGCTCATCCAATGTTCTCATGAGCCCAGGAAGCTGGAAGCCTGCTGTGCTGCAACATCAATATAGCATTTGCTGTCCACGTCTTGAGAACACTGCCCTCTGACTGAAAGCTCAACATGACATTTGCCATTTTATGTTAGAAATACAACTAAATGTAACTAATTCTAACCTTCATCCCTTATCTGAAAGTCATAATTCTTAATTTGCAGATAAACTGGCTTTTAAATTAACAGATATGGCAAAGCCAATGATGGCAACTTTGTGGTTACGGATATTAGGAAATCTTGGCTCTCAGAGTTTCTGGAAGAAGACAAGAAGTTAACAGTTCAACTCAATATATAAACAGATATATGGAATCCAAGACAGAAATAAGGTGCTTGCTCACTTTTAAATCTTTAGTCCAGCATCTACTTATCGACCTGAAGCGAAAGACCAAAAGAAGAGACCAGACAGAGCTTCAGCTAAAATTAATGTCAAATGCTCACAGTTTGTAGTGGTCAGACAGACCTTGTGCAAACTTCACAAACCTCACTTCATCCAGTTATGCCTTACGGGCCTTGTTTGGCCATTGGGTGCTAAGAGGCATTGTTGGGGGTGCTCAGCAGCCCCTGTTGCTGCAGCTGCAGTGCGCAGCTCACTGCTCTGCTTGAGATGCCTTCTGCAAACGTGCCAGGCCACAGCCTCCTGCTGAGTGCAAACCAGTGCACTGGAGAGAGGATGAGCTGTGGGAGAGGAGCAGCAGGATGCTCATGAGCAGCTCTGACACACCAGTGTTTTGCAACAAGAAATGAAAACTGCATGTTTAGGCCACTTACAGTAATGGGAGTGGGAGTTCTGTGAGGATATCTTGAGTTCAATCAATTAGTTTCCCTCCCAAGGCACAAATAAATGCAAATTTTACTCATTTACATTTCTCCTGCTGACATATTTCCTGGTGGTAATCCAAGTTCTTTTGCTTAGGCGCCCATGTTTCTTCTTTTAATGTCGCAGTCCTGTAGTTACTGTCTCTCCTTCTCTCTTCCCCTGTATTTTTTGCACTCCCAGATGGCCTGGTTTGCTTTTTCACCTCTCCACTTTTTCCACCCCCTGTTGCAGACAGTAAAAGCAACAGAATAAAAAATTAAAAGGATCCATAGCCCTTGGGGAAAGCAAATCTCTGTCCCTTGAGGCTGACAGAAGCTGAACACACTGACAGTAGCTATGCAGGCTACCTTGCATAGCTGGGGTGGGATAAATACACAGTGTGTGTCCACGGCCTTTAGAAACGTATTCTTTAAATGCATTTTGTGCAACAAACTTAAGCTGTGCTTTTTAAGCCTGACTCTGTCCCAGTATAATGCTACGTGGATGAACAGGGTACATAAATGACAGAAGATGCTTTGACCTTAGAGGTGATTTCCTCTGCTACCTCTGAGACCGTGTGATTTCAGAAAACTGTCAATGTGTCACCCACTCCATCAAGATGAAATAAATGGCCTTACCCTTGCTGTCACTGAAGTCACATACAACTTCTGATTCCCTGAAAGGAGCAAACCACAAGTTTTATGAGTTATTCTAAGGATTCTGCAATGCAATAGGAAGAGGGGAAGCCTGTCTTCCACTTCGGCTCTACTTCCAACTCAGATTTCTCCTTTAGATCACCCTAAGGAGAGGATGAACACTGCAGCAAAGATAAGTTGGTGTGCTGCACAGGACTTCCACCTGAAACGGAAATGGTTTCAAAGTGGTGAAACTGAAACAGTGATCGTAAACATGTCCTGCTCCAAACTGCACAAGAAGAAAACAGAAAATATCTGTCCACCTCCAGAGCCAAGGGAACAAGCCTGTAGGCTGACTGCTTCTTTCCAGTTTCTTCCTTTACCTTTTTATTTTGTTTAGATACCTCTTCCTTGTGCAGCAGCACACAGATCCCCATCACAGAGCACGCAGTTGCCAAATGTGACCCTACTCTTGTTCGTGTACCTCTCCAAAGCGCACAGGAAGAAGAAGAAAACTGCTATTAATAATCCTCTAGTCTGACCTTTACATTTTCTTGGTATATTACATTCTCAGGGGTGCGTTCATCAGAAGGATGAACTCTCTGTCACAGAGGAAAAGACATTACAGTGGTGGAGACAGAAAGCGAGTCATGTGGGCATCTTCAGCTCATTGTGAGATTGATTAATTTCTGCAACACACAACTGCTCCTGAATTTTGGGTTCACAGTCATGTTTAAAGTGAACTTATCCGCCGGGTAATGATTTAATTTGTACACTCATTAACTACTGTAATGGCCAGGCAGCAGGGTATTGATTAGGTGCAATGTATGCTGCATAGGCAACACAGTTAATAGAAAGAAGTAGATGTTCTCTCTCTGACCAGTGACCTCCCTAAGCACAACATATAGGGCCAGAAAAGAAAGGACCTGACCATGAGGTCCTAGCCTGGCCTAGGTGAAACAGAAATAAACTCACTGCAATATCTGGCATCCTTCTTAATGGACACAGGCACGCAGTGTCTTCTGATGGAATAGGTGCCAATCTCTCTGGGGCTGTTCCTGCTGTGAAGCATTTGTTCGTGACCCTGCCTGAGCCCAGACTCACAGATCATTTAAACACGTTTCCTGAACTCGGTTCTGACATCCCAGCTTGCCATCGCTGACTGTTCCTGGAAGCACGCAGGGTGCAGGGTGCCAGCAAGGTGCTTGGCAGAGCAGCTGTGGGATGGGGCTGATGGCTGTGAGCTGCTCAGTGTTGCCTCCCTGCAGAGCCCATGCTGATCAGACAGGTTAAGTTAAATCCCAAGACTGGCAAAAACCTCATGGGTGGCAAGACACAAATGTTGGAGCTGGCTGGCACACCTGGCTAGCAGTGTCCTGCAGCTCCCATGACTGATGCAGCAATCCCCTCGGTAGGGATGCAGGCTTGTGCTGCAGTATGTGACCTGCTCAGCCTTGAGCGTTGCAGAAACAAGGAAGTGAGCAGCTCGTAATGGGTGTGTTCTGCTCACAGGGACTCTCAGCTTTGCAAAGAGCGATTTCCATCAAGATGTCCAACTTAGGAGAAAGAACTGAAAGTGAGATTTCAGCAGCAAGCATGCAGGCTGTTAGCAGGGGCATGCTGCAGCACCAAGAGCTGCTTGGAGAGGTCTGACTCCGGCATGCAGGATGTGTGGCTGGGCCCCAGAGAGCATTAGTCATGTTGTAAGGGAATGCTCAGAGCCAGCCGGAGATGAGTGTGAAGTGCAGCATGACAGAGTTGGCAGTGCCGTGCATTGAGGGTGCTGCCAGGGAAGGGGTCGGTGCCACAGCCAGTCAGGTACATCGGTTGCAGCATGGGAGGTAAATTTGAAGTTTGCTTGTGAAAAAAGAAACAGATGTGGTGCCAGGAGAGGGGCAGAGCAGGAGAGCAAAGAGTCACCATTAACGTCCCCACTGATGGTGGAAAACACAAGAAGCCGTTCCCACAGACGTGTATGGCAGGGAGCGAAGAGAACACGGGGCAGAGAAATGGGGACACTGCGGTGCCACATCCCCATCTCCAGCGAGTCGGGACCTCATAGCAGCGCACCTCGGGCGAGCAGCGCGGGGCTCTCGCATGTCGCGACACGCCCAAAGCAGGAATATCGCCTGTCGGCTTCGCGGCCGCGGCTCGCGGGGAGGGGGAAACTTGACGGCGGCGGGCGCCGGGGCTGCGGGCAGTGGGGCGAGACGGGGTGGGAGCACCCCGCCAGCGCGGGGAGGGGGCGGGCGGGGGCCGCTTTCCAGAGAATACGGTAAACATGTCCGCATCACGTGTGGCCGCCTCCCGCCGGCCGCGGCGTGGGGACCCAGCGAGGGAGGGGCGGGACCGCGCTCCGCAGCCCGCCGGAGGGTGCGGGGCCACTTTAAGAGGCCGCCGGGCGCCGCCGCCTCGCCCTGCCCGGCGCGGAGCATGCGGTAGGGCGGGCAGCGGGCGGCTCCGGCACCATGGGGTTGTGCTACAGCCTGCGCTCCCGCCTGGCCGCCGCGCACCCCTCGGTGCCCTACGGCAGCCGCGGCGAGGCGGACCCGGCGGCGGAGCAGCAGCAGTGCGGAGACCCGCAGGTGCGGCACCGGCTGCGGCAGGACCTGGTGGCCAAGGAGCGGGCGGATAAGAAGCGGAGCAAGAGCATCGATAAGACGCTGAAGGCGGAGAAGAGGGAGTACAAGCAGACGCACCGGCTGCTGCTGCTCGGTGAGCGGGGAGCGGGAGGAGGCGGGGAGGAGGCGGCGAGTCGGCGGCTCCCGGCAGGTGCGGGGCGGCCCGGCGCGGCGTCGCAGTCAGCGCTGGATGCTGCTCCTCGGCCCCGGGCCGGGCGGTGGGCGGTGGCTGCCGGGGCAGGGCCGGGCCGGGCCGCGCTCACGTGGCGGCGGCGCCTCAGCGCCTCGAGGCTCCGCGCGGGGCGGGCGGGGCGCGGGGGTCGCGCACCCCGCGGGGCTGCCGCTGCGTCCCTTCTCCCGCGTTAGCTGTCGGCACCGCGAGGAAGGGCGCCGCGTTACACCGGTGCGATCGTTCTGCGCGGAGAAAGCGTGAGGTGTTCGGCGCCCGTTCGTCTGCGAGCTTCGCCGCCGCTGCCACCCGAAATAGCGGTGCCGAGCCGTGAGGCTCGCTCGGCTCGCGGCCGCCCCGCAGCACCTGCACGCAGCCCGCCGCGCCCTGCGGGAGGTGCGGCCGCTTCCCGAGGAGACCCCGAGGCCGCACCCCGAGCTGCTGCGCTGCGCGGCCCCGGGCGGGTGCCTGCCTTCGGTGGCGGCCGCGGGTCCGGTGCCCCTTTGTCAGCACGCGTCGCTCGGAGCTCTGCTGTCAAACGCGGATGGGATGCAGTGCTGTGAGCCGTTCGGAATAGAGGTGGTGTGGAAGTTTGGCGAGTGCCTCCGGAGCTTCCCAGCTGCTGAAGCGTGCGTGGGGCTGCGTGTGCGCAGCGGCAGGGGTTGTGCCAGTGTTCGTGCTGAAAGTTTTGATTCCGGAAACACTGCCTTGTCTCACACGGTTGTAACCGTGCTGGGGAGTGTCTGAAAAGGCGCGTTTCCATCTGATGGGAGGGGGCAAGGAGTGCTCGTGTAAGGCAGTGAGGTCTGCCTGCTGCAAGCCTGTGGATGAGGAAATCACACCTTCACCCAGCAGGGCGGGCTGTGCTGCGGGCGTTGTGCTCTGTAGCTTCTTAATGTGTTTCTCTCTGTAAGTCTGTTCTCTAGTGAAGTGCTTGAAGAACAAGCTATGAATATTCTTTTTTTTTTTTTCCCCCTATATTAAATCGGGAAGAAAAAAAACCAATAAACTAATGTTGGTATTGATCTGCTTGTCCTTATGACCTAAATGTTGTCCAGAAGACTTGTGTGTTCTCCTCAGGTAACGTTTCAGCTGGCTGTTTTCTCGTATCGGTGCTGGCAGGCTGTGCACAGCATTGGATTTTGCAGAAGTGGCATTCAACTTGGAGTGGGTTAAACAACAAATCTGAGTAGTTCAGAGTTATCTATGCTGAAGCCAACAGAGAGTGCATTCTTTGTCAAAGTACTGATTTATAAATCTGATGGATATGAGTCAGTGTTATGCTGGCAGTGGTTTATTATATTTCAGCCTGGACTTGAATAGCAGGAAGTCACTTTTTGGCCCTCTTGTAAATCTCGGGATGCCTAAGAGACCCATTTCCCCGCTCCTTGCGCAGACAGACAGTTTTCCCGTTGGCTTCCTTCCCTTGCTCAGTCTCCCTGTACCCCACTCTTACAGCTACTTGGTTTTCTCTTTCTAAGCTGAAGCAAGAAGTTTGGAGTGCATTCGGTTGTACTTCATGCGCATCTGCAGGTACTGCTGCAGTAGCTGATGTCTGTGTACTGAGGTGTAGCCCAGATGCATATGGGTTACATCTGCAGGTTGTGCAAGGCATAATGTTGCCCTGCAGCTGGCTGAGGAAGCAGGAGCATCCAGCTCAGACTTAAAGCAGTAGCTGAGCCTTCTTCCAACGAAAGGAGGTCAGGGTGGGTAAAAAAGCTGGAGAAATGTGGATTGGGGATTTTTCCCCTCTTGATTTGATAGCAAAAGCTTCAAAAGGTACTCATGGCTTCCTGCTTGTGCTCCAAGTTCTGATGTGCTCCTGCACGTCCTTCAGTTCTGTAGCCTAGTTAACTGTAAGGACAACCTGTCTGGTCTTTAGGCATGCTTGCAGTCTGTGTATACCACCTTCCAGGTCCTCTCAGGCTGAACTCACCCATGTGAGAAGTACTTTGAGTTTATTTCTGCAATGGAGAAGGGAACTTGGCTATCTTTATATGCCATCATAGATAGATGCACTTGTCATCCAGGTTGCTTAACTGCAATATATTGATCTACAGTATAGTGAGTAAGTGCTGTTCTGAATCTTACATAAAAGTGTTTCTAACAGAAATACTTTGATGAAAATACAAACGCAGGCAGTGCAAATCTGAAGTTTTTGTAGGAGGACTATATTGCACAGGAAGAAAAAAAATTACTTAAAGCTAGAAAGTATCAGTGTGAGTACTAACCATAGTCCCCCTTTCTGTGTGTATGCTGCTTGGTAAGCCCCTGGATACCATATAATTAAAGATCGTCTTGTATGGTTTACATTGTGTTTTTTTTTTTCCCCCCACAGGCTTGTACTTCATTCAGTGCACAAGATGGATGTTGTGCAGTGAATGAGCAGCTATTCAATATTCTTATCCTCCTCATACAGTGTGTCACCCCGTGCCCTATTTACAGCGCACCATCCGTACCCCGGACTGAATAACGAACTGTTGAACTCGTGGGCTTTTCTGCAGCCCTTGTCACTGCAGGGACTGAATGTTCCATGTCAGTGACTGTGTCTGCATGGTGCTACTGTGAGATGAGGGGGCATCATCCTTCTTTTATGGATGCTGGAGAGGGAAATGCCACTGTGGAAAGGCCAAGGTGAAAGCTGTCTGAAGCTACCATAAAGTCTGTATGTCCCATCTTTGTCTAATGCTAATTTTTCTTGATAGTATTCAGGTTCTTTTGTAGTATTTCATATGTTAAGGGCATGTATCTCATGGCTGTGGAGGCTCAATAGGTCAAGTTTTAGATGCTTTAACAGCAATCCAGGAGGTGCCAGGTGTGGGTTGATGCCAGCAGTAGCAGCACATGTTGCTTGTTCTGCTCCAGTAGCTCAGCACCAGAACAAAGCTGGTCTGGTTCTGCAGGGTATGTTTGATGGTGTCACCCACAATCACCCTTCATGTCATGATTTCCTACCTCGCTGTCAGCATCCTAGCACTGCTCTGCCTCCTGCAGGGGCCAGGCAGGCAAGACTGAAGAAGGTATTCTTTTATAAAAAAATAAATGTGGGCTTAGGTGCTTGAGGAGATTCCATCTCATGTGAGCTTGTCACTGTAGACAGTAGTGTCATCATTCAATTACATGTCCCCTTGTTTCTTGTGCACCATGTTTTATGAGCTAAAGGGAGGGTAAGCCCTGGTAAAATAAATATATGATCCTTATTGGAAGATGTGGAAAAGGCATGGAAGAAAAAAAAAATAGACTAAAACTATAAGGGGAATCTGTATTTTGGTATTTTCAAATTCTTGAGAACAGGATTATTGAAACTTCTTATACCAGTTGGCATTTGTCTTCAGGAAAGGAAGGAATAGGGAGAAAAAAGAAAAAATCTGGGTTCAATCCTATGGGATGTGAGATGCAAGTGCCTCATAACAGGCTGCCCTGCTGCACGACTCAGCATCGTGCACACACACAGGCTCAGAAGGTGGCAGGACTTAATGGGCTGTCATTAGTGGTGAAGTAGGTGTAATTTTTTTCCAACAGGGCTCCCAGTAATTACCAGGTACTGCAAACACTTAGATGTGGGAATCTGTGGTTTCCATCTGTTGGGTACTTTCCGTTGCAGGCGTGATGATCCTGCTGCAGACACCAGGAGGTGGTACGTTAATTATAGGTGTCTTCATGATGAAGACAAGTCCTACTCTGTTCCCACTGTTGTATACAGAATGCACTCTGTGGCACAGAGTGTTGTCCCCTAAGCAAGGATCCTCTGGATGTGGAGCATATTTCCCTGAAGGAAAATACCTGAAAAGCTTTGCAAGCTTAAACAAGGCTTTAACCAATATGCAAGCAGTGCTAGCTCCAGGAGCTGTGCTGCAGTTTGGTGAATGTTCTCTAGAACAAAGTGGTGTCTTCAGCAGTAGCACCTCTGTGCTTTGGGTCGCTTGTTACAGTAGTTCTGCTGTTCACTATTTAGAATTTCATACTAAGGAGTCAGACAAGCAGCTCATCATTCTTTGCCTTTTTTTTTCCTCTTTGAATGCTGCTGACCCTAACTTTTTCTTTGTAGCATCTCCACATAAACAAAACAAAATCATTAATGTCAGGCAGCCGCATGGCATGGAGAGCTTCAGCTGGCATATTTGAAATCTGGCAAAGTTAGAGCTTCAAACGGGGTCTGTCAATGGGAGGTGTCAAGAAACCTGCATCTGCACTGCTACAGAAGTGTCATGATGGAGGACTGCTGTGGGTGGCATGCTATTGTTGCTAGGTTGGTCCCAGCCAGAACTGCCAAATAATTGCTTTTATTTTAATAGTTGCATCTAATGCTAATGGGGTTGTTCATGTAAGCGTGGATCGCTGTGGGGAAGGGGCTGAGAGGTCTGGGGAATTCCCTGATTCCTAGTGACAGTAGCAGCCATACAGCCACAGTGTGATTATAGACATACATCTCTTCTCCATCATGTAGGCATTGTCTGTGTTAGTGGTAACCTGTGTTTTTACTCACCACATGCCTGATGGGGTAGAGATCATAATATGTTACTGAAGAAAGGCCATGTTCATGTATAGTCAGGGATCTAATTTCAGGGTTTTATCAGACTTTTTTTTAAACTGAGACTCTACCCCCAGCATGTGCTGGTTTTGGTTGTTGATTCTGGCTTTTTGTTCTGTCTGTTTATTCTGAGGGAAAGCAGCAGTGTTTATTCTCCTCCTGTAGAGGAAGGATGGCTGCTGTATCTCCTGGTAGCTGGCTGTACCTGAGTGAAACCACCACGTTTCTTGCCTGTAAGAAATTAAGGCTTACTCAGCATGCATGCTGGCAGGAGTCCAATGTGTGTTGTTAGGGCAGGTGACTCCCATGAAGCTTTTCTTTAGAAGCGGGAAGAACTTTTTCGCTTGCATTCTTTCCAGAGAAGACAAAAATTTCTTGGTCGCTCCTGTGCAGCTGTTACCTCCGTCTGCACTGAAGCATCTTAAATTGAGCTGTTCTCTGTGCTAGGGTTTCTGTAGGCTGGAGTGCTATGGTTGGGAGTATAGCACTATGGGGAGCACCAGCACTAAGGAGATGAGAGGAGGACTGAACCCAACCTGATGTCTCTTAGAAGAAAATGTACTTTGAAAATAAATTGAAAAAAGGAACAGGAAAGGAAGAGAGAGAGTACCGAGTGCCTTCATGTTATTTATTGTTCAAATTTATACTGCTGCAATAAAGTAGAAGCAAAGTCCTTTTGTCTGATGTGTGACGTGCTTGTGAAGTTTCTGGAGCTGCCTATAGAAATGCAGCTCAGACTCTCCTCAGTTTTCCAGCATTTACTTTTAATGTGTCGGAGCTGTGCTTGTGTTGAAGGGGCATCTTTGGTGGGCCAGGCAGGACTGGCATGTACCTGGAGGTAAAATAACTGGTAGAAATTATTTGGTTTTGTCCCTTGAGATGGGTGAAAATGTTCCAGTGCTGGAGGGATATAGCTGTAAGTACAGCTGTGACAGCTCTGGGTTTTTTTCCCCCATACTTGATGTCTGCCCATATTCATCTGTTAGAATAATAATTTCTTGTTCTTATAGCTTCCTTGGGAAGGAGAAATGAGAGACTCAGAATGTCATCCCACCTTGACTCCAGATAGACACTACACCCTCATGGTCATGCATGTTATTGCTGCAGGTGGGAGAACAAGTTTCTCAGGTGACTTCCTTTCTGTTTTTCAACAGAAATGTGAACAGTTTTTGTCCCTTCTGTGCTGTTGATACCTGCACATCTTGATAAGGTGTGTTCATGAAAGAGAAGCCATGAAGAGCACAGTTACCTCTAACTGCCTGTATTTCTGCCTTGTCACCTTTAAGTTTGGGAGTGTACTTATTCACAAATATGCATGATTTCACTGAATATCCTTCAAAGTAGTATAAATTTAAAAAGGCAAGGAAAAAACTTGCCAATTCCCTAAAGTAAGAACAAATCCAGATACTTGTTATAAGAATACCCAGCTGCCAGCTGTGTTAATCCATAATGTTCTAGATATTTGGACCTGAGGGATATTTCTCAAGAAGAGAATGTGAACTCCGTAACTCATTCTTCCCTGGTCAAACAGGACACTGTAAGCTTTATAAATACAGCTGAAGTTTCCTTCATTTCCACTCATACGTTCCCTCTGCAAAGAAGATTCACCAAATCTGTGTATGAGCAGCACTTCTAAGATTTGTATGTCACAAAAAAACAACCTTTGAGTATTTTCTGTATTGGGGAATGTGGGTGGGAAGGGTGGTTAAACAGGCATCAGAAAGTTGCTACTAGTTGCTTTCCAAGTGAAACGAGAGGTATGCTGAGGAGGTTGTATTGATTCCCAATAAGGAGAAAGATGCAGTTTTACAATCTGGTCCTGCTCTGATTAGCCACTTCTCCTGTCTCCTTCGTAGTGTGTTGGAAGTGGGGGAAGTGCTGAAATCCCTGGGAAAACCCAATTAATGTCTGTTTGCAAGCTGGAGGAAGAATTTGAGTAATTTTCCTCCTACTGAAGGATTGCTGTTTTTCTAAATCCTAAGCACAGCTAACCATTCTTGCAAGGAAGGATTTTCATAGATGTTAGCAAATGCACCAAATAAACCAGTGCCTCCCATCTCCTGATTTGCCCGCCTTGATGCTAAGCATGGCCCAGGGTTGTCCCGGTGTCCAGCATATATTAATATATATTAAAGAGCTGAATCCACACACTCCTGCCTGTGCACAGGTTCACAGGCTTGTTTGCACGTTGCAGTGTTGCCTCAGCTTTGTGACTTTGACCTCCAGGAAGTCTATCAGGTTCAGTGGAAAAACAAATGGAGAGAGGGCCCAGCCCCTTGCCATCCCACATGTGGACGTGCTGTGTGGGGATGGCACTTACTGCAACCCCAGTGGGAGAGAGCTGCAAGAGCTTCTTGTGGCCACAGCCACTGCAGATTCCCCAGTGTGCTGAAGGTGACTTATTTGTAGGGTAGAAGTAAATGTAATGTGAGTGGGTGAAAGTATTTCTATGTGGATTTTTGCAAATGATTTCATATAAAGTAGCTTCAGGTGTGAACCAAGCCCTACATGAGGCTGCATTCCCACCCTTCCCCACTTTGGGGGCAGTTCTCCCATCTGTGCCTATTGTGAGTTATAGGAGCACTATGCCAAACTAAGTTGCTTTCAGTTTAGTTTTTCAGTTTTTTCAATGCCTTTCCCGAAGGCTTACTTTGGGGACACTCCTTTGATTACTGAAATTGAGTTGTATCTCAACCAAGCATGTTACTGGCTACTGAGTGGCAGGTGGCAATCGATGACAGAGATTCTAACATGTGAGCCACTGAGCATTTGCTGTGGGCCAGCACGTGCAGCAACCCAAGGCAAGTGAAGGGAGTTCTACTATGCTTGGCCCTGCAGTTTACAGGAATTTTGTAAAGCTTTTTGTTCCACAGCAGCTGGCATATGCTTGTGGAGAACCCAGCTCTGTTTTCTCATCAGCATGAACAAAAATAACTTCAGAGCTACATTTTTACTGTAAGTATCGTGTTTTTCTGTCAAGCTAAAACCAGCAGAATTCCCTGGGGACTGAGCTGTCATTTTATTCCCTGCTGAGCCTGAAGGGGCTCCATTTTCACCTCCTCCATCCAGTGCTGGGTGACAAGAGGAGCTGTGAGGCTGTGCAGCCTCTGGGCTCTGGTTGCAGCGTGAGGTTCAGGCTGATGGGTGTAAGGCATCTGCTCTGTTGGGTTGTGTATGGGGAGTGTGGTTTCTGTCTCTGGTACAAACTTACTATTTTGAACTTCTGGTAATGCCTTGCACTACTGGAGACCTGTTTCAGGCATCAAAGCAAAGCAACCACTTTACATTAGTTCTTTCTGACTCTTTGCTTATGGTAGTTTGACTGGGATGCTGAGAGCCCTGCAGGCCTGCTGTTTCTTCCCTTGGATTCTATCAGCTCTGCAGGTTTCTCGACAGAGCTAGTTTCAGCCACCAGCATTGCTGGCACATCTCTGTGCTGACACAGGCTGTGATGTGCTGTGACTGTCGCAGGCTGACTGGTCATGGTGGGCCCTGCTGCAGGGTATGGCCAACCCCCTCATGGACCTCTTGCTGTGCCTAGGCCTGGCATCGTGGCCCCTTCCACTGCCCTTCCTGCCCACCCTCAGCACTATTTGTCAGTCATTGGCTGTGTTTGGTTGGTTTTGCATTTTTCCTGGTGGCTTTCATGCTGAAATCTCAGTGTTGCTGATCAGTTGGGGGCAAGGGGGATGTTCTGGAACATTGGGGAATTTGTGGAGGTTTGGCTTTACAGGGGGAGGAAACAGACACTGAGGAAGAAGGGCATGCTTTTGGGAGCTGACAGTCTGCATCTAGACTGTTTTTCTATAAATACCAGATAAAACTCTCTGCATGGAAGAAAAATACTGCATAATATAGTCCCATGATGTTTTCCCTGCCTTCTTCCCACACAGGAAAATCATGATTTGATAGTCCCAGTTTTTCTCTGGTGATTAGAAATGTAAAACAACTACCTTTTAGACGAAAGCTCAGAAATACTTTTTGCTCTAAACCTGACTCCTCAATGCCACCAGTGTTCTCACTTCTCTCATTTCTTTCAGCTTCTGGGAAGGTTTTTCACTTGTCTGTAGCATTTCATGCTGCACCACCTGCAAAGGCGGTGAGTGATGTCGGTCTTCATTCCCAGATAATTTCAGAAGAATATATATTTGTTTTTAAATACTTCACATATTCATAAAGAAAGCTTTCTAGTTTTGCATATCCCTTGATATCTGTGATAATTTCTTACATGTGTAAATTGTTGAATCCAAAAGCTTAATGCTACTGAAAAGCTGAAAGCAATTTGCAAAGGCCTGTGTGATGATCAAATTGAAATTCAGTTCCTGGGCTTTGGATCAAACCAAGAGTTTGTGTTGCAAACCCGAAGCAGTCCCAGTGGTTTTGGTATAGGAGCAAGGGCTCTCACCTGTGTGTCACTGTTCCCCAGGCAACACACTGACAGATCAATCACAAAACCATTCTTAATCCTCCTCAGAGAGCCACCTAGTTCAGCTTGAGTACCACTATCTGTCCCAAACTGTGGTTTTACTGTGTGGAGGAGTTAAGACCCCGTGGTATGTGAAACTTCCTCTACTGTCAAACATTTCTCTATTAGAAGGCTTGAGAATCTGTTGCTTCCAGTTGAGGCTTAAGTAAAACCTGAACACTGCAAAGACATTTACAATTCAGGCTTATTTTGGGAGGGGGTGAGGAAAGTCTTGATAAGTTATGCACTTGACCACATGTAGTTAAAAATATTATTTGGAATATAAACTTCCTTGTCTGAAGACCAGCTTTATGCACTAAGTCAAAGAGCACAAAAAGCAGTTCTCCTCCCAGCCTCCATAAGTATACCTTAATGCTGCTGAATCCTGGAAATTATGCTGGGCATGCTTTTTAAATGTTGATTTTGACTTCTTGCCTGGGACCAAGTGTAAAGTCTTTCCAAGGAAATACTTAGAAGACTTGCGATGAAACCCAAAAGCTGCTGCCAAACCTTAGTTTTTAGAAGGGGAGTAGGGGCAATCTAGACTGTTAAAAACTTCCAGTTGTTTGTAATTAAATCCACTTCTTCTGTGCACAATAAACATATACTTAGGAAAAGATCCTTTTACATAATACTTACGTGGTTTACTTCTGTTCTTCAGCTGCTAAAAATCAAGCAGTAGGTCTGCTATTTCAGTCTGGAAGGTTACTGGAAGCTGGGAAACCAGGAGCGATGCAGCTGTGCCGCCACAGTGGCACGTACCCTCTTCATCCTGCGGTGACATGCAGGTTGAGCTGGGGAATCCTTGTCTCATTGTGAACCATCCTTCCCACTTAGCTAGCTGAAACTTGTTTGGGATTGACAGGGATGAGAACAAAGAGGAGATAAAAATATCCCATCCACGTGTTGTTCCTTGCCAGCAGCAGAACCACTCCATAGCCTTGGTGAAAGCTGTGGGACTGCAAGAACATCTTGTCAGATTGCTTGCTTCCAGGAGGGCTGGCAAGAGACAGGACCACTAAATCCTCATGGCTCTCCCCACCCTGATTTGGTCTGCCAGTATTCCTTCAAGTCTGCTGCTGTCTTTCATTGAGAGAAGTAGAAGTGCAGGGTGGGAACACTAGCAGCTATTGGGACAGCAGGTCAAGAGGTGTCCTGGGGCTGAAGCTGCTGCCAGGCATGCTGTCAAGAAGCTCTGTGCAGATAGAGAAAGAGGCTGCAGCTTCCCCTGTGTAAGGGAGGAAGGCTACCAGGCTGAGGCAGCGTGATTGATTTGTGGTGCCTTTGCTTGTGTCCTGGGGGAAGGAACTGCTCCAGGTTCTGAAGCAATTTGTATCTTGTTTTTTGTCATTACTGAAGATACCTCCAGCATGGTTTTTGTTTGTTCATATACATATGTTATGGCTGCAAAAGTGCCACCACATCTTTTAGTGTAGGCATGCGTTTCACCAAGCAAAGCGCAAAAACCCTCTGATTTTCATTGTTAATGAAGTTGCATGTAAAGTTTGGTCTTCTCACCTTGCTCTTAGTATTCTGTTCATTACATGCAGCCCTGACCAGGAGTGTGAATGAGGACGTAAGGCTGCTCCCCCTAGGGGTGGACAGAAACCTCTAGGGTGTCTGACTTACACCTCTTGCAGGTGGTGGTGCCAGCTGGGGGGGGGACAGGAGGTGGCTTCTCAGTGTTTGAGGGCTGTTGGTATTTAAAAAAAAAAAAAAAAAAGTGAACATAATGTTTTGGTTTAACTGCTGTTGCTCTGCTAGTATCACTGGGATTCCCAGTATCATGGTAAAGGGATGTGCAGCAGAATGCTTTCAAGCCTGAATGTGTGTTTATCCAGGAGGTAAACTTTGCATTTACCTTTGTCAAGGAAGGGAATTTTTCCTAGGACAGCGTGAAGAAATTGTCACTTGGCAAGTAAGTTACAGGTGATGTGAAACAGCAGAGGGGAGGTACGAAAAGAGTAGAGAAGAATAACTGAGAGGTGTTGCCCAGTAAATGATGCAAGGACAACCACAAAGCCCTCCAGAGCAGATTTGTTAGGATTTGAAATGAAAACCCCAGTTGGTTGCTGAGATTATCACCCAGCATATGGCAGGGAATGTCACAGAGAGGTAGAATTAGCTGCTAATGATCTAGACACCACTTGTGAACAGATGTCTGCAGTAGTCACAACTGTGTGTTTAATTCAGCTGAAATCTGGATTACTTAACAGGCTCAGCATGGTGCTCGAATACTTGGGATCTTCGTTTCCATGTTCTCACTTGGTAGAGACCGCCAGCTAAACTTCAGATCTCCTGCATCTCGCTTGGCTGTTTTTTAATCATTGAGACTGCTGAATTCACTGGTACCTGTCTTGCTTCCTTGGAGTTTTCCTGGTTGCTGCATCTGCCACACCTGACAGCACTCACTGCACAGCCTAAGCCAGCTGTGGAAGCTGTCCGCTTCATTACATATATCCACCTCGGTGGCTTCTGTTGTTATTTATAAATACATTTATGAATTTGTATTTAAAATTTATTTCTGAACACCTAATGTAAGCGACCTAAATTGAATTCCTATTTGATAATTTTTATGATGATGAAATTGTGGCTTTGACTTCTGGAAAGCTCCTGTGTAGTTTTCAGAATGTCAGTTACTGGGTAGTTGGACCTCAGAATTCCTCTGGAATAAATTAAGTGCTGAGTGATTATTCCAATAATACCATTGGCACAGGCAACAGCTAGCTATTCAACTTGAACCCGTGTTGCTTCAAAGTCTTCGGAAACTGTGGGGTCCATCTGCTGCTTGTAAGATTAAGTTTGCAGTTTAAACCCATATTCTCCTGACTCATGATCTCTGTCTGCCCTGGCACATCTGTTCTGAACTTAAGTGCATTCAGGCAGTTCTCCTGATTGTTTTGTATACCAACACCAAAAGGATTGTTCCAGGTTGTTTGTTTTTCTTTACAGTTTCATGAAGCAAAAAGCACTGAAGCAGCTTTGAGCGGTGCCTTGCAGCATCCCAGTGTCTGCTTTCTAGGATGGGCAGCTATTGCCCAACCTGTGATTCACACACTAAGTTTTGATGAATAACCTCATTCAGGGTGGCGTGCACCAGCTCAAAAATGTCACAGCTAGAGAAACTGTTAAAATTGGGTATGTACTGCTAGTTATTCCTTTAAAAAACCTTATTTCTTAATCCTAACTAATCACAGAACATTACAGAAGGATTCATTGCAGACAGAAGTACTGTTCTCAGTTACTTTATACCCTACTTTTGTTTGCCTATCTTTTGTTGACAAATGTGGATTTGTAGGGCAGTTTTCTTTGATTGCTTCCCTTTCAACTTTGCCTGTGCCTTTTTATAATTGCAGATGATTTTTGACATATAAGCAGCACTTACATGAGTGCATTTTTGTAGGACAGATGGTGTAGTTGTCTAAGCTTTGGCAGGCTAGTCTGTATGCTTTAGGCTGTGTTGTTAAGTACACCTTCCTTGTTATGTTTCTGCTCTCTTAAAATTATTAACTGGCATACTTTCTAAAACGCTGACAAGGATGTTTTTAAACATTCTGAAGGACACTGACTACTGTTGAATAAAGTGACGGGGAAGTACAGTGCTGCAGGCACAGCAAAAATAAGAGGTTATGAAACTTCTTATTCTTCAGTGTTTCCTTACATTCTTTCTCTGTTAAGCAATCAGTATTAATGAGAAATGTATTCTCTGCCTTCCTCCTTGAGAAAACCATATGGTACTTTAAAATACTGCAGTGAAAAGTACTGAGTTTATTGGCCAAAACTGAGGAAGAGTAAAACATAGAAGTTATTAAAAACAAGGATGTTATCAAATGCAGCGTAATATTGGCAGAAGTTTGAACAGAATGATTTTTTTCAGGCTGGCAGACGGTGACTTAAGTCAAGAGTCTGGTTATCCTGTTCATCCCTGTTTCATAGGGGAGCAGGGGAAAAAAAACTCCCTTAGGGAACAAGTTTCATGCAGTCAGAGAAATTGAAACATTACTGCAACCCATGGAGAATGGAGGTGTCTGTGATGTTCTGAGGGTGAAATCGTAGAGCTGGATCCTGGGTCTGACAGTGAGCATCCCAAGCTCCATGCTGGCATCCTACAGGACTTGGCCACTGCAAGAAGGAAGATGGGAAGGATGCAGTGGGATGTGGGTGTCTATGATGACCAGAGGATGTTATTAAGGCCAGGGAAAACAGTGAAAAGACAGTGCTGCTACTCTGCCCTTAAAGGACTGCAGCAACTCCTGCCTTTCCCTTGAAGCAAAGTGGTGCTTGCATCTTCGTTTCCAGTTTCTTTAGTTTCCTTAGCAGATGCATTCTCCTACTTTCTACACTTTCTACACTATCCAGAGCAAATGCATTACATGGAGGAAAAAGATAATTCTGAAACAGTTCAACTGTTTTCTTGTCCCTTTAGTCCTTTTTATCACTTTGTGTGATTATTTGGAAGGATAAGTATGTGCCAACCTTGAATGCTTAATGTTGGGACTAACTTTTGCTTGCTGTTTACCAGAATAGCAGGGTCACTGTGTAACAGCAAAAGTGTAAGCAAATGTCAGCATATGGGTCACTGATATTTTAACAGAAGGCTCTGATTAATAATAAAACGAGGTGGTGGATTTTAGGGTGGGTTAAATTTATTGCAGGAGCGCCCTCAAGTGCTGGTACAATTTAAAGGTCTGATGTTCTCTCTCACAGGACACCACTGCGGGTTCGTTAGCTGGTGCTTGATGCTTTGACATGTTTAGCCCTGTAAGAGCATATCCATTACTGTAGTGTAGAGTTCAGTGCTGGCCAGAAACTGTGAGATTATTTTAAGTAAATAGCAGCATGAAACCAACGTGTGCTGGTTTGGGGTTTCTTCTTAAATTGCTGTGTGGTGAAGAAGCTTTTGTCAGGACCAGTTTGGTGGAAGTGATGGTAGAAGCAGTCCTGGGTGCAGGAGCTTCCTTCAGACAGGTTCTTGGTGAGCCAGGTCCCATAGGATTCCAGTTTGTAGTTCAGGGTGCTCAGTGTCAGCAGAGCCAAGTGCACAGCTCAATTAAATCTTCAGCTCCTGTGGCCGCATCTTAGGTTAGGTTGTGCGTGTGACGGAGAGGAGTCCTCTCTGGTCCGACTCGTTGCCTTAGCAAAGGATTTTGCTGGGTTTGGATGTGTTTACTCACTAGGTACTGGCATAACCACAGCTGTTAGGCAGTGGACTTTCAACTAATACGCTATTTGTAGTGGTGTAAGACTGAATATAACTCGTGGCAGTACAAAGCAGCTGTGTTCTGCTAGGGGTGTTGGACCATCACAACAAACTGGTGTTACTGTGATTGAGTGAGGAGCCTGGAGCTTTTATTACCATTCTGCAGCTTTGTGAGCCGAGTTCCCATTCTCCTGGATGTGGCTGCAGCAGGGAGCTCTGGTGATAAGCTCGCTCTGCAGCTTCTCAGCAGTAAAGCTGCAGTTGTATCCAGAATTGCAGCGTCTGTTTCAGCTGGCTGACAGCACTGGCTGTATGATTTCCGTTCTCCAGAATCCCTTTCGGTTGAGCTTCTACCTCTTGTCTCCCAGCACATCTGATCAAAGCAGGTCAAGTCAGCCTTGTTCAGAAGCAAAGGCAGGATTGCTGAATGATACTGGGTTGTCTGGAGAAGTGAATTTAGACTGAGAACGATTCCACAGGGGTAATGCAATCATAGCTCCTAATAATTACCTAGATCTGCAAAATGAACATTTGAGGCATTGCTGAGAGAAGGCATCCTTTATAATCCTCCCGTTGTATTAAAAAAAAAAAAAAAAAAAAGCCCTTTCCTCCTAATTCCTAAGGGGTATTTTTGTAAAGACACTTCAAAGTCTCTATTTTATATTCCTTGCATGTACTATTCAAATGTGCATTTCATGGCGTCCTTTTGTGTGGGTTTCTCCAGATCCAGAGAGAATAGCAATTGTGATAGTGATAGCAATCTGTGGAATGAAGAATTGCAACATTTGGGCCATATCCACTCTTTAAATGTTTGAGTCTAGAATCAAACAGGAAGAAAGTGAGAGGTCAGAAGGAAGAGAATTTAGAAATCAATCATTTGATATGAGAAAAATGGTGACACATCTTTAAAATAAACAAATCTAAATGTCAGTGGCTCTGTGGGGATCCAGTGGCCCAGGATCACTTGGTTTTGTTTCTTTTTTTTATTTAAAGAAAAAAAAACACGACAAGGTTTTAAAGCTTCTTGGTCCAAATGCTGCTCCCAGCGACGTGTGTATAGTTGTGCACCACTCTGTTGTTAGGTGACCTTGTGCTGGCCTTGATTTGCACGAAGGAAAATGACTGCTTTTGTTTCCCTGGAGGCTTTACCACTCTGGAGCAATGCTGGGAAGAATTGGGTTCTGTGGTCCAGTCCCTGTTATGGCTGGCTGCTTGGTGCTGGTTGCTACAGGCTGGAGGAAGATGCTCCTAATTATTATGGGTAGAGCTCTGGATGAGACACTCAGCAGTCTCCTTATGATACAAAGGTAGTATATGAAGTACTTCATGTAGTGTTTCTGAATGCAGACATTAAAGATGCTAAATATTGTGTTCATGGGAAAACTGTTATATTTTTTTCTTTTTCCCTAGTATAACTTATTTTTCAGCATAGTATACTTTTATTTACGTATTCAACTTCAGTTTTGTCTTACTACATTGTAAACTATTTGAGGAACAACATAATTCTTTCTGGAACAGTGTTATCCCAGAATAAATATGACCTCATGCAGAGGAAGCCTTTCACTGCCATCACACCCTGTTGGCGTTGTGGATACCAGCCTACCTGTTCATCTGCAAGTGCTGCACAGCTCTGGGGTTGCTCTCTCTGGATGTCTCCCACCATTTGGATTCAGGCATGCAGTTAAATATACTGCTGAAGTAACAGAGTCCTTCATCCTGCCGTATGGTTCTGCATGATCACAGCAGGAGATGCTAGATGTTCATCTTTTTCTGAAGGTGAAATATCAAGTCTTATCTTAGCTGGAGACATTAGGGTGTGCCACAGCAAATGTAAAGAGGTATTCCAGAGCAGGAGTGGTCTCCAGGAACGTCTTCCAGCGTGGATAGGTGCTTTAAGAACTGGAGTGTATTTTCACAGAGGATGCATGCGTTCCCTTTTCTCCTCATTCCTTTTGCTGAGTTGAAATCGGATACTGGACAGACATTGAGGAGATCTCTGCACCTCAGCTCTCTCTAACTCTGAGCCAGGTGCTCCGGAAATGGCTGAGACCTGTGTTGAAGCCAGCTCTGCAGAAGAGATATACACCAACAAGCGTCACACGCTGTCACAGGGACTGCCAGCGTGTTTCTTTGTTCTGTTTATACCTGCTCTGCTATGCCTTTCCTGCACTGCCCCTCACACCCCTCCCCCTAAAAATAAGACATCTCTGCTTGTTGAGCAACCAAAATCAAGAAGAATAGAAAAACAACAGGGCCGTAAAGAATAAGTAGAAGTTGTGATGTTGCCAGCTGTTACTGTCAGTTGTTCTCAGGGTCCCATCATAATTGTTTTTCCTCAGAGCTGCATTTCATGGCATAGTGGCATTGAACTTTTGCTGTCATTCCAAACGAGCTGCATTTTGTAGCTCCTTGAAGTATTGAGAAGTGTTTCAATACCTGAAAAACTAATGACTGGAAGGTATATTTGCCTATAAAGTTCCGTAACTCTGGGAGAACTCTTTAGTGTCTGGGATTTGCACCCTTGTGGTAAATGGCACTGAAATGCTGTTCCATGGCACTGTAGCTCGCTGTATTTTCTGTTACAGCTCTCCCTGATGTGTAACCTGTCACCCTGCTGTGGAACTGGGGCTGGTTTTGCAACAGGAGACTAAAAGCAAGAACCTTGTGCTCCAGAGAGGAAATCCACAGGTGTTGGAGCTTGTTGGTAGTGGGTGGGAAACAGCATTAGTGTGGCACCTGAGTTCCCTGATGGAAGGTGCTGCTTCTGCTGAAGTGGGCGCTGCGCCTGGCCCTCGTGGTGTTACCTGTAATCACAAAGCTGTTTATGCTACATGTGCAGTCTGTGAATCCTTCCCAGGTGCTAATGGGGATTTTTATGTTAATAACAGAGCAAAAATGCCACAACTTTAGAATCTCCTTGGTAGATAATCACAGCAAATAGAACCCACGTACTTCTGCCTCTGGCGGTCGTGGTGCTGCTGGTAGGTCATCTCTTTGGAGCTGCTGTCACCCCCGTGTCCCAGGCTGCCCCATTTGAGGCAGGAGTTGGGGCTGTTCCTGGGGCCACCTCCCAGCCGCCACCTCTGGGTGCCTCTGCAACAACCTCAGCGCTGCTTGAGGCCAAGTCTGCTGTTGTCCCACAACCGTATCAGATGAGTTCCAGAGGAACTCCTTGGTCCCATGCTGACCGGGGCCTGAGCTGCCCCTGGAGCCCCTTTGCTGTGTGCTGGGTACATTCCAGCCCAGCATTCCCATCCCGCACTGCTTCTGCTGGGCTGCTCTCTCCCCGACTGTTTTTCCAAGCACAAGGGCACGGGGCAATCAGTATGGCTTAGTGTCTTTTTTCATTGTATTTCTCTCCTTTCTCCTGATCTCCCCTGGAAGCAGCAGTCATCTCACATCTCAATGCATGCTTTGTGGAAACAGAGCTGTCTGAGCCCTTTAAGTGCAAGATGAGCTCAGGTAGAAGGAACGCAAAGAGCTCCTTTCATCAGCCAGGGCCCCGCCAGCGGCTTCGGGGCATGTCCGGCCAGTTATAAATGGATCATGTGTTGCTATTTTTAGCCAAGAGAGGATTGTAAATATAAAAGGGTATAAAGTGCAGAACTTAGCAACAGTGGCGTTTGTTTGCTTTGCTTTTTTCTTTTTTTTTTTCTTTTCTTTTTTTTTTTTTTTTTTTTTTTTTTTTTTTTCCCCTCCCCGTTGGCAGGGATATGTTTGGAGGGGAGTGAAGTTGCAGCAGGAGCGGGTGATCGCGTTTCGATTTTGCACAGCACACGACTTTTAAAATATATAGTATCCATAGAAAGGAGGGGCAGCGGGAGGGGAGCGCAGGCTTTTCTGATATTGTTGAAAGAGATCCCAAAGTGCTGCACACAATGAAATGCAAGCGGGGAGGGTGGAGAGCGGCTGCGTGCGTGCAGGGGGAGCGGGGGCCATGCGGAGGGGCTGGGAGGAAGCTGGGGGCAGGAGGAGGGGGTGCGGATGGTGGGATGGGGTGTGGGGATGGGGGGGATGGATGTGGGTAGTGGGATGGGGAGTGAGGGTGGTGGGCAAAGGGTTGCGTGGGGAGGAGCGGAGCGCTGCCTGAGTGGGGACAGAGTTCAGCAAATGGAAAACACTGACATTTGTAAAAATAGCAACTGCTGGGTTAAAAATAGCAGCTGGTGAAATAAACGTGCAGTAACTTCTGAAACCCCCATGGGAACTTCTCCCTCCTGATCCATTCCTGCCCTGTTCCCTATGCCTTCTCTGGCTAGAAATCCCAAAGCAAATCCCTCTGCAGATCAAAAATATTAAAGAAGCACTTTGTGCACTGCAGAGAATAAGATTTGGGTACTATTGGAATTTTTATGGATTTTTTTTTTTGTTTGTATGTGCTGAAGCTTTGTGCCAGATGTGGGGGACAACAAATTCCTCTTTCGCCGAGCTTCCTGCACAGTCTTGGGACAGACCAGTTAGAAGGTTTGGGGGCTGCTTTTCACTTTTCTTCCTCATCTATTTTTTTTATTTTTAATTTTTTGGTATGTGGTTTCCTTTGGTGCTTTCTTTTTTGTTCCTTTTGCTCTGGTGTTCAAGACCCTCTGTCGCCTCTGGGAGTGCAGATCTCAGCGCTGTCATCCCATCCTGGCCCCTCGGCTCTGGCAGCGGCAGCAAGCAGACAGATGGATTATAAATCCTGCGCAGAGCTGCGGCTCAAGGGCAGCAGGCAGCCGGGGCCCCAAGCCTGCCGGGGCACTGGGCTCCCCGCAGCTGGGAAGGTGCGGGCTTGTCTCTAGGGGACTGCGTGGTGGCCAAGGAAGGAAGCAGCAAGCTGTGTGATAGGGAAGGGCAGGGAGACATTGAGTGGCTTTTCTTTGGGCTAGGAGGCTGAACGATCCCTTTTCTTAATGGGGCTGACAGTGTGCTGGGGAGCAGGAGGGAGTGGTGGCTGGGCTGCGTGCACGGAGATGCTCAGCTCTCTGCAGGGCTTGCAGGAGTCTTGTTGGAAATCTCTTGCAGCTCTGGCTATGAACTTGACTTGTTTTGACTGGACAAGATAACTGAGGCAGAAACAACTGTTGTAATAGACAGCCAGGCTGATTTCCTGAAGCTGTCTCAGCCACAGGGTAGGGATAAGTAGAAGGGTCCTTAAGTTAGAAGCAGCTGCAATTTTAAAACTTTTTTTTCTTTTTTTTTTTTTTTTTTAAGCTAGAGATCTCAATCTTGCCGCCTGGCAGTCTGTCACCCAGGCTGAGAGCACTGCAGGAGTTCTGTGCTGACAGCCCTGGTCACTGCCAGCAGGGTCTGCAGCTCATCCCTGCCCTGTGTCCATTGCCCTGCCGTGCACCCTGTGCCCACGCTCTGGGGCTGATTATCACAGGAAACACGCTGAAGGAGAGCGATTGCTCTAGATTCTTTGCTGGTGTGTTACCAATACGTCTGGAAATGATAGCCTTTAAACTGCAGATGGATGCCTTTGTCCTGGTGTGTGCTCCCAGGTGTGGTCCAGGTGCTTCTGCTGCAGCAGGAGGCGGCCGGGAGAGGACATCCCATCTGGCAGAGAGAAGGGGGGAGGAGATGGCTGTAATTGTACTTAGTAAACTAAGCCCTCAGCATTAATTTGTGTGGGTTTTTTAAGGATTGGACATTCCACAGCTTGTTTCTCTGGATCACTTTAAATTAGTTTTGATGTTTAAATATAATTCGTATGAAGCCTGTCTAAATCTTTTAACCAGTATATTTCTGACAGCCCAAATATGCTTTCATTTGCTGGAGTAGCAAAAAAAAAAAAAAAAAAAAAAAAGAAGACAAACAAAAAACCTACTTGTATTTGAGCAAAGCTGTTTTGTTTTTAAGTTGGGTTGTTCAGATCCTTCTAATTTGATCATTTCATATTCAATTCAGCTCATAAAAAGTACGCAGCAACTCCTATTATAAATCTAAACTGAACATTCATTTTCTTATCAAAATATTATTATAGAAAAATATTAGTCATTCTCCTTGGCATAGTAAGCAAAGAAACATGTGGATGTGTTAATTTATTCCAGACCCAGCGAGGAAGGATAGTTTATATAAGTAAAGCAAATAATTCTTGCCTATTTAATAATTAGATCACTTTAACGATAGTTGACTAATGGTCAGATGTCTGAAACACATTTTGGCCATTTCTGTTCTTCAGGGAATTTAACATTTAAAGAGCATTTTTTCCAGGAATTGTAATTTTTAAATGGTTACCTTTTCACATACTTAATATGTGCTGCCCTTCATAATTTATGAAGTCTGAACTGGACGAAAGCAGCTCAGATGTGACTGAGATTGGTCCCTGGGGAGCTGCGAAGGAATTAAACTGAGATTGCAAATCCTGTGTGTATCTACCTACAGTCCTTCACAAGATATGTGTATTTCACTGCCCAGTGTGAGTTAAAAGATTTTGATTCTCAGAAACAGTGAAGTGTAGGTTAGTCACATATTGTTTTCAGTGGTTAAAGGACTCTTGAATTTATATATCTAATTCCAAATTAGGTTGGTGGTACAGCTGTGGAAAGTCTCATTATTGTACTGTAAACGTGGCTCTGTGGTGTACAAAATTCCTGTATTTCCATGTAATGAGTTGTTAGATATTAAATTCTTAGCATTGGCTTCTGAGTTATTTTTCTGTTTAAAACTGTTCTAACGTTGTGTCCTTTTCCCAACTGGGGGGACACAGGCAATGTCTTTTCATGTGGGTAATTGATACCAGTGAGGTAAGATTAACTCCTAGGATTACATTATTTCATGACAAAATTCCACAATCATACAGTTTCATTTGCCTGAGCTTTAAAGAAATCGATGCAGTGATTGTGTTACTGGTAGGTAATAAAATTAAGCTCCTTCCAATGGCATGATGGTGAGGATATTGTTTATAGAGCATGAACATACACAGTAAGCACTTAAACATTCCTGGGTATTTTAACTGCCCTCTAAAATAATAATAAATATATATATCAGAGTCAGGAGTACAGTAATAGTTTAGCATATTATTTGATACATGTTATTAAAATGTCAGATAAACTGTATCTGTTGTGTAGAGAATATGTAAGGAGAGCTTTGAGAGCACATGCAGTACCGGCTTCTGACAGCACAGACACTCTGCTTCGGAGCAGCCACGGTTGTGGTCGTGCTTCCCTTGTTTGTTCAGAATCATTTTTGCAGAAGCAGAGTTTTTGGCTGCATGGCAGGCATTCCGTACTGTTCTTTAGAATAATGACACTTCCTTATTAAAAAAAAAAACAAAAAACAAAACAAACAAAACCAACGTAATTGCAAAGCAAAAAATCTCTCAGATGATTTCTGTTTTTCCTGGTAAGCTTTTCCTGCCGCATGGTATCACAGTGAGGACATAAATGAGGGGGCAGTTTGAGCCAACCTTTGCAATGCTTGCTCTTCTGCTTGGAAACATCCCTCTTTTTTTTAAAGTAATACTGAATTTATCAAATTCAAGATGAGATAAATTTATTTAAGCTATTGGAGAGTGCACTCTTCATTATTGCAATTAATTTATACATAGCAGTGCATGAGCTCAGTTTTTAAGTGTTTAAGTTTTAATAATAAAATGGCTGTAGTTAATATTTCTCATAATTTAGGCATAGGATATTCTTAATGATTTACAGCTGGTCAGATTTTTTCATATAAGTCGCATTACGTGATTATCAGATTAGTAAACTTTCTTCTGTTGGTGTTAATATACTTTGTGCTGAAAGCCCTGGGTTTGCATGGGGCTGCTTTGCATGTATCTGAAGATCACTGTGTGCAGTTGTGCTGGCCGAGCGCTGGGAAGTCAACTTCATTCTGAGTGTGAACTGTTCTGTAACGCTTCAGCTGCAACATGCATGTTTAAGGGAGAAGTGGGGAATGTGATAGCAGCAACTGCAAATGGGAATTCAGTACTCTGAAATGCTGGGAGAAAATAATGCTTGATAATTTTGGTTTAGAACTGTAGAAAGTTAAATTAAAATTCCTACATCGGAGTAAAAATTTATTTGTAGCATTTTTCTAAATTCTAAAAAAAATAAAAAAAAATCGTGAAAAACAAACTGAGAAGCTGTAGCAAGGAATTTCTAAATAAACAAAGGAATGCAATTGATGCTAATTATGTCATTTGCTACCAATCCTTAGTATTGCACACTCCTCCCCTCAGCAGGAAAGTTAATTAAAGTGAAGAAAATGCTGGGGAAAGGGGGATTCTTTTAAAGATCATAAACCAAATTTATGATTAACGTGGTACAAGTGATACAAATAATTAAAACCCCCAAATCCTGTCTCATATCAGAAGACTTCCTGGGCTGGAGGTCTGATGCTGCTTCCTCAGTGCTGCTCTGCACTTTCCTGCGTGCAATAAAAGGAGCAGACATTGAAATTACTTCTTATTAAAAGAGAGTACATATCATCAGAAGGCCATGCTGGACAAGGAAATGTATGACTCGTTTAGCAGTGATTTTGGATTATCTGTAACTATTTGCTGTACTGGACCTGCTGAGCTCCAGTCCCTTTCTGTTTATATGAAAGTATTTTTATTTTATTTTATTTTTTAGTGAGCAATGTAGGGAAAAGGCAGTTTGGCAAAAAAACAAAAACAAAGCCCAACAGAGTATTGACCTGGTGTTTGCATATTTGGGAAGGATTTCCTTCTGAAATATTCCTAAGGCATTAGAGAGCTGGAAAGGAAAGGGAAACTCACTGCAGTGAAAACCACGGATGCAATTAACATTTGCTGAAGCGAGGCAAGGCTTTCAGATGTAGGAGCTGCCGACAGAGCTTGCTTGCTCCTGTGTTTGTACTCAAACTGGGGGAGATCAGCAACTCGCTATTTCAGTTTCTCCCATCGCGTTGTGCTGGTTCTCCTGTGGCCTGGTGGCCCTGGCTGAAAAGCGAGCTTTCGTTGCTGATCTCCTCGTTTGTCCCCCACACCTCAGGCTTTCTGCCATCCTTCTGCAAATGTGCCTGAGTCAAAAACCAGTGCACGGCAGGTACCAGCGTGCGTACTGCTGGTGTCTTAAACATCTCCTCTCGGATGTCTCCCTGGGGCAGCGTGTAGCTACCGAAGCAGACTCCAGCCGACCATCAAGGGGCATTCCCTGCAAAGAAACAAAGTTTCTCTCAGCGTTTTTTGACAGAGGAGCTGTCTGGCTTAACCCAGAAGTGCCGCCCCAGAGCCCTGATCCCACTTACCCTGCTTTTTTTTTTTTTTTTTTTTTTTTTTTTTTTTTTTAAATGGAGTTTATATGTGTGTGCTTCTCCTCGTGCAGTTACAACCCTGCGAGCAGGCAGGCTGTAGGATTGGGATTGCTAAATGCACTGTGCTTTACCACAGCTTGGCAGATGCAGTGCCCAGTCACAGAGAAGCCTTCCAGCTGCGGCTTCTTCTTTGCCCTCCTGCCCTGGCATGCATTTCTTCCAGTTTACAAAACTCCATCGTATTCCCCAAATCCCCCCCCAGCTGTTGCCAGAGGTCTGGGCAGAGCCCTGGGCCTTTGTGCAGCCTGAGGGAGGGGCCGCTCAGCGCCTCTCTCACTTTCTCCCTCCCAGCCTCCGCTCCGCAGATGTGCTGTATGAGTCCACAGAAGATGTGAGTGCTCGGATGTGAGCTCTGCTCTGCTGTAAGAGTTACAATTCACAAATACAACTTAAGGATTTGAAGCTTGTGCAGGCCGGCAAGTGAATCCAGCACCTCACCAGTCACTGTGGCTGCAGCTGCCCCAGGCAGCAGTCATGCTCGCTGCCCAGCAGAACGGCGGCACTGGGGGCTGTGATGGCCCAGTAGTGGATGAACAGTCTGCACATGGGAAAATCGGGTTGCTGTGGCTGTGCTGAATATGAGAGTTTTCTGAGGGAAGCTGAGTACTTGTTGTGCTTGCTTTTGCCACAGCAGGGCACACCTGCAGCCCGCACACAGGCAGGGTCCTGGGCATTTCTCACCTGTTTAGTGTTTTCTAACAAAAAGCATGAGCCAGGGGTGTGGTATGGGGAAGGTGCGATGCTGAGGTGCTGTAGGAAAAGCAATTGAGTGTAGTTCCCTCTAGACAATACATCTTACAGTGCAAGTTTGGTGAAATAGACGGCGGAAGGCAAGGATAAGCACTGCAGTAGTAACTGTGTTGGTTCGGAGGCATTGTGCATCAGTACACGTTATTTTGGAATTATTTGGACTTACACTGAGATCATCCCTGTACAAATCTGACTGCTTTGCTCTTATCCAAGCTATTCCAGGCTGCCCATACGCTGAATAGACAACCAGCCCATCATTTCTGTAATTCTCGTAATCTAATAACTGCCTGCCAGAGCAGCAAGTAACTTCAACTAAAATCCATGATGTACTGCCTTGATGCAGATGTCTGTTCTGGAGTGAAGATTAGCTAAAAATGTACTGAAGGCTCTTCTGTGCATCAAAAGGCTGAGGTGCTCCTGGGACTGTGGCCATGCTTTGGGTTTTTCTCTTATTGCTCACCTATGTGGCAGGGGGGTTGGAGATTCATGATCCTTGAGGTCCCTTCCAACCCTGGCCATTCTGTGTGGGATTCTATGATACGTGTGTGTGTTTCAGAGAGTGTGACAGTTGACTGCCACAATTTCAAGGCTGAGAAGAATGCTGTGAAGGGAATAACCATATCTTCCACTAGGAACAAGGTAGCTGCTTTGTTCCGTGGCAATTGGTTGTAAGAAAAGCCTCCATCCCTAGCAGCCTGGATGGACAGACCTCCCCTCCGGGCACTGTGGAGAGTTTTGGCTGCTCACAATTCACTCATTCAGGTTTTTTGTTTGTTTTTAAGGAAGAAAAAAAAAAGAACATTAATTATTATTTGTAAAGTGTTAGTGTGTCACTACAGAGCAGCCCAAGTAATGTAATTTTACTATAGTTACCTAGCTTAAAATATATAATTTGTTTAGTTTGCTGTTGCCCTGCTGGTCGCTGCTTTTGAGCCAGAAGTGGTCAGAAGTGCCCAGCGGTGGTGCTCGTGGCTCCATTGATTTGGAGTGGCAGTGAAAACTCTCCTTTGATGCAGACCTCGCTAGTTTAGCACTGTAGTGCCAGCAGAAACATCATGTGAATCTAGAATTTGTTTTATGAACTTGTTGTAAACCAGCCATTTTGCAGTCCTTCCAAAACTTCCAGAAACAAAGCCCACCCTGACAACTCCCTGCATGCTCCAGATCACCGTTTGCTATTCCCAAAAAGCACGCTGTTTTAGAGGCAGCACCTGTGAGAAAGTATTGCTTTCTCGTAGCTGTAGAGGAAAACATTACAGGTACTTGCTGGCTGGAAACGAAAGATGCAGCAAGCAGCAGCTAGTTGCAAAATAGCTGCTTTAAAGCAGAAGCTGCTTGGCTCAGCCAGAGCTAAAGGGCCAGCCCCAGAATGGAATGCTTATAAAAATAAGATGGTAACCATGCAGCAGAGAAGGAGTAGAGACCAGGAAGTTTCAATGTTACATACAACACGATACGCTGCTTGGAAAAATATTGTCACAATTATAGAGATACAGGCATGAGTCCATAGTTGAAAGGCATAACTGAGTATCTATCATTAGGGTGATTTTAATCTCTCATTTCCAATTTTGTCTGTGGAAGGAACTCCTTTTGGCTTGAAAATTCTCATATGAAATGTTCAGCCAAAGTAGATGTGTCTCATTTGGGGAAAAGTTTGTAGTAATTGGTTAAGGCTGCTTTGGAATTATAGAAGAGAAGAAACTTGTCTTAGGCTTTTTCAAAACTTAACAGTATACAGAGTTATTTAAAGAGTAACAGGATGATGGATTTCTTTTAGTTTAACTATGTTGATGTTTTTTTGGTTTTTTTCTCCTCAAAATGAGATAAAATGCTCCTTTTCATGTAACCTGATGGTGAAATGACATCAAGAGAGCAACTTATGAAAGCAGGAGTGTTGCAAATCCTCAGTTATTATGAGTAGCAGTAGCATATCTCATTTTCTATACTTAAGAAATAGTGTGGTTTGTATGAGAAGTTTATCTCCTTTTTATGTTTTTTAGTAGAGGAAGCTGAACTCAGTCCTCATGGTTGAAAAGACAGGCTGCTCCTTGAGCTCTGATTGTATCAGAGAGACAAGTTTTGGTAGGGGCTGTGGATAGACAAGAACTAGCAAAAGCCCTCTGACTTCACCCTTCTTCAGAAGCCTGAGGTGCTCCAGTAAGGCAACGTGGGCCAGTGAAGAAGGGGCAAATCTGATCAGTGAGGCTGACACTTTTCCTCTTCGTTGCGACAGCTGGAGAGATGCTAAATTCGAACAGCACCCTGAGTTTAAGAATTATTAAAGAATTTATAGTTGAAATGCTAGAGAGAAACCAGAATTACTGCTAGCCTGGCATCTTATGCATTTGGGTAAAAATGGTAAAGCAGTATTTAATCTTCTTTCTTTTTTCTTCTCCCTCTCTCTCGTGATGCATCAGGATGGCAACACAGAAACAGATTAGTTTTTTTTTAATCTTTCTCCATTAAGAGTATGTCAACAAAAAATAACTTCCTGTCTTTTTAAAAACGCTGCTGCTGAAAAGTGAGTTGATGAGCCTTCTGAGCAGTCTGCTTACAGGCAAACCGTGCCTTCCTGTGGCATCCTGTAAAGAATGAATACCTTATTCTTCTCATTACAAATTTGTAGCAGCAATCAGTGAAATGTGGTAATAATTTTGTAAAAAATATAGCCTATGGAATAATATTTCAACAATTTATTTAATTTCCTTGCTTTCTTGAATTTATTTTACTACAAGGGGGACAGAATGGGTCATCTCTTGGGTGTTTGGTGGCAGGAAGACAACTTGTTGGTAGGTGGGTGATATTCTGCTTGTCTTTTCCTGCATTTTGTGCATTGAAATTCCAACCTGCTTAGAATGATCTTCAATGAGGCATGTGTTCTCAAAGTGGTATCGTCCTATGGGCCAGCCTTTGGTTAATCGTGTTATGGCCAGCTCTGTCTCTAAAAAACATCCTTCCAGCTGTATCTGGGGTACGGTGTCTGTTCTGCTCGAGGTTTTGTAAATGACACAGGTGTGGAAGACACTGATGTGTCTGATGGTGCACTGAGTGCTCTTGGGGCCAGCCTGTGCTGCAGCCTTGTTGTTCGTACATGTCCTGGCTGATACCTGATGTCCTCCTGTCCTCAGCAAAGTGCTGGGCATCGTAGGACACGATGCAGTGTGTCCCTGCGTTGTGTGAGCCCTGTTTGGAGCCTCAATCCCTGTAGGTGTATAGGGGTATGGATGTGTCCATCGCCGTTACAGAGCTGCTGGCAAAACAGGTGCTGCCTGAGAAATGGGGTTGTGTTTGGTGTAACTGTGGCATTGATGAGCCAGATCACTTGTCTATGTGGCTTTCCCTTTTTCTTAAAGGAAATCTACTTTTTCTCCTCAGAGGCAAAGATCCTTTCCAAAAGCAGTTGGAAAGGAAAATTAAAAAAAAAAAAAACAAAACAGGAACAGATAAATCCATTTTCCTTTTGAAAGAAAAGTGGCACTGGGAGGGCAGAGAGGCTTGTGGTCGCAGGAGGACAGCAGTGGAGGAGCTGTGCTGCAGGTGTCTGTGCTTGCTGAGAGCCCAGGGTTCAGCAAGTCTGTATTTTCACACGCTTGGAAAAGATAAATGTTCTGTGTGGATTTCTATGTTACTAGTGTTGTTTTAAAAATCTTCAATAGAAACTGTTTGAAAGCATTTTATTTATTAGAAAGACCTGGGCTGACGTGATTCACCTCGGCGAGCACTGAGCACATTATACATATCATCTTGGTGAGGTCTACCCAGATACTGTGTGCTCTCGGAGGCGCTGCTTCTGCCAGAGATGTTGGTGTTTACTTAGCAAGCAAGGCAAAATTCTTCAGAACCAGCAAAAAAACTAGGTCTAACAAAAATAGTTTAAGTAAACAAAGATGTTTCTCTTTTGGGAGAAGGTAGCATGTGCCTGTGTAAGGACACGATCCCTACAGTCTGCCCCACCATGGTTTATAAATAAAATAAAAAAATCTGCAGTGGGAGAGTTGGTTTTTTTTTTTTTTTTAAAAGAGTTTGGTTGCTCTTCGTTTCCAAGCGCTCACACAGACTGCTGTTGTTTTCTGCCCACTTTTTAGACTACAGTTTTCCTATGCGGTGTTTGGGATTTATCACAAGTGCTGGGGGCATGGCAGCAAGGCTGGGGGCTGAGCCAGCAGGCAGCCGTTCCTTGAGGTGCGAGTGGCACCTGCCAGGCCACAGCCCTGCTCTGTCACCTTGTCACCCAACAGATAATCTCTGTGGGGTGCGACGAGAGAAGTATGAAGGCAGAAAGTGGTCGCTCACTGCAGCAGCACCGATCCCACGCTTTGTGCTTGAGGTTGCAGTGACTGCTTGAGCACTGGCTGCTGGGGTGGTGCCATTTCCAAAAGCAGCAGTCTGTTTATTTTTACTTATTTTTCAATCTTTTGCCCTTCAATTTAGTGAAAGTAAATGGGCCCAGTGCTTGTGAGTGGGTAGTTCAATGTTTTCTGATCATTTCAAAAGAACAAGTAGTTGGTGATGCTGTGTTACTGTATGGAGGAGTGTCTTGGGGCAGGGCTGATCAGTGGAAGCTGCTGCAGGCCGATGCTGCTTCCACAGTACCACTTTCCTTACTGCATCCCATGAAAAACCAATTCCTCTTCTACACATGCGATGAAAGAACTTTGTTTTTCAACTAAGATTAGTTTCTGTCTCGGCAAGTTCATTGGCAGTAAAGCTTGGCACAGCACAGACCTGGGGTGTCAGGCATGTGCTGCCTGTGGCATGCCCTCATTGAGAGCCAGGCTTTCGTGTTACATTGGGTCTGAAAGCAAAAACACCAGTTGGAGGACATTGTGGACCTCCAACATGGTGACTGAGCTGTGCTGTAAATCCTGTGAGGGCTGGGGACATGTGTAGCTTCACTGTTACTGTAACTTAACAGCAGCCTAACCAGCCCCCTCCCCAGCCCTCAGTAAATCTGCACCTGCATGGCCCAGCCTGGTTGGGATGGAGCTGAAGGCAGTGACCTTTGCTATCCAGCAGCTTTACTGTCCTCTGTTCCACCTCAGTCGTCACCTGCACTTCCAGGAAATGCACGAAATGAGCAGGACGGATTTTGTCTTTATGGGCATCCTGTGAGGCTTCTTGCCGTGGGAAAGGGTTTGTTTTTTGCTAGGAAACTTGTAGCTCTGTTTAAACTTTTTGTAGTTCATGAAAACAGAAGGAAGGTGCATGCGTGTAGGCTTCAGCCTAGTCACACAGCTAGTTTTATATTGCTTGAAAACGGGTTGTTTCACTTGACCTTGATGAGAGCTCAGATGAAGTTGCTGCAAAGGGCTATAACTTAAAATGTGGCATAGGATGGTCTGGTCCTTTCTAAACCTGTCATAACTGATAAGCTAGATACTTCTTGTGAGGCATTTCAGAAGGAACATAAACAGTGGGGAAGACTCGTACTTTAATTCCAGTAGATTACTATCACTTGTCCAGGCAGAAAATTTAATTCATTTCTGCATCAAGCTGTGTTTGTGGCTTAAGCTTGGATGCCTTTAAAAAGACCAGTCTTTATTTAAAGTATTTGGGTGCAGTATCAATACTTTGAAATGCAGAGAGCAACGTTCTGTTATTTAAAAGGCAGCAATAGAAAAATGTAATATCTGTGATAGTATCAGCATGCCCAGTGTCATATCGTACCACCTGAAGCTTCTTGGGATGTTTTCCTACAACCCTGTTAGATCAGACCCTGTGTGGATCAACTTCTGCACATTTTTTCAAGCCAGTGGGATTGCAAACAACGATGTAGAGACTGCAAAGTAGTGAAATTGCAAAGGGAAGACACTGGAGTTGGAGGAAAGGGACTTTAATATTTAGTTTCTTTTTCTTGGCATTATTTAGACTCCCAAATGACAACGTTTCTAGTTTTCTAGCACAAAAGAGGCCTCACAGCGTTCAGGATCCTCTGTAAAGTCCTTGTACAGATCATTCTGTTTCCCAAACAGTTTATCTCGTTCAATGATATTTTTATTTCGCAGCTACAGTTTATACACCCTAATGTGTGGTATTTTTGGAAACCTCCCATTTATCTAACAATGAAAGCCAGGATAGAATATCAGCTTCCATTTAGATTTTCCTGAATTTTCTACCGTTAAACCAGTAATTTCTTTTAAAATTGAATTTTCTTTTAAGGAGAAAGGAGGAAATAAAGGATAATTAAAGTGCAATTTAAAACAAACAGGATAAAAAAGAAAAACAGCATCAATTTCAGATAACTCAAATAGTCTAGGTGGTCTTTACTGCAATGTGTATGTCGCTGTAAAATATATTCTGAATCACAGGCTGTAACTGTTCTGCAGCATGCAGTGTGAGTGCTGCGAGTAAACGTGTGCTGAGCGTCGTCACGTTCAGTTGGTGCACATCAGTGCCGTGGCTTAAATACGAGCTGTGGGGAGAGACCATGGCAGTGGGGAGAGGGGATGGAATTGCAAAACGTTTGCACAAATTGACTTCTAGAAAATCAAAAAGGAGGTGGTGCATTTTGTTTCTATTAGACCCAACCACCTGAAGGGAGCTCTGTGCAGGCAGTCG
The DNA here is from genome assembly GCF_951394365.1 of Tetrao urogallus. NCBI lineage: Eukaryota > Metazoa > Chordata > Aves > Galliformes > Phasianidae > Tetrao > Tetrao urogallus. The sequence goes on along the minus strand of NC_136829.1, from coordinate 11,587,453 downwards.
GTCACAGTAGCACTTTCATTTCTGTCACAGAGGTCTAAATAAATGAATTGGCCATCTGCAATTAATTCGCATTGTACAAATAGTTTGAAGACTGAGTAGTCTGTCTTCTGAACAGAGCAATCTATTTTTAGCTTTTCAAGCAAGCCTGTTTTGTGCTCTTTGTAGAGTCAGCGACATTCTTTCAATTTTTCAGCTTAATTAACACAAAAGAAATTGTAATCTGAGAAGGCTGCAGAAACAAGAAGCCCCTGAAAAGCATGAATTTGCAAGAAAGCAGATGATGGCAGCTTTGCAAAAGATAGGCAGCGGGCGGAAAGGAATAAGTTGAGAGCAGTTTGGGGGATTCTAGCTGGGTGCTGGGAGGGCTGATTTGATTTGCAGCGAATGCTCATGGGTCCTGTAATGAATGGGGAATCCTGTAGTCTGAAAATAAGAGCTAGAGAAAGAAAAAAAAAAATCATAGCTTTCTGAAAGAGATGATAACCACTTGTAGATAAAGCAGATTTTGGTGGAATTACATACAGCTGTTTAGCCCGGGTGTGAGCATTGCTGTCTGCTCCCTGGGTGCTCAGGGACTGCTGGATCCCCTCTAGATGGACTCTGTTTGCTGTTATGGGTAAATCCATGCACGTTGATCAGAATCATGCTCTAGCAAATGCAAAATCTACGTGCCTCAGACATTGTATTCTGAACTACATTTATTAGAAGATTTGTAGTGATCATTTAAGGGAGAGAAGCATAGCTTATTGTGCAGAGGGATTTTAATTGGAGTGTTAGTTCTAGAAGGAGGATGTTAAAAAAACTGAATAAACAACAGACCACCAATTGCAATCATGTTAAGAAATAGTACTTTGAAATGACAACATTCTGTGCCTGCTGGCAGGTGCTTTTTTTTCCTGTTTAGGTTTATTAAATTGAGAGCATGAGTATTTCCGTGCATGAATACTGTGCTCTTGTAGCATGTAAACTTCCCAATGAAGTATCTTCCCAAGTATCTGTTAGTGGGTGCATGTTTAAAATGTGCAAACAGCGAAAGGAGAAGTCATAAACCTTCCTTCTTCAGATCTGCGCGGAGAAGCCCCACGTACAGCACTGGAAAGCACTGCGGGGAGGCAGGCAGCCTTGTCCTGCTGATTGCCACTGCGCCGTGGGAGCACAAATGGATTCCTGCAACAACCGCTGCTCCCATTGCTATTGCGATCCTAAATCACCTGTCCTGTCTTGTGACAGATAAAGTGTACATTCTGAGCTGTATAGCGTGCAGTGTGTATTTTAGAGGCATAAAAATACAGTGACGTTTCTAATGGGGTTCTTTTGCGACTGTTGTGGTAGGCAAATCAAAGAAATCCACCACAAAGATCCACCTGAGACTTCAAATACCAAAATACCTCTGAATATCTGTATCTCCCCTTTAGATGCTGTTGAATTTCTTTCCCCTTTGAATCTCAAGTTAATCTGATTCCTTCCCAGTATTTTTGTGAAGTCCTTTTGCTCATAACAGAAGAGATGTGCAGCAAAAGGGTTTGTTTAACAAGCTGATTTTAGTTCTTGAAACTCCAAGCACTTTCAAATGTATCAAACTGAAATGGAATCCACAAGTGATTTCTGATTAAAATTCTTCAATTTCATAAATGCTCTCCAGTAGAATGCCATTGGCTTGTTCATTCTAACCAGCTTTGTAATACAAGAGCCTGACCTCGTAAAGCAAGCAGGAGGGCTGACAGTCCTCGCTTTTCCTCGCTGTAGAAACAGCAAATGAAAGCTGCAGCTGGAGGAAGAAGTTCTTCTTTAGGAACAATAAGAAATGTTCACAGTTGTTGGAAAGCCCATATGGAGGGTTAAGGAGGGATAACTGACAAACAGTGCTGAAGGCAGAGGGGAACTGTGAGCAGTGTTGGGAAGGTTCTTTGCTCACTTAGAAACTCTGGAAACCAAAGTAAGGTCATAGCCAACAGTTTCTTTGAAAGCATTCATTGCTTCAAGCTTCTCGCAGTACCAGATCTGGTGCACGTCTGTGGCTGTAACCAGCACTCGTATGAAAGCTGCTGGTCAGAGCTGAGTGTCGGTGATCGAAAGTCAGTCTGTGTGCTTCTTTTGCCCCACTGCTCACAGTGTTCAAGGAGGTAGAAGAAAATGAATGTTAATAACGTTCAGTATGTAAACAAGGAGAAGAATGCAACAGGCACAACGAATCAGTGAACTGGGATTTGCTTATTACCTGAGTTCCACTTGCTGAAGTTTTCCATCCTGAGGTATATACAGCTGTGCCTTTTATGTCTGAGGACTGAAGATACCCATAATATTAATGGGTTAATGTGTTCACTGTTGATTTTTTTTTATAGAGGTTTGTGAGTATTCATTAAACAATTTCAATGTGTTAAAATCTTCAAGGTGGGTTTCTGTGATCTTCTCCATATTCTTGAGGTTCAATTTTAGGATCTTTGTTTAAGGAAAAGTAAATTTAATTCTTTATAATTAAGTGCAGTAAGAAAACAGGAAACGTATTTTTTTTTAAGCCCTGTGAGAAAGTCTGTTTAAGGATTCTTCTGTACAAAGTAAATTCTAAAATACCAATGTAGTGCAACAGTTGTAACATAGGTAAGGTACTCAGTCGTGCCATTGGCTTTTATACTCAGCCAGTTTACTTGCCAACATAAACAAAGACTTGAAGGCTTATTTTTTATTAGAATTTATTTCCATGCGCAGTTCAGACAGAATCCACTGTGAACCTTTGAGTTCGTTCACAGTGCGCTAAACATTGCTGAAACGGTTCTGAAAGTGGCCAACCAACATTGTCACTTCTAAAGACAGCAAGAAGGGGTCTTCTACTTCATTCTTCTCACACGCTTCTCTCTTAAAAGTGATACGAAAAGGCATAAAATGTTTCCTTTTTTAAAATGCTGTGCTACTCATTGTCTTTTCTGATGAGTCGTAAGTGTGCACTGGTCAAATCTGCAGACCACCACAGCATTAAACAATGGTAAATATTCTTTGCTGCTGATTCATCCATGGGAAGGATAGATTTAGCACCCGGCCTGTGGGCACTGAGTGCTCCAACAAGCAGAGAGACAAAGAACTCCATTCCCTTAAGAGTTCAAGGGCACTGTTTAGGTCATTGGGTGCCCACAGCTCCTCTGCTTACTCCTGGCCCTGAAAATGTCCTTCTCAGCAGAAGTGAGGAGATATAGCCACAAAGTGGTTACCTTTGGCGTCAGATGGAAACTAACCTTACTGCACAAGAGTTCTGCAGCAGGCTGCTTCCCAAAGACAGAGGGTTCAATGAAAGTATCAAGAGCCACATCACGGGCAAGCTGCAAGCAATCTTGAGAAAACTGCCTGCCCTCTTTCCATGAGGAATGGCCAGAAATCAGGGCTGGATGGTGTTCAGCTGTCCTGTCCATTTGCATGCTTTAGTCCCTCCCTCTTCAAGGAGTCTCAACGTAAGTCCTCTGCCTCTTTGTTTTACATGCAAGAGGCAAAAAGCCCTTCAAGAATTTGCAGGGTGCTTCTAATTGCAGCTTAAAGCTGATCTGCCTTGCAAAATGGAGCGAAAAACGTCCATGTTGTTCGTGAAAAGGAATCACCACTGAAGAATCACTAAATTTTCTGCTGTTCCTCCTCCTCTCCCCACCTTACAGATACACTGCCAGTGTAAAACAGGAAGATGCTTTTTCCATGCCAGCTGAGGAGTGAGGAGCCACGTCAAGCAAAAGCTGCAGGTCTAAGCATAGCACTGATCTGCGGGTCAGAAGTTGGAACGCAGCCTCCTGTTCTCTTGACTAGGGCTTGTCCAGTCTAATAACCACAATTTAAAGGGCCTGATCTTTTAAAAGGGGGATGAACCTGTGACTTACATTGATTTTGATGGGTGTTGTGGCTGCCTGACCGTTCCAAAGTATTTTATCCTAGCATTGTGACTCCCTCATTTCAGATTGGAGAGTTGCTGGAGGTGAAGATAGCTTGTCTGTAATACATGGGGTTCTGGATGTCTAGAGACTTAATTTTTGAAGTACGCATCTTTGTGAATGTAACAGAGCCACTTTTAACACTAGAGTAAAAAACGGACCTTGCTGCCAACAAGAAATTGCAATTTCTTTATGCTATTGCTGCAAAGGGAATCAGACAGTAGAGGGAGCACAAGTTAGCACTCACTTTCCCCCGTGCCATGGGCTAGCCACGTTAATTGTATGCAAAACAGCTAACAGAAATGGAAGAATGGAAAGGGGCAAAGCCATGTTGGTTTGTAGCATGCTGGATGTGGATGAAAGGGTTGGAGGTAGCAGGTTAAAAGCCTGACTATTAGGGAGGAGAAGCTAAATATGGCATCTTAATACAGCACGTGGCAAGGGGCCAGATCTGTTAGTTCATAGATCTTAAGCTGTTTCCAATATTTGGGTTTGAATAGGATTAAAAACCAGAAGAGGAGATTTTTCTGGGTCTGCTTTCAACAGAGATGGAATCTCTGAAGAGCAATTTCAGTGCTATGGAATCTAAACCCAAATTCCAGTCTTATATGACCTTAGCATCCAAGCCGCAACCCGACATCATTTCTCTGTCTGTCTGTACCAAACATTTGATAACTATGCTGTACAAAATCACTTGCATGCGACTAAAAAATGTAGTTAGGTGGTTGTGGCTCCCTGGAAATAAAACCTAGCTCTCTGACAGTTGATACTTAGAACAAGAATGGTGTGCAAATGTAGCTGCTACCTCTGGTTTAAGAAGACATCGCCTCTCTGAGGTAAGATGTTCCTGTGCTGTGTGTTAGACGTGTTTGCGTTATGCAGCACCAGAGCGAGGACTGGTTGCTAACATATAAGATTTGTGAGGAATCAGCTGCATTAATGACTTTGTTATAAGTGAGGATATAAATGAAAATTACATTTATATAACAGACTTTCCAGTATAGAAGCCAAATTTTGCTGGCTATAAACACTCAGAAAGCTTTACCATGAAAAATTACAACCATCAGGGGTTAGACATTACATTTAGAGAAAATGCAGGGCAAGGCACATGAATCTACTGCTTTTTTATCATGTTTTTCCAAGTGGAATGACTTGAGCTAAAGTTAACTTTTTACTACTTAAGAAGATTATGTGGTTCATAGAAAAATAATTCAAACTGCTTAATTTTTAAAGCTTTTTTAATAAGAAACCTTCAAAGAGGTTCATTGTAGAGTAGTATTCAAGCAGTGTAGGTAAGGTAGTTAAATATTCCCTCACTGAAATGTAGTTTGAACAACAGACTTTCATGGCACCTATACAAATATTTCTATAGATTCTTATCTGCAAGAATAGCAGCATATTTCTTTTTTTTTTAATTAAAGATCATTATAATTGCTAATGTATGATTGTTTGGGGGCATATGTGAGTCAAAGTGTGGTTTAGCGAACACAGTTCTTGAGAACACCTTAATGTTCACTGAGTCCCTCCTGTGCTGTAACCTCTGTGCTGAATTAGCACATGGGCCCACGTGTGACGTGCCCCATGTCCTTGGGTAGGAGAGGAGCACCTCCAGGATGGATAAAAAAGCTGGGAATCAACCAAGGAGCAGAGTTTTGTAAGACAGCGACCGTTTTTCAAAGATGCTGATGAGTGGTTTGGGAAAGGAACAAAACAAAGAACCATTAAAACCAAAGCAAAGGGGCAGAAGAGGGGTTCAAATTGTGAAGGGGAGATGCTCTCTCACCGTGAAGCAGAATGTTCTGGCAAGGGCAGAGGCGGACTCATGGCTGCTAGCAAAGGCGATGTCAGGACAAGAGGTGAATTCAAGCCTGTTTCGGTTTTTTTCTGTGTTGTTTTTTTTTTTTTTTTCCTTGCTTATGACTTTGTTGGCTTTTTTGTTCTTGTTTGAGAGGAAGTTGGGTTTTTTGTTTTTAAATTTAGTTATTTATGATTAAGAGGTTCCTTTGTTAAACCAATATTACTTTATTTTGTAATCCTTTAAGGATGCTACTGGAAAACCAGAGTTTCTCACAGCCAGTATACCCTGGGGCAATGTACCTGAAGAGCTGTCTCCAGAAAATTGGGCCATAAGTGTTGATGTGCCCAGATATGTGGCTTGTATGATGGGGTGTGCTTCGGCTCGGGTCTTCAAAGCTAGTTGGTGATGATTCATTTGTGATGCATATCTGTCCAGGCATGAGAACTTGATGCAATAAAAAGATTTCTTACTCAGGTATTAAGAGACCATAACAATTACAACATGTTACTAGGGCAGGAGGTCTCAAGTCATGTTAGATTATTACTGTCACGTCTTGCCCCATCTTCCTGTCTGTGTGCAGACCAGTTTGGTATGTTGGGATCCAGCCAGTGAATGTGTGGACTTCCACCACCTCTCACTGAGTCACTGCAGGTTTCAAATTGATGTTTCTATAGAGAAAGACACTTGGGCAGTGAGATCTTGGACCTGCAGTCCATTCTCTTAGATAGTGGGAGTTGTGCTTCAGCACTTTGCATTCTTCATTTCATAATACAATAATTCCTTTACCAGAGAGCTGAAACTAAGAGAGTTCTTTTGTTCATCTCAGGCAGGCAAGGCTCAGACAAGGGAATTTGTAGCCTTTGTCACTTTGTACACTGAAATCTGTTTAAGGGTACAGTTTTCAGGCATGATAGCATTCTTTCATGTCTTTAGTGCACAGTTTGATTCTGTAGTTTGTGTATTCCAGATTGAGCCATCATAGCTATGCCTTCCCAGCTTTTGGCTTGTCCAGCGTGGGTTGGTGCAGTCACTTCATAGAGTCTGAATTCCATTCTTATTTTGGGGGGTTTTGGGTTTTTTTTGTTTGTTTGTTTTTCCTTTTTTGTTTGTTTGTTTGCTTGTTTTTCTTCAAGACAGCTTTTAGGATGAAGAAGAAATCATTCTTGTTCCCAGGCTGAAAGCGGGGAGGTGGTCTGTATTGGTAGAGAGTGGCAGTTCTGTTTCTGCTTTGTGGCCATCATTGTTTGACTGAACTGAGTCTCCCCAGCAGAGTTGAAGCTTTAGTCCATCATAAAGAGTATGCTATAAAACAAATGCAAACCAATCCTGTTGCCAAAATGCTGTTCACAGCATGAAACTGAGTTCTCATTTTGATGGGGTGTGTTTTCAGTGCGTCGCAGTCGCCGTTATCCCTTTTGCCCGTCAGAGCTGTGACTTATGAACTCCCTACGCAGTTCCTTGCTCAAGGAAAGCGAAAACAGGAAGCTGGGACTCCATTTTTCTTTCAAATGAATATTAATGGGAACTGTTCTGGGCTACTGCTCGGCTCCATGATAATACACATGGCCATTCATGAAATGGTGCAGACAGAAGAGATGATTAGGAATACAGAATTTAAGACTGAATTTTGAAAAGGCAGCACAGGAACTTCGGGCCCCAAAATATCCTCGTACGCTTTGGCTTTACTTCATGCTATCAGCCAGGATTTTCCTTACAGCACTGCAATATTCATAATGAAGAAATAAATCCACCCCTTCCTGTGTGCCTCACGACACGCAGCGCTGTGTGTGCTCAGCACATGTGTAGTTTTGATAAAGAGACGTTATCGAGACTGAAATCATTTTAAACAAAACAAGTAATGTGGCTGCCCAGCGCTTCCTCTGGAAGTGTTCCCTTGGACAAAAATCGTCCTTAACACTCTCATGTATGGAGTTAGTATATCCCTCAGTAACGCCTGTTCGCAGAATGAGTGTTTCAGGGTAAACGTCTGGCTGTGTGCTTTATATATAGGGTGTGAAGTTCAGCCATGCGGGAGGGCCCTGCCTGCAGCCTGGCCGGGGGGCAGGCCTTGCTGCGCTCGGTGTGCAGCCTGGGTGCCATCCCACGGCTTGGGGCTCTCTGTGGGCATGGGGCGCTGCGGCCACCGAGGGCCTCGATGTGGGACAGCGGTGCTGCAGAGCCCTGGGTTCCCTGCCCCATGGCGTGAACGCTGGGCCGGCTCCTTGGCTGATTTGAGGGCAGGGTGAGCGTCCACAGAGAGCTGTGAGGCTGCGGGTGTCCGTGCGAAATGTAGGCTGTGCTCGCAGAGCCCGTGGCCGTTCGGTGGGGCTGCTGCGGGCTGCCGGCTGCCAGCAGCTCAGCTGTGTGCTGTTTGCTCAGCAGAGACGAAACTGCAAAGAGCCGATTGCTTGAGGAGCAGATCGGGCGCTCAGACAGTGTGTGCATGGGGCGTTGGAAAAACAAATTGGTTATTTTAACACCAAAGAGCAGAAAGCAAACCTGGAGGTGATCTGCAAGAGAGCGCGCTGCTGGGTTTCTGCCCTGTTTGATACTTTATGGCGTACAAAGAAAGATTGAGAAGTGTGGAGGCTTTTTTTTTTTTTTTCCCCTTAAGTTTCAAAATAAAAAGTATCTTTGTCTGATACTTTGCAGCAAGCATGCTGGTTCTGGCTTCCCCTGGTCTTGCTGCAAGGCCTGTGGGAGAAGGGCTCAAAGAATACCAGCAGCTTTCTCAGCGTTTTCATTAAGAAAAGCAGTGTCTTAAGAGAGGCCGCTTGCTCATTTAATGTTCTTGAGAATGTCTGGGTTAAAATAGGTGTTAATAAAAAGAAGGCAGTCTATTAAAATTGCTTCCTTTTTGAATAATCTCTGTATGATGAAATGTATAACTGAAGGGCTTAAAGGTCAAAAGTGAGACCAGGGCCCCTTGGTTCTCGATTCTGTGCAGACATGTCGGAAGCGAACAGCTTACAACCTATGTGACAGAGGCAGATAAAAGAGAGTTGGGAAAAGAGGCACAGGAGGGGGAAGTGGCTCTGCAGGGTCACGCACGGAGCGATGGCTGTGCTGGATCAAACGGCCCACGCCAGGTCAGCCCTTCTGGATCTCGTCCCTCTGTTTAATCCCCGAGCCCACCTCCTTCCCTTGGACGTTTTTGTTGGCTACTGTGAGCGTTTGAGCAGGCCTGTGAGCAGGGTTAATTCAGACGTTGCATTTGAGCAGAAGGGATGCTGAGGATATGCCCTGTGCTGGGTCTGTACATGAGCAGAGCCTGCACCACTGCTTCTTTTAATGTAGCAGAGGCAGCGTGTTGGGACTGGGGCTCCTGGGGCTGGGTCCACAGCCTGGACTTCTGCCTGCTTATTGCAGCCCTGGCCGGTGTCTGAGCTGCAGCAACAAGAAGAGTCTTCCCTCGCACACCTAAAGGCTGACAGACAGTTGCTTGTTTTACATACCTTGCTAAAATCTAGATAAAACCACCGGAAAGACTTAGCGGGAGCATTGGAAAAGGGTCTAAATTCTGCAAGCGCCCGAGGGGATGTGGGGCACCCTAATTTAACATCAAGGCACTTAAGAAGTACTGATGCTGTTAGTTTGCCAGACAGCCAGATTCTTCCAGGAAAAATAGGGTACAAGAGACCCCTATTCTATAATTGTATACTTGTAATCTGTGTGTGATTTAAGACCTAGGCTTAAAAGTTTTCTATGTAAAGAAAAAGATGGGGGAAATACCCTTTTTGAAAGAGGATGCTTTCAGGCCTTTTGCAGTGCAGGGAAAGAGGGAAGAAATCACAGTTCTGTTGCTCCTTGCAGGCCATCTCTGTTAATGGCTCCTGGTATTGAGGGTGCTGTGGTTTGCCAGGACTAAAATGTAAAGTCATTCGGAGTGCGAAAACCTGATCATTCTATTAAAAGAAAAAAAAAAAAAAAGAGAGAGGAATGTTTACAACCCATTAAAACCTGTGTGACAACTTAACAAAAACTGTTTCAACAATCCTCTTATTCCCCTTCCTGCTATCTCCATAACATGCAGTGCACGTTGCTGGTGCCCTGCACACAGTGCTGTTGGAGCCATGCTGGGCACTGCGGGCTGCTGGCACCGCCCTGGGATCCAGGAACCTCCTGCCCTGCTCACCTCGGGCTGGAGAGAAGCCTGGGGCTGCTTGCTGCCTCACAGAGCTCTCTGGAACCTGGGCTTTAGCCTCTACTACTGCTGCCTCTGTGGGCCTTGTGACCTGGGCATAGCAAGAATTAGAACAGAATAATTCTTTCCTAAAGGAGCAGGTCTGGCGTGAATGTTGACAAATATTGAAACTAAATCTGAGAAACGAGATGTTGCATTTTTATTTTTATTTTTATTTTTGAATCAGCATTCCATATGTGTTATGCACAGCTCGGATGTGCTCGTACTTTTGTTACATAAGAGCTGTTTGGTTTTTTTGTGAAGTGCAGTGCAGAATGCATGAGCAGCGAGGAGTATCACGAAAAAAACTGCAAGAAAACGAGGAACGCAAGTAGTTGAAAAGCTGTTACTCAGTATTTTATTTCCATAATCCCATGAGTTCCTTAAAGTTCCTTTTAATGTTTCTGAGAAAAAGCTTCGAAGTGAAAGGAGGGAGGCACAATTTTTTTTCCTCTGGTTTAAAGGAAGGTCTCGGTTAATTCTATTAGTAGACTTTGGGCTTGTTTTTATTTAAAAACAAAACAAAAACCCCTCTCAAGTTTAGAATTTCTGTATGGAAACATTCTTCTCCTTTGCCAGAGAGGGAAGTATCTCGTTTTCATTCTGTTTGTGTTGGAGTATCTGTACTTAAATGTTTTGTGTTTGTTCTTTATTGAATACATTAGTGGTGCATTAATTTCTTCCTGACAATGCTGGTTTTATTGCACTCAGATAGGCCCGCTCTTTCCCATATGACAGACAAACTCGTCATTCTGCTTGGTGACCCTGCTTTGCCCTCCTGGGCTTTAATTGATAACGCCTTAATTTCCAACCTGCTTTACCTTTTAACGCTTTTTAAAGTGATTTCTGTTCTGATCACTGCAGGAGAAACAACAACAACCAAAAAAAACCAGGTTGGATTCCTACTCCAACTCCAATCTATTTGCTTTGTTTTTCCTTTTTTAGATTATTGTTTGGCTTTAGTTTGCTTGCTTCTCCTTTAAACAGGCTTGGGATTACTCAAGGGTTCCTTGTTCAGCAGGCCAAAGGGTAATTTGGAGACTTTGAAACTGTCTCCCTTTTTATCACCAAGTTTTGTTCTTCCAAGAGTCCAAAGGATTTTGTGGGCTGATAGCTGGAGGAGATGCCTCCTTCTAAGGAAGGCGTAAGCTGCCGCCCGGATCCATTGCACGGCGCCGCTGCCGGGCCTCAGACAGATGGGAAAAAATGGATCCAAGTCTGAACCGGAGCCTTAATTAACCCTCATATAACACTAATGAAAAGACTGAGTTTATTGGGGATTAAATGCACTGAGATCACTAGATGAGACATTCAACAAAGGCCCGCAGCTCTGCTTTCCGAAAGCTAGAAATACTGAGAGACTTCAGAGCAGAGAAGTAACCAACAAATAGCGTGCACTGCTACAAACTGTCCTTTAACTGAAGAAGTCCATCTGTGCCGGAGATAATGCTACGTTTGGAAGAAGGAGGGCTGTCAGGGCTGCCAGCCCGGCGTCGGGAGCTTCCAGGACAGCAGAACAATGCCTGGAGTGGTGTGGGCTGCGTGAGAAACATCACAGCTATTTCTGCAAAAGGCTGTAATCCTCAGAGGTGCTTTTTCAGCACCTTCCTAATATGAATTTACTCACTGCTTTCTTCTTTATTTTTCCCAAAACTTTAAATCCTTGGAAAAGAAATATTAATTAAAAAAAAAAACAACAAAAAAACAAAACAAGCACTAAAACCAAACCATCCAGTCCTAACAAACAAAGAAAAAACCCACTCTCTAAAATCTTACTTTTTTACAGGGCCATGCAAAGATTTCAAATGAATCCCACAGTGGGGAAGAGCAGTCGTTTTAAATAAAAAGGCAAGGTGGAAATATAGTTCTGCAACAGCAGATGCTTGGTTGTGGGGCACAGATGCTCAGTGAGCAACGAATGAAGCTCTGTTCCCCTGGGGATGGCACACTGCTGCGGTCAGCAGCTCTGCCCCGCGCTCCTCGGTGGGGAGCAGGCACACAGTGTGAGCAGCGGTGCAGGAGGTGCCTCAGTGCATGGCTGCAGCTGCATTTTCAGAGTAGCAGGGAATTGCTGTGTGTTTGCTGTACATTGATCCACACACCTGACAGCTTTAAGTAGGAGAGCATTTCTTCTGTCTTTTGTTTTTTTTCCGTGCACACCTGGCTCTTTGTAGGTGCACCCTGGTGGCACGGAGAAGGAGGTTACCAACTGCAGCCTGGATTTTTAAGTGGAAAATGTCTAAATCAGAGACAAAAGTGTTGCTGTAAGAACCATTTGTTTCATGTGTTCTCCACGTTAACTGGGCTCCCTATCCTTCCATTAGAAAGCCTTGCTGAAAATAAGCTGTTTCCTATGAACAGAAACAAAGGAAATCGTGCGGTTAGGTCACCACTGTTGCTTTTACTTTTTGAGCTGAAAATGTTGTCCTCTCTGCAGCAGTGGGAACTGCTCTAGATGCTGTTCCAGTACAGGACAGGCTGACAGCCTCCCCAGAGCTGCGGTGCCATTTGACTCTGGTTGCTAAGGGATGCTCAAGCGTGATGTAGTCTCTGTCTTTCCTTCCAAATGAACACACTGGTTTGGTCACAACTCCACCCCCACAGCTCACAGCCAAAAGTTTGTGAGGTCGTGTTCTCTCTGGACAGCATGGTCCCATAAGCAGCTGTGCAACTGTGAAAAATAATTAGCTGATTGGCTTTTCTGTAGGCTGGGGCATCCAAAGTGCTCAGTACTTTCAACTTCCCAACAAATGTGGATTGTTTGCAATAGGAAACAGGGTTATTTGTCACCCTGGAGGGTTTAGGAGGCATTGTGTTATAAGATGAACGTCCTGATCACATTTCCTGTGAATGCAAAGGGTAACTAGTGAACCCAAATTAAATAAAGAATGGAGAGGCACTAAATGTCATGTGTCAGAATATCAAAATCTAAACTTACAATTAGCTCCAAGAACAACTGCTGCATGTACATTGTCCAGCCAGAGGTTGTGAATTCCCACTTACCCGCTCAGGTTCCTCGTGCTGTGCAGGAAGGCAGACTGCCACAAGAATGCGTTACAACAGCTCTATGCAACAGACCATAAAGTATTAAAATAGGAAAAAGAACTGAGGATTTTCATCCTTAGAATGTAGAAATTAGGCCAGCTGGGTTAAAAATTAAGTAAAGTTACCAAGTAGATTGAAGTGGATTACAGGTGTATGAAACCTTCCCGTGCACATCCTCCACCAGCGTCCCATTAAGATGTTCGTAAGTTCAAGCAGTTCTGCTGTCTCTCCCTGCAGTCTGAGCCAGCAGATTCAAGTCTTCTAATGAATGTCTCTTTCACCCACTTCCACATTCACGTTATCTTGCGATTTTGGAAAATATTTCTGCCTGCCATGCAGCAGTGTCCTTTGACACTCTTTAGAGTACTATCAGTCCTCAGACAGATTTGTATCATTCAGGCTCTGCACTTTACCAGTGCAGGGAGTTAGGGGTCAGGCTTTGCATGCGCTTCCCCTTCTGAAGGCAGTAGTCTTGTAAATAACCAAGAACCTCAGTTTCTTGAGGTGGAAGCTAATGCCACTTGTTCCATGGTTTCCTCTGAAGACACATCATCAGCATTGTGTCGTTTAAATATGCAAAAAGTATGAGGACAATTAATGTTTTGGTATGCCTGCTATTCAAATGGTGCTTTCTTACAAACAAAAAAAAAACCATAGCAATTAATGTCTTGGAAAGATCAATCAGTGCCTTATGTCTTGTGTCGTACACTTCAGAAGTCTGTAACTGTCAGAAGGTTTAACAGTTTGGAAGCAAGGGTTGTTGGTTTTACAGCTTACAGCCCTCTTCATACTTGGTAACATTTGAAATACGGTGATCTAATTCTTCACCCATCATAAGCAAACAGGAGTTTTGTAAGTGAGCTGTGTTTGTTCCTCCTCCAGCTGCCTCACGCTCTGCTCAGGCTCAGAGCACAGCAGTGCAGAGCCAGACCTGCTTTGTGCTCAGACAGCGACCTGCGCTCCGCTGGCACCTGTACAACAGGACTCAGTCAATTCTAAGCGTATTTCCTGCTCCCCTTTCCCTGCTCTAGCTCTGCTCACTGCTTGTGAAGATTTGAGCCCTTTGTGCACCTCCAGCAATGTTTTTTTTTATCTTGTTTGTGGATTCCTTTGTGAACTGCTGGAGGCCCGAGAGCTGCTCCCTTCCCCCTTTCGCGCTGGGGTTGGGGCACATTCTCCCCTCTGCCCGAGGTGGCAGGTACTGGCAGTGCTGCATTCCCTTCATATCTGCTGCCATCAGAAAGCAGGGAGGTTTTATAGTTTTCAGTCTGAATTCTGCAGTATTGATTCTTTTATATCTTGTAAATGTCACAGTTAAAATACGGTTTAATAATAACTACATGGAAATAATACCAGTAAATACAAAAACCGTAACAGATACAAGGAATTATTATAATCTTTATTTCAAGTTAACGGGCAATTCTGAGCCAAGTTTCTCTGAGTCCTTTGGAAATTGCCTTGGCGTAAAACACTCAAAGGCGGCAATGGGAGTCTCCAAATCTCTTAGGCCCTGCGTTCCCCAAAGCTGTAGCATTTAAAATCACAGGGAAAGTCCCAGTAAATCCTCTGAGGCTGAGGCTTGGCCATGGAGTCCCTGCTTCCCTGGAGGCCCACTCCTCTCCCAGCTCCGAAGCAGACGCATCTGCTGACACTGAACGTGACCTTCTGATTGTTTGCTCTCTTCACATAATTATTTTACTGTAGGTGGCTCTAAATATAGTAACCGGGTGACGTAAGAAGGTGTGTGCATGGGAATAGCATTGGGGATAATTGATGTTGCAAGTGGGGATAAGTAATTTATGTAAGGGACGTTTCACTAATCTCAGGTGTAGAGGAAAAACATCTGTGTGTTTTAAGGAGCCAGGAAAAGCACAAATCTTTGGTTTTTGAGCATAGCTGATAAGCCTCTGCATGAAAACTACTGAGCAGCTTATAGGATGAAGTTTCCAAAACTGTTAGAAAATAAAACGGAGGCGGATGGCTGGTGAGATGGTGGGTGGAAGCGCTGTGCACACCGAGCTGTGCTGTGCCCAGCCCGTCTGCTTCGCCCAGCCTGACCAGCTGTAAGTCGGCTCTGTCAGTCAGCTCCGTGTCCCAGGACAGTCCCGGGTGGGTGAGGGCAGCCCGGCGCTGGGCTCAGCAGCACTCACATAAGGGAGCATCGCCCCACTGTCTGCACGGTGGTTCTGTAGTGAACTGGGCGAACGTTCCGAAGTTCATCAGATGTGGAAATATAAGGGCACATAAATATTTAACGCAGTGAGGTCTGCGGGAATTACTCTGAATTACTATGAAGTGCCCTCGGGCACCGCCCCGTTAAAATCGATTCGAAACGTTACGACTTTAACCCTCCCCTCCCCAGAGCCCTGCAAATCTTTTTGGGGCCGCTCTCATCCGCGGCTCGTTCCATGGACGCTCAGCTCAGCCGCTTGCGGTGCAGCTCCGCGCTCGGCCCCGGCCCGGCTCTGCGCGGACCCCCGGCCCAGTTCGAAGAGGGCGCCGGCGGCGGCGCGGGCTGACGCGGCCGTCATGTGAGCGGTTCCGCTCCCAGCGTTCAGCGAGGGCCGCTCGCCCCACCCCGCCGCTCTGCCTCCTCTGCGCGGCTCAATAGGGGAAGAAAAAAAAAAAAAGAGAGAGACAGCCAGGAGAAATGCGAGAGAGAGGAGGAAAATAAGACAGGAGAAAATCCTCCCGTGAGAGGACAGCGTTTGCTCCGGGGAGAAGCGAAAGGGGCTTTAAAAAAAAAAAAATTCCCCTTTCTACTCCCGCTGTGTTTTCTGGAGAAGCCGAGAGGATTCAGCTGCCTGGAAACCTAATGTGAAAAAAAAAAAAAAAAAAAAAAAAAAAGCAAAAAGGAGGAAAAAAAAAAAAAAGCGGGGGGATCGGACCCCCCCGGCCCCGCAGGGAGGAAAGGAGCGGCGGAGCGGCGCGGAGGCTCCGACGAGGGACGGGGAGCGGCGGAGGCGCGCGGGGACAGGCGAGGAAGAGACGTTTCCCGATCCTCCCCGCCGCGGCTTCGGGGAGGTTTCCGCGCCTGCAGCCCGTGCCTTGGATCTAAAGAGGATTAATTTTTTTTTCTTTTTTTTTTTCTTTTTTTTTTTTTTTGGGGGGGGGGGGGGGTGGGGGTGGCACAGAAGCTGGATTTTTTCCCGTGCGTGCGGCGCGGGGGGCGCGATTTCTGTTCCGCCTGACGGAGCCGCGGCCCGGCCCGGCCATCACCGAGCGTTCCGCAGCGCGCTCCGTCGCGGCCCCCCCCGGGGAAAGGTGCGCTGAGGGGATCGGCGCGGGGCCGAGCGGGGGGGGCGGGGAGGAGAAGCAGCTGCAGCTGCCGGGGAGGAGGCCCCGGCGGAGCGGCAGCAAAGTCATCGCCATCGGCCCCCCCTTGGTTGGCTCCGGGCTCGGCTCTCTCCATGTCTCTGGCTCTGGGCAGCGGCCGCCACAGCAGCGAGTAGGGGGGGAGGAGGAGGAGGAGGAGGAAGAAGAAGGCAGCCCGGGAGAGTGCCTCCCTCCCTCCCTCCCTCCCCCCGGCAGCCCCGGCCGCCTCCCGTCCCCGCGCCCCGCGTCCCCTGCCGCCCCCTCCCCAAGATGGGCTGCTTAGGGAACAGCAAGACGGAGGATCAGCGCAACGAGGAGAAGGCGCAGCGGGAGGCCAACAAGAAAATCGAGAAGCAGCTGCAGAAGGACAAGCAGGTCTATAGGGCCACGCACCGGCTCCTGCTGCTGGGTAAGGGGCCGCGGGCCGCGTCCTCCGCGGCGGGCGGAGGGGAGGAGGGCAGGAAGGCAGGAAGGAGGTCGGCGAGGCCGCGCGCGGTCCCTCTGCCCCCTGCCCGGGCGCGGGGAGGCCGGCGGGAGAGGTGGGGCCCGGGGAAGCGGATCCGCGGGGCCCACCCGTTCCGCGGGGCCGGGGGCGGCCTGCAGCCCCGCCGGGCCCGAGCGCTCGGCCGAGCCGGGGAGGTGGGCGCGGAGGCGGCGGGGCCGGGGGGGGGTCCGGGCACCGCCCGCGGGGGGCTCGGGCGGGCTATGCGGATACGGGAGCCGTTCCGCGCCGGGCGGGAGAGACGCGGGGCCGGAGGGCGAGTGGAGCCTCGGCGGGAGGAGGGCGGCGGGGATGCCGGGCGGCGGGGAGCGCCGTGCCCGAGGGAGCCGGGGAGGTAAACGGGGCCGGGCGCCGCGGGGAAGGGCGGCGCGGCACGAGCTCGGCGGGCCCGGGGCGCTGCCCGCCGCCCTCGGGGGCTGAGGGAGAGGAGGAAGAGGAAAGGAGGAAGTCGGGGAATTCTTGGGGGGGGACGCGGAGAGGATGTTGATCCCGGAGGGAAGAGCGGCGGCCGCGCTCGAGGCTGAGCGTGCGGGGCGGCGCGGGGCCGGGCTGCGGGCCGGGATCCGGGAGGCGGCGGCGGCGGCGGCGGTCCGCCCCGGCTGCGTGCGGTACGGAACAGCCGCTGCGGACCGCGGGTGGGGGTTACGGGAAAGAGAGGCCGGAACGGTTATCGGAGAGCGAACGCTCCCGCACTTACGGCTTCAAAGCGTTTGGGAGTGTTTTAACATAAGGCGCGATGAGGGCATCGCGAGGCTCGGCGAGCGGCAGAGGCCAGGCCGCACCGAGCGGGGAGCGGGCTGCGTGTGTGCCCCGACCGGCCGCAGCCTCTAAGTGCCCGTTTAAAGAGGGAGGTGTGACGTGCTGGAGCTGCGGCGGCACCCGTGGAGCTGAAAAGTCGCTCGGCGCTGAGCAGAAATCTTCCAGCGGTGCGGTTTGGAGTTCAGCTCGCAGCGAGCAGCCCGGCCTGCTGTGCTGGGACTGAGCGCTGTGTGCGCGGAGCCGTTCCTCACCAGCTGGATCGCTTCTGTGACACGCAGGGGCTTCCTTGGATTTTTTTCTTTGTTTTCTTCAGTTCGGGTGACTGAAAAATTGTTTGGATCTTTGCGAATAAAATGCTGCAGGTGCGTAGCAGTGGCCGTAGGGTCCTCTGTGCGTGTGGCTGTGCTGGCACAGCTGCTGGCAGCCTCGCCTGCTGTGGGCAGTCTGCAGCAGAAACTTACTGTGCAAGTAGTGAGACTCATGTCTCCATGGTGTTACTTTTGCTTTGTGAGACACGTTACGTGGAACCACCAAATGCTCTAGAAGTGCAGGGCAGTCTCAGTATTTTCAGATCGCATTCAAATAATGCTACAGAATCGCAGCTCGGTGAGCCCACAGCCCATCCTGCTGCACGCGGGCCCCGCTCCATCCGCAGGCTGAAATTCATGGAACTATCCTTGGTGGTGAAGTTAAAACGTGTGCATCGATGTTTGCAAGAACAGAGCCGTAACGAGCTGCCAGTTACGGAAATAGGCTAATTCAGAAATGTGGCTGTAACACTTAATTTTGGTTCACTGCTGCTGTATCCGATCCAGAGACGCCAGGTATGTCAATGCCAAGCTGTATGCATTTGCAGCAACAGCAATCTCCATTTTTGGACTTAGCGACATCGAGATCTTGGCTGGAAGTGCTTTTGATTAGCAGACATAATTTAAAGTCACATCTGAAATAGGGATTTAGCATGTGTTACTGCTCCTGAACAGTTTGCTGTTGCGAAGAGGACCCCATCTGTGCCCCCTGGAGGTGCTCAGTGTCTCTGCCTGCCGGGATGGGGGTGCAGGGTGTGTGCCCGAGGGGTGCAGCCGGGGCACAGCGCATCTGTCGCAGCCGTGGTTCAGGGGATGTGCTGCTTGCACAGAGCACTGCAGGCAAGCCCTGCTCCCTGCATCTTACCAACTGGTCAGTAAGGCGAGGGGAAAGGAGCGGGACTCTGGTATTGTGGCAAAACGTGCGGACTGATTTTATGGAGAGAAGAGCAGAGCTGTTAGGAATTCATGAGGGGGAAGGGAAGGGAAGGAAAGCAGAAAGTGGAGAGGAGTGCATCTGTCAGAAAATGAACTTCCAAGTGTAGCTGCTAAAATACAGTTTTGAACATGAGGCTCAAAATGGAGGCTTGTGCTGTCAGCGTGTGCTACGGAGGCCTGGCATCCTGGAGCACAGGCTGTGCCTCGGTGCCCGTTCTGCCACATGCCTTCCTGGTGCTGAGACACAGGGCGAGGAGAGGAATAAACAAGCAGCAGGAGATTCAGGAGAGAATCTTGCTAAATTTTACCAGGTTGTGATACTACTCTTAGAAAAACATGCTTGCTTTATATAGAAAGCTGATCTGGCAGCGTGGAGCAGCTCAGTTAAATGCTGTTGTTTGAGTCTTCTCCGTGTGCATGGGAAAATGGGTGCTATGGGCAGATGGGCTGCCTCGTGCACTGGCATCCGTGCAGCACAGCAGAAATAGAATACGGCTACTTATGGAAATAAGAGGAAGTGGAGTATTTATTTATTTATTTATTTGTACTTCAGGTATACGAGGGAATTGAGAGGAGAGCGGTGGGGGCCTGTTTGGAACATGCAGCCACAAGAGGTGTCCTTAATGTGGGACATAATCTCACTGGGTGTGGGATCGGTTTGGAGCACATAGAGGGGGTTGAGGCTGCTTCCAAGGCACGGATTAGAGAAAGGAGACTTCTGTAGCTTTGAGGGTGGAGGCTTAAGGGGTTGCCTTTCCTTTTCAGATGTGAGTATCCACGTATCTTATTTCTTGTGATTTAAGTTACAGTCTTTTGATTGGGTGGTGATAACTGCAGTCAAACAATATATTTTAAGGGTCTAACAAAAACACTCCTCTTTAAGCTGGACTACACTCAGTCTTTCCCTTCACTGGATAGTGTTGACGAGACAAGCAGATTTTGACGTTCTCTGACTTGTCCTCTATAAAGTGTTGAAGTTGTCCTTTTTCCTCCCAGACCTCGCAGTCTGCTCTTAACATTGACACTGGAAAAATGGACAGTGAAATGATCCAAGATTCAGATCTGACACATGACTTGAGCTGGGCGTTTATTTTTAGCTACAACTGAAGTTTCCAGTGGCAATTACTCCTTTTTCTTTCACTTTTCACTCTTGCGCTGAGAAAACCAACTTTCTTGATTTTGCCGTGAAGAAAAAATGATGTCCCTTATCACTCATGCTTCCTTCTCAACTTGATTTACTTTCATTTTCTAGGTGCTGGTGAATCTGGTAAAAGCACAATAGTCAAACAGATGAGGATTTTGCATGTGAATGGATTTAATGCTGAGTAAGTACTTTTGTTTTTTTTTCTCTTTACACTTTACCTTATGTCTGTGTTCCACACGGTAGATGGTTTTGTTTCATGACTTGAAATATTTCCTTCTTTTTGCCTTTTCATGTTCTGTAGAATCTGAGTATGTATTTTTAGAGGTTGAGAGACATTAACTTGAAAAAGTCAGGCACTGGTAAGAATTAGGAGCTAATGGTGTAGAATGGTTTGCATCCAGGTTCAATGTTGCTGATTTGATCAAGGCTCAAGTTTTGTGTTTTGATTTTTTTTTTTTTTAATTTTTATTTTTCTCACTACAGTTTCTTTCACAACATGGCTGACACTAATTTACCTCTGCTATAATTTACCTATGCATTGATTTATACCGCTGTAAATACACCTTCTGTTAGTGTACAAAATGAATGCAATTTTCTTTATTCAGAGCAAGCAGGGTTCTCTGTCTTCACAAAATAAGATTGGGATATGTATTTCTAGGACAGCGGGTCAGATTTTGTTCTCTTCTTTTGCTTTTGCTTGCCCAGATGTTTGTGATTTATGTTTCTAAAGGATTTTCTTTCTGTGCTTGAAATCTATACAGTTACTTGATCGTAATGAGGAGGAGAATGGCATTTTAAGATATGAAAAATGGAAATATCTTCTTTCTTAGAAATCAAATCTTCCTCAGACTTTTCACCTAACCATAGTAGGGAGTTGGGAGAGATCTGGATGTTAGTTGGTGTGGCAGCATCTGTGTGTGCGTATGTACCAAAACCTGCTAAATCAATTCGAATTGAATTAAGGTGTTGGAATTTTAGACCTTATTCCTTTCATGTAAAATTCTGAGATGATAGTACTGTTTTTGCCTTTTTGTTTTCAAACAGTATTTTTGTATTAGCACCTCCTACCTTCAAGTCAGTTTAATTTATTCTGTGTGTCCTATTGTTTTGGGCAGATTAAGCTTTCACTAGTCTTGCAGTATTAATTCTTTAGTAAGAATGTCTGAGCTAAACGTTTAGCTAAGGAGCCTTGACAGTACTTTCTCCTAATCCCCAAATGCTGATTTAGGATAAGGTACACAGTCTTTTGAAAGAAACTTCAGGCTGATTCGTAATAAGTTGCATTCTGTGGTACACTATGTGGTTTTAGCTCCTCTTTGTAAGCAATGTTTTCTTAAGACAACTCTTTCTCCTAAGTTCCTGGTCCTACATCTGATTTCTGCTGAGTGGTCTTCATTGTTTGGCTGCTCTTTTTAGTAAAGACTTATTAAAATACTTGCAAAACTTAAAAGATTTGCATGAGTTGACTTTGATGTAGCAGCTCTCAAAATCTGCCACTTAAGTATAACTTTCAGCATTAAGATGGGCATCCTCGATGCCTTTACAATTATCAATCCATTTAGCCAACAAAGTCCTACATTTACTAAGCATACAAATGCTGTTAAAGAGATGATGCTGTGTTAATGATATATAGCATTGGTGGATAACCGTCCGAAGCTGTGGGCTGCATACCGAAATCTGTGTGAGATTGGGATCTCAAGGACCTGTTACACAAAGCCTGCAGAGTTGGCGAGGGTCTGGAACACTGAGGTTGGCAGCAGTATTGCTTTTTTAAGTATCTCACTTCTGTGTTGTAGGCTTGGGCTAAGTTGAACATGCCGCTGGATTCCAGGGCAACGTGGCAAATTTGGCCTCAGCAGCTTCTGCTGGCTTCTGTCTTCTCCTAGCAAAGGACTGGGATTACCTTGCAGCCCCCATGCCAGCGCAGCCCTGCTGCCAATCACACAGCATATATGTGATGCATAACAGCAGAGAGGTTGTGAAGACTTGTGTGCTGGAGATGAAGCCAGTCTCCAGTGTTAGAGTCCATGTGCACAGATGCAGTTTTGAATTATTCCTCTTGATGCGGCTTATTCATGTGGCTTAAAAGAAGTCTAGTTTGAAGTCCTATCTAAAACTTGTTTGCCTTTGATTTGGTTGCCCTCTGATAATTGACCTTTGAAGCAGAAAAAGGATACCTGATGTGATGTGTAATGTGCTACAAAAACAAGGGAATCAAAAGTTTTTCTTCAGTGTTACTCAAAAACTCTTAGTTTCTGGTGGCGGCGCAGGACATGCAGAGCTAAATGCATTGGCTTCCTTTGAGTATGTGGGGACTTTTGTTTTCTGCTCGTAAACAGATGAAGGGATGGTTGTCCTACACCTGTGTGTGAATTGGCCTCATGTAGAGGTGCAGCATTAGCAAGCTGAAACCTGTGCAGTTCTACGGAACCAGAAGAATTTCCTTTGGGATTTCAATCCTTGATCGTTTTAGCTAATTAGTTATCTGAGAAACTGTATGGAATCAAGTGTTCTAGGTAATTAAAGTGCTTAATAGTTAACAGTGCTAAGGTGAATTTGAAGGTGGTTAAAGTTTTAGCTAGGTTAACTACAGTAAAGCCTGTTAGAAAAAAATAAAAAATCAGTGATCTTTTATAATCTGTAATTGAGTTAGAGACAGAAATACCTCTCTTGCTCCTGCTGTGAAGGTGGCGCGTGGCACATGGCAGCACTGCAGCGCTCATAAGCAGAGTGGAGCACTGGAGCAGCAAGGCCCAGTTGCTGCCCGCCTTCTGGAGGGGTTTGGAAGGGCTTTGCCTCCGCTGGCTCTTGCAGAGTGGCTCCAGTTGGTCTTGTGTCAACTGCTGCATTCCGACAGCAATTTCATAAATAACAGGAGTTTGCTTTCCCGTGGTATTCTTCCAGCATGCCTAACCTTTAACATGGAAGAGCTGCCTTGTAAGTGTGATGAAGACATGGTATCAAGCACATTTTCTCCTCTTTGAGTTATCGCCAGCAGTAGGGCCCCTTGTGATGTTGGAAGGTTTAAAATGGTCTTGTAGTAGCAGGAAGCCTGGGACTTTGCTTCCTTTCTTCCTCTTCTTCAACACTTTAACTGTCTTTTCGTGAGGCTGTTCAGAGGAGAAGGCTGACTGTCACATAGTGCCTTTTGTCAGCATCCTGATAAGGTGGAGCTAAAATCTCTTCTGTTTGACTGTGCAGAAATTCATACGCCAATTCATGAGAATCAGAAAGGATTAATCGTGGACAAGGCTAAGTAGGAGGAGCAAAGGAATTTGCTGGAGGAATTAATGTCAGTACGTAGTGCAGGTTGAAGAGGGGGGGGAAAAATCGTTCTTTTGTGTTATCTTGGGGCCAGGGTGCGTGGCTTCTGAGATGATGGCCTTTCACTGACTTCTTTCCAGTCATCTTTCCCCTCTGTGATCAATGTGGGTTTGGCTGACAGACTCTAAAGATAGAAGGTCATTGTCATGTGTCATTTTAGAAAGTGGGAAATTGGCAAAGGGAAATAGGCAATTTTCAAGTGTCATGGGAAAAACTGGGACAGGCAGAAATATTTAGATAGGAATAAATGGTTGAAATGTAACTTACGAAATCCACTACAAAGATCGACAAATAAGGGGAATATGCCCTTGTGATTGGTAAGTCTGAATAGTATTTATGATTCAGGAAGTCTTGAGGTTATAGGGAACTTCAAATAACTGTTCTCAGCCTTAGTTGCCCAAACAGTGTTGTATAATGATGACCTTATTTCATAAACTGATATTTTTAAGCATTGAATACAAGTCTATGTATTTATGAAATCCGCTGATGGTAATGGCAGAAGCAGAACTGAATAGCTTTTATTTTCAGGACTTGGATGACAACTTTATTTGCTTTTCTCATGTACTTTGAAAATTTACTTTCTCTTAGTAGTGAATTTAAGTAAGCCAAGTCAACCCTTGAAGCCTTGGCACTCTTTTCTTCCTCTTTCCTCAGTTAGATTCAGTAGTTTTGTGAGGAAGGAATTGTAGTCATGGATGCTTTCAGATATTTTCTTTATATGTCTGACCCAGTAAAAAGGAACCTCAGTTCAACTGTCATTTCACATAAGCCTGTACTTTGTGTTGGCTGGAAGACAGGGCTTTGTCAGTCTCTTTTGTGACTGAAATGATTCCTATCTTCTGCTATCCGATTCCGTGTTTTATTGTCTAAGGTTAGTCGTCTTGTGTGTATGAATTTAAAGAAGGGAGTTAATATTACTACTCAGGGGAAAAGTATGATATTTATAACTAGGTATTTTACAGTAATGAATTCCCTCCCAGTGGCTATCGTTAGTTTGTATACACAGTTATTATTGCTCTGTTTTGACACTTCATTTAGATTTGTGTACCATTACCACGGTGGGTTGTTTTTTTGGTTGTTTTTTTTTGTAGGAGAAAAGCTAAGAAACAAACTGACTTTATCGTGTTTTATCCTCCTGGCAACAAAACCTTTTTTTTTTTTTTTCTGGTGTTTGGGCAACCCTGAAAAACTGGAGGGAGGCTCAGTGTGTTTCTGCATCGCAGTGTGTGTCAGGAAGCTCCTGGAGGTTGGAGTCTGACAGTGTTTTCTTCCCAGCGCCCATTGCAGGGCACAGAGGGATGTCGCTGTGCTGGCAGTGTGCTGCGTGCTCGTTTGGACTGGGAATGCTTCTGGTCCAGCTGAAGAAGCAGTTATTGGTTTGTCAGAGAGATTTGTGCCACAGAACGTGAGGTCAGGATTTGGGTGGGCAGTGGAGAAAGGTGCATATTGCAGTCTGGTTTGGGTCCTGGCCTAACGGCTGGCACAGCTGTGTCATCAAGTTTTGTCACAGGGCAAGACTGTACCAATACTGAGTAAGTGCTGTAATTAGGAACTGAATACTGCATGTAGCTTGTGATCGTTACATTAAATATTTATGTAAATGAAAGAAAACTGTCTTCCATCAATTTGGAAGGAATTGGAAGTCCTATCTGATGGTGTTGAACAACTTAAGGGAAAACAAAAGAATCGTTAATCGTTGGAAACTTCAGTGTGGTGTTGGTGCGATTGAAGTTATCTTTTTTGGAGAAAAAGATGTTCTGTGAAAAAGTCAGCCTGAAGTCAGTGAAGCAGTAGTAATACTTAGCTATGCTATAGAAGAAAAATGAGATGAAAGAAGTTTCCAGTTTTTGAATTTCTCATGTTTATTGTGGTCCCTTTCCTAGGATGGATGACATTCCCTTCTGAGGATGTGAGCAAATACGTAACATTTAGATCCCTGCTGAGGTGTGTGTTTGAGTACTGCAGGGTGAGCTTTCAGAAGCCTCCCATCGTTTGTCATGGCAGCAGTGCATTGCCTGGCAGAGCTTGATGTCCGCAGCCCTGAATATTCCAATAGGTGGAGGAATAAGCCAGGTGCCCTGCTTGTTTTTTCAGCGTACAAAACAACGTGATGTTGTTTCCTGAAAGTAGTACAGAAGAGCAGTGCATGAAGGAACCTGAAAGTTTAAAGAAATGGGTTTGTTCTGTCTGTTTTTAGATGCTCGTGGTACGCTTGGGCTGACCATAAGTGCAGACATGAGAAGGCACAGACAGTCATTTTAACATGCTGCTTTATTTTCAAGCAACTGTTTTGTGTGTTTGTGCTTTTTCAAGAAACTCATATTTACGTGAGAGAAGGAAAGTGAGAACTGAACATCAGCTTTTTTTTTTAATTTTTAATTTTAATAATTAGATGCAAAAAAGGTGCTGCTTATAGCACAGCATGCATCTTATCTGTGCTGATGAAGGGAAGCATTGCATTCTCCTAGCAAAGCAGTAGGATTTCAGCTGCCACCAATACCTCTCTGCCCCGGAGTTACTGTGCTGGCATTGCAACTCGGTGTTTGTGCTTTCACTTAAGTAGTTCAGTTTTCTGATTTTAAATAAATCCAGAACGTTATTAAACTCTCCCTTATGGTGAGCTGACGTGTGTTGCAGACGTGACTTGGCATGTAAAGGGGCTGGCCAAAAATACAGTGGTGGTTATAGTCGAGGTTTAAATTCAACAAAAGCTTTTGAGATGTGCAAAGGCAGCTATGAGCGTGATGTAGGAGGCTCAGAATGGTTCTAGAGAGCGTGGAGGGCATTGACCAGGGGCGGAATAGACATGGGTGATGTACTGTGAGGAGCAGGAGAGGAAGGCAGGTGAGACCTCAGATGTAACTGCGTGTGAAAGGTGGTGAGCGGATCGGGCAGGTTGTGATTTCTGATGGTCGTTGTGGGGTTTTGCCCAGTAGTTCTGGTTTAAAAAATAAAGCAACCTCTCTGCTGGTCTTTACAAAACTTGTGATTTTTCTTCTGCCTTCTCAAACAGAAAATAAGCCATCATGTGGGTTCTTAGCTAAGTCTGATTTCTGTGACTTGTTCTGTGTCTCCTGGATTTTTTCTGCAGTGGCCCCAGCCTGCAGTTCTCCCCATAGTGCCTGGAGCTCTCAAAGCATCTCATGCTTCCTCTGACTGATACAGGCCTTGTTCTCATCTGTGTCCCCGGTTTCATTGCAGCATTGGTCCTTAAATACTCTCATGTCATCCTGTTCTTTATCTTCCTTTTTTTTTTTCTTTTTTTTTTTTTTTTTTTCCCCTATTTTCCTGCTACCTGGACAGAAGTTGGTGTGTACTATGACTAGTGTAGCTCTGCATGCACTCCTCCTGCCTTTCCTCGTTAGAGCTCTAAATTTGGTCTCTCCTCCATTCAGCCTTTAATTTTCTCTATGGGAAATTATTCTCTACCACAGCATAAAGGCTGGTTTAAGTAGGACAACTGTATTACAGAAAGGGTCTGAGAGAGAGCAGCTGAAAAGAACTTTTCCTCTATTTGCCCTGAATTTTTGAAATGTTTGTACTCTCTGTCCACAGGTCAAAGTGGAAGTGGTGTATTTTTCTTTGTTTTCTGATCGGAGGCAAATCTACTAGTACAAAGCAGTGCAACATAATCATTCTATTTTACCCGTTAATTGATTAACAACAAGCTGTATTAAATGCCCACCATAAAACTTCAGATAGCTTCCTAGAGGCAACTCTGTTCAGAACAAAGTATGCATCTGTATTCTATGTTCTGGTGTTCTTTCTTGTGGGAGGAAAAGAAAGTTGAGTGCATCAGTTTTTCCTCGGCCCTTCTCAAACATGCTGTGCAGTGATTGCATTTCTCTAGCTGCTGTACTGGAGCAGTAGCACTGTGTGAAGAGTTTTCTGTGCTGGCATCTCTCTAATTTCTTTAGTTCCGTGCAGTTTGGATGGGCAGTATTCTGATTTTCCCAGTAAAAATGGTTTTATTATCCAGGTGAGTGGTTGCATTTCATTATAAATGAACAGAATACTTTTCGTAGTCTTAAACTCATGGAATGTTACATTTTTGTATTAAATCTGTGTCTTCACGTTATTGAGATCCCTTGAGATTCCCCTTATTCACTACAGAGCTCTATTTTATCAGTTGCCAGTCACTTCCCTCTAGTTGCATTTTTTTCCTATTTCATTATGTTAAATGCTAGCATTTTTGCCCCACGTTCTTATTTATTATTAATTAATGCTGAGCTCCTTCTAGCAATCTAGATATGAGCGTTACTATTTGTTCCTGCTTCTTGGGTTGCTTGGCTTCCTGCATTGCTGTTACTCTGTGGGATGGCTCAGGAACAGCAGAGATGTGCTGTGTCATTTCTTTTCTCCCAGAGGATTTTTTTTATTACTATTATTTTTAATAGTGAAAAACACTTCACTGCTTCCAGTTTTGTCAGCATCCTTTCAGAGTGTCTTTGTCTTCTATATTAAGGCAGATGTAGCTGATGCTTTGAAGTATAATCCAGCAGGCAAATTTATCTGTACCTTTATTTTTAGGTACATCATGCATTTGTTTATTAGAGTTGCCCGTGTCCTGTCTCTGATGAAGAGCTGAGATGGATGACACTGAGCATTTCCACTGATGGGGGATTTTTTAATGTAACTTTAATCCTCACATATCAAAAATAATATGCCCTCAGTCTTACTTTGACAATCAAATCTTGAATTCTTAGTGCATGTGAGAGCATTTAGGATACAGTGCCACTGTAGCCACACCTGCTTTGAAACAGTATTTTCGTAACTGTACTCCAGTATAAACATTCAGTTAATTAGAATTAGTTGTTTGCAGCTGAGCTTGCTTACACAGGAACAGCAATACATCAAGGCATGCTTGGGACAGCTGGGGGACCAAATTAACTGCTTTTGGAGGAATGCAGCGGTGGAGTGTCTTGATGAGAAGATATGTTTAAGATGTTCGTTCCTCTGAAGGTAGGGATGGCTTGTGACTGTATTTATTAGCTTCTTGGTGCTGACTGCATTCTCCAAAGGGCTGTTTAATAAGCATTATGTTCGCTTGCCTTTTTAGTTAAGGCCCCAGAAAATAATCATCTCTCCCAGCTGCACCCTCCTGCCCCCCGGGGCTGAGCTGCTGGAGCAGCAGAGGTGTGGAGGTTTCCATCGGGGCTCAGTGTGGTCCCAGCAGGTGTTACATTCAGCCTCCAATGGCAACTTAACTGCTGGCTGAGGGATTTCTGTTTGCCTTCCTAATCTCTAAATACCCCAACCTCGTCTGCATGGCTGTGCACACACGTAGGGCTTTGTTCCTTCAAAGTGAAGTCATCTCATTTCTGCTATTCCAATACGTTTATGTAGTGTAAATATTTGTATGCATTAGAGAATGCCAGAGGGAAACCAGGCTTAGTGAAGTGAGTTTCTTCCTCACGTTTGCAGTAAGAAGGGTTGCCTTGCTCCTCACTTCCTTGATTTTTTTAAAATTGGTTTTAACAGTTAAAATTGTGTGAAAGGACACTGAGGTGCAGCAAGTTCAGTGAGCTGTGTCTATTTTCAATCTTGATAACTTAAATAGCTTAAAAATAAAGCTGCTAGCTAAATTTGATTCACAGTGTCATTAATGAGAAATATTTAACCAATTAATTGCATGAGTTTTAATTCAATTGCAGGAGGGATTGGTATGGCTTCAGATATTTTATGTGGCTTTTATTGTTTAAGGCCATTTAAGATAAAGATAAAAACTTAGGTTTTTTTTTTTTTTTTTTTAAATTTATTTATTAATCAGCAAAAGCTCATTGTCACAAGGACACAACAACAACCACTTGTTGAAATGATTTTGGTTGTCTGAACTGAGAGTCCGCAAAACACAGCCTGGTATTTTTTATGGAGAAAACAAAACCAAAAAAAGTACACAGAGTGCAAAGCTGAGGAGATGTTCTTCTCAAGAGACAAATGAGAAAACAGAAAAGAGAGGCTCAGTGGGGAACGTGGGGTGCTCAGCAGGGGCAGTGATACCCGAGCCGGGCTGCCACGCTGCGCAGGGCGAGCAGCTCCACGTCCTGACCTGACTGCAGCTCCCAGCATTTGGAAGCAGAGCTGCAGAGGTCAGTGCCAACAAGGGTTCTGTGTTAAATGTTTTTGATGTTTTCAGTGTATTTTATGAAAG
The DNA here is from genome assembly GCF_951394365.1 of Tetrao urogallus. NCBI lineage: Eukaryota > Metazoa > Chordata > Aves > Galliformes > Phasianidae > Tetrao > Tetrao urogallus. The sequence goes on along the minus strand of NC_136829.1, from coordinate 11,558,083 downwards.
TATGTTATGCAACTCTCTGGAAGGTTTGCTTTACGGGATTTTTGTTGTTGTTGTTAAATTTCTATGGAGTAGGAAGTCACTGGGTTTTCTGTAGTGCTTTTGAAGCCTGCTGCAGTATATGCCTGCAAATTAGATGCAACTTGTCACTTTTGGCTTGTAAAAATGGTTAATATTGTTTCCAAGTAGTTATTCAAAGGAATGCCATCTGCTTATACCAAACACTTGTAGATAACAATCAGATTTATAGCTAGAGCTGCTCAATTTTACACATCCACGAAAATTGCAAATGTAACTATTTTGTCTTTTGGTTTTGTATTTTATTTGAATGTGAGGGTGAGCTGTGTCACTGGGCCACAGTTTCAGTGAACCCTTGGGAATTGGGGATGCCCTGTGTTGCCTCTGTATTCTGCCTTCACCTAATTGGACAGTCCTCATTTTATGTAATTGTACCTTATGCAATAGTATGTTTACTTTCCTTATGTTTGTCACTGAAGAACTTCATAGTGTTCTGTGACCTCGGTGTCTTTTTGCCCCTATTGGAAAGTGAAGTGCTAGAAGAAAGTACAAAAGGCTGAGTTTGGTAAAGCGTTTCTGATTCTTTTGCACAATCTTAAAACCTCTTATAAAAAAAAAAAAAAATACTTTTTCATGCTTTACTTTTAATGATCTTGTCTGAGAATAGATTTATTACTGAATATAGAAAGTAAAATAATACATTGTTATTTAGAGAAAGCAGCAGTATTCTATAAGTATTTTATTCCTTATGAAAAAGAGGAGAATGCATCCCTCCTATACAACTCTGAACAAAGAAGAGGGGAGCTTAGAATCTGTGACAAAGGCGTATTAGGAGCATCTGTTAGAATGGGCAGGTTTTTGAAACAAGAAGTGAGAGATTGCCCCGACTGCCAGATTTCTCCTTTTTTTTTTTTTTTTTTTTTTTTTAATTATGGTCTCTCACAACAAGGCTGTATAGGAAGAACGCTACAGGCAGCATAGCTTCATATGTAGTGGGATGTTCTTGAGTCAACTCGTGCCTCTTTGGGAAGATCATAGATCCGATTGATAAAATCAGCTGGTTTGATGTCAGTGCTTTTCTTCTCCAATATGATGTATTCACACTGTATTTTGATTTTTCAAACTGAATTGTGTGGAATTAACAGCATGATATTATGGCACTGCGAAAGCTGCCTCATGGATAGATCTCAGTGCAGTGGGTAATAAAGGCAGCGAGTGGGACCACTTCTTGGAAAGCTCCCAGGGAACTACTGGCTAAGTATGTAAAGTCATTCTTTAGACTGCTGGTCTGCTTCAGTCCCAAAGCCCTCTTTGCACACTGAGTGGTTAATGCTGAGAAGGTCAGGTTACTCTTTACAGGGAGATCTGAATAACATGTTTAAAAGTTGTACTTCATAAGTTTGTTTTAAAATAACTGAATGCAGGGCAGTCTCATGGGAGTCAGAATGTAGATTTTATCTGTAAAATTGGAAAAGGACTTGAAAGTCAGTTAATTATGGCAGTGTGTTTTATTGTGGCAAAAAGACAAATGTAGCTTGGATGTATAAAAGAGGGAAAGTGAAGCGTAAGTAATAAAGTGGACTTCAACACTGATAAGGGAGTTATTAAAATAGTCTGTCCTATTCTAGTGTCTTCAGATCGTGAGGAATGTGGAACTGTTGGGAAGGATTTAAAGGAAAGGCCCCAGGAATTGCAGGAGGTCCATAAGTAGGATGCCTAAGTGGGATTTCGTTAACGCATAGAGGTGCTGCTGTGTGAGAAGGATACCAAAAAATGTGAAGGCATGAGTGAGCTTTAGTTTCTTAGCAGTAGAGTTACTTTAACTGAGATAACTTGTTGAGATGGTAAAACTTCATTGGAGCTCTGGGAGATAAGGGCAAGTTTATTTTTAAAGTGGTTTTCAGTGCAGCTTCTGGAGATGCAGCTTTCTTGACAGCAGTGTACTGCTCCTGGTGGTCCTGCTGGTGCTGGCAGGTGCAAAGCCTGCTTCATGCACCATGGATCACCTGCTTTCCTTTGCAGCAACAGGGAATCATATTTGGCTTATGATCCTGGGCATCGTTGCTGTAGATGCAATTCTGCTTTGGTTTTGGAAGCCTCGGAACCTTCAGAGTGCTGTGGTTGCCTGCAGGTGCCAGAGAGGTGGGCATTGATGGAGGGTTGTTTTTCATTGTTGTATTTCCCCATCAAGATAATGAGCTGCTTGTATGTTGTTACTGCTTTAACTTCCTTCTGAAGCTTCAAAGATTAAACAGGATCTGACTGTCTTTTGTGCCAGACTGGTTGATTCTTACTCGCGTGATCCAGATAAAATTGATTGAGAGCGTGAGTTAAGAAAGAACCTCTTTCACTAGGAATTGATAGGAATATTTCCATCTTCTGCTGCATACGGCTTTTTTGACTTCCTTGAATTGTTTGGGCATATTTTTTTCTGATCAGTTATTTGCTGTTGCAGAATGCTCAGGGTCATCTAATTTCTTGCCTGTTCCTTATGCATAGCACATAACAAATCGTGTCCTTCAGGTAGGTGGAGGATGTGGGGAAGCACAATGGTCTGTAATGCACTGAGAGGCAGCTGGAAGCATACAGGTATCCTCTCTAGGCTGCAAGTCTTGTGAATATTTACTGCGTGTCAGGGTTCCTTTCTGCACCAAACCACTAACCCAGGTTAAAGCCCTCCTTATGGTCTCCTCTGTACAGGTGGACTGGCAAGCTGGCTGAATGGATTCAGCGTGACTCTGTGTCTGTGTTGAAAGAAACAGCAAAATTTCACCTCATTGTGGAAAATTCAAATTGTTAGAGTGTGTTAGTATCTCTGAATGAAACCAAATATAGTTCTCTTCCATTCCATTCATTGTGGACCTTATCTGTCTTTCTGATGCATCTCACTTGTTGCCAAGCAACCTCAACAGTAGTTCTGCACATCCAGCAGCATTTAAAAAAAAAAATAAAAGTGAGTAGTTGTTGCTGGAAATAAGATGCCTTCTGATGACATGAATGAAAACAGTTACGAGAGAGGGAAATGAGGAATGGTGCATTTGGAGCTGGTGTTCTGAAAAAGCTAATAGTATTTAGAGCTTAGGTAGTGCCTTTTGTTTTCAAAGCAAGTTATTAAATCAAGAATATTTTTTTCCTTTCAATGACTGAAGCACAATTATGCTCATGCTTCATAGAGCAGAGGGCAAGGTTTGGTCCCAGGAGGGCAGGAGGTAGTTTGGTGTTTGTATTTGTATTTGTTTTTCTGGCGTGTGTGGGCTTCGTGTGTCTCTAATTGGACTGCAAATTAACTGAAAAGGTTTGGAAGTTTTTTGTTCATGTGTTTGCTCATTAAATTCAATAGGTATTGCTATCCATTCATTTCACACTGATGCACCTACGGTGTATTAAATTTCATTAACATATTTATCACCTAGAAGGCCTTCGAAACTAGAAGTATGATAGATAGTGTGTAGGTCCTTTACTACTGGATAATGTTGCAATGCTTATAAAGCAATAAATAGAGCTTATTTTTATATTCTGTCTCTTGTGTGAAATGTGATCTGAGCAGCAAACGAACTGCTGCAGCAAAGGATATAAAAATGAATATGAAATCTGACCTGTGGAAATGATATTTAAGTTTGCACGATAGCTTCATTTCAATCCAGAAAGAAAATGATACATATTACATGTAGATGGTCTATAACAACGTTATTGAGGATGCAGAAAAAGTTAGAAAGTGCCTGTATTAAGATTGCCTTAATTTGAGGTCCTTTCAGTTTAGAATACCATTGCCTATAACTGCCTGCATAGAAGGGCCATCTTCAGTTCTGTGACCAGCTCCTAGAAAGCAGTAATGCTAACACTTTAAAGTAGATTGTAACATTGTGATTTAACTCGCTTTTCCTCGGTTACAGTCTGGAATGACTGAGCTGCCAGTGGCACCACTGGCACACAGTACAGCACATCAGGCTATCCCCTGAGTTTTGGCTAGAGGACGGTTGGTCTCAGTTACACACAGCAGTGCTTTGCTTCCCACTCTTTTGTTTTCTGAAGGTGCTGATCTTAGAAACACGCTAGTTCCACTTCTGGGTAAGAGTAGTAAAAAAGGATGTGCTGCAGATGAATCAGAAGTAGTGGTGTAACAGGTCCCTGGTTTCATTTATACTCAAAGAGGGCTGCATTCTGAATTGCACATGCAGTGTTTGACAGAGATGTGGGTCAGACATGCTTGATGCACGGTGAGGTGTTCTGTGCTAAGTCTGTGTTTACGGACTGGACGTCCGTTGAGGTGTTTCTGTCAAGAGACTTACAGTTTGCTGTTGTTGAGGATGAAGTGGACAAGAAGCAGCAATGTAATACAGGAGGAACACAACAAATGGACCCATGTGTGCATGCACAGCTTATCATTGCAAGGCAACTTCCTGCTGTCCCGCTTCTGTAGGAGTGTGGGATGGTTCAGAGATAGTACCATGCTTCAAAATGCTATTAAGAGGAAGCGTGTATTTTGAATTACAATCTGTATGTCAGTTGTCTGCATCACAGAGCCTAATGGGTGCGTGCCTGACGGGTTGATCTGCCCTGCCCTGTAAGGTGGGCGGTACGTTGTGAGCAGACTGCCGTGGCAATGAATTGCAGTCAGCTGGGGTTTGGTTCCTTGTGGCTTGTTGTGCGTGGACTGAAAACAGTACTGGATAAGTATGGATTAAAGGATAAATTCAATTAATGAAGATGTACAAAAGAACAAAACTAGGAAATGTTTAAAACATAATGAAAAAGAAGCCATCCCAGTGTATGTAATTTTTGCCATGTGCAACATGTAAGGTTTATTCATGTTGGACTAAAATCTCTCTTGCTATACTGCAGGTAATAGAGGTAACTTGGAAAAGGAAAGTTCAGTGTGTGTGGCATGTATACATAAACTGTTTGTGGCGGCAGTATTTTTACCTTAATCCTCTAAGAGGAAAAGACCAGCCCTAATTCATGGGTTTTTGGTGGTTTTTTTTTTTTTTTGTTTTGTTTTTAAATGCATAAAAAGCGTGAATTTTGGCAGCTGTTTTTTGCCTCTAGGCTTATAAATAGGTTTGTCCCTGCAAGATGTGTGTGATTGCTATACATACATAATGTGTTAGCTGCTGTACCAGTATTGCCATGTAAACTCAGTTACCCTTTTGTATATGTATGTGTTGTCTGTATACCTAGTTTGTAAAGGGTAAATATTATAAACTGGTTGCTCAAGAGCAGTATGCTATAAAAAAGTAATAAGCACATCAGTAAACGTGTTGGAGGTGGTAATAAAAGTGCACTATAATCTGTCTGCCAGTTTACTGAACTCTAACTGTCGTTATCTGTGGCCATTAACTGCTGCACAGTGTGTGTTAACCCTTTGTGCAGCAGCTCTGCGTGCAAATATGAGTGCAGCTATTTAAGCTTTGGTTCAGGTCAATGTGCCATCTCATGTGGTAGCATTCCTGGGTTTCTTGTGGCTCTTTCCTTTTTGCCCAGCTTTCATTTCAGTAAAAAGGGACGCATGGGGAAATAGGAAAATACCTTCATCATCAAAATGAATGTGCTTTTGTGAAATTCAAGGAAATACATGACTTGTTTCAGGTTGTTCCTGAAATATTTCAAAAATAATAATGTGAGTAAGATGATAAACGTTTAAATGTTGAAACCTGTTCTTGGATTAGATTTTTGTAAAATAAGCCTTTTAAGAAGCTTCTCTTGGAAATATTGTAACAGTACAGTGGAATTGTCTCTAAAAGTCACCAAACTTCTGAGTTCTCTAGCTCTGTTGAGGAAACTTCTGTTTGGGGCCGGGCAGTGACTTCTGGAGCTGCTGTGCGTGGTTTCCACATGGCACTCCTGTGGGACATCGAGGTGTGGCTCTGCTCCCTGCCTTGGTGGACTGATGCATCCCTAAAGCAATTTCTGTTTGCTGAAAGCTGGGTTGTGTAAGCTCAGGAGCATGGCTGTGTTGGTATTTTGGAAAGCTGGGTGCATGTACGATGATAAGTGAGGTGAAATAATAGGAGAATGCTTCTCATGAAGGAGTTCCTCTGGGTCAAAGGTTTAAATTTTCTAACCTTAGACATTCGTTTCTTCCTCAGTCTTCCAAGGGATGATCGCTCACGTTTAGGAATGTGCTGCCATGTCCTCAAAGTGTTGAGGCGTTGGAAGCTGGTAGTCTGCACGTTTTGATGCCTTGGCACCGGGGTGGGTTTTATACAGACTGCTGTAACCAGCGTCCCTCCATTCCAGTGCAGCCTTTAAAATGGCAAGCAGTTACGTTTGAAGTTTGGATCTTGTGATTTCAATACAGATATGAAGTGAAATATTTCAGGGTGTGGTGATACTTAATCATTAATGATTGAGACTTGGGACGTTTCCCGAATATTAATGCTGGATATGAACGCTGATTGCTTAAGATGAAGTTATTACCCAGCAACCCAGTCACTTACTGTCGCCCTCTCCTTTTTTTTTTCAACTGTTCTTGGAGAAATGGTGAACACAGATCTGGGTCAGGCAAGTATCTGGCGCGTTCTCTGAAGCACAGTGTAAGAGACAAGTGATGTCACTGCCTCCATACCTTACGAGTTGCATAATGATCATTAGTCTAAAAATGGTTTCAAATGATGAAACTGACAGAATTTGCTCTAATTGTGCAATTGCCACTAAAGATAAACTGTCACGATGCCACACCTTTGATGTGCTTTATTACTTAATCTACTTCATGAGAAAGGTTGAGGATTGACTAGCTAATGTCAGTAAAGTGCTTCAAAAAAGCCTAGTCATAAAAATGTTTATGACTAGGTTTACGTGATTTACATTTTTAGTTTAATATGTCCTTTCTCTGCCAACACCAACTATTAATAACCTACCAAAATACATAGAACACTTCATAAATGTGTTTGGAAGACACAGTATATGCAGTCGGTTATGCTGCGTTCTGTAGGAAGTTTGAACTGCTGAGAGTTCTTGCTTAACTTCTGTGTGAAAGTAATATGGAGATAGCAGTGAATATCACTGTGGTATAGGTAGGTTGCTGCTGTTATCTGATTTCCAGGCAGTAGATTAGTGTAGCATTTCTGCATATTGTTTGCATAGCACTTGTAACTTGTGGGAATAGACTTGGCTTCTCTTTCTGTTAAACTTGAAAAGGAGATTTCTTAATAATTGCATTACAGTAAACATTCTAGGGGAAAGCCTTGTCTTTCTGGCTGTATGTGAGTGATGTTAAAAGTCGGGTATGCTCTTCCCTTTGTTTTCCCTCTCCATTACAGCAGCTTTCTGACCATGTACCTTCTGACAGGTTCATCCCCCCCTGCTCATTTTTAAAACAGAGGTAGGGAGAAGCAGATACATTTGAGAAGTGCCATCTCAGAAAGCTGATGAACGAAGATCTGTGTTGGTGAGCTTTCCAGCACTGCTCTGAGTGGCATCAACAGCCACAACAAGGCTAGCAGCACGCTGTGAGCTGGAATCGGTCGCGTCTATAAAAGTACAAACCAAAGACAAATGTTAGGGCTCTTATATTAAGGCAGGTTGTTTCGTTTGTAAAAAGAAAGGCCAGGGACGTGCTGTGTTTCCTCACTCTTTCTCCTTCTCTCTCATTCTCTTGCTTGCCCCCACTTCCCCATCTTGTGGTTTACCACTCAGCTGAGAACCACTGTTTCTTACATAAATGAAGAAATGGTTTTTGTAGTCTCTTGTATATCTGATAAATAAGATGTTTTAGAATCCTCCAGATATTGACGATCGCTTTCAAATTCTTTTTTATTGCTTTAATCGAATTTGTACTACTGAGCAGATATTTTCTGTAACGTAGTGGCAAAAAATACCTCTGTCTACAGAAATTTCCAGAAGGATTATTTCTAAGAATCCGTGCTGTGCTATGTTAGATGGATGGTTTGTGCAGGCCAAGATTATAGCTCAGAAATGGCACTTTAGAGGATTAGGGAAGAAGTGTAAGGGAAAGATTGACGCTGCTTCCTACTCAAGTCTGTTGCCAGGTTCTGCCACTGGTGCTTTAGGAACTCTGGAAGCAGGCAGGATTCATAACAAGTTCTGAAGTTGTCACGTTCTGCATGGCTTTTTTCTTTTCCTTACTTTCCTTAAGAGGTTTCCTCTTTTTTAACTCTGTCTAATTATCTGTGAATAGAAGGATAGAAAGCAAATCTTGCACATCAGTTGTGCTGCCTGGTTGATGCCTCTGCATTAGCTGGAATGCCACTGGGGTAGTTGGGTTCAGATAGGAGCAAGTGATCTCCAGTTTCTCAGTACTTCTGGTATGGTTTCTTTAGCAGCCAAAGTAGCAGCTAGCTGGATCGATATTTATGTCCAAGTAATACTGTTAAAGTAATTTGCAAGGTAATAATTTCTAGCAATTTGTGCGTTCTCCTGAGGTTACATTCATCAGCTGTGAATAAGTTTCTCATTTAAACAGTATTATTAATATTTAAGGGACCATATGTTGTGAAAGTAATTGGACAATCATAGCAAAGTGCTATATATTCTGATGGGCTAAATATCAGCAAATTATTTCTCACATATCTGTTTTGTCCTTCTTATTTATTATATACTGTCAGTGTGAACTGCATCTTATTTTTTTTTTCCCATTTAGAAATGTCAGGTCAGGGCGAGGGCATGACAATTGTGCCATTGTCATGGTTTGATTTAAATTACAGCAGTATAACTTCCCTTTTATCAAAGGAAACGATAATAAATGTGCTTATTCAGGTATAATTAATTTCCAATTTTAAACTTAGTAAAAGGTCATTCTTCTTACAAGTTGAGTCCAAATACATGTAGATGTTGATTACAATGAAGTGAAATTTTCTTCACTGCATTCTTTGTGACTTCCAGACTTCTCAGCAAGCATGGTTTGGAATTTTTCCAGTTAATTTGTGTTTCGTTGGAGAAAGCTAATCTGGATACAGAATGTTGGTCCAAAACATCATGGGTTAAATGAACCTTCCTAGTGCAAAAGGAAAGGTTCCCTAGAAATCCGGGTTTGTGGTAGATTGCTCAGGACGTTTGGGCTTGGCAGCACAGTGAGTGCTGCAGGGCTTCGTGGCTTCCAAAGGTTTGAGAGGATTCAGAAAAGCTCCTGAGCTGCCTTTGAGCGCTGCCCAGGCTTTCAGGCCGCCTAGTGGTTCAGCCTTAGACCACACGAGGCTGGCTCTGTTTGGTTTTAAATTTAATATTGATCTTTCAAGCTTATGTGTTAACCTGAGCAGTTCGAGTCTCCTCTGGTTCTGTACTTCATGCATTCATCTCTAAGTTTGCACAAAAGACCCTAAATACCTGCATGAGAAGTGAAGACTCAGCTTCTTCATGCTTGTTGAGAAATAATCTGCATATGGGGAAACTCGTGTGCAAAAGCTGCTCTGCCAACTTCAAAAAAAAAATGCTTAGGAAGTGCTGCTTTGTGTGATTGAAACTCCTGGCACAGGAGTGGATTTTGTCAGGTACGTGAGGGAAGAACTTGAGAAGTGAGAGCGTCAGTGTTTACACATCTGCTTTGGGCTGACTTACAGCTCGCAGTTCGTCCATCCGTGTGCCTCAGTGCCAGTTACGTACTGTGTGTGCTGCAGCACGGCTTCGCTTCAGCTTTTGGAACTAAAAATAGTGTACCGTGACACAGGCAAGGAACTGTAAAATGGAATTGTGAAAGTATTGTTCTCTTACTACACAGTTCAAATGAATGGGTAGAATGGGAAATATGATATTTACATCAGGGGAATTTGTCGTGTTTTCAGAATCGTTCCTGCAGCTCCATTGTAATGAAGGATTTTTTTCTGTTTTGCTAAGCATATGGAAGTGGTTTACTTACCATTTCAGCAGGTAACCTGCAGTACAGTTTTAAGTAGGTTGATTTGACCAAGAACAAAATCATTTCAGAAGTACTTGTACAGAAATTTGCACTTTTGAAAACAAACTGAATCCTAACTTTTCTGTAAATAAAGCCACGAGTAGCTGGAAATAAAGTCCTGTGTTTCTCACATTCTTCAGTTGTCAGCATCTCCTAAAGCCAGGCAGGCAAGCAGCACTGGTAGGTGGAACTGAGAGCCTAACAGTGCTCCCTGCCACTGGCTGAAGAATTTCACCAGTGGCTTTAATGTGATGATGACTGTATCTGTGCTTGGAAGGAAGTGAGGATATTTTGTTGTTGCCTGGTAATATTTGGTGTTTATTTCCAAATATTTTTCGTATATCATCTTATGGTAGTGCAAAGCTTTCAATAACTGGAAAATAAATAAAAATAAATGAATAGCATATTTCATAGCTATATATGCTTATATTTCATAGCTCATATATGCTCATATATGCTCATATTTCATAGCTATATATGCTTTCATAGCATATTCAAAATAATTACGCATATCAGCACGATGCTCCAAAGGCAGTCCTTGCCTGATACGTGTTGAACCTTTGCTGATTTGCTTTCAGAATAACCTGCTTGCAGCTGTCAGGAGCTGCTTATGTAGCTGACGTTATATTCAGCATTACCTGCCAAACTAGCTAGAAAGTAGGATGGAGTTTGATAACAAACTCCAACTTAGAGGACTGAATTGGTCACATGTTTTTGCTTGGCTTGCCTTGGTTGGTTGATTGTGTATTTGGGACTTTGGGTTGCTTTTCTTACAGGGAGTCATCTTTGTTACGAGCTACAACAATTCAGTCACCTTAAGATCAAAACAGAAATAATTCAGACTCTGCATCTGGGCCAATTTGACTAAAGCATTAGCAGCAGCTGCAGGGGCTGCACTGAGCTCTGCACATCTCAGCTGTGTGCAGCTATGCTGGGGCTGAAGTACAAACAGGCTTTTTTTTTTTTTGTCTGGTTTTTTATTGAGGGGGAAAAGAAAGTATGGCTACAAAGGAGAGGTACAGAATGTTCTGAAAGGAGGCTGCAGCCGATAAACTTTACCTGCTCCTCCTTTTCTCTGCTGTCTCTGCTATAAATAATGTAATAGCAAGGACATCCCGGTGCTCAGGTGAGGGGCAGCACTGCCCAGTGTCCCAGCACACCTGACTGTGGGCTGCACTGCTCTCCTGCTGCCTCTGCTGCATGGAAACCAGCAACGGTCGGTTCCGATTCGCTGCGCTTTTGTGCTTTGATTGCAATTACATAGGCAAATAAATATTGGAAAAATTTATTGTTTCCTTAAAGCCATGGCTGTGGGAAAAAGTTTGTAAAGGCACATACGTAGCTTCTGCAGATAGGAAAAGAAAATCCAGACCGTTAGAGATAAACGGTAATAAAAGAGCGCAGTTTGGGCTTGTTCCTGGAGTGCTGCAGCCTTTGAGGTGAGTTCTGATGGAAGTTGCTTTTGGGTAATTTCTTAAAGCAGAATTCTTTGCACTTTTGCTTGCTTTTCTTATTTTCTCCACTGATGGCACTGAAATTGAGCATAATGGGTCTCTTATAGATGGAAACTTGTTTATAATTAAACAATCTCTGTGTTTGTTTTTGAGTCACAGAGAGTAACTTAGCTTGCAGGCTGGGTGTCTGTATAAACATATCGGAGCTTTACTGAGCATCTGAAGAAAGCGTGCTAACATTTGGTTTTGAATGAATCTGAAATTTAATTTGGATTTACTTCTTAGTCTGTCTCTCCTAAGATCATTTCTCACTTCGGTTGCTACTTTGTGAGGGACCAATCCAAAGAAAACGCTCCAAGAAGTGAAACTGGTTGTCTGAGAATGCTGGCAATTGCACGGGCAATGGAAGATTTGTCTTCTGTGCTTCTGCAGTTTCAGGAGTCGTAGATGTTGCTCACAGGGGATTGTAGAATATTGGAAGTCAAGTTTTAAAGCGTACTGCTTTTTTATCAGCAGGAAGTATGCTGCTTTAACTTCTTCGTTCAAGACTAACAACCACAAGTTCTCACTGAGTTGTACAGGAGGTATGAACACTTCGGTGTTACGCATTTTACAGATGTAAAATTGACCTTTTCGCTTATATTGAAGGCAGCCTTGGCTACACCAGTGACTGTTACTTGTGTCTGAGCCAACCCTGTTGTACCACAGAGCTTAAGGACTGGGTGAAGTTTCAGTTTTCTTCGAGGAAAGATCACCCAGGTGCCCGGAGGTGTTAGAACAGCTTTCCTGTCTCAGCTACTGTCTGCATGGGACTGAATGTCACTGTCAGAGACCATCGAGTGTTTTGCTGCTGGGGTTATGCTCAGAACAACGATGGGCTCATGCTGGCCTTTCCCAGCTCGCCCTGGCCCAGTGCTGGTGCAGGCGCTTGCAGCTCTCCGGCTGCAGGCAGCAGGGCTCTGTGCAGCCTCACGTCTTGGCAGGCTTCTCTCAGCAAAAACGTAGTAGTAACATTAGTGATACAAGAGATGCTATATAAATAGCAAAGCAGTTGGGTTATTTGAAACTGTGTATGCAGGCGTTTTGGTTTTGTGCTATAAATGCTCTTCTAATGTAAATAAGCCCTCGTACTGAGTTCTGCTAGTTCTAATTCCCATTGTCTCGTGTAATGATGTAGCTGCTCCTTATTGTGTTGAAACAAGTTATGTGGGTGCAGTGTTAACAAACCTGTGCTTTATAAACATGAGGCTGAGGGCTAATCCATACGCTTCAATGGGAAAACGGTTTCCAAATCATCTTTTGTAATGAAGAAAGTGCCTCAAATTTCAGTTTGGAACAAAAGCTGTTCCAAAAATCAGAGCCCTGATTAACCAGTGAGTTACTGGGTGCTGTGGGAATACAGTGAAGCTCACTAGATGAAGTGCAGTTTCTCATTTTGAGGACGAATGCCTTAAGAACATTGGGCATGTTAAGCTGAGATAATAGAGAAGAGTTGTGAGTTGTGTGCGATGCTGAGGAATTCACTCGGCGGAGGAGAGGTGTGGGCTGTTGGTTTGTTTGTTTTGTTGGTTGGTTGGTTTTTTATTTGGTGTCTGGTGTGTGAGAGCCTGCTGTGATGCTTTGGCCTCCAGAGCAGGTTTTGTAGAAAAGTTTGTTTCTGTCGTAGGTGGTCTTTGGAAACACAGTCCCTCTGCCTCTGTTCCCTTTCCTGGTGCCGGGCCCACAGGCACTGCTGCTCTGAGAAGTTAATTAACTACATTAATTTGTTACACAAAATTAGTAAGTTACAGCTGTTGAGTTTCTCATTTAGAAGCTTTTTAAGTAAGGAATTGTCAGAATTATTACTTAAATTGTTACAGTAGTAGCACTATAAAACGTGTTGATGTACCACACTGTGTCCAGTCTCAATAAGCTGAGAATTCTGGCAGAAGTTAGAGACTGCAGTGATATAAATTGAAAGCATTCTTTTTTCTTTTTTCTTTTTTTAATTAAAGGAATTTTGATTTGCTTTGTACTGTATTCTCTATAAATCCTGTCTAATAAGCAGTAGCATATAATTCCTTTGCTGGAGATATCTCAGAAAAAATAATCCATACAAAAGGTATTTCTGTGTTCTTTTTAATGTGTGTTCTTCAGGAAAAAAAAAGATAAACATTTGTTCTCAATTATGCTTGTTGACCAATCAAGGAATGAAATAATGAAATAGCTGTGTTAATTTTAGGCTCTGTTAGGAATAGTCAGAGCAGAAGGTAAACTGTGCTAAGTTTGGGGTGGCAGCAATTAATGAAAGAAAAAATATTTAGAATAAAGGCAGGCTTATGTATTGTGGTCTTGCACTGCCTTCATTTTCCACTTCTTTAGGGAAAAAGAAGAGTTTTGGGCCCTGCTGACAGACGTGGCTGTAGTGGAATTTGCACGGCTGTTTTATTTTATATGCTGTGGTGTGATTATGTGATACAATGGGGGAAGGAAAGAAAATAATAATCAACTTCAGTTTTATTCCAGTTGAAACAGAACAAAAAAATTTGAGTCCTTGAAATGTTTAGCAAGAGGTTGGTGCATTGGTTTGCTGTGAGGTCAGCTGTGAGATGGAAACTGGAACATGACCTCTTGTGGGACCAGCAGGGGTCTGGGTTGGTCCCTGGGTGCAGGGATAGTTGAATTGACTTTGACTTCTCCTTCAGATATGATTTGATATTTTATTAGAAGCTGTTAAGATTCATTTTGCATTTGGGACAGTATAATTACAGAAGCAAAAATTTTGTGGAGCTTTTTGACTGAAGTTATGAGCACAGGAAGAAAACTCGAGTTGTCTCGTGCCTTTTCTTTGTAGCAGCTTGGCCTCCTGGAAGACATCTGTGCAGGATTTCTCAAATTGTTCCATTCTCTTCCTTTTCTCTTCCTTTTTTAGAAAGCTGCTTTCTAAAACTTGGTAACAACTTTTGGAGCCATGTTCAACTAAAGCAGGATTGAAATTTTTCTAGGGAATGCTCTAGAGTTCAAATCGGTCACCTCTGTTTTACGGCAGTTGTTCTGGGTAGAAATTTGCAGAGCTGACGTTTTCTAACATCCTTAACACTGACTGTGTAACATAGTTTAAAGAAGTCTTGTTTTTATTCATCCAAATTTGTCACACTGCATGTGTATGAGACAGGTGGATGTAAAGCTGTGAAAGCAGAAAATAACTGATGTTGTGGAGGAAGTTAACAAATGGTTTCGGCAGTGATACTGGAACTGCCATGTATGTGTCTGCATAGGCACCTTGGGTTTAAAGGCTTTAGCGCTAATGTTCTCAAACTCCACCCAGTAACATCGTATTTCAGAAGGGAAGTGGGAGTAGTAGCTGATGCATCGGTCTTTTCTATGTCAGATTTCTGAACTTGATCCTCCGTTTGGAATCATGGTGTGGTGGGCATAGGTGACACACGGCCCTAAGATGAAGCTGCCAGAGGAAAGAAGAGCAAACCAAAGATAGATGGGCATCTTGCATATGAGAATTTGCATCAGATTGTCTTCAGAGGCTGCAGAGTAACTCACGTCTCTGTATTTACATAGGCAGAACCACGCTCAGCTTACGGTATATTTTGCTTCTAAAGCTTTTATAACTTAATTGTTCAGTGGAAGAATGCCATTTCTATTTCATATAACATAGGCCATGCAGTGTTCTTAAAGGTTCTGCGCATTCTGGCCCCTATCCACCGTAGTACTTAAACCATGAGTAGCCCTATTAAAGTTGATAGAATTACTCATGTGCTTAAAATTAAACATGTGCTTAAGTGCTTTGATGGATTAGAGCCAAAGTTGTCAGCACCTTGCTTTGTTGCACCTGCCTGTCTGTGTGTCTGGAGCTGCAAGGGACAGATTCTCAGATCTGCTTGTTCCTATATTGAATTACCCTATATGCTAAAAATGCAGTTTACATGCACAGTCATAGTAAATTCATCTGCTGGCTGGAACTATAAATGCACAACTGGAACTCTTAAAATCTAACAGTACTTGACAAATTTCACAATTTCTTCCCCCGGGGATTTCAGTAGGAATGTTCTACTAATGAGTTTACATGAAAACATGTAGAACTTCTGTAATGTTCTTCACAAATGTTGCTTTCTGCTGGCGGTTCTCTGCTGAAACCCTGGGACTGCAAGTGTCTGTAATGCAAATAATTGGTTGTGAAAACAAAGTAGCACTGCTGTAAGAAACATGTGATGAATGAAACATCTACCACTAGTAGCTCACTGAAATCTAAGGTCAACTTTGGATGATGGCAGCATATTGTAACAACACTCAGTTCTGGGTTCCTTTCCAGCATCTTGCTTGTTCAGGTGCTGAGATCTACGTTCACTGTCATACCTGCCTTCCTTTTTGGACTGTATTCTTTGCGTACAGGCTGGCAGTACTGAATCTGCAACGTTCAGAAGAAACAACAGTTTGGATCTCTGCAAATTTCATTGTATTTGGAAAAAGGAGGGGGTTGTGATTAGGGAACTGTGTCTGAGTGAAGCAACAGCCAAACTTTTAGGAAGATGCTTCAGGTTGCTTTACTATAAATAGGAAGCTTTCTTTGTTTCATTCCTCGATTAATGTTTGGGGCTTAAGTTTGAGATTTAAATTAATAGTTGAATGACTGCTTCCTGGTGGAGCACACATCTTGAATTTTCCATCACAGCTGGCAGACTTGGTACCATCAGCTGGTAGGGAGCTTTGTGCACTGCTGCTGCTCACTGTTACCCTCAGATGGCTCTGTGACACTTCAATTTGCCTGGATCGAATGTATCTCAAGGAATTTCTGTGGTCTGACTTTTAAATTTGTATCCTTCTGAGCCTACTTGAATTTTGTTACAATTTTACCCGATATATAATTGGGAAGTCTCAGTTTTAGAAGTATTTTTTGACAACTAAGGTGTATACCCAGAAGTAGTGATGCCAGTTAACTCTATAAGTGGAACAGGGAAACTGTTATCGCATTGCAAGTTCTTTGCATATTTTAGCGGTCTTTAATTATATTGAATTAATAGATTGAAAAGATAAGATGAGAATAAAAGTAGGTGATTCATGCAAAAGTGACATTACATGCAGTAGGAGCGTGTAGAAACATGTTTTGTAGAGTTTACCTCATTTCTGATAGACCGTGAGTTGGAATCTTCCTCCTTTTTCCTTTCCTGCTGTGCTGTTGTCCTTCTGGCATCGGTGCGTTCCTGCTGATCTGCAGGGTTTGGGGCAGAAGCCTCGGGTTCTCTCCCTGCTAGAGGCATGCACCTCGCAGGTCTCCTGCCTGCAGTATCACACACCTGAGGTGTTTAGGACAATAATGAGAAATGCGATCACACGCACACAAAGATTTGTATTCCACTGACCACTTCCTGTCTTCCCTCCCTCTCTGCATCTCGCTCAGGCTGATTTCTGTGTTCGTGTTTGGCACCCAGTGTTCAGCCATTTTATTTTAGGGCTCCTTTCCATTTAATGTTGGTATGTAGCCAGCTGTGTACTTTTTGACTTCGAAGTAGCAGTGAAGTCATTAGCTGCTGTAGGAGCTGTTCCCCTCTTGCTTGTACATGAGTCCCTTGGGGGGGTCTGAGACCTGATTGCTAGCTTTGGAAAGTGTTGTATCCAGGACTGGCTGAAGAAATTACTGGAGTCCAGACATTTACGCTTGGCAATACAATTATGCTTCAACTCGATCTTTCAAAATGAAAACAGAAGTGCTTTGGAAGTGCCTGAAAACTTGAGGCAAGCGCAAGACCCCCAGCAATGCTCCATCCACTGCCTGTGTGCTAAAGCAGCGTCTCAGCAGTACCGAGTGTGGGGTACAGCAGATATCCCAGCCTTAACAGCAGGTGCTGTTGATCCATTTACGCTATGTTTGGTGGTCAGTACATCCTCACCTGGTGGGATTTTTTGCTGTAAATGAAGGGGAGATGAACTGGCCCAGTCACAGCTCCAGAAGTCGCAGCAGGTGGGGCTGCACCAGCAGATGGATTGGGGCACTGCAGAGCTGTCTGGACACAGCACTGTCGCACATCTAAAAGCTGCTTGTTGATCCGCATGTTGCCTCTCTTTTTTTTTTCTTTTTTTTCTTTTTTTTTTTTTTTTCCGTTAATAAAGACCACATTCACAGTGGGGGAGATGGAAAAAAAAAAAGAAAAGAAAAAAAAAACCACAAAACCATCTTTAGTGCTTCTTGACAGCAAATGGTTATTGCAAACTAGCGAATTGTACAAGGCAAGGTGATTCAGCAAGTTTGACTTGAATCCTCCTATTGCTTCTGGTCAGCGTCTTTCAGTACCAGAAAAGAGAAGAATCACAAAGTGTACTGTGAAAATTCCATCCCTGTAAATGATTGTATCAAGTTTCTTGATACAGTAAGTGAACTTTTAAGAGCATCTTTTATTCTAATATGCTGAATTATCTGTTCTTAGAGCAAAGAAGGTAAACTGGTGTGATATCTCGTGTGTGTGTGCTTGAAGAACAAGAAATCCAGTATGCAATTCACACAGGTGTTTAATTGTACAGAACAAATTAAAGGGTCTTTATCAACCTCGTACATCACAGAGCTCTTTGTAAACAGTTTTATTGTCATTCCTTACCTAAACTATTGCTAGTTAATTAGCTGAGGTAAAGGGAGCTGCGTAAGCAGAATTATGCTTCTTAACATTGGGTCTGTGATGGTCTCTGTGATACTTACAGGTGTGAAGGGACTGTGAAGCCAGTTAAACTGGTTGTATGCAGGAATTTGCAGAGCTGAAGGGGAGCCTCAGAGTGACCTGGAGCCAGAGCAGCACGCTGTGCCATCCCACCCTGCACACTGAGCGCGGCCCTGTGCTGGCCCTGCCCGAGAGTCACCGGCTGTGCAGCCCCAGAGGTCCCAGGGCGGGCAGCCTTCCTCAGCTCCCTGCAGGGCACTGGCGGTAGCCTTTCACCTTTACGGTGAGAATAGTGCAGTGGACACAGGTAAAACAAACCTACAGGTTGGGTTAATTAGATTTATGCTTAGGAATGCCTTTTTTGAGTTTTGTGGTGACTGCACTGTTCCCTTGGAAAATAAGTGAGTCCCAGGCCTAGCACCTAATGCTGCAGCGTGAGTTGTGCTCAGAAGCAGCGCAGTGTCTGCTTTTGCATTCTGACTTTTTCACAGTGTGTTTCTTGACAGTAACTTTTATTGAGACAGCTGTGATGTGTTTTTATCAGTGCTTCAGTAATTTGTATTTCTTGCTTTGAAACTTAGAAAATGATTCTGTTCTTCTACAAATAGACAGTGTCTGTTTGCTCTTAATTTTCATATCACGTTCCTGTCAATGGCCACATATTAGGAAGTGCACGTACCTCATGTAAGTAAATATTATTATGTATTAAAACAGTAAAAGCAAAGCAGTTGTGCTTTTCACAACATTTAAAAGAAAGAACTTAGGGAAGCAATATGTTGTCCTTTGTATGTGTTACATCACGTGTGTGGAAGTGGTGATACTTCAGGGAGCAACTGAGTTAAGTTCTCAGAAATAATATAGAAACGGTCACAATCAGATCTGTGCAACGTAAATCATATTTAACTGTAATTTTAACTGTATTTTTAACATTGTTATTTGATCAGCCTTTTCATTTTTACATTTTATTTATATATATATATAGGTAGTGAAGTATTCTATGAGCTTTGGAACTTTTTTTTTTAAAGCTACCTTACCATGTATTCGGAGGAAAAAACAGTCACCTCATTTTACTCTTAAAATAATGACCAGTACCTCCCTTCTGGTTCAGAACTGGGGAGTTCTTTGTGCTTTTGTTTCCAGTCCTCTCACAACTCCATCTGTTCAGTCAAACTCCCAGCAGAGCACACAGCACCTGAACCTTCCCAGACCAACAGAGGAATCCAAACTTCTCTTCCAAAATGACATAAAGGGGTTACAAGATCTCTGACTAAGTTTTCTTTTTTAAAAACAGAATTCTGTGACGTGTTTTCTTCAACCATTCATTTCAATGCCGTGTTTTTTTCCCCCTTTTCTACTTGCAAGGTGAATCTGGGCCTGCTAGTTCTTTTTAAAGCATTAAATATACTTCCCAAGTTCCAAGTTGTGGTTGGTTGTGTTATTGGGAAAGTAAATCAGAAATGAGCGTTAAATTCAAATTAGTTTGATTATTTTTTTTTTTAACTTAATAATCTGTTTGGCAGTGTGCTCACTGCGTACAGTTTGATGGAGTCTGACTTACGCTGCTGCCACAGGTGGGATCGCTCTTCTCCGAGCATAGTTTGTTTTCAAGGAAGATTGGATTTTCGTGACCTTTTATGTCATTCTAATTTCATGTTTCTTGTATTGAAATGTCTTTTTTTTTTTTTTTTTTTTTTTTGTAGTGCCTAAAATAGACTTTATTTGTTTTCCTGAGAGCTATGTGCAGCTTTCCTTTGGCCCATTTAAATATTGAAAACAGCAGGATTTGAGATTTTTCTTATAATCCTCAACTAATAGAGTCTAATGCTTTGTTTGGCCTACCCTACACAGCCTAAGCAAAAGTTTTAAATGAGATTAAAAATTTGACCTTATTAACCCATGGCATGTAGAGATACAGACGGGCATTGGGAGCTCGCGAGGCGGGGAAAGCAGGCAGAGCTGCTGTTGTGCTGGCTGTTGTGTTGGTACCTGGAGCAGGGAAGAGGAAGGAATCAGTTTCAAAGGTCCAGCTTTCATGGTTGAGGGAAATGAAGTTCGATCACTTTTGTAAATTTGAGGTGTAATCTGCCAGAGATTTCTCAAAGGAATTTTGTCAGCACAGGGGGTGGCCGAGGTGCTGGCTGGCGTTCCTCAGCTGCACTTCCTGAGCCACAGTGACATCCATTGCCCTTCTTTAAAGGGAAGTTCCAGGTGCAGGTGAGCAGTTGGATGAGTGATCGAGGAACACGTTGAGCTTCAGAGGAATTACATATCCCATTGTCATGGAAAATTTATGCTTAGTAAACATTACCAAACACAAAATGACACGGTGCATTCATTGCTGTGTAATAAGAGTCCTTGTTTACCGGGCATGCTGTAGGGCCATGGCAACAGACACAGAAATAGGCACTGTGAGTGTTCATTCCTGTTGTAAAGACGGTGATGCTGTCAAGCAGTTTGTTAATTGCTGGAGTCTTACATCGCTCCACGTTCGTTATCACTTTCAGTGCTGCTGCTCACTCGGGAGCTGTGGAGACGTGTAAATATGAAGGTTTGACAAGAACCTGTAACAAAAATACTCCCTTTCTTGGTCTGATGTGGAAGAGTCAGGTAACTGATGGTTTGAGAAATTTAGCCACAAGAACTCTAGGGGGAAAAGAATCTTAACAGCAGTTCACATAAAAATCAGGAGGCTTTCTAAATACCTGTTCCAAAACAAAGCAAAATGACTGAACGTAACTTTTTACGTAGTCCTTTAAAAACACTGGTGCCTTGCTTCACCCTGGGCATATCAGTTGTCCTTTTGACCTCAATGGGGCAGTTTGGATTCTGTGTTCACTGAGTTCGTGACCTTAGCTGAAGACTAGAGGCAAAGTCAAGCCAGACATTTTGCTTGCACTATCAGCGAGAAACGTTTCCTGCTGTCATAGCATTATTCATGTGTTGTTTTTTTTTCTTTCTTAATTCCTGGCTCATTGCCTTGCTCCCATCAGCAATGCCAAAACCAGGACTCCTCAGGTACAAACGTGGGGTGTAAGGTGGTCTGCTGGGTGGGTCAGGAGCTCTAGTGGACTCAGGAATTGACTCCTAACTACCGATCATTTCATTTCCATTCTGCATCAGACTTTGGTGCCCTTGTGCTTTGAGAGCACGTTTGTTACGGGCAGTGCTAAGGAGCTGATGTTTGAGGACAGTCGCGTTGTTCTGTGTTGGAGTTTTGCTGCCACTCCGTATGTGTTCGGTGCAGCCCAGTGGCGCAGAGCGAGGTGACTGCGTGCTGCTGTTTGCTTTGTGTCTGCAGGACTCGCATTGCAGATGTGCTTTCCCAGTGTGTGTGTGGTGGGAATCCTGTGAGCCTGCATCTACAAGGCATGCAGCTGCACGTGGTTGTTTTCAGTGACAGATCTTTTACAGCAGTTAAAGTAATCTTTCATACGATAATCAAGATTCCCCCCACTCTTGGACTGCTGCGTCTGCCCCGTTACTCCAGCAGTACTTCTTGTTCTGCTGTTCTGCACTCTTGGACAGTGAATATGCTTTCAGTTTCGTTTTGTTGGTTGTGAATAAATACAGAAAGGAAGAAGTGATAGAAAGCATTTACAGCATGAGTAGTTAGTTATTTAGGTGGATTGAAATTTTGAAGGTGTACTCAGCAAACTGGAAGTGTAACCGTTGCCTTTTAAAGAATAAAGCAGCATAGTGTTGTAGTTCGGAGCCTTTGAGATGCTGTTCTGAAAAATGTGAGTTTTCAAAATAAGTAATATTAGAAATAAATGATGTATGTTTAGGGACACAAATGTTTTGTAAAATGTTTTGGTGACGATTAAAAGGTGGGTTAGATGATTCAGGGATGTCGTCTTTTGTTCTGTTTCAATAATAACTTGGCTAATTTGCTCTACCTCAAAGCAGTAACGTTATGTTATGTATTGTTATATGCATAGCAAGAAATGAATAATGTAACAGCTTCATCCCAGTGCTTTATGTGAAGTTCCAGTTTACAGACTCAATCCCAGTCATACCTCCAGGAGGTGAGCGCCTGCACCCAACGTGTGATCAGGCATTTCTTTTGATGGTGCTATTTAGCACTGAGAACAACTATTGTCAGGATAGCAAAAGGCATGCAGTACAACTCCTTACAGACATATTAGAGGCAATAGTTTGTTTGCCTGTTACACGTTTTGATTTGCCTGCAGTTAATCCTAAATGTGAATGCTCACATACAGCATTCAAACTGGATTTCTAGCCTACACTTGTGCTTGTAGTTGAAAATAATTGTATGTATTCACTTCAGTCCTTTATTGCAGGCTTTGCGCCTGATCTGTTTGAATGTCTGTGCTAGGTTGAGATTTCTGCTCTAGCTTTTTCTGCTGACATCGTTTTCATGTTTGTTTTTGTGTGTGTTTGTGTGTGTGTAACTCATTGTGCTCTGCTCTCCTTTCATTTATTTCTACTTATTGTAATTTACTCTTTTTTATTATTTCTTTTCAATTTCTGTTTTCTAAATAACTTTCATGTATTTCTAGTATTTCGTATTAAAATGAATCAAAATCAGCTAATTTTGCAGAATGTCTTTGTACTGCTGTCAGACAGCAGTAATTTTTATTTAAGCATAATTGAATATCCACTTTTGGAAACAAATAGATGTTCACTGTGTAAGTAGAGAGGATTTGAGATGTTTGTTCAGAGTCTCTCTACAAAAATATTCAGTACTGAGGAAAATTTATTCAGTGTTAACAATATAGTTTTGCTAGAATATTTTTAATGTTCTGTTTCAAAGAGATGCTCTGCTTTTATGGCCTATACATTTAATAATGTATTTAATTACAGGGAAAAGAAAATGAAAATTCAGGATATTAAGAACAATATTAAAGAAGCTATAGAGGTAAGCATACAAGCTAATATTGTTAACTCTTCACAGTTAGGTGTGTAGACACATTTTGCAATGTCTTTTACTTTTCTGCAGACAATAGTGACAGCAATGGGCAACTTGGCACCTCCAGTTGAACTAGCCAATCCAGAGAACCAGTTTCGAATCGACTACATCTTAAATTTAGCTAACCAGATAGACTTCGATTTCCCACCGGTAAGTAAATAATCCTCATTGGCTGCAGTCATGCTTTTTTGCAAATGATTTTCGCTGCACTGTAGTAAATATTTACAAAAAACAGTGGACTGGTCTTTGGGAATTACTACTGTAGGTATCGTGAGTCAGTGCTGATTAAAGTACAGCAACATGGTTAGAGTATGCAGGTCTATGAACACAGAGCTCCTTGTCTCCTTTCTTTTGCTCTATTGCAATCGGCAGCTACAGTTAAGAAGAGCAGTGTGGGCAGTGATGGTTGGGTATTTGCCCTGCCCAAAAAGAGGGAAGATGTGTGCAGCAGCCAGTTGATAATTAGCTGGCATTTAATGATACTGTATTTCTCTCTTCTGGAAAAATAGTAGAGTTTTCTTGCTGATTCAGATGTTTTCTGACAGCTGTGTCAGCCAGACTTTCTGCAAAGGTTCCACATAACTATGTCCTTGCCCCAGCCCTTGCCAGTCCTAGTTAATGATTCTAAATCCCAGCAGCCCCAGAGTAAATGCAGAAAGTATAATTACTTGTTTGGTGATATAACTTTGTGCCTACTCACTGTGATTAGTTTCTATTGTATCTATCCCAAGCAGGCAAACAGTAGAAACCCATGAAAATACAGTTTGCACTCACTGAACTCTTGAATACTGAGATGTTATTAATTGCTGGGAAATATCTTGTACTTGCAGTAATACAGGAATGCATCACTTTCTGTGTAATGTTCCAATGAGGGTAGAAATTACGATATATCAAAATCAGGATCCATTTACACCGCAGTTTTGTTTCCAGCAGTAGTTTGTCTCAGGTGCTTGAAAGGAAAGAGCAGACAGATGTGGGATAGTTTGCAGCACAGCAACATTTTCGTAACTGATTTATAAACAATATTGAACAAGCTGGTCTGTGAAACCAGTTACCTTCTGCAACTGCTGCTTCTGGGAACTTAGCTGCTTCTGTCAGCCTTTATTACAAAGAGAAAAACAACTTGGAACTTGCTTTGTGTACAAGGCAAAAGTAATGTGCTATTAGCAATATGAGTGTTGTGTTGCGTTAGCAATGAGCAGGCACAGAAAGATGGATGGAAAGAGGGAAGTTTGTAGCACATAGAATGTAATATTAATCATTTTAGGACCATTTTATGATTCTATCTTAAGAAATCTTAAGGCATTTTGAGATATTTTCTGAGATACCTGTTTGATAGCTCTCGGTGTTATTTGCAGGAACATTTTGTCAATTTATTGAAGATCTTTCTGCAGTTGGACAAAGAATTTTGTACTTTAAGGACAGTGTTAGCAGAATATTTGAGGGAAAGAACAGCAGCTTTGTACTCCACCCTGCACGCTTTTGAGTTGGCCAGGTGCCTGCAGCTCTCCTGCTGCCCATTGTCTCATGATAGTTGAGTTTGCAGTCTGTAACAGTGCTGTAGCAAGTTTCTGTGACCTGTTTCTTACTGAAATACTTTTTTCCTCATCTCCTCTATCTCAGAGAGAGGTTTTTCTTCAGTTCAGTTGGAATGCAGTGATTATTTTTTTCTTTTCCCTGAAAGAGCTGGTTGTATAGCAGTAAGGGAGCAAGCCAGGCAGGTATGTGCTGGATATGTGTTAATTTAATTCATATCAAATATGCACTGAGGACAAATGAAGAGTTCTGACGTGATTTCCTATTCGGTTTCAGTCTGAATCAGAATATGTTTTCAATTCAGTGTTGGCTGGGGCTCTTCCCATTTAGCAAAAGTATTTTTAATGTGTTTCTTCAAAGGAAAACCAAAACAAACAAATTTGCCCTCAGAATTTTTTTTGGGAACATAAAGTAATGCTTAGATACAGCTAGGGAAGTTCTCTTTTTACTCTGAGTGCTGTTTTTAATATAAAAATAAATAGTCAATATCTTTTATTTCCAGTAGCCTGCAGAGCAGCGATCCCTTCCAAATCAAATGAAAGCCCTCTTGTAAGTAGTATTTACTAGT
The DNA here is from genome assembly GCF_951394365.1 of Tetrao urogallus. Taxonomy (NCBI): domain Eukaryota; kingdom Metazoa; phylum Chordata; class Aves; order Galliformes; family Phasianidae; genus Tetrao; species Tetrao urogallus. The sequence continues at coordinate 11,533,089 of NC_136829.1, read as the reverse complement.
AGGGAAGTGTGTGTCAACAGCCTGGCTGTATCTGTTTATAGAATTGGGCTAATTTACACTAATTAGTAATAGCCTGAGGTTCTCATAAAACAAAGTCGTTGGTTTTTTGTAGCAACTGCAATGATCAGTACTATTGCACTTGTCTGTTCTTTTACGTTTGCAATGCATTCTGAGATCCTTGGATAGGAGAGACAACAAAGTGGACTGAGGTTCGGAACGTAAGTCATCGGCTTCTGTGACTAGATGATGTCTGGTGCTTTTATGTGCTGTGTTGCTGTGTAAAGTAGTAGATATACTCTTACCAGGTCTATAAATAATTTCAAGTCTACTGAGGAGTCTTTGGAAGTGTGTTGGATAACATGAAACTTGAGGAATAACTGTGCTCCACTAAAACTGGGTTTTCTTTCACTGAGCAAAGGTATTGTGTTAAATTTTTAAGCCCTGAGTCTACAGAAGTTTAGGCCTATGCTTAACTTTGACTAATGGCTAGTTTTGTAGACTTTAAGAAGTATTTCATAGGTAACTGTTTGTAGGGTTGAGGTTTTAAACATCAGCCACTAGTTTAGAAGTAGTATTGTTGGCTCCTTTTACCTTTGATGACTTTATAAGTTAGTATTTATCTGATTTTTGAGATTGTCAGAATGTAGGTTATAGTTCTTTGATGCAAGAAAAACTGAACTTGCATTTTAATTATGTATATTAGCTCAGCACTTTGCAAGAGGTATCATATTCTATAAGTGGAAATAGCCTTATGTTAGTTATATATTGTATCTAAGGAAGCTTCAGCGTGGTGACTGGTCTGGTAAAATTTGGAAAACCTTTTTGCTCTAGTAAAATTGGCAACTCCAGTGTAAGAAATTGCAATGCTAATCAGATCCATGTAATCTATTGTTAATATGAATAGCACTGATAAATATTGTATGTAGTGTTCTATTGGCATCATTAGGAAATGTATCCTTGCTAAAATGACAGGACAGGAAAGGACTAAGTCTTGCCAAAAATGTCGAGCCTTGTTGGTTTGAATGAGCACTGAGAACAAGAGAGGTCATGCTTTCTGTGGAGAGGTACTGAAAGCAGAAATCTTTTTATAAAATGCTACGCTGCCAATTTTTTAATGAAAGATTATCTTTTACGTAGGACCATCATCGTTGCCTTTATTAAAGCTGAGTTTTTATCATGTAATTAAGTTGTCACTGACCAGCACGATTAGTTTAAGCAAAGAAAAAGGAAGTTAAACTGAAAAAAAACCCAAGTTAATCAAACCAACTCAGCTGAGGTAGTGGAAGGACTTAATTTTAATCACTGGGCTGACTGTAATTGTGCATCAGTTAAAGCCTTAGGAGTGAGGCAGAAATCTTTCCGTATTGATGCGCTCGTATGAATCTGTATGCCCACATGTGATAACTGCTACTGGGCATGTGTTTTAACATCATGCCATGATAAGTAATATTTTAAAAAAGAAGAAATTCTATTATTTTAAACAGAAAATAAAAACGAGAGATTATCATAGATGAGGCTTAGAATTGACTTTTCTATCACTGTTGTCACTATTTAGCTCATTCCAGATACAATGTAGTTGTGCTTCTATATTTGCAGTATCAAAAATCAACTGCATGAGTATTTTTGATAGTTCTGATGAGCTTCCACCTTTTTCAAGCGTAGGCTGGTGCTGGATGGACCGGCTCATGGAGGTGGTATTTGTATTCCTGCTCTGCATACCAGACAGCGGCTAGGATATTTTCTCCATCCCTAATGCCACCTGTAATAGTGGCTTTTTTCCTCATCCCTTTTCTTTTTGTTATTACTTTTAGAAGAGGAAAGGAAATGCTTTTGTTCTATGAGTACGATCAACCAGCGTGAGCCAAACTGCCAAACAGAACCCATTTGTTTTGGGTCTTAGTCTCTTCGTAAAGTAGTCAAAATAGGCAGCTGTAAGTACTGTTCAGCTTTTCTTAATTAACGTAGACTCAGTTGTGGGAGATGTGTCTCCCGAAAATACTATAGTAACTGCAGTTGGCAGTAGGTTCAGAACATCCACTGTTGCAATCTGAAATAACTGTGGCACTGCTGAGGTTTATGCTTCTCTAGACCCAGGGAAATGGATCTACAGAAGAGATGGGACAGTTTTTAGGGTGTTGGTGAAATTGTCTGCAGGTTTTTCGGTCCCTGTTTATTTTTTATTACACTACTCCATTGTAGTTATTTTGGATCTGCCACTGCCAGCACTGCTGAATGGTTTTATTATGGTTTCTGAGTGGTGTCTTTGAGGCCTGGCGTTACCACACACCGGCCTCAGCCTCAAAGCTGCCCTCACATCCCATCCGCCCACAGCCAGCCCGGCCCTCTCCCCACCGCACCGCTGAGTGCCGCTCTGCCTTGCGCCAGAAAAACCTTCTCGGGTCCCCACGTAAATCAGAGCATTGAACTGCTCCAGGTTAAAAATAACCCCAGCAACCCTTACTCCTTCTCTCTTCTATTCTGGGGAGGTTATTTTTACCTGGAAGCAGTTTTTGAGGGCTGCTTTACTCCCGTGCACTGTTCAGTAGGAGTGAAGTGATACAAGTTGTGTAATACATTAATGTGCAGTCAGGGCAGAGGAGAGGGTGGAAACATTAATGGCAGTGTCTTCAAAAAAAAAAAAACAAACAAGAAAATACAGTTGAAGGAACGAAAGATGTGAGCTGGGATCTGTTTGCTGCCGAAAGCCTCCCTTAATTATGGAAGCAAAATTGCAGATAATACCAACCCGATCCATGCCATGATAGATATCTTGTTATTCATATCAAAATACATCATGGAAGAGGCAGAGAACTTTTCTGGTTTGACAGCATTACCTACTTAATGAGGTAACAACGAACACGTTCCCCTCTAATGGGAGACACTTCTCATGGGGCTCTGTGCTTTCGGCACACAGGTGAGGAAGCAGGCAAAGCACTTTCTCTGGGGGGCGTAGCTGTGCTGTGCTGGGGAAGCGAGGCTGGAGCCTGTTTACCTTGGGTGTCTGCACACCGTTCTGTGGAATTCTGGTAGCTACCAGCAAGTGAAGCGTCCAGACTTGTTTTATGACTTGAAGCAAGTCACCTCGCTTGTCTTGTGTGCTTTTATGAGTGTCTTGTATGCCTTGTCATTTACAAAATACTGACAATACATCCTGGACATATATTTAAGCATCCTGAGGTGCGAAAGTGTTAGAAAAGGTGGATGTGCAAATATACATTGTAAATGAGAAGGATTGGAGAGTACTAGAAACAGCGTCAGCAAAATGATGTGATAGGAGATCTTCAGAAGTATTCTTTACTTGCTCTTTCTGGTACTTGACTTTAAATATAGCCTAAATTATGAGTACCCATGTATTGAAAGAAAGAAAGAAAGAAAGAAGTGTCCCTTCTGACTTCTGTGAACAGATGTGAGATGAAATGGAAGGGTAAAGCGGCTTTAATAATTAACCTTGTGGTTGGTGTCTTGGTTTGCATGCTGCAGTTCTTCCAGCAACACCTGATACAGTTCTTAAATGTGGCAGCATCTGCAGAAACAACTCGCTTCGCTCCTTCAGTAATCTGAATTTTATTGCCTTTAACAGCTATTTCTAATGGCAGTGAAAATGGGGTGCTTTTATTTCTTATGCTTCAGCTTGTAAAATGCCGCAAACAAGAATGCATTTTGAGTATGAGGTGAAGTTGTTACTGACTGGGAAAATTAAAGGAGCATGCATTGAATTCTGCTGTGTTTTGATTGAGGTGTTCATGTAGTTTAGTTAAAATCCAGTATTTCCTCAATTTGGAGAATCTACAATCCAGGACTTCCAGATGACATTATTTGCAGATCTCTTCTGCACTGTAGTCATTTTTATTGTATAGAAAATAAAAATAACAAATACACTTCTACTTCATTATTAATTAATTTGATTAACATTCAAAGTAAATGCTAATGCTTTCTTCAAATTTGTATTTTATTGAGTCAGTTCCCACCATACCATACTTGTAGGTTTGTAAGTTCACATTTAGAAATTCATTTGGAGAAATGATGACTTAATTTCTCTTGATACATCATCTTTGTTTTCTTCAGAGCAGTCTTGAGGAACAAGAACAGATTAATTCAATTTATGCTGAAACAGAAGAGCTGTCAGCTGAATTAAACAGGAAATAGGCATAAATTTAATATAGAAATTCTTAAGCATTTTCTGGTTTTAATCACAGTAAGACACTGTCACAGAATATGCATACACCAATAGACGAAGTAGAATTTCACCTGTGAGCCTGCTTGGTGTTGCTGTAGCTTGACAATTACTTCTGTAATGGTCTCTATTAAGATTGGGCACCAAAGTAAATGTGCACATTGCCCTGTGGATGTGATTTTGGTCATACAACAAAACTGCAGTAGAGTCTTCAGTAGAGTCCCACCTTCCTGCAAACCAGCAAGTTGTCAGGGTTTTCAGCTTACCTTTGGGAGAGCACAAGAAGCCTTCCAGGTTTTCTTTACTTCCTTTTCATTTTGGTAGGACGGTCTCCAACTGAGAGTAACATTAGCTTTTTCCTTCTTGTGATCTAAATATTTAGTTTATTTCTGTCTTCCCAAAGGTGTTTTCTTGGGTTCAGGAAAAACAACTAAATAAAATTAATTTCAATTTGTCTGTAATGTGAGATGAAGGGGGGGAATTCAGGTTGGATATGAGGAAAACCAGTAATCCTTTTAAAGCACGGTGCTGAACTATCATTCAGGGTAGCACTCTTGGAACATCAGGGTTGTTGAAATGATTTCAGTAGTTCTTACAGCACCCTTCTGGAAAAATGCTAAATACTGGGTGTAGCTTAAGAACTTACACAAGAAGTTCTACATTGTACATAGTTGTACGCTGTAGTAATGCGTGTGCATTCCTACTTACATGAATTAAATGACTTGTCTTTGACACAAATGAAAGCATGAATTTCTACAAAATCACGTTTCTTCATGTGTTTGTTTTGCTTGTTTCATTGCATATTAATATGTGGTAGGAGCTAATAAGATATGCTTCTGTTATCCTCACATATGTCTTCGGTGTTCACATAGACAGTATTTGGTGTCTCTGATACTTTCACCAACACAGGTGCTGATTCTTCAGAAAGACTGTGTGATAATTGGTGATCTTTTCTTGGGATTTGTCTTAACTTAGAATAGGAAGGAACTATTTTAACTACCTATTTCTGTTGGTGGAAGTTTCTGGCAAGAACAGACTTCTGGTTTCCATCCTGGAGGCTGTTGCAGTGTGGTGCCATGCTCACCTCATTATGTGAAGTGTCGTTGTTTCTCAGCAGTTCCATAAGCTGTTAAGGCTATTTGGTTCAACTATTTGCTTTAAGTAAACACTTACATTCATTACATAAAAAGCAACTAAATTATGTAGTATCAAAGACATTCCCCAAACGCTAATTTAAGGGTCAAAGGAGATGTTTCAGAATTTTATTAAACCTTCCTTCCTAGCCAGAGATCTGCAAAAACAGCTCCTGATTGGGTGGCCTCTGCCACAGCTCTCTGCTGCCCCGAGAGAGAGCAGAGATAGCATGAAAGTCTTCTGTACCATCAGTAGGTTTAATTAACAAATTGCTTTCTTTCCACGTGTAATCAAAATTACAGAGAAATCTTGACAAAATGGGGGGTTCATATCTGCTGAGCTTCCATCTCAGTGCTCATGCCAGAAGAGTTCTTCCTCTCTAAGAAGAGTGATGCATTTTGAATAGGGGATTTATGAAAGAATTATATCTTAGTGGGGCTCATCACATTACACTTCTGGTGCAAATAAAAATAAAAGGGAGTGTCAACAGTTCGTGGTGATGCTCTATTGAGGCCTTTTAACCAAAGGCACTTTGGTACAGAATGGGTATAAAACTGTGTGTTGATGCATTTGTCAAATAGTGTGGCCTTTGAAACTCTTAACTGAGGGAAGAGATGAAGCTTCAGACGTGACAGGAATTTCTTGAATAAAGTTCTCTTCACATTGTTGGCTTTAGCCGCGTCCTGGGTTTTTTTGATTCTGTGGGGAATGTGAAAATTGCTTAAGCAAAAACCCCAAACATTTCAGCTTTATTCTTCTTTCTAAACACGAAAAACTATTGATAATAAGGCTGAGTCCTTGCTGAAAATATTTCTGACTCAGTTATGGGAAGCACTGAGTACTCCAGCCTCTCCCAAAGAGTTCTGTATCCAGCTCTGGACTTGTGCCAGCAACTGCAGAATATCTTCAACTGTTTGTAGGTATGCATTTCCTTTGTGATATCATTGGCATATTTCCCCTAAAATAGCAAGCAGTAATTAACACTTGTTCACACCAGCAGGAATGCAGATGTTTCCCTACTCAAGTGGCTTATTAAACTGTCCACTTTGACACATTTTTAACATGCTGTAGAACACAGGGAGAGTGACAGGACACCATTGGCTTCCTTGGCTGAGTGGCCTTACAGTCAATCGTAATTGCTTGTTTTCAGCAATGAGCAATGAAAAACAAATCAATTTGTTGTGTGTTTATCTATCCTGAAAGGAGGAAATCAACCTGTTCAGTTTGCAGTGGAATGCAGCATGCTGCTGTGCTGTCCTTGTGACCTTGTGTTGCTTTAATACAGTTCATTAGGGAATGGAGAGCAACCCAACTGTCCTGAAAGTAAAGCAAACGTCCAAGATACAGTTTTACATTTAGAAGCTGATTTAGTTTGACCTTTAATCATAAGGTTTTAAGTGGATGACATATTTAAAACTCTTATTATGAAATGAGTAACTTCATGGGACACTGAACTTTGCCCAGGAACTGAATCCCAGTTTTAACCACAACGTTGTGTAATGGTTGCACACACCTTTTAGTAGGTAGGGTTTTCTCACTGGCATTGATTTTACTGAAGGCAGTAAATAAGCTATTCTGCTGACAGATCCACCCTGTATTTTACAAAGAAAAGGTAGTGTTGCATATCCATGCTAAGGCTCCTGTGGACATGGTGTCACAGTTGCAATTACTGTGCCAATGCTTTTCCCTGCCAACATCCTAATGCCTATAAAACATTGCTTCATAAACATTTTTTAAAAGTCTCTTGAGCATTTATATATTTGGAGGGAACAAAACCATGTAGACAGTATGTCCAGTTTTTCTCTTTCATTTTCTGCTAATATTTCATCCTTTTAGAATATCTCTCAAAAATGAATCTTGGTTCCTTGTTTTTTTCCCAGGCCTGGAGTTTATCTCTTGAGGGTTATTTTTTTTAACAACCCCAAATACTCACAATGTTTGAGTTCTTTAACGCTTTCTCTGGTTGACTTTTAAAAAGCACTCATCGCCTGCTTCCATTTATTTAATGCATTGAAGTTTCCTAACACAAGGAGGATTTTAACTTGGTCAGGCTGTGCATTGCCCTTTTTCTACCTCAGGGCTGTGTTGGTATGATCTTCCTGGAGCAAAGTGCTGCTTTCCAAGCATCTGTTTTACAAGGCAATTTCCACTGATTTTTTTCCCTCCAGAGGTCTGATTGCATTCCTGTCAATGAATGTGGGCAGTTCACAAATGTTACCTTTTGGTTCACTGTATGGGGAAACTTTCAGAAGGTGGAGAAGGTGTCCTCTACTAAATAAAACATTAACATTTGAGCGCGTTTCTTTTCATGTACAAGTGTTGAAGCTTTATGGTGTTATTTAAGCTGTAGCAAGATACAAGGTTTCCTACAATCAGCAAATCATCATCCTTCATGCTTCAGTCGAGTAAGAGCAGGGAAGGTTTCCCAGACCGTTTTTTGTACCTGGTAGCGTTAGGGCTTGTGCCCAGAATTCAAACTGTGCCCCTGCCTGGTTTGAACACATTCAATCTCAAGCCCTGCTTGTGCTGTTCAGATTTGTGTTACGTTAGCATGACTTTCCCCACGTGCTCTATACAAGGACCTTTCCCTCTTTAGGGTGATATCAGCACTTCCAAGAGTGTAAAGTCTTTGCAAGAATTCACTTCTCGCCTTGGTTGGTGATGCCATGCTGTCTGTCGTTGGTTGTGTTGACTCTTGTTGCTTTACACAGCTTCAGCTATAGTTTAAACAGGATCTTGGGTGTGTATTATGTAACTGCAGCATTTTTAAATGGCAAATAATGTAATTCGAATGGGTATTTTTTGTTGTTGTTTTAAATACAAGTGGGGCAAGAATGGATAATAGGGCCGTACTTGTCAAATACTGTGGATTGTTTTCAACCTAATGTTTAAATCCCGTTTATTGTGGAATATTGTCTCAAACCAAAATGTTATTTAGCATTACTTGTTTATTTTAGCTCTTTTATTAGGAGTTCCATTATTAGTGCAAAAGAAACCTGTGTTGATGTTGCTGTAGAGTCTGTATTAGAACGTGCCAGCAAATGAATCAGTGTTGAGGAAACAAGAAGCAGACATGTAAGGACTAGTTTTCTGGTTATTTCTTTTCAGGAAATTTGCCTGCAATTTTTGGTTAATTTGTTTCCTAACTCATTATTTTTAGAGAACTCATACAAATTAGACCTCCTTAACTCAAAAAAAGAAACCCAAAACCTTGTTACTCACTTGATTTTTCTGGTCGCCTCTGAAGCCCTTTTTCCACCTAAATACTTAACAAATCTTGTGGTTTTGCTCATCTTCCCTGAGAGCACCCCTAGGCAACATTCCATGACTCAGATGGGATGTTGAGGGTTTCTTATGTTATTCTTTTTCTTAAATATTATTTCAGAATTGTGGTTAGTGTAGGTGTGCTTTTCTTTTTGAGGGAGAGTGAAGGAGGGGGGCAGGGAATCTGGTTTGGGTCTTTTTTGTTTGGTTGGGTTTTTTGTTTTGTTTTTGTGATTAGCTAGTGCTTCCTGATTCCAAAATCACTCATTCTAGTATAAAAGTATAAAGCAAGAACTTTTATATAACAAGTTGAACTCTGTATGTCTGGTTCCAGCTTCTCATTGGTGAGTTTTCTCGTCAGCAACGGTCCCTAATTATGTGAAGATATTTTTAGTGAGGCCTAAAGACAAAAGGTTGCTTAACAAGGCATCTCTTACTTGGCTGTCACAAGCCATGTACTTCAGTTAGAAATAAAATAATAATAATATTGCTTCTTGGTATAACGTGTTGCCTGTTACTTTCTGTAGATCTCTGTTTTGAAATGCAAATACAAAGTTCAAAGAATGTGGACTTGAATTCTTTTCCCAGCCCGCATGGACAGTTAACAGAGGACTGCCATATTCAGAGGACTGCCTGAGTGCTGCTGGTTGTGGCTCGGATTCGCGGGGCAGACATGAGGGCAGCACCGAGGATTTTATTACTGATGTGGCCTAACAGGGCAGAAACACTGATTATTGTAATCCACGTTCTTTTGGGAAGTTCAAAACTGTCCTTACAGCACAAGAAGGACCTTGTGGAACTGTGTAACAGTTCTGTTAAACTAAATCCCAGACTTTTTATTATCAACGTGTTTATGGTAGGACCAGGAACTGGATTTACTTTTCATCCCGCTTAAGAGTCTGATTGCAGAAACTACTCCAAATATTTTTTTTCATGAGTTATGACAGGATTGATAAGCTGTTTGGAATAATTGCTTTATTCTAGTTCTCTTCCGGAATATCGTAGCTGTAGTGAAAGCCAGAAGAAAATAAGGACTTCTGAGCCTCATTTTTGTGGCAGTTCAAGGTTGTCAGATGTTCCAGCTCTCCAATAAAAGATCTGAACGTTTTTGTGTTGCGTTTGTGCCTGTTTTGTGATGTCAACCTCAGCAGTAATGCTCAGAGTGGCTGCTGGTCTTGGCCATTGGTAAAGGGTGTGTAAGAGCGAGCCTGGAATACAGATGATTCTGGGCTCAAATTGGCTTTGGTTTAAATATGTGAGATTCCAAACAATTCCCTCTCCCTTACTTTCTCTTCCTACTGATTTTTGCTTAGGAAAGGTATTTCCCTCGTTATACTGTGATACAGCCAAAGATTGAAGGCCTCCCAAACTACCAAAAACTAGGAAACTTTCAAAAGCATCCAATAAATGTTATTTTAGAAGTGGGAGAACTGGGGATAGGAATTAATATTTCAATTTCCCTTTTAATTCCTTTAACAGCACATATTTTTACAGTCTCTTGATACTTGCAATCAAGTAAAAATTTATGCACGTATGAAAGAAATTCAGCTGATCTTTTGTTCTTGAGCAGTTCATAAAAGCATGGAACAGGCCAAAAAGATTCACTTAATTCTATATATGGACTTTCTCCTGTCTTTTAAAGAAACTGAAGAAAAGATTACTGTGGAGATTATTGTTTAATAAGAGTGTGCATTTACTATTATTTTGTGCATTCAGTAGCAATGAAAGTACGACCCAATTTATAGTTTGTTTATAATTTTTAAGTGTGTAATTTGTATTTTGATAGCACTAACCTTACAGCTTTGTATCAATGAGTTTTTTCTGTAGCTTTTTTCTGCAGTTGTGCTGCGAGGGAGCAAATCTGTTAGAAGCAGTGCCACTCAAATGTCTGTGTGGTTCCCAGAGAGCCCCACTAAGGTGGAAAACAAAATAGTGTAAAACCTAACGATCGTTTTCTGCATTTGTGTTGGAATTACTGAGACACAGTGTTTCACTGCAGAAGAAAGCAGTGCTGACAGCCAAAGAAACACAATATCCAGTGGAGCCAGGAGCTGAAGAGCAACTGTTACCAAATGATAGGGATTACTAAAAATGCCAATAGAGTTGTCATTAATAAAAAGCTAACCCTTCTTCCAAGGCTTCAAAATACAGTTGGACTTAGTGAGAATGATTGATAGGCAGTTCTTCTAAATCTGAGGAGCTAAGAAAGCCAGTGGAACTTGCAGTCGTCTACAAGGTGTTTAATGCTTTTTTATGTGTGTTAGAATGCTACCAGTTTCCATTTTTAAGTGGTAAAGATACGTTATCATTGCTGATTCTCCTCACATATAACCTTTTTTTTCCTGATAATGTTTTTTCTCCTTCAGGAGTTTTATGAACACACAAAAACACTTTGGCAAGACGACGGTGTGAAAGCCTGCTATGAGAGATCTAATGAATATCAGCTGATTGATTGTGCACAGTAGTAAGTATTGCTCTGTTCTGCTATATATGGACCGTGAGATACAGTTTGTTTTAAAGTCCTTTGGGTTATCCTGATGCTTACTGTTCTACTTTGGAAAATAAGGATTGGGTGCCATGGAGTAAATTCCTGCTAATTAGCCATTCAGAGATCTATTTCCATTTCCAGAGATCTGTCTAGCTGGTGTTCACTTCAACAGTAATGTCTACGTTGAAAACCTTGCCACTACCTTGACATAGGCTGACACCAGATTTCCCATTTACACCACGTGACAGTCAACTTTAGATCCTACAGCAAATTTTAATGACTTGGGAAGTACAGTGTACACAAGCTTTTGCTTTTGATGCAGTTTCTTTATCTGAAAACAAAAATGGCAGCAACATTCATGGGCAACAGCCTGTGATCGGTCACCAAGACTTCTGCTTGTGTACCTTGGAGCACATATCTGAGAATGATCCATTCCTTTCTGTTGTTTCCACCACTGTGGTAATTAATATTGTCCTGAGAGAGACTGCTACATGTTTGCCATTATTTACTACATACAGCAGTACAGTATGGTTCAGATTTGTTTTTTAATTGCAATATATTTGTGATAATTGTGAGAATTCCTGATATTTTCATGATGTAACTCAAGAACTGCAGGAGTTAAATTTCGAAAATTAATTGTTAAGACTGCTCTTTATTAGCTTACACTCTGTTTCTTTTGGAGATATGGAAATAAGTTGTAATGGTCAAGGAAATAGAAGCTTCCTCATTTCTCATGATGAAGGAGGACTGTGGTTTGTCTGCTACCAACTCTCATAAGGAACATTTAGTGAAATAAAATTTGTAAGGTTCATTTTTTGTTTGGGTAGGTAGCCTTAGAGGTGAATCAACAATTAGCTCTGTTTGAAGATACCAGGAAGATAATTTTTCTATGACTTGCTCAGCTCCAGGTCTTTCAAAGGCCCTTTGAAGTTTTGCCATTGTTTCTAGTGTGAATTTGTTTGATGTGTAGCAATGTCTTTTCCAGTAGGTGACTAATGTTTGATCATTTGGCATGGATCTCCTTGCAAGCTCATTTGCTACTAAATGAAAAAATATTACAAGATCTTCGTTTTCTGTCAACTATCCACTAAGTTTTGTCTTTATAGTGTAAAGCTGTCAGAAAAAGGAAACAGATTGCTTTGTTTCTGTCAGTGTTTGGTTATCTCTTAGTGTTTCTGGCTAGTGTTTTTTTCACAGTCATCTTCTGGCACTGGAAGAGAAGTATTGCTAAGCACCAAGGTTTTGTTGTGTTGCTCTATTTTTAGAAGATCAAATTTTGGTCTTCCCTGAATGTACTGAAGGAAGCTGAAATTGCTGCCATTTTTGATTGCTGGACACTGACTTTTTCATGGGTCAGCGAGGGGAATGGCCTTTGGGATGGTTTTACCATCCTGCTCCATCTAGTGGAACATTGGATGTTACATCGTGGGTCCATAGAACCAAAATTAAATGTTGTACATTGCTGACAGTACTTTCTTTTTTTTTTTATTTCCCCTAAGATACCATTGCTGTCATCTTCTAAATAACTGTCATGATTATCAATTTATTCAGTTTGGTTGTAAACTGTATGGCATTGCTTCCGTGGAAGGAAGCAGAAGGACCTTCCTTTTCGTTTCTGTTGGTAGTTCGTGCCCATTCTGGCACTTCTGGTCTCGCACTGGTGGTGTCTTATGTTGCATGTTCTGTTATGAACAGTGCTGTAATGTTTGCTAAATGTTTGCTAGGAGGTGAAATGCTTTAAAATTCTGTGCTTGTTTTTATCACATTAAATTTTCAAGAGACCTGACAAAAATTGCTTCCAGTAAAATCCGGTGTGATTGATACTGGGAAATGAACCCAGGGAGCACATTGTAAAAAAATGCAGCAGAGGCAAAATACGAAATGTTGCTGAGATTTATTGAATGCAGGCTTTTAATTTGAGTGTGCAAACTGCTGTCATTAGAGCTAATAGGAGGTAAGAGAGAAAGTGGGGTGTTGGAGTTTGTCACCTCCTTTGGAGTCCTTTGTCCTCAGGTTTTCTTCTTACCAAGGTGCCTGTTTAAAACAAGCAAAGCATGGAAAACCGAAAAATATCTTTTCTCTTTCAAAATCAGCCAGCTTCCAAAAATTCCTTTCTTGCTCTTAAAAGTTGATTAAATAATTAAATGTTAAAGGATTCTTAGTCTGGAGAACCGTTTTAAAATTCTAAACAGTGTTTCTTTTTATTGCTCTTCGTAATTTTATCTATTTATTTCTTTTATTTAATATTGAAGTGTGATTTCTTAGTGCAAAGCCTGTCTTGTTGTGGAGTCATTTAACACAGGGAACAAGTTGATTAAGTCAGGAATTCTCTTAGATGAAAGCAGGGGAAAAAAGTCACTTCTGGCTGCTTGTCCTTCAGCAGAGAAGTGGAAATGAAGATAATTCCCAACATAATGTGTTCTATCTCCGTAACACTGATGTAATTATGAAGAGGTTAGCAGTGGCATTTTTTACCTGCTCCTCAGCAGTAACTACAGCTCTTCATGATGCCTTACTACAGCTTTTCAGTGTTTCCCCACAAGAAGTCAGCAGTAGCATTGTCTGCACCTTCTGTTGCTCCCTCAAGGTCCTGCCTGAAGTGGCTCACACTGAAAGCTGTAGGACAGCCACAGATAGCGGCCCGGCTGCTTGAGTGCAGCTGTGATCATCATGGGTGTAAAGCTGGGAGACCTGAGCAGCAGCCCCATCTGTTGGAGAGCCCTTTTGGTTTCCCACCCTTTATTCTCAAGTTTACTGGCTTAGTGAAAACGTCACTCCTGAGGAACTTGATTCGTTTTGAAGAAGAGCTGCCTCTGCTCGTCATGAGCTTTACTGTACTTCCTGCCTGGGCACACTGTATGGTCCCGAGAGAAAGGAAAGGAGGCTGTTTCCCTTTTCTTAGCTCAACTTACTAAGTAATTAGTTTCAATTCTGCTTCTAGAGCACTGTGCTCTTGGAGGTTTCTCTCTGTGGGGAATATATATATTAACTGTGAGAGGAAGCAGCATCTAAGAGACCAGATTTCGTTGCTCTTGCATGTTTTGGGGATGTGTATAGAAGAGAACAAATGTTTTTACTGGAGCTGCCATGTGATACTCCTCCTGACTAATAATAAACAGAAGAACACAGAAGTGTCTAGAATGCAGAAAACTCCAAATGGTAATAAGTGATGAACCGTCCTTCATGTTTCTTTTCTGCAGGAGCAGGATTTCATGTTATTCGGAGTATATTACTTAATATTAAGAATCTAAGAGTCATTTCCACTGTGCCAAAACCTGCATGTCAGATCTATGCCTTCTGTCAAGTATAAACAAACACGAGCATTTTGAAGTGCTGTCCTTACTATATTTCAACCTCTGTTTTCATTTGAGGATCTTTGTTCTTAAAGCCTCACAAATACTCCGCAGTTGGAATAAGCAGGATCTCTCCCATACCTATGGGCTGTTGGTGGTATGGGGGCTTGAAGGATGCCAGCACAGTCACTGTGCTGCCTGGTGCAGCATCTGTGGATGTCCAGAAGACTGCTTTGATGTCGGTAGCCTTTTGATTAGCACTGTTTGCAGTGAATTGCAAGCAAAGCTTGGATACGTAAAGCCTCCAAGGGCTCCTTTCTACTCTTCCTGCTATTAGGCTGTACCCACAAATACTTGATTTTTTGCTTTATCTAGCCTTGGCTTGGCATGGTTCATTGGCCCCCAGTTCGATTTTTCACTTCGTTTTACACTGCTTTCACTTCGTTTCTCCCAGCTGACGCTTCCTGGTTTTGGCCAGAGTGGAAAAGGAAATAATGTGAGAGACAGCATTTGCAACCCGTTTCACACCCTGCACTATCAGGAAGGGCTGGAAGTAGCAGTTGGGAGCCTATTCTCACGCTATTTCCTGCTGGAAAGCCTCGCTGTGCTTTCTCCTGCCGTCTGCCATTTCATGGACAGAGGAAACGTGGGCAGGCTGCTGGTAGAAGTGCAGGGAGTTGTATTTCTTGAACTTCAGCACCAGCAGAGCCACTCTGATAGCTTGAAACTGTGCCAGGCTGCTCCAGAAGAGCTTTATGAGAAGTATTTTTTAAGATGTTTGTTTTTAAAATACTTATCAAAGAAAGGGGGCGAGTGCAGCTATTAGCTGACTGCTGTGCAGCGCTCCTGAAGGATCAGCAGATGTGGACGTCCTGTTTTCTTAATATCTGATTTGATAGGGGTTGTAAATTTTTTATGTTTTTATTAAGATTTATGGTGTGTTTTGCTTCAGGATTTGCTGACTTGTAAGAGCAATTAAGAGTCCCGATCTGAGTACTTAATGATTTTCTTCCACGTTGGTTTCACTTCACAACAAAGTTCCTTTCAGAGAACATGCAGTAAAATGTGTTTGCTGAAAGTCTCACCTTTTTAAATAGTGGCTGATTTATCTGTGGTACTGTTAGTCTGGGTTCTTATTCCTATTTATTACTTACTTTTTCTTTTTACTTTCTTTCTACTCAGTGTTTTTTGTCAGAGCCATTCCCTTCATCTTCTCCAGCTCCGAGGGCTGTGTCTGAGTACTCCTGTTCAACAGGACAGTGATTTCCCTGGCACATATGAGCTTCCCATGGACACTAACAGTTACACTTCTAAAGATTTTTTTTCATGAAGAATAATATCCACGTCCCCTTTCGCTGGTCTAAAGCTGATGAGCTTGTCTCCCACTACATGAATTCTTTTGCGAGCCAACGAATAGACCCTAATTCCTCATTCTTGCTCTTACTTGTAAAACCCACTGTTCCAGAGCACTGACTCCATTGAAGCAGGGTCCCTATTCTAAACAAAGTTAAATTCAGGTAGAAGAAAATACAGCCCGGGTTATACTTTCTCCACAGTCCAGTGGGATATTGGGTGCAGAAAGAGATTGCTGAGTATGATGGGAAGCACAATAACTCCTGAGTTTGTATGGCTTTAGCAAAGTCAGTACCAAGAAAAGGAGTCTGAATATTTAAGTTGATTTATACCTAACTACTCCAACCATCTGCCCATTCTTGCTGACTGTTTGTAGCAGGAATGTGTCTGCTGGCAAGTGCACTGAAGACAGGATTACCTAAATTTAGCCAATAAATGGATTATGAATCCAACACATTCCCACTGTTGTCACAGCTAATCATAAATTCACAATTTCAACCTACACTCAACCCCAAATAAACTTCTCAGTCTCTGAAACAAATTACATCACAGTATGAAGCCAGATAAAACAGAAGGTGTTGTGGAGTAGCTTGAATGAGTGTTTAGAATCAGGAACACTAATAATGCATATGTTGAAATTAATGATCTATAATGGCAGAAAGAGCTTTAGATGCCCCAAATGTGAGTGATTGAAGAAGTCACGTCACAGGCTTTTGAGGTGTGTGTGTGAAGCCCACCACATTGTTCTGAATTACTCTGAACACGTTTAACTCTGCTCCAGGAGTCTGATTTCTGCCTCCAGCTTCATCCACTGCTTTTAGCCCCTCGCACCCAGCCCATTCATGCATCTGCCACTTCTGTTTCTCTACTGTCCTACACCTCTGTTGGTGCATCGATCCCTTTCTGGTCCTTTCTGAAGACAACAGCTTCCTTTCCATGTCTTCAGGTTTTAGGTTTAGCCTTCAGCTGAGGGATGGCAAAGCCGGACCCGGGTCCGGCATGGGACAGCCAGCCTGGAACTTGTCCACACTTTCTTGACCCAGTCCTGCATCCAGATAGTCCTACTTTGCTCTTTAAATGTATCTCTTGCTGATGCCTGCAAGAGTTGAGGATTAATCATACTTCACCTGTTCTTGGGTACCTGATTTTGAGAAATGAGCTCCCATTTCCACTGTGTTCTGCATCGTCTTTCACCTGCAAATGGAGCGCTTGCCCATACAACTTGCCTTGGTTTATTTCTAAAACTTCTTCAGTGTGAATTTTAATATTGTATTTGAATAGAAGTTGTCAGCAATGTAGTAAATATCCTCTATTATCTTCTATGATCATAGGTAGAAAGCAAAGTTTAAGCAAAGAAAACAAAATCTTGAGCTTTTTAGGAGCAAACATGAGGGCATATAGCAGTCAGTGTTAATGCTAGAATGAATTACTTAGGTTAAGAAGCCATGATGAGAGGAAGAGTTGTGTATCTGTGAACTCTGTAAGGCAGTTGTGAATTCAGGTGTGTTACATTTTTGTATCTCCTGAAGTTTTAATCTGTAATTTTGAAGATGTGGTTGTTTTACTGTAAAATTTGAGTAGCTATATTAAAAAACAGAGCAAGCAACATCTTGAATTGCCACCTTTATTCTATCAGGAGTCATACAGGATTGCTTTAGTGGTGAAAAATCACAGCAGCCACTCCAAGTGAGTTCTAAAACTGTCATTATTGCTTCTTGAGGACCTCCTCACCCCAGGTTTCCACTGCCCAGCTTTGTGCAGAACAGGGGCCTGGAAGGAGACTCTTCCAGGGCTGTGCTGGGCATTGAGGGGATGGCGGCGGCAGGCTGGAGCGGCAGGAGCTTGGGCTGTGTTGCTGCAGAAAAGGAATACTTCAAGACGAGAAGAGAATACTGCTTTAGATTGACCTAAAAAGGTATTGTAAGACCTGATTGAAGACTTGCTTAGGAAAAAAAGAAATTAAAAGCAACAGTGTTCCTAGAGATAGGAGGCAGGAGAAATTTTGTGCTACAAGTTTGAAATTAGGCCAGTCCATTGGTTGGTCCAATGTGAAAGCACCTGATTTGATTCTCCATTATTCCGTGGGCTGAAACACTGCAGATTTGTCCCTGTGGCAGCAGTGAGGGGGTGCTCGGTGCTGCTGACTGACACGGTCTCTGCTTCCCTCTCGTCGAGCACAAGAGTTCTCATAACATGCTGAAGCTGTTCCTTCTCTGTGGTTTTTAATTTAAACTTCTTTTGTCAGAGTGCCTGCCTGCATTTGCAGGTGTTGCTGAATTTATTATCTTTGCTAGATGGTGCCTGCGTTGCATTGGGTAGAAATGTAGCGGCGGGCTGAGAAGTTTATTGAGGCCGTGTGCTTGCATGCAGAGAATGTGGTTGTAAAGCCTTTACTGCAAAAGGGGCTGTCGGAGAGTGAGAATGTGAATTAAGCTTGTGTTAGGTGAATGAGTTTATCAAACTGAAGCTGAATTTGAAAAACCACAGTGTTATTTGTTATAGTGCTGATGATTGCACTGCCTGTGCTGCAAACTAAATCAAATTTCTTTTAAATCTTATGAAATATTTCTTACAGTATGTGACTGAGTCCTAAATGAACTCTGAGAAATCCCTGACTGATTTCAAGTGTGACTAAGAGCAATTTTATAGGCAGGCTCTCACTGATAGGTTTTGAGATTTAAAACGCTGTTTTTGAACTGATTACCCTGCTACATGCTATACATTGATTTTTGTATCTGAAACATGTTAAAGTCAGCTATACTTAAATATAATTAGCAAAGAATGATATTTGTGTCATAATACACCAACGAAGTCTTCAAGAAGGGTATCTGCAGATGAGGCTGAATTACAGTGCGTTCGTTATGCAAGTGAGGGGTTTTCAGTATCTGGACAGTAATTTACACTAGAAACATACTGGCTGCCCAGTAGATTTTCTGTCAAGGCCATGAAGTGCCTTGGATACTCTGCAGGGTTCCCCTTCCCCCAAAGTATGTTCATAAACTATAGCTGCAGAACAACAAGCAGCAGGGGCAGGAGGGGGCATGGCTTTGTGTGGGCCTGAGGGAGAGATTTGTGTCTTTGTAATAAAAACCACAAAACCTGCTTAGACCCAGGTGATTTTTGTAAATAAATGAAAATAGAGATTTACATGTGAATAGTATTCACTGCTTTGTTAATATATTGCCAATGCAGGTAGTGCTCAGAAAGTTGCTAAAGACGTGTCTGGATTGCACTGTCCACATCTGCTATTAAGACATCTAAGCTGAGTTATGCTTATTTATGTTCTGAGATCAGTGGCTGTCAGAGTTAGGCTCCTTGTAAGCTTCACGTCTGGGAGGTGAACTCTTCTCTTGGTAAAGAGCTTGGATGTTTGTCTTTGGTATTTGTTCCTCACACAGAGCCTCCACAGTGAGCTGAGCTTTATCCTGTTGAGTCTGCTGACTGTTGTTGTCTGGTGATCTTTTCATTTGCTCTCACAATGTGCGCTGTGATGAATAGGTGTTGCAGTTAAGGCAGTAAGTCTCAGCTCTTTTCCTGGCTTTGCCCTGAATGGCCTCTGCCCACCACAGCTACTGGAGCACTTCACCACTCACCTCTTCCTTCAAGCCCAGCTGCTTTAGCATCCATGTGCTCTGTTACCAAAGAGCAGACTTGATGCAGCTGAATTTCCCCATTTGTTAATTGGTGCCGTTTTTCTTCTTGAGGAAGAATATAGAAGCTCCTATCAGTGAATCCTTGGATGATTTTGGAGAGTGTGAAGAATTAAATGAAATCAAATGAGTGAAGGATGTTATTGTTCAGGCTGTTACGATAATGATGAAGTATTGTGGTATCATCAAGAGTCTTTGGTACGTTTAAATGGTTTTGCTGAAGGTGTGAGAGGACAAACCTGGAGATTCTTTCTTTCTGTCTTAGCAGCGTGGATGATACGTTCCCAAATGGGCTGACACTAGGATCCTGCTAGATGGAGATTTGCTTTGAAACTAAGATGTGCTGTATGGATGGAGCGGGGGGTGGTCTTGTGTCTTACATGAGATGACAGGTATAATGTGCTTGTTATTATCACAGTGTTTTATGAAGGGATCCGGTATTTAAAATGTTGTGCTGTTCAGAGACCTGTTTAGAGAGTTTTGGAGAAGAACATGTCAGATGAGAGAAGAATGTGTCAGGTTGTAATTGATTTTATTGTGATTCATTCTGAAAATTTACAAATATCCATATGCTCCGTGTTGTGGATTCCCTCTCAGAGGGCTTTGCTAGGTGAGATCCTTGGCCATTGCCTCTGGAGTGCTTCACTGTCCACCTGTGTTCCATGGAGCTGAGCTACTCTAGGATCCATTCATTTTGTTAGCAAAGAGCATTTCTCATTTTCCCAAGCTCTCTTTGGGTACCAAAGCTGCACCATGAGCTGTGTTTTCCTCCCAGCTTTCTCCTGTTCTGTGTGGGATGCTAAGTGCGGCTGCGAGGAGCGTCCCTTGCTTTAGGGAGGGTGACTGGGGACAGGCAGGGAAGAACAGGGCACAGCAGGGCTGGATGGGTCAGAGCAGAATGGCTTTCATTAAAATAAGTAAATAAATATATAAAAATCCACCCTAAAATAGAATCCTGGCCCTCAACCAGTTCATAGGATCAGAAAGGTGTTGAACCATTTCCCAGTTTCAGTCTGATTGGAGCCAAGCTTTACCAGATTCTTGTGAAGCTGTGGCTCCACCACTGCTTAATTGCTTCTTGTTTTGAAAGATAATTAGGAACTTTATTTTAAAATAGTAACTTTAGTGTTCAGTCCATTAAATTTGTCACCAAGATATTTTTATTGGACTCCCAGCTGTTTTCTTATTGGAATTGTGAACTAAAAATAGGTAGGATTTCTGAGGTTGTGAGCAGGGGCTGGTACTGTACTTCCATTTCAGCTCCTAATGATGTGAAATGTGTTTGTTTCCCTCAGAGCTTTCTTCTGGGCTGATTAAGAAGGTCCTGCTAATTACCCCAAACCTGTGCGCTCTGGTTTTCTGATAAAGTCGTGTGTTGGTAAAGAGTATGAAACTGATTTCCCTCAAGACAAATGAAAGATTTGTGCTGCACCCAGTACAGTTTTATTCTTTCATCAGACTGCAGGAGTTGTTTGTAATAATTCAACAAATACCTTTAAAAACAAACAGTAACGGAACAGGGTTGTGGCTGTTATTATGAGGGGTGCAGTTTACCCTCTTCGTTTGGTTCTCATGAGTAGTTCCTTTGTTGTATGTAATGAAAATCACAGTGTAGATTGTGAGATAAAGTGGCGATTACTCTGTTTATATTGTATGAAACTTTGTTTTTTTTTGAAACAGAACTCTGTAATTATCCAAATCTATACAAGCGCTTGCTGGTTTTATACATACATGAATTACAGGGCAAATAAGGTTCTGGTATCCTTATTTAAACAGTGTATGTTCTAAAATCTGAGTTGTTTCACATGTGTTCCTAACATCCATGGTGTAATGTTGGATGTGCAGAAAACTGAAATGGTCTGGAGTTAGACACAGATGTGTCTGTACTTACACATTCTCCCTGAACAGTTTCTTCCTGGAAATCAACCATGCATTAGAAAAATGTCATTCTTCTGTCATCATGTCAGCTGCTGATTATTTTTTCTCTTCCTTGGGATGCTCTTTGACTGTAACTCCACTAAATGTGTGTAACTTGCACTTAGAAAAAGTAAGGTAGGTAACAGGAGGGAGCTGTGCTGCAGAACACTTTGGGGTTGGGATGGTTGTTTTTCTCCTGTTTATAAAGGCTTGGTGTTTGGGGTCACAATCAAGAAAGTTAGTGACCCCAGTGTCAATGTTATCAACCTTCTCTCCCTCCCCTCCCCCCTCTCCCCGCCCATTCTATTGTCTTAAGCAGAGAAATAGAAAATCTTCAGATGTGTTAATAAAACATAGGTCTCTGTAGTTGAAGTAAATTCAATCAAAGGAGGGAATCTTGTTAAGTGCATGAGATGCTTGTCTGCAGAGGTACTCCAGATGTGTTCTCTTAGAAGCTGTGTTTAGATGCACTGTAAATTCTAGCGTGACTTATCAGTGTCACAATCTTTCTGCATTTTCTCATCTGCTTGTTGGCATTCTGCTCCTCAGCCTTCCTGTGTGTTCATACAAAGAAGGTGGCTATAGTTTTAGAGGCTGAAGCTGTAGGATCTAAACTTGGTGGCACAGGGTAAGGGAGGAGCTCTGCACCTGCCACTAGTTCTGGCCATAACAATCAGCACAGGGCAGCCAGTGTTCAGGACATGGCAAAAATGTCTTGCTGAAAAATATAGAAGAAAGAAAAGGAAATGGCTATTTTTAGTAGTTGCATGTTATTAGCTATTGTATGACGTATCAGTTGCTGCACTTAGGTACCCTTTCTTGTGGTGAATGTAGCAATTCGCTGCTGGGTAGAGGAAGTGGAGTTACAATGCTGCGGTGTGATAAAAGCTGCATTTCACACAGACACAATCTCTAAACATTGTGACCATGGGTAAGCAGATGATACAGCCTAAGTCACGTAAGAACACACGTATTTTTCTCCAGAAACAGTAAGCTTTCTCTCTAGACTTTCTCCCTTTCTGCCCCACCTGATTTCAGTCTCTTCCACTTCCCAGTCCTTGCTGCTGTTCTTAGTGTGAGCCGTGAGCCGGAACTCTAATTATAGTAATGCAGAACAAATGGAAATCCTGCAATTGTCTTCTGCGTTTCAAGTTGCATAGCATCTACTTGCAGGTATCAGAGCTGTAGGTGAGCCAGCACAGCCTATAGCTGTCGTGATCATTTCAGTACACTACTATGTGCCAGTGCTTCCTAGCACAGTTTTGAATTGCATATTTATTGACTGATTTGCAGGTTTTAAGTGTAAGATGCCCTCTAAACTTTGGGCAGATATTTGAGCCAAGACTGCAAAGTCTTTTAGTGCTTCCTTGCAATAGGATCAATAATCCTCAGTGTAAGAGGATACTTGTTTGAATGTCTTTTATGCAAAATAATAGAATCAATCATTGTGCACAGCCAGAGCCCCAGCTGGGTTCCCAGCCCCCATGTATGTTGATGTGGGAACACACACTCCACGTGGGGAAGAGAAATACCTTCTTAGTCCCTTCTCTTCTCTCCCTCTGCAACAATTTAGCCCATGGTTTTTAGCGTCTGCTTTTGTTCACTTCTTCCCTTGATAAATGTTCCTTTCATGTAGAAGAGAAAATTTTTAATCTGGTAATAAATAATTTAGGTTTAAGATTTCAGCCATTTAAAATACAAACATGAGACACTGCCCTCTGCAGACAGAGCGATCGCCAAGGTACGTGCGCGTTCTCTACTGAAATGGCTTTAAGCTGTCCTGTGGGATCTGGGATGAGCAGTTGTGTGGAACATGGATGCCCAGCGTGGGCCTGCAGCTTGGCCTTCCTCTCCCCAGGTTGCTGCTGCCCCGGTGGCAGGGCTGAGGTGGGGAAGGGCGACCGCTCAGCTGCAGTGCTGAAGTGAGTTGTTATTCAGAGCTTTGTGAGGCTTTCTTTCCATTGTAATGAAGTAGTTAATGATGTCAGCATGCGCAACATCGTTGGAGTTTCAGAACTAATGCTTGCTGAGATGAAATTATTTTCCACCTCTTCGATGTGTTTGTTTCATACTGCATGCATAGGTAGCTTTCACAGCACTGTTTTGTATTGATTCATGACCATGAGAGTGGCTCAAATCCTCCCCCTCCCCATTGCTCCCACTTAATGAGAAAAGAGTGGCTGACACTGGGAGATTGGCAGTAATTTAGCAGAATTTTGTATGGTATACCACAGAACATGGGAGGATGAATTTTGTTCCTGCAATACGTCAATTTGCAGAGAACAACTTCAGAGGAGGAGGATGTAAAAACTCAGAGCCTGGTCCTTTCTGATTCCTTGGTCCCCTTGAAGCCTGTCCAAGAGGATTCCGTTTGGCTGCTGAGACTGCAGCTGCAGTTCACAGGTGTCACCAAACCAGCACCTTTAGCACCTGCTCAGCCTTTCATGTTCTCCTCACTGTAAGGTTCTGTTTCTAGATAAAGGTAATTGTTCTGCTATTGATGGTTTTTAGAGTTGTAATGCTTAAATAGTTATGTTCTATGAGTAATATGTTTAGTAATCATTTAGGTAATTAAAGCAGCTTTATACAGCTGTAATAACTAGATTCAATAAAGCTAGTTTAAAAGAACAAACTTTACCTGAAGCAACTGTGTTATCAGTTCCTCATTATAACATTGTCTTAATTTACTTGGAAAAGAAGGTATTTTTTAAGTCCATCCAGATTTTCCCTTCACCTCCTTTTCCCTGAGCACTCACCCAGCAGCTTTTTTTGCACATGTGCACCCCCATCTCCACACGCTTACTCCAGTCCTATCTTTGTTCTGCTTTTTGCAGCTCCTGAGACATGAGCAGTCTGTAAACTACAATAGAAATCCTCTCGGTGCCAAAACCAGCAGACACGGCTTTTGGCTAAGGGAGAAAATAGGCTAAGGCTGTGGCATGTCGGGGCTTTTAGTTTTCCTGCACACACTTCAATTCTGCATTCTCTGCTCCCTTAGTCTGAAAAGCACATGGTCTGGAGGAGTTCACGTTAAAACGTTAAAAAACATTTGAAAGTGTTAAAACACATTTTGTAAAAATAAGGAATATTCTGCTTTGTGCTTTACAGACATTTCAATGTGTAGAGCTTTAATGTCATTCGTACGGTCTTGTAGTTATCCTGTGGTTTGGGGAGATGAGATTTGAAGGAGTTCATGTATTTTTAATTACAATTCTGCTTTAGGATAAGTTAAGTTAGCAGGTCTGTGGGGAAGAGAAGGGAGAAGGGCCGCAACATTTTATTTGTATCATTCTCTAGTGGCGTATCATGTCAGGCAGCTCCTGAGCCTTTTTAACGCCAGGATATTCTGTGAGATGTCCACTTAATTTGAACAATAAATATTTAAATGTAGATTGAGAAATATTCCATAATCAATGTCTGTGTGCTGATGTTACCACAAACAGTGTATCAGTGAGCGAAGCTGAAGGGTCTGTATTTGGTTTTTCTTTTACAAGTAGTGAAAAAAGACTCTGAACATCTAAGCAGAATGGAATTATGAAGCAGGATGACTGAGGGTTCTTTTTGTTTGATGTGTTAAATTTATGTGAAAATAAATGGGAGCTGAAGTTCTTCAGAAATGTGGTCGCTCCCTGTGAATGGCTTTCCCACAGAAGTGGTATCTCCGTCGTTATTGTTTTTCTTTAAATTTGGCTTCCAGTTTGATTTCTTGTTCCTTTTATCTGCCTGAATGCAATGTGTACCAGTGAGAGACAACCACTCAAATCTGACTTCTTCATTTCATTGTGTGGCTGAAGAATGCAGGAACAAAAATGCTTGCAGGGAATGATTTTCACAGTAGCCTGTAGTGCTCAAAGTTAAAAGCATGAAATTGCTGTTGCAGTTCTGTATCAGTTGCTCATTTTAAAATGAATTTTTAAATGTATGTGTGGTATTAAATTCCACGATCGAGTGTTTTCAAGAAGAAAGAGGAGCAACTTTATATTCCAGCTCCCTTTGCTACTGAGAGGTGCGCTCTTCACAGATGCCGTAGTGCTTGATGCCAGTTTGTCTGCCTGCCTCCTTTTACAGAGGCCTGGAGTTGTTTTTCCCAAGTTTGAAAAAGAAGAATGTATTTAAAAAAAAAAAAAGACTTGCCCCTGAGAAAAAGGAAAAACTGAAATGTGAGCTGCTGTGAATTGCTTAAACTGGCAGCTCAGAGCAGGTATTGACAGGTAGCTCTGTGAAGAGGCTGCCTGCCATACCAGCCAGGAGTGCCTGGAGCAATCCTCACGTGTGGTGCTGGCATCAAAGAGATGAAAGAGTTGAGCTTTCAATGAGCAAGATAACTGTCAAAATTACGGCATTTTTGCATAAGAACCTAAAATATAGAGCAAAAATCACTCAGTTGTGATGGTGCTTAAGTAGGCAGAATTTGGGAGTTTATATTCTCATACATTAAATATAAGCGAACTATTTCTCTGAAGACCTTTGTGCAAGTATATTTGAGTAAGGCAGTAAAGTCGTCCCTCTCACCACACTCAAAGCAGAGCGATTGCTGGCCCTCCTATTGTTCTGGGCTCATCTGGGGCCCATATTCATCCTCTGCCTTACAACTGCTTCCCTGGTTCCTGCGGAAACTCGTTCCTGGGAGCAGGATTCCTTTTCTGTCATGTAAGATCAAATCATCTCCCCTACCTCCTCTTCTAAAATTTCTGTTGAAAATGGTGATGCCTATTTTTAGAAACCAGTTGGGGAAGTGCCTGGTTCTGCATTTTCAGTGCTTAGGCTGAGTCGTACAGCTGTAGTGATACACTAGCATGCACACAAGCAGAAAAACGTAGGTGCTGTGATTTGATTTG
Source organism: Tetrao urogallus (assembly GCF_951394365.1). Classification (NCBI taxonomy): domain Eukaryota; kingdom Metazoa; phylum Chordata; class Aves; order Galliformes; family Phasianidae; genus Tetrao; species Tetrao urogallus. Next base: position 11,506,978 of record NC_136829.1, on the reverse strand, counting down.
TCTTTTTGCAGATATCTCCATTTCTTCAAATGGGAAAACCAACGTGGGGTATGAGCGTATTAGATCTTGCAGCATCTGAATTGTGTATGCCTGTGTCTCATACTGTGAAGCCATTTCCCACACTGTGAAGTTCTCCCACTTTTTTGAATTTTGAATGTTTTATGGTCCCTTACAACCTTACAAATCTGTGATTCTGTGAAGAATCCAAACGATTCAAGCTCCGTATTTTGTGTAAAATTAATTTGTTAGAAAAAGAATCTGTAATTTTATCGTTAGTGATGTTTACTGAAAATCCTGATGTCACTAATTTTGTCATAATAATTTTTAAATTACGTGTATGTGATGGTCTTCAGCAGCTGAATGCAGTGCTACTGATTCGATGGCCCTGGAGGGAGCTAAAGACCATAAGGACAAGGTTCATATAAATAATTTGTTGAAACACAATGAAAGGATATCCCATTGGGTTCACCTGTCTTAATTGCTTAGAGCAGCCTTCAGTGGGGCAGAGAACTACAGTTTGAGTTTTTGTCATATTAAAAATGAAATCTGAAATTGAAGCAACTCAGTGATGTTGAGGGACATTCAAAGAAATTATTTTCACGGGAGGCACTCTGTAATTATGTTCAGAAACATTCATACTGATTTTTGCCTAAAAGATTTTGCCTAAACAGTTTTCTTAGTGTAAGTTAGTATGAACTATTTTCAAACCTGTATGAGTGATTTGTTCTGTGCCATACCAGGCTGTTTTGTTGTATTTTTTTTTTATTCATTATTAAATTTAAGGCTTCCCTCCAAGTTCAATTACAGAGTAAAGCAGCATGTGATACTGTTGTGTTGGCATCTTCTGCTGTATGCAGACTTGGTCTGTGACCTTAGTCTAGAGTTGGAAACATTTTACAACAGAAAATCATCGATCTTGTTTGTAGCCATAGACTTTTTGTACCTTTCAGAAAGCAGGCATAACAAAAATGTATTTAGACTGTGGACGTTTCACGTGGAGGAAGTTTAGGAGGGTTGGAAACAATCAGCCATGTTGGAGTTCTCATTATTCCAGCTTGCTGGCTTTAGTTATAGTAAAGATCATGGAAACAGAATCTGTTATTTTTTTTATCATTGGATATAACCTTTTAAACTCCTTATTTAAAATAAAAAATTGTAGTTTTTTTTGTTCGTGGCTCCTACCGAAATAACTGTAAAAGATACAGAACTTGATGGTGTGCCTAGGAGTTCGATTCTTTAAGGTGACAGTCTTTGAGAGTCATGCATGGTTAAAACTATTTTAAATGTCAGGAAAGACAGAAATTTCTTCAGGTAAGTCACAGAAGCAGCTTTGTAGCATTGGAAGCCGGGAAGCACAGATTGCGTCCGCAGTTCTCACATCCACCACTCCTGATAACCCTAATACTGTGGGGTTTGGTTTTCCCTGGCTGAACAATGCCATTTACCTTCATTCTGCTTCCAATAATACATGAATTATTCAGAAATGTCTGATATTTGACATCTGATTAATTCAGTTCTTGTTTTAAACACTAATTCACAAGTAGAGTTATATATGACAAGGAAACAAATTTGTTTTAAGTTGTAGAGAAGAGATTGTATACCCGTATCTGAAGCAATAGATCGGTAGTGTTTTGCAACAAACAGGATCGTTAGTCAGCTCTGAATCTCTCATTGCTTTGGCCCACAAAAATTTGGGCAGTTAGAGAGAGGAGGAGTAGAAGGGGAACAAGCTAAGGAGTATATAGTTGCCTGAATGTTTAATTGCTGCTTCTTTTCCCATGTCATTTTTGTCATCTTTTAATAAGGACTGCACCACGTTCCTCCCTACTCCCTAGCACAGTGTTCCCGCCACAGGCTTGCCCTGGAATCAAATCACAGCACAGTGATCTCATTCATACCGTTACCTTTCATTTCTGGACCCAACCTTAGCCTGAGATCAGCTTAAGTTTCCTCCTGGCACGGTTTCTGGGGTGGGGTGAGGGGCTGTTCTGGAGTTATTTAACGTATACAGGCTTGTATTGTGGGGTGTGCCTTGGAGGCATATGGTAGGAAGCTGTTTTTAATCAGCCTGGTTTTGGTGGTTGTGAGGGTGCGAAAGTTCCTTTTTACAAGTATTAAAAGTCCAAGTGAAGGCAGCTGGAAAAACCTGGAGCGTTGGGCCTCGTTTTGTCGGTAGGGGAAGCCTGGGGACAGGGTTTCGCTTGAAAACCAGTGATCAGTGGTGTTTGGGTTAAAACTGCCCTCGGTCGGGGGAGCACAAAGCAGCAAATGGGGAAGGCATCCTTCCAAAGCCGCTGCTGAGGAGCTGAGGCCCGGTGACTGCGGGCCGGCCAGCTCTGCTGCACCGAGCTGGGAGTGTGTGCGTTGTGCAAGTCAGGTCTTGTATTCGTGTGTGACTTCGCTTTCTGAAGCAAGAAATATATGCGTGTAAGGGCTTTTTATATTATTTAAGTAAAGCCTTGTTGTTGATTATAGGCTCTTAAATGATCTTGAAGTACCTTCATAAAAAACAATACATTCAGAATTGCATTGCACCGCATGATATAAAGTGCACTTTCCAAAAATATTTCTGCGAAAACTGCTTTTTTCTGAAGTATCCATTGTTCAGATGGCGAATGAGGGAGCTGGAAGTGGTGAAAGGAGGAGGGGAGGGAAGTTTACATCCAGATTTAAGCCTGGATGGGAACTGCTCTACAATTTTTGGAAATGAAAATAGCTGTGGAGGGACCTACAGGAATCCTGATGGTACGGAGTGTGTTGAAGGTGTGCTCTGGGGTCTTTATGGTATACGGAAGGTATTTCACTGTGGCTTTAGTGCTGCTTATAGTTGCAGTATTTTGATTGCCATCTGTAGTCACTATTGGCTTTTGATAGAGCAGCTAAGAATGTAAGTTTGGAGAGTCACGTTTGCTGTGTTGTATCACACGGACTGCTATTTCCCATATTTTAAAGGCATAGCTCTACAACTTCAGTCTTATTCCTGAACTGTTGCTTTCATATGCTGCAGAAAATATTGAGTCTCCTGATTATACAAATGCCTACTGTTGGGTAATATTGACAAATATACTGAATAACATTTTTGACATAACATTCTGTTCCCACACAGATAATTTGGATGTAATTGAATGGGTTGATGAAGAGTCCGTGCTAAAAATACAACATTTTCTCACCCACTGAGGGAAAGAAAATGCCTGTTGAAAAGGCAGTTTTGTCGAGCAGAGCCGTGGAGCTGCAGGCTTTGTTCTGCACCTCGCTGATCCAGACAGGGCTCAGCTCTGATCCAGGCAAGGTCAGGTCTGACCCGGCTTGCAGGCGCGGTGTGAGTGCAGCCCCAGCTGTGCTGGTGCTGTTAAGGGTGGAAGCGGGGCACCCGCCGAGCTGAGCGAGGCTCCAGCCGGGCTCTGTCGCACTCACACAAACGAAGCTAAAAATCTACAGCGATAGTTAGCAGGGAGACTTTTGTAGATGTCTTTTTCCTTCTGTTTTTCCTTATTTTAACGGTCTTGTGTGCAAAATGCTTCATTGTTACGGTTTCAAAAGTGGTATGGCTTTGCCGCAGGCTAGGGGAAAAGGAGGAGAACTGGATGTTACAGAAAGGCTGACAGTTTAGTGTGCAATAAAGTAACTTTTATCCTTCTCTAAATCCGCCATCAAATAAACCCTGCGCTAACAAGCAGTCAGGCTCGCTCCCTGCCCCAGCGAGGTGCATTGTACCTTTCCAGGCTTTGAAAGTGCCTGTGCCTATTTTTATTTGCAGAGCTGGGGCCGGGCTGGCCCCCGTCCAGATGTGTCTCACAAGATTTGGTGCTGCCGAGCTATTTATAGAGCTGTGGTTCCATTGTCATGGCAACCGTGCTGGAGGCCAAGGCGGCTGGGAGCTATTTCTGGCCTCGTGCTGTAATGTAAAACTGATTGGGAAAGTTAGTGCATCCTCTGAGCCAGACTAACTTTAGACAGGCAGGGAGAAAAAAGAGACAACCACCATTTCTTTAAATAGATTTTCCTTTTCTCCTGCCTTTTCCCCGTTTGCGCTTTTCAGTCAGTAGCGATTTTTGAAAGGAGGGTTTGCATCCAGCCCCGCTTACCCAAAATCCATTCATGCCTCACGGCTGCGGGAGAGCTGCGTGCTTCTAATGAAGCAGTTTGGGAAGCAGGGAGCACAACCAGCAAGGTTTGTGTTTCGTGGCAGCACAGAAACACGGGGCTCTGCGGGTTGGGTGGTTGGGTATGTTCACGAGTTTTTGCATCAGTTGCACTTCTTTATGCCCCATAGTTTTAATAGTCTATTTTTTAATGCGCGCTTCATGTTCTCCACGCCATATAAGGAACTGTAACCTTGATTACCACAAGATGATTCCAAATATATGGAGTCATACTTTTCAGCTTTCTCATTATTTGCTACAAAATGAGAGCCACGGTGCCCCTCCGCCTCCAAGCGGCTGGAACGCGGCACGGCCAGCCACGTGCACACGGGCCTCAGCCTCACCCACGCGGCCTCCGCCGCTGCCAGGAGGTCACGGCGAGCGGTTGGCTTCCAGCTGGAGATAAAACAGATCTGCAGCTTTGGGGGAAAATTTTCATGACAAGTTGCCTTTGGGTTTATAGCTGTTGGAGTCTTGTTCTGTGTATCCAAGTTGGTGCACGATATAAAGGTGGCTTTGGGTGACGACCTCACGTCTGAGAACTGACAGGCAGAATTTTAGTAAAAGAACAGCGTGTCTGAGGGTACAAGCTCTTGTAGTTCTACCAATCGTATTTGTTACAGTGCTGTCCGAATGTGCTTCTCTCGGATTATTTCTTAATTCTGGGGGGAAGTAGTTAAAGTAATCCAAGGGTTTTGATAGACTTTTTTCTTTTATTTCCATATCTAGTTAGGGGGAAAGGAGTAATGCCTTTCTGAACATTTTAGATGACCCAGGAGCACGTCTGTGACATGTCTTCTGTGATCGCATTAGCAGAAGAACTTCCAGCTTTGCAAATAATAGAAAACAACCAATGTAACCTTAAAAACAAAACAAAAGTCTAGTCATGGCTCAGTTTTAATTTTAACTGCACTTTGAGAGAGAATGTGGCAAGTTTGGTTCCATAGACAGTCCGTGTTTGCAGGATACTGCAAATACCAGCAGACCAAATGTTTGCTTATTTTATTTATGTCGTGCCTGAAACTTTGCCTGCTTTTCTGCATCTCTTAGAAAATAAACCAGCTGAAATGTTACAGAAATCTGTATCATTGATTTAAGGACTTTTCCCCCTCTAATCTCCTGTTTGCTCCCAAGAACAGCAGGAACAGAAAGAGCTGAGGGGCAGTCGATGTGGATATGCACGCTTGTAACGGAAAGTGGACGCTGTGCCCCGGTTTTGCTGTCAGTGCGTTGGCCCGATGGGCAGCCGTGGTTTCACACTGTAACAGAGCTGACTTTCCAGGGTTTGGAAAACCCCTCTGTTTTTATTTTTTATTTTTAACTGTGCTAAATTTACAGTACGTACATGATACATTTCTGAACCTGAATACCCAGTTTAAAGAGTGGGTTGCATCGTTGTGCTGATCCTGTGACTGGCTTCTGCACAGACAAAAAGCTGAAGGAAGGCTTTATCAGACAGTTAGCTGTTTAGCTTTTAGAAAGCCATTCTTTAGGTACATAATGGAGAATGGCAAAGACTAAAAAGGGAGCATAGTAGAACTAAGAATGATCTATTCTGAGAAGTTAAAAATGTGCTCTTGTTTTATAAACACTATTAATATTGAGTTAAACTTCAGCTTTAAGAGAGCTTAGAATCAGTTCTGGAGCCCTTGATAGAGTATAAATAAATAATAAAAACCTGCCCCTCATTTGTACAGTTGGTTCTTGAGGAAGATCAGCACACAAATATTAATTTATGTGCAGAAGTAGAAGTATGAATCGTGAAGGCTGCTTTAAAGGTGATCAGGGTAGATCTGAGTGGGTAATTCTTAGTAATATCTTGATAGACATACATGATTCAGAGGAAGTGAAAATTCCATTTCCACTGACTTGAGGGACTCCAGGCAACCAGCGGACTCCACGTGTGCCTCCATTTTTTTTGGTTTGTTTTTTCCCATCCCTTTCCTCTATCTGTAAGATCAGATGAATCTAGGATGTGCAGTGATGGAGGCAGAAAATGCAATGGGAATTAAGGTCAATTAATTTTGTATACAAATTTAGATTTCTGTTGACAGAAAAGAAAGAAGCTGATGGAAGTGCAGCTTTTCAAATATAGGTGTGTGGTCAGTTTGAAGAGACATTTCTGGAGTTACCGTAGACTGAAAACAAAACCTCATCCTGACAGAGCAAGTTTTGTTTTTGCCTGTCAACCATTTCATCGAATCACAAAGACTAGAAATGTCAGGTTATTGTGTATTGAGAAGGCTGTCAGGAAATGCACGAGGCAAGGTGCTCTGATTTCCGCCTCCCCATTTTTCCCCATGTGGTGAAGTTTGCTGTTTCCAGAGGCTGAGGTTTTAATGCATTACGTGCTTTTCCAGCACACGCTGCACTTGTTGGTCTTGCAGCAGCATTGGTGGTTCAGGAAGCTCCCCCCAAAGAGGAATAAAGCAAAACCAGGGCAATCGTTCCTATATGAGAAAAGCTCCATAATTAATCTGAAATTTGCATACATATTGAAGGGAAAATTGGGACACAGTTTTGGCGTAACAAACTTGCTAAAAATTTGAAATAATTGGTGGTATGTGAATGGCTTAATTACATTGAGAGGGAGCTAAAGAAAGCTTCTGTGTGTGCCTGTGTGAGTCCTGCTTTCTGAGCACATCCCGTACAATTAACAAAACTGGATTCTTACAGAGATGTGTGTCCAACGTTTCGTATGGCTGTTTTTCTCGCTGAGCTGAACAAAAGGATCTAAAAATAAAATGTGGTTTTGATTTCAGGTGGTTTACATTTTTTATTAATACCTTGCATTTTAATATCCCAGGGATGCATCTGCTGCTGACCTAGCAATGCTTCATCACCAATGTTGCTGGCCACAGATGACCTAGAATCTCTTTTATTAACCATCTCTTAGCAGCACAGCAGTAATTTTATTTTCTTTTAATAAGTGGTACAGACAGAAGCACCTATACTGAGTGTCAGTTTTGCAGGGCAGCAACTGTTATTTAGTCACGTTCAGAATCTGGCCCTAAGTGGGAATTGGCAGCAATGCTGAATGAATGATTTGCGTTCTGGAAAACAGTTTTCCCATAGAATTTCCGGAAAAAAATTCACAGAAGAAAAAATCTGACTTTGTATCTTGGTGCAAAACTTACCCTCAATGTAAGATTTGGTTTCGCGGTGTGATTGTTTTGTTTGAGTTATTTCACCAAGGTCACTTACGTTTCTCCCTGTGAAATTCATTGCTGACACAGTAGATGGGCATTTCTCCAACGGGCTTAGCACAGTCTGACAGCAGTGAACTCAGCACACAAGGTAGTACTTCTGTTTTGGGTAGAGCATAATAAGAGCTAAAAATAAAAATTAATGATGCTGAATTTGTTTTCATTTTGAATTAAGCTTTTGTTCTCACCTCACTTGATTATTAGTTTCATTTACTGGATAAGTTATTTGGTCTTGACTAACAGTGACACAGACATCTCTGAACAGAGTGTATTGAACTTTTCTGAACTCTTGTGCTCCACTACTGCTGCTTATTTTAGACCACATTTAGTGTTCCAGTTGTTCAGTTGAGAGAATGATGATTCTTTCCAATGTTTCTGCAAAAACAAAACAAAACAACTTTTTAATGTCTTCAGCCCATTCTGAAGTTGATAGAGCAGATTTTTTTTTAATGAAAAGGAATACATACAGGAGGAAATGTTCATTTAGCATTATTGCTTTGCTTTCCTTCAAATGCCACTTCGGAGCTGTGTGGGTTCTCTGGTAACTCGCACAAAGAATCTTCTTTTGAACTTGTATTGTTACAAGCATCAGATGATACTGAGCGTTAGAGCATGTTTCTGGGGGGAAGAAGATCTGTTTATTCCATTCCAACTTGTTTTACCTGGCATGGACGTTGCTGTTGGATTTCATCTCCAGTACAGTACTGCTTCTCCTGCGTGGCTGATGTTTTTCAAGGAAATCATTGGTCTAAAAATAGTCTGCATAAACAACAGTAAGAGGTTTGTACTTTCAGTTCCAGGTTGTAGCAAAATCTTGTTGTTATTTTCTGTTCGTTTCCAAAATCCATTAAGCTGATTAGCAGCATGTTTAAAAACAAGAAAAACCCACCTTTTGTGGAACCTTTCATGGAGTGTTGCACGTAGGTGAGATCAGTACGAGAAGTCTGGAAGCTGTAGGGATCAGCTTAACGTGTTTATGAGTGTGATGTGTTCTGAGCATTTTTCAGGCATTATCCAACTTCTGAAATCTCCATGTGATTCTGAAACTGGTGGTAAAAAAGTACTTTCTAAGATGAAAGCATTTGTGCTAGTTGGACTTCATGACTGTCAACCACATTTCATGTCCCCTGTGTGCCAAACAAAAAACTTAACTTTTCCTTTGGGGTAAAAAGGAAAAGGTATCATTTATCTGCTTGGAAGAGATGAGGAAAAACTCCAGCTTGCAAATGGTGCAGTACACACTTGGGCATCAGGTTTATCTTTGTTCGTCTCCATGTCTCCTTTCAGAACAGAAATTGAACTCTATACTTCTTTTATTTTTTTAATAGCACGTTTGCTACAGTACATTTTGATATGTTACAAATCCTGTAATTCAGGCTAATCAAAAATTGCTTTTCCTTTGTCTCTGAAACAAGAAGGTAATGTAGTTCCTGGCATAAATGCCTTTGCTCTGAAGCCGCTGTTAAAACATGCAATCATTTTTCCTCCTTCCCCTGCACTGCGTCTTGTGTGTCAGAAAGCCAGTTGGGCAGAAGGGCCTGAAACTGGGGGCTGAAAACCCTGACTAATTTTCATGGTGTTTTGGTTTCTGATGTGTGAATCTGGGACTCGGCCGCCTTTTTCCCCCTTAAAGTTGTTGCTCACGACTGTAGTTAGTGCACGCTCAGCGTCCCTCTCTATGGATAGAGAACAGAAGGGAAAACTCATCTTTCGCTGTCATTTCTGCTTCATAAGGGCAAAATGAATGCACAGGAATTTTAAAGGAAACTAAAGTGTAATGGTTTGAAGGCTGATTAATTATTAATGTTATCAGTGAAGTTAACTGTGAAAGCATTTCCAGCTAATCTGCTATTCGTATGAAAATGAAAGGTGTCTGGAGCCCTGCTGTACTGCTGCATACTTGGCGTGGGGAAGGTGATGAAGGTGCCTGGCAGCATCAGGGCTGTGTCCTGAAGTTCGGTTTGTGGTGTCTGAGTCTTATGCCAACACCACAGTCAGACTTCACCCATGGGTTCCTTGAGATTTTTGCTCCGAATTAAGGTGGAAGATAATTGGGAGGCTACAGTTTGTTGGTTAAAAAACAAAAAAAAAAACCAAAAAAAAACTCAATAGCTTCTTTTATTCAAATTCTAAGAAAATAATTCTTTCTATATCTACACATCTACTGTAGGTAAGTATCTGTACCTATTAGTACTGCTTCTCCAGGAAGTAAACTGAGAAACTTTTCCCTGCAGTTGACAACAAAAGCAGTGTTCTCTCACACTTAACTGAACTCGTAATGAAATCAGTTCAGGGATTTCATTTACTAAATGACTTAGTGACAGTATACATATAAATATTATTTTCAGGATTATTACATGTAGGTAATTTATTGGAGTCATTGTGTTACGCCAGCAGGACAGCCTGCATTGCTCAGGTGATGGGGCAGAGTTGCCCAAAGGCAGCGGTGCTGGGTGCTGCTGTGGCTGCAGCCCTCTGCTGGCTGCTGCAGGGCTGTGTGCTCCCAGTGCTCACATGGGAGTGCTCAGCATTTTCCTTGGATTCAGCACTCGGTGCCCCTGAATGCATTAAAGCTTCCCTGCTGATATGTGGGAACTCCCCTATCTATCTAAATTTCCTGAGTACTAAAAAATATTTTTTTTTCTTGTTTTTCCCAGTTTTCTAGACAAGATTGATATAGTGAAACAAAATGAGTATACACCATCTGACCAGGTAAGGAAAGTTTCATTAAGGGATTACACAACGTGTCTGCGCCCTCTGTCTTTTAGGATATCTCTCTAACGAATTTTCCAATTGCTCTTTCTGGCACTACCGTAGTCCTTACCACATACTGTACATATTCAGTATTCCAGTAAAAATTACCTTGTTGTTTGAGTCTTGTAGTAAGTGCATTTCTTATTATTTACTTGGAGTAATTACTAATGGGTAAGTATGTAAGGACTGCATTGGTAACAGTGAGAACAACTATTGATGGCCCTTCTTTGGGACAACTGGCAGCATCCAAACTCCATGCAGGCTTGTAGTAAAACAGGGCAATGTGCATTTTCCTCTGGGACGTTACATGTTTGTTCTAATAACCTCTGAGTGCAATTAATAATTAAATTGCTTCCTTACATTTTCTTTCCTGAGGTAGGCAGTGGTTTTTGTTTGGCTGTTTTCCTATCACACTTGTTCTGCACCACTAGAAATCAAAACTCCAGAGAATGCACTTTTCCAAACTTGTTTCTGTCTTACAGCATTAGAATTTATAAACTATTTGAAACCCAGGGATCAAGCTAGAACAATATTTAAATGTGTGTATTTCAATACGAGTATTAAAACAGCCAGACAACAATAATTTACTACTGATGTTAAAATGTAGCCACTTTGTTTAATGATTTAACAGTGTTGTATAACCTTTGGATTTTGTGTGGTTTTGACTTTGACTAACCAGTTTGATCCCTACATGGTAAGAACAGAGCTTGTATTGTGCACATACATTTTTGTACAATCTGTTTGTGATCTTGTCTACATACTCCAAACGTTACAGTTTGGCTGCTGTCTGGATCTGCTGTTAAGACACCAAACTTTAAGTCTTAAGTTATAAAGCCTTTAAGTGAATTCAGAGTGGTGTTTAGTAAGTTACCCTTGGACTGTGTCTGATGCTTATGCAAAATAGGTTCATCAGTGTTAATTACCTGCTAGGCACTGCATTATGGCTGTCGCTGCTTTTCAGTGTGCACAAAAAAACCCACAACAGTATGTTTTTATTTTTTAAAGAGGGCTGCTCTGAAAGTAATGCCTCTTGTTTTTTGATGTTTGCCCACAACATCAGAGGCAGATGTTGGTGCTATGGCAGCAGGGTTTGAACCTTCCCACCAACACTGTTACATTTTGCTGCCCTGTGACCGATGGCAGCAGAGAGAGGCAGTTGGACAGAATGTTGTCTGATGGGGAAGTGAGGATGGAGCAATTGGGGAGTTTAACTCCCCTGTGCAGAAGAAATGGCACCCATTGATATTCACCAACGCTTTCTGAACATTTATGGAGACCAAACATTGGATGTGAGCACAGTGAGATGGTGGGTGGTTGCATCTCAGCAGTGGCAACAGCAGCATGAAAGGCAAGCCATGTCCTGGATGGCCATGCACAGTTGTCACACCATGAAATGAAGAGGGTTTTAATCAGCTCATCCATGCAGATAATAATCAGGGAGCTGTTTAGGGAGTTGAATATCAACTTAAGTGCATTGGAAACAGTAGGACCAGGTGAGCCCTACAGATGCTCACACGGACAGAAAGAACACCATATGCACGTTTGCCAGGATCTGTTGAACCAACACGAGGCTGAAGGTGACAGTTTTCTGGATCATCATCACCAACCATGAGGTGTGGTGTCACCACAAGATGAAGTCACAGTGGCAGTCTGTGGAGCGATCACATGTGAATTCTCCTTCAGAGAAATTGTTTGAGATGCAGCCGTCAGGGGACAAAGTGATGTGCACTGTGTTTTGGGATAGGAAAGGGGTGATCCTTCTGGATTCCCTGGAACCCAAACAAACCAGCAACTCCAACCACTGCCGTGCAACACTGACTTAAGCTGAGGACTCATACTTTCAGAGCCAGGTCAGAGAAGAAGACAGCCTTTATTTTACAACGCAATAATGCCAGGCTTCATACCAGTCTGAGGACCATGGAGCGTGCTGTCAGTCTTGGCTGGACTGTTCTACCACACCCACCATATAGTTTGGATTTGGCACTGTCTGACTTACAAATACAATGACTTGCAAATATGCATAGCTGATGGTGATGACTGTGTTAAAAACACAGTGTTTTGTAGCTGAGAATTTATCAAATAATGTTATTTTGCTCTTTGTATCTCCTGTAGTTTCCCTGGAAATAAATAGAGGCATTACTTTCAGAGCAACCTACATGATAGGATTTTGCAGCAGTTATAGTCATTTCAATTTTAGATAGCTCTCAAATTATTGTTATTGTTTTTATTTCTTCAGGAAATTTCAAATTTTATCTTCAAAAAGTACAGATCTTGTAAGATTTAGGTGGTTGAGTTGCTGATTCTTTTAAGGAAAAAAACAATGGAAAATTTGGAGACCTGGGCATTTCTTTTAATAACCAAACACTGAGCAGCTGGGGGGAGAGATCTGTCTTTTGAGGCTGGGAATGGGTTGGTAGTTGCTTAAAGATGCTGTTGTGCACTGCAGTCCCACTGAAATCAGTGAATGCGGATCTCCAGTGCTGATTGTGCCACTGCTCTGACCTTTCACATTTACTGTAAGTGACCTGTAAATGTTCTCTTCTCTTCCACGCTGGGCACTGGCATCCTGATTGTGAAACTGTGTGTGCTTTTGAAGTTGAGCACAGGGATATTTGTGTAGGCATTTTCGAGATCGGAGTGCAGCTTTGTAATGCTCTGTTCTCTGTTTGTAGCACACTGTGAGCGCTAAGTAAAAAGTTTGCTCTCTCTTGCTGGATATATGAAGAATTATAAAGCATATGTTGAATCAATTATTTTCCCTTTATGTTCTAGGATCTTCTCAGATGCAGAGTTTTGACATCAGGAATTTTTGAAACCAAGTTTCAAGTGGACAAAGTAAATTTTCAGTAAGTGTTCTCTCTTTTGTTTTTTTTGTTTTTTTTCCCCATTCTTTAGTACAGTGCAGAAGAACTGAGATAAATTGGAGGAAGTAATGCCTTCAAATGACTTGCTGCAGGGCCTCTTTCAGTGTTGCCTTTGTAAGGATGAAAATGAACCTGCAGCGTGCATACGCCAGAACTTCTCACTGTTTATCTGTAGGCTTGAGTGAGAGCACACAGTTCTGTTTTGTAGTGAAAGCCCTGCTTGCATATGTCAACCTGTTAAGGTTCTCATAATGCTTGATTTCTTTTCCCTTCTGTGATATGGAAGTCCTAAAATTTCTTACGTGTGCTGTTTTCATCTCCCTGAGAAGTGCTGTAACTCTGGTTTTTTTTTCCTAGTATGTTTGATGTTGGAGGGCAACGAGATGAACGCCGAAAATGGATCCAGTGTTTTAATGGTATGATCAGAATTTGTTTCTATAAAATAGTCACCCATTTTAATGTTGGTCTTATATTCTCACCTTGTGAAAGCCATCTTCTTTTCCAGATAGCTTGCTAAGGAATTCTCTGTACAGTCATACTGGATGGAATTTGTGTGTGTGTGTGTCATGTAAGCTTTTGTAACTCTGATCTGGGAGATGTAGGGAAAGGAGAATGTAGGAAAGGAATCAAAGTTGATAACGTAGCCCGTTCATCTTCTTCAGCTTTCCTCTCTTAATAGGGTTAATTGGCTTTTTTTTCCAGGCATTCTGTGAGCTCTGGAATCTTAACACTGATAGTCCAGCTTATTGTAGCAGGCTATTCCTAACATTCATACAATTAAAATAAGGTAGTTAAGCACCTTGAAGTGTGGCCACACTAAAGCTGTTTATTTCACCTCTGTATCTCTATTAAGATGTGAAACCTTTCTCTGCACAAGTTTTCTTAAAGCTAATGTTGATGAAAACATTTTCCTCTTTTTCTTTGTTCTTTGGACAAAATATTTATGAGGCTATGCAGGTGTCTGTCTCTTTTTAGACAAGTTATAGTGAGATCCCACAGGAGAGATGAGGTAGAATGCAGTTTAGAACCCTCTTCACTGCAGTTACTGTCACAGTAGTATCAGCTGCATACTGTTGATATACGCGAGACTACGGTGCAGTATTTTCTTCTGTGCTATTTATAACAGATCTGTTTGGTTTCTACCTCTGCTCCTTCCTCTTCCTGTTACCTCATGATCTGACTCATCTCTTCTGCTGTTGATGTCTGAGGCAGATGATCTGAGAAGTCAGTGTAGTGGCATAGAGCAGCACAGCCACACAGAAATCTGAATTCTGTAACCCTACGAATATCTCCAGACCTCTTTAGATTTCTGGTACATATTACGTATGTAAATAATAGCATTCTGGCCTTATCTCCTAATGAAGCTGAAGGATTGGCAGCTTTTTTGTCAATTCTTAAATTCTGGGATGTTTCTTCTTAAAGTTGGTATTAACTGATGAGTATTTCTTGATTTAGATGTGACTGCTATCATATTTGTGGTGGCCAGCAGTAGCTACAACATGGTCATACGAGAGGACAATCAGACCAATCGGCTCCAAGAAGCACTAAATCTCTTCAAGAGTATCTGGAACAACAGGTCTGTGAGTTGAAGTTTCATTGTTAATGTCAAATAAACTGGTAATCCTGATGAAGACTTGTTAGAGAGTAAACTACATTATTTGCTTCTCTTGGCCCTGTTTAAGCCAGCCTTTGCTCACAGCTGCCTTCTTGTTACATTAATGTCTCGTGCACTCAGCTTCTTGAAGAACGCTTTGGAGAGTTACAGACTGGTAGTTGCTGTATTGAGGGTTAAGTAATTAAAGCAGTGATGACCACTTCTTAATTTACTATTGTAAGCTCACTTGTTGTGTCTGGAGTCAGAGGGTAAATTGCATTGCCTGCATTGGAATCACATAAACCAAACCTCAGGGAGGTGCAGTCTGAATTGCACTGCTGAATTCCCGTGTTAAAATCGCGTTTCACAGTTACTGTACTGGATCATAGTGACATGTTGTCTTCAGAACTAGACTGTGTTTCTTTTTACTAAATGATCCCAGCTATGCCATCTCAAGTTACCCAGCTTCGATTTCTTATAGGTGGCTACGGACCATTT